>NC_090296.1:103293901-104686783 GCF_039906515.1 Pseudorca crassidens
GTTTGTTCTTTAATTCTTGTAGATCTTTGTTAAACATTTCTTGCACCTTCTCCATCTTTGCCTCCATTCTTTTTCTGAGGTCCTGGATCATCTTCACTATCATTATTCTGAATTCTTTTTCTGGCAGGTTGCCTATCTCCACTTCATTTAGTTGTTTATCTAGGGTTTTATCTTGTTCCTTCATCTGGTACCTAGCCCTCTGCCTTTTCATCTTGTCTATCTTTCTGTGAATGTGGTTTTTCTCCACAGGCTGCAGGATTGTAGTTCTTCTTGTGTCTGCTGTACTGCATACACTTTAAATATTCATAACCCTCTCAGGAACCCTGCTTTGGACCTAGACATCTCTGCATGACCATAGAGTCATGCTAGTAAAGTACCCTGGGTTTGATACATTTCCTGAAACTCTTTCTCGCTTTGAAAGTCTTGTGTTCTGGGGAGATTAAGGATGAGAAAGTTTTCATTTTGAACCCAGAAAGTCCTGGTTCCTTTATATTTCCTTGGAATTCTGCTTGGAAAATGATTCATTTGTTTTTTAGCTCATCTCTCTTTCCAGCTTTATGTTCTACATGACTTTGAGAAACCACTTGACAGATTCATTATTCTGCCAAATCCACCAGCTCACATTTTCTGCTTTCTATATTTATTGCAGGTGACAATGTTGACAAATATTCCCTGCTAAGTAACAGGAGTCACCTTTTATCTGGCCTAAAATAACAATATCCTCACTGTCCTTTAGGTTCTCACCAGCAAGTCTTCCGATTTCACTAATGCTATCCTTGAAGCCCTTCTAGCTGCTGCCTACCATTCAATCCTAAATCAATGCCACAGGTTTTAGGTTTTTAACATTGACACCCCACTTCCAGCATTAAATTCTGTTCTAGTTAACAAACCACCATAAATCGTAGTGGTTGAAAACTGTAACAGTAGCTTATTTTGCTCACAGATCTGTCATGTGGGTAGGTCTGGGTGTCAAAATCTCATCTCTGCTCTGTGCAGCTTCAGCTGGTCTGGCTTGACTGGAGCTAGGGAATCTACTTCCCAGAGGCTTACTCATATGGCTAGCAAGATATTCTGTCTGTCATCTGGGAACTGCACCAGGTCTGTTGGTTCTTCTCCACATGGACTTCTCCATGGGGCTACTTGGGTGTCCTCACAATTTAGTGGCTGGATTTTAAGAGCAGGTGGTCCAAGAAATAGGAATTGGGAGTTGCCAGTTTTCTTAAAACCTCAGCCTCGACACAGAGATAAGTCACTTCTGCCATATTCTTTTGGTCAAAGTCACGCATATTCAAGGGAAGGAAATATAGGCATACCTTTTATGAAAGGATTATCAAAGAATTTAAAGGCATCTTAAATCCTCCACAGTAGTCTAGCTGTGTACTCAAGGAAAAGGGGAAACAGATATGGTGAACAGCTATCCTTTCTCTGCCACAGTGTATTCTACCCTTTAAAAATAGTAGTCGTATATTCAATGGGTATTAAGTTACAGTTTTACAAGTTCTAGAGATCTGCTATACAACATAGTGCCTATAGTTAATAACATGATATTGTGAATTTAAAAATTTGTTGGGAGGATAGGGCTCCTGTAAAATATTCTTACTACAGGGGAAAGGGGTGGGAGGAAAGGGACACAAGGAAACTTTTGGAGGCAATGGCTAGGTTTATAACCTTGTTTTTAGTGATTCTGTCGTGGATGTATACATATGTTCAGACTCATCAAACTGTGTACATGAATAAATGCTGTTTTTGTATATCAATTGCACATCAGTAAGGCCATAAAAAAAAGTAACGTATTTGTAATCAACATCCCATCAAATGCTCAAAACTTATGTGTTCATCTCTGTGAATTTAGTTACTGGAGTATAATCATAGACAGTATATTAAAAAGAAACTCAGAGATTGTGGTCAATTTTTAGATACAACATGGACAAAGGATTTCTTGTATACCTTTAAATGGCTGGAGGTTTATAACATTTGTAGAGATCTGATATTTAGACATTTTTTCCTTATGTTGTACTAAAATCTTCTCTATTGAAAGTTTTACTCACAAGTACTAGTTTTATTTTCTTGACCATGCAAGACAAATCCAACTTCTCTTCTAATCTTTTTCTATACCACAGTCCATCATGTATTTGAAGTCATCTCTCATGGTACTCCTGAGTTTGGTCTCAGTACTACTAGTTGTCTTTAATATGTAATATCTTAAATTGAAAATAAATGCCTTCTAGATGTGACCTATTACATTTTTTTTTGTTTTTTAATGCAAGTTTAATTTTTGTAAAGAGAAAAGGGGAAAACTATTAGTTTATCCATTAAAATATTAATATTTTATGTTCAAGAAACTGTCTTATACATCTCTCAGAATTTGAACAAGAACCTTGTCAATTAGCAGAGCATTTACCATAAATTTAATTAAAAGTGAGTATTCACCTGTTACGGTAATAAATATCTCTTACTGAAGATGTTCTACTTATATACTTGCTAGAACTACCAGAAAAATAGGATTAGGTATGTATACTCTGATTTCAATATTAAGAATCCAAATTTGAAGAAATTAATTCCTTGCCCAAGTTTGGACAAATTAATATAAGCTTAGAACAGAATATAAGTTCCTGATTCCATGTTCAATTTTTTTTTCTATTATTCCATACTGTTAACTAATTTGTGTGGATATATTTAAAGTCCACATTCAAAGTTATGACAGTTTATAGTATGTATAGATCATTAACTATGTACAGTCTATTGAAATTCAAGGAATCATATAGAGATTTTAAAAACCACATGGAGTGTCCAGATTTTGAAATGCAGTTTTGGCAATTTAAGTGTCAGGATATCTCAGACTTACTGAAGCTGAAAAGACCCAGTGAAGATTCTGTTTTGCTGTAATACAAATACAATATTCTAATATATGGAAATTCCTTGTTTTTTTCTAACCATATTAACATATTTTTGGTTTTTAGTAATTACTCTTATTGAGACCACTAGGTGCTCAATTTTTTTGTTCTCAATTAGCAACAGTAAATTAAGTTATTTGAGTATAACAGTAATTTCCTAGTGACTCTTAATTTAAAAAGTAATGTGTTACAAAGGGATTAGCATAGCACTCTATCAACACCTGGAATGGGCACCACATAAATATCCAATAAGTTACTCAACCTCCTCTTAAAATTAGATAACTATGTAGTTGGAAATTCGTCATATGTAAAGATAAAAGAGAAGTCTTTTGTTATCACACAGAATGCAAAATCTAGCAACCTATGACTGACATTGGCATCCAGGAAGAGCTGTATCACCCTTCCTTTAAAAAAAAAACAAACAAAAACAGGCCTATTTTTAACTGACTTACTGACAATTTAGTAGTGAACTCTACCTATGGATGTGAGGATTTCGGCAGAGCAGAGCTGTACGTGTTAAGTCCAGACTCCCAGGCATAACTCTAGTTATCTTAATTTAGTAGGTCTGCAACAGGGACTCTAAAATCAAGTGTATGTATTTCTAATAAGAAACCCAGGTGATTCTGATGTAAATGATCTATGGACCAGACTTAGAAAAACACTGGGCAGTGGCAGCTTTGCATATAGTCTCAGATTTCACTGCTTGGTATGTTTCTTTTAAGTTTTCTGCAAAAGTTACAATTCACATTGTCCCAAAGCATTTTTGCTATGGATTTTAAAAGCTAGTTATACAATTAATTATGGCAACTGGAATTTAGACTCTGCCCCAGTTAGCCCAGAAAGCAACAACGGCACAACTTCGTGATGAAAGTAAACTCTGGTTGACTCACACATAACCAGAATACTCAGGGCTATTCATTATGTGTATGATCACGATACAGCTCATTAGAGAATCCAGGCACTAAGCCTCATTCAGAATAACTTCCCAGAGTCTCTCCCATTCATGACCAAGTTTAAGTGACTTACTATATATCAGGAAAATTCAGTGGTGAAGAAGGCATTTAAGATTAATAGTGGAAAAACCTTTGAAGAATTAGGTAGATAAAAAGGTGATAAACTTGCAAATGATCTAAGTAAGAGATGAAATAAACTTTGCCAAAGGGAAAAAAAATTTTTTTTCAATAAGTAATGGGAAATATTGGCACCACCTTAAAATGGATGCCCCATTTATCTTAGCTCTTAAGATGTATAAGGAGACTTAGGTCATCAGTTACAAATACTAATGCTTCCATTTAGCAGTCATTTTCAAACTTTTTAATTGGAGGGGTCACGAACCTGCTGATCAATAACTTACTTTGCTTCTTTATGCCTTAACAAACAAAATCCAACTCTGTCTTCTGCCATTTAGCTGAGTAATTTGTGTCAGGCTCAGTTTCCTCATCTGTCAGGCTGTTTCCTCATCTGTAGAATGCAGAAATTGCAGTAAATGTTTCAGTAGCCTTTTCAGTACTACACTGTGACTCAAGAACAGAAGAGGTATAGCAGTGTGGGTAGGTCTGTGAGTTCTTGGCTGTTAAGAAGTGAGCAAAAAAGATTTGCATTTACTTCCTCGCTGATTTAAACTTCTGTATCTCTTCCTCTCTTATCTTGCTTGTGGACAGTCTCCTTGATTTTACTCCAAATGCAAGACCCTGGAATCCAGTTGACTGCCTTTGTCTGAGCTGACAAAGAATTGTAGAATTCTTCGGTGTGGTGACCAAGTTTCTCACATACAGTTAATACATCTTAACAATCTTTCTCCTTGTTTATTTTCTTCCTGTTCTAGGTACAAGCCTCCCTGAAATATTTTAACATCCTGCTTTTTTAAATTTCCTATCTACCCCTTCACACCTTGATCAGAGACTCACATCATTTTCCCTAAGTGTAATCAGTCAAACAAGGATTTAGCCTTCTGGAATTACCAAGATAAGCAATTTTAGTGAAGTCATTCTGGACACTATAGTGTCATTTTGATGGTTTCCTATATTTGGGCAAGTCGAGTGGGAGTCTATGAAGTGTTGGAACTTCACTCTCTGGATCTCCTATTATGTCCATGTCTAGTTGTCCATCCTGCCCAAAGTTGAATGGAATTAAACCAACACTAATTGGGAGAAGCAGATAAAATGACTGCAGTTATATGAACTGTAAGGATTAACTAGTAACTTTAGTAAGAACTTTCGGGACATTGGATACTGATTATAAAGCAGTATCAATTAAGAAAGCTCTATAAGTTAGGAGTTTGGAATTAATATATACACACTGCTATATATAACATAGATAAATAACAGGGACCTACAGTATAGCACAGAGAACTATATTCAATATCTTGTAATAAACTGTAATGGAAAAAAATGTGAAAAAGAATAGATATCCATATCTATATCTATTTTTTAATATTAATCCCAAACTCCTAATTTACGGAGCTTTGTTAATTAATACTCTTTCATCATTCATCAGTATCCAGTGTCCCCAAAGTTCTCACTAAAGTTTCCTTTATAGATTATTACAAGTTATAAAGTTATACGTATATATACATACAACCGAATCACTTTGTTGTACACTTGAAACTAACACAACAATGTAAATTAAATATACTTAAAAAATGGTTGAAAAAAAGGAAAGCTCTAAAACTGGGGGGGAAAACAACTGGCAATTAACTTAGAACCAAACCCTCCTTGTGCCTGTAACTCTCAAACTGCAGATGAATGCTGAGCAGTTGTGAGTCTCAAGAATGCAGGACCTGTGCAGGGATTTCACATAAGCATCCATAATTTTATTTTCTGAAATCATTCCTTCTCATTCAAGATATATAACTCAGGATAAAAATCAGCCCATTTTTATTAGTAGGAGGTAATGGTTGTCATTTGTGTCTGTAAACTATGTAACCAGGGCTTGGAGTTGAGGATATAAAGAGAAAACCAAAGCTATACATTTTTTAATGTGGTCTACGTGTTCTGTTTTCAGTGAAGAAGAAGCGGTCAGAAATAAGGTAACCCTCAGTTTCTTCATCTCTGAAATCAGGATTTTAATGTTTGGCTTTGATGTTTGAAAATCAATGAAGACCATCCAAATGAGAACAGACAGAGGCTGTTTATTCAGATCTTACTCAAAGAGCGAAGGCGGCCAACATCACTTTTATTTGGCCGAGACTCAACAGCAGACAGGGAAGTGGAAAAGCTTTATAGTGAAAACAGCAGGGAAGGTTTCAGGTCTAGTATGATCAGAGCTTGTTGGCCTGGGGAAACTGGGAGTCACCTAGCTAGAAGAAGGCATCTTGTGTGCATGATTTGGGGGACATATTTGGCTTTCAATGCTTGGTCCTGAGTTAGAAGTCAGGGTAAAATATAAGGAAACTGGCAGTCATTGACCAAGTCCTGATCATTCTGGGCCGACTGTTGCAGAGATTTTGGGTTGGTTTCCCAAACTGGTTGTTCCGGAGATTGTGAGTCAGATTTCTGTCATATGTGGTCTGGCCATTGTTCATTTGTATATTCAGTCTCCAAGGCTGCAAGTTTGTTGTCAGAACTGACCATGGAATGAGTTAAAAAGATGCCTCTGTTGCTGTTTTTGGAGATGGTAGAAGTATTATTAGACGATAAAGGAAAGGCAATAATATTTTGGAGAGAGAAGCAAGAAGCGTGTCTCCACAGATGTAAAAAATGTTCCACCTGCTGAGGGAAGGGTACCTAGAGAAACTGTATCTAATCCTGCCTAAGTGAAGGCCAGTATAAATGTCCTCCTTTCTCCTGGCTGATAAACTGTCCACGTTGCTCTTCATAAAGATCTCAAATCCCCTGAGCATTTGAAACTTTATGTTCTGCTTCCAAAACCAGTAACAAAGTTCCAATTTTTCTAACCTGTGAACTGCTAGGGCTAAGATGTCCTTATCTCCGAAGTATGAGAAGACATACAGCCAACTCAGAGTCAGAGGATGTTGCAAACTTATTATAAAAGAGCTATCTAGTTCATATTTTAATATTAATTTACTTTGCTAGCCTTTTTGTTATAATTTAAAGCTTATTTCTTTTTTAATACTCAGGCTTACCTCTATTTCATTTTCTTTTGTGTCTTTATATTCACGCTGTCCTGATTTTCCATCTATAAGCCTTGTTGCCAAAACTTTCAGCCATCACTTACCTTGAAAGAAGACCATCTTTCTACGTACACTGCAGCAGTCACCTGCTCGCACACACACAAATTCTGTAAGTTCTTTTTAGAGTTACCACAGCTTCCTTATCTTACCTGAGGTATCATTTTCCTCAGCTCTTCTCGACCTCCACTCTAGAGCCCTTTACGTGATCTCTATCCCTGCCCCGCCATGGTCTGAATGCCTAAACACAAACTTCCTCCTCCAACAATCTGCTGTCCTTCCTTTCTCCTTCCTCCTTTTTCTAGATCTACTCCTGCATCTTCCCTCCCATTTCTCTTCTTCCTTCCTCTGGACCATAAAATATATTTGTTCCAACACTCCAACCATTCTGGTCAAACACTTAAATCCTTTTCCTACTTCATTGCCCTCCAGTACTAAATCCAACACTCTGTTTCCTTGACTTCTGAATCCAGTCCTGGAGGAAACTCATGATGGTCCAGAGTAGCATCCTTGTAAGTGCAGGGACCCACCCTCAACAGCGCTCCCCAGCTCCCTGGCAGGGCCACTCTGGGTCCAATGCAAGGCCCACTTTCATTCCTTGCAGAGGTTGTTTCAAACTTTTACTATTTACTCCTCCTCTTCTCTCAGGATAGAAATTTCTAGCTGTCCTTTCTCACCATCAGCAAGACTTATCTGCAAGATTCTTTATTGCCTGACTCAGGAAGCCTTGCTCTTCATTTACATTCAAGTCTAATCCTCCAACATTTACTCTGGATCCCATTTTCTCCCATTTCAACAGGGGCCTCACTCCCCATCTATTCCCCTCTTTCATAAAATGTTATTCTCTTTTAGACTTTATCCCCAAGGTTTTTCCTCTAGCCATGTAGTCTTCTCTCTCTCTCTTTGAGTAAACTTGTTTACTCCGTAATTTCAGCTACCACATACATCCTGGAATTCTTCAAGCTATATCCATAATCCAGAGTGCTTTCTAAACTCCAGGCTGGTTTACCTAATTACCTTATGGATAGTTCCATTGACTTCCCTCTCTCTCTTCTTTCTCACCATTTACATAATGAGTTCTATTAATTTTACCTAACTATTTCATAAGTATTTTCATAAACCTATCAATTTTATTTATTGACTATTTCATAAGTTTTAATTTATTAAACTTCCTGCTACTGCCAAATCATTTTTTAAAAACACAACTGTAATTAAGTATTCCCGTGTTTAAAATCATATAATAGTCCTCATCAAATTTAGTTTAAATGCAAATCCCTTCATATAACACAAAATGTCTTTCAGTATTTGACCCCTGCATCTCTCTAGCCTTTTGTTTCCCAAAGTATACTCAGAGGAACACTTTTTCGTGGAATGTTTTACAGGATGGGATGTGGGGAATAGGAGGGGAGTAGAAGACTCTCAAATTGGCCCTGGGACCAACAGCACCAGAATTACTTGAGACTTTATTATATATGCAAATTCTCAAGCTTCACCCTAGACCTACTGAATCAGAAACTCTGGTGGTAGAGCCCACCGATCTGTGTTTTAGCAAGCCTGCCCAGTGATGCTGAAAAACACTAAAGTTTGAGAACCACCATCTTAGAGAATCACAATGTACATTAGCATCTTACTACAAGAAGTCTGCAAATAACGTATTTAACTTCATTTAAGCAAAGTTTCCTCAATTGGAGCATGGACCGTGTGTGTGTGTGTGTGTGTGTGTGAGATACTCACTAATATCCAGTAGAACTAATGTTAGAGAAACTTGTCAAAAGCCTGCAGCCTCACATTGCTAGTAATTCCCCAATTAGTGTCATGTGCCTTTGCATTTAAACATCCCACTGCATTAGTCTACCAAATGTCTCCCCCCAACCCTTGTCTGGCCAGCTCCTCTAAGGAGGTATTTCAAAATTATATGCTTATTGAACAAATACATGGGATGGAACAGAAATATGTTGTAGAAACCTTAGAAGTGTTGCTAGGTCCTACTACCATGAAGATATAATCTGTTATTTCAACACTTTTTTACATATAATGGTTCTCTCTGTATATTGATCTCTTCTTAATGGAGTATCTTCATATTTTCTTCTTTGATATTGTGAAAGTATAATGTACCTCTTATCAGCTTGTCTGTACAAGCTTTTTGTATTGAAATATCCTTTATAAATATGATGACTAGAAGGTTTTTCAGCTGATCCTACACCCTGGTGACTTTCTACTTTTAAAAATTTCTCTCCCCATTATACTTTCACAGTCTTTCTTTCATATCTCTTTCCTCAATTATCTATTAACAAAATAATTTTTAGACGCTATAATAACAATGACCATATTAAGATTGACATACTAAGTCATAGCTTTATAAACCTATTGTATTTTATTTGTTATTAATGAGGTTAATATATATTATACTTTTATATAATATAAATATATTTTATTAAATTTTTCTTGTGATACATATTAATTCATAGGGGTTTTAGTAAATATTAATACACTTATTACTAGCTTTCAGAATTTCTACTGCCATTATCTTAATTTTTCCAACCACAATTTCAAATGCCCCAGTAGACTTCTTAACTATTCATAAAGTGTTACTTAGAAAAACTGAGTTCCTAAGCAGTCAAGTATTCTTATATAATGGTTGTACTACATGTTTCAACCATGCAGTTTATTCAAATGCACTAGTAAAATACATAAAGCATGATTTATGCTACTGATATGTGGTATGTAAAAACTTCATGACTCAGCATCAAGTTTGGTTTATTCTGATGCAGCATACAGAATTTTATGCAAAAATCATTACCAACTGTAATCCTCTGATGTCATAAAAAAGTGATCTGTGACAGCTAAGGGACTTTGGAATTAATGTATATTCAACTACTTTGGTCTCTGCCGTTTCCCAGATCACCCTTTGCAGAATGATGATAAGTGACTCTGGTGTTAGACATGTCATCAGTAGTCATTTATTTTTATTTATTCACATTACTTGAAACGTTAGGCATATAGTTTGGCTATCTACACATCAAGATGATTAATGATAGTATTCTCATATAGTCCACCGTTGCCATCAGAACTAATTTTACTTACAATCTTCACAACTCACCAGGTTCTCTGGCTTTCTAACTACATCATAGAGAAGGAAATCTATTGAGCTTAATGTAATGAATAAATAATTATGTTATTGTGACCATAATAAATTCTTGTTCGTAAAAGAAAGATAAATTTCAATAGAAAATGTAATTTAATAATAGGCAAAGTGAGACATTTGTAAGCCTTTTTTGCTGCCTTTTTCTTATTAAAGATCTTCTGATGTGCCTTGGTGTACCTAAGGAATTAAAAGAGGAAGGCTGCCAGAGTTTCAAGTGGTTCTCAGGGACCAGATATATAAGATTCTTAAGATCCTTTGGAGACTGCTTATAGTTCATTCTGCCAATTTGAAGTAATTTGTCCTAGCCACTAATTTTTTTGACTATTTTAGCTCTTCGACTTTTAGTATCTGTTAAATTTTGAGCTTAAAGGTAAATCAACAGCATTTGGAAGCACCCTAGGAAAATTAAAGTCCCTAAAGGTGCATTATAGTCTGTGTATGAGGTCTCTAACACTAAGTGGATTTAACACAGGGTTATATTTTAACTTAAGTGAGAATATAATAGTGTGATGACTCATCCAAATCTGGTTACCTGTCTTGGACAGCATTAGACGTTAGGCATACAACCATTCAGCAGAGGGTGGCTGTTCTTTGGAAAAGACATGGTAGTTGGATAGGGCAAAAGATTGGATCAAGTAAAATCGAATCCACCTTTTGTATGAGAGCCCATAACTTTCCTGAGCTACACATTGGAGCTTTCAGATATCCTGGATATATAAGCTTATAAATAATTTAGCAAAAACAAGGAAACAATATGCTTCCCACTGAGTCATATACTTGAGTGAAAATTGTCTTGTCTTTATCTTTTTTGCCTAATTTAAAAAAGTACATGTGAAAGAAGTGTTAGAAGAAGAATGCCCACCAAACAAAGTGACCAGAATAATTTATTTGTGTGTTCAAAGGAATTGTGCTTGTTGAATATGAAGTTTAGATGTTAAACATTCAAAATTGTTATTATACTCTGTTAATCTCACTGTAAATTTAGATCATTGAGGCAACACTCTTCCTAGAGGTGAGAGTGGAGAATTCATTCAGTGTGGTAAATCAAGAAGGATTCCAATATGATTTAAATACACATACATGCACAAAAAAGAAAGATAGACTTAGGAAGTTTTTGTTAACTAGATACATTTGTGAGTGGAATGAGAGAGTTCCAGACCATTCATGCAACTTGTATATGCTGTCGTATTTAACAGTACTGGCTTTGTAACCAGGCAGTCTTGCTTGAGTTCAGCCCACTTTACTACCAGTGTGACTATGGACAAAATATTTAGGCAGGACAAATTTTATATACAACACACACACACACCTCATTGTACAAACAGAATTCAACCTTTTGCCTTGGAAGAAGCCACATTAAAGGGATAATTTCTACAATAATAATTCCTAAGGTCATGAACTGCAATAGAGGAAGAGAAACCTCCTTTCCAGAACCTAAGTATTTAGGAGTTCAAGCCTGGCCATTGTGACTTTACCCTATGGGATGCATTCAATGAAGAGAGGAAACCTGAATTTAATAGCTTTGGCCAGCATGATCTGAGAGTTGTTCCATTACCCCTTTTCTCTAATCCTCCTGTTTGACAGTGACATCTAACTAAAGTCATACCATTTAACCTTTTCTTTTGCATGTTGCGTGATCTTGTGAGCAGAGTAAGAAACGGGACATTCCTCGGGAAGATCAGGGACCAACCACCAAGAATTTGGATTTTTGGCCCCAACTTATTACACTGATGGTCACGATTATTGATGAGGATAAAACTGCCTACACTCCTGTCCTGAATCAGTAAGTACACTGTTTTGGTAATAAGTGGATTTTATTCCACTAAAGTTAAGAAAACAAAATATTTGAAGTATGGCTTATACTCTCATGACAATGACAAACTTTTCCAAAATCAAGCTATAGAAAGCAGTATATTTTTACTTTTATCAGTAAATATTAATTCAGTGATATTATGAATTTTTAGTTTCAGCCTCATACAGAGTGATTATTTGGATGTGGAGACAAATATTTCCCACAAATTTATTTTTATTTGATGTAGAAAAATTTCTTCTTTCCACTGGTTTCTTTCTTTGTCTTCAAATAAAAAAAAAATGCAATCCCCCAAAACTAAAAAGAATGTTAAAGAGTATTAACATATTCCACCGTGACTTTACTAATAGTAGGGATTTTTCAAAAAAACTTGCTTTCAAAATAGTTGTGTATGCTAGATGTAACAAATTTAATGCAGTATTTAAGAGAACAAGTCCATTTTCTCAAATAACCTAAGCCTATGCCTCCATGCATAGAATTTATAAATTATGAGCAGGTTAGCAAGGCAGATGAATTAAAATTCGTGGCTGTTCTAGAAGACTCTGAAATCATCAACTTATCAACTTAACACTAGCTATGAGACCTTGGGCAAATTATCTAATTTCCCTGGGTCTCAGTTTCCTCATATATAAAATAAGGATATATTACCAGATAATTTCCAAGATCCAGTCCACCTTTAATGTTGCACATTTAGGATTTATTTCACACCCACACGTCGAGAGCTATACAACCAAAATAACAGCTGACTCTGCCCGCAGGGCATTTGCAATCTGGTAATGGAGAGAATATCCTGACATATTGGTCATACCTGAAAACCTGTGGGCAGCAGGAATAGCAGAAATAGACAAACCATTATGTACATTCAGGCTTAATATGGGGAACTGGTTTTATTATTTCTAATTTTTTGTACTGGTCAAGACAGTTAGGGTCAAAAAGCTTGTGTGGAATACAATTGAAATTCCAATTATAGAAGAAATACCTGTAAGTATTCCAATTTTTATCCTTTCCTGTTTCTTCACCACCCATTTTCACCTGCCCTGAATTTTTTCTAAATGTGGAGAAAGTATTCCTCTCTTTGATAGGCAATGACAGCATCGTTAGGTTTACCTTTACACTTTCTTCTTCCTTTTCCCCTTATATCCACCTTTTCTGCCTGATGCCAGAGTGTATCATGATGACCATCTGTAGAGACTTTCTCTTATTCTCTTCTGATAGCTCAGGACTAGATCCTCTCTTTTAACATATGGCATGTCCTCAGTTCCTCCTGGACAGCTTTGTGGACTAGATATGTTTTCTCATTCATTCTTTGGATCTTTCTTGAAGATACAGTAGATTTCCTAAAGGTAGGGACATCAATAACTTGTTTTAAGACTGTGCCCTTGGACTGGGGTAGGTCAGTTGATTAATGAGAATGGAATGAAAACAAACATCTGCTGAGAAATGCTAATTAAAGGTTATTAGAAAGGATTTTATTTTTAATCAAATGAATTCTTTACATTTACCAAATATTCAGGATATGACTATTAAAAGATAACATTATAAAATCATGGAATCAAAGTTCCCCAGAATCATCCTTAATCATATACCATTAAAGATATACAAAGATTTTAGTTACTTTTTTGTGACTGTGTTAAAGGAAGTGGAGGGAATGCATTTACTTATGGCAAAAATAAATTTTAAATTATGAGCTAAATTAAGTCTACTAAGTATAAAAATGGCAAGGACACAAGGAAAGAAGAGAAATGTCTTTGTCTTGCTTTTTATTTTTGTTTATAGTGTCAGTTTGGAGTCACTTTTGTTCCAGTGAAAACCTAGTTCTAATAAAGCTGAACTCTTTCCCTCTGTTGGGAATCTATGCTTTATGATTGTATTTGCTCAGATTTTGAAGATGTTCTAAAGATTTTTTGCTTACTAAGGATCATTGCATTTTGTTTCTCATTTAATTAAATCTATATTTTAAGTGAACTCACCTAGATAGCAAGGTGTGCTCTTAGTGGCCAATGTTGCATTTGTGTAATTTGGTGAGATTTCCATTCATGCATGTTTCTTTATTTGTGCAATGTGTCATCACATTTAGGCATCACTAATTATCTCACTGGGTAGTTAGACTATTAGGATCAAATAGGCTGATAGTTGCGAATGCAGATTCTGAGCTCCATCCCAAATCTACGGAGTTAAGATCTGAATTTGGCACAGAAGTCTGCATTATTAATAAAGTATCGCTTGCGTGGTTTGTATACACCAGAGTATGAAGGCACAGGTCAGTTTGTGAAGGACATGTCCAGCTAAAACAAGTTTTGGTCTTTATTTTGACGGTAATGGCAAGAGAACGGATGATTTAAAAATATAGGTCTTATTTTGATATCTTTCTTGTTTTTAATTTCTAAGATTATTGATATAAATAATTAATTGAATGAAGTATTCATGGTTATTTTGGCTAAAAAAATATTGCAGGCATTTGCTTATTCAAGTTTGATAACAATTTATAATAGTTGCAGAAAGTAAACATGAGGGGAAGGATTTGTTTTATTTTGTACACTGGTATGTATCCAGGCATACATATTGGTTGAATTAATGAATACATTAAAGTAAATCCATATGTGTAATTGGTATCTGTTCTCTCTGTTCCTACTCCATTGATTAACTGATGTACTAGAGTATTTCTTTGAGTGATACGTCTTCACATTTTAAAGATTAATTTTATGAAGTGGCTTTCCAGGTGTTTCTATTTCATTGAAACTGAAAACTATTAAGCACAGTATTTTCAGATCTTTCAATGTGGGTCTCTCTCTCCCTTTTAAATAGATGTATTGAGGTATAATTGAATACAGTTAAAAATTTGATTAGTTTTGACTTATGCATCTAACCATGAAACCATCACCACAATCAAGATAATAAAGATATCTGTAACCCCAATAAGTTTCTGTGTGCCTTATGCAACCCACCCCAGGCAACCAATGGTCTGCTTTCTAATACTACAAATTAGTTAGAAATTTTTATCCTTTTGTATAAAGGAATAATATGTTATGTACATTTCTTTGTCTAATTTCTTTCACTAATTACAACTGTTTTGAGATTCATCCAGGTGGTTGTGGGTATCAATACTTCATCTCCTTTTATTTTTGAGTAATATTCTACTATATAGATACACCACAAAATGTTTATCCATTCATCTCTTAGGATTAGGGTTAAGGTTAGGGGGTAAATTTGGATTTTTTTTCAAGATTAGGTTTCTGTGAATATTTGTTTGCAAGATTTTGTGTAGACATATTCTTTTATTTTCCTTGGGTCATGTAATATGTACATGTTTAATATTTCTTAAAACTGCCAAACCACTTTCCAAAGTGTTTGTATATTTCCAACACTTAGTACAATTAGACTTTTTACTTTTAGCCATTCAAATAAGTGTAGTGTTATCTCCTTGTGGTTTTAATTTGCACTTTCCTAAGTACTGATATTGACCATCTTTTCATCTGCTTATTTGAAATACATATATCTTCTTTGGTGAAATGTCTGTTCAAATCTTTTTGCCATTTCCAAATTGGGATGTTTATCTTCTTATTAATGAGTTGTAATGGCTCTTTAATTATACTAAATAAAGGTCTAGTGTTATGTAAATGTTACAATATTTTCTCCTAGTTTGTGACTTTCTCTTCCATTTATTACTAGTTTCTTTTGGAGAGCTGTTTTTAAGAAAATAATTGATAGAGTAGTCCAATTTGTTGATTATTTTCTTCTATAATTTGGGCTTTCTGTGTCCTACTTAAGAAAACGTTGCAACACCCAGAGTCAAGTTGCAATACTGTAGTTTTCTTCTAGATATCTTACATTGAGATCTGTGGTTCATCTCCAGTTATTTTTTGTATACGGTATGATATAGAGTTTAAGATTATTCGGGATTTTTTTCATATGTTTAATCTTTTCAGCTCTATTTGTTAGAAAAATTATCCTATCCCCATCGAATTGCTTTGGTAACTTTGTCAAAAATCGATTAATTATATGTGTGAGTCCAATTCTGTACTCTCTGTTCTATTGATCTGTATATCTATGGGTCTAGTAGTGATTAACTTCAGCTTTTGTCTGGAAAACTCTTTGTCTCTTCTTCAATTCTGAAGAACAACTTTGCCATGTAGAATATTATTGGTTGGCAGGTTTTCTCTTTCAGCATTCTGAAAAATCATTCCACTCCCTCCTGGCTTGCAAAATTTCTGCTGAAAAATTCACTGATAGTCTTATGGGGATCCCCTTCAGTGTAACAAACTCCTTTTATCTTGCTACTTTTAGGATTCTCTCTTTGTCTTTTATATTTTCTCTTTGCTGAAATCCTCACTTTGTTCATGCATTGTTCTCTGACCTCAGTGAGCATCTTTATGACCATTATTTTGAACTCTCTATTGGGTAAATCACTTATCTCTATTTTATTAAGGTCAGTTATAGGTGATTTATCTTGTTCTTTTGTTTGGAACATATTTCCTTATTATTTTTTTTTCATTTTCCTTGACTCTTTGTGTTGGTTTCTGCACATTAGATTAGACAACCACCTCTCCCAGTCTAGACAGACTGTCTCATCAGTCAGCCCAGCCCAAGCTCCTGGTTGTCTCTCAAACCTTTATGGTCGTCCAAGCTGCCATCTTTGTTCTTAGTGGCTCCCTAATTGAGGGTGTGCCAAGACTGGTCAGTGTTTCAAGGAAAAGGATAAAAGTCAGCACCTAGATGCAGGCTAACTAAAAGCTGTACCCTCAGGCAATAGATGGGAAAAGATATAGTTAAGCCCCTTGGAAGGAGAAATTGGAAGATGGGCATTATTGCCTGCTTCCTCTGCAGTGAGCCCAGGTGGATAGCCATGACAGTGGGGGAGGGACAAGCAGGGTGCTTCTGCACCTGTTGAAAAGCTGCTTGTTTTGTTTGCTCTAGTCCTGTGGGACTTGTGAATGAAAGACCCACTGGCTGTCAGAGCTACATGATTTGGGAACCCATCCCTCAGCTTGCAGCCATAAAAGTTGATGCATTAAATATGTGGACAGGCTCCTTCCAGGGAAGTACTGGTGGTTTGGTTTCATTGTTGGATCAAGCAAGAGGGAGAATGCAGGGAAGTGCCCACCAGCTCCTCTGGGCTCTAAGAAAGATCTCAGCCAGCCTCTAGATGCATGCTAAATTAGCAGCCAGACCCTCAGGCATCAACTTGTAAAGTATGCAGTCAAATCCCTCCAGGGCAAGACTGGGAGATGGGAATTTTTGCCTGCTCTTTCTGGGCTGAGCCTTGAGGAGACAGCCACAGGGAGTGATGTGCACCCACTGACAAATGTGTCTTTATTTGCCGTAGTCCTGTGAGCCACTGGATTTCTCTCAGTGGGAATTTCTCCATGTGCAGTGTCGTTGTACATTCATTGCATCTGTGGGTGGAGGGAAGTTCCTATGTTGCCATCTTGGTTCCTCCCAAAACTGCTTGTTCTTGATTGTGTTTTTGTTATTTGTCTTTCAAGGAATTTTTCCATTTAATCTAAGTGGCAATTTGCTGTTGTACAGTTGCTCATGACATTTCTCTATTATGCCTTTAATGTCTATAAAATCTGAAGTCATTTCTCTTCTCTCATTCTTAATATTGATATTATGTATCTTCTGTCTGTTTTCCTGTCTAACTGGCTAGCCATTTATGAATTTTATTAGTCTTCTGAAAAAAAAGAAACAGATTTTGGTTTCATTAAATCTCAATATTGTTTTTGGTTTTAAAGTAAATTGGTGTCTTCTCTATTTCTTATTATGTTCTTTCTTTTGTAAGTGTAGATAACTGTTAAGTGGCTCCAGCAGTAATCCAGTGAGAAAATATGAGGACTTTGGATAAGATGATGGAGAGGTAGGATCAGATCTGAGAAATATTTAGGAGATAAATCAAGAGATCTTTTTGACTAACTGCATTGAGTGGAAGGTTAGGAAAGAAGATGGAGACAGTGAACACACTGTATTTATGGGAGCACCATTAATTGAGATAATAAATTCAGGAGGAAGTCAGTGTAAGGAAGTACATAGTTAAAAGAAGTATACAGTGAGTTATATTTGGATATATAGAGATTTGGCTATCTGTATGGCTTCCATGAATCATATGCAGTAGGCAATTGTATGCTTAGCTGTGAAATTCCTTTAGACTGATGACAACCAAATGTATAATGTAGGGGAGGTTCACTAAATATGCTTGAAAGTAAGAAATCTTATATCTTTTAAAATATTCGTGTAATTTTACTCTGATTATTTAAATTATTGTGACTTAACATTACTTTGTTTTTGTAATGCTGACCAAAATGTAAGCAAAAATATGTTTCATCCATTCTACAGTCCTGTGTATTTGCATGTATGTTATTATTGTCTGTAATTTCTTTTAGCATCTTTCCAAAGTATTGAGCCACAGTGAAGGCTCAATTTATTTTCTCTCTGCATTAAGAGTATATATCAGAGAGGCTCCAATATGTTGAATAGAAAATGGAACAATTTTCAAAAATCTGCTGTTTCATTTGTGAAGATGAGGTATGCTGCTTTTATTTTGTCAAGGCTGTGGGATGAGCCATAACATGATTTTCAAATTTTATGTTTTAAAACATAGTATGCTTCATTTGCTGCAGTGAGAAAATTGGGTTTAAGCTACTTTGATCAAAGATGTACATCTTCTTCTTTCTGTTTTGGAACTAATGCTCTTCAAAGTATTAAAGCTGTTGATGTCTTTGCTTGCACTGTGGCTTCCCTAAATTATTTTTCTATTTAAAACTTTGTTACTAAACTGTTCATTATGCTAAAAAGTAGAGAGAGTGTACAATGGAGTTGTATATCCATAACTCAAACTCAACGATTAGTAAGATTTTGTCATATTTTCTTCACCTATACATTGAGCTTTATTATTATTTTTTTCCTTTGCTGAATTCTTTTAAACAAATCTCAGACATATATCATTTCATCCCTAAAAATTACGGTTATTTTCTTACATATGACAATGTCATTCTCACAACTAATAACACTAACAGTAATGCATTAGTATTGTGTACTCCTTCCCATAATCAAATGTTGCTGTTTTTCTTTAAAAATCCCTTTTTACATTTGTTTTGTTTTAGTCAGGATTCAGATGAGGTCCACATACTACATTTTGGTTATTTTGTGTCATAAGTCTCTTTCCTCGTAATTCCTCTCCCTTAACTTCTCTTTTATCCATGCCACTACTTTCTTAAAGAAGCCATGTTCACTGTCCTTTAGAATGTTCTACTTTCTGGATCATTTTGCTTGTCTCTTTCTTATATTTAATTTGTTCCACCGTATTCTGTACGCCCCATAGCTGAGCATTAGCTTAAAGGCTATCTTTCAGATTCCTTTTTTGTTTGTTTGTTTTTCAAGAATAACTCACAGGTGACTCTGTGTACTTCATACTCCATCACATCCGCGGTCACATTAAGTCTGGTTGTTCCCCCTGTGGCCATGCCAAGATTGATCAGTGCTGCCAGCCTGATCCTTCCATTTCAGTGTTTCTGTTGACCTCTCCTCTAATGCTTTCATTTATTTATAATCATTTCAGAATAAGTTATTCAATTAGGGATGGCAAAATTGTGATTTTATAATGTTATTTGTTCAACATTTATTTAGTTAGAATTTTTCTGTAAAGAAGGACTTGCCTTCATCAACTAGGGCTGCTTATCTGGTTATTGTCGATGAAAATAATCAATAAATAACCTATATTAGAAATAGAAAAGAATTTTATTTCAGTCAAACTGAGAACTCTAGCCTAGAAAACAGCCTCCCAGAAAACTCCAAGGAACTGCTCCATAGAAGCATGGTTATCAGCACAGTTTTATATCTTGCCAGAACAAAGAACATGAAACAAGCCAGGGATACATTCCTTCAAGGTGTCAAAAAAAAACAAATCAGCACGTACACAGTGAGTCAGTATAGCCTTGGCACCTGGGAAGGGAGTCTTATCATCGAAGGAGTACCAGCATTGGTGCCCCGGGAAGGGAGGCATCTAATCTTTAACATGGTCTTTCATTACTTCTGCTCAGTACACCCTGCTTTTTAATAATTAAAACACAAGCACAGCTTATGTTTGATAGGCCACAAACAGGCTGTTTTAGTTAGCATAAAATTCAAGTTAACTCATATATATAAGCCAGAATGACTTCCCCATATCGCAGTATATGAAAATTTCTTGTATCATTACCCTGAAATAGAACAAGTATAGGAAAGATAAGGCAAATGTTCAATTTTTTCTTTTAAAGATTTTTATTCCATTCTTTTTTCTGCTCTATTTACTTTTATTATTTTTCATTAAAATTCTCATTTAAATAAATATGTATTGAATATTTGATAGTTGCCAGGTACTATGCAAAGCTGGGGCCACAAAGATTTAATCGGGAAAGAGATATACAAAATCCAACATGAACCTTAAACTGTGCCTGCCACAATCACAGGTCATTCTGAGATCAAATTCCTCACCTTAATCCCTTGTTAAGGTAATCTAATAAAAAAACTAGATTTGGAATTAGACTAAGAAATCCAGAGATTGAGATAGTTGACAAGAATAGACATTGAAAGGTTATGAGTTTGGAGATGGCTATAGTAAGTGATCCAAAATTAAGAATAAATCAAAACGATGTGTAAATAGAAGCCAGGAGATAAACATGGTTGAAGGAGAAGGCAGTTTTCAGTAAAAGAAGGGAAAGGATGCTTGCAAGGAAAAGCAGAAACGATGAGAATAGCAGAGTCTTGGTATTGGTGGACTTTTTTTTTTTTTTTTTTTTTTTTGCGGTACGCGGGCCTCTCACTGTTGTGGCCTCTCCCGTTGCGGAGTACAGGCTCCAGACACGCAGGCTCAGCGGCCATGGCTCACGGGCCCAGCCGCTCCGCGGCATGTGGGATCTTCCCGGACCAGGGCACGAACCCGTGTCCCCTGCATCGGCAGGCAGACTCTCAACCACTGCGCCACCAGGGAAGCCCTGGTGGACTTCTTAGGTGAGGATCCTGACTGTGGTCACTCACCGCACTCCCCTAATGCCTTCACCTCGGAAGGAGCTTTTTGTTCCTGGTGCAAGGAGACTGACTACTGGTGTTTGCTCCATCTGTTAAACCTAGTTCAGCTTTCCTTGGGTTCCAGTACAATGTGGCAAGGCAGTTTAGTCTTGTTTCTCCATTGTGCAAAGTATACTTATCAAAATTACCTTCTAGTTATTTGCAGTTACTTGAGCTGTGATCCTTATAGCCAAAGTAGCATAACTAAACCATTATGATATTACATGGAGCAACATGTGTATTCCACTATAGTTGCAGTTAGGTTGCTGTTGAAGTGTAAAGGAATGCTTCAATTTCAATTGCTGGGATATAAGCAAACAATATATTTCCTATGAGTAAACAGTTCTGCAGAGCTAGGGTTTACATTGGGGAGAATGGATAGCCAGAAAATCTGAAAACCTGGGCTAACACTACCTGAATAAAAGCACACACACAAAAAAGAAGTCATTTTGAAAGCTTTTACTAACGTTAATTACAGCCGACTTAAATTTTAAAATAGATAAGGTGTTTCTCTGCAAATTCCCAAAACAATAACACGTTATCTGGAAAGAATAAGAATATTTTTCTAAGAGCATAAGAGTACTGTTGTAAGATTGCTAACTAAGAATTGTACTAATTCAGTCACTTCTGAAGATTGCAATTTTCTGCCTCCCTGACTGCACATCATAGAGAAAACAAAAGGTTCATCTTGGATTTTCAGTTTATTATGCTTGCCAGATGATTTATGTACAACTAGATATCTACGTTATAAATATTACAACCATCGTATAGGGAACTATGGGAAATTCATTGGAGCCAGACACTGTACTAAGCATTTTTTACAGTTTAATGTTTAATTGAATCCTAAATGTAATTATAATAGAACCAGTGCTGTTAACATCCCCAAAGTGCAGACGATGAAACTGAAGCACAGTTAGTAAGGGGCAGAATTAGAATCTAAGCAACCCTGTGCATTAACAAAACGATTAACTGTAGGGAAAAATCCCGTAAGTCAGGGCATTAATCCTTTAGGTCCATCCAGACATTTCTGATGTCTCAGTGATTAATCTGAATCTGGTCATGATAAACCTGAAACAATAATGACAAAAGTTTAAAGTGCAAGATATGCCATATGATGGCACCAGTTGTAGTTGTATATAAACCAATAGACAAAATGCGCACAATTTGTAATTTACTGTAAGAAAAATGTAAATGTGTAGTGCGTACTCACTGGCGCCCTCAGGAGAAACCAGGAAAGAATTTTTTTTTTTCCTAGAATTCTCTGTGTTAAAAACCTTGCTTCCCAAGCATTTGGGATACACAAAAATGATCAGTTTTCCCTTGTGGATTAGGTGCAAGAAATGTCAGAACCAAGACCCACATTTAATAACTCTATAGACTCTAACTTCACACCTTTCTACATTTCTATGTCTAATATCATTTTATTTTTATATCCTCATTTTTCTTCTCTTTTTTTTTTTAAACATATTTTCTCCCTGGAGGCCCCCTGTGTCCTCCTGCTGGATTCTAAACTGATTGTTCTCTAGGTCTGTTGCAGAGCTGTTATTTGGAGATAGTGATGGCTACCATTGGTTTAGAAGGTTTCATTCATTTAACTTATGTTGATTACTGGGCAATATGTTACAAACTGGAGATTCAGCAATAAACAAGACAAAAAAAGTTCTTTATTACTTTTCCCGGGGGGGGGGGAGAGGAGTTAGATAGCAAGGCACCTAAAAATAAACAGATAATACCATGTTTCAGGTATTGATAAATGCTATGGAGAAGGTAAAGCAAGATAATACTGAAAACAATGACTTGGCAGAAGTGAAGATCAGTGCTAATATGTCAATTTCAATGGCTACAAAAGGACTCTTGGAGAAAGTGACATTTGAATTAAAGCCTGGATCAGAGGAAGGCAAACGTAAACTAAGCTTTGGTAACTGTAAACAGGAGAATCAATAGCAAGTACAAAGTTTCAGAGCTGAAGCCTGGCATGCTGGAGTAGCAGCAAGAAAGGCCATGTGATTGGGGCTTAATCAATGGGAGAAACAGTAGGAAGAGTTGATGCCGTAAAAGTGGCTCCTTTATTTATTGGATGGAGCTGCAGATTCCCATAGATGGCAAGGCAAACAGACTGCAACACTTTGCTTTCATGTCCATATTTCAGTTGCTGTCACCTGGTATGTGGCCAGTATTTCCTTAGGTTAGAGAGAATGAGAAATAGTAATTTGGTTAGTCAGGTTTCTTGTTTGTTTGTTTGTTTTTGTTTTTTTAGTTATTTTTTTTCTTCAGCAAAGATAGTTTTACAAAACACTTAACGGACTTTCTAGTATCTAACTCCAAGTTCCCTCCACACTTTGCTTTACCGTTAAGATTTAAGACTTAACTGAAGTATTACCTCTTCCAGCTAGTCTTCCCTAATGCATCCAAGATGTATAGGTGCCACATTATGGTTCATCCATGAATTTACATTCTATCATTGCATTTATAGTATGGTACTATGAGTATATGTATATAAATCTGTTTCTTCCACTATGCTAAAAAGTTTTTGAAGGAAAAGACCATGTCTTTTCTTATTTTTACCACCCTAGCATAGTGTCAGATGAAGAGATGAAGTTCCACTTGTTATTGAATGGGGGTCCTGCTGCTCCCACTTACAAAATCAGTTACACACTCACAAATGTTGGCAGCAAACGACAGGCGCCTTTAATCAGAATGTCCATAGTCTGGGGAGATGATGGACTCAACATCCCCCAAAAACCACCTCCAAAAATTCTGCTTGACCATGAAACATTTAAGGGAAAGGAGGGAAGTAATCTCAGTTAATCATAGAGATAGGGGGTCAGAGTTGTCACCATCCCCCCACTGCGTGCAGGCTCGTTGACTTCTTGTGATCTTCCTCTAGATGGTATCTCATTCACACAGTTTGGTCACACAGTTTGTTCGGGAGATGACTGGAGGGGAAGCTAGGGGAGAGATCTGGTAATCTTCATTTCTACATTTCATTGCTTATTCTTCATTTCTACTTCTTTGATCAATGGAAAGAACTGACAAGTCAGGCAAGGTATTGATTAAAAGATTTGAAAGGTGCACTTGGGCCAGAGATAAGTAGAGCATGGGGGTGCCTGGTTTAAAAGTTAGTTACAATATAGCTTTGCCAAAGTGACAGGAACAGGGGCTTCCTGCTGAGGGTGGTTTCCTGCAAAGAGCTGCTGACAGATCCTCACTCGTCAGAACGTCATTCCATTTCTATGGGATTAGGGGCCAAGGTCTATCTTCTGTACCTTCTTCATACTGACATAGGGTGCTGTATTCTCAGAGTGGAAATTGTCAACGTGGGTCTGTAGCATCTCTTTGCTGACAACTATGCTGACAATTTTAGTTGTCGCTTACATATATGGGCAGGGCAAGCTATAATTATTCTGATGCCCACAAAGATATAGATTATTATGAGCAATAATGTTAATCCCATTGTCTTGAGGCCAGTTCTTGGAATTGTGCTACCCATAGATTCAGTACTGTTGAAATTGGAGCAGTTTATGTCATGGCTACAGTCTGGTCACCATGCAGTTAGCTTTTTTACCTCTGGTGGCAGTTTTAGTATGTGTAAAACAACTCTCTAGTACTTGGGGGTGGACGGAGGGGGGGCCTGCAGTGTTCTGCTGGGCTCCAAACTCATGTTCATTGGGTGTATAAAATTTGCCACTTCCATACTTACCCTGCCTCTGCCTTTGTCTAAGGGCAATTACAGGTTTTTCTCAGTGATACTCCCTTCTCCCTTCCTAACATGTAATTGAGACAGAACAATAGATGGTTACTTTGGTTTAGTAAAATCACATCCAAGCTCTTTACCATAAATGGCCTGCTAAAAGTTTATTGTGGGAAACTCTTAGCAGAAATTTGATATGAATTTTATTGGCACCAGACAGGAACAATCAGACAGTACATGTGCTTTTTCAATGAATACAGACAGATAAAAGTGAATGCTGAACGATAGAGGATTTAAGGGAACTAGTTTTAAGCAATCTTTGTAACAATGCAATGTCCTTGAGATCCATTCATAATTATACCTTACACTTGGGAAACAACTTTTAGATGGAAGGGTCTCCCTCCACTGCTGCTCGGGCAGGCAAGATGTTTGTCGGTCAGTCATCCAACAAGCATTAAGGTCTCTACTTTGAAGACAAATCTCATCTTATTATATTTTGTAAACCATCTTAGTATTTTTTAATGAGATGAGTACTTCAGTAATAAGTAAAAATAAAGAAAGAGGACTATGTTTTAAGTATGCAAAGATCAGTGTGGCTTGAGTGGCTTAGTGATCTAATATTTTTGCGTGAGAGAGACTGAGCCATAAGACCTTAGAAAAGTTTTGCAACATTTTTTGGACTGTTTTCCACATGTGAAAGATTGGGAGTTAAAACACAGAGGACCATTATCCGGATTCGAGGAGATAATGCTTAGAAGCACCTAGCCCAGTGCTTGTCATTGACTAGATGCTCATCAGATGTTAACTCCCATCTCTCGGCGTTCAGTGCCTCAAGCTCCCTGCCTCCAACGTGAATATGAGGACTTGCTTTCCCCAGGTCTGTAATCTGGAAACACTGGAGTAGCTTGAGAAACGTGACCTGAGGTCAGTAAATTCTGTTTACTCTTCACCCCAAGCACATTACCCACATTTTTTAAAGCTGTTTCTGCCATCTCCACCTCCTTTGCCACTGCCAGGTGTGTCTTACAAAATGCTGATTTCAGTAGTTAATCGAGATCCATCCCAAATTTTATTTTCCATTTTTAAATTATGTATTTAAAGATCCAAGTTTATTAAATAATACCTTAGGTTGTAGATGTAAATAAAGAGAAAACAAAAAGATAAAAGGGTAGTTGGGTTTAAATGGCATTAGTGACCTACTTGCTTTTTAGTACAAGAGAACTTAAGTACAAAAGGAAAGATGATCACCACAGGAAATGTCCAGTTGTTGAGTTCACACTCCAAATGCTTAAGCTAACTTTCACCCTGAACTGCAATGTTATGATACGTTTTAGTTGCCCTTTAATATAGCTTAGCTTGTAAGGCTAGTTTGTAATTTACTAGTAGAGTCCTACTTAATAAAGTTCATTATCCGTGGTTCTCTCTCTCCATGGTAATGGCAGTTAATTGCACTAAGGCAAGTCTAGTTCTCTTAAATGGAGAACATGTTAACAAAAACTGATTTTAAAAAAAGATAACAATGTTAAAAGAGCGGAGCAAGCTAAATGTCTTGACTTCTGACTGTGACAATGAAGCTTCAGTTGCATACATGACACATAATATCAGAACCATTGCTTACTCATTTGTAACAATGAATACACTTATCTTCAAAGGCAAACTTTGCATGTGAAAACAATATTTCAGGGCTTCCCTGGTGGCGCAGTGTTTGAGAGTCCCCGTGCCAATGCAGGGGACACGGGTTTGTGCCCCGGTCGGGGAAGATCCCACATGCCGCGGAGCGGCTGGGCCCGTGAGCCATGGCCGCTGAGCCTGTGCGTCCGGAGCCTGTGCTCCGCAACGGGAGAGGCCACAACAGTGAGAGGCCGGCGTACCGCAAAAAAAAAAAAAAAAACCTTCACATTTAATGGATTCTAATTTTATCTGTTGTGACTAATGAATCAGTATTATCAAATTTGGCAGTAGAAGATTGTGTTTTCCTTATTTCACTAAGACATTTTCAAGATAAATTGGGTTATTAAATTGTTGTGTCTCATAGGAGTCAAGGTTTAAAACATTTATGCTTTGTATTAATTGCTGCAAATTAAAAACAGGAGACATTCAAATAATGTTGGAATGGATCAGTTATTTCATTAAACCTCTTTTTGTAAATAATAGACTAAGTTAAGCTATAACTACATGGAAAATGAAGAAGAGGTGAAGCTATACATTCTAGAATTCAATTTGTGTACATTAACTTGGACCAGGATGAAGAGGACCAATTTTATTTTTTAAATATGAATAATGAAATATGAGTATTTAATATACCATATTATATGGGTACTTGTTTTAACTTTTATATATATATACTAATTTCTACGAGGTTAGGAAATGGTCATGGAAAGTTAAAAACTCTTTTAGTCCTGCCTGTATCATAGTTTGGAATTCATTTATAATTAGCATATAAATTGTTAGTGTATGGCTAGAGATTTCTGAAGTTTGTGAAACCAGTTTACTCCTGTTAGTATATAATAATTTCCCTGTGCAATCAAGTTTATTGCTATTAATTTTATTAGCAATTTTTTTTCTGGAGACTAATAACTAGCAACACAAATGTAAACTTCCATTCATTTTCTGTGATAATTTTTTTCACATTAGAAATCAGTGGAGTCTAAATAATATTTTCTTGTATGTCTTATTTATAGTTAAAATTTCCTTGTCATGAGCAGCAAGCCTTTATTGAGTGTTCACTATGGGCCAGTGGCTGTACAAGTTATATACATGTAAAATCTCATTTAATCCTCGTAACAGCCCTAGAAAGGCCCAAGTTGCAATTATTATCATCCCCATTTGACAGATGAGGAAATTGAGTTTTAAAGAGATTACTCAGTGCTCCACTGGGTCAATTAGTTAAGTAGCAGAGGAGAAATCAAATCTCTGTCTTTTGGATTACATTGAGGCTTAACCACTACATTACACTTCTGTGACTTGTGCACAGGAAATAGCCAGAACTGCGTTAAATTACAGAAAATAAGCCTCTGGCAAATGTGCAAATGGTGTAGACTTCTTAGCCATCCCAAAGAAAAGGCAGAAATATTCAACTGTGGAATGTGTTGGAAGAAAACAACTCTGCCATTTGAATCATTATTTGATACTGAGGAGACCATATAGACATAGCATATAAAATTTGATGCCAGAGTGAGATTATATATTTTCATATCTACAAAGGAAATTTGAACACAGTGCAAAAATACACTCTTATGGGAATATGATTATTTTGTTGCCCCTTAAAAATGGAAACATAGAATCTAGCTAGTAGTTACTCAGAACTTGATAAAATCTGTTACGAGAAATACTAGGTGTCTGTCCTCTCATTCCAAGCTCTGATTTCCTTCTCTTATTGGTTGTATATAGTTGTGAATTTTTCTCCCCTTTTTCAGTGAGTAGGTAGGAATAAAGAAGTTATTTTGGAAACTGTTAGCTTTGCAGATGTTGTCACCAGGTTATATCCTGGCTTCTGTTTAATTTGCATGGAGAGGAAATATACATACATATATACAAATAAATAAATGCAAATATAAAAATATGTATATAGAAGATTAAGCACAATTAATATTATCTGTTAGTGAAGAGATGCTAGATGGAGAATTGTTTTCTAATGCTAGCCAAAACTGCTTAAAGAGAAAAAAAATTCATGTTACTTCATCAGTTCTGAACTATAAAGCAAATGTCAATAAAATTAGACTAGATAAGTTAAATCTTGTGGCAACAGTAAAATTATGGAATTTACACAGTACAAAGCACCAATGCTATCACTAACTGTTAGTATTAAGTGTGCTATGATTCAGTTTATAATCACTGTAAACTTTCCTTTGCCCTTATCCCTCACAGCTAATTAATCACTGCTAATTCTGCGTTCATTACAACAAAAGACTTTAGCGGGAGGAGCTGTGCTTTGAAGGAACAAAGTATTTATGATCAAATGGAAATTGAGAAAGAGAGAGAACAGTTAGGGGAAAGTGATCAGAAGACATGGGACATCAGATATGTTAAGAAATTATAAGTAGTCTGGGTGGCTAGAGCATGGAAAGTGTTGGAGAGTAGAGATAGAGTTAAAGTGGGGGTCAGATTGTCATTGGCCAGGCAAGTCATCTTAATGAGTTGAAACTTCTCTATGCTAATGAATGTGTGACAAACAATTGATGGTTTTAAAGTAGTGGTTTGAAATACTACAGCCTATATTCTTAAAAGGTAAATTAGGTGGTAGTATAGAGGATGAATTTGAAGAGGAAGAAATGGAGCAGATAGATAAACTAACACGTTAGTTCAGCTCTTGAGGCAAGGGAGGGTAAAGACTTGAACTGGAGATGTGACGGTAGGATCAGGGCAGGGACAAATTCTAAGGGTATGTCAAAGGAAGAATCCACAGGAGAGTAGAAAGGAGAAGATGCTGTGGATTGCGGAAGAGGTGAATGACCAAGTGTGCTATCTGGATTCAGGGCTGACTACTGAGGTTTTTTATTTAACTAGGATTTATGTAAGACAGAGCCAGAGAAGTACTTCCACATGCACCAGAAATACCATAGAGAGGTAGTAAAGTAAAATAAAAATATAGACTTCAGAAGAACTTATGTAACGATTAGGTAAACAAAGGATCTTTGAGTTATTTTTTTCTAGCACAAGGATATCTATTATTTCCTATAGGTAATAGTAAGAAAACCAAATTTGAAGCTAGCATGTCATAATACACAATAAGCAAAACTTGTAAAACAGATATCAGAGTAATGTCTCAGACCCCAAAGATTATCTTCTGTATGGAATCAGAGCTTGGCAAGAAGTAAATCTTGAGATTTAAATTTAAAGATAGACGATTACATAAAATATGAAGCTAATGATTTGAACTGTGAATATTTTAAGGCAAAATCAATAGGCTTAAACAAAACAAAACAAAAGAATTAGCTGTGAAGACATTTTCAATGCTTGGGAATTTCTGTTATTGTCATAAGAAAAAGAATGAAAAAGAAATATGGTCAAGAAGCATAAGCTCTATTATTGATTCTGTCATTGATGTGTTTCCTGTTTTAGGACATGTTTCTTAATCTCTAACGTTCCTAAGTCTAAAATGCGTGTAGTCAAAGTTATCTTTATGCCTCTTCTAAGTATCAAAAAAAATTGAATATTTGCTGCTTCTTTATTGGAGAGATCATGAGCTTTGGGAAAAGAGCTCAAGGCTCTAATTCTAACCACCAGTTCCTCATTTGAAAAATGAGAATGACAACAATCAAATAGGAATTTTGTGAGAAATAAATGAATGTTATTTAGCTTTATAAAAATAATTATAGTATTTAGTAAAATGCCCTTTGATGTTTATTTCAGAATTTATTTAAATTTTTGTGTTTATTAAAATGATCATATTCAACTTCACAGGCCTATTCGAAGTAGAAAGTGAAAGTTCTAAATGTTTATGTATCATTTTTATGAAGAAAACAAATAAAAACCAAAAATAAGACTCCCTTACCCACTCCTTACAAATTTTCAGTAGTTGGGTGTATTTTTTCCAACTACTATTTTGTGCATGTATAAGCATAGAAATTCATTTAATAATATTTATTTTTACTCTTTTTTTTTTTTTTTTTACAAAATATAGGATAATATGTACACTAATGTAATTTGTAATTTGCTTTGTTCACTTAAAACAGCTTGACAGACATCTTTTCATGTCAATATAGGCAGACCTATTCTTGCTCTTTTTAATAGGTGCATATTATTTTGTAGTTTCATATAACACCATGATGATGCAGTCTATGGAGGGGACTCCTGGGACACAGGAGAGAAGGGAGTGGAAATAATGCAGGTATCGGAATAACATAAAAACTGAAAGCCTGTAGAGAGTCATTAAATAGCTTTTGTAAATCAGGTTCAAACAGGTCCTGAATTTTCATTAATATTTTCTGCTTGTTTTCTAGCCTGAAATGTCCCTAGTAAAAAAATTTTACTATTATTTTAATTGAAATTTCTTTGAATATTAGAGAAGTGAGCATGCTTTTTCTATATTTACTAGGTTTTTGTGTTGTTTAATTTTTAGATTGTCCATTCATCCCAGCCATTTTTTCTAATATCCCTCTTTTTCTTCAGATTTGTAACAATTCTTCTTGTATTAAGAGTTATTATCCCTTTGCCTTTTATATATCTAGTGTGTATTTTTTTTGTGTGTTGTTTTTATTTTAAGTGGTAGTTTGGTTTTGGTTTAAGTTTTTGTTAAATCCTCAACAGTAATAATGAGAACCCTTAAACCTCAGTTTTTCAAGAATGAAAATCAAACTTGACATTGCTTATACAACTGAGAAAATCCCGACACTAATAGCTTATTTTTAGATTCCCTGTTTTGAAGTTATTTGATTGAACAGTCTAGATTAAAGGAAAAATATTTTAAAAGTCACTTTGAGAGTCTTTTCTTATGGTAATTACAACCATTAACTGGGGTGCATAGCTTATCCTTTCCACCAGTTAATCTTTATCCTCCTCGAAAAGTACATACAAATCTTAACTTTCTTCAAATAACTTCTGTGAATGACTGCACCGGTATATACTTCTGCATCATATACTCTTACCTTCATTGTGTTTAGTAATTTGTACTTAGTGCAAATTAAGTAAAATGTCCCTTTCCATTATGACGCATGTTTCTTTTTTTTAATTGAAATATAATTAATTTATAATATTGTGTTAGTTTCTGGTGTACAGAAAAGTGATTTGGTTATACATACATTTATCTATTCTTTTTCAGATTCTTTTCCATTATAGGTTATTACAAGATATTGAATATAGTTCCCTGTGTTATACAGTAGGTCGTTGTTTATCTATTTTATATATAGTAGTGACCCATGTTTCTTTAAGTCACATCACCCAAGTGTAGACCCAAGAATAGAAAAACAGCAGCCACTCAGGATATCTTTGGTTCTTTTTGCCCTTGCTCCTTGGTCTAGCTCCTCTGTATTCTCTCACCTACAGCTGATGTTCTGCAGTCTCCTTTTCTATTTATTATCTATGTTCCCATTCCCCATGTTGCTCTTCTTCTGTTCCCCTCTGATATCATGGCAGTCACTATCATTTACAGCATACACCAAGGTTCCTATCACTGTTGGTCCTTGATACCAGAAGTTCTGAATCTTCTCTTGCCAAACTTGTTCATGCTGCTGCTTCGCATCTCTGTACAGGCTACAGGAGTGACCCTCCATTGAAAATAAGCTGATGTCACAGCCCCTAAGAACCAGTAAAGAGGAGGAGTTGTTTCTCCAAACCCTTGATTTTCTAAAACCACTGTTTTCATAGCAAGCTCTATTGTTTCACCCTCTAGCTTTCTTTGTGAGACTTATCAAATATATATCATATGATATGTTTTATACATATATATATATATATATATTTTTTTTACTGTCATTTCTACTAGGTTGTAAACTTCTGAGGGGCAAGGACCGTGTGTATTTTATTTAGCCCTTAGTGCTGTGCATAGCACATGCTAGGCCTTCAATTAATAGCAACTTATTAACAAATATTACTTCTTAAATGCTAAATATGTTAGCACTCATTTGTATTATATTACCTCTTATTTTACTGCTTGTAAAATTACAAACTTTTTAGTTTTTTTCTAAAATAAACAAAACATTGCAAATTGGATTGAAGACGTGTATATATGCCTCCCTGAATTCAATTCCCTTTACTACTTGCCCAAACCTAACTATTAGAATAGGTTTGATCTTTTTACCCCCATGAATTTCTTTATATCTTTATGATATATGCATGTATTTTCTAGAAAAGTGTGTCAGGTATATGCCGACCCTCTCCCCTAGAGACATCAACTGATCTGCCTAGAGGCAGAGGCTGAGAGCCTGAGAAAGTGCCAGTTGAAAAACTGAGAAAGCTGAACATGGGATCAGTAGAATAATAGGAAATAAGGCCCTATAGAGTAGTGGGTCCTGGTGAAACCTCCCAAGCATACAGTTTGGGTATGAAGGGATATGTCCTAGGAGACAGTATGAATAAAATATTGACCTGCTTTGAATAAGCCCAGTCCCTAATTGGATTAAGGTCATCTCTACCAACTTTAAAACACTACTGCCAGAAGAAAAATAAATCCTTTCTGAAAGAATACCAGTATCACCCAGAGACTCAAATTTACACACACACACACACACACACACACACACACACACACTTCTTTCAATCAGAAATAAGTAGGCATTGAACTTCCCCGATGCTCCAGTGGTTAAGACTCCCTGCTTCCACTGCAGGGAGCATGGGTTCCATTCCTGGTCAGGGAACTAAGATTCTGCATGCCATGTGGTGCAACCCCCCCCAAAAAAAAAATTTTAAAAAGTAGGCATTTTAAGAGATTAATGTAATAGAATCTAGAAATACAGATGTTATAATAACTATAATATATTTAAGAAATTAAGTAAGAAAATGGAGAAACAGTGAATTTAAAACTAATGAAAGGATCAAATGGAAATTCTAGAACTGAAATCTACAACAAATGAAATTAATAACTGAACATATGGATTTACCAGTTGTTAGACACAGCTGAAGAGAGAATTAGTAAATATGAAGATGGTCCAGAAGAAAATATTCAGAAGGAAGTTCAAGTAGACAGTAGATGAAAAATAAAGACTTATCAAAATTAACTATATGCTGGATGTAAATTGTCTCAACAAATTGCAAAATATTGAAATTACTCAGAATATGTTCTTTAACCTTAGTTTAATTAAGGTAGAAAACAGCAACTGAAAGATACTTAGAAAATCCCCGAATAGTTGGAAGTTAAGAAATCAGGATTAAAAATGTAAAAACTTTTGATTGGATTACTATGAAAATACAGCATATTAGGATGCCGCTAAATGCAGTTCCTAAAAGAAATTTATACCTTAAATACACTTGTTAGAAAGGAACAAAGCCCCAAAATTAATTATCTAAGTATCTTTCTTAATAGAAAATGAACAACATATTAAACCCCCCAAAAGTAAAAGGTAAAAAATAATGAAGAGCAGAAATTGATGAAATAGAAAACAAACATATGGTCATATAACTACTATCAAAACCAAGATACAGAATATTTTTATCACCCAAAAAATGGTGATAAAAATATTATCCCAGGCCCCTGGCAACCACTGATATGTTTTCTGTCCTTATACTTTTGCCTTTTCAATAATATATTATAGATGGAATCATACAGTTATATAGGTTTTTTGAGTCCAGTTTCTTTCATTTAGCATAATTCATTTGATACTCATCCACACTGTTAACATGTATCAGTTGTTTTTTCCTTTTTATTACTTAGTAGATTGTATTTTATGAACCTATCTCAATTTATTTATCCATTCATCAGCTGAAAGACATTGGCTATTTGCAGTTTTTGGTGATTGAAAATTAAGCAACATACATAGTTTTTGTATAAGTATAAGGTTCATTTCTCTTGGATAAATACCTGGAGTGGGACTGCTGATAAATATTTAAATCAAGTTAAATATATTTAACTTGATTGCCAAACTGCTTTCCAAAGTGACTGTCATATTTTGCATTCTCGGCAGCAGTGTATCAGAATTCCAGTGTATCTTTACAGAAGCTGTAAAGATACAACTTCTTTGTATCTTTACACGTTTCCCAGCCTCGTATTGTCAGGTGTCATTTTGTTTTGTTTTGTTTTGTTTTGAAGCTATTTTAGTAGATATGTAGTGGTATCACATTATATCAATAATTTTTATTTGAAAGTACCTAATGACTAATGATGTTGACATATTTTCTTTTTTTGAATTTTATTTTATTTATTTTTTTATACAGCAGGTTCTTATTATCCATTTTATACATATTAGTGTATATATGTCTATCCCAATTCATCACATCACCACCCATACATATTTTCATATGCTTATTTTCTATCTAATTATTTTCTTTGCTAAATTGTCATTTAGATCAATTGTCCATTTTTTATTGGGCAATTTTTTTCTTATTATTGAGATTTGAGAGTACTTTGAATATTCCAGATATAAGTCCTTTATCAGATATTCTTCAAATTGTTTTCTCCTAGTCAATTGCTCTTCTTTTCATTTTCTGAACAGTTTCTTTTTAAAAGCAGATTTTAATTTTCATGAAGTCCAATTTATCAGTATTTTATTTTATGGTTTGCACTTGTGACAGATCTAAGCAACTGTTGCCTGATGCAAGATCATAAGATTTTCTGTGTTTTCTTTTAGAAGATTTATAGTTTAGGTTTTGTGTTTAGGTCTGTGATCATTTTGAGTTTTTTTAAATATGTTGTGAAGTTTGGGTCCAGGTTTACAATTTTTTTTTAATTTTTGCATATGGATACCCAACTAGTCTAGCAGACGTATTGAAAAGTCTATCTTTTCTCCATTGAATTAATGTAACATCTTACTGAAAATTAATTTACCTTGAAGATACACTGTTTAATTACTATAGTTTCATAGTAAGCTGTGAAGACAGGTGTTGTAAATCCTTCAGCTATTTTAATAAATACCATTTTTGCTCTTCTAGTTCTTTTGCTTCACCATGTAAATTTTAGAATGAATTTGTCAGTTTCTACAAAAAGAGTTCTGCTGGAATTCTGGGTGAGATTGTGTTGAATCTGTAAATCAACTTGGGAAAAATTAACATTTGAATGACATTAAATATACCAATTCATGAATACAACATATTTCTCCATTTATTTAAGCTTTACTTCATGTTTCTCCTCAGTACTTTGCAGGTTTCCTCATATAAATCTTGTACATATATTCTAGATTTATGCCTAAGTATTTCATCTTTTGCTGCTGTTGTAAATATATTGCTGTTTTAATATCAATTTCCAATGGTTCATTGCTAGAATATAGAAATACAATGATTGTGTGTCTTGACTTCATATTCTGTGACCTTGCTGAACTTATTTAGTAGCTTTTTTGTAGTTTTTTGGAGATTTTCTATGTAGATGATCATGTTGTCTGCAAATAGTTTTATTTCTATATGCCTCTGACATTATTTCTTTTTCTTGCCTGTTTACAATCTTTAGGACCTCCAGTACAGTGTTTAATAGGAATAGTGAGAGTAAATACCATTACCTTGATCCTTATCTTAGTATGAATTAGCTGTAGGTTTTTGCAGATTCTCTTTATAAGGTTAAGGAAGTTCCCTTTAATTTCCTAGTTTTAGGATATTTGTTTTTGTTTTTGATTTGTTTTGTTTTTAGCATGAACAAATGTTGAAGTTCGTCGGATACATTCTCTGCATCTATTGACATGCTAAAATTTTTCTCCTTAGTCTGTAAATATGGTGTATCACATTGATTCATTTTTGAATGTTGAACCTATGCTGCACTTCTGGGATAAGTCTGTGGCTCATGATATTATTATCCTTTGAATATATTTAAGGATTGAATTTTTCATTTTTTATTGAGGACTTCATCAATTTTATGAGAGATAATGCACTTTAGTTTACTTTTTGTATAATATATTTTTTAACACCTTTATTGGAGTATAATTGCTTTATGATGCTGTGTTAGTATCTCCTTTATAATAAAGTGAATCAGCTATACATATACATATATCCCCATATCTCCTCCCTCTTGCATCTCTCTCCCACCCCTATATGTGGACACAAAGCATCAAGCTGATCTCCCTGTGCTATGCAGCTGCTTCCCACTAGCTATCTGTTTTACATTTGGTAGTGTATACATGTCCATGCCACTCTCTCACTTCGTCCCATAGTACCCTTCCCCCTCCCCATCCTCAAGTCCATTCTCTAGTAGATCTGCATCATTATTCCTGTCCTGCCCCTAGGTTCATCAGAACCATTTTTTCTTTTTTTTAGATTCCATATATATGTGTTAGCATACGATATTTGTTTTTCTCTTTCTGACTGACTTCACTCTGTATGATAGACACTAGTTCCATCCACCTCACTACAAATAACTCAATTTCATTTCACTTTATGGTGGAGTAATATTCCATTGTATACATATATGCCACATCTTCTTTATCCATTCATCTGTTGATGGACACTTAGGTTGCTTTCATTTCCTGGCTATTGTAAATAGAGCTGCAATGAACATTTTGGTACATGACTCTTTTTGAATTCTGGTTTCTCAGGGTATATGCCCAGTAGTGTGATTGCTGGGTTGTATGGTAGTTCTATTTTTAGTTTTTTAAGGAACCTCCATACTGTTCTCCATAGTGGCTGTATCAATTTACATTCCCACCAATACTACAAGAGCGTACCCTTTTCTCCACACCATCTTCAGCATTTATTGTTTGTAGATTTTTTGATGATGGCCATTCTGACTGGTGTGAGGGTATATCTCATTGTAGTTTTGATTTGCATTTCTCTAATGATTAGTGATGTTGAGCGTCCTTTCATGTGTTTGTTGACAATCTGTATATCGTCTTTGGAGAAATATCTGCTTAGGTCCTCTGCCCTTTTTTTCATTTGGTTGTTTGTTTTTTTGATATTGAGCTACATGTGCTACTTGTAAATTTTAGAGATTAATCCTTTGTCAGTTGCTTTATTCTTAAATATTTTCTCCCATTCTGAGGGTTGTCTTTCATCTTGTTTATGGTTTCCTTTGCTGTGCAAAAGCTTTTAAGTTTCATTAGGTCCCATTTGTTTATTTCTGTTTTTATTTCATTTCTCTAGGAGGTAGGTCAAAACGAATCTTGCTGTGATTTATGTCATAGAGTGTCTGCCTAGGATTTCCTCTAAGAGTTTTATAGTGTCTGGCCTTACATTTAGGTCTTTAATCCATTTTGAGTTTATTTTTGTGTATGGTGTTAGGGAATGTTCTAATTGCATTCTTTTACACTTAGCTGTCCAGTTTTCCCACCATGACTTATTGAAGAGGCTGTCTTTTCTCCCTTATATATTCTTGCCTCCTTCATCAAGGATAAGGTGACCATATGTGCGTGGGTTTATCTCTGTGCTTTCTGTCCTGATCCACTGACCTATATTTCTGTTTTTGTGCCAGTACCATACTGTCTTGATTACTGTAGCTTTGTACTATAGTCTGAAGTCCAGGAGCCTGATTCCTTCAGCTCCATTTTTCTTTCTCAAGATTGCTTAGACTATTCGGCGTCTTTTGTGTTTCCATGTGAATTGTGAAATTTTTTGTTCTAGTTCTGTGAAAAATGCCATTGGTAGTTTGATAGGGATTGCATTGACTCTGTGGATTGCTTTGGGTAGTAGAGTCATTTTCACAATGTTGATTTTTCCAATCCAAGAACATGCTATATCTCTCCATATGTTTATAATCTTTAATTTCTTTCATCAGTGTCTAACAGTTTTCTGCATACAGATCTTTTGTCTCTTTAGGTAGGTTTATTCTTAGGTATCTTATTCTTTTTGTTGCAGTGTCAAATGGGAGTGTTTCTTTAGTTTCTCTTTCAGATTTTTCATCATTAGTGTATAGGAATGCAAGAGATTTCTGTGCATTAATTTGTCTCCTGCTACCTTACCAAATTCATTGATTAGCTCTAGTAGTTTTCTTTTAGCGTCTTTAGGATTCTCTATGTATAGTATCATGTCATCTGCAAAGAGAGACAGCTTTACTTCTTCTTTTCTGATTTGGATTCCTTGTATTGCTTTTTCTTCTCTGATTAATGTGGCTAAAGCTTCCAAAACTATGTTGAGTAATAGTGGTGAGAGTGGGCAACCTCGTCTTATTCCTGATCTTAGTGGAAATGGTTTCAGTTTTTCACCATTGAGAATGCTGTTGGCTGTGGGTTTGTCATAATGGCCTTCGTTATGTTGAGGGACGTTCCCTCTATGCCTCCTTTCTGGAGGGTTTTTATCATAAATTGGTGCTGAATTTTGTCAAAAGCTTTTTCTGCATCTATTGAGATGATCATATGGTTTTTCTCCTTCAGTATGTTAATATGCTGTATCACATTGATTGATTTGCGTATACTGAAGAATCCTTGCAATCCTGCGATAAACCCCACTTAATCATGATGTATGATCCTTTTATTGTGTTGTTGGATTCTGTTTGCTAATATTTTGTTGAGGATTTTGGCATCTATGTTCATCGCTGATATAGGCCTGTAGTTTTCTTTCTTTGTGACATGTTTGTGTGGTTTTCTTATCAGGGTGATGGTGGCCTTGTAGAATGAGTTTGAGAGTGTTCCTCCCTCTACTATATTTTGGAAGAATTTGAGAAGGATAGGTGTTAGCTCTTCTCTAAATGATAGAATTCACCTGAGAAGACATCTGGTCCTGGGCTTTTGTTTGTTGGAAGATTTTTAATCACAGTCTCAATTTCAGTGCTTGTGATTTGTGTGTTCATATTTTCTATTTCTTCCTTATTCAGTCTCAGAAGATGTGCTTTTCTAAGAATTTGTCCTTTTCTTCCAGGTTGTCCATTTTATTGGCATATTGTTGTTTGTAGTAATCTCTCATGATCTTTTGTGTTTTTGCAGTGTCAGTTGTTACTTCTTTTTCATTTCTAATTCTATTGATTTGAGTCTTTCCCCTTTTTTTCTTGATGAGTGTGGCTAATGGTTTGTCCATTTTGTTTATCGTCTCAAAGAACCAGCTTTTCGTTTTTTTGATATTTGCTCTTGTTTCCTTCATTTCTTTTTCATTTATTTCTGATCTCATTTTTATGGTTTCTTTCCTTCTGCTGACTTTGGGGGTTTTTTGTTCTTCTTTCTCTAATCGCTTTAGGTGTAAAGTAAGGTTGTTTATTTGAGATGTTTCTTGTTTCTTGAGGTAGGATTCTATTGCTATAAAGTTCCCTCTTACAACTGCTTTTGCTGCACCCGGTAAGTTTGGGTCATTGTGTTTTCACTGTCATTTGTGTCTAGGTTTTTTTTTTTCCTCTTTGATTTCTTCAGTGATCTCTTGGTTATTAATTAGTGTATTGTTTAGCCTCCATGTGTTTGTATATTTTACAGATTTTTTCCTGCAATAGATATCTAGTCTCACAGTATTGTGGTTGGAAAAGATACATGATAGAATTTCACTTTTCTTAAATTTACCAAGACTTGATTTGTGACCCAAGATACGATCTGTCCTGGAGAATGTTCCATGAGCACTTGAGAGGAAAAGGTGTTCTGTTGGTTTTGGATGGAATGTCCTATAAATATAAATTAAGTCCATCTTGATTACTGTATCATTTAAAGTTTGTGTTTCCTTTTTCATTTTCATTTTGGATGATCTGTCAATTGGTGAAAGTGGGGTGTTAAAGTCCCCTACTATGATTTTGTTACTGCCAATTTCCCCTCTTATGGCTGTCAGCATTTGCCTTATGTATTGAGGTCCTCCTATTTTGGGTGCATAAATATTTATAATTGTTATATCTTCTTGGATTGATCCCTTGATCATCATGTAGTGTCCTTCTTTGTCTCTTTTAATAGTCTTTATTTTAAATTCTATTTTTTCGATATCAGAATTGCTACTCCAGCTTTCTTTTGATTTCCATTTGCATGGAATATCTTTTTCCATCCCCTCACTTTCAGTCTGTATGTGTCCCTAGGTCTGAAGTGGATCTCTTGTAGACAGTATACATACGGGTCTTGTTTTTGTATCCATTCAGTGAGTCTATGTCTTTTGGTATGAGCATTTAATCCATTTACCTTTAAGGTAATTATCAATATATATGTTACTATTACCATTTTCTTAGTTGTTTGGGTTTTGTTATTGTAAGTCTTTTTCTTCTCTTGTGGTTCCTGCCTAGAGCAGTTCCTTTAGCATTTGTTGTAAAGCTGGTTTGGTGGTGCTGAATTCTCTTAGCTTTTGCTTGTCTGTAAAGGTTTTAATTTCTCCTTCAAATCTGAATGAAATCCTGGTGGATAGAGTAATCTTGGTTGTAGGTTTTTCCCTTTCATCACTTTAAATATGTCCTGCCATTCCCTTTTGGCTTGCAGAGTTTCTGCTAAAAGGTCAGCTGTTAACCTTATGGGGATTCCTTTGTAGTTATTTGTTGTTTTTCCCTTGCTGCTTTTAATATTTTTTCTTTGAATTTAATTTTTGATAGTTTGATTAATATGTGTCTTGGCATGTTTCTCCTTGGATTTATCCTGTATGGGACTCTCTGTGCTTCTTGGACTTGATTAACTATTTCCTTTCCCATATTAGGGAAGTTTTCAACTATAATCACTTCAAATATTTTCTCAGTGCCTTTCTTTTTTTCTTCTTCTTCTGGGACCCCTATAATTCGAATGTTGGTGTGTTTAATGTGTCCCCGTGGTCTCTGAGACTGTCCTCAATTCTTTTCATTCTTTTTTCTTTATTCTGCTCTGCAGTAGTTATTTCCACTATTTCATCTTCCAGGTCACTTATCCGTTCTTTTGCCTCAATTATTCTGCTATTGATCTCTTCTAGAGCATGTTTAATTTCATTTATTGTGTTGTTCATCATTGCTTGTTTCATCTTTAGGTCTTCTAGGTCCTTGTTAAATGTTTCTTGTATTTTCTCTATTGTACTTCCAAGATTTTGGAACATGTTTACTATCATTACTCTGAATTCTTTTTCAGGTAGACTGACTATTTTCTCTTCATTTGTTTGGTCTGGTGGGTTGTTACCTTGCTCCTTCATCTTCTGTGTGTTTCTCTGTCTTCTCATTCTGCTTCACTTACTGTTTTGGGGGTCCCCTTTTTGCCGGCTGCAGGTTCGTAGTTCCCGTTGTTTTTGGTTTGTGCCCCTAGTGGCTAAGGTTGGTTCAGTTGGTTGTGTAGGCTTCCTGGTGGAGGGGAGTTGTGCCTGTGTTCTGGTGGACGAGGTTGGATCTTGTCTTTTTGGTGGGCAGGACCATGTCCAGTGGTGTCTTTTGCGGCATCTGCGACCTTATTATGATTTTAGGCAGCCTCTCTGCTAATGGGTGGAGTTGTGTTCCTGTCCTGTTAGTTGTTTGGCATAGGGTGTCCAGCACTGTAGCTTGCTGGTTGTTGAGTGGAGCTGTGTCTTCACGTTGTGATGGAGATCTCTGGGAGAGCTTTTGCCGTTTGATATTACGTGGAGCCGGGAGGTCTCTGATGGACCAGTGTCCTGAACTCGGCTCTCTCACCTCAGAGGCAGAGGCCTGACACATGGCCAGAGCACCAAGACCGTGTCTGCCACACGGCTCAGAAGAAAAGGGAGAAAAAAAAAAAAAGAGAGAAGGAAAAGTAATAAAATAATGTTATTGATATAAAAAATTATTAAAAATTTAAAAAGTCAAAAGTAATAAAAAAAGAAAAAATAAATAAAGAATGAAAGAAAGAAGTGAGCAACCAGACCAAAAAACAAATCCACCAATGATAACAAGTGCTAAAAACTATACTAAAAAAAATGACAGACTGAGCCCTAGGACAAATGGTAAAAACAAAGTTATGCAGACAAAATCACACAAAGAATCATACACATACACACTCACTAAGAGAAAAAGGAAAAATATATATATAACGTTGCTCCCAAATTCTACCACTTCTATTTTGGGATGATTCGTTATCTGTTCAGGTATTCCACAGATACAGGGTACATCAAGTTGACTGTGGAGATTTAATCCCATGCTCCTGAGGCTGCTGGGAGAGATTTCCCTTTCTCTTCTTTGTTCTTGCAGCTCCCAGGGTTTAGCTTTGGATTGGCCCCGCCTCTGCCTATAGGTAGCCTGAGGGCATCTGTTCTTCGCTCAAACAGGACAAGGTTAAAGGAGTAGCTGATTCGGGGTCTCTGGCTCACTCATGCCGGGGCGTGGGAGGGTATGGATGTGGGGCAAGCCTGCTGCGGCAGAGGCCAGCATGACATTGCGCCAGCATGACATTGCACCAGCCTGAGGCGCACCATGTGTTCTCCCGGGGAAGTTGTCCCTGGATCGTGGGACCCTGGCAGTGGTGGGCTGCACAGGCTCCCAGGAGGGGAGGTGTGGAGAGTGACCTTGCTTGCACACAGGATTCTTGGTGGCTGCAGCAGCAGTGTTAGCATCTCATGCCCATCTCTGGGGTCCACACTGATAGCGGCGGCTCGCGCCCATCTCTGGAGCTCGTTTAGGCGGTGCTCTGAATCCCCTCTACTTACACACCCTGAAACAATGGTCTCTTGCCTCTTTGGAAACTCCAGACTTTTTCCTGAACTCCCTTTGGCTAGCTGTGGTGCACTAACCCCTTCAGGCTGTGTTCATGCTGCCAACCCCAGTCCTCTCCCTGGGATCCGACCTTGACCTCGAAGCCCGGAGCCTCAGCTCCCTGCCCCACCCGCCCCTGGAGGGTGAGCAGAGAAGCCTCTAGGGCTGGTGAGTGCTGGGCGGCACCGATCCTCTGTGTGGGGATTGCTCCACTTTGCCCTCCACACCCCTGTTGCTGCGCTCTCCGTGGTTCCGAAGCTCTGAAGCTGCCCCCTCTGCCACCCTCAGTCTCCACCAGCAAAGGGGCTTCCTAGTGTGTGGAAACTTCTCCTCCTTCACACCTCCCTCCCAGAGGTGCAGGCCCTGTCCCTATTCTTTTGTCTCTGTTTTTTCTTTTTTTCTTTTGTCCTACCCAGGTACATGGGGAGTTTCTTTTCTTTTGGGAGGTCTGAGGTCTTCTGCCAGCATTGAGTAGGTGTTCTATAGGAGCTGTTCCACATGTAGATGTATTTCTGATGTATTTGTTGGGGGGGAAGGTGATCTCTACATCTTACTCTTCCGCCATCTTGAAGGTCTCCCAATGTCTTTGTTTTTTTTATCAGGGCACCATAAACAGAATTAATACATTCTTTATTCTGGAGTCAAAAAATTAAAATAATAGATTTCCTCATTTTACGAGCTTAAATCACTGTAATTATATCACTTACAATTTTGTTGTTGTGTAACTATTACATAAAAGTTAATATACTACATATATGGGATATTCTTAGCTATCCACAAATGAAACATTACTTGCCAAAGGTTATTTTTATATAAAGGGGGTAAAATTTATTGTTGGAAACTAATTTTGTATATATCTAGGTTGTATTTATTTTTTGATCATAGGAAGTGTTCTGTATTAATACTTAATAATGCATCCACATTTAAGTTTTAAAGTATCAGTTGACATTATTAGATAAATTGATAGATGGAAATTAGTAAGGGATATTTGATGAAACATGCTGTGGTTTGGTGAAATAGTATGTAGGATATGTGGTCTTTTCTTTGTTGAGGTTATACTGAGGTCACATTTACTTAAGTAACCCTTTGTATCCCATTCAGGGTTATATTGCTCTTTTCTCTTTTTTTGATTTGGACTCAAAGATATAAATGAATATGAAGTCCTTATTGAATTTGTTACAGTATTGCTTCTGTTTTATGTTTTGGTTTTTTGGCTGTGAGGTATGTGGGATCTTAGTTGTCAGACCAGGGATTGAACCTGCACCCCCTGCATAGGAAGGAAAAGTCTTAACTTTCAATAAAGACTTTAAAAAAAAAATAAATGGTCCACATCAAAAAAATCTTAAAAATAAAAAATAAATGAATGTGAGAGTTATTCTTGTTACTTTACATATATATGTATATATGTATATATCTATATTTCCTTAATATGTTAGCTTGTATATATGTATGTAAACATTTATATACATGCACTTTATAAATAATATATTCAATGCATAAAATATGTAATATATATTTGTTAGAACAGAAAATACTTTCAGTCTTGCATCTTGGCATGGGCTGAGTGTTTACGATGAAATGAAATGAATGAAATTATTTTCGCTGGGCTTATCATGAGATTGAAAACACATACAAACAGAATACATATTCAGCAGCAGTAGGAATCTTGTCTTTGGCTTAAGCTTGTTTGATCTAAAATATACAGCCTGCCTGATAGTTCTGGAGTCCTGATTAATGGGTCCACCATGGGCCATTTTACCAGAGGAGTGAGGAATCTTTCTTGAAATAATTTGCTTTAAGCAAATAGAGAATGGAAGCACTCAAGTTTGCTTCGAGAAAAATGGCTGACAGATGAATGCGAGCTGTGGTTTTTGCTGTTATATGGTATCTGCTCCTCAGATTCATCTGGCCTATCCTCAAATTGAGACATACGAAGACAAAGTGTTTGATAAAACTAAAGGGACTCTTTAGACACAAGCAGACACACAGCATAAGACATCCATCAGGAACCCTGGGCAACATTACAGTGGCACTGACGTAATGAAGTCTGTTTTCCTTTCACCCACTAATTGTCTTTATCGCCACACTCTGGTGTTCAGCTTTTTTTCCCTACCCCTGAAAATTTATAAAGAGAAATCTCATAAGTAAAAGTATTTATAAACTATGTAATAATTACCGTGGTGTCTGTGTAATGTGAAGTGTTTTTTTTCAGACACATTTTTCTTTTTGATCTACTAATATATGTGTTTGCTCTTAGGTTTCCTCAAGAACTGAACATGGGAAAAATAAGTGCTGAAATTATGTGGACCCTTTTTGCTCAGGATATGAAAGATGCACTAGAAGGTAGGTACAAATATTTAAACTTATTAAGAGTATACGTTTTAGTTAAATTTTGATTTTGTGTTCTTGATTTTAAATGTAAGGAACTGTTGCATCAAAACATCAATCACTGTGATCAGTTTAGTTCTGAAACTGATTTCCACATTGTGGAAAGATAAAGATCGCAAAGTATTTAAAAGCCCTGAAGAAATGCATTTTAAATCAAATGGTCTAAGTTGCAGGATAATAGTGAGTATTTCATATGTAGGACAAAGTTTAGATGCAGGAATACTTTATGGCATAAATCAGACCATATTGAGAAGGTAGATGAGTAATATTAGTTTAGATATTTGTCTACCTAGACTTAGAAATGGTATCCGATGGCTGGGCAGGTTAAAATATGGCCAAAGCTGGTGCAAAGACAATGGCAGGGCTCTTCACCAGAAAATCCACTTTCAATATACTCAAATCATAGAATGTAAAGCATGGGAAATGCAGCTCTCAGTTGAAAAACTATAAATTTCTTTGAGCACTCACCTTGTGTTTCGAGTTGGAGGTAGTATGTTTAACCAGCCTAAGGGTTCCTGCTCTCTAGGAATTTAAAACCTAGTAGAAAGTTTTCTTTGCACTTATTCACTATGTATTAAGCCCCTAGATGCTAATGCCCAGACTGCACTCAGTATGGAAGATACAACAATGAACAGGACAGCTATGGTCCCTGCCCTCAACAAGATTATGCAAGACAGCTGCAAATATGTAGACGGTTGCAATGTGGGGGTGGTCAGTGCTAAAGATGATGGAATATCTGGAGGTGAAGCTCCTAAGTCAGACTTAGGACAAGGGGGCAAGGCAGGTTTTCTAGAGGAACTTCCTCTGAGGAAGTGTTGTCTTGAAAAAGACCTGAAGTATAAGTAGGAGTTCACTTTGGGAAGAGTTGAGCAAGAAGCATCTCTGTCTTGTCCTGGTCAAGGACAAAGCATTAACAAGTAGAGTGAGCACAGGGTTCATCTGAGAAGAGAACTCAGCTGGTCCTCTGAGCAACAGGTAGCAGGAAGTGAGGCTGGAGAAATTGGCAGGGACCAGCATGTGCTGCCTTGTGGGCCATGATGAGGAGTTTGACTCTCTGCTAAGAGAAACGACAGACCATTAGGGGATTTCAGGAGGTACATGTCCTGTTCAGATTGGCAGCTTAGAACAGGCATTGGGACCGCAGAGTGGAAGGTGACTGAGTTTGTGCTCATTGTGCCACTGTTTTTTTCTTAGTGTTGCTGAAATGTCAGCTTCTTGCTAGGGCACACAGAGGAAGCATACAGTACTTTTCCTTATTTGAAAAAGAAGGTACACAATAGATTTTAATACCTGATTTTCGGGTAAAGTCTGGGTCTACCACCTAATTAGATAAATTAGGACTTATCCTTAAAATTATACCAGAACTTGCTCAGAGATGCAAACTCCTTATTCCGCAGTGAAGCGTTCCTTCTCCATTGTATTGATCAATCCTGCTTTCTCTACCTCTGCCTCCTACCAACCACAACCTTTTCATCAGCTCGTTTACTGCCTGGATTTCTTTTCCCACCACTCTTCACAAGCAGCCATGTAGGGCTCAGGAGCTAAAGTCACCTCCATGAATAACCTTATCTTAATCCTCTGCATAGCAACTAATTACTATCCTTTATTTACTTGTTTACTCGGGCTTCTTATCTGTCTTCCTTGCCACAGTGCAAATTTTTTGCCTGTGATTTTTATCAACATATCTATATTGCCTAGAATGAAGCCTAGAAAATAGAAACTACTTGATAACTATGTGTTGCATCAGTAAAGACTTTACCAGTTAATCCCAACTCAGTGTAGTGGTAGAAAAAGCAGTAGAGACTTCTGTTTGTGATCCTTTTCTGTGTGATCTTGGGAATATTTTAAGAGGTCAACACCTTCGTGTTTCGTTGTCCTCACCTGTAAAATGAAAAGTTCACACTGGATCAGAGGGCTGGGCAATGGGCAAGGAGCCGCTCCTGCCCGTATTTCAGAGGAACTTGACTATTTGGGACCGTTCCACAGTGGCATTGCCCACCAGTGCACATTTCGTTTGGACAGGGCCTCTATCTTTATTTATATAACATTTGTGCAACTATTGGATGTTTTATTTTATGTTACCTTTGCTTTAAAAAATAAGTAGTAATTTTAGACAACTAAGTATAATATTTATGTCAGGAAATGTAAATCTCAAAAAATATAACGTTTGTTTGAAACAACAATGAAATTAGAAATGCTACATATAAAGCACCATAACTTTGGTTGGATGTTTATTGATTAGAGGTTAATAATTTTGTGCAAAAGCAGTATCCCAAAATGCTGAGATTGTATTATTAAAAGTCAGGTCCAAGATCAAGGGTAAGTAATTATTTTGTGATTATCTTAGGTTTTCTGGAGACAAGAATCCTTTCCTTAACACAAATTTTTTAATGTTTTTTTAATTTGTTATTTTATTTTTTTAATAGCAGCTGTATTGAGATATAATTCACATCCCATACAATTCACCTAAAGTGTCCAGTTCACTAGTTTGCACATTCACACCCATTTTCAGGAAGGCATAATGAGCATAGTGAGGGAGTAATTTAGATTGCAGTTCCTGGTTTATGTATCTTCTACACCAGATGAGAAGGCTTTTGAGTGTAAAGATTGTATTTCTCATGTCTGTATTCACTGAACCTTAATAGAAGCTTAGTATGTGTTAGTTTACTTGAATCAAATTACAAATGGGACAACCTTATACAAAGAGCCTCACAGACAAAGCCAGATACTTACATTCAAACTAAACATTTCTAGTATTGCTAGTTGGGAGGCAGCAAGAGATCTGAGTCTGGGAAACCCAGTTTCAGAAAGCTTTCTCACTTATGAGCTGCACCAGCTTGGGCAATTAATGTATAACATCTCCAAACTTTAGTTTTCCTTTCAGTAAAAAGGTGATAAGAGTTCCCAGGTTGGTGTGAGGATTACATGATACCTCAAATATACTATACTTCAAAATCACGGTGCTAATGGGAGGAGAGCATTATTATTATATAAATGGAGAAAGATCTGTGAAAGTCTCAAAACAGTCTCCTTTAGGGGTCATTTAAGGTTTAAAACTCCTGGGACAGTGTTTACAAATCCATGTTCATTTGTTCCCTATCTCTCCGTCCTTCCCTTTCACCATTTCGATGTAATAGATGGCTTCATACTGTGACATTTTAAAAAATGTGACATGAATAATAATTGTTAAAGAAAATAAGGACTAGGAATACCTCACAGAATAGAGGGCATATACTTAAAAACATTCTTCTGGCAGGCTCTTTTGCATGTGATAGTAATGTTCTTACTCTCCCTATTTGCCTTATAGAATGTTGTTAAAATTAATTGACTGTGGAGGAGTGCTTCAGGCTATTGGCCTAGAAAGACTCTGTGTTGTTATATAATTTGGGCTACATAGTTTGTCTTATGATTAAAGCACCTGAGCCCAAGTTGTAAGTAACCTCTGATGAAGTCAGGTCAACAGAGAAGCGAGGTAGAATTTATGGACTTAAGGCTTTTTGATGCAGCGTTTTGCTTTACTTCATGAACTCATCAGCTGCTACGAAAAGAATAATTTAATTTAAAAGTAAAATAACTTTTCCCCCAACTTTACTCAGTCTATATGAGCCATCTTATTTTGTTTTCAGATTTGACATTAATCACCTTACAAATTGGATGAGCAGTATAAAACTTTGGTGATAACTTGCTGAATGAACCAGAATAAATTATTTTACAGATTTTACACAAAAGATGTACTTTCTGTGAAAAAGATAGTTTAGGAAGAAAAAAGTCCCTGATGAAATATTTCATTTTATAGTGAAATAGAGTTGGTTTTGCAGAATTTTTTTCTAAAGCAGTTATTCTAAAGGCTTTTATAGTCTTTAGCCTGGCTGGTAAAAATACAGGTTTTGCAGTAAGTTAGATCTATGTGTGAGTTCAGGCTCCGCTACTTTCCATTCATTTGTTAGCTATGATCTTGGACAGTTTATTAAAGTAAGTCTCAGTTTCCATATTTTAAAATGAGGGACAAAAATACCTACCTTACAAGGTTATTTTAAGGAGAAAGGAAGAAAGAGAGAGAGATATGGGGGCAAAGAGCGGATAGTTTCCTAGTGCATAATAAATACTCAGACATTAGCCATTATCACAATCTTGAGGATTATAATTTAGTAAACAAAAACTTTCAGATGATTTATAATACCACCCAAATGTCTAGATGCCTGTGACTGAAAGTTTTACTTGGCAATCGCAGTTGACGGCACACGTTTTATATGTCATCTTGGTATCCATAGAACTGGGTTGCCTGGCAATCAAGGCAGTCCTGTTCAGGGCCCTGATTGTGTAACATATGTGGGTGTCTTCAAAGTCTCTATTAAAAGCAAACCCAGCTAGGCCCCAAGATAGCAGCCATTTGGTGGATTGGGTCCTCAAGCATTCAGGTGGTTTCTAATTAATAATTCTGTAGAGTAGTGCTTGGGATTCTTTAAATACTACTCCTTAAATTGGAATTTGTGGCTGGGCTTTAAGTCATATTCTGAAATTGCATCCGCTTGTAAGGATGGATGGGATGGGAGAAGAGTATCTAAAGCATTTGCCACATTCTCAGATGAATCTTTGAATAGAAAAATAATTAAAAATCATTGAAAATAGATTAGTTAAAAATGACTGTTTTACTTAATTAACTTAGGCAGAGATGGAATTAATTATGATATGCAGAATACAATCATCTTTCACCTGGCCTTATTTAAAGTCTCCCAGATCAGAGCTCCTCAAACTTTAATGTGTACAGTAGTCCCCGGGAATCTTGTTAAAATGAAGATTCTGGTTGAGTAGACCTTTTGGGGGGCAGGGTAGGTGGTTCTATCCATTTCTGCCAAAATCTGAGATGATGCCCAGGCATCTGGTTAGTGCACCACACACCGAGTAGCAGCAAGGCTTTAACACTGGACATTCTATCTTTTTACCACCAATCTTTCTGGTCTGCTGCTTAGTTATCATGTTGGTCCTCATCAATAGGTGAAAATTGTTAGACTGCCTTTGTAATCTTTCACTGTCTCATCATCCTAATAAGCACGACTGTTGCCGTTAACTCTGCTCTCACCGTTTCCATGCACTATCTTCTCTTGATGTATGAATTTGAGTATTTGCATATTGAACATCTTTAGCATATCTTACTCTCTTACATTTATTTTCGGAGGCCTTCTCTCAAAGAACTATAATTTTTTTTATTGCCCTTCACCCACATACGGGTCTCAGGCCACCCTGTGCATTTAAGAACATTGACCTTGACCTTGTAGGAACGAAAACAATGAGAACACAAAGTCATGGTCACATCTCTCCTGGTCTCGCTGACCACTTTGGCTATACGGAAAGAACTGAACTATTGACCCATGAACTTCTCTAGCCTCCCTTAGAATATTCTTGTCCTTAACATCTTTCTGGTCTAGCTCATACCCTCAAACTATGATTTGATACTTGTCACCTTTCTTGTCTTCCTATCAGTAATTTTCTGCTGATTTTTAAGTTTACTCTCACAAATCACTGGTTGTCAATTTATCTTGATCCTCATATTTTGGTAGAAAAGACTGGCTTCTGACTAATTTCTGCAATCAGTAAAACCTCCCTGGAAACAACTGATTTCTTTCGTCTCCTGTTTCCTCCTCTCAATCTTTCTTAACCTTATTGGAATGACAGAGATTAAAGCTATGCCTCTGTATTCTTCAGAGACTGTGGTTGGAGCCAAGATTGGGAGCCCTTTGTAAAGGATCTCTCTGACCTCCTTTTCGTACAGTAGTGGTTCTCAACCTGTTTGGTGTCCTTCCCTGTTGCAACACTCCTCAGAGGTACAGCAATTCCCGTAAGTAACAGAGATGTTGGTATTTCTCAACCAAGGAGAGATGACAGGTGACTTTCCCTCATCCTGTTGAGAATCTTCAATATTACTCTTGTCCAGAAGCAACTGTTGAATGACTCAAAGAAATAATACAATGCTCACTGATAAAATATTAGCTTTCAGTGGATAATGTCTTATACCTGAACAAATTCTATCCTATATTTCATATGACTAATAAGTCATTTTCCTGTTCTGAAAGCTTTTTGCTAAGACTTAGGTACTTTGGCAATGGCTGCCAGAATGCCATAGAGACAGTTCAACACAACTTTAAGACACTTCTGCATTCCTGCTATTATCAAATGGCAGCATAAACAGTACAGTCGCTTCAACTAAAAATTGGGAAATCGTGGTTGACTTCTCTTCTCTGCATCCTATTAGCACATCTGTACTAAAAGCTCTATATATGACATTCTCTTCAGTAACTTTTCTTTCTATGATTCTTACTGCTGTTCTTGTTCAGACACATCTTTCCTGCTTCTGCCTTCACTGATATGGGTCTTCCTTTGTAGACACCTCCTGAACCACTGGATAAGGTCCAGATTCCTTAGCCTAGCTTACACCAGCTCCCTCCTCTCCTTTCTGTACCTGATTTCAGCCCTAGTGGTTAGTACTTTGCTCCATACACATACTATATGCTCTACCTACATCCACCTGTGTAAAATTTCCCTGAAATCCTTACACAAGTTTATTCCCCAGGAGGTGTGCATGATGCCCCCCACCCCCGCCCAGGCTTTCTCCTACTTGCCATCCCCAGCAAAGACGCTTGCATTCTTCAAAGTCCAATTCAAATGTTACTTCTGTCAAGTTTTCCCTGAGAAGTATGTACTTCTTCCCTATTCTCCCATAATATTGAATACTTCCTATTGTACTATTTATGCATGTGCTTTACTTCACAGATACATCATCCACCATGCCCTGAGCTCTCATTCATCTTTGTATGAATCTTCCTACTGTCCCTTTCTCTGACCTTTAATAAAAAATGTTATGAATCAATGAATGCATGCATGAATATAAGCCTATGTCTACAAACAGACAAAAGCAAAGATATACGTTCCATTCCCAAACTCAAATTTCCAGTCACAATTTGGCACAAATCACACAAACCAGTTACAATCGCTCATATAAAGGAGAAATGTTTTGTAAGTATGTAGTCCCGATAATTATTTTTACCACATGTTGTGGTTGTAGCAGTTCTAGGAAGGTTTTAATAATCACAGATGTGGGGGAAAAAAAACCCTAAATACCTTTGATTTACCCACAGAAACAGTGTGTGTGTATATGTGTGTGTGTTGCTCATGCATTTGTGTGTGGTAAGAGAAGACGGTAGGATTATAATGCTTTGCTTCCTTAACAAATTGTGAAATACCTCTTCCAGTCACACTCTGTTCATCAGTCCCCACCTGCTTTTCTACAGCAACCCACTAATTTGTTTTGACATATCTTCACACAGAATTCCAAGTCTAGATTAATGGACAAAAAATGAAAACAAAACAAAAGTAAATGGTTACTAACTCTCAGTGTTCATTATTGCAAAAAGACCAGTTCTGTTCATTTAAATTGCAGGTCAAATGAGTCAAACCATGAACTGAAACATGACTTCTGTATTGATGTATCAGTTTATATGTGACAGCTTATTTGAGGGATCCTGTGTTATATTTGCCTCACACCCCCAAATAAAAAAAAGAACAAAGTGTATTTACTGGTACTTCTTAAGTTTTCCTGGTTCACTAGGCCAGTAGTTCTCAAAGTGTGGTTCCCAGACCAGCAAGCATCAGCATCACCTGGGAAGATGTTAGAAATGCAAATTCTTGGGTCCCACCCCACACCTACTGTTTCAGATTGAGGCCCAGCAATCTGTTTTTGATTTTTTTTTTTAGATAAGATCTCCACATGATTCTGATGCATGCTAAAATTTAAGAACTACTAATCTAGGGAATGTATAATCAACATAGTGCCTTCTTCCATTGCTGAGATGAACACACATGATTTTTTTTTAATTAGAATATAGCTGATTTACAGTGTTGTGTTAGCTTCAGGTATACAGCAAAGTGATTCAGTTAAATGTATATATTCAGATTCTTTTCCAATATAGGTTATTACATGATATTGAATATAGTTCCCTGTGCTATACAGTAGGTCCTTGTTGTTTATCTATTTTATATATAGTAATCTGTATCTACTAATTCCAACCTCCTAGTTTGTCCCTCCCCCTTCTCTTTCCCTTTTGGTATCCACAAGTTTGTTATCTATGTGAGTCTATTTCTGTCTTGTAAGTTCATTTGCATCATTTTTTTAGATTCCACATATAAGTGATATAATATTTGTCTTTGTCTGACTTACTTCACTTAGTATGCTGATCTCTAGGTTCATCCATGTTGCTGCAAATGGAATTATTGCATTCTTTTTTATGGCTGAGTAATATTCCAGTGTGTGTGTGTGTGTGTGTGTGTGTGTGTGTGTGTGTGTGTGTATACATACACACACACTATCTTTATCCATTTATCTGTTGATGGACACTCTCGTTGCTTCCATGTCTTGGCTACTGTAAATAGTGCTGCAATGAATACTGGAGTGCATGTTTCTTTTCAAATTAGAGTTTTCATCTTTTCTGGGTATATGCCCAGTAGTGGGATTGCTGGGTCGTATGGTAGTTCTATTTTTAGTTTTTTTTTTTTTTCTTTGCTGTATGTGGGCCTCTCACCATTGTAGCCTCTCCCGCTGCGGAGCAGAGTCTCCGGACGCACAGGCTCAGCAGCCATGGCTCACGGGCCTAGCGGCTCTGCGACATGTGGGATCCTCCCGGACCGGGGCACGAACCCGTGTCCCCTGCATTGGCAGGCAGACTCTCAATCACTGCACCACCAGGGAAGCCCTATTTTTAGTTTTTGAAGGAACCGCCATACTGTTCTCCACAGTGGCTGTATCAATTTACATTCCCACCAACAGTGTTGGAGGGCTCCCTTTTCTCCACACCCTCTCCAGTATTTGTTATTTGTAGACTTTTTCATGGTGGCCATTCTGACCAGTGAACGCACAATGATTTTTGAAGATATATAAGTAAGTCAGAAAAATGTCCCTTATAATGCGAAGTTAAAGTGGAGGGATGGTATGGATGTATCAACTATGTAAGAACAAATTAGGAAAGAAAAACAAGTTCAAGGAGCAGACTGATTTGTAAATATCAATTTTTAAATTTTGTAAGTAAAGAGAAAGAAAAGAAGAATTAAAATAATAATTTTTAAAAGGAGAAGAGAAGTAATTTTCAAGAAAATAAAGGGAGGAAGGGAATGGACTGGGCCAAGTCCATTAGCACAAAACTCAATGGGAGAAAAATGACAGGAAAGATATTGATGACTCAGCCAAGTAGGCATACAATTCTTAGGTTAAGAAAAGTCCAGGAGTATTCAGTAACATAGAGGAAAGTGAACCTTCATTAGAAAAGAATGAAAAAGTTGCTTATTGTGTTTAATCTCCTCTTCAAAGGAAAAATAGAAGCTCATACACCATTCATGTCAAGTAATTTTTCATTTTTTTGCCTTGGAGTCAAATTACAACAAAGGCAAATAAATTTCCTCTAATGTTAACATCTTTCTTTACATCTTTATTTATTATTTTGAATAGAGCAAAACTCAGTGTATTTTGAAACATTTAATGCTTTTTTTGAACCATAATGCTGTAAAAGCTAAATGTTATAGAAAGGAGATAACTAGCTTTGCCATCTATTTATGTTTTATTTTTCTTTTCCGTGTGACTTTAACTGGGGATGTTGGTAAGGCTTTGCATAACAGTATTTTTCACATTTAACTGTCCAGCATGCTTCATATATATTTTACAGAAAATTTTTATTAAGTAGAATAGATGGTCTTACTAGTGACATTCTCAATTATATGAAGTTTTGACCTCTTTGAGGGAAGGGTCCACATTGACCATATTCAGTCCTTAACAGATGCCTGGCACATGTAGGGGCTCAATAAATAATCATTCAATGAAAATCCAAGGTGCACTAAAACAATGTGTATATGAATGTGTGTGCAGGTTAACTACATGATTCAGAGTGATTTTCATCTATGTTAGAGCCTAGGAATGCACATTGTTAAAACTTCCTATAAATTTCCAGTCCATTCTATATTAAAGTACATTATTCATCACTTGAATTGTCCATATTGATATTTGGGCAACAGCATATCAAAGCTCCAGTTCAACAAGATGTCTTTCATCACATAAGCCTTTGAGATTCAATCCTTAGCCAAAGGCTTCCCAACATATGACAAACTATTTCACATTAGCAAGCACAGCATGCAAAACATAGGGTAAAATTCTACTTCTATGAGTTAGAGCCAAATTTTAGCCATCAAACAGATTTCACAGGCTGGTTAATAAAAATTAGCTGTCAAATTATATAATCTAAAGTCTAAAACCTTTAAATGCCAACCCCCTGGAATTTAATAAGGAAATAGAAATCAGTGAAAGTAGATGTTAAAAAAACAGGGCAAGACCAAGGTAGACAGATGGGTTTCAGCCCTGCCTTCCTCCACTTGTCTTATGTTTTCCCCTTACTCCCCACCAGTCCCTCACCCCTTCTTTATTATCCTCTCGAACACCTGGTACACTAAGGACTTACCAGCAGATTGCACACACTAAGGTGTTTGGGACATCTTGCTTCTCCCTTCCAAAAGACCTGAAATCAGAATAAGGAGAAAAAGCATTAAAATTTAAAACTAGGAGGGGTGGGGACGGCAAACTAAATCCTGCTTACCCTGGTGAGCTGGAAGTGGGCACACACTTAAAAGGAAATAAAATGGAAGCTAGACATGAAGCTTATTTGACTCTGCTTTTCACCTTCTAAACATGTTATTTCCCAGACAGTTAGGGGTTTCTTGCCTCATCTCATCTTTACTCTAAAGGAAAGCATCAGTGTTCATTCAAATGACCTCAACTGGGGAGACCCGAGCCCTGCTCACACTTAGAGTAAATGCATTTCGCAGTTGCTTCCTCTCTGGCAATTCCTCTTCTCTGCCCCCCATGGTTAAGTTGAAACTACTTGTTTTGTTTTTCTGGAATAGACAGAGAGGATGAGCTGTGTGTGTAATTAATCTAGAACATGCTGACTACAATATTTGGCTTCTAGATAACAGGAAAGAAAAAAATAAGTGACCAGGAGTGTTTGTAATGCTATCATTAATCTCACCCTGTAATCACCTACTAACTCGCCTTATAATTGATTTTGGTAAAAATTAATTAAAATATGCTGATCTGAGTACTATATTGTGTTCCCTGGATAGAAGTGAGCATATCAGAGTAGGATGTAATTAACTGATCAACCACTTTTTCTGGGTCCCCAAATCTCCAACTCAGAAGGTAATCACACAGCAAAAACAGGTCTAAGTTAATTTAGGCTATGGATGTGATCTCTCTGGCTGCATATGCAAATATTTTTGTCAGACACACCCCATGTATGTTCTGAGGTTCAGTGCAACCATTTTTAAGTCTGTCTACCCACAGTGGTGAACTTCAGCAAAACCTCAGGTAGATGGAAATTATTTTCCAAAAGCCAAGTAACCTGGTTTATTAGAACCGAGTGATGGAGCAACACCTATTCAGCTATTTCAAATTGTTATATGACCAGTATATAAATAGCACTTAAAGGTCTTCATGGTCATTTTCTCTCAGCCCAAACTCAGCCTTAACCAGGAAAAATCTACTCGTTTCTCACATTATTCTTTGGTTTATTCGGTTTTGAAATAAAGAACAGTAGTGGACACCAACAATTCAGGGGGGTTTAGATTGGCAACCTGGCCATCTGTGCTCCTAAGAAACTTTGAGCTTTCTTGCATTTTTCTTTTAAGATAGTATTAGGCTTTGTCGACTCAATTAGGGTCCTGCATAGCTGACCCCTAACTGTTGAGCTTGGTACAGCTCAAGAGTCTTGTTACTTATTTTCTCTCTGGATGTGAGGCCTCAGGAAAACACAAAGCAGGAGACTGGGTTCTCTTTCTCTCCGCATAGAGTGTGCCTATTTTACTCGCTAACCATTTCCTTGTATCTTACATGGACTTAAAGGGTTAGGAAAAATAAAATGAGCAGATCACCTGCAGTGGCACCAAAATGGCCAAAGGGAAACTCTCAGCTCAGGCATCTAAAAAATAAAAGTTTAAGTTTACTTCATCAGTTATGTATCACTGCGTAACAAATTATCCCAAAACTTTGTGAATTAAAACATAAATCAGTATGTAGTATCTCTCATGGTTTCTGCAGAATAGGAGGTTTGGGGTTGGGGTCTCTTGTGAGGTTACAGTTAAGATAGGAACCAGGGCTGCAGTTGCTGAAAGCTTGATGGGCTGGAAGAGTCAATTTCCACGTGGCTCTCCCACGTGGCTCTCCCACGTGGCTGTCAAGCCACTATGGGCTGTTGGTGGGAGGCCTCAGTTCTTTGTTTTCCTCTCCACAAACTGCTTGACGGTCCTCTCTGTGTGACAGCTAGCTTCTCCCAGAGTGAACAACGCAAGACAAAGGGTGGGAAAACTGCAATGTCTTTTCCAACCTAGCCTGGGAAGTTAGACTTTGTCCCTTCTGCGATATCTTATTGATCACACAGTTCAGCTACATTCAGTGTAGAAGGGAGCACACAAGGACATGAACTACAGGAAGCAAGGGTCACTGGTGTCATTTCGAAGGCTAGTTTGCTCACACAGTTAGTATTTACCTCTCTGATCATTTCTTTATAATGTTAGCATTTTCCTATATTAGGACAGGCTTTTATTGTTTGCATTGATTTTAAACAAAAGAAATAATCAGCTTGGATAAAACCAACTTTCTTCCTTCTGCTGCTTTGCCTCAGCCCCTCCCCCTACCACAAGAAAAAAGGTCAGCATGAACCAGCTCTTGAGGTTTTAGGAAGAGAATTCACTTCCAAGATGCTAGGGCTCTTGCTAGCCCTCTCTAGTTTCCTAGCAAAGCTCCTCTGGGAAGGGAAGTCTGCTACGCTGAGAGGAAATTAACACCACATTCTCAAGAAAGGCACTCATCTATCTCTTGCTCTCTTTTCATTACAGAGCAGTGGTTGTCATCCCTGGCTGTACATTAGAATCACCAGAGGTGGATCCTAGACTTTAAAAAAAAGAATACTCTAAGGTTTATAATCCTATTTAGCAATCACCTATTTAGCACTTACTAAGTACTTCTCTAAATGATATGCAAATATTAACTTATTTGAACTTCATAACAAGCCCATAAGGTAGGTACTATTATGTTAGCTCCATTTTATACATGAAGAACTTGAGGCACAGAGAAGTTAAGTATTTTGCCCAAAGTCACACAGCAATTGAATAGAAGAGCCAAGACTTCAGGGAGTTCTATTATATATCCAAGATTGAGTACCACTACTCTTAATTAAGTGTTGAAGGCCTTTGAGTACGTGATGAAATATTCAGGCTCTATCACCAGAAAGATGCACATAGCATATACATGAAAAATGTGTATATATCTTTTCAGGGATGTGTATGTAAATCCCCCATAGCGCTTTTGTAGACTTTTTCCAGGGATCTGTGAACCCCAGATTAAGAACCTTTTCTTGCTAGAGCACTGATTTCCCCTGGACCAGCATCACCAGTATCACCTGGGAAGTGGTTAGAAATGCAAATCCCCAGACCCTACCCCAGACCTACTGAATAAGAAATTCTGAGCATAAGGTTCAGCTTTCCCTATTTTAACAAGACTTCCAAATGAATCTCATGTGTGCTAAAGTGTGAGAAACAACTGTTCTAGAAGGCTGGTGTGTAGAAGCAAGTGATTAACTAGTCAATGACCCTGGCTTCATGGTTCTGTAAAGACATCTCATTGTTCTTGCCTCACCATTAGGCAGGTAGAAATTTTCTTCTGTTAGAACTTGATTTCTTTGAAAAAAAATGATCACCAAAGGAAAGTCCATCACTGACATTCATAAAAGTGTTCATTAATAACAACACCTTTATGTCATTAGGTCAGTAGATATTCCCTGCATGCTTGCGCTGTGCTGGGAAAACAAGGATCAGTACAACACAAAAAATAAACATGACTCCCACCTTGAGGAACTTTTTACTCTATAATGAGCAAATAATTACACAAATAAATATATAATTATAAAATTGAATCAGTGCTGTGGATGAAAACTGTGTCTATTTGATCTCAAAATTACCTGTTAAAAATGAACCTCTAGGGCTTCCCTGGTGGCGCAGTGGTTGAGAGTCCACCTGCCGGTGCAGGAGACATGGGTTCGTGCCCCGATCCGGGAAGATCCCACATGCCGCGGAGCGGCTGGGCCCGTGAGCCATGGCCGCTGAGCCTGCGTGTCCGGAGCCTGTGCTCCGCAACGGAAGAGGCCACAACAGTGAGAGGCCCGCATACCAAAAAAAAAAAAAAAATGAACCTCTAGAATTAAAACCTCCCCACCCAAATTCTATTCCTGTCTTGGCCTTTGCCATTCCAGCAAAAGATGCCACCATTTGTATAGTTTTTAGACATTATCTTTGATTCCTTTATTTCTCTCAGTCTACCACCATCCACAGAGACACAACACACAGATATCCATAAGCAAACGATACTTGTTCTACCTCCAAAACATACCTAGCTCTGTACCCTTCTCTCCATCTCCACTACCTCCAATTAGTTCTAGCCACAGACCTCCTTTGCTTTGACAGCTGTAATAGCCCCCTAAATATTTTGCACATTTCCACTCTTGCTTTCCTTTAATCCGTTGTGCTCATAACATCCAGACTAACCCACACAAATTTAAATTAGATCAAGACTTTCTCTGGCATATAAAAGCTTCCAAAATCTTCCCCTTTCAGTCAACCAAAACCCATTTTTTTTAAAACCATGGCTTATCATGCTGTGTAGTCTGAATCTATTCACCCTCCAAGTGCATCTCATTCCCTTTCCCTCTCATTTATCTGTAACCACAGCACCCTCATGCCTATTCCTCATCTGGGCCAGATTTGCTTCTACAGCAGGGCATTCACATTGGCTCTTCCTTCCACCTTTAAAGCTCTTCCCTGCTCTCTGTATAGCGGGCTCTTTCCCACCCTGCAGGTCTTAGTTCACATTTCATTCCTTATCATAACCTACCTTGACCATCCCATCCCTCACTCCACTCCCACAAAATCCACCCCCTTTTTTCTTTCAAACACTTACTGTATCTGAATCTTTTTATTTAGCCTAGTTATTTGTTCACTTGTTTACTAATTTTTTCTCTTTCTTTTATGGAACTATTTGTAAGCGTTTGGGTCACAATCCAAAGCAAAAACTACATTTTTACAATAGCACAGTATATATACACACCCAGATACACACACAACCAAAACAAAAGTTTCATGACACATGGAGTCTTGACAAGTGTAGAGGTAATATAAACCCTCAAAATTTATTTCTTATTCTGTTTTTCAATTTATATGTGTGTGTGTGTGTGTGTGTGTGTGTATGTATATATATATGTAAATATACTAACTAAAATTACCTATATATTTTTTTAAAATTTTAGTTATAGTGCTCTAAATTGATTTTATGACCCATTGTTGAGTTGGGCCAGCAGTTTAAAAACACTGCTCTGAAACTTAAAAACAAGCTTCATGGAGTCAGAAACTTTATAATCCCATTTGTAGTTGAATCCTCATTCCTAGAACATGATAGGTAATCAAATAAAAATTTTTGAATCATTTACAAATACACAGCAGTAAGACTTAAATCCCACAAAAGAACATCCAGACTTATTTCCATATTCATTAATTTTCAAATACCAATAGAGTATAGACATAATTTCCCCAATAATAATTGGGAATTTGACACAATTTTGGTCCTGTTTTTGTGTACCTAACTCTTTATTTTTAAATACCTATAATGAGAATGTTATATTTAAACATAACAATTTTTTCTCTTAAAACTAATTAAGATATTCCTGGCCAATTATCACATCCCTTGGGCAAGGTATTTGAATGGAGCATTTGAATGTGAAATCTGTAGTAGGTCATAATTGCCAGGAGGAAAATTTAGTAAGAGTGCAATTAAGAAAATAAAGTTGGCAGTTGCTGAAAACAAAGAAATGGGTTTGCATATGTCAATAGCATAACATAGTAAATTACCACTTATATGAAAAATATGTATTTAACTCTTCACTTTTCCCTCTGTTGTTTTCCTGCTATTTATCTTTTATCCACATCTCATCTGGGAAAAGATAGGGGGAAAATAAAAAGAAAAGTAAAGAAAAACTAACAAAAACTCAGAGTTTTCTTCCCTATTAGCAGTTTTAGTTAAAAAACAAAAATTAATAATAACAAATTGAAAGTAATTGTTAAAATTAGTTTAGAAAAACTCAAATGGGAAATATAAATATTTAAATATCTTGGCCGTAAGATCCTAATTGCTGCCTTGCAGCCCCTGGTAGGTATTAAAGAAGACAAGATGATTTAGCAATACATGAACATTATCTAAACTACTTGACTTTATTTGTGGAACTTTTAAATTGACTCTCCTCATTAAATCAAATCAAATCAATCACAAGTGCAACAGTGCCTGCAGATATACAGATGGAATCAAAGAATACAAATATCTGTAGCTTCTGGGTTAATATTTTGATCAAGAAACTTTGTCTTTGTTTGGAGATCCACAATACCCAGCAAGTGAGAATGTTTTGGCAACAATGAAAACCCAGGAAGGTGATGGCAATTGGTATAAACCAGCTTTCCAGAAGCTTTCTCCTGATAAGGAGCCCAGAAACCATGCTTTTGCCATGTTTTTTTATTTGGAGACATTCCAGGGAAAGCTCTGAACGAATGACCGACCTCCTGTTGGTTCTCTTGGGATGACTGCCAGTTATAGACTATGTATGATGCCTGGTTATAACTTGAGAAGAAGGGAAAAGGCCCTGTTTAAAGTCGCTTTGTGCTTTAGAGCAGACCCTGAAAGCATAATAGAAACAAGATGCACATAGTTTTCACCCTATTAAGAAACTACCTGTGAGTGGCTTGTGGTGGTGTAACCTCGGACTTATATCAATCTCATAACGATGGGCTATTCAAGATGGCAAAAGAGCTGAAAAGGGGCAAGAAGAGGGCATTTCTAGAAGCTTAGTGGGAGAGGAAGACAGAGATTATACCTGGTGACAGTCTGATGCTGGAGAGAGCAGGTTGGAGCATGAGAGGCACTTTGGAGACAGAACAGAGATGTCTGCTGGAGAAGGTGAGTCCACTGTGCTGTGCTCTGTGTTGGGAACCCTCTTCTCCAACTCCCCAAGGGACTTCAGGGCACTGTACACTACTTGTCATTGGAGTGCTCCAAAATGCTAATCCTGACTTCTAAATAGGTCCAACTAGAGCTGAGGCTGACTAGCTACACAAACGGCATGTGCTGCAGGAAACTCCAGCCATTTCTCTCCCAGTAGGAACAACTTTAGCATTAAGAGAGTATGAGTGAAATTATTTTAATATATTTTAAAATAAAATACTATTTATTATAATATAATCATAATACAAGACCTAAAATAATAGTTTCTTCTTTTAAAAAGAGTGAAGTAACTTATCTATAAACTTTAGTAGCATCATTATGATGAATAAAATCTTCATTGCGTCACACCTCATAAATCACTGTATAGATGGAAGGGTGCCACAAAATGATGACCAAGAACCACTTCTCGGGCTTAGAGAAACACAGAGGCAGAAAGCAAAATGAATGAAAGCTGGGCACAAGGTTATGGGGTGGAGGTATGTGTGAAGATTCTTCAGAGGCAAAGAGAAGCAACCAGTGGTAAGTCATATGCAAGCAGGAAAACGACAAGCACAGGAGAATCACCACTTACACATGAGGCTGAAGAAGTACCATCCCAGAGGAGATCAAGATGGAGGAGTAGGAAGACACTGAGCTCACCTCCCCCCGCATGAACACATCAAAAATTCACGTACATGTGGAGCAGTTCTCACTGAAGACAAACTGGAGAAAGACTGGAGAAAGACTCTTCTACAACAAACGCCGAAAAGAAAGATCCACAGGGAGTCAGGTTGGAAGGGAAAGAAAGCGATCAGGTCAGGCAGGACCTGCACCCCTAGGAAGGGACAAAGAAGGGGGATGCTTACGCAGGCTTGGAGATCCTCCCTGGGGAGTGAGCAGTTTGAACCGCTTACTGGGCACCCCAGCTGTGAGGTCTGACACTGGGAAGATGAGTCCTCTTGGCTGGTTTTGAAGATCAGTGAGATTGGCAGTAGGGGCGGAGGGGACGGGGGCTGTGAGAAACTTGGAGTCCACCCATGAAGAGCATGCACGCGCTTGCTTGCTGCCGAAGCATGGTGGAGGAAGAAGATTGAGACTGCCTGGGACCCTGGCCAGTTTCTGGAAACTGCCCCAGCATGCACCCTTGACCACGCTGAGGACCTTTCCAGCCCCCATTGCTCCAGAGCGCAGCTCCCCACTAGGGCAAAGGCTGTTGTTGCCAAGGAGAGTGTGCAGGTATGGGGGACAGAGCTGGCTCTGACCCAGCACTGCATCTGAACAGGGTGAAGGCACTCATGCAGGTGACAGATTGGAAGCAGTCTTGAACTCTGGTCTGCAGGGACTGCCAAAGCATGGGTCCCAACCCATGCCAAGAACCTACTCTGCCCCCTCTCTCTCCAGCGTTGCTCCCTTCGGGGGCAAAGGTGCTGATGCTGGGAAGGAGGAGAGCACACTTACAGGGAACAGAACCAGCTTGAACCCAAACCTCAGGGCTTCTGTTCCTGCACCTTGGGACCTGCCTGTACCCCTGATAAGGCAGTTTTGGCCACTGAGCATAGGAGAAGCCCTGACTCACACCTGGCTCTAGCTCTAGCCACTCCATCTCCAGCCCCACCTCCCACCAAGGTGATAGCTGCTAGCACACCTTGGGGGAAGATGTGACTCATACTCATTTCAGGTCCAGTTCTCCCACCAGAGCCACTGGGCACACACAGACTGCAAAGGAACACTCCTACACAAGGACACTCCTTTGAGACTGGGATAGATGATTGCTTAACCTAATTTCATAGAGATAGAGAAAGTCAAGGAAAAATGGGAAGACAGAGGAATCTGTTTTAAATGAAAGAACAACAACAGCAATAACAACAACAACAAAAACAAACCCTGCAAAAACCTAATGAAACAGATATAAATAATTTACCAGATAAAGGGTTTCAAAGCAATAGTAATAATGTTAACTGAACTAGGGAAAAGAATAGATGAACACAGTGATGATTTTTAAAAAGAATTAGTAAATATAAAAAAAGAACCATTCAGAGCTGAAGAATACAATAACTGAAATGAAAAACACACCAGAAGGAATTAAGAGCAGACTAGGTGGTACAGAAGGACGCATAAGTGATCTGAAAGATAGAATAATGGAAATCACCCAGTCAGAATAGCAAAAGGAAAACAAATTAAAAATAGGACAGTTTAAGGGACCTCTGAGACAACATCAAGTGTAATAACTTTCACATCACAGGGATTCCAGAAGGAAAAGAGAGAAAGAAGGGCCAAAATGTATTTGATGAAATTATGATAGAAAACTTCCCAAGCCTGAAGAAGGAATCTAGGTACAGGATGCACAGAGAATTCCAAACAACATGAATCCAAAGAGACCCACACCAAGACATGTAATTAAAATGTAAAAGTTAAAGAGAATTCTAAAGGCAGCAAGAGAAAGAGAAAAATAAAGAGTCACATACAGGGGAACCCCTGTAAGATTATCTGCTGATTTTTCTGCAGAAACTTTGCAAGCCAGAAGGGGGTGGCATGATACTTTTAAAGTGCTAAAAAGGAAAAACCTGCAACCTACGATACTCTACCCAGTAAGATTATCATTCAGAATTGAAGGATGGATAAAGAACATCTTAGACAAGCAAAACGTAAAAGAGTTCATCAATATTAAACCAACCCTAGAAGAAATGTTAAAGTTTCTTCTCTAAGCGGAAAAGAAAATTAAACAACAAAAGCAAAAATTTATAGGAAAGGAAAAGTCCCACTAGTAGAGGCAAATATATAGTCAAGGCTGTGGATTAACCACTTAAGTAAGCTAGTACAAAGATGAAAAGACAAAAAAAAAAAATCATAAAATTAACTATAATTACAATAAACACTTAAGAGATAAACATGAAGACGTAAATTATGACATCAAAAACACAAAACTTGGGAGGGGGAGTAAAAATATATAGATCTTTTAGAATGTGTTTGAACTTAAGTGACTAGTTTAAAACAAGTAGATATAGTTATAGGTCAACATATATGAACTCCATAGTAATCACAAATCATAAACCTACATTAAATACACAAAATCTAGGAGAAAGGGACACAAGCATGCCACTAAAGAAACCATCAAACCAGAGGTTTGATTTCCTCACATTATATACAAAGATAAACTCAACATGGATTAACGACCTAAATGTAAGACCTGGAACTTTACAGTTTTATATAGTTCTGTAACTCCTAGAAGAGAATATAGGCATAACCCTCTTTGACGTAAATAGTAGCAATCTTTTTTTTGGATCTGTTTCCTAAGGCAAAGGAAACAAAAGCAAAAATAAACAAACGGGACCTAATTAAAAGTTTTGCACAGCAAACGAAACCATAAAACAAAGGGACAACCTACGGAATGGGAGAAAGTATTTGCAAATGACATGACCAACAAGGGGTTAATATCCAAACTATATAAACAGCTCATACAACTTAATATCAAAAAATAAACAACTGAATTAAAAAATGGGCAGAAGATGTGAATAGACACTTTTCAAAGAAAACCTACAGATGGCCAACAGGCACATGGAAAGATGTTCATCATTGCTAATTACCAGAGAAATGCAAATCAAAATCATGATGAGATATCATCTCACACCTGTCAAAGTGGCTATAATCAAAAAGAACACAAATAACAAATGTTGTCAGGGATGTAGAGAAAAGGGAACCCTAGTACATCGTTTGTGGGAATCTAAATTGGTGTAGCTCTATGGAAAACAGAATGGAGGTTTCTCAGAAAACTAAAAATAGAACTATCATATGATCCAGCAATTCCACTCCTGGATATATATCCAAAGAAAATGAAAACAGTAATTTGAAAAAACACATGCATCCCAGTGTTCATAGTAGCATTATTTACAATAACCAGGATATGGAAGCAACCTAAGTGTCCATCTACAGATGAATGGATAAGAAGATGTGGTATATATACAGCATGAAATATTACTCAGACATTAAAAAGAATGAAATTCTAGCATTTCCAACAACATGGGTGGACCTGGAGGATATTATGCTTACTGAAATAAGTCAGACAGAGAAAGACAAATACTGTATGTTAGCACTTACATGTAGAATCTAAAAAATAGAACAAAGGAATGAATATAACAAAACAGAAACAGACTCAAGATAAAGAAAACAAACTAGTGGTTACCACTGGGGAGAAGGAGGAGGGGGGACAAGGTGAGAGTAAGGGATTAACAAACTACTCCGTATAAAATAAATAAGCAACAAAGATATATTGTATAGCACAGGGAATATAGCCAATATTTTATAATAACTTTAAATGTAGTATAAGAATATTGAATCACTATGTTGTCCACATGAAACTAATATAATATTGTAAATCAACTATACTTCAATTTTTAAAAAAATTTGACTTCTCCAAAAAAAAATCATCTCTTACCCAACCTAAGAAAATCTTACAAGTACTACCTGGCATTGTGAGATTGCATTAAAAGACCCAAAGACAAACAAGGCCTATAATATTGGGTTATTCTTTTCTCAATATTTGTAGTCCCTCATAGTGATACAGTTGAGAGGAATTTCTACATCTCCTGAGAAGTTAGTCTAGCTCAGTTGCTCTAGCTTTTGTGCTCTATGGGACACTCTAGGTCAAAAGTTTAGTGACTACTTTGGTGGCACATGGGGTGTTCAGACAGAAAGACTACAAAGCAGCTGATTCTTCTTCTGTGTGACAGAGTATGTTTATTAGATATCTGTTGCTGTGTAACAAAATATTCCCAGAACTGGTGTTTCAAACAATGATTATTTCATGCAATTCTGTAGTTCAAGTGTGATGTGGGTCTTTCTGGGATAAATCAAAGTGTTGGCTGGGCTGCCTTTCTTTCTGGAGGTTGTAGGGTAGGATCCATTTCCTTACTTTTATAGCTTCTAGAGGCTTCCCACATTTCTTGGCATGTGGCCACCTTCCATCTTCAAAGCCAGCAGTATTTATTCAAGTCTGTCTTATACTGCATCACTCTGACACTGACCCTTCTGCCTCTCTCTTTTACCTTTAAGTACCCTAGTGATTATGTTGAGCCTATCTAGAAATCCAAGATCGTTTCCCTATCTTAAAGTCATCTTATTAGCAAACTTAATTCCAACTGAACATTTTGAGGGGTGCATTATTTTGCCTACCACAGTCAGTAGTCTGGTCATGGTTCAACTGTGACCTCTATTTGAGGGTCTTTTACAAGGCTGAAATCAAGGTGTCATTCAAAACTGTGGTCTCATCTGAAGGCTCGACTGATGAAGCATCTTCTTCCAAGCTCTCTAATGTGGTAGTTGGCATAATTCAGTTTCTCAAAAGCTGTTAGATTGATGGCCTCACTTCTTCCCTTGCAGTTGCTTGCCAAGGGGACATCTCTAACATGACATCTTATTTAATCGAAGTGTTCAAGCCAAAAAAGCAATAGTGAGTGAGTCTATAGCAAGTGGAATTCACAGTCTCTTATAACCCAACCACAAAAGTGTTATCTCCTAATTTCTGTTGTATTCTATGCATTAGTAGTCATTCGTTAGGTCCAATGTACCCTCAAGAGGAGGGGATTACTCAAGGGTCCCCTGAAGGCGGGGATCAGTTGGTGTTATTTCAGAGGATATCTTCCACAGAGTGCTAAGTAACAAAGAACACTGGCTTTAATCACACAGGATGAGTACAAAATCCATCTCCACTGCTTACTATCCATGTGACATCCAGCAAGTTTTGTATCAACTCTGTGCCTCAATTTCATTGTCTGATAAATTATATTATTGTGAGGATTAAATAAGATGCTACAAACAAGATGGTTAGAAGATTGCCTGGCGCCTATGAATAAGTGCCCAATGAATATTAACATTGAATGGAGTACTCAATGCTGAAACATGAGTTGAAAACTATTGAACTAGTTAGATCTAAATTAAATACCTATGTATTTTATGATCTAAAAACTATTTTTTCATCTCTTAGAATATATAGAAAATGTGGAACATAACATTTTATTAGACACCAGAGGATATGACAGGATGGTTTCTTTATTAAAAATTTGTAATATTTTTATGATTGAAAAAAGCAATTATGGGAAATTTGAAAGTTACAGAGAAGCACAAAAAAGAATGAATGAATAAATGTTTTTCTAAAATTTGACATACAAATACTTTTATACCTTTAAGTTTTTACATTATAATTAACCAAAATACTTTTTATGTGAAAATGTGGTATTGCATTTTATCCTACTTTTGCTTTATTCTTGAATTTTTTTATTCTTGAATTTTTTTTGAAACAATGTCATCCCCGATCTTGATTTAGTTTTTTTTCTAGCATATATTTATAAATCTTACTAGAAAGTATACATGGTTTTATATTCTAAGACCCTGCATGTCTGATAATATCTCTCTGTTGTACTTGAATGGCTAAGTGGCTAAGTATGTCATTGTTAGGTCATACTTGTTTTCTTTCAGAACTCTATAAACATCTTTCTATTGCCTTGTGGTGTTTAGGGTTATAACAAAGGAATATAAGACCAGAATGACATTTTTTTTCTTTGCACACAATCTGTTCTGTTTTGCTTCATCCTGGGTGCTTACTAGATATTTTTAACTTGAAATTTCTTATGTTGAAAATATGTGGAAGAGTTTTTTCCATTGTTAATTCTGCCTGGTACTCAATGGGTCCTTAAAACATCTTTACTCAGATATTTCTCCAATTCTGAAAACATCTCTTTATTGTTTCTTTGCTTTGAACTGACAAAAATCAAATCATGTCACTCTTCTGCTCATAACCCTCATCACACTCAGAATGAAATCCAGAGTCCCTACCCTGGACTACAAGGCCCTACACAGTAGCTGGTGGCTTTCTCTGAACTCAGCAGTCTCAGCCCTTCACTTTGAGTAAGCCACTCTGACCTTCTTGCCCTTCCCTAATCATATGAAACACATCTCTCCCTCAGGTTCTCTGCATGTGCTATCCCCTCTGCTTGCAGTATCCACTTCAGGTCTCTAGGAAGGAAAGCCTTGCCACCTTGTAAAATAGGAAAATCGATCCACCCCCAATCTATCACCCACAGGCATGCTTATTTGTCCATTTCCCCTATAGAATATAAGCTCCATAAAAGCAGGGCCTTTCTGTTCTGTCTGCTGCAGTACCACCAGCAACTATAAAAGGGTCGTTAACCAAGTCCTGGTGGGTTGCTGCCTTGCAGTTACCAGTTGTTCCCTCCTATGCCTCCTTTCTTTTGCTGTGTCCCATGTTTCCCAAGTCTTGTATAATTTCTTAAAGTTTCTTACATATGAATGCCATCCTTCCCTGGAGTCTTGGCTCTTAAAAGGCTTTTGTAGCATGAAATGAGATAGTGCTTGAAGTGCTTTGATATATTTACAAGGTTGTGCAACCATCATCATAATCTAAATTTAGAACATTTCATCATTGCAAAAAGAAAGCTTGCAACCCTTAGCAGGGGTGCCCACCCTGTCTGCCCACCCTCTTTGAATTGTATACATTAAACAGATGAACTTTGTGCTATGTAAATTGTATCTCAATAATGCTCTTTTAAAAAGTGATTTATAAAAAAAAAGTGATTTATAAGCAGGAATGTCATATAGATGTTTTCATTTTTTAGGCTGAAAAGAAAATTAGAGACACCTCGAGGCTAACATGTTAAAGGATTATTCTTTTATGAACTTCCCATGTGGGCCATTTTTTTTACCTTTTCAAAAATGCAAAGATTTAACTTTAACACATTGTCCATTATTTTTCTCAAATTATAATAGTTATTTCTCATGAACCATAAAATGTGTTTTCATGTAAGTAAATATGGAAACATAAAGTTACATGTAGGCTTAATATATTAACTATAACTAGCGATATCTGCATCATTTGTCTTTGTCAGATTCTGTCACGTAGATGCGCAGACAGGTAATTTCCATTCTGAATAGGTACCAATATTATTTATGAATATTTATGTACTTGTAATTTTAATTAGTTTTTCCCTTAGTTGAATTCTACCCACGTTCACTAATTTCTGATTTTATCATCTACTAATTCTTTTTAAAATTTATTTTATTTTTTATTTATCTTTGGCTGCGTTAGGTCTTCGTTGCAGCACGCAGGCGTCTCACTGCGGTGGCTTCTCTTATTGCGGAGCACGGGCTCTAGGCATTCGGGCTTCAGTAGTTGTGGCACGTGGGCTCAGTAACTGTGGCTTGTGGGCTCTAGAGCGCAGGCTCAGTAGTTGTGGTGCACAGGCTTAGTTGCTCCGCGGCATGTGGGATCTTCCTGGACCAGGGCTCAAACCTGTGTCCCCTGCGTTGGCAGGTGGATTCCTAACCACTGCGCCACCAAGGAAGCCCTCATCTACTAATTCTTATTCTTTATCTGTATGGGAAATCGATATTGAAACTTTGAAGTCAGTGTAATGGTAGCATTGCCATTTTGCTATTCCTTTAATCTGCTTCTATTTGCCTAAGGAGAAATATGTCATGTCACTTAAAAGTAAGTATCAGAAACTGAAGAGTAATATAGTTGTGGATGAAATGTAAGAGATTTTATTTAGATAATAAAAATTGAATTTTAAGGTATTTTATCTTTTACAGTTAAACGAAGGCATATGATATACTGAAATGCACACTTGTCACCAAAATACTTTATTACCAAAAATAATAAGGCAATTTGAGAGTATCGACCTATGAACAAATGTATAATTGACTATCATTTCATTTTTCAGAGCATGCTTCATACTCGAGCATATCTTTAATTTAACCATAAAACAGTCTTTAATAGTGAGTTGAAATATTTGATGAGTGGTAGTCTCAGATTCTATATTCACTTTTTTTGTGAATAAGGAAAAATAAACTATGTGCACTCTACCCTTTAAAGTTATGATTTACCAACTCTTATTCCACTTAGGGTGATAAAGAATTATTACATTTAGTTTTAAACTCTTCAAATTATGGTATCTTAAATATTTTGGTTAGTTCTTGGTAGCCAAACCCAACTGGAATAAGCTTTCAAAGTTTTTAGATGAGTTGGGATAAAATATAGAAATCTTAAAATTGTATTTATGAGTCTTTGCATGCTCCTTTCATATTGAATTCTGCCTTTCATTTATAAGTTTAAACATTTTTAAATGTGCTACTTGCTCATTAGGCTATTAAACTTGTCAATATATTATGAGGTAAATCAGTGTTAAATACTAATAGAAATTGAGGTACACAGAGGTTAAATGACTTGTCAAGTCATATTTCATACGCCATTCCTTTTGAAGGGGGTATCTTGCTTAAATTTGTACTAACCGAATACAACTGTTTGTATGAGAATTGAAATCACATTTTCTTTGCACTCCGTGGAAGACTGAGCCCCTGAGATTGATAACTACACTAAATACTATCTCAGGAATTTCAAGAAGCAGAATGAGCCTGCAGGGTAATGGAGGTCTTTCATTCGCTTATTCCACAGAGAGATTCTGGAACTTGGCAGCTATATTCAATAGCTAGTGTAACTGAGAGAACAGTTGGTGCGTGGGTTTGGACAGATTTTGCCTACTTAGTGATCCAGGTCTTTCCATGGGGAATTTCACGTAGCATGAAACATGCTGCAAACTCTCTTTAGAGAAAATCTGGACAGGAGTTGATAACACCCAAAACAATAACAGCAATATTTTTTTGCTTCTCATTGCCCTTGCAAACAAAGTGATTTCTTAACCCACTACTCAAGAAGGAGTAATTTTTGCAAAGAGAGTATCAGATTTGGGGATTTATTTTGGTGACTGTGTGGTTTCGTTAAATTACATATTCAAGAAAAGTAATGTATAAAGCTGATTCCATTCAGCTTTATAACATGAGCAAAATTTCCAGAATACACAATTAAAATTTTAAAATTTCAGATCTCCTTGAATATTGTATAACTGTATTGAAAGACCACCTCTACCAATTTTACTTCTCTGAATCACAGTACTTTTCCAGTATTTGTCCTCTGTCTTTATACAGGTTCTCAGAATTTACCTAGAACTACTTCCTCTTTCTATAATGTCTGAATATTTAGAATATCTAATAGAGTGTCAAGTATGCATTATCATACTTTGTCAGGATGTGCCACTAATATACATCCATCTGGTTTTATTTATTTTAAACTCTTTTATTTAAACTTCAAAGTTTGATGAAATGAATTTTTGTCTCACCATCCTTGTAATATCTACATTCTGTAAAACAGATGTATTTAAAATATGTGTTGCAATCTATATAATATGAATTGATTTCAGCTGAGAAAGTAGTTTTGAAGACTGTTGGTTTTATATTATACAAATTACTTTCTCTAGTAAAGTAGCATTTTCTGGAATTCAGAATATCCTGTAGTTACATTTACAATTTCTTCTTAACAAAATAACAGGACAGGTAGTCTGACAAGTAGGAGAGTATTTCCATATAAAATGGAACAACATATTTGAAACTGGAACAGTCTTAGAGAATCCAGATTATGTAGACTCCATATCTGTAATCCCAGGAAGTACCAAATAGTCATTTGGTAAGATCATTAAAGGAAGGCTACTGCAAAAATATTCTTAAGATGTGAATTGACCTATAATTTTTATTTAAATGCATTCCTTACATCCACAAAAAAATGTTACTCATTTATTTGACCACTAACTAAGCTAATATTATTTTTTAATTGAAGTATAGTTGATGTACAGTATTATACAAGTTACAGGTAAACAACATAGTGACTCACAAATTTTAAAGGTTGTATTCCATTAATAGTTACTACATAATACTGGCTATATTCTTGTGTTGTACAATACATCCTTGTTAGTGAGCTAATATTGAAATGTCTATTCTGTGTCAGGCACTCTGGTAGGTACTTGGGACCAAAAAGAGAGAATCTCTGCCCTTATGGAGCAGGAGTCTTGTCAAGAAGACAGGTATTGATCAAATATTCATGCTTATTTAGGTAAAAGTAACTGTGATATCTGCTATAAAAGATAAGTATATTGTGCTATTAGAACAGCTGAGAGGGACATTTTATTTTGTCAGGCAATTCAGAAAAGTATTCCCTAAGGAAGTTATTTTACAGCTGACATCTCAAGAACAGGCAGGAGTTAACCAGTTGAAAAGGGATGGAAAGACCTGTTATAATGAAAAAATTTAAAACCAGTAAATGTATTGCAAAATCTTTTCAACTACTGATTTTAAATATCATTACTAACCCTATAAGTCTATAGCTTGTGAAATTTAGAATTTACATTTCTCTGTTGGCTGCCTGCAGTGAGAGTATTTGGCTTATGTGTGGATGTGTTCACCAGTTGGGTGTGTATGGTAACAAACATGCTTCTTCCCCATGGTAAAATGAGTTTCTTTTTGGATAATTGCTCTCAGTAGTTACCACTGAGCCTCAACTATTTTCTATGTTGGCAAGTCCCCAGAAGGTTCCAAAAGAGGAAATGCATGTCCATCTTTAGCTCTTTGATTCTATGTGTGATATTTTAGTCACGAAATAATTTCCAGCTGGCAAGCTTGACATACATATTCAACAGCAGCTAAATATTGTTGCTGCATCTATTACATAAGCTGCAAAGAAACTCAGTCAAGAGATGCTCCAAAATTTATAAAAGTTTTAATACTCAAACATTTGGTATTTTTATCATAAAAATCTGAGTCTCATTTATGATTGATTTGATTGTTCACATTACAGCCCTTCCCTTCCCCAGATCCATATAGTTTGTTTATTTTCCCGGCTCCCATATGTTACATCTTCAGAGTTGGGCCGTTTTCCCAAAAGTCAGGCCATGGAGGAAGTTGAGTGATAGGGAATCTTTTATGAGGAGAATCAGGCGAGTTGGAATTTAAGACCTACCAGAGGGAGGTCAGTTAGTCCAACTCTGTCCGGTTGTAAACAAGAATACTGGTAACAAGGAACATCAAACGATTGCTCAAGGTCACACAGGTGGTTAGGACACAGCTGAGGTGCGTAAACCACCTTCTCCAGAATCTGTCCAGTATAGTTTGTATTATACATTTATAGGATAATGATTAAAATCATCACTTGAAACCCATGAAATTAAAAATGGTTTTTGACTATGTTTAAGTATTGCTACAATTTGGGTATACAATAAAGTAATTACTCCTATGTCCTTACATCTTTTATCTTATGTTCTTTGACTATCTAAAACTCAGAAATTTGTCTAGTTAGCAGGGGTGAGTGTGTTTATAAGTAGAAATAAGGTAAATAGATCCCAAGCGATCATCAGCTTAGCAAAGTATATGATGGGGTTTACATGTAAGGAAAGCCTATAGGCTTTCTCAGTAAAAAGAAGAAAAAGGGCCACATTTTTGGCCCAGACCAGGTGAGATTTTCAGGTCAAATTACTGAACCAGCAGCTATGATCCTACAGTAAATTCTAAGCCTCATAAAGTTTGTGATTAAATCCTTACAAATTCAATTGATTTTCCTATGAGTGTCTCCTAATGGCCCTGATTCTTCTACTAAAATATGGATGGAAAGGCGATCACAATATAAAGATGCCCATCTGCTGCCTTTTCTTCTAGTAGAAAGTGCTGTGTCTACAAAAGAGTTATATTTTAAACCTTCAGTTCCCTTTTTTCCAAGGCTTTGTGCTCACTGATTATAAGCATGCACATTTTTAAAATGTAGATTTAAGTATGGCTCACCCCTCTACGCTAGTCAATGTGAGGCATCCTCTTTCTGAGTGAATTCCTGGATTCATATACTCAGAATCTCCTCAATGCTAAAATGCTAAGTAGAATACATCTTAATGCATATACCCTTGCCTTAAAGGCACATGATCCACGTGGATCCACGGTTCATATTTGTATTTAGGTACAATTTCTCTGCCTTTTGAACTGCTTTGATCTATGTATCTGTGACTTACAATTAGCCTCTCTAGAGGGTTGGTGGTGGAGAAATATCTCTAGAATCCCAAAGTGAAATCAATAATTCATCCTTTTTCCAAAGCTGTTCTTCCTCTGCTGTACTTGACAGCGTCACTCTGAGCCCAGGAACTCCACTCACATCCTCAGATCAGACTAAGTGCTCCACTCTTCCTTACTCCTCTTCTGCAGGGTCAAATCTCCAACAGTCTACTTTTAAGTGTCCTCCTCTTTTCTCCCTTCTTCTCAAACCCACTCACAACTTCACTAGTACAAGACAAGATCATCTTCCCTATGGATTCCTTCCTAGATGCGAAGCTTCTCAAATTGCCTCTCTCCTGCTGCATAAGGTCTGTCTAAAATTCTCTCTCCCTCTCTCCCCCTCTGTCTCTTCTTCCCTCCCTCTCTCCCTCGCTTATTCTCCCTCTCTCCCTCTCCCTCTCCCTCTCTTCTACATGGAATTGTTCTAAATATAAAATACGTTGGTAAGATTCCATTAATAACAATATTATGTCCAACGTCTTTGCATTGAATAGCTACTTAATTCTTCATGAATGCCATTTATGTGTAGGTATATTACTGTTCCCAAAGGAGAAGTCAGAAGCCAGTGCCTTTGCCAGTTTTCATTAGACTGGGTAATCTAAAGCTTCAATTAAAATATAAAATAGAAGCAATAATTCTCTGCTTCACGATGCAAGAAAAATGGTTCCTTTGTTGGTAATTTTGAATTTATTTAACTTATGTTTTATTGTTCAATAATCATAACAGAAATAGATTTTTAAGTTAGCCATGATCCTTCTTCTCCATTTTCTACTGCTACATATGCACACAGAATTTTGTATAACTGTAATAATAGTATAAATGCACTTCTGTATTTTTTCATGTTTTATGAATTTTGGCATATTGATAGAGTTTCAGAATCTTTTCAGTAGTTACATAATATTTCACCACATCCATAAACCTCAGCTTTTTAACCAACTCTCTATTCTTGGATAATCAGTTTAATAGCATTCTTTAAATTACAATGAATAACGCTACAATGAAAATGTTCTTGTATTATGATTTTTCCTCATTTTGTTTACATCCTTGGGGCAAATTCCCAGTAGAATCATTGAATATCAACAGTATGATTAATACTGTGTATATTTCTTGAAATGTGTTACCAAATCATGTACTGAAGTTTTCACCAGTGTGCACTGTCACCAGGGGATGGCTATGCTTGTTTCAGCCCACCTTCAACAGAATAGAATATTGGAAAGACTTTAAGTTTGCTGTTTTAATAAAGTAGTACCTCGTTATGTGTTTATACTTTGAATTTCTTTCATAACTAAGGAATTGAACATTTTTTCGTATGTTTGTTAACTAATTTTACTTGTTTTTTTTTAATTCATGTCCCTGCCCTTGAAATATTGGTCTTTAATTCAATGAATACTATTTTAATTTTTAATCTGTATGGATTCTTTATACAATATAGCTTTTAATTTTTAAAACTATTGCTGCATATATTTTTTTCAGGATGGATTCCATTTAAATTGCATTATTTTTGTTATAAGGTTTTTTTAATATCATAGGATCTATCTTTATGGTTTCTTTTAGTTTCAATGTTATCCAGCAAAATATGTTGTTAGTTTCTAATGTTATTTCTGTATGTATGTTAATTCTTTGATCCCTTTGGTCTTCATTTTAGTGTTAAAAATCCATTTTATAATAGAAATATGTCATATGTTTTTGTGGTTATGGGAATAGTTCAGTTGCACAGAGGAAAAATTTATGATGCAGAAGAGATAGTACATGATTGCAACAGCCAAGTCTTTGAGTGGGAGAAGTTGGCTATTATTCAGTACACAAAGTGGACTGCTTAGCTTTAGGTAGTAGTAGAGGTAGTTCAGTCATAGTCGCAAGAGGAGAGGAAAAGTACATGGCTTTAGGAGGCAAAATGGTAAATGTGGTAGTGGAATCTCAGTGATCTGCTAAGAGTGAAGAGAGGACAAGGGTTCTTGTATGTTTATGGAAAGAGAAAAACAGGAATATAAAATAATACTCTCAGAGCATAGGGACCAAGTGCTTAGTGAACTGTGGAGACGGCTGTCCATATGGAGGGCCCTTTTGACATTTGTGGCCATTATTTTAGATAACAACAGCCAGCATGGTGATGTTTTTTTCCAGTCCTGTTGAGACACTAGGATACAGACACAGAAGAGATAAGGAATTGGTTTTACACAGGTTTGTCCTTGGCCAGGAGAGTATGACAAAGGGAGACGCCAAGTATTTGAGGGTATATATAAAAAAAGAGATTACAGTCATGGACCGTAGACTCTCAGGTAGTTAAAGAGAAAGTAAAGTTATGAATGAGGGCATTTAGAGAGAAAATGTGGGTCTCCGTGGATATAAGAAGGAGCGAGGTAAAGTAGTAGTCAAAGAGCACGATGCCTTTCAAAGAGCAGAATGCTAAAAATTGAGATTTAGAGTGAGTGCGCTTGTTGGTACCGACATGATCTAAGGTCAGACCATAGAAAGGGATGGCTGTTGTGGGAGGGAGGACAAACCCAAGGGAGAGTGGAGCTCAGAGCTGAGAACCAAGACACTAACTAGGTCATCTACATAGTTATCAAGGTCACAAAAAATGAAGACAGTAGTGATTGCGAAGAGAAAAAAGCAGTGGGCTAAGAAATGTAATTCCAGTATTGATAATAATTTCCAGTAAGGTTGTATCATTAAAGATTTCTGTTAATGGTTTTGAAAGTGTCTGCTTCTCCATATCTTGCCAATACCAGGTATTATCAATATGCTTAATTGTTATCAATCTCCTGGGTGAAATTATCTTGGGATTGGATTTTCCTTTTCTAACAACAAGTACAGTTGATCATCTTTTCCTGTCTAGTCATTTGTATTTCCTTTTCCATTCATGAGTTTGACCATTTTTCTGCTGATGTGTTCACCTTCTATTAGCTACTTGAAAGAAATCTTCCTGGAATAGAGAAATTCCCTCTGAGATGTAAACTGCCTTGCAAGTGCTTTCCAAAATTTTTTTATTAGTTATCTATTTTATACATATTAGTGTATATGTCAATTCCAATCTCCCAATTCATCCCACTACAACCCCCCCACCCCGGCTTTCCCCCCTTGCTGTCCATACGTTTGTTCTCTGCATCTGTGTCTCTATTTCTGCCTTGCAAACTGCTTCATCTGTACCATTTTTCTAGATTCCACATGTCTGCGTTAATATACGATATTCGGAAATTTGTTTTTCTCTGACTTCTTTGTATGACATTCTCTAGGTCCATCCACATCTCTACAAATGACCCAATTTCGTTCCTTTTTATGGCTAAGTAATATTCTATTGTATATGTGTACCACATCTTTATCCATTCATCTGTCGATAAGCATTTAGGTAGCTTCCATGACCTGACTATTGTAAATAGTGCTGGAATGAACATTGGGGTGAATGTGTCTTTTTGAATTATGGTTTTCTCTGGGTATATGCCCATCAGTGGGATTGCTGGGTCATATGGTAGTTCTATTTTTAGTTTTTTAAGGAACCTCAATACTGTTCTCCATAGTGGCTGTATCAGTTTACATTCCCACCAACAGTGCAAGAGGGTTCCCTTTTCTCAATGCCCTCTCCAGCATTTGTTGTTGTAGATTTTCTAATCATGCAAATTCTAACTGATGTGAGGTGATACCTCATTGTAGTTTTGACTTGTATTTAATGTGCCTCTTGGCCATTTGTATGTCTTCGTTGGAGAAATGTCCATTTAGGTCTTCTGGCCATTTTTTGATCGGGTTGTTTGTTTTTTTAATATTAAGCTGCATGAGCTGTTTATATATTTTGGAGATTAATCCTTTGTCCGTTGATTCGTTTGCAAATAATTTTCTCCCATTCTGAAGGTTGTCTTTTCATCTTGTTTATAGTTCCTATGCTGTACAAAAGCTTTTAAGTTTCATTAGGTCCCATTTGTTTATTTTTATTTTCATTTCTCTAGGAGGTGGGTCAAAAAAGATCTTGCTGTGATTTATGTCAAAGAGTTTTCTTCCTATGTTTTCCTCTAAGAGGTGTTTAATCAACTTTGAGTTTATTTTTGTGTATTAGGGAGTGTTAGGGAGTGTTCTAATTTCACTCTTTTACATGTAGATGTCCAGTTTTCGTAGCACCACATATTGAAGAGGCTGTCTTTTCTCTGTTGTATATTCTTGCCTTCTTTCTCAAAGATAAGGTGACCATATGTGTGTGGGTTTATCTCTGGACTTTCTATCCTGTTCCATTGATCTATATTTCTGTTTTTGTGCCAGTACCGTACTGTCTTCATTACTGTAGCTTTGTAGTATAGTCTGGAATCCGAGGGAGCCTGATTCCTCCAGCTCTGTTTTTCTTTCTCAAGATTGCTTTTGCTATTTGGGCTCTTTTGTGTTTCCATACAAATTGTGAAATATTTTGTTCTAGTTCTGTGAAAAATGCCAGTGGTAGTTTGATAGGGATTGCATTGAATCTGTAGATTGCTTTGGGTAGTATAGTCATTTTCACAATGTTGATTCTTCCAATCCAAGAACATGGTATATTTATTTCTCCATCTGTTTGTATCATCTTTAATTTCTTTCATCAATGTCTTATAGTTTTCTGCATACAGATCTTTTGTCTCCTTAGGTAGGTTTATTCCTAGGTATTTTATTCTTTTTGTTGCAATGGTAAATCGGAGTGTTTCCTTAACTTCTCTTTCAGATTTTTCATCATTAGTGTATAGGAATACAGGAGAGTTCTGTGCATTAATTTTGTATCCTGCTACTTTACCAAATTCAGTGATTAGCTCTAGTAGTTTTCTGTTAGCATCTTTAAGTTTCTCTATGTATACTGTCATGTCATCTGCAAACAGTGACAGTTTTACCTCTTCTTTTCCAATTTGTATTCCTTTTATTTCTTTTTCTTCTCTGATTGCTGTGGCTAGGACTTCCAAAACTATGTTGAATAATAGTGGTGAGAGTGGACATCCTTGTCTTGTTCCTGATCTTAGAGGAATGCTTTCAGTTTTTCACCATTGAGAATAATGTTTGCTGTGGGTTTGTGGTATATGGACTTTATTATTTTACATAGGTTCCCTCTATGCCCACTTTCTGGAGAGTTTTCATCATAAATGGGTGTTGAATTTTGTCAGAAGTCTTTTCTGCATCTATTGAGATGATCATATGGATTTATTCTTCAGTTTGTTAATATGGTTTATCACATTAGTTGATTTGCGTATACTGAAAAATCCCTTGGATAAATCCCACTTGATCATGGTGTATGTTCCTTTTAATGTTTGTTAGATTCTGTTTGCTAGTATTTTGTTGAGGATTTTTGCATCTATATTTACCAGTGATAGTGGTCTGTAATTTTCCTTTTTTGTAGTATCTTTGTCTGTTTTGGGTGTCTGGTGGCCTCATAGAATGAGTTTGGGAGTGTTCCTTCCTCTGCAATTTTTTGGAAAAATTTGAGAAGGATGGGTGTTAGCTCTTCTCTAAATGTTTGATAGAATTCACCTGTGAAGCCATCTGGTCCTGGACTTTTGTTTTTTGGAAGATTTTTAATCACAGTTTCTATTTCATTACTTGTGATTGATCTTTTCATATTTTCTATTTCTTCCTGGTTCAGTCTTGGAAGGTTATACCTTTTTAAGAATTCCTCCATTTCTTCCAGGTTGTCCATTTCATTGGCATAGAGTTGCTTGTAATAGCCTCTTATGATGCTTTTTTCTGCAGTGTCCGTTGTAACTTCTCCTTTTTCATTCCTAATTTTATTGCTTTGAGTCCTCTGCCTCTTTTTCTTGATGAGTCTGGCTAAAGGTTTATCAATTTTGTTTATCTTCTCAAAAAAGCACCCTTTAATTTTATTGAGCTTTGCTATTGTTTTCTTTGTTTCTATTTCATTTATTTCTGCTCTGATATTTATGATTTCTTTTCTTCTACTAACTTTGCATTTTATTTGTTCTTCTTTCTCTAGCTCCTTTAGGTGTAAGGTTAGATTGCTTATTTGAGATTTTTCTTGTTTCTTGTGGTAGGATTGTATTGCTATAAACTTCCCTCTTAGAACTGCTTTTGCTGCATCCCATAGGTTTTGGATCATAATGTTTTCATTGTCATTTGTTTCTAGGTATTTTTTGATTTCCTCTTTAGTGATCTCTTAGTTATTTAGTAACATATTGTTTAGCCTGTATGTGTTTATGTTTTTCACGTTTTCTTTTCCCTGTAATTCTAATCTCATAGCGTTGTGGTCAGAAAAGATGCTTGATATGATTTCAATTTTCTTAAATTTACCGAGGCTTGATTTGTGACCCAAGATGTGATCTGTCATGGAGACTGTTCTGTGTGCACTTGAGAAGAAAGTTAATCTGCTGTTTTTGGATGGAATGTCCTATAAGTATCAATTAAATCTATCTGGTCTATTGTGTCATTTAAAGCTTGTGTTTCCTTAATTTTCTGTGTGGATGATCTGTCCATTGGTGTAAGTGAGGTGTTAAAGTCCCCCACTATTATTGTGTTACTGTTGATTTCCTCTTTTATAGCTGTTAGCAGTTGCCTTATGTATTGAGCTGCTCCTATGTTGGGTGCATATATATTTATAATTATTGTATCTTCTTTATGGATTAATCCCTTGATCATTATGGAGTGTTCTTCCTTGTCTCTTGTAACGTTCTTTATTTTAAGGTCTATTTTATCTGATAATGAGTATTGCTACTCCAGCTTACTTTTGCTTTCCTTTTGCACGGAATATCTTTTTCCACCCCCTCACTTTCAGTCTGTATGTGTCCATAGGTCTGAAGTGGATCTCTTGTAGACAGCATATGTATGGGTCTTGTTATTGTATCCATTCAGTGAGCCTGTGTCTTTTGTTTGGAGCATTTAGTCCATTCACATTTAAGTAATTATCGTTATGTATGTTCCGATTGCCATTTTCTTAATTGTTTTGGGTTTGTTTTTGTAGGTCCTTTTGTTCTCTTGTGTTTCCCATTTAGAGAAGTTCCTTTAGCATTTGTTGTAGAGCTGGTTTGGTGGTGCTGAAATCTCTTAGTTTTGCTTGTCTGTAAAGCTTTTAACTTCTCCATTGAATCTGAATGAGATCCTTGCTGAGTAGAGTAATCTTGGTTGTAGGTTCTTCCCTTTCATCACTTTAAGTATATGGTGCAACCTCCTTCTGGCTTGTAGAGTTTCTGCTGAGAAATCAGCTGTTAACTTATGGGAGTTCCCTTGTATGTTGTTTGTTGTTGTTCCCTTTTGGCTTTTAATAATTTTACTTTGTCTTTAATTCTTGTCAGTTTGATTACTGTGTGTCTCGGCATGTTTCTCCTTGGGCTTATTGTGGCTGGGACTCTGCCCTTCCTTGACTTGGGTGGCTATTTACTCTCTCATGTTAGGGAAGTTTTTGACTATAATCTCTTCAAATATTTTATCAGGTCCTTTCTCTCTTCTCCTTCTGGGACCCCTATGATGCAAATGTTGGTTCGTTTTATGTTGTCCCAGAGGTCTCTTAGGGTGTTTTCATTTCTTTTCATTCTTTTTTCTTTATTCTGTTCTGTGCTAGTGATTTCCACCATTCTGTCTTCCATGTCACTTATCCGTTCTTCTGCCTCAGTTATTCTGCTATTGATTCCTTCTAGTGTATTTTCCATTTCAGTTTTTCTATCGTTCATCTCTGTTTGTTTGTTGTTTAATTCTTCTAGGTCTTTGTTAAACATGTCTTGCATCTTCTTAATCTTTGCCTCCATTTTTTTTTCCAAGGTCCTGAATCATCTTCACTATCATTATTCTGAATTCTTTCTCTGGAAGGTTGCCTATGTCCACTTCATTTAGTTGTTTTTCTGGTGTTTTATATTGTCCCTTCATCTGGTGCATAGTCCTCTGCCTTTCATTTTGTCTTTCTTTCTTTGAATGTGGTTTTCTTTCCACAGGCTGCAGGATTGTAGTTCTTTTTGCTTCTGCTGTCTGCCCTCTGGTGGATGAGGCTGTCTCTGGACATTGAGAGGAGACTCCTGTGGGTCATGCCTTAGTGAAAGCAGCCAGGGGAAACAAAAGCCTATTCTGTGTTAGTGTTGGAGGGTCTGCTGCAGAGGCAGGTCCAATTATTTTATATTGATATTTTAGAGAAGTATTAATAAATCTTCCCATTCTTAAAAATAAACATTACAATTAGTATATATTTAGTAATCAATTAACTGTGTAGATAAAGTGTCAGATTGATATATTTTTATTTGGATTTAATTGATTCTTCTAAAGGACCAAAATGTATTGTATATGAGTTAAATATTTTTTAAACTTTATAGTGGATATAGTTAGTACAAGGAAAAAGACAGGTCTTAAGTTTAAAAGCCTTTTACTTGACTTCATTTGAACAGCTTAGTTTCTCAACAGCAACCCCACACATATAGGCAGTACTGCTTCAGATAAATTTGTTGGATTTTTTGGTAGAAAATGAGAGTTAAATTAATGTAACACTAAGAGAAATGCAACTTTATTCACTATTTTCCTGACTGATGAAAAGGTATTAAGAACTCACAAATGGAGTGCTTTTTAAAGGATAAACAATTTCAGAGGTCTTCACACATTGATTTTTCTCTATATCTTAAAACTTCTATAATAACATGCTTCACTAAAATTTTCATTTATTGTCTAGCTCCAAGGATAATGGAAGCTGATTTGCTATATATATACAGTAGAATTTTTTTTTAACTGCATCAAAGGCATATCCTAGCTCTGCTAAAGGGCCTGCACCACAGTCAATATAAAAGCACAAAAAGTCCCATCAGTTTAATAATAATAAAACCCAAAAAATGGAAAACTGAGGGTGCAGGGAAGAGGCCCCTGGGCCAGGGGCATGGGGAGCCCTGCTCATGGCACCAGGCCTGGCCACAGGGCTCCCCTGGTATTGCTGTTGCTACGAGGTTGGGGGTCAGCAATTGTCCTGTGGGAGCCATGGTTCACCTGGGTTGAGGACCCTTACTTCTTCTGGGGTGTGCTCAGCTTCTGCATGCCCCAGATCTTGCTCAGCTGGCCAGAGCTGAAGGCCTCAGTGGATTTGTAACAGTCAACCAGCAGCTCCTTGACCCTGGCAGCTCGGGTGTCATTCATCACTCTCCATGTCCAGGAGTTCATCCACATCAATTTCCAGCTCCAGGATCTCCTCTTCCTGGCAGTTGTAGAGGTGAGTGATCTGCTCCAGGATCCACTCCTCCAGGTTGAGGCGCTTCTGTAGCTCCTTGCGGTTGTACTTGACTGTGACCTTCCCTTGGCGCCTCACTGGTCCCTCATCGTCTGTGCCACCTGGGCCCTCGCCTGCAGCCCCAGGATGGCTCTGAAAGTAGATGCGGGGTCCTGGGCCACCACTCCCTGGTCCAGGGGCCGGAGCCACCAACGCCGCACCCCCCACAGGGCCAAGTATGTGCGTCAGGCTCCTCCTTGTGCTGCTGCCTCCAGGATGCCTGCCGGCTGGCTCCACGCCCCTGGCTAGGGTTAGCTCGTGAGCTCAGCTCCACAGGGCTCCTCATGGCTCTGCAGCAAGGGCAGCGGCGGCGGGCGTGCCTGGGGGCAGATGCAGCATGTGGCGTCCCCAGAGCTGGCCTGGCCACACCCCGCCCCCTCCTCGCCAATCCCTAGAATTTTTTCTGTATATTAAATTGATATTACTTATCTGGTAGCAGCATTCAGTGTCATGCAATATGTATTGATGCTATTGTTATCTGCTTTTGGAATAAGTCTGTGAGGTACTTCCGCTTGAAAGAAGCAATAAATGAACCAAAAAACAAATGATAACTAATGAGACAGTGAAGAGAACAGGGTAAATTCCCAGATTTCAAATGAACTGTACTATTTTGTGACTCCACTCATCCTCAGATTATCCTATATATATATATTCAGTCACCAAGAATACATCATAAGGTAATTATTTATATGTAGTGGTCTCCATAGTTATTTAGCCAATCCTTTTAGCCCTTGAATGATTAATTCCAATTCATTTATTCAAAGTTTTTTGAGCTCCTAGTTTTTACAAACACTGATGTAAAAACTAGGGTTAACATGATAATAAAAAAAAAGGGGGAGTCTCCACATTATAGCTTGATTAGAGTAAGAGTTAATAAGAAAATACAAGGAATCATTAGTATGACTCCCGAGCTGAGTGAGAGGTCAGCATGGACTAATACTAGCAAGTGATAATTTCTTATATGTTTAATTGGAGTTTCCAAAGAAGTAAAGAGAGTCAGAGACAGTTGTTGAAATGGAAGATAAGTAAAGAAAATCTAATATGTGGAAATAGAGTCCCTGGAGAAGGAAAAACAAAAGAAAGCAATAGAATTTATGTTTAAAACTGTAATAAAAGAAAATTTTGTAGAAATAAAAGACTTCCAGGTACAAACTGACAAGGCTGACTTAATACTAGAAAATCAACTTGGAATTGTCAACTTTGAAACAGATGCTGGTAAATTTATTGGATCTTAAAGATAACGGAGATATCTTCAGGGTCTCTAGTCATAAAGTGATTAGGATCTTTTTTTAAAAAGCCCCAGAAAACTACCAAGCCCCTTCCACACTGTGAAGATAAAAGAAGTCACATTCTGCAAGACCAAAAGGGCCTCCACCAGAACATGACCATCCTGGAGGCTTGACCTTGGACTTCCTAGATCTAGAACTGTGAGAAGTACATGTTTGTTGCTTATAAGCCACCTAGTCTATGGCATTTGGTTATAGCATCCCAAACAGACTAAGACAAAAGGCTAGTTTATTATTGGGAAATCCACTAATATATAACATATTAATAGGCATAAGAAGAAAAAGCAGATGATAGTCTCCATGGATGCTGAAAAGTTATTTGACAAAATTCAATACATATAAATATTCAAGAACATAGAAATCAATGGATATTTCCCTTACCATATTTCATAAAAATAATTATATATTTTTATACATCTAGATATGTATGTGTATATATATTAAATATATATGAAATAGAGACATAATGCAAATTTGGCAAAATATTGACCATTGTTGAGTCTGAGTAAAGAATATATGGGAGTTCATTGTACTAGTCTTGCAACCTTTCTGTAATTTTTACATTATATCAAAATAAAATATTGTACAATTCACTATTTCTGAATAATAGAGATGAAAAATTGGCTAAACAATGTCATTTTCTGTGTCTAATCCTTTTTAACCAAGTTACTGTAATAGCCTTTTAATATGGTAGTTCTTGTTACAACTACAATTAATTGTTACAATTACTGCCATTTATAAAGTATATTTCAGTGATGGCACATTTATACAGTGTTATCTCACTGAGTTTTCACAAAACAACCTGAAAGGGGGATAGAGTTACAGTCCCATTTTACACAAGAGGAAACTGAGCCTTCTAGGAGTAAAATGGTTTGCCCAAGTTGACAGGGCAGTAAGTGATGGATTCAAGACAAAAATTCATGTCTCTGTCTCCCTTGCTGTCTCAAATCTTTCCTCCAGTGCATCCATCTAACCCCAAAGACATGAGTTTTTCTATACTTTTGCTTAAATGTGGGGATTATATCCTAGGCTTCTTTTGTATTCCCATAGCACAGTATGTGGCTTGCACATCACAAACAATCAATAATACTTGTTGAATTAAGTTAAATTACAATGTAGTATGAATAAATAAAAAGGGAAAGAGCAAAGAATAAGTCTGTGCTTAAATAGTTCCCTACATATATTGATTCTCTTTGTCTTAATTTTCACATAAAAATTTGTTAGCTGACACAATGAAAAATTTAGGTAAATGAATATGAGCGACTGATTATATAAAGGTAGTATTGCAAATGTAAACAAAATATTTGACTAGTATTTTTAACTTTCAGGTGGGAATTTTATTGATGGTAAGTTCAATAAAGAAGGGGGAAAATACCAAGATGCTGTGTTTTTCATACTCTGTCTATTCTGAAAAGTGTTGGCCTAGATATAGTGCAGTTGACATCATGTAATTTATATGTTCATAAATCCTCCAGTACATGAGGTACCTTCAATCAATGACCAATGCCTAAAAGATGAGGTATATTTTTACTGAGTACACATTTTATTGAACTATAACATGCATAGAGAAATTGTGCAAATAATAGGTGTCCAGCTGGATAGATTTATACACAGTGCACTTACCTGTTAACAGAACCTCAGAAGTCCCCATCATGTTCCTTTCCAGTCACTACCTAATGCCTCTGATAAAATTACTCACTATTTTGACTTCTAACATGATATAATACTTTTGCCTGTTGTGGAGCTTCATTTACATCAAACCATAGAATACGTTCTATTTTGTGCTGGGATTCTTTCATTGAACATTATTTTTTTGAGATATTACCCACATAGTCTGTTCATTCTCATTACAGTATTATGTTCCAGTGTACAAATATACCACTATTTATTTATTCATTTTACTATTGAGGTATATTTGGGTAGTTTCCAATTTTAGACTATTAAAGTGGTGCTATGAATGTTCTTATTCACTTTTCAGCGGATATATATGTACACATATCTGTCATGGATATATCCAAGGAGTGGACTTACTAAGTCATAGAGATGCATATGTTCAGTTTAGTAGATATTACAAACTAGTTTTCCAAAGTGATTATACCAGTTACCTGGCCCATCAACAGTGTATACAAGTTCCAATTGCTCCACATCTCTACCAACTTGGTATTGCCTGTCTTTTTCATTCTAGCCATTTTGATAGATGTGTAATGATAATTAAAATTGTAGTTTAATTTCTGCTTTCCCGATGACTAAGAAAGTGAAATACTTCTTCATAAGGTTTTTGGCCATTTAGTTATTTCTTTTGTGAGCTACCTTTTCAATCTTTTGTCCATTTTTTTAATTGAGCTCTCTGACATTTTCTTAAAAATTTTAAGCTCTTTATATATTGTAGATATTAGCCTTTTATGGGATATTTGTATTGCAAATATTTTCTCAGTCTATGACTTGCTTTTTTATTCTCTTAATAATGTCTTTATATAGTTGATTTACAATATTATATTAGTTTCAGGTATACAGCTTAGTGATTCAGTATTTTCACAGATTATACTTCATTAAAAGTTATTACAAGATAATGGCTATAATTCCCTGTGCTGTACAATATATCCTTGTTGCTTATCTATTTTATAGTAGTTTGTATCTCTTAATCGCATACCCCTAATATGCCTCTCCCCCCTTCCCTCTTCCTTTGGGTAACCACTAGTTTGTTTTCTAAATTTGTGAGTCTTTTTCTGTTTTGCATATACATTCACTTGTATTATTTTTTTAGATTCCACGTGTATGTGACTTATTTTACTAAGCATAGTATTTTCTAGGTTCATCTATGTTGCTGCAAATAGCAGAATTCCATTCTTTTTATAGCTGAGAAATATTATATTGTATATATATACCACATCTTCTTTATCTGTTTGTCTGTTGATGGGCACTTGGGTTGCTTCTATGTCTTGGCTATTGTAAAAATGCTGCTAAGAACGTGGGGTGCATGTATCTTTCTGAATTAGAGTTTTCATCTTCTCTGAATATATGCCCAGGAGTGGGATTGCTGGATCATATGGTAGTTCTAGTTTTAGTTTTTTGAGGAAGCTTCATACTGTTCCATAGTGGCTGCACTAATTTACATTCCCACCAACAATGTACAAGGGTTCCCTTTTCTCAACATCCTCACCGACATTTTTTATTTGTAGACTTTTTTTTTTGCGGTACGTGGGCCTCTCACTGTTGTGGCCTCTCCCATCGTGGAGCACAGTCTCCGGACGCACAGGCTCAGCGGCCATGGCTCACGGACCTAGCTGCTCCGTGGCATGTGGGATCTTCCCTGACAGGGGCACGAACCCATGTCCCCTGCATCAGCAGGAGGACTCTCAACCACTGTGCCACCAGTGAAGCCCTGTAGACTTTTTGATGATAACCATTCTGACAGATGAGACGTGGTACCTTGTTTTTATTTGCATTTCTATAATAATTAGCATAGTTGAGCAGCTTTTCATGTGCCTGTTGGCTATCTGTATGTCTCCTTTGAAAAATGTCTATTCAGGTCCTCTACCCATTTTTTGATTGTGGTGTTTGGTGTTTTTTGTTGTTGTTGTTTTGTTTTGATGTTGAGTTGTATGAGCTTTTTATATATTTTGTATATCAACCCCTTGTTAGTCATATCATTAGCAAATATTTTCTCCCATTCAGTAGATTTTTTTCATTTTTGTCAGTGGTTCCCCTTGCTGTGCAAAAGCTTTAAGTTTACTTAGGTTCCATTTATGTATCTTTGCTTTTATCTTTTGCCTTAGAAGACAGAGCCAATAAAATATTGCTACAATTTATGTCAAAGTGTGTTCTGCCTATGTTCTCTTCTAGGAGCTTTATGGTTTCTCGTCTTCATGTTATAGAAATATTCTACTTATTTTCTTTATTTTTGTTTGTTTGCCTTTTGCTTGTTTTTATTTTTTAAATGCATTTTGAGTTTATTTTTCTTTATGATGTGAGGAAATGTTCTAATCGCACTGTTTTACATGTAGTTGTCCAGTTTTCCCAGCACCACTTGTTAAGGAGACTGTCCTTTCTCCATAATATATTCTTGCCTCCTTTGTTGTAGATTAATTGACCATAGGTGTGTGGGCTTATTTCTGGACTTTGTATCCTGTTCCACTGATCTGTGTATCTGTTTTTGTGCCAGTACCAGGCTGTTTAGATTACTGTAGTTTTGTGGTATCTTCTGAAGTCTCAAAGTGTGATACCTCCAGCTTTGTTCTTTTTTTCTCAAGATTGCTTTGGCTATTCTGAGTCTTTTGTGGTTTCATATGAATTTAGGATTATTTGTTCTAGTTCTGTGAAAAATGTCATGGTATTTTGATAGGGATTGTATTAAACCTGTAGATTGCTTTGGGTAGTATGGCCTTTTTAACATGTCATTTAATGATTTCTTTTGAAAAATAGAGGTTCTAAGTTTAAACAGTGCAATTTATCAATAACCTCCTTTATTAGTAGTACTGTTTTTGTCCTCTTTAATTAATCTTTGCCTACCCAAGATTATGAAAATAATCTCTTACATTTTCTTCTAAAAGCTTTATTGTTTACCTTTCTATTTTAGATCTACAATCCACCTGAAACTCACTTTTTGTGTATCAACCCCCTTGATGAAGTCATATGATGCAATAGAAAGATCTTTTATTCTCTAAGCTCAGACCAATCTGGAGAATATAACAGAAATATGTAGAAGTGTATGCCCAAGAATACACAAAGAATAGTTTTTAAAAACCATATTAAATGATGACATTAATTTTATTGGCATGGAAGACTGTTGAGTGAAAGGAGTGGGTTATAGAACATAAAGCATTTATACAAATTGTATGCACACATATATTTTAGGTACATAAATTCATACAGTGTTATCCTGAAGGGTAATCAGGCACAGTTTAACAACATATCTGTGAATCATGGGATTTATGGTAATTGATATTTTTCTCTGAACTTTTCTGTATTGTTTGAATATTTTTCAGTGAATATGTATCTTCATTTCCAGAATAAACATGAAAAATCATTCTTATTTAAATACAAGTACATAGGGGAGAAGAGTTATCCAGAGGTACCCATAATAACCTTTTGGATCTTTTCATTCAGTCATTTTTCTTGGCATAGATGGTGGCTGTTTTATCCTTTAATAAAAATTGTAATTCCATTTAATTAGACTTCTGAATCTGGTACAAGTCTGGCCTGAGGGGGAGAGAGGCTAGAACAAAAGAACTCCTTGTGTCCAGTAAATAGATTTATTTCTGTAACGAAAAATGATTCACGATAAGATGTATCACTTTTATGGTTTATCTGCATGCTTCATGAAAGAAGGAACCAATCCCTCCACATCTTTGCATGTTGATTAGTAGAGCCAGTTCAGCTGTATGTATTTGCCTTCATGCCAAAAACAAATGAGTATATAAAATTCTTCGGTCCACTGCAAATTTTCCTCTCACGACTCTGTAGATGTTGTTTTGTTATCCCGTAGCCTCTAGGGAATGAGAGGATCACAGGTCAGCGTGCTTTAAATAATTTTATATACTTGCTTTTCTGTTTATAAGCCTAAAAGATTTTTTTCCTTTATTTTGTCTTTCAAACACTTTGGCAGATGTTTTATTATTTATTTTTATTTATTATTTATTATTCATTAGTACCTAGACGTGAGTATCTCTTCACTAGTAGAGAATTTCTTAACTTCATACTTGCTTTCCTCTCTCTCCCACTAAAAGATTGTTCTCTTTAATTATGCATCTTATTATTGATTCTGTTCCATTTGTTTAACTTTTTTTTTCTCCTTATGTTGGATCTCTCCTCTCTAGTTATAGAAGTCTCTCTGACTACTGTATCAATCATTTATTCTCTAATTTTCTTCTCTAAGAATTATCCCTGCATCCTAGAGGATTTTATTAAGCTAGGCTTTAAGTACTGATTTATTTTCCTAAATTGTCTATTTTGCTCTTTACTTTTTCTAGTTGTATTTTTTAAATAAGTTACTAGTTTTTGAAAATACAGGTACATGGTTAAAACAGTACAAAAAATATTCTGTGAAAAGTTTCTTTTTGTTACCTGACAAGTTAACCACTGTTTCCAGTTTCTTTTGTATTTCCAGAAATATTCTAAGCATACACATGTATGTATGCACGTATCTTTTTTCTTTTCTACATAAGTGGTAATATATTATCCATACTCTTCTTCACCTTGCTATTTTACTTAACAATATAACTTGAAGTTTGTACTATGTAAATACATTTAGATCTACCTCATTCTCTATTACAATTATATTGTTTTCAATAGAATGGTTGTATAAAACATACTTAATTCTTCTTAAATCAATAAATATTTAGACTATTTTTAATACTTTGCTAATATAAATAACTGTACATATATTTTTTGTTTACATGTGCAAGTATATTTAGACAGGAAATTTTAGAAGTGGAATTGCCAAAAGATATGCACATTTAAAATTTTGAAATATATTGCTAACTTTTCCCTAAAAAGCAGAACACTGTATTTTCTACTTTAGCAATTTGATAGATAACTACCATCTCATTAAATTTTCATTTCTTTAAGTATGAACGAAGTTATGCATTTTTCACATGTTTAAGGCCATTGTCTTTTTTTAAAGTGAGAATTCCCAAGGAAATTATTAATGAAGTTTAAAAAATAACCATTACCACCAATAATAAAATTAAAAGTAATCAAGCATTTAGGATATTTTAATCACTTGTGGCTAAAATATAAATTGTGAAGCATTTTTTAACTGTTCATGACTTATCTGTTAGTTCCATTTCCTTTATAAGTAATAAACAGATGATTGCAACTCATAAAGCAAAGAGAAAATGACTTAGTTGAAATCTACCAAAAAGATAAATCCCTATTTTTTTTATAAGTTGTAAATAATTGATAGAAATCAATTTTATCCTAAAACAGAATCTCAACTACAGGTTACATTTAAATAAGTAATGAGAAAGTGTACAGGAAACTAAAAGAAATGAAACCCATAAAGATTTAACTCTTTTAAGAAGAAGCTACAAGCAATGATTTTGCAATATATGTTATAACCTGAGAAATACATAAAACTGATTATGAGCATTTTTTATGAGCTGTGTATATGGAATAAAACTTTATATTTTATTGATAATTCTTAATAAAAAGTTTATTGATATACACAGGGCTTTTTATTTTAAGGCAGAAAATTAGGTCTTTTAAGACACACCAGTGGCTTTTCCCCATGGGAAGCTGTACACCAGCAAACTTTTACACCATGTCCAATGTTAAACATGTCCTCAATCAGTTTGATTGATGACCTGGTCTATTCTCAGCAAAACTGAGGAGAAAATGAAGGAATAGAGATGGCAAAAGAACTGGATACAACCTTTACATTCTTTTATCCATCCATCTATCCATTTATCTTATCCTTGTCTGAGCAGACAAGGTGGTGTGAGGAATCAAACATTTATCTTATCTGTTGTGTTATCTGTTCTTAGAAAGCTTATCTAGGCAGAGAAGAGGTAAGAGGCAAGGTTATATGATGGAAAGACACAGAACCAGGATTAGACTTTATGCTGCACCACATCTACCACAGTCATCACTGTTACCACCCAAGTCCAAACAACCAAGTCTGTCCATTGTTCATTCTACTGCAGTGGCTCCTCTATACACTGCTGCTTCCACTTTTAGATCCCTGTAATCTGTTCCCCAGACAGCAACCAAAGTGATGTTTTACCAACGTAAAATGAGACCAAAAACCTCCAGCGTTATTCCATAACTCTTAGCAGGAGAGGTCCTTATCATAGAATTCAAGATCCTATGTGACCTGACCCTAGCTTCTCTCTGAAATCAGCTCTCACCACTCTCAATCACTCACTCTGCTTCAGCCACACTGGCTTCCTTGCATCTCCTTGAACTTGTCAAGGACACTCTTTGGCTCGAGGGCTACTTCACTTGCTATGTTTTCTACCTGAAATGCACTTCCAGAAGATGGCTGCATGGTTTGCTCTCTGACTTCATTCAGTTCTGCTTTCATGTCGCCTCATTAGAGATCTTCCCTTAGCGCCCAATTGAAGAAAATGTACGCTCAGCTCATCTGCGCCCTTACCCTGCATTTTATTTTTCCAGAACACTTACACTACTTCGCATTATATTGAGGGGTTTTTATTGTCTGCCTCTCCTCACTATATTATAAATTCCAAAATTCCAGGAATGCTCTGGTTTCTTCTTTGCTGTACTTTCAGTATGCAGCATAGTACCTGGTTCACAGTAGATAATCAGTAGATATGTTACACAAGTGAATGAAATCCACATTTTGGTCCTAAGTACTAACTTTCACGGAAATACTCTGTACTGCCTCTATTGCTAGGACTGCTAGGCCTATGGATAAAAGTACAATGTAAATGAAGCTTGTTTTTGTTTATTTTTTATACCCTTGCTCCATGGCTTGTCAATTAATGCCAATAGCTTCTTTGGGTGCCCGTATTTTTTTTTTTTTTAACATCTTTATTGGAGTATAACTGCTTTACAATGGTGTGTTAGTTTCTGCTTTATAACAAAGTGAATCAGTTATACATATACATATGTTCCCATATCTCTTCCCTCTTGCGTCTCCCTCCCTCCGACCCTCCCTATCCCACCCCTCCAGGTGGTCACAAAGCACCGAGCCGATATCGCTGTGCCATGCGGCTGCTTCCCACTAGCTATCTACCTTGTTTGTTAGTGTATATATGTCCATGCCTCTCTCTTGCCCTGTCACAGCTCACCCTTCCCCCTCCCCATATCCTCAAGTCTGTTCTCCAGTAGGTCTGTGTCTTTATTCCTGTCTTACCCCTAGGTTCTTCATGACATTTTTTTTCTTAAATTCCATATATATGTGTTAGCATACGATATTTGTCTTTCTCTTTCTGACTTACTTCACTCTGTATGACAGACTCTAGGTCTATCCACCTCATTACAAATAGCTCAATTTTGTTTCTTTATATGTTTGAGTAATGTTCCATTGTATATATGTGCCACATCTTCTGTATCCATTCATCCGATGATGGGCACTTAGGTTGTTTCCATCTCCGGGCTATTGTAAATAGAGCTGCAATGAACATTTTGGTACATGACTCTTTGAATTTTGGTTTTCTCAGGGTATGCCCAGTAGTGGGATTGCTGGGTCATATGGTAGTTCTATTTGTAGTTTTTTAAGGAACCTCCATACTGTTCTCCATAGTGGATGAACCAATTCACATTCCCACCAGCAGTACAAGAGTGTTCCCTTTTCTCCACACCCTCTCCAGCATTTATTGTTTCTAGTTTTTGATGATGGCCATTCTGACTGGTGTGACATGATATCTCATTGTAGTTTTGATTTGCATTTCTCTAATGTTTAATGATGTTGAGCATTTTTCATGTGTTTGTTGGTAGTCTGTATATCTTTTTTGGAGAAATGTCTATTTAGGTCTTCTGCCCATTTTTGGATTGAGTTGTTTGTTTTTTTGATATTGAGCTGCATGAGCTGCTTGTAAATTTTGGAAATTAATCCTTTGTCAGTTGCTTCATTTGCAAATGTTTTCTTCCATTCTGAGGGTTGTCTTTTCATCTTGTTTGTGGTTTCCTTTGCTGTGGAAAAGCTTTTAAGTTTCATTAGGTCCCATTTGTTTATTTTTGTTTGTATTTCAATTTCTCTAGGAGGTGGGTCAAAAAGGATCTTGCTGTGGTTTATGTCATAGAGTGTTCTGCCTATGTTTTCCTCTAAGAGTTTGATAGTTTCTAGCCTTACATTTAGGTCTTTAATCCATTTTGAGCTTATTTTTGTGTATGGTGTTAGGGAGTGATCTAATCTCATACTTGTACATATACCTGTCCAGTTTTCCCAGCACCACTTATTGAAGAGGCTGTCCTTTCTCCACTGTACATTCCTCCCACCTTTATCAAAGATAAGGTGACCATATGTGCGTGGGTTTATCTCTGGGCTTTCTATCCTCTTCCATTGATCTATCTTTCTGGGTTTGTGCCAGTACCATACTGTCTTGATTACTGTAGCTTTGTAGTATAGTCTGAGGTCAGGGAGCCTGATTCCTCCAGCTCCATTTTTCGTTCTCAAGATTGCTTTGACTATTTGGGGTCTTTTGTGTTTCCATACAAATTGTGAAATTTTTAGTTCTAGTTCTGTGAAAAATGCCAGTGGTAGTTTGATAGGGATTGCATTGAATCTGTAGATTGCTTTGGGTAGTAGAGTCATTTTCACAATATTGATTCTTCCAATCCAAGAACATGGTATATCTCTCCATCTATTTGTATCATCTTTAATTTCTTTCATCAGTGTCTTATAATTTTCTGCATACAGGTCTTTTGTCTCCTTAGTTAGGTTTATTCCTAGATATTTTATTCTTTTTGTTGCAGTGATAAATGGGAGTGTTTTCTTGATTTCACTTTCAGATTTTTCATCATTAGTATTTAGGAATGCCAGAGATTTCTGTGCATTAATTTTGTATCCTGCTACTTTACCAAATTCATTGATTAGCTCTAGTAGTTTTCTGGTAGCATCTTTAGGATTCTCTATGTATATTATCATGTCATCCGCAAACAGTGACAGCTTTACTTCTTCTTTTCTGATTTGGATTCCTTTTATTTCCTTTCTTCTCTCATTGCTGTGGTAAAACGTCCAAAACTATGTTGAATAAGAGTGGTGAGAGTGGGCAACCTTGTCTTGTTCCTGATCTTAGTGGTAATGCTTTCAGTTTTTCACCATTGAGGATGATGTTGGCTGTGGGCTTGTCATATATGGCCTTTATTATGTTTAGGAAAGTTCCCTCTATGCCTACTTTCTGCAGGGTTTTTATCATAAATGGGTGTTGAATTTTGTCAAAAGCTTTCTCTGCATCTATTGAGATGATCATATGGTTTTTCTCCTTCAGTTTGTTAATATGGTGTATCACGTTGATTGATTTGCGTATATTGAAGAATCCTTACATTCCTGGAATAAACCCCACTTGATCATGGTGTATGATCCTCTTAATGTGCTGTTGATTCTGTTTGCTAGTATTTTGTTGAGGATTTTTGCATCTATGTTCATCAGTGATATTGGCCTGTAGTTTACTTTCTTTGTGACATCCTTGTCTGGTTTTGGTATCAAGGTGATGGTGGCCTCGTAGAAGGAGTTTGGGAGTGTTCCTCTCTCTGCTATATTTTGGAAGAGTTTGAGAAGGATAGGTGTTAGCTTTCTAAATGTTTGATAGAATTCGCCTGTGAAGCCATCTGGTCTTGGGCTTTTGTTTGTTGGAAGATTTTTAATCACAGTTTCAATTTCAGTGCTTGTGATTGGTCTGTTCATATTTTCTATTTCTTCCTGATTCAGTCTTGGCAGGTTGTGCATTTCTAAGAATTTTTCCATTTCTTCCAGATTGTCCATTTTATTGGCATAGAGTTGCTTGTAGTAATCTCTCATGATCTTCTGTATTTCTGCAGTGTCAGTTGTTACTTCTCCTTTTTCATTTCTAATTCTATTGATTTGAGTCTTCTCCCTTTTTCTCTTGATGAGTCTGGCTAATGGTTTATCTATTTTGTTTCTCTTCTCAAAGAACCAGCTTTTAGTTTTATTGATCTTTGCTATTGCTTCCTTCATTTCTTTTTCATTTATTTCTGATCTGATTTTTATGATTTCTTTCCTTCTGCTAACTTTGGGGTTTTTTTGTTCTTTCTGTAATCGCTTGAGGTGCAAGGTTAGGTTGTTTATTCGAGATGTTTCCTGCTTCTTAAGGTGGGCTTGTATTGCGATAAACTTCCCTCTTAGAACTGCTTTTGCTACATCCCATAGGTTTTGGGTCGTTGTGTCTCCATTGTCATTTGTTTCTAGGTATTTTTTGATTTCCTCTTTGATTTCTTCAGTGATCACTTGGTTTTTAAGTAGTGTATTGTATAGCCTCCATGTGTTTGTATTTTTTACAGATCTTTTCCTGTAATTGATATCTAGTCTCATGGCGTTGTGGTCGGAAAAGATACTTGATACAATTTCAATTTTCTTAAATTTACCAAGGCTTGATTTGTGACCCAAGATATGATCTATCGTGGAGAATGTTCCATGAGCACTTGAGAATAATGTGTATTCTGTTGTGTTTGGATGGAGTGTCCTATAAATATCAATTAAGTCCATCTTGTTTAATGTATCCTTTAAAGCTTGTGTTTCCTTATTTATTTTCATTTTGGATGATCTGTCCATTGGTGAAAGTGGGGTGTTAAAGTCCCCTCCTATGAATGTGTTACTGTCGATTTCCCCTTTTATGGCTGTTAGTATTTGCCTTATGTATTGAGGTGCTCCTATGTTGGGTGCATAAATATTTACAATTGTTATATCTTCTTCTTGGATTGATCCCTTGATCATTATGTAGTGTCCTTCTTTGTCTCTTCTAATAGTCTTTATTTTCAAGTCTATTTTGTCTGATATGAGAATTGCTACTCCAGCTTTCTTTTGGTTTCTATTTGCATGGAATATCTTTTTCCATCCCCTTACTTTCAGTCTGTATGCGTCTCTAGGTCTGAAGTGGGTCTGTTGTAGACAGCATACATATGGGTCTCGTTTTTGTATCCATTCAGCCAATCTGTGTCTTTTGGAGGGAGCATTTAGTCCATTTAAGGTAATTTACATTTTAGGTAATTATCAATATGTATGTTCCTATTCCCATTTTCTAAATTGTTTTGGGTTCGTTATTATAGGTTTTTTCCTTCTCTTGTGTTTCTTGCCTGGAGAAGTTCCTTTAGCATTTGTTGTAAAGCTGGTTTGGTGGTGCTGAACTCTCTCAGTTTTTGCTTGTCTGTAAAGGTTTTAATTTCTCCATCAAATCTGAATGAGATCCTTTCCGGGTAGAGTAATCTTGGTTGCAGGTTTTTCTCCTTCATCACTTTCAGTATGTCCCACCACTCCCTTCTGGCTTGCAGAGTTTCTGCTGCGAGATCAGCTGTTAACCTTATGGGGATTCCCTTGTGTGTTATTTTTGTTTTTCCCTTGCTGCTTTTAATATGCTTTCTTTGTATTTAATTTTTGACAGTTTGATTAATATGTGTCTTGGCGTATTTCTCCTTGGATTTATCCTGTATGGGATTCTCTGTGCTTCCTGGACTTGATTAACTATTTCCTTTCCCATATTAGGGAAGTTTTCAACTATAAGCTCTTCAAATATTTTCTCAGTCCCTTTCTTTTTCTCTTCTTCTTCTGGAACCCTTATAACTCGAATATTGGTGCATTTAGTGTTGTCCCAGAGGTCTCTGAGACTGTCCTCAGTTCTTTTCATTCTTTTTTCTTTATTCTGCTCTGCAGTAGTTATTTCCACTATTTTATCTTCCAGGTCACTTATGCGTTCTTCTGCCTCAGTTATTCTGCTATTGATCCCATCTAGAGTATTTTTCTTTTCATTTATTGTGTTATTCATCGTTGCTTGTTTCATCTTTATTTCTTCTAGGTCCTTGTTAAATGTTTCTTGCGTTTTGTGCATTCTATTTCCAAGATTTTGGATCATCTTTACTATCATTATTCTGAATTCTTTTTCAGGTAGACTGCCTATTTCCTCTTCATTTGTTAGGTCTGGTGCATTTTAATCTTGCTCCTTCATCTGCTGTGTGTTTTTCTCTCTTCTCATTTTGCTTATCTTACAGTGTTTGGGATCTCCTTTTTGTAGGCTGCAGGTTCGTAGTTCCCGTTGTTTTTGATGTCTGTCTCCAGTGTCTAAGCTTGGTTCAGTGGGTTGTGTAGGATTCCTGGTGGAGGGGACTAGTGCCTGTGTTGTGGTGGATGAGGCTGGATCTTGTCTCTCTAGTGGGCAGGTTCACGTCTGGTGGTGTGTTTTGGGGTGTCTGTGGCCTTATTATGATTTTAGGCAGCCTCTCCGCTAATGGGTGGGGTTGTGTTCCTGTTTTGCTAGTTGTTTGGCATAGGTTGTCCAGCACTGTAGCTAGCTGGTCGTTGAGTGAGGCTGGGTGCTGGTGTTAAGATGGAGGTCTCTGGGAGATTTTCGCCGTTTGATATTATGTGGAGCTGGGAGGTCTCTTGTTGACCAGTGTCCTGATGTTGGCTCTCCCACGTCAGAGGCAGAGCCCTGACTCCTGGCTGGAGCACCAAGAGCCTTTCATCCACACGGCTCAGAGTAAAAGGGAGAAAAAGTAGGGAGAATTAGTAGAAGAAGGAAGGAAGGAAGAAGGGAGGGAGGGAGGGAAGGAAGGAAGAAAGAAGAAAAGAAGGAAAGAAGGCAAGAGGGAAAGAAAGGAGGGAGAGAGGGAGGAAGGAAGGAAGGAGGGAAGGAAGGAAAAAGGAAAGAAAGAAGATACAGTAAAATATAATAAAGTATAGTAAAGTTATTAAAATTAAAATTAATTATTAATAAAAAATTTTTTAAAAAATGGACGGATAGAACCCTAGGACAGATGGTGGAAGCAAAGCTATACAGACAAGATCTCACACAGAAGCATACAGATACACATTCACAAAAAGAGGAAAAGGGGAAAAAATCATAGATCTTGCTCTCGAAGTCCACCTCCTCAATTTGGGATCATTCCTTGTCTATTCAGGTACTCCACAGATGCAGGGTACATCAAGTTGATTGTGGAGCTTTAATCTGCTGTTTCTGAGGCTGCTGGGAGAGATTTCCCTTTCTCTTCTTTGTTCTCACAGGTCACAGGGGCTCAGCTTTGGATTTGGCCCCACCTCTGCATGTAGGTCGCTGGAGGGCGTGCTTTATGCTCAGACAGGACGGGGTTAAAGGAGCTGCTGATTCGGGGGCTCTGGCGCACTCAGGCTGAGGGAGAGAGGGGCACGGCATGCGGGGCAGGCCTGCGGCGGCAGAGGCCAGCGTGACGTTGCACCAGCCTGAGGCCCACCGTGTGTTCTCCCGGGGAAGTTGTCCCTGGATCCCGGGAAGCTGGCAGTGGCGGGCTGCACAGGCTCCGTGGAAGCAGGGTGTGGATAGTGACCTGTGCTCGCACACAGGCTTCTTGGTGGCGGCAGCAGCAGCCTTAGCGTCTCGTGCCTGTCTCTGGGGTCCGTGCTTTTAGCCGCGGCTCGCGCCCTTCTCTGGAGTTCCTTTAAACAGCGCTCTTAAACCCCTCTCTTCGCGCACCAGGAAACAAAGAGGGAAGAAAAAGTCTCTTGCCTCTTCGGCAGCTCCAGACCTTTTCCCAGACTCCCTCCTGGCTAGCCGTGATGCACTAACCCCTTCAGGCTGTGTTCACGCCGCCAACTCCTGTCTCCCTGCGGTCTGACCAAAGCCTGAGCCTCAGCTCGCAGCCCCGCCCGCCCCGGCGGGTGGGCAGACAAGCCTCTCGGGCTGGTGAGTGCTGGTCGGCACTGATCCTCTGTGCGGGAATCTACCCGCTTTTCCCTCCGCACCCCTGTTGCTGTGCTCTCCTCCGCGGCTCCGAAGCTCCCCGCTGCGCCTCCCGCAGTCTCCGCCTGCGAAGGGGCTTCCTAGTGTGTGGAAACCTTTCCTCCTTCACAGCTCCCTCCCACTAGTGCAGGTGCCGTCCCTATTCTTTTGTCTCTGTTTTTTCTTTTTTTTCTTTTGCCCTACCCAGGTACGTGGGGAGTTTCTTGCCTTTTGGGAGGTCCGAGGTCTTCTGCCAGCATTCAGTAGGTGTTCTGTAGGAGTTGTTCCACGTGTAGATGTATTTCTGGTGTATCTGTGGGGAGGAAGGTGATCTCCGCGTCTTACTCTTCTGCCATCTTCCCAGCACCCCCCTGGGTGCCCGTATTTTACCACTATGTTTCAGCTTGTTGGCCAGCTCTCTTTTTAAAAATAATTTCACATGTCATCCCATTTTTTTATTATTATTTTTTAAACATCGTTATTGGAGTATAATTGCTTTACAAAGGTGTATTAGTTTCTGCTTTATAACAAAGTGAATCAGCTATACATATATCCCCATATCTCGCCCCTCTTGTGTCTCCCTCCTACCCTCGCTATGCTGCCCCTCTAGGTGGTCACAAAGCACCAAGCTGATCTCCCTGTGCTCTGTGGCTTCTTCCCACTAGCTATCTATTTTACATTTGGTAGTGTATATATGTCCATGCCACTCTCTGACTTCGTCAAGCTTACCCTTCCCCTTCCCCATGTCCTCAAGTCCATTCTCTACATCTGTGTCTTTATTCCTGTCTTACCCCTAGGTTCTTCATAACCTTTTTTTTTTTTAGATTCCATATATATGTATTAGCATATGGTATTTGTTTTTCTCTTTCTGACTTACTTCACGCTGTATGACAGACTCTAGGTCCATCCACCCCACTACAAATAACTCAATTTCCTTTCCTTTAGTGGCTGAGTAATATTCCATTGTATATATGTGCCACATCTTTATTGATTCATCTGTCGATGGGCACTTAGGTTGCTTCCATGTCCTGGCTATTGTAAATAGAGCTGCAATGAACATTGTGGTACATGACTCCTTTTGAATTATGGTTTTCTCAGGGTATATGTGCAGTAGTGGGATTGCTGGGTTGTATGGTCGTTCTGTTTTTTTAAGGAACCTCCATACTGTTCTCCATAGTGGCTGTATCAATTTACATTCCCACCCACAGTGCAAGAGGGTTCCCTTTTCTCCACACCTTCTCCAGCATGTATTGTTTGTAGATTTTTTGGTGATGGCCATTCTGACTGTTATGAAGTGATACCTCATTTTAGTTTTGATTTGCATTTCTCTAATGATTAGTGATGTTGAGCATTCTTTTATGTGTTTGTTGGCAATCTGTATATCTTCTTTGGAGAAATGTCTATTTAGGTCTTCTGCCCATTTTTGGATTGGGTTGTTTGTTTTTTTGTTATTGAGCTGCATGAGCTGCTTGTAAATTTTGGAGATTAATCCTTTGTCAGTTGCTTCATTAGCAAATATTTTCTCCCATTCTGAGGGTTGTCTTTTCATCTTGTTTGTGGTTTCCTTTGCTGTGGAGAAGCTTTTAAGTTTCATTAGGTCTCATTTGTTTATTTTTGTTTTTATTTCCATTTCTCTAGGAGATGGGTCAAAAAGGATCTTGATGTGATTTATGTCATAGAGTGTTCTGCCTATATTTTCCTCTAAGAGTTTGATAGTGTCTGGCCTTACATTTAGGTCTTTAATCCATTTTGTGTTTATTTTTGTGTATGGTGTTAGGGAGTGTTCTAATTTCATTCTTTTACGTGTAGCTGTCCAGTTTTCCCAGCACCACTTATTGAAGAGGCTGTCTTTTCTCCATTTTATATTCTTGCCTCCTTTATCAAAAATAAGGTGACCATACGTGTGTGGGTTTATCTCTGGGCTTTCTATCCTGTTCCATTGATCTATATTTCTGTTTTTGTGCCAGTACCATACGTCTTGATTACTGTAGCTTTGTAGTATAGTCTGAAGTCTGTCTCGTCCCATTTTTTTCCTTATAACTATCCATCTGTAGTTTCCTAGCACCAGATTATGTGGTCCTGACTTCATACCGCTTCCTGAATTTTCAAGGTCTATGTCTCAGACAAATCATGCAGAATTCTTCCAAGCTAATATAAAATGGTATGCCCTTCCTTCTGAGTATTATGGAAGAGCAGTTTCACACTCTGGCTTGCCTGTAAAACATTTCACAGATATAGGAGTCTGTGTCGTAGATGCAGATTATAGAGGAAATGTTGGTGTTGTACTGTTTAATTTTGGCAAAGAAACATGTGATGTCAAAAGGGTGATTGAATTGCACAGCTCATTTGTGAACAGGTTTCTTATCCAGAAACAGGAAGTTCAAGTTTTGGATGATGCTGAAAGGGGTTCAAGAGTTTTTGGTTCCACTGGATATAGCCAGTCTTATTCGAAACCCACCAATCTAGATTTGTGGGTTGTAGATCTACACCAGAATTCTAAGCAGATATATCAGAGTGTATGGCTGTGAAGTATGTCTGACCTCACGTCACTTCTGGTTTACTTTACCAGGGAGCCTTGTTTCATTCTGGGATTCTGCTGAGATACTAGTTTTAATTTTGAGTTGGACTGCCAGCTACAAGTATAATGCTGCTTCTACCATCAGTTTCATTGGTCATGGAGTAAGGCAGTATTTTCCTAATTTTGCTTGGCTTTTTTTTCCTAGTGTTTTGCTAAGGCTTAGTTACCAGAAATGTTTCATGAAAGAAACTTCCATATCTTCTTTCCTACCCTACAAAAATTAATGATATTTTTTCCTTCATTGTCATTGATTCTTAAGAAAGTTGACTACAGTAATCGATCATTATGGCTAATCTTTTCTCTTGTTTGCTGATTTCCTTCTCTGGAAGATTCACATTGGTCCAAATTACTTTTTGCTAACATATTATTATGTATAGTCCTTTATTTTTTCATTTTATTTTATTACTCCAAGCTTTATTACCTTGTAAGTACAATACCTTACTTTGGCAGCCATAACTTTACATAATGTCTCACCTCCAAAGATGTGCTGATATTACAAAACCTTTATAGAGCTGCTCTAAAATGGAAAATTGTAATTCTTATTTTCTCTCTCTCCCCCTCTCTCTCTTCTCCCCTCCCCGCCCTCGCCTTTCTCTTTTTGCTTCTAGTTACATGGATTAGCATTCTCAGTGTATGAAAAAGAGCCCATGATCTCCATCTGTCTATTGTTAATATACATTTATGCTTACCTTTGATAGATGTTTATATGTGTATATTATCTGTAAAAGTCTTATACATGTTTATTTTTACAATCAAAATTTCTGAGTGATAGGGTTTGGGGTTTGTGAGCACATAGTATCTTACAAACCATCATGTGCATTGACCCCCTAATGCCAACTCTTTATTTGGTATTCCTTCCAAACCTTCCATATCATCACCTCTTAGAGATAGAGCAGCCTGTCACTTAGAGGGATGTTTAAGAGAGCCCTACAGAATTGAACTACCAACTCTAGGACAACGCAGAGTGTTTATGCAATAAAATGATGTCACAGATTAAGAACTGGAAAATGACACTGTGATGATTGATGGCAGCAAATTTGCTTTTGGCATGAGAATGGATTGAGTGTATGTCACCCCTATCCTGTAAATTGATACATAATTGCAGATAAAATCCCATGCATACAATAACTTTCAGAAGAAGATACATTATTTTAAAGTAAATGCTGGTAAACACCATCTAAAGGCAAATAGGAATAGTCTTCTAAGTTGCCAAGTTTTTCCTTGTACTATTTTAATGAAATTTTTATTCTGGTAGTAAAATATTCTTCTCATTGAAATTCAAAGCTTAATTTTTTAATATCTTTATTGGAGTATAATTGCTTTACAATGTTGCATTAGTTTCTGCTGTACAACAAAGTGAATCAGCTATATGTATACATATATCCCCATATCCCTTCCCTCTTGAGCCTCCCTCCTACACTCCCTATCCCACCCCTCTAGGTCATCACAAAGCATTGAGCTGATCTCTCTATGCTATGCAGCAGCTTCCCACTAGCCATCTGTTTTACATTTGGTAGTGTATATATGTCATTGATACTCTATCACTTCATTCCAGCTTCCCCTTCAACCCGTGTCCTCAAGTCTGTTCCCTATGTCTGCATCTTTATTCCTGCCCTACCGCTAGGTTCATCATTACCGTTTTTTTTAGATTCCATATATGTGCATTAGCATATGGTATTTGTTTTTCTCTTTCTCATTTACTTCACTCTGTATGACAGTCTCTAGGTCCACTCATCTCATTACAAATAACTCAGTTTTGTGCCTTTTTATGGCTGAGTAATATTCCATTGTATATATGTGCCACATCTTCTTTATCCATTCATCTGTCAGTGGACACTTAGGTTGCTTCCATGTCCTGGCTATTGTAAATAGTGCTGCCATGAACATTGTGGTGCATGACTCTTTTTGAATTATGGTTTTCTAAGGATATATGCCCAGTAGTGGGATTGCTGGGTCATATGGAAATTCTGTTTTTCATTTTTTAAGGAACCTCCATAGTGGCTATATCAATTTACATTCCCACCATCAGTGTAGGAGGGTTCCCTTTTCTCCACACCGTCTCCAGCATTTATTTTTTGTAGATTTTTTGATGATGGCCATTCTGACTGGTGTGAGGTGATATCTCATTGTAGTTTTGATTTGCATTTCTCTAATGATTAGTGATGTTGAGCATCCTTTCATGTGTTTGTTGGCCATCTGTGTATCTTCTTTGGAGGAATGTCTGTTTAGGTCTTCTGCCCATTTTTGATTGGGTTGTTTGTTTTTTTGATATTGAGCTGCATGAGGTGCTTGTATACTTTAGAACTTAATCCTTTGTCAGGATTCATTTGCAAATATTTTCTCCCATTCTGAGGGTTTTCTTTCATCAAATATTAAATTTTGTAGAAAATTATTATACTGCAGTTCAGAAAATTAATTAAATGTTTTATCTTGTAAATGTAATGAGCAAGTTAAATATTTGTTGCCAAAATTTAAAATGTAGGAGAACTGATGGCTAAATAAATTTTGTTGTTCACATCATATGAGATAAATGCAGTTTTGTGACTGGTCTACAACTAAGCAGAAGATACTTCGTGAGAATTAAAGATAATTTGAAGTATATCTTTGAATTTTATATTATAATATCTTAAATCAATATTTGGTATGTGGTGGTTAAGATATAATTGTAGTTTATTAGAAATATCTCCTTATAATATATCATTACACATTATGGGAGGAATACATGAAGAGATGAGGAAAACAGGCATATAGATTTTGGAACATAACAGCTCACTTTATATAAAATCATCCAAGTGGTGATAACTACTCAGAATATAGCTGAGAGACTACAAGTATGAAAAGAGGCTGACAGGAAGGTTAACTGTAATATTAGTCTACCTGGAAAATGTATTACTTCTATGATAATTCCTCTCTCAGAGCCTATATACTATTTTCTTAACATGAAACTTCTTAAGTTCTTAAGTCTGATTCACTGATTTCCTACATGATGGTGGATCAATTCACAGTGGGGTCTGCTAAAGGTTCTTACATTGATACAGTTCCATAAAGCAAGGGGACAGCCTGACTACATATGTATATGTGTGTGTGTGTGTGTGTGTGTGAGAAACAGGAAATTAGAAAGCAAAATAATTTGGAGGTTAATTAATAAGCGCATCTTAACCTTTCAAAAACCTTTGTGTGATGCAACAGAACATAACCCCACATAGCCAAACTCCATAACAAATGATTTAACACAGTGCCAGCTTATTTATTTCTTACTTGTACAAGTCAAAGAAGGTATTTCTGATTGGGTGGCTCTCCTCTGAGAAGTGGCTCAAGGATCCAGACTTCAACCCTCTAGCAGCTCTGTGATCCCCTTGAACCTTGGAATCCTTGGCTGGATCTTCTGCATCTGGCCACAAATGAGGGAAAGGCAAGCACAGCAGATTTCACAGGAGGTGTTTTAGGGCAAGGCTGAAAATAGCATATATTATCTTTGGCCCACAAGTCAGTCATAGCCCAACCTATTGCAAGGAAGGTTGGGAAATGTAGTCTGGTTGTATGACTGGGAGGTAAAGGACTTAGTGTGATAATCATCTAATTAGTTAAACCTGCCACAGATACTGAGTTTCTTGATGATCACCACAAGTCACTGCTGAAAAAAGTTAAATTCTACTTAATACTTTCTACTTAAGGACAAAACAGGTGCACCTTATTATATAGGCGGGTACCATTTCCATTATCAATTGCATTTTTCTTCAGATCAAACCTACCTCACAAACTAACTCAGTAAGCTGAAAACCTCTTGCTATGTCAGCTAAAGTGCATAGTGCATGCAAAGATGTCAGTTAGTATGGTTGAACTGGCAAAATGTAACAACAGTTGGTACTGGTCTCTTGTTCCTGTCCACAGAGCTGTAAATATTAGTTGATGGTGCATGAGAGACATGCAGCATAAAAGAACAGAAACTAATTCCTATGAGTGTGAAAGCAATTCCTTTCTTTTTTAAACATCTTTATTGGAATATAATTGCTTTACAATGGTGTATTAGTTTCTGCTTTATAACAGAGTGAATCAGCTATACATATACATATATCACCATATCTCCTCCCTCTTGCGTCTCTCTCCCACCCTCCCTATCCCACTCCTCTAGGTGGTCACAAAACACTGAGCGGATCTCCCTGTGCTATACGGCTGCTTCCCACAACCTATCTGTTTTACATTTGGTACTATAAATAAGCCCATGCCACTCTCTCACTTCGTCCCGGGTTACCCTTCCCCCTCCCCGTGTCCTCAAGTCCATTCTCTACATCTGTGTCTTTATTCCTGTTCTGCCCCTAGGTTCTTCATGACTTTTTTTTTTTTTTTACATTCCATATATATGTGTTAGCATACAGAATCTGTTTTTCTCTTTCAGACTTACTTCACTCTGTATGACACACTCGAGGTCCACCTCACTACAAATAACTCAATTTCGTTTCTTTTTATGGCTGAGTAATATTCCATTGTATATATGTGCCATATCTTCTTTATCCATTCATCTGTCGATGGACACTTAGATTGCTTCCATGTCCCGGGTATTGTAAATAGCGCTGCAGTGAACATTGTGGTACACGACTCTTTTTGAATTACGGTTTTCTCAAGGTATATGCCCAGTAGTGGGATTCCTGGGTTGTATGGTAGTTCTATTTTTAGTTTTTCAAGGAACCTCCATACTGATCTCCATAGTGGCTGTATCAATTTACATTCCCACCAACAGTGCAAGAGGGTTCCCTTTTCTCCACACCCTCTCTAGCATTAACGTTTTGTAGATTTTTTTCTGTGGAGAAATATCTGTTTAGGTCTTCTACCCATGTTTGGATTGGGTTGTCTGTTTTTTTGATATTGAGCTGCATGAGCTGCTTGTAAATTTGGACATTAATTCTTTGTCAGTTGCCTGTTTTGCAAATATTTTCTCCCATTCTGAGGGTTGTCTTCATCTTATTTATGGTTTCCTCTGATGAGCAAAAGCTTTTAACTTTCATTAGGTCCTATTTGTTTATTTTTGTTTTTATTTCGATTTCTCTACGAGATGGGTCAAAAAGGATCTTGCTGTGATTTATGTCAGAGTGTTCTGCCTCTGTTTTCCTCTAAGAATTTTATACTGTCTGGCCTTAGATTTAGGTCTTTAATCCATTTTGAGTTTATTTCTGTGTACACTGTTAGGAAGTGTTCTAATTTCATTCTTTTACATGTAGCTCTCCAGTTTTATCAGCACCACTTATTGAAGAGGCTGTCTTTTCTCGATTGTATATTCTTGCCTCCTTTATCAAAGATAAGCTGAACATATGTGCATGGACTTATCTCTGGGCTTTCTATCCTGTTCCATTGATCTATATTTCTCATTCTGTGCCAGTACCATACTGTCTTCATTACTGTAGCTTTGTAGTATAGTCTGAAGTCCAGGAGGCTGATTTTTCCAACTCCGTTTTTCTTTCTTAAGATTGCTTTGGCTATTTGGGGTCTTTTGTGTTTCTATACAAATTGTGAAGTTTTTTGGTCTAGTTCTGTGAAAAATGCCATTGGTAATTTGATAGGTGTTGCATTGAATCTGTAAATGGCTTTGGGTTGTATAGTCATTTTCACAGTGTTGATCCTTCTAATCCAGGGACATGGTATATCTCTCCATCTGTTTGTATCATCTTTAATTTCTCTCATCAGTGTCTTATAATTTTCTACGTACAGATGTTTTGTCTCCTTAGGTAGGTTTATTCCTAGGTATTTTATTCTTTTTCTTGCAATGGTAAATGGGAGTGTTTCCTTAATTCCTCTTTCAGATTTTTCATCATTAGTGTATAGGAATGCAAGAGATTTGTGTGCATCAATTTTGTATCCTGCTGCTTTACCAAATTCATTAATTAGCTTTAGTAGTTTTCTGGTAGAGTCTTTAGTATTTTCTATGTATAGTGTCATGTCATCTGCCAACAGTGACAGATTTACGTCTTCTTTTCCAATTTGGATTACTTTTATTTCTTTCTCTTCTCTGATTGACATGGCTAAAACTTCCAAAAACTATGTTGAATAATAGTAATGAGAGTAGGCAACCTTGTCTTCTTCCTGATCTTAGTGGAAACGGTTACAGTTTTTCACCATTGAGAATGATGTTGGCTGTGGGTTTGTCATATATGGCGTTTATTATGTTGAGGTAAGTTATTTCAATGCCTCTTTTCTGGAGGGTTTTTATCATAAATGGTTGTTGAATTTTGTCAAAAGCTTTTTCTGAACATATTGAGATGATCATACAGTTTTTATTCTTCTGTATGTTAATATGGTATATCACATTGACTGATTTGGGTATATTGAAGAATCCTTGCATTCCTGGGGTAAACCCCGCTTGATCATGGTATATGATCCTTTTAATGTGCTGTTGGATTCTGTTTGCCAGTATTTTGTTGAGGATTTTTGCATCTGTACTCATCAGTGATATTGACCTGCAGTTTTCTTTGTGTGTGACATCTTTTTCTGGCCTCGTAGAAAGAGTTTGGGAGTGTTCCTCTGTCTGCTATATTTTAGAAGAGTTTGAGAAGGATGGGTGTTAGCTCTTCTCTAAATGTTTTGGTAGAATTCACCTGTGAAGCTATCTGGTCCTGGGCTTTTGTTTGTTGGAAGATTTCTAATAACAGTCTCAAATCAGTGCTTGTGATTTGTCTGGTTATATTTTCTATTTCTTCCTGTTTCAGTCTCAGAAGGTTGTGCTTTTCTAAGAATTTGTCCATTTTTTCCAGGTTGTCCTTTTTATTGGCATATGGTTGCTTGTAGTAATCTCTCATGATTGTTTGTATTTCCGAAGTGTCAGTTGTTACTTCGCCTCTTTCATTCCTAATTCTATTTATGAGTCTTCTCCATTTTTTTCTTGATAAGTCTAGCAAATGGTTTATCCATTTTGTTTATCATCTCAAAGAACCAGCTTTTAGTTTTATTGATCTTTGCTATTGTTTCCTTTATTTCTTTTTCATTTATTTCTGCTCTGATCTTTGTGATTTCTTTCCTTCTGCTAACTTTGGGGTTTTTCTGTTCTTCTTTCTCTACTTGCTTTAGGTGTAAGATTAGGTTGTTTTTTTGAGATGTTTCTTAAGGTAGGATTGTATTGCTCTAAACTTCTCTCTTAGAACTGCTTTTGCTACATCCCATAGGCTTTCAGTCTTCGTATTTTCATTGTCATTTGTTTCTAGGTAATTTTTGATTTCCTCTTTGATTTCTTCAGTGATCTCTTTGTTATTAAGTAGTGTATTGTTTAGCCTCCATGTGTTTGTATTTTTTACAGATTATTTTCCTGTAATTGCTATCTATTCTCATAGCGCTGTGGTCTGAAAAGATACTTGATACCATTTCAATTTTCTTAAATTTACCAAGGCTTGATTTGTGACCCAAGATATGATCTGTCCAGGAGAATGTTCCATGAGCACTTGAGAAGTAAGTGTGTTCTGTTGTTTTTTTTTTTGTTTTTTGTTTTTGTTTTTTTTTGTCTGCATTGGGTCTTCATTGCTGTGTGTAGGCTTTCTCTTGTTGCAGCTACTGGGGTCTACTCTTCACTGCGATGCACAGGCTTCTTATTGTGGTGCCTTCTCTTATTGCAGAGCACGGACTTTAGGCATGCAGGCTTTAGTAGTTGTGGCACATGGGCTGAGTGGTTGTGGCATGCCGACTCTAGAGTGCAGGCTCAGTAGTTATGGTTCACAGGTTTAGTTGCTCTATGGCATGTGGGATCTTCCTGGACCGGGGCTCGCACCCGTGTCCCCTGCATTGGCAGGCGGATTCTTAACCACTTCACCACCAGGGAAGCCCACGTTCTGTTGTTTTTGGATGGAATGTCCTATAAATATCAATTAAGTCCATCTTGTTTAATGTATCATTTAACGCTTGTGTTTCCTTATTTATTTTCATTTTGCATGATCTGTCCATTGGTGAAAGTGGGGTGTTAAAGTCCCCTACTATGATTGTGTTACTGTCAATTTCCCCTTTTATGGCTGTTAGAATTTGCCTTATGTATTGAGTTGCTCCTGTGTTAGGTGCATAAATATTTACAATTGTTATATCTTCTTCTTGGATTGATCCCTTGATCATTATGTAGTGTCCTTCTTTGTCTCTTGTAATAGTCTTTATTTTAAAGTCTATTTTGTCTGATATGAGAATTGCTACTACAGCTTTCTTTTGATTTCCATTTGCATGGAATGTCTTTTTCCACCCCCTCACTTTCAGTCTATATGTGTCCCTAGGTCTGAAGTGTGTGGCTTTAGACTGCATATATATGGGTCTTGTTTTTGTATCCATTCAGCAAGTCTATGTCTTTTAGCATTTAATCCATTTACATGTAAGGTAATTATCAATATGTATGCCCCTATTTCCATTTCCTTAATTGTTTTAGGTTTCTTATTGTAGGTCATTTCCTTCTCTTGTATTTCCTGCCTAGAGAAGTTCCTTTAGCTTTGTTGTAAAGCTGGTTTGGTGGTACTGAATTGTCTTAGCTTTTGCATGTCTGTAAAGGTTTTAATTTCTCCATCGAATCTGAATGAGATCCTTGCTGGGTAGAGTAATCTTGGTTGTAGGTTTCCCTTTCATCACTTTAAATATGTCCTGCCACTCCCTTCTGGCTTGCAGACTTTCTGCTGAAAGGTCAGCTGTTAACCTTATGGAGATTCCCTTGTATGCTGTTTGTTGTTTTTCCCTTGCTGCTTTTAATATTTTTTCTTTCTACTTAATTTTTGATAGTTTGTTTAATATGTGTCTTGGTGTGTTTCTCCTTGGATTTATCCTGTATGGGACTCTCTGCACTTCCTGGACTTGATTGACTATTTCCTTTCCCATATTAGGGAAGTTTTCAACTATAATCTCTTCAAATATTTTCTCAGTCCCTTTCTTTATCTCTTCTTCCTCTGGGACCCCTATAATTCTGATGTTCCTGCGTTTAACGTTGTCTCAGAAGTCTCTAAGACTGTCCTCAATTCTTATTCTTTTTTCTTTTTTCTGCTTGCAGTAGTTATTTCCTCTATTCTGTCCTTCAGGTCAATTATCTGCTCTTCTGCCTGTTATTATGCTATTGATTCCTTCTAGAGAATTTTTCATTTCATTTATTGTGTTGTTTATCTTGTTTTGTTTGCTCTTTAGTTCTCCTAGGTCCTTGTTAAACGTTTCTTGAATTTCCTCCATTCTATTTCCAAGATTTGGATCATGTTTACTATCATTATTCTGAATTCTTTTTCAGGTAGACTGCCTGTTTCCTCTTCATTTGTTAGGTCTGGTGAGTTTTTATCTTGCTCCTTCATCTGCTGTGTGTTTCTCTGTCTTCTCATTTTGCTTAACTTACTGTGTTTGGGGTCTCCTTTTCACAGGCTGCAGGTTCATAGTTCCCGTTCTTCTTGGTGTCTGCCCCCAGTACCTAAGCTTGTTTCAGTAGGTTGTGTAGGCTTCCTGATGGAGAGGACTGGTGCCTGTGTTCTGGTGAATGAGGCTGGATCTTGTCTTTCTGGTGGGCAGGTCTGTGTCCGGTAGTGTGTCTTGGGGTGTCTGTGACCTTATTATGATTTTAGGCAGCCTCTCTGCTAATGGGTCGGGTGTGTTCCTGTCTTTTTAGTTTTTCGGCATGGTGGACACCACTGTAGCCTGCTGGTCGTTGACTGGAGCTGGGTCTTGGCGTTGAGATGGAGATCTCTGGGAGAGCTTTCACCATTTGATATTACATGGAGCCAGGATGTCTCTAGTGGACCAATGTCCTGAACTTGCTTCTCCCACCTCAGAGGCACGTGTCCTGACACCCACCTTGAGCACCAAGACCCTGTCAGCCAGTCAGCTCAGATGAAAAGGGAGAAAAAAAGAAATAAAAAAATAAAATAAAATAAAGTAAATTTATTAAAATAAAAAATAATTATTAAAAAGTAATAAAAAAGGAAAAAAAAGGAAGAAAGACAGACGAGAGCAACCAAACCAAATCCACCAATGATAACAAGTGCTAAAAACTATACTAAAAAAAAAAAAAACAACCCGACAGAAGCCTAAGCCAAATGGTAAAAGCAAAGCTATACAGACAAAATCACACAAAGAAGCATACACATACACACTCACAAAAAGAGAGAAAAAAAAAAAATATATATATACACACACACACACACACACACACACATATCATTGCTTCCAAAGTCCACCACCTCAATTTTGGGATGATTCGTTGTGTATTCAGGTATTCCAAGATGCAGGGTATATCAAGTTGATTTTGTAGATTTAATCCACTCCGCCTGAGGCTGCTGGGAGAAATTTCCCTTTCTCTTCTTTGTTCGCACTGTTCCTGGGGTTCTGCTTTGGATTTGGCTCACCTCTGTGTGTATGTTGTCTGAGGGCATCTGTACTTTGCTCAGACAGGACAGATTTAAAGTAGCAGCTGATTAGGGGTCACTGGCTTGCTCAAGCCGGTGACAGGGTGGGGGGTGGGGAGAGGTATGGAATGCGGAGAGAGACTGCTGTGGCAGAGGCTGGCATGAAGTTGCAACAGCCTGAGGCATGCTGTCTGTTCCCGCCCCGGGGAAGTTGTCCTTGGATCACGGGACCCTGGCAGTGGCAGGCTGCACAGGCTCCTGGGCAGGGAGGTGTGAAGAGTGACCTGTCCTTGCACACAGGCTTTTTGGTGGCTGCAGCAGCAGCCTTAGCATCGCATGCCCGTCTTTGGGGTCTGTGCTGATAGCCGCCGCTCACAGCTGTCTCTGGAGCTCGTTTAGGCGGTGCTCTGAATCCTCTCTCCTCATGCACCCTGAAACAATGGCCTCTTGCCTCTTAGGCAGGTCCACACTTTTTCCCGGACTCCCTCCCGGCTAGCTCTGGTGCACTAGACCCTTCAGGCTGTGTTCAAGCAGCCAACCCCAGTCCTCTCCTTGGGATCTGACCTCCAAAGAAGCCTGAGCCTCAGCTCCCAGCCTCCACCCACCCCAGCGGGTGAGCAGAGAAGCCTCTCGGGCTGGTGAGTGCTGGTCAGCACCAATCCCCTGTGCGGGAATCTCTCCGCTTTGCTCTCTGCACCCCTGTGGCTGCGCTCTCCTCCATGGCTATGAAGCTTCCCCACCACCACCCACGTCTCTGCCTGCGAAGGGGCTTCTTAGTATGTGGAAACCTTTCCTCCTTCACGGCTCCCTCCCAGAGATGCAGGTCCCTTCCCTATTCTTTTGTCTCTGTTTTTTCTTTTTTCTTTTGCCCTACCCAGGTATGTGGGGAGTTTCTTGACTTTTAGGAGGTCTGAGGTCTTCTGCCAGCGTTCAGTAGGTGTTCTGTAGGAGTTGTTCCACATGTAGATGTATTTCTGATGTATTTGTCAGGCGGAAGGTGATCTCCACGTCTTACTCTTCGGCCATCTTGAAGGTCTTCCCCTCGAAAGCTATTCTTTAAGGAGAAAACTATTAGTAATTCTTATAAGGTTTGTTTTTTAGCAGAGGGGGTACTAAAACCCTGATAATTTGAGTTATCATATCACATACATTCTTAGGAACTAGAAAAGATGGTCTCCAGACTAGACCAAAACAAGATTTCATCTGTTTAAAAGATAATTGGTCTCCTTCTTTTCTCCTTTCGTGTGTTTGTTCTCAGTAGAAGGGACATGGTAGGTGGGGAAGAAGAGTTGGGGGGCCTACCTACAGTGTGGCTACAGAATATTAGACAAATAGAAGTGTTCCTTTCCTGGAAATGTGGGAACATCAGGAATGAGGGGAATGTAGGAGGGCAGAGATCTTGCAGAGTCCAGGAGAGTGGGTTTGGGGAGGGCTGTAAGCTCTGAGCAGAGTGCCCAAATAGGGAAGAAGGCAAGACTGCTGCATTTATGGAGAAGTGAAGTGTAAATGGTTAAGCAAATAAACTGCAGGTCTTGTCTAGAAATCTGACTGGGGACTGCCCACAGCTGGCTTTTACCTACTCTCCAAAGTACAGAGGCGACTTCATTGTAAGGGGCAGAGATTGGCAAATGTTTTCCTTTTATGACACAACATAGGGTTCACCCAAACTTGCTACCAGAACATGAGTAGAAAGAGGAAAAATCCCAAAGCCTTAATTGGAACCATAGTTATAAAATTTTGCAAAGGAGACACACATATATTAAATAGCATTTCTTATATGAAGTTTTGTCTTATATAATATGTATCATCTGGCTCAAATTCCTCTTTGTGCACTGAACCACTAACAGCAAATAATTTCTGTATTTAATTGTTCACCTAAAGCGTAAAATTGGGCTAAAGTCATCTCCTCCGAGAGACCACATCCTCCTATACATATCAAATCACGGCACTTGCCATGCTATATTAAATTCCCTGTTACATGTCACCCTTCTTCCCTAAGCTCTGTGCATATGGGTCCTTCATCTTTACGTCTCTAGTGCCTCCCATGTGACCTGGCACAAGCTACACACTCAGTAAACATTTTTGTTATTAGATGGAACTGGTTACCCTTCCCTTCAGGATTCTGATAATGTGCAAAAACTCTTAGAAAAGGTAATACATCTCCAGGCTCTCACCTCTAACACTTGCAAAGACAAGAGCATAAACGGAGGTCCACATAGCATAGACCTAAATATTTATCAGTTCTAAATCAAGCTAATATACTTTTAAATGAAATGTGCTCTATCATCTTACCTCAAAAAGTCAACTTACTTTTGAGCTTCCCTGGTGGTGCAGTGGTTAAGAATCCGCCTGCCAATGCAGAGGACACGGGTTCGAGCCCTGGTCTGGGAAGATCCCACATGCCGCAGAGCAGCTAAACCTGTGCACCACAACTACTGAGCCTCCACTCTAGAACCCACGAGCCACAACTACTGAGCCCGCGCGCCTAGAGCCCGTGTTCTGCAACAAGAGAAGGCACTACAGTGAGAAGCCCGCACACCGCAATGAAGAGTAGCCCCCACTAGCCACAACTAGAGAAAGCCCATATGCAGCAATGAAGACCCTATGCAGCCAAATGTAAATTTTTCTAAAAAAAGAAAAAAAAATAAACTTACTTTCATATTGATACAATAAAAAAAATTTGGACCAGTTATTTTTTAATATGCTGAAAGTTGGCAAAATATCAAAGGTAACAATTGAATTATCAATATGCATATTTTGGTGTCCTAAGAGGCAGTGTTTGTATTTCCAGTGAAGATACAAATAAGTCATAAATTATATTTTTCTTTTAGAAATGTATATTTTCACCTTTATTTCAGCAAAATGATTAATTATGCCATTATAATAAAATATTTCAAATATTTTGTGTTCTATTCACAGTGGCACCAAATAATACATTTCCCAAGTCACATGATGTCTGTTGTCTTTAATTTTTTCCTGTTTTAAAATATTTAAACATATCTTTGAACTTTTAAAATTTTCTTTTCAGCCTTTTTTTTCTTCACTGAGGTTACATGTTTTCTATCCAATCTCAGTTTACATGCACTCTTTCTTTTTAAAATTGAGATATAGTTGATTTACAGTATTATATTAGTCTCAGGTGTACAACATAGTGATTCAAAACTTTTACAGATTATATTCCATTTATAGTTTTATAAAATATTGGCTATATTCCCTGTGATATATAATACATTCTGTGGCTTATTAATTTTATATATAGTAGTTTGTACTTCTTAATCCCCTACCCCTATCTTGCCCCTCCACCTTCCATCTTCCCACTGGTAACCACTAGTTTTCTCTTCCTGTGAGTCTGTTGCTTCTTTGTTGTATTCATTCGTTTTATTTTTTAGATTTCACCTATAAGTGATAACATATGGTATTTATCTTTCTCCTTCAGACTTATTTCCCTAAGCGTAATATGTTCCAGGTCCACATTCTTGCAGATGGCAAGATTTCATTCTTTTTTATGGCTGAGTAATATTCCTGTGTGTGTGTGTGTGTGTGTGTGCGCGCGCGTGTGCGTGTACACCACATCTTCGTTATCCATTCATCTGTTGATGAGCACTTAGGTTGTTGGCATATCTTGACAATTGTAAATAATGCTGTTGTGAACACTGGCCTGCATGTATCTTTTCAAATTACTGTTTTCATTTTCTTTGAATATATACCCAGGAGTGGAAATGCTGGATCATATGGTAGTTCAATTTGTAGTTTTTTGAGGAAACTCCATTCTGTTTCCACAGTAGCTGCGCCAATTTACATTACCACAAACAATGTACTTAGGGTTCCCTTTACTCCACATCCTTGACAACATTTGTAATTTATAACCTTTTTGAACATAGCCATTTTGACAGGTGTGAGGTGATACATCATCGTGGTTTTGATTTTCATTTATCTTATGATTAGTGATGTTGAGCATCTTTTCCTGTGCCTGTTGCCATCTCTGTCTTCTTTGGAAAATTGTCTATTCACGTCTTCTGCCCAATTTTTAAAATTAATTTGTTTGGGGGTTTTTTGATGTTGAGTTGTATGAGTTGTTTATATATTTTGGATATTAACCCCTTATCAGTCATACCATTTGCAAATATTTTCTCCCATTCAGTAGGTTTTAGCATTTTTGTTGATGGTTTCCTTTGCTGTGCAAAAGCTTTCAAGTTTAATCAGGTCTCATTTTTAAAGTTTTGCTTTTGTTTCCTTTGGCTGTGAGACAGACCAAAAAAATTATTACTATGATTTATGTCATAGAATGTTCTACCTATGTTTTCTTCTAGTTTTATGCTTTCCAGTCTTACATTTAGGTCTTTAATCCATTTTGAGTTTATTTTTATATATAGTGTGAGAAAATGTTCTAATTTCATTCTTTTACATGTAGCTCTCTAGTTTTCCCTTTACTGATCATTGTGGATATAGATGATTTTACTACTTTTGGTTTTTAACTTTCCTACTAGGTTTGTACATGGTTGATTTACCACCTTTATTGGATACTTGCCTTTACCAAGGAGATTTTTTTTTCTGTAATTTTCATGTTTTTTGTTGTGGCCTTTTCTTTTTCACTTATAGAAGGCCCTTTAACATTTCTTGTACAGCTGGTTCGGTGGTGCTGAACTCTTTTACCTTTTGCTTGCCTGTTAAACTTTTGACTTCTCCATCAAATCTAAATGAAAGCCTTGCCTGATAGAGTAAACTTGGTTGTAGGTTTTTCTCTTTCATCACTTTAGTTTCTGCTTAAAAGTCAGCTGATAGCCTTATGGGAGTTCCCTGGTTTCTTTTCCCTTGCTGCTTTTAATATTCTCTCTCATATTCAATTTTTGCCATTTTAATTACAATGTGTCTTGGGGTGGTCCTCTTTGGGTAGATCCTGTTTGGGACTCTCTGTGTTTCCTGCACTTTGAGGTCTGCTTCCTTTTCTAGGTTAGGGAAGTTTTCAGCTATTATATCTTCACATATGTTCTCTGCCCCTTTCTCTCTCTTCTCCTTCTGGGACCTCTGTAATGTGAGTGTTAGAATATTTGATGTTATTCCAGAGATTTATTAAACTTTCCTCATTTCTTTTTATTCTTTCTTTCTTTTTTCTGTTCAGCTTTGGTGATTTCCACTGCTCTGTCTTCCAACTCACTGATCCGTTCCTCTGTATCATTTAACCTACTGTCGAATCCTAGCAGTGTATTTTTCATTTAGTTATTGTATTCTTCATCTCTGTTAAACAATTTTAACTTCTGGATTAAAGACCTAAAATGTAAGACTGGAAAGCATAAAACTAGAAGAAAACATAGGTAGAACATTCTATGACATAAATCATAGTAATAATGATAACATTTATATACTAATAACTCTGTTCTTCCATTCTTCTCCTGAGTTCTTTGATCATCTTTACAATCATTACCTTGAACTCTTTCTCAGATAGACTGCCTATCTCCATTTCACTTAATTCTTTTTCTGGGGTTTTATCTTGGTCCTTTGTTTGGACCATGTTTCTCTGTCACCTCATTTTGTCTAATTTGCTGTTTTTATTTCTGTGTATCTGGTAGGTTGATTATGTTTCCTGACCTTGGAGAAGTGGCCTTTTGTAGGAGATGTCCTATGTGTCTCAGCAGCCCACTCCTCACTGGTCACCAGAGCTGTATGCTCTAGGGGTGCCCCTATGTGTGTGGATCCTTCTGTTGTGGAGGGTAGACTACTGGGGGCAGTCTGGTAGGCATGGCTGGCTCCCAGTCTGGTTGGTTGCCAGGCCCATCCTTGCACAGCGGCTGCCAGTCACCTGGTTCATAATTTTGTCTAGGAGTTTGGTCTATAGATACTAGTATATTACTCTTGTTTCTGTGTATAGATGTATGTTTTTTCTGTGTCTCTGCCTCTTTCTTGGTTCTACAAATTGTCTTGAATTAATCATTGCTTAGATAATTTGAAAATGTTCGATTTGGGGTTGTGTTACCTCTTGTGTTTATTATTGGGATTTAAGTCCCTTTATAGTGAGGTTTGGAAAAGCAAGGATAACCTCAATTACCTTATAACAATCTGATTGCTTCAGTTAGTGTTTTCAGCCTGGAATATTAACTAAAGGGCGTTCCTATTATAAATTAAAGCCCTTAGCTTGAAGGAGATTCACAGACCTCAACCAGAACTTCTCAGAGGACATTTTCAACCTACATATAGTTAGGGATATTTGGGGTTTGGTTGTACCTATACTTAGAGCCAGAATTGGCCAACATATTAATATTGAGCAGAGATAAATGTGTTCAGTAACATTATTTTTGTCTCTATTCCCCAGTATTATATTACTATATGTTCAGATCAAAGTAACAGTGTTACGCTATCCTTTTTGAGCAAGAGAGAGGAAAAAAGTCACATATTAGAAAATCCTGCTTTATGGGAAAAGAATCTAAAAGTGGAGATATATGTATATGATTCATTTTGCTGTACACCTGAAGCTAACACAACCTTGTAAATCAACTATACTCCAATAAAAATTTTAAAAAAAGAAACTCCTGCTAAATAAATGTCAAAAAAAGGTCACAGCGTACAAAATAATTTTTGCTGAACTTAAAAGGTGAAGAAGAAATCAGCTGGCTTAGAAGTTAAATATAGTTCTTCTCCTTAATTCTCTAAGTATTAAATATCCAGGCCAAAAATGCGATCTACTCATTCCCATTTCCAGTATTAATCAGGGATTATGCCTCCTAGTTTGATTCATGTTTTATTCATGCTTACAAGTTTTCATTCTTTCTGGCACTTTGCATCATGCTAAAAGTAGTCAAAATGTGAAAGCTTGCAGATAAATAGAAAAATGCTGATACATTATCACTCTTTAACTCACCAGAATTTTCACCTTTTTCAGGAAGGCACATTAGACCATTCAAGTCATTTCTCATTACTGCCTGAGCTATTCTACATAGGACCTAACGGATGATTTTTTCATTTTGTAAACTTTCAGGTCTGTCTTTAGCAATTCAATTTGCTTTAACCTCAGATATGTTATTTTCTTCCTTTTTGAAATACGAATAATAAAAGTAGATTGGAACACAGCATTGTTGGCAAACCAAACTTTATTAAATATTTGATTTTATCTGTTACAGAACACGAAAAGCAGCGGTTATGCAAGAGTACCGATTATATGAATTTGCATTTCAAAGTGAAATGGTTTTATATTGAATATGTGCGAGAACTTCCTGCCTTCAAGGATGCCGTTCCTGAATATTCCTTGTAAGTAGTGATTTTCACCCGCAAGTTTATTCTCAATTCATAGTCCTGTAAAATTAAACCTGAATTATGCAGTCCTAAAATCTCTTCACATAATCTTCATTTGAATGCTGACATTTCTGTCATAAAATTAACATTAAATGATTTGCATACCTTTGGGAACCATATTTAATTGAATTGTGTTGCATTTTTCAAGTATGACTTACTTGGATATTCAACTCAAAGAGAAAGAAATACGTAATACATAATACACAATGGCTCACATGATGAAATTATTTCTTGTAAAAGTGCTTGAACTCAAATTTTGTTGGGAAAATGAGGGGTGCTTGTGTATTGATCTATATAGTCCAAATTACTCTTTATTTCAAACCTAAAAATGTCTTAGATATTTATATTTCTAAAATACAAGTCATTATTAAACAGGTGACATTTTCAGAAACATGAATCTATCAGGTACAATTGTAATCACACAGATTTATAATACTCTGCATTTTATATTTGTCAGAATTGTTTTATTCTGTTGAGGGAGGGCTTCCAAATTCTAGGCACTGTGCCAAGTGTTGTAGGACAACAGTGAATAAAATAAAGGCTTCACCTTGAAAGGAGCTTATACTCAAGGAGATAGTGTAAGAACAAAAATCCTGCTAAAGCAAGGCAAATTGAAATAATTACTAATTCAAGTAATATGAGCAAAGTGCAATGGGGTCTCACAGAAGAGAGATATTACCCCATTTCAATGACTCTACACAGTATTTATGGATGGGATAGCATTTGATACAGACTTTGAAATGTTTGGGCTATGGCAAGAAAACGAAAGGAAAGTTATGAGCATAATTATGGAGGAAGGAATACATGGGCTATGGTCCATGGGAAATAGTTTCATTTCAGTGGAGTACAGGGTATCTTTACAAAATTAGTAGAAAGTAATGTAGGAAACGTGGTTTTGAACTAGATTATATAAATACTGTGAAGCTTTTACCACTTTTATTAGGCATTGTGGGGGTTGGAAAAGGTAGAGAATGGAGGGGGGTAGGGAAGGGTATATATACATAATAGAGGGATTGCAGTAAAAATGTAAAGGATGAAGATGTATGGGAGAGAAATTTCAAAGATAGAATTTACAGAATTTGTCTACTAAAGACACGTGAGGGTAAAAGAAAGAAGGAAGAGTTAAACATGCAGTACATGTGCCTAAGCATTGGTATTGACTGGGAATAGGGAAATGAAAAAGGGAGCTATTTGCCAAGAGAATTCTGCTTCTGGCTCTGTGTAGACTAACTAAACTACACTAACTTAAATCAGACTAACATGCTCACTGAAGACCAACTATAAAAGCAAAATAAAATTAAACAGTATCAGAGAGCAATTGAGGCAACCAGGGATTGAGAAGCTAAGGTCCCTGAGAAAAGAAATGCTTTGAGGTGAACCCTGTATTTGCTGCAGTTTCTCTCCAGTCCTCTCCATCTACACGCATTTACCAATTTGCCATATAAGTCATGGTGGTCAAATAGAGAACAGTAACCCAGAGTTTATAGTGATCTCCCTGGGCTAGAGAAACAAACATTGGTGTTCAAGGCTCTGAAGGCTGCTTTGTCTTGTGGGACCAACATCCTAGAATAACAGGAACTACAGAGAAGTAAGTATAGCATGCTGCATGCAGTTTCTTCTTGAGGTATTCTCTGATTCTTAATCTGCCCGTGTGTGGAGAGTGAGGCAGAAATAAACAAGTAGAAAGCAGGCACTAAGAGATTAAAAACCAAGCAGAGACTTCAGTAGTCTCACAATGCTGGGGAGATAAAAATTAGAAAGCAAGGCTTCCTAAGAAAGAAGAAGCATTATAAACATCCCAGGTTTTCAGGTGAGATCCCTGAAGGACTCTGTCCTAAAAATAAGGGCAAACTGGAAATAGCCCAGTCTAAAACCCAGTCTTTTCTAGATTGTGGTGATCTCTGTACATTCTGTCTACAAGAAGAAATTCAGATCCACTTTGGAGGAAATGATCAACCAAAGGTTCCACAATTTTTCATAGACAATGCACAATATTTAACAAAAGATTAAAGACTGCTAGGCAACAGGACCAAATGACTAGAATCCAAGAGAAAAAAGAGAAATTAGTCTTATCAGACATAGAGTTTGATGTGTACTTCAAATTATGGGAGAATTTCAACAGAAAAATGGAACCTATAAGAAGAATAAAATGGACATTGTAGAACTGAAATAGGATGAAATTAGGAATGTGATAGATGGACCTAATGGCAGAATATACATAGCAGAAGAGGGCTTAAAATTACTGGAACATATTTTTGAAGAATATATTCATATAAAAACATAGAAAAAATACAAAATATAGAAAAAATAGAACAGGGATATATGGGAAAAATTTTAAAAAGGTCTAATGTACAAAGACCTGAGTTCCAGAAAAGGAGAAGAGAGAAACAGTACTAGAGCAGTGTGTGAAGAGTTACTAGATGTGGATTTTGCAAAACTGATGAAAAACATGAAGCCACAGTTTAAGAATTTCTGTAAATCCTAAGAAGGGTAAATTCAAGGAAAACTACCTGTAGTTACATCATAGAAAACTGCTTAAAATCAAAAAGAAGAAATCTTTAAATGTACTGGGTCAAGAAAGGGAAGACACTTTACCTTCAAAAGGGCTACAATAAAACAGTTGGCTGATTATTCAGTAGAAGTGACTGAAACCTGAATACAATGCAATGATATCTTTTAAGTGCTGAAAGAAAACAACTAACAATTTAGAATTCTACAAGTGTCAAACGTAGCCTTCAAAAATAAAGGAAAATAAAAACATTTATATAACTGAGAAGTTGACAGAACTTATTTCCAGCAGACTCTCACCAAAAATGTACTGTAAGCTTTCAGACAAGGAAAATGACTCAAGATAAAAATACACTAATATAGTAAAGAATTACAATCATTAAAGAAGGTGAACAAATGTGTACATTTAAAGCACATTAAAAAAATTTAAAAATAAACACATTAACTATATAAAATTTTTTAAATCTGTAGAATAAAATATACATAGGATTAGGACTTCCCTGGTGATGCAGTGGTTAAGAATCCACCTGCCAATACAGGTGACACAGGTTCAATCCCTGGTCTAGGAAGATCCTATATGCTGTGGAGCAACTAAGCCCGTGTGGCACAACTATTGAACCTGTGCTCTAGAGCCCATGAGCCACTACTGAAGCCCGTGCGCCTAGAGCCTGTGCTCTGCAACAAGAGAAGCCACCGCAGTGAGAAGCCCATGCACCACAATGAAGAGTAGCCCCCACTCACCACCACTAGGGAAAGCCCACGCACAGCAATGAAGACCCAATGCAGCCAAAAATAATAAATAAGTTTAAAATAGAAGACAGCAATAGCATGAAAAGGTAGGAGAGTGATACACTGAGTAATACAAGATCCTTGACTTGTTTAAAAAGTGTAAAATACTCATTTTAAAAAGCTTTGAATATATCGTGGATGTGTATTATAATTTATAGTGTAACCCCTTAAGGTATAATATAATACTATGCATCAATAAGATAATGGGGAAGGGGAGGAGGATAAAACAACGTTACATGAAAGGCAAGAAACGAGAATGAAAAGAAGGAAGAGCAAGTAGGAAACTGAGGGTGAGGGAAGCAAGATATGATAGATTTAAAATTTAATGTATCAGAAAATTAAGCATAATCATTAAATGCAAATAGATTAATACTCTAGCCAACAAGTATTGTCCTACTAGATAAAATAGCAAAACCCAAAAGATCTTGCTTACAATTTATTCACCTAAAACATGAGCCTAGAAATGTTAAGTGAAAGGATGAAAAAAATAATTGAAAGGAAAATGACACAGCTATCCTGATATTAGACAAAATAGATTTTAAGATAAGAAATACTTTGAGAGAGAGAAATTTTTCATGATGATTAAAGGAGCAATTCAACAAAAAGATGGGAAAGATATCTAATGGAAAGATATCCCATGCTCTTGGATTGGAAGAATTAATATTGTTAAATGGTCATACTACCCAAAGCAACCTACAGATTTAATTTGATCTCTATCAAATTACCCATGACATTTTTCACAAAACTAATTATTACCCTAAAATTTGCATGAAGGACCCGTGAATTGCCAAAGCAATCCTGAGGAAAAAGAACAAAGCTGGAGACATAACCCTCCTAGACTTCGGACAATACTACAAAGCTACAGCAATCAAAACATCATGGTATTGGCACAAAAATAGACATATGGATCAATGGAACAGAATAGAGAGCCCAGAAATAAACCCACACATCTACGCTCAATTAATCTTTGACAAAGGAGGCAAGAATATACAATGGAGAAAAGACAGTCTCTTCAGGAAGTGATGTTGGGAAAGCTGGACAGCTACATGTAAATCAATGAAGTTAGAACACTCCCTCACACCATATACAAAAAAAACTCAAAATGGCTTAAAGACTTAAACATAAAACATGACACCATAAAACTCCTAGAGGAGAACATAGGCAAAACATTCTCTAACATAAATCATAGCAACATTTTCCTAGGTCAGTCTCCCAAGGCGATAGAAATAAAAGCAAAAATAAACAAATGGGACCTACTCAAACTTATAAGCTTTTGCACAGCAAATGAAGCCATCAACAAAATGTAAAGACAACCTATGGGATGGAAGAAAATATTTTCAAATGATGTGACCAACAAGGGATTAAATTCCAAAATATAAAAACAGTTCATACAACTCAATAAAAAAAACCAAACCACCCAATCAAAAAATGGGCAGAACAAATAAATAAATATCATTTTTCTTTTTGTTCAAACTTTAAAAATAAATAGGCAGAAGACCTAAATAGACAATTCTCCAAAGAAGACATACAGATGGCCAACAGGCACATGAAAAGATGCTCAAGATCGCTAATTATTAGAGAAATGCAAACCAAAATGACAAAGAGGTACCACCTCACACTGGTCAGAATGGCCACCATCAAAAAGTCTACAAATAAATGCTGGAGAGGGTGTGGAGAAAAGGAAACCCTCCTTCACTATTGGTGGTAATGTAAATTGGTGCAGCCACTATGGAAAACAATATGGGGATTCCTTAAAAAACTAAAGATAGAGTTGCCATATGATCCAGCAATCCCACTCCTGGGCATATATCTGGAGAAAACTCTAACTTGAAAAGATACATGCACCCCAAAGTTCATAGCAACACTATTTACAATAGGCAAGTCATAGAAGCAGCCTAAATGTCCATTGATAGATGAATGGATAAAGAAAATGTGGTACATATATACAGTGGAATACTACTCAGCCATAAAAAGAATGAAATATTGCCATTTGCAGCAACATGGATGGACATAGAGGTTATCATACTGAGTGAAGTAAGTCAGACAGAGAAAGAAAAATATCATATGATGTCACTTATATGTAGACTCTTAAAATACGATACAAATGAACTTACTTACAAAACAAACACTCATAGACACAAAGCAAACTTATGGTTACCAAAGGGGAAGGGGGAGGGAGGGATAAATTAGGAGTCTGGGATTAGTAGATACAAACTACTATGTATAAAATAGATAAACAACAAGGTCCTACTGTGTAGCACAGGGAACTATATTCAATACCCTGTAACAAACCATAATGGAAAAGAATATGAAATAGAATATATATATATATATACACACACACACACACACACACACACACATATATATATATGAAACCATAACATACATAACTGACTCACTTTGCTATACACCAGGAACTAACACAGCATTATAGATCAACTATACTTCAATTAAAATATTTCAAAAATAAAAAGATATTTCATTTCTAAATTTGTATGTATCAAATGACATGTCAGCAAAATATATAAAGCAAAAATTGTCAGAAGTAAAATGAAAAATCAAATCTACAATTCTATTTGGAGATTATACATCTTTCAGAAACTGATTGAAGAATCAGACAAAAAATGTCATTAAGAAAAAAGACATTTCAACAACATGATATCTGTCCATCTATTTCTGGTCACCCAGAGTTTCCACAAATTTTCATATTGTTTACAAACATATACACACACACACACACACACATACACAAACACACACACTACCTATCTACAGTTATAACCAGCAATGAGAAAATACACATTGTTATCAGATGTACATGGTGCATTTACCAAAATAGACTATCTGATAGACCAAAAAGCAGGTATAATGAATTTTAAAAGATTGAAGCATATACTGTATGTTCTTGGACCACTGTGAATTAAGCCAAAAATCAGCTCCAAGAAGATAACTAGAAAGTCACCAGATAGGGAAATTAAGCAGATACTCTAGATCATTCATAAGTCAAAAAACAAATCACAGTGTAGATTACATGATATTTTTAACTAAGTGATAAAATATGGCATGTCAAGACTTGTGGATTACAGCTAAAACAGTAAACAGAGGAAGATTTATAGCTCTAGTTCTATAAAGAGAAAGGAAAAAAGGCTATAAAATCAGTCATATAAGTTATCAGAAGAAATGTTTAAACGCCAGTCAAGTCAAGAGAAAGTAGAAAAAGAAAATAATCAACATGACCTGGAATAAAAATAAAGTAGAAAATTGAAGGAGAAATTAAAAAGCCAAGTGTGTTTTTGAGAAGACTATAAAAATCAAAAAAACCTTAGTAAGGCCAGTGAAAAAAGATATGTCACAAATTACCATTTTCAGGAAAAGATGTCACTAAAGATGCTATAAAGATAAAAAATTATTAAGAGTATTTATGGTAGCACATTTAAAAGTTAGACAAAATGTACAAATTCCTTTAAAAAGAAAACTTATCAAGCTAGCATAGGAAAAAAGATAAAATCTGAGCGGGTCTATAACTATTTTAAAATTTGAATCCTTAAATAAAAATCATGTCACAATTAAAACTCCAGGCCCAGATGGCTCCAAATGGAATTCTTCCAACTGTTTAAGAAAGAATATCAGCAATGTTACACAAACTGTTCCAGAGAAGGCAGGAATACTTCTCAAATCCTTTTTGAGGTCAGCATATCCTCACTACCAAAACCTATTGAGAACATGACAAGTAAGAATATTTACAGGCCAATTTGTCTCTGACCATAGTTTAAAAAAATAAATGAAATATTAGCCAATAGAATTCAGTGGTCTATAAAAACAGTAATAGAACATGACCATGGGAAATTTATTCCTGGAATATGAGATTAGTTAAACATTTTAAAAGCAATGAATGTAAATCACCACATTTAAATTATGAAGGAGAAAATCGCTACAATCATTACACTAAATATGTAACAATAATTAGATAAAATAGAACATTAATTTATTATAAAAATCTTGTATCAAGTGAGGAATAGAAGGGAACTCTCTTAATCTAATAAAAGACCCACCCTTCAAAAAAGAAACTGTACATTCTCATGGATAAAATTTTGAAAACTTCCCCAAGATCAAGAATGACTGATTATATATATGTGTAACTGAGTCACTTTGCTGTACAGTAGAAATTAACACAACATTGTAAATCAACTATACTTCAGTAAAATAATTTTTTTTAAAAAGAACGAGACCAATAGCTGATAACATCACTTTTATTTAACATTGTGCTAGAAGTCCCAGGCAGTACAATAAGACAAGAGAGAGAAAAGTGTAATGGCTGTAAAAGCATATAATGATGCTATCCATATGTGTATATGACATATTTATACACCTAGAAAATTCAAAAGAAAGTATAGGAAAACTAGTAGAATCTAAAAAGTGATTGTAGTAAGTTCATTGAATTTCTATGTGACAGCCACAGTTAGAAAATTACATATAAACAATACCGTTTGAATGACATTAAAACCGTGATAAACTCATGTGATGAAAGATGTGCGTGCCCTCTACTGAGGCAACTATAAAATATTACTGAGAGGATTACTTAAGATGAACTAAATAAAAATATACAATATTCCTAAAAAGATGCATTATTGTAAAGGAGGTAGATCTCCCCACATTGACATACAGATTCAAAGCAATCCCATAAGGAGTCCCGCAGCTATTTTTGTGTAGATTGACAAGTTCATTCAAAAATATGTAATACATAGAAATGCAAAGGGCTAAGACTAGCCATAGCAATCTTGAAGAGGAAGTAAAAAAGTTGTGGAGAACTGCACTCAGTCACCAAGACTTATTCAAAAGGTAATTATTAATTGTATGGTGTTGTGCATGACAAATAGACCAATGAAACAAAATAGTCCAGAAACAAATCCACACATTGCTGTTACCTGATTTGCATCAAAGATGCCAACTCAAAGGAGTGGGGGAAAGGATGACCTTCTAAATAAATGGTGCTAGACGACTGTACATCCATACGGAAAAAAGAACTTTGAAACTTAGACCATTCACAAAACCCACCTACTGGTGGATTGCAGATCACTAAAAGTTAAAGGTGAGCACCCAGAATCAGTTACAGGAGATGAGTCCATGTAGATGAAAGCCAGATGGTAAAGCCCTAAGAAATGAGAGAATGGCACAGTGGGGGACATAGCACACAAGATCTACATTTTACAGGATTTTGAATTGTAAAGGGAATTGTAGAGTGGGAATTGGGAACTAAGCATATTTGAGGCAGCACTGGAAGGGCCAAGAGAAAGGTAGAGATTGAAGGTAAAAGAGAAGGATATATATATATATATATATATATATATATATATACACACACACACACACACACACACACACACACACATATACACATATATGTGTGTGTGTGTGTGTGTGTGTATACACATACATGTATATGATACACTGCACAGCATGCAGGACCTTAGTTCCCCGATCAGGGATTGAACCCATGAACCTGTACCCCATGTAGTGGAAGCTTACTTGGACTCCTAACCGCTGGACTGCCAAGGAATTTTGAGAAGGGGATATGTTTGAGAAGTGAAACTAAAGGTCTTCAAGGTAGCAGAACTAGAAAAAGAGAATGAAAAGAGATTTTTGGTCCTGAATTACTCTCAGATAAGAAAAGAGCAGTATTCACTGTTAATCATGTGCAAATGACATCTTTTATAGTATGCAATACTATTGTTTTTTTTCAGGTGGTTTGAACCTTTTGTCATGCAGTGGCTAGATGAAAATGAAGACGTGTCAATGGAGTTCCTTAATGGAGCCCTGGGAAGAGACAAAAAAGATGGAGTGAGTTTAAATGACTTTCAGATTGCTTATTGTCAAGATTCATTTACACTGCTCACTTTTAAACTAATGGGAATTTTTAGGCTTATTGCTATTAAGTTTAATTTTAATCCTCTCATTACCAAAATATAATTAAAACACAATTTTAAATGCTGATAAGAACCCTAGGGAATTGCTTTTAAAAAAAATCGATCACCCTTTTACCCCAAGATTCTTTACTCCTTGAATTGGTCTGAATCTGCAAGTTCAGTGGGCTTATACAAAGCTCCCCTGTTGTTCTGGAACCCTTCCAGGATTCCAAGATTAGGAACAGACACCCTCCCAATCCCTCTGGAGCAAATCAAATGTCTTGAGCCACAATCGGCTTGCTAAACCATCCTAATGCCTGTGGGGAATGAGAAATTGAAAGAACCAGTCCCTCAATTCAGTAATGGAGAAACCAATTAATAGCAACCTGCCCCATGATATTAGTTTTACTACACTTTCCAGAAAAGGAGATGGATGATTTTAAAATGAGCAAGCATTGTATTACTGGGAAATGAAAGTACATGATATAGGAGATTGAGCTGTTTTTGTGAAATAATGAAGATTCCTTCCACAGTCCCTCTAAAGTACGCTTATGAGGATGGTTTCACCTTTTCTCCCCTCAGTTCCAGCAGACATCTGATCACGCACTGTTTTCTTCCTCTGTGGTTGATGTCTTTGCTCAGCTTAATCAGAGCTTTGAGATTATTAAGAAACTGGAATGCCCCAATCCTGAAGCATTAGCTCACTTAATGAGAAGATTTGCAAAGGTAGGTTAAATGGAATGAATCCTTTCTTCGCTGGGACTATGGCATGTTGTTATTTTCCTGCACAGAATTTGAAAAATGCTGTTGTTTTGTAGCATTAGTCTTGTCTGACTAGTACCCCAATTTAATTTTCTAATTCCAGTAAAAATAGGCTGTTTCAGGTTTGTCATCTAACTCTCTTTTTACCCTTCCTGTTTCCTAAGTATGGATTTATCATCTTAAAATATCTGTTATTCACATGAATGACTCAGTCATTTGTAACTGATGAGACTACCTTAGGTGGCCAAATTAATTTCTATTTCAGCTTTGTAGCTGAAAATAAATCTTGGAATTTCATATTCAAATCGCAGGTATTTTTTTTAATCAGTAGTACGATAAAAAGTATTTGAACTTGGAGTAATGAAAACTGAGTTCTAACTTCAAATCAGCCAATAACTGTAGTGTGGGTCTGAGCAGTTCCCTTGATTTTTTTTTTTAACATCTTTATTGGAGTATAATTGCTTTACAATGGTGTGTTAGTTTCTGCTGTATAACAAAGTGAATTAGCCATACGTATACATATATCCCCATATCCTCTCCCTCTTATGTCTCCCACCCACCCTCTAGGTGGTCACAAGCAAGGTCACAAAGTCCCTTGATTTTTATGAGTTTAGTTTTCTTAGTTGGCAAATTGATTTTGAGCAACCAGATTCCTCTGAAGACCTCTTCCTCCTCTTACTGTCTAAGAAGGCTTGCAAAGTACTTACTATTTTGCAAAAGTTTCTGGGGAAGTATAAGAAATAAAAAATGCTGTCTCTGGCCCTTCAAATCTTTATATATATATATAAAATACTCAAGACCACATGACATGAACTAATTGGAAGATGGCATGAAGAGGTCCACAATTCAGTCTCAAGCACGGTAGAGTGCACAGTAAGTTGAGCGGAAGGAAAACTAATGAGAGCTGAAATACAGTTTCCCTGGGAAAACAGGGCTCATTCAGCCTAAAAAGGTGAAGTTAGAAAAGTATTGTAAGCCACGGGAATAGCAGGAACAAAGGGAAAGGAAAAGCTGAGCGTGACGTGAAGAGCAGGGAGAAACAATCCTCTGGCAAAAAAGCAAAAAAAAGGAAAAGAAAAGGAAAAAAAAAATCTGTTCTGGGAGAAGTAGTGGGGAATGTTAGGAGAGTGAGGATGGGTCCAGATCTTGAAGAGCTCTGCTTCCCAGGCTGAGAAGTTTATACTTAATCTTTTGAACAGTTTAAGAAACAGTGAATATTTGGAGATTTTGAATCACGGTACTGATATGACAGATGTAGGGATGTAGGGCAATGACCTACACACCCCTATGCCTGACGGCCCTAAGGATAAGCCTGGCTTCATGGGTTGGATGATGGCAGAGGTTTCAGCTGGCTGTTTATTTGACAAGGGCTTACTCTTTGCCTCACTTGCACAATTTACTAGCCACTTTAAGAGATGTAGTCATGAAGAAGCACAATCTCTGACCTCAGAGACCTATAATGAGATGGCCAAACCTATAAACAACTATGAAAAAGTCAAATGCTATAATCAGGGTATCTCAGAGGTTGAAAAAGGCCTAGTGTATATCTATATCTCTCTATCTTCTATATAGATATATATAGAGAGAGGTAGAGAGAGATATATATAGATCATGTTAAAAAATAAAGACATGCCAAAACTCAGTGAAACTGTATAATATTTAAGACATATTAATTTGCTAGGGCTGCCATAAATAAAATACCACAGAATGGTGGCCTAAACAGTAAAAATTAATTTTCTCACAGTTCTGGAAACTGTAAATCCAAGATCAAGGTGTCAGCAGGTTTGTTGTCTTCTGAGGGCTCTCAGGGCTTCTTGCAGATGACTATCTTCTCACTGTGTCCTCACACAGTCTTTCCTCTGTGTACCTGCAACCCTGGTGTTTCTATGTGTGTCTAAATTTTCTCTTCTTATAAAGACACCAGTCATATTGGATTAGGGCTCACACTAATGGCCTTATTTTAACTAACTCACTTTTTGAAAGGCCCTGTCTCCAAATACAGTCATATTCTGAGATATCAGGAGTTAGGGTTTCAACATATAAATTTTGAGGGACAAAATTCAGCCCCTAAAAGATGTATACATTTAACATGCCACTGCTTTCAACCACAGACGCCAACACAAGAGTAGATTACTTCATTTGCGTTCTCACAAAAAGTCTAAATTTGAGACCCTTTATGAATGGGAGGCTTGAGCCTGACCCTGTCATTGGCTCTGGCTCTTAGAAAAGTTTAAGCCTGGTTCACTGACAGGTGGATTAGGAAAGGGCTTCTTGTAGGAGGCAGCATCTTTATTAACTGTAGTAGGGTAGTTTTGCTGAGGTAACAAGGAAACCAAGAAACTGTATGATTTAACACAACAAAGATTTACTTCCTGCCCACCCAACATCAGATACCGGTTGGGCAACCCTATGGGGGAGCCTTTGTCAAAAATAAACAAAGCCAGATACTAGTTAAAGTTGTAAGGACAGATTTTAATTAGCAATAAATGAGTGCAATGGGGAAGAGTCCAGACTGAACGAGAGTCAATTTTGATTTGTACAGACGTCACTGGCTGTTTTAGAGGCAGAGTGTAGGAACAGGGAGGGCACAAGCAGGGGCTCGAAAAGCACAAGCAGGGGCTCTCTCTGTCTTTCTCTCTATACTGTCCCCACTGCCGAAGCCCAACAGTCCACCAAAAAGAAAATCATGACCTAAGTTCACACACTCAGAAATCCTACCTTCCAGGCCTTCCTAGGTACCCCTTCCATCAACTGGTTCTCTCTGAAGAGCTATCTCCACCCTGCTGTGCATTAGGTAGGACAATGGTTCTCAAACTTCAGCTTGCACCACTACCACCTGGAGGCTTGTTAAAACATAAATTGCTGGGACTCAACCCCAGAATTGCTGCCTCAGTAGATCTGGGACTGGATCAGGGCATTTAGATTTCCAACAAGTTCCCAGGTGATGGTTATGATACTGTTGGAGACATGCCTGAAGTAGACATGTCTTAACTAACTACAGATGACCCTTGAACAACGTGGGTTTGAACTATGGGGGTCCGCAGTTTTTAAATAGTGAATACTACAGTCCTACATGATCTGTGGTTGGTTGAATTCGGAGATATGGAAGAACTACAGATATGGAAGGCTGACTATAAGTTATAAGTAGATTTTCCACTGTGCGGAAGGTCAGCGCCCCTAACCCCCTGGTTGTTTAAGGTTCAACTGTACTCACTAGTATTAATTAAAGAACTAATGTATAGTAGTGGTTTTACTTTGTTGAATAAATTAGAATGAAATCGAGGTTGCCCCTGAATTGTACATGAACACTTTCATTCCGGTGTACTTTGTATACTCACAAAGAAATGGATGTTGTTATAGCCAGTGTACCCACAACTCTTATGGGCACAAGGCCTTAAACTACATCCTACATGGCTGAGCCCTTTTCCTTAAATGCAACCTATCCGGACTTGCTAACCACTGGCATTTGTAGGCTAGTGGATGCGAGATTGTAGGATCAGTTTCCTCCCAGCAGGAATTCAAGGGACTAGGTTTTTCCTATAAAGTAGAGGCAAGAATTAGACCAGGGGAAGACCTTAAGAATAATCAGAAATGGATGTCTGGATTCCCCTGCCCAAACTAAATCTTGAACAAGTGATAGTCTGAGTTGCAACAAGCTCCTAAAGTCAGGCTTCTGTTGGTTTTTGTTCTTGCCATATAGTGAAATGATTCCTGCAGGTAACACTATCATAAGAACCTGTAAATTGAGAGTAGTATTCATATGTATGAGTAAATCAGCACTCATTAGGGAAGTCCCAAAGTAATTTTCAACATTACATCTAAAATAAGTTTTGGACAGGTGCATTTGGAAGATACTTCAGTCTGATCCACCACCTGTTTTCCTAGATTTATTGGTCTGCTGCTTGATAAGATGTTATATTTTCCAAAGCCAGTCTTCCATTTAAATTGATGCATATTATCACTTTACCTTGTACTTCCACAAACTATGGATTTTCTGTTATCCCTAATTTCAGGTTTCAGGTTTTCATTGTGATTTTTAAAGTCTATAAAACGAGTTCATAGTCACATTCGGTGAATTCAGCTTTGTAAATTAAACATCTCTCCTTTAGTTTAACTCCTTGGACTGTCTCCCCAAGTTGATTTTGAGCCGCAAAGAAAATTCAGACGAATAGGTTATACAAAAAATAAAATCTTTTTTGTCTTTGCTTTTCTATGGAAAGAGATGGTCTGTATCTACTGCTCTTGTTGCTTTCTCTCTTCTAAGAAAATCATGTCCACATTGGACTTATGATAATTCAAGCTCTGTAAGTAACAGCAGTAGGGTGCAAACTCATCAATATCTCTTTAAGTAGTTGAAATAAAATGTAACAAAGTTTGTTCATTTTCCCTTATTTTGCATAATTAATGGGAGCAGAGGGCATCCTTAGGCTCAGAGAGAGTTATTAGTTGAAGAAGGAGAATTTAGAATTAAGATGAAAAAGACAGAAAGAGGGGAAGGATTAGGCAATATTTTTCGCAAATATTGCACCAATAAATAACTTACTAATTAAAGGTAAATGTATTGAGATAGTGTGGTGCAACAAAAGCTGAAGTTTAGGTCTTAAGAGGTGGTCTTGTTATTAGTAAGGCTCCTTATCATAGAAAATTACTGAAAATATTCATTGCTAAGTGACATATATGGGAATGTTCTGACACCCCTCTCATAATGAGGTATTTAGGAACAAGGCAGAAAGTTGAAAAAATAACCATCACAAGGAATTTTGTCATGGTAGGGGTGCGTGTGTGTGTGTGTGTGTGAGGGGCGCAGGGGTGAGGATGGGAACTAGAAACCATGAGAGATGATGAAAGCATGAAGTGTCATTCATTCAGGAAAAGAAAAATCATTAGGGGGCATTAGGTAATAAGTATCCAAGCATAGAGGAGGTTACCACCAAACAGTATACCTTCTGAGTATTTAGATAAGTTAGAAATAAAGAATTTTGTGATGGAGCTGGTTGTATTAAAATGGAATGGATGCACGTGGAATATCTTCCAAATGTACTCAGAAATATTACAAATTGTCATCTAAATATAATAGTTAAATTGAGATCCTTCTTTTGGCAAGGGTGTAGATTTAATCACTACTTATGGCCATTGTTCAGCTGAAAATGACATTAGAAAAGTTTTCCCAGTTAACATAACCTGGAGTATGTGTGTGTGTGTGTGCGTGCGTGTGTGTGTGTGTGTGTGTGTAGATAGATACATATATCTGTATATACATACATATAGGTCTTTACTTACCTGGATACATTTCACAATGTTTTTTCCTAGACCATCAATAAAGTTCTGCTTCAGTATGCTGCAATTGTATCAAGTGATTTCAGTTCATACTGTGATAAGGAAAATGTGGTAAGTAAAAATGTCTCTACTTTCAAGTATTCCTCAGTTGAGAACCACTTCTTCAAACTAATAAGTAAGCAAAGGAAGTTGTTTTCTTTCTGTTCTCATACAGGATGATAGAAAATAGGGATCTCAAGAAATTGTTTGAAAATTTCCTAGTAGTCCTGAACTGGTACAAAATAGAATTCAAAGGAAGGTTGAGAGCATCTCAATGCCAGCCAGCTTGTGGTTTTCCATGATGATAAGGAATAAGGCTCATATAAACAGCTGAAAACCCTCATCATTGTAAACACTGGAGCTGGGACCTAGGAGTTAAAAAGTTGTTTATCGTTAATACCAACTAGGGTAGTTTTGGCACCAATACCAAAATGAGTATAATTTAGCCTTTCAGTTTTCAAATAAATTGAAAAGGATGGTTAATGTAAGGAGTGATGCTAATTTATACTCTGAATTATTAACTTAGCCTTTTATTTTTTGGATGATTGAGAAAACATTGATAAAATCTAAGCCAGTATTGCAGCTTAATAAAAGGAATGAAGAGAAGTAAGATAAACTAATTTAGAATATAATCAGTGTTATTTTATGGTAGAGGGTAAAATCTTTCTATTCACCATGTATAATTTTAGGAGAAATCTGTCAGCAACATAGGATTTTTTTTTTAAAGACTGAAAAAAATATTTTAAAAGTCAGTACTAGGGCTTCCCTGGTGGCGCAGTGGTTGAGAGTCCACCTGCCGAAGCAGGGGACACGGGTTCGTGCCCCAGTCCGGGAAGATCCCACATGCCGCGGAGCGGCTGGGCCCATGAGCCATGGCCACTGGGCCTGCGCATCCGGAGCCTGTGCTCTGCAACGGGAGAGGCCACAACAGTGAGAGTCCCACGTACCGCAAAAAAAATCAGTACTAGATTTTTCAAGACAAAAATCAGGGTGTTTTTTTCTCCCTCAAAAAATCAGTTCCCACTATCAGGCAAGTCTTAAAGAGAATTCTTGCTGAAACCTCCTTGACCTCTTGCTGAGAGCTCATTAAGATAAGTCAGTCCTAATGGTTCTTGAGGGTCCCAAAAGATGCTTCTTTTCCTTAAAGGAAAATGCTACCTAGAAATTTTACTGAAACTCCCAGGTATCTCAGCAGTGAGTTCTAATTGCCATTGGTTATATAAGTACTCTAATAGGCAAGATAGAGTATTTATTTATTGAAAGCATACAGCTACAATTAAATTTATAATACACTTGAAAAGTATTATATTGAAAATCAAAACAGTGACAGATAATTTCAGAAAAGCTTCTGATTTACTAGGACAGCCAAACTGAAGATTTTGAAAGGTGGCTGTGAATTATTAAGGCTAATTCCTGTCATTCAGAAAGGAAAAGTAGCCTTAAAAGGCCCTTGCAGAGTTTATAGTATATTTTATTTTTTAAAGGAGAAAAATGATAAACCAGCATTTATTGTATTATTCTCTGTATTTTTCCTTTATATTTTATACTTTTCAAAATCAAATTTTAAAAAAGTCATTGAAATATTATAGCACAGGAACTTACTTTTCCTTCCTCAATGCTTTTCTTTCCTAATTACTGATATCTTGACCAGTCTTAGACTCTCATTCAAATGCCAAGTATCATTTTAGCTTTTCCATGAAAGGATATCAGTTAGCTGCTTAGTTTAAGCTTTCAGCTGAGATAAATTGAAGAAGTGCTTTTATACATTTGTGTGTGTACATATCACTGCTGTTACAGATTTCTTTAAATATCAAGAACATTGAAACATTATTATTTTTTATTTTCTCTGTATATATATGACAATATTCCTATTTCATCTGCAAATTGCACTAGAAACTTTTAAAGAGAGACATCTTCTAAGAGATGACCATAACACTTGCTTTCCCAGGGGTCAGAATTATAGACGACAGTTAAACAGAATATCTGTGACAGAATTTTTTTTCTTCTGTGACATTTTAAATTTGGAATGGGTCACAAGTTTTCAATCCATTCTTCCACACTCCACATTATAGCAAAGCAGCATTATCTAAATCAGAAATGCTTGATTTATTTTTTAAATCTTTTTCAACTCAAAAACATAATTTGGTGGAATCTAAAAAATACAACAAACTAGTGAATATAACCAAAACGAAGCCGACTCACAGATATAGAAAACAAGCTAGTGGTTATGAGTGGGGAGAGGGAAGGGAGAAGGGGCAATATAGGGGTAGAGAATTAAGAGTTACAAACTATTATGTATAAAATAAGCTACAGGATATATTGTACAACATGGGGAATGTAGCCAATATTTTATAATAACTATAATAGAGTATAACCTTTTAAAATTGGGAATCACTATACTGTACACCTGTAACTTATATTGTCCATCAACTATACTTTGGTAAAAAAAAATATATTTGGGTCATGTAGAAATGGCCATAGTCTGAGCAAATCTAACTTTTATATTCGTTGCACTTTAGGTTCCTAACTTTGTTCCAGGTTTAGAGCAAATGAAATACATTATGACATTTTTAGGGGAAAAGCCAAAATATACAAAGATTAAAAATTAACTTCAAACATAGGTTATTTTTATCTAACTAAACTCACCAACAAATGATGCTTCTAAATTCAGTTAATGTTCCCTTTACTATGGGTATTTTTAGCTGTCTTTGCTTGTTTTTCGTTTACCACTGAAGTCTTTAAAGTAAAAGTTGTTCCCCGATTAGGTTTAAGGTAGAGTTGTGTAATTCAATTCTCAGTACTGTTTTGATAAATTGATTCAATAAAATTGAAATTTGAACATGTCAAGGTCAGGGGAAGCTTAATCAAAGAGGAAAGTCTCATGTTTATTTTTATCTCCGTCTGGATAACTGCATCTCTTTTTTTATATGTAGCCTTACCCAGGTCAGTGGCAATCTGTGCCAAGTGAGCCCAAGTGTCTTTGTTCATTTGGCTTCTTAGTAGCTCTTTGCCATCGGAAATTATTATATTAAGAAGGCTTGGAGGTTGGTTTAATTTGTAAAGCTGGAACTAAAGTACTATTACATGTGTCAAAAGAGATAAGCTTGAATGCTAATATCAAATAATCATAAAAGAGACTACCCAGCTAACTTAGACCCATGAAAAGCAGGGTGATTACACCTTTACCCATGTAGTCTTCCTGCTTCTCCTTGAGTCATGCTCTTCCTTAGTTCTTTCCCCTCTGCAATGAAAAAGAAAAAACCCCAACGGCCCTATACCCTAAAGGAAAAAGCTCTGTTGGTTCAGTTTGTTGACATTGGGTCAAGATGCGGAAACCCTGAAAATCTGATCATACATGCCACAGAAAGGATTAGGCCTGGATCCAGTGACTCTCCATCACAGCTGGCAATCTGAGTCATTTGTAGAACATTGTGGTTCAGCTTACTGAACAAAATCTATAGGAGATAAATCTCTGTGTTAAAAAAAAGAAAATATTTAAGTGCCTGGAATTAAGAGTAGCAGTTCTAAATTGTTTTCGTAAACTGAAGTTAGGATGTGGTCACTTTAAGAGTCAAATAGAAAGTTTTTCAAAGGTCAGTAATACGGTTAAAACAATAATAAAATCTTTCCACTGATGAGCACTAACACCTCTCTGATGTCCTGGAAGTCCTTTGCAGGCCTCTCTCTGACTCATTATTGGCTCATTTCCCAGCACCTTGGAAGGCATATCCATTTTCCTTTCTTTCACTCTTTTCTGCCATTGATATGCTGGCTCTTCAGAATCAGTATGTAGCAAATATTAAATTATTCCATAACTATTCTGAATTCCATTATAAATTAATTTCTACTATTCTGAGGACACATCTAGTCCTGTCAGAAAGCTTTACATCTTAATGTGATTGTTATATTTCTGCCTCCTTGGAAACAAGTCAAGGAACATTTTTAAAGCATGTATTATGTGTGAGGCTCCGTGCAGTACTCTGTAAGAAAAAGCAGAAAAAGACACAGAGGCACATACAGTGCGTTTAAGGTCAGCTGGCAAGACAGTCAAAAGCAACTCAAACGTGAAGTTAAATAAAACAAATGTCAAGTGAGTGACAAAAAAGATACAATCTCAAGTGAGTGACAAAAAAGATACAATCTGGGAAAACAAAGCCCTAACCTGAATGATGGACATGACTGAAATAGGTGAAGAAGTTCAAGTGAAGGGCCTACATGCTAAGCCGAGCCACGGAGTCTGGAAAGCACAGGTGTTGGGGAGGTGGGAAGCAAGCCTCTTGTAGTTGAGAGTTCATCATAGTACAGTAGAGGGAGAGGAGAAGACAAGCATGGTTTGGAGCTGTATAACTAAGGGCCTTGAATACCAAGGGGCGGCCTTTATCGATAGCCAGAATTTATTAAAGGTTTTTTGGGTTTTTTTTTTTTTTTTTTTGCATTTCTGAAATTCAGATGGTGTTTTAGCTTTTGAAACAGTGAAATAATAGAATAGTTTAAACTAGTTTGTTTTTCTTAAAGTAAATCTTTAAAAAAGTGAACTGAATTTGGTTAATTTTGAAGTACAAAATGCCACAATGCTAAGAATAAAATAACTTCTAGTAATAGGTCTCCAATGGTTTATTGTCTAAGTATATTATTAAATTTCATTCCCCAAAGTGGTCATATTTTCTCTCTTCAATTCTTAACTGTTAAAAAGTATAATCTTAAAATAGCATAATTATTCTGTTTGCCAAATAGAATTGAACTTAGGTGATAGTTGTATACTATCACATTGAAGGTAAACTCATTCAATAATTTAATGTATTTTTTGTTTTGTTTGCTTTATTTAAAGCCCTGTATATTGATGAACAATATTCAACAATTGCGGGTTCAGCTGGAAAAAATGTTTGAATCCATGGGAGGAAAAGAGGTGGGTATGTTTTTATGCCTGCATTTGCCAAATATCTCAGAGGTCATTAGCAGTGTATCTCTTTGCTACGGAGAGTGACATAATCAAGTTTTTACATGGCTTAGCTAAAGAACAGGAAATGCTAACAATCTAAAATACCATTAACAGCTAAGGTGATCATTACTCCGCAACAGAATACTTCAGTAAATACATCGGAAGTGTGAATAGGAGGAGGGAGATGGTCAATAGCCTTTTGTAATGTGTATATATAGTCATATATACACTATTAAATATATTTTTGTATATGCTGACGATATGTAAAGTTTCACAGCTGCAGATGTCTTTTACCATACTGCACAATGTCAACTTGATATCAGTTTTCTTCTGCAGTGTGCTTTGTGGCACTACTGGTTCTTGGTGTATTGCTGGTTTATTTTTCACATCTCAAAAATCTGTCACAACTGTGTTGTGTAGTGTCTGTAACATGTTGTGTCTTTGTCTAACATCTCTGACCTGCAATTCCATGAGCAGAAGAAGGAAGGAGAAAGATTCTTTTATGAAGTTTGTGATAGTACGCGTCTTATGACTGTTTCCCCTCCAAACTCAAAGAGGATTGCACTTCCTACTTGTTCTCATTTGCTTGTTTGGATCAGGCAGACTGTGAAATACTAACGGGGCACCTGCCTTGAGCTGCCGCAGTATTTCACAAACCGACATGAGCATCTGGGGAATTGAGGACTGGAGACAGTGCTGCAAGGGAAGGTCATGCAGCTGTCATTCTCCCACCGCCACCCGCTCCGTAAAACAATCCCAGAGGTGGCTAGGATGAAGGGATATTTCTGTTTAAGGTTTTATTTACACTGTTCCTAATTACTGTGATAAGTACGCAAGACATATGTAAAGCTAGGTTCGATTTCAAAGCCAAGATCCCATTCATTTCTAAATTGATAAGGCTGAAAATGCTTCTTTTAAGATGGGACCTCTTCACACATGATGTTTCTTTCAACCCAAGAGACATTTATACATTTTTCCCCTGATGTCTTTTTTATTATTCTCAAGCCTCAGTCTTTTGAAAAATAAACTTGCTATTTAGCATCCTACAAATGAGAAGCACCAGGATACATGGGTGAAGGTGCAAAACATATACTCTCTATAGGTCCATTAGGGAAAGAATTTATGCTAGGAAGCAAAAATACAGTGGGGGTATGGTAACCATATTTTTAGAACCGAACAAATATCAGGGCATAATCTGACATGGTCTGGCAATGACACAAAAACTTGAAATTAGGACTAACTTGGTAGTTCCAGAATATGTGGTGGCTAAGGAATGAAAGATTTCAAATGCAAAAGTATTCTACTAATAGTCAACGCAAAGTATCAGTCTAAGGAGAAGGGGCACTCTGGATATTAAGATTCCCTTTGAGGGAATCATTTCATGCTTCTTCCTGCCCTCACCTCCTTCCTCAAATATTTGATAAATGCCTAGGCTTGCAGGGACAGACACTCAGGAGAGAAAGTTAAGTAAGACAGAGTTTAGTGGGAGAGAGAGATTCATAGGAGAACAGTTAAAAGAGAGGGCTGTATACGCAGTAAGAGTGCACAGCAGAGTTAGTACAGAAACTAGAGCCACTGACTGCCTGGGGTGAGTGACATCTGGGGTCAGATTTGTAAAAGGAGGTGATAAGTAAATTGTCTTTTAAAGGAAAAGTAGAAGTGAGCCTTGAGGACAAAAAACTGCAAAGATATTTTGCCTTCTAGCTATCTCTTCCAGAAGTCATTCATATTACCACAGCTCAATAGTGTAAAGTATCTCAGTGGCGTAAATAACTTTGCCAGCCAAGTTGTTCAGGTACACTTTCTAATACAGTTTCTAATTTAAAATAAATTTATTAACCTTGACTTTTGAATGCTTGAAATATTATCTTTTTTCTTATTTCTGTTTCTCTTTTTGCTTTTAATAACTCTAAAATACAAAAAAAGGCGCAAGTTACTTTTGATGTTTGATGTCATATTCCTTACAGAACTAAGCTAAGTTTTAAACATTTGTGAAAAAAATTAGGTAGCTTTTTACCTTTCCAAGGTAGCCAATAATTTGTAAAATACGCTATTGGTAATTTAGGCAATAAATTCTCAATGCCAAATTATTATTTCTTAGAAACTTTAGGGAGTTTGTAGGAGTAAGGAATTTTTCTCAATTTGGACACATAAAGAAATGCAGAAGAACTCAAGAATTGGTAAATTTGCTGGCCAAAGAGATTGTTTTATAATTAGATGGGTATGCTATTTATGCCCATTATTACAAAAGACCTGCAATTTGCATATTGGCCTCAAAATTACTCTTCTATTTTAATGGTTTAATCCTATGATTTGGATCAGATAAATGTCAAATACCTAACTGAAACAAGAGCTTTTCTGGTGTTTTTTTTTTTTTTCCTGTTTATATGACAAGGCATTCTGTCTGTACCTGCTTAGAAACTCATGCTTCTCTCAGGAAATGAAAACTGTCATCCAGTATTTAAATTGCTGTATTTTGACAGTTTTCAGATTTTCAAGTAATAACCAATTATTTGATAGAAAATTTCCATTCACAAAATACCTCAGGTGGACTAAAATGATTCATAAGAAAAGAGCATAATTTCGTCCAACTGACCTACCTAACCGTTTCTGTATGACTTTAAAGTCATTGTCTTAACAGGTGAACAAACTAACTCAATCTGCGTATCAAACTAATATGGAAACAAAATACATACTTTAAATAAGAAGCAACCCAATTTCCTGAAGAAAACCCTACTGTCAGAGCCATTCCTTGGAGGTGGCAGATATGTGGGTGGGGAACAACCACCTATCACGGTTTAGCACGGAGTGGGGCATGAAGAAAATTCTATGGGAGGTCTTCTCTCATTTTCTGTTCCCAAACATTTTTATCCAAGTGAAGTTGGTCTAAAATTGGTATTAGGATAATAGCAAGAACATGTGATAAAAAAACATTCCGCTTACAAGGTTCCCTAGGATTGGGGTGGGCAGTTCACATATGTTTTCTTGGTTAAGGGTTGGGGAGATATGGTTTATTAGGCTAATTATGTTTAAATGCACATCAGTGTCAGGGCTGTTTAAAAACGGGTAATATCTAATTGTTTTTCTGAATCACTGCCTTGCAACTGGTTATAGGTGAATGGAACTCTCAAAGTATGAGACTTAGGGATATTGTAAGTTTCCAACTGCTGGAGAAGTCTGCATCTGTTAAGGTGGCCTGTGCATGTGCGGGTAATCTCTTATGACAGAGACAGAAAAAAATTAGTCCAGAAGAATCACATTGGCTCTGATAAAGGAGCAGAAACTAACCAATCCTGAAATCACCTAGATTTGAGTGAAAATTGACATTAAGGATTGGTTTGACATAACCAGTAAAGTATCAGATGTCAAATGCAATCTTTGGTTTCTACTCCAATGTTTTTAATCAAGTTAGCATAACATAGAGCTACCCAGATGCTGAGGTGTGTAAATAATACTTCTTCCTAATAGTTTCTTAGTATTAGAAAATGTTCCTAGAGGGTTATAAGATTTATGACCAGTGTATTCTATTAGGGACACTTTTTGGTCCTGGGTTGCCTCCCAGGAGTTTAAACTGATTTGGGTCATATATGTATTTGGTGTTCTTAGGTTCTCTTGTTTATACCAAGTCCTCCTTTAACTTTCTCTACTCCCCAAAGTTGTCTTCATCCTATGCCCCTCTCTTCAACAATAGTTTAGCTTGGGCAAGAACTATAGGTACTAATGGTAGGAAATTGAATTTCTGAAGATTCAAAGGAAGATTGGCTTAAATTTCAGAGAATATTCTAGGTTTCCCTTTACATGAATTTCTGTCAGCTAGATACACTACATCTATTATAAGTTATTCTATTTTGACAACTAGTTTGCAAAAATTAAAGTAACAAACAGGATAAAATTTTCTAAATGCTGGTAAAGTTTGTGTTCATCCTTTAATTTTAAAAAAATACTCCCACATTAATAGTTTGATGTTTTATTTGTGTTCATTTATATTATGTTATTTTCTAATATTGATTGATATTATTTTAGCACTGAAATCAGTTAAAAAGAATAATTGGCTTCTACATTGTAAGAGTAAGCATAAAATGTTCTCTTGATTTAATTATTTTTCTTTTGCCCCCTCCCCCCGAAAGAAAAATTTTTAAATACATAAATAAAAAGGGAAGCTTTGAATCTTGAACTCTGAGTTACCAGTTGGCATCCAGGAAGAAAAGTTAGCCCTGTCACCCCCAGAGAAACACACTGGAGCAACAGGATAATTGTTTATTACTTTTAATTCCATACTTGGAAAAATAAGGCACAACACAACATGCAAAAATTAATTTTTAGCCATTTTTAAAGTTTTCAATGGGCCTATTTATTTACAGGGATATTAAAAATGAAAATATATTTTCAAGCAACACATATGTTCAACTAATGTATAACCAGTTTTCTAAGTTATGAAGTTATCAAGTTCTGTAGGATATTTTGTCATACCTTGCATCCCACTGCTGTAACCAACAAAGGCTTTGCTCTCTAGCTCTTTTTTGTATGCATGCTATGCATTTCAATCAATTTTTTCAAATGTAAGAACTCTTCAGGTTTCATTAGAATTATCTAAATTTTGCATTTGATTTCAAAGGTTAAAAAAAGGAAAGGAAAGGAAACAGTATATGTATGCTATATTGTTTGAAGTTTACCTTGTAATAAGCAAAATGTTCTAAGAGATAAAAGGCATGCTCTCTCAGAACTCCAAAGTAATATTGTTTATGGTCTCTTTGCAGCTAGATCCTGAAGCTAGTACTATTCTAAAAGAACTTCAGGTTAAACTCAGTGGAGTTCTGGATGAGCTCAGTGTCACTTATGGTGAAAGGTAAGTGGCCTAAGTAATTACTATCCAAATGTATTAGGTTTCATTTAATGATAATCATGCCTTCAACACTGTCTCTCTCCTCTGACTGTCTAAGTCCGTTTAACCTCAAGACTCAATCTAAGCATCACCTCCTCTGGAAAATCTTCCATGACCCTGCGATTTTATAGTGATGTCTTGCTGCTTGCTCCCCAGAACTCCTGCTCCCCAGTATCCTGCAGTTGAGTAGCACTTACAACACTATGCTCTAAGTTCTGGTTAACTTTCCTCTTTCCCTCTCTTTATTGTATGTTTCTTAACATCTCATTCTTATTTGCAATTCTAGTGTTTAGAGCTTAGCAATTGGCTGTTGAAAGAATAGAGGGAGGAGGGAAGGCAGAGATAAAATCCTCACATATATAACAAGTATGAGTTGTGTTCATGCCATACACATCAGTGTGGTTTCACTTCGAAAGAACTGAACTCTTAACCCCATAACTGAATTAAGTCAGGATGATTTGTTTTAGGCTTTAGAAATGTTAATGCAATTAGCTCATGGGAAACTACTGACATATCTATGTTTTGTCTTTTTTTTTTTTAATTAACTTTTCTTGCCTATGGTGTGTTTCTAAAGAATGAGAAGTTCATCCTAGATAAACTTCATTTTGGATCTATAGGAAAAAGCTGTCATCTCATCAGCAAATGTTAAAATAGATTAGAAGTTATCCCTTATTGGTCATATCATTTGCAAATATTTTCTTCCATTCAGTAGGTTGTCTTTTCATTTTGTTGATGGTTTCCTCTGCTGTGCAAAAGTGTTTAAGTTTAATGAGGTCCCATTTGTTTATTTTTGCTTTTATTTCCTTTACTTCAGGAGACAGATCCAAAAAATATTGCTGTGATTTATGTCAAAGAGTGTTCTGCCTATGTTTTCCTCTAAGAGTTTTATAGTATCCAGTCTTATATTTAGGTCTTTAATCCACTTTGAGATTATTTTTGTATATGGTGTTAGAGAATGTTCTACTTTCATTCTTTTACATGTAGCTGTCCAGTTTTCCCAGCACCACTTATTGAAGAGACTCTCTTTTCTCCATTGTGTACTCTTGCCTCCTTTGTCATAAACTAATTGACCATAAGTGCATGGGTTTATTTCTGGGCTTTCTGTCCTTTTCCATTGATTTATGTGTCTGTTTTCATGCCAGTACCATACTGTATTGATTACTGTAGCTTTGTAGTATAGTCTGTAGCATAGTCTGAAGTCAGGGAGCATGATTCCTCCAGCTCTGCTCTTTCTCAAGATTGCTTTGGCTATTCAGGGTCTTTTGTGTTTCCATAAAAATTTAAAAATTTTTTGTTTCAGTTGTGTGAAAAATGCCATTGATAATTTGATAGGGTTTGCATTGAATCTGAAGATTGCCTTGGGTAGTATGGTCATTTTAACAGTATTGATCCTTCCAATCCAAGAACACAGTATCTTTCCACCTGTTTGTGTGGTCTTTGATTTCTTTCAGCATCTTACAGTTTTTGTTGTACAGGTCTTTTGCCTCCTTATGTAGGTTTATTCCTATGTGGGGTTTTTTTTTGTTTTGTTTTTGTTTTTAATGCAATGGTAAATGAAACACATTTTTGATGAGGTTCATTAATTTCATACAGAATTTGCTTTAAATATTAGTTCAATAAATGTTGACTTATTATTTGAAGCTATGTCTTCAGTTCTCAAATAAGACTGAAATTTACTCTTATGGAGAGGGCTAGTTATCTCTTTGAATCTCAGTCATCACTTATTAGTGTGTTTTGGAAAGATACATGCTTAACACACATTCATTGATTAGTTTTGCCACTCTTAAATCCGAAAGACTAAAACAAAAAAGACACTGAAAGTATCATATTTTTTCTCAAATGTAGAAATGAGGCAAAGTAAAGAAAAATCCTATGCTTGGACTTCTCTTCAGTATCAGAGGTGTGTTCATTATTTTCATGGAACCCCCTCTCAAAGTTTAAGTGCTGGGCCAGATGCAGTCTTGATGTATTGAGCTTTTAGGGTCGTAGCTCTGCCTTCTGATTTGTGTTGTTAGCTGACCTGGATGATCCTGCATAGTTGGCCTAAATGTTAATAAGTAATTTGAAGTTTCTGCTTACAAGGAGTTGGAGAGGCAGACATTGTCCCAGAGATTTGGGGGCTCATTGGCTCTGACTTGGGGTGACACTTAGAGGCTTACCTCTCTTTATTCTAGTTGTAAGTTGATATGTGATTAGCAGAAGGACTGTTGCCTTCAGCTACAAAGGCAAAAATAGAGATTATTTAGCAAAGTTAAGGGAGATAAAAAGGGTCAGGAATAGATAGAGGTGTTCAGAACCTTACGGGAAATAAGATGACTAAACAGAATAGAAACTATAATTAAATAAAAAAAGGATATTCAAATTATTTTCTGTAATGTATCCAAATCATCCCCTGAACAAGTACTTTTTACTCTGTTTTGTTTAAGATTGGGGAATATTCAGGTTACAAAGGCTGAAATATATATTATGATTGGAAAAACTTAGCAAACTTCAGTTATGAAATAAGGAGAGATGCCTTTAGGAGGGCACTTGAAGTACTTTAGTCATATGAAGTCAGCTATTTTAACCTAGATATTGAAACTCCTCGTTACCCTGTTTGTATTTCTTCATTGTTTTTTAAATATAGCTCTAAGAGAGCTAGGATTATTGAAGTAAACAGGCCACATGTCATGCTTTCCTTATAAAAAGAATAATTATTATATCTGTTGCCATAGATTTATTTCCCATACTGCCAGCCAGGTCTGCATCACACACTCAGGGTAGGTGGGAAGTCCATAATGATCAGTGTGATCATGCTGTGAAGTCAAAGTGGATAATTTCATGCTGGACTTTATGCTGTGAAGTCAAACTGAATCCACCCTTCTTACAGTCTAAATTAGTGGTCTAGCGTTTTAAAGTTAAGTGCATAATTAATTGCCCCAAATCCATTTCATCTACCGTTATTAAAACCCACAATTAAATTATTCTACCCTATGTAGCTGGTAGGGTGATTTTTCAGGAAAGCCAGGACAGAGCCAAAGCAAACATCTGAAGCCCGGGTCCCCAGGTTCCTGATAACACGCAAAGGCACCCACCTGGGAACTGAGACTCAGCAACAGGACTTCAATGATGTCTTAAGGATGTTCTTAACGTTTTCAAAACCTGTGCCACTTAGGTTTCTGCTTACACGCATTTTGCAGCTTGGTTTTTTGATCTATTACATTTCTTTTAATGATATCTTTGATGCCAGTGGCTGGCTGGATTAAGTAGATTAAAAATTTAGGAATATTTCATAGGATTTCTTCTGTGTGTTTGGCATCTTGAGTGCTCACAGACTCTGTCATTATTACCTGGTACTGCTGATTAATAAAAACTTTTCAACTATAAAATGGATAGAAAAAAAAGACTCTTTAGGTGAATTTACCAAAAATTGATAGAGACAAAAGATTTTCGGGTCAAATGCAGGTGTTGATTCACCCTGGATTCATGCTAAGGTAGAAGGTCATTCTCTTTTATTCTCTTGGTAATCCCTCCTCCATATGCCTCATCTCCCCACACAGAGCTGGCTTCTGGTGGGTGTTTACCATATGGGTCTGTTGTAAGAACCTGTTTGTACATTTTTGGATCATGAGTATCATACCTTCTGCTCAGTCTATCCTCCAGCCCAGTAAACTGATTTGAGAATAAGTTCAAAAGAAAGTAGCTATTTCAAAGGTGATTATTACTGCAGTCAGCAGGATCAATGATGCCCAGTAGTAAATCAACTAGGTCAAGTTTTCCAACATTATTTACCTTTCCTTTCTCTTGCCCCAAGTATATACCACCACTACCCTTCACTAAATACACCCACCACCATCACCCCCTTCTCACTTCTGAAGCCTGGGTGTTCTTCACTACCCCCAATGCCACCCTTCCCCCCAACCACTACCTGACAAAAGTCCAAAGGCAGGTCCAGCCAGAAAAAAGCCAAGTGGTTAGGCATTCAGCTTCCTTTGAACCTAAACCTGAAACAGCATATTCCATTGAATGAGATAAATACACAGAGAGCCAAGAAATGAACCACATCCACAGAGGCAAACTGAGATCCAAGGATCAAAGAGCCAAATGCAGAGGGACAGAAATGGTGGTATCACTAGTAAAGAAAGTCACAGAGAAGTCAGGGGCCAAAGACAGAAACAGCCAAAACACAATGGTGGAAGTAGAATCAGGCCTTGACTACATGCTCAGAAATACGGACCAATGTTTATAAACCTGCTGTATCAGGAGCGAGAAAAACACCCAAGTTGTGATAATTTAAAATATATCAGACTTGACGATATAGGGAGGGAAAGGGTAAGCTGTGACAAAGTGACAGAGTGGCATGGACATATATACTCTACCAAACGTAAAATAGATAGCTAGTGGGAAACAGCCGCATAGCACAGGGAGATCAGCTCGGTGCTTTGTGACCACCTAGAGGGGTGGGATAGGGAGGGTGGGAGGGAGGGAGACGCAAGAGGGAAGAGATATGGGGACATATGTATATGTATAGCTGATTCACTTTGTTATAAAGTAGAAACTAACACGCCATTGTAAAGCAATTATACTCCCATTAAGATGTTAATAAATAAATAAAATAAAATACATCAAAGATTTCCCATATTAGGTAGCAAAACCAAAAACTAGAAAAATGAAATATTTAACAACACACTATAATATTTTTATAATGTAAATTCAAAAATAAAGGGTCAAATATGTGCCATAAGAATAAGGAATTTTGGGCTTCCCTGGTGGCGCAGTGGTTGAGAGTCCGCCTGCCGATGCAGGGGACACGGATTCGTGCCCCGGTCTGAGAGGATCCCACATGCCGCGGAGCGGCTGGGCCCGTGAGCCATGGCCGCTGAGCCTGCGCGTCTGGAGCCTGTGCTCCGCAACGGGAGAGGCCACAACAGTGAGAGGCCCACGTACCGCAAAAAAAAAAAAAGAATAAGGAATTTTATCTGTTTTGTTCATTGATGTATCCTAGTAACTGAGACTGGCACACAGTATTAATTAAACATTTGTAGAATGCATACATACATTAATAAATATTTATATTATTTCTATTTAATGAATAATGACAGCATTATATAGTGAAACTTCCTAAACTTCTATATAAAATGTGAGGAATTGATGCATTTGGATCCTTCTTAAATAACATGAACTGTGTAATCATTGTGTGTGGAGAAAGAGGAATGGGACTGACTTGATTTCAATACTAAAATCAGCTCCCTCCTTCTCATCACCATTCCCATGATGTGATCATTTCCCAAATTTTTATTTACCCCCATTATCCTAACTGGCTTTTTTCTTGCCTGCCTGAATGTGTATTATAATTACTCCTATTGTTGGAGGTACGAAAGTAACAGACAACATAGAGGAATGGTGGATATGCTTAAGGTCTCCACTATTTAAATCTCTTACTATTTGCTGCTCCCTCGGTAGGAACCACCAAACCTGGTGTAGAGGATGTGAAGAATGAAAACAGTAATTCTAAGGCTTACTCTTCACAGTCTTAATCTTTTTTCTAATCTTTCCTTGGGTGCTTGCCTGTGTTGGGTTAACAGTGTACTTAATAATTTAATGTTGGATTGTGTTTATTTGCTGTTAACTATCAGTATAATATCAGTTACTGATGTAAGCTTACGCAAGGAGAAATATTTCTTATTACTCATATTAACATTATTGCTTCTATTGGCTAATGGATTAGTCCGGTGTAAAACTAGGGGTTGATTTGCTTATTGTTGATATTAAGATAAAGTTATTGCTGAGCTTGAATGCTTTCCTAATTGGTGGAGCTTTTAAGCCAACTATGGTGTTGTTTATTTACTCTCTAGATAAGGTTGTATCCATTTCTAAAAAGCTATACCTTTTTAGATTAACATTTAAAAATACATTAAAATTTCCAATTTTTTTGTAATTTTAAAGTTAAACTAAGATTTTTTTCTTGGACAACCAGCTGTCACCAGGCTCATTAGGCTCGTCACCTCTGCTTATAAACCTTCTCACTATTTTGCTACATAGATGAGTTTGTTCTACAAACTGTTCATAAGTAGCTCATCTGGTTTCGGGGTATTTAGCTAAGTTCTCTTTGTTAAATGTTTACTAGTTAAATCACTATGCAAAACATAAAAGGGGTAAACTTTTTATTACTTGTAATGCTTCTTTCATCATTCCCTTACGGTGCTTTCTTTATAGCGCCAAAGGTTGTTTTAAATTTCTATCTCCTGTACTTTAAATGCTGAGTGAACGATTGATTTAATTTGCTTGTGTTAGTAAAATTTGTGGAGGTTTCGGCTAGAGTTGTTCAAAGTATTCATAGATTATGAAATCCCCTAGGTGTAAACGAGGTGCTTTTATTTAAGCTATGCTTTGATTGATCCAAGCACACTTTCCAGTATGCTTACCCTTACAACTTGTCTCCTCTCATATACTTGGTGTTTGTTAATAGGTTATAGGAAGTTGTTATAATACTTGAGGATGGTAATGGGTGGTGTGTGCGTCCTTCATGGCCTTCTTCAACTAAGCACTCTATTCTTAATTTACTACTAACTCCTCCTTTGGTTTTTAGTTTTCATAAAAACTTTCGTGTGTGAGAAGTACATTCTCGAAACAGAAAATGCAGCCCATTTCTTCCTATCCCATAGGTTACACCTTGACCTAACTTTTTATGTATAGTATTTATGCTTACTTTTATCGCTTTTTAGGGTTTGCTGAAGATGGCGGTATACAGACTGAATTAGCAGAGCTTGGTGAGGTTTATCGGGGTTTACTGATTATAGAACAGGCTCCTCTAGAGGGGTGTGAAACATTGCCAAGTCCTTTGAGTTTTAAGCTGCTGCCAGTAGTACTCTGGTGAATAACTTTGTTATTATAATTAGGGTTTAAGGCTAAGCATAGTGAGGTATCTAATTCCAGTTTGGGTCTTAGCTGTCGTGTAATCAAGAAATACTAAGGTGACTTTCATAGTTTATTTTAGCTATGGCTTTTTAGGGTTTAGTTAGAATTTAACTTTATTTTTTATTACTCTTTAACAGGCTTTACGCCGGTTTTCTATTTATTTGGGTTAATCATATGAGCAAGATGGCTGGCACGAAGTTTACCAACCCTAGATAATGTAACTTAGTCGAACTTTCATTTAAGGCTGAATTTTTATCGCTGCTCTTTCCCATAGGGGTGTGGTTAAGGTGTTATGAGCTACTACCATTAGTGTGCTTGATACCTGCTCCATTTAACAGTAATGATTTAGAGAGCATTCTCACTGGGGTGCGGATGCTTGCATGTGTAATTTTATTAAAAACTAATAGAAAGGCTGGGAACAAACCTATGGAGTTAGTAAACTCATCTAGGCATTTTCAGTGCCTTGCTTTAGAATTTAAGCTACATTAACAAGTTGTGTTTATATAATGATGTAACATGTATATAGTTATCCTGTATAATTTATGTTAGATTTAGTATTAAAATTTTAATGAAATGGCTGATAGATCTAGGGAGATGTCTGTCTGTATAAGTGGTATATGTCTAAGTAATTCATTGGTACGATTAGGGTTTATTTTCTAGGTCTGTCTTACTTTGAGCACTGAAATGTTCACACTGTCAGATAGATTAATTAAATTCTATGTATTTATATATTCCTGTCTTGTTTTGGGGGGTTGGTGGGGCATTATAGGCATGTAGAGCATAGGGTTTAAGTGGGGGAGGTCATGGGGTGTTGTTAAACAGGTCATTTATCTGTTCAACACGTTTAATAGGGGTGGGTGGAAGGAGGATGGTCCATTGATACATTCAGCCAATATTTCTTGAGGAACTCATGGTGTGGGTATATAACACTGAAAAAAACAGTCCTGCCCTCATGAAGCTTATATTCTATTTGGAGCAATAGACGACAAACAAATAGATAAAAACTATGTAATGTGTCAAATAATGGAGAATGCAATAAAGAACTGTAAGGAAATGGAGAATGATAGGAATTTCATTTCAGGTGGAGTATTTATGAAAGACTTTTCCGAGGAGGTGACATTTGGCTTATGCCTGTAATGAGTGAGGGACTAACAGACCCATGAGAAATTGCATGGAGGAGGGAACATAACAGTGGCCATGAGATAAGAGTGTGCTCAGAGAATTCTAAGGACACCAGGGAGACTACTGTGGTGGGACTGCAATGAAGCAGAGGGAATAGTGGCAAGAAATGACATCAGGGAAGTTTCCAGGGCCAGAATATGTTGGATTTAATTAACTCCATGAAATACATTCTAGGCTTTTTTTTTTCCCCCCAGTGGATCTGGAAGCCATTGAAGGTTTTTAGCAAGAGAGGAACATGATCTGGTTTCTATTTTAAAAGATACCTGTAGAGGGTTGAACAGAGAGATAATGTAGGAAATTATTACACAAGTTCAGGTGAAAGATAATGGGTGGCTTGGTCTGCAGTAGCTTTGTGGAAGTAATAATAGATCCTCAGATTTAATATACTTCATAAAGATTTGCCGACAGATTAGATGTTGAAAATTTCATTAGATTGGATGAGAAGAATTCATTAGACTTCTATCTAAGTAAAAAGGCTACATAGGCGGTTTAATAATGGTTTGTATTTTAGAGTAGAAGTCATATCTATAGATGTATATTTGGCAATCACCAGTATACAGACGGTAAGAAAATCATGAGACTAGATATGATTGCCAAGGAAGTGATTTTTTTTAATTATTTTATTTTATTATTTATGTATGTTTGGCTACATGGGTCTTCGTTGCTGCACACGGGCTTTCTCTAGTTTCAGCGAGCGGGGGCTACTCTTCATTGCGGTGTGCAGGCTTCTCATTGTGGTGGCTTCTCATGTTGCGGAGCACAGGCTCTAGGCCTGTGGGCTTCAGTAGTTGTGGCTCGCAGGCTCAGTAGTTGTGGCTCACGGGCTCAGTATTTGTGGTGCACGGGCTTAGTTGCTCCACAGCGTGTGGGATCTTCCTGGACCAGGGCTCGAACCCGTGTCCCCTGCATTGGCGGGCGGATTCTTAACCACTGTGCCACCAGGGGAGCCCCACGGAAGTGATTTTTGATGGAGAAATGGTGTGGTCCAAGGATTGAGCCTAGAGGTGGGATTGCCAATGTAGGGTTGCCAGATAAACTACAGCATATGCCCAATTAAATTTGAACTTCATATAAAAATGGACAATCTTTAGTATAAATATGTCCCAAGTATCACATGGGGCATACTTACACTAAAATTATTCACTATCTGAAATTAAAATTACCTAGGCATTCTGTGTTTTAATATGCTAAGTCTGGCAACCTTATTACAATAGTTAGAGGTCAGACAGTGGAGAAGGAGCAGCTAGTGAGGTTGGAGGAAAGCTAAAGAGGGTGTGGAGTCCCAGAGGCTAAGTGAAGAAGGTGTACCCAGATGCAAGAGACACTCACAGTCATTTTTCCAAAAGATGCTCAGAGGGACATCTCAGCTATTACTGTGAGTGATGGGAGCCGAATGATCTCCCACTCAAGTTAATTCGACCTGAAAAGCATCAGTCTTACCTACTTTGCATATAAGCGTTCTAAGTAAGCTTTCATTGCAACAAAATTTTTTGCAGCTAAACAATAAGTTTGAAAACTAATGAGCAAGGGCTATCACACCATTGCAAAAAGATCAAACTCCCTGGGGTGAATTTAACAGACACAGGCAAAGGAAGGCATAAATGTTTGCTCTTATTCCAGAATTTATATTCTTTATTTTCAGTTTCCAGCTTATCATTGAAGAGTGCATAAAACAGATGAGTTTTGAACTAAATCAAATGAGAGCAACTGGAAATACCGCATCTAATAAGAACAGTACAGCCATGGATGCAGAGGTTGTATTAAGACCTCTCATGGACTTCTTGGACAAAATGTAAGTGTTCTACCCAGTTTCCTCTTTATTTGCTGCCCTCAATTTGCCTGATATGGATTTGAGAGAAAAAAACATATTTTCCTCTATGTAGGACAGCTTTAAAAGGGATTCTACAGAAGTAGATCAATTCACTAAAAAAGAAAAACTCTTAATTCATTACTAGATGGAATGACTATGTACAGAAAAGGAAAAATGGAGAGGAAATAAGTATGGATAACTAAGGAGGTTGCTGCTCTGAGGCATAGAGAGATTTAGGATTTCCTGCTTCTCAGATAACATACTGTTCTGCAACTTCTTGGACATGGAGAAAGACTGAGTTGACTCCAGAATATCTGATTTCATGTCAGAAACCTGCTGAAGAAGAGAATAGCACAAATGTAACTACAGTTAATTCAGCTCAGAGGCAAGTAGATTGCTGCCTCACCCCACCTTCTATAACTATTTACTGAGTGTCCACCTGTTTCAAACTCTAATCTAGGCACTGGACAGTGATGATGGAGAGTCAAGGTCCTTGACTCCATGGAGATTCCAGTCCAGTAGTGGTGGGAGTGGGTGGGAATGAAGGTCTTTATGACCAACTAAGATAGTGTTCTGAACCAAAAAGGTTGGTTTATTTTGCTTCTGTTCCATCCCTCCTCTTCGAAGTTCTAATTTTGTAAGTTTGGAGTAGGGTCCAGGCACCTCCATTTTAAAGTGTGTTCACAATTGGCAACCATTGATCTAAGCAGCAAGAGGTATGATTTCTTAAATGGTGATACTTAAAACCAAAACTGAAGGTAGAAAAGCAAAAAATAACTTTGAATGCCTACATGGGACCAGTATTATACCTACTAGTTTACATATATTACCTCATTTAATATTGTTGTGGAAAATTAATTAACGCCAAAGAGACCAAGATAAATAAGAGGGATACAGTACCTTTCCTTAAAGATAAGGATAACAAAGAAGGAATTAGTAAGGAGAACCTCTTCTATATATGTATGACTTCTACCTTAATTCCATTTCCCTTTGCTTATAACCTTACTGCGTAAGTAAGACTAATGTTCTTATCACTTTAGGTTTAGTATTTGGTAGAAAAATTAAGTCTTATTTTCTGTCTGCTATGGGGAAATATCTAGAAGATAGGTGAATAGGTAATTAGGTAGCTTAGCAGGAAGCAGGTAGTCAAGTGGCGTAGAAGAAAAAAGTAGAAGGGAGGAAGAAAAGAGAGAGAAGAGGAAGAAAGAGAGAAAGGCGTCTTCATATCTTTAGTTTCCTAATAGACACTTTTATCACCTCATTTCCTATATAACCCCTTGAAACTTGTGTCATCTTATATGGCTCTTTTCTATGGACAAGACTTAATTGAATCACAGAAACTACCATTTAGTTGTGAATGTGATGGTGAGCAGAGGGCAGAACAAAGCAATCCTGACCTTCTTAAAACTCCTACTGGAACTCCTATTTGGAATTCCAGGCAGCAGTTTGGAGATACATCATTGATCATTGACAAAACTATTTATTTTTGCATATGCTATAAGCAAAGTTGTGGAACATACAAAAAGTTTGAAGTTATCCTAATACAGTTATCTACTAGTTGAGGGACCTTGAATCCATTTCATCGTCTATAAAACAGAGCTAATACATAAAGTGGGTTGGCTCTTCTTTTCAGGATATTTAGATTCTTATTTTCCTCAGTCTTATTTTCTCTTTCTAATTATACTTTATCATATCATCATATATGTAATTTCCTCTAATTCTTAGTAGAAAGAAACAGTATATAAAAATAGAAAAACATCAATGAGCTTTAAAATATTGTAAAAGATTTTAAAATTTTGGAAAGAGATATACGACGCATGGAGAGTTGTGGAAATTTTCTGGGCTAATACAGAATGTACAGCCATAAAGCCACTTGTTAGAGGACTTTTTTTAAAAAGTTAGATATTAATTCTGTTCTCAAGGAGCTAAGAGTTTAGAAAGAAAAAATAAGAAAAGTAGAATAAATGCAATAAGGTGTAAAGTAATAATCTCCTGTTCAGATGGTCAGTAGAAATTCCACTTGGGTTGGGTCTTCTTTAAAGGCAGTTAGGGTTTAGATGTATGGACATAGGGGATGGGTGTTCCAGGGGGTAGGAAGAGCAGCTGGATATGTTTTCATGTTAATATGATCAACTATGTGACAGGAAATCATATTAGCAGCTAGTCTACATGGCATTTGAAAATGGTCTGGTTAATTGGTTCTGTGGTCAGCCAAAATAGATAGCTCAGGTTCCAAAATTTATGTGTTCAGCTTGCATTATCAAGTTGGTTAACTCTGACTAAATTAAGGAAGCAGTTGCTAGATTTCCCCTCTATTTTTTGTTATTTAAAATGAACGATTAAGGGCCAAAGTAAGTCTTCAAGGTGGTTTTGAGACAATCCCTTTAAAAATTGTTATATTATAAATGTATATAGACTCTCTTTGTGCAGCCTCTTCTTTATGTTCCATTTTCTCCATCAAGACCTCACCACTCTATAAAACAAGCTATAAGGGCCATTTCCAGCCAGCAGAAATCCCATGCAGAGCCGCAAACATGTCAACAATTTTATTCCTATTGGTTCAGCTCCAGTTTAAACAGGGTTAGTTAGCATGCCAAGTACATCAGCTGACCATAAAAACAAGATCAATTTTTAAACTCAGACCTTTTGGAAATGGAAATGACACATCTGCTGTAAAATGGGCAGGTTTGTTGCGTCTCAAATCATCCTAGGAATTTCTCTGGGGGTAGGTTCTGCTGTTCTTCCATGAACATCATCTGGTTTCTACCCTATGTCCATATAGTGACTGCCTATCTACCAGGAAGCTAAAACTACCAACCTTTGAACAATGGTTTCCAAACCAGTGGGGCTACAGAGTTCCATAGCTATGCCTCAGGGACCCCCAACTCTCCTCTTAAACCAGGGGAGGTCACTTTCATGTATTTTTATATATTAGGTATCTATACACAGCAGTGATAGGAGAAATACTTCTTCATGAAAATGTGTTTAGGAAATCTCTCCCTTTGCCTCTCACACATCACATGCCTTTAAATATTAATTCCTTAAATGTTAATTATATATTTAAATATTTAAAAGTCAATTCTGTCTCTATCAGAACCCAGTTTATAAATTCTGAGTCCAAAAGTACAGAGTACTTAGTAGCACTATAGAAAGTCCATGAGGGTACCTTCAAATATATGCCCCCCACCTTTGGCCCTCTGTGCAACAGGTTTGATTAACTCTTATTAAAGGAGTCTCGAAGAGTTCAGCATCATATTATGGTACATTCCGTAAATCTTTATGCAGCACTGTGCCTTCATGTATTGCTGGGCCTTCACACACAAGTACATTTACCAAGGGTAGCATGGGGCATTGGACAATGTACTGGCTCTCATCCCTCACTTACTAGCCTCACTTCCTTAGACAAGTTCCCCAACGTCTCTGAGCTGGGTTTTGATTTCTAAAATGGATATACTAGATACTCATATAATAAGTGAGAAATCTGCAGAAGAGGTTTCTCAACTAAAGTGTTATATAAATGCTAGATGATGTTACCATCATTATCTCACCATGAGAAGAATTTGTAAGAAATACCTTAAACCTATTAAAGTTGGTAAATTGGGAATCTAGAAAATCTGAACTCAGAGAACAAATTTGTGCTGGCTGGAAATAGGTAAAGGGCGTCAAAGGGTACAAACTTCCAGTTATAAGATAAATAAGTCCTGAGGATGTAATGCACAGCATATATGTAGTATAGTAACTATAGGAAACTATACTAAATTATACATTTGAAAATTGCTATGAGTAAAACTTAAAAGTTTTTATCACAAGCCAAAACAAAATAACTATGTGAGGTGATGAATGTTAACTAAATTTATGGTGGTGATTGTTTCATAGTATGTACATATATCAAATCATTATCTTGTGCACCCTAAACGTACACAATGTTATATAATCAATCGTATCTCAATAAATCTGGAAAATAAATAAAGTTGGTAAAGTTTTGCTCTTGAGTGAAATCATATGCATGTTTGCCATGTTGTTATGTTGGTCCAGTGCCAGACAGTGATGAAAATGTGCTTCTTTGGTGTTTGGCCTGTACCATGAACATGGAGCATGTAGTAAATACAAGTCTGGAATGCAGGTAAAAATTGTGTACTTTGGGAGCCTTGATGTCAGTTTAGGATGCAATTTAAGAAAGGAAATACTCTGAATTCATTTTCTACCAAACAGTGAATTACCTAATGATGTATAATATGATGAAACGGATTTTTGATATTATGTATTTTTTTTCCGTAAATGAAATGAAATTTAGCATCTGAAAATTATAAAGACCTATTCAGGTATTTGAATGTCAGTGCTGAAAATGTGAATTTCTGATCAAATGATACCTCAATAAAAGACTTATAAGTGATTGTGTGTTTTATTTCATTTCAGATTAAGTCTCTCAGCAAAAATCTGTGAGAAAACAGTCCTGAAGCGAATATTGAAAGAACTGTGGAAGCTAGTTCTCAACAAAATAGAAAAACAAATTGTCCTCCCTCCTCTGACAGATCAAACAGTAAGTATTCAAACTAACATTTGATTATATTTTCAACAGCCCATCTAATTGTTTTTTGTTTCAATGAATGGTTTTGATCCAGACGAAATAGTAATTAAATTCATTTTGGGAAAAAGGGTGTGGTATACAGTGTCTTAGCAATGATCATTCCAACGACATCACCTTGTACAAATCAATTTTTTTCTTTTCCATTATGGCTTATTACAAGATACTGAATGTAGTTCCCAGTGTTAAAAAACAGGATCTTGTTGTTTATCCATTCTCTATATAATAGTTTGCATCTGCTAGTCCCAAACTCCCAATGCAATCCTCCCGCACCCCCATCACAAATCAATTTTAAATAGTGGCAATAGCAGTCATACTTCACACTGGCTTGACATTTCAAACGTTATCTCTTGAAAAACAAATGTATCAAAGTTCCACTTGTAGAGTTATCTGGTCTACACATGTAATTTTTATTTAATTTTATTATGACCCCCCCCCACCCCAGGGAAATAGATTTTTGATAGAATATGCCTGCTGTGTTTCTTTCTGCAATTTTACAGTTGAAGAAGATAAAGCCAACACTGCTATCTGGAATTTTTTTTACTTTTCCCTTTTGCTTTTATCTATCACCTTCGCACTTGGTGGTTAATACAGGAGACATCTTTTAGTGCATTTGAAGAATGTGATTGTATCATACACAGTGAAATCAAAAAGAACCAGAAAGATCAGTTGGCAGCAAAAGTCAGACAGTGGTCAAGTGGATACCCTGTCCAGCTAACTCAGCGTATCCAAGCGAGGAAAGAAAGAACCCTAACAAGCACCTGCTATGGAATAATTTTTTTGTCTGTGACTGAGGACGATAAGTTGATGCAAATAATGAGTAATTATAAACTAAACTAAAATATATATTGACACCATTAATCATGCACACTCAGTCCATATTTATCCAGTGAGATTATATAGTAAAGTGTTCCAAGGTGCAAAGATTCATATGTTTGTGTTGATTTACGGCCAGACAGTGAGTGTTAAATATAAATCACTTTGAGTTTTGCTTCATGCCATGAGTGTATGGTATAATCATTATAGCCTACACGTGTGGGTAGCCAAATCACATACAGAAACACACACACCCCACATTCTCACACACCCCTTATTCTGCTATATTCGGTAACACCAGTTACCTGTCACTTAATTTGCCAATAGAGGAATGATGTCAGTGCAATGTGCAAGTTGGGTTGCTTTATTAGTAAATTTTTCTAGGTGAGAGGGTTGGGAATATAACAGAAGAGCTATATACTTCAGCAGAAAAGGAAAGAGCACTCAGCTTGGCTGCTACATAGGCAGGAGCCCTTTCATCCTGTTTTTAAAAAGATAAAAAAGAGGAAGGGGGCATACTTGCACATTGGTCTGTATCCAGATACATGCACCTAGCTTCTCACACATGGCAGGCTACCCTGTCCCTGTGCTCAGAGCTCCACTTCTGCAGGCATTGTCTCAGCCCACGTTATACTCTATTGTGCTGTTGTTTGGGGGTGTTTTTACATTTTTAATATCCCTCGAGGTAGCCACCAGCTTCACTGAGCTCCCTTTGAGCTGTTCATGCTGTCTCCCAAAGTAGCAGTTATTGTTTTTGATAGTTCTTTGGTAACAAAATTGCATGGACTTTGCACTGCCCCCTCCTATTTTCCCCAAAAGCCCTACTATTTCTAATGCACAATTTTATAGAATATAAGTTTTTTCAAGACTACATCTATCATGTTATAATAGCAGAAGTGCTGTATATGACATTTCATTTTTTGATATAAGATCTTCCCTAGGAAAGCTAACCATCACCTCAATTTTCTCGAACATCAAGATCTCCAAGTATGGATTTCTCAATGAATATACAGGCTCCAATAAAAACATGGAGACTACTACTTCAGAATAGCTGGTTTTCCTTATTGTGAAAACATTCTAGGCTACTGTTGAGTATTCTAGTAGTGCTTCTGATGTTTATTCTGATGTTTTTCTAGCTCTCCCCAGGGCCTTGGGGTACTAGAGAAAACCTCTGGCTGAGGGAGGAGTTACGAGGGCAGGGCTCTGAGAGATTGGATGGCATGGAGAGATTGGATGGCATGTCAGGTGGACCAGCTCCACCTTCTTCAGCTGTGGATCTTGACATTTTGCATAGATTAATTTTGGGGGGTGGGGAGTGGAGGGAAGTAGTTGCCTCTGCTACAAATAAAGAAAGAAAAGATAAAGCTCTCTGAGGTCATACATATACTACACTAAGCTGGATACACTAGCAGTAACCCATTCAGTAACTCAGACTAAAACTTCCAGAAGTAGGATGCCTGTGAAGATAGTTGTATTGCCAGCAGTACTAGATATCTTTGATCCAAGTTGTAAAATAGACCAGTTAAGGGCTTATGGCATTAAAGTCACAAATATAATAAGAAAAATAGAGTACATTGTCTATTGACTACATTTCTACTTTGAGAGTTACTGAAGATCTTACGACTGAGTCCTCTTCTCTCCGTGTGTGTCTCTAGGGACCCCAGATGATTTTCATTGCAGCTAAAGATCTGGGACAACTATCCAAACTGAAGGTAATAAGAATAAAGCAATTACTAGTTGTCAATGAAAAGTAATGAGCTGACTACAACTCTGAGAAACCAACCTCCTATTAGTAATGGTATTGAATATGGCAGGACTATAGGAGAATGTGTGTCTGGGATCTCACAATCTGCTTTAAGAATGAATCAGATCAAAATTTAGGGACTGAACTGTACTGTCTTCTTCTCCCCACACTCCATATTTCTCATATTTTCCAATTCGTAGAGCAACTGGGAATTTTTGACTTTGTGTTGAAGTATGAAGCATTACTGCTTTGAATTAGACTAAATTAGAGAGCATATTTTCTTCTCTATAGTAAACTGACTTTGTATGAATAAAGGCAAAGAATGCTTCATAGAAATCCAGGAAAGTCTAGAGAACTCTTAAGGCAAGAAACCTAATGCGGGAAAATAAACTCATCAAAGCAGACATTGAACTTGTCGACATAATCAACCCCATTACAGCAAGGATTTGCTGTATAAATAACCTTACCTTTTATTATCGCTTGAGACTCACAAGACTTTGCAGTTGTGCAGGGAACCTCAGGTTTTTTCCCCTCTAGAATAGGAACTTGATTGGTTAAAATATATATTGCAGTTCTGTGATGGGCTTTTTTCACTTAGCATAATGTCCTGCAGGTTCATCCATGTTGTAGTACATGGCAGGATTTCCTTCCTTTTAAAGGCTGAATAATATTCTACTGTAAGTATATACCACGTTTTTTATCCATTCATGTATCAGTGGACCACATATAGGCCAACATTGTGCCTGTAGCTGAAATATTTGTTCCTGTTCCATTACTACCTATTAGAATATAGTATAGCATGGGGGTGGGTTCCAGATACTGACCACCTTGGCTCAAATTCTACCTCAGCTGCTTCCAAGCATGTGATACTGCCCAAAGTATTTAACCTAATTTTCAGATTTGGCATTTGTAAAATCCAGACAATGTTAGCACCTGGTTCAGAGAATTGTTGTGAGGATACATGAGCTAATGCATGCATTATCTTTGCATGGTGCCTGTCAAGAGTCTGCCACCTCCCACTCACAGAGGTTATCTTGCTTCCTGCCCCAGCTGGCAGCTCAGGGTTAGGTATCACTGGCACTGTTTTGTGTGTACAACACAGGCAAAGGATAATCCATTTGACTGTATAATTACTTACTGAGATAAAATAGGTGCCCTATAATGTCAGTACTTTATTATATCACCTTATCCCCTTTGTCAGAAAAACATTAAAAGCCAATAATCCATTTAGAAGACATAACCATGACATAAAATTCTCACAGGTATTCAGTGATGTCGGTGGTTCAGAGGGAAAGTATAGAAGGTAGATGTCACTGTCAAACTATCGTTTTGGATCTTGATCTCCATTGCTTTCTTTATCCCTCTTATTACCTCCCTGACATTTCTAGTCCCTACTTTGAAAAATGGATTTATATAGTATTGAAGTTTCTCATAGAAAACCATGAAAGTGAAACATCACAGTGGCTTATTACAAAAGAAATAGCCCTGGCTATGTGTCTAGCATTCTGTGTGACATCGGGAAACATATTCCATCTCCCCCAGCTTCAGTTTTCTGAACTGAATGTTTGTTATATCAGCTATAACTATTTCAGTTTCAAGTGATGGAAAGCCAGACTAACAAAAGCAAGAAAGGAATTCATTGCTCCATGAAACTTTATACTCCTGGGATAACTCTGGTTTCCATCACTGCTTGATTAGGAAGTCAAACAATGTTACAGAACCCAGTTACTCACTGTCTCTCAACTCTGCTCTTTCCTTGTTTGACTTACTGCTTTAACAAACCTCCCTTCCTGTTTGTAAGATGGTTCCCTGCTTATATCTAACATTTTTGAACTTGAAATCTTGTTAAAAAAAAAAAAAAAGAACACCCCCCCTTGGTGCAAGAAATTCCAGCAAAATCCACTGGCACATCATCAACTCTAATAGAATATTATCACCACTCCCAAGCCAACCACTGTGGCCTGGGGAATGGCATATGCTATTTGGCTTAATTCACATACCCACCCACCCCTGAGCTGGGGGTGCAGGCAGCCCTGTTCAAATCTTACGAACACTAAATGGGAGAGACCGGATCCTCAGTGGGCATATGCTCGCTAACTGGGAAAAATCAGAGTCCACAGAAAACATCACACTTTTGGTCCCTTCATGGCCTCAAAATTTCCTCAATTCAGTGAATTCTCTTTTGATTATAATGAACTAAAAGCAAATTATGAATAAAATGTCCTAAAAGAGTTAAATTCATTAAGACTGAAATAATCTGAAGGACTAAAAATAGATTCGTGTTATCCATATCTATGGAAAAATTCATATCTATGAGTTTCCATATCTATGGAAATAATTCGTGTTATCCATATTCATGTTATCCATATCCATGGAAAAATAACTTAGTTTTAAATCATGTTTTCCAATTATTGTCCCTTGATTTTTAAATTTTTGGTCCATTTAGTTGTTATTATTTGAATTACAGAGCAATAAGCCCTCTATATTGTTATCTAAAAAATTAAAACTCTAGCCAAAACACAGAATTGAAAATTTTTTAACTGAAGTTGATTTATTGTGTTGTGTTAATTTCTGCTATACAGTAAAGTGATTCAGTTATACATATATATACATTCTTTTAAAAATTCTTTACCTTTGTGGTTTACCACAGGAGATTGGATATAGTTCCCTGTGTTACACAGTAAGACCTTGTTGTTTATCCATTCTATATATTATAATGGTTTGCATTTGCTAACCCCAAACTCCCAATCCATTCCTCCCCCAACCCCCCCTTGGCAACAAGTCTGTTCTCTATGTCTGTGAGTTTGTTTCTGTTTTGTAGATAGCTTCATTTGTGTCATATTTTAGATTCCACATATAAGCGATATCATGGTATTTGTCTTCCTCTTTCTGACTTACTTCACTTAATATGATGACCTGTAGTTCCAGCCGTGTTTTGCTGCAAGTGGCATTATTTCATTCTTTTTTATGGCTGAGTAGTACTATTGTATATATGTACCACATCTTCTTTATCCATTCATCTGTCAATGACATTTAAGTCGTTTCCATGTCTTGGCTATTGTGAATAGTGCTGCAATGAACATAAGGGTGCATGTATCTTTTTGAATTGTAGTTTTGTCCGGATATTTGCCCAGGAGTAGGATTGCTGGATTGTATGGCAACTCTATTTTTAGTTTTTTGAGGAACCTCCATATTGTTTTCCATAGTGGCTGCACCAGCTTACATTCCTACCATCAATGTAGGAGGATTTCCTTTTCTCCACACCCTCTCCAGCATTTCTTATTTGTAGAGTTTTAATCATGGCCATTCTGATCCGTGTGAGGTGATTCCTGATTGTAATTTTGACTTGCATTCCTCTAAAAATTAGTAATGTTGAGCATCCTTTCATGTGCCTGTGGCCATCTGTGTGTCTTCTTTGGAGAAATGTCTATTTAGTTCTTCTGCCCATTTTTTGATTGGGTTGTTTGGTGTTCTATTGTTGAGTTGTATGAGCTGTTTGTATATTTTGGAAATTAACCCTTCTCAGTCACATCACTTGCAAATATTTTCTCCCAGTCTATAGGTTGTCTTTTCATTTTGTTTATGGTTTCCTTTTCTGTGCAAAAGGTTGTACATTTTTTGGTTTGTTTTTTATTATTGTTTTTAACACCTTTATTGGAGTATAATTGCTTTACAATGGTGTGTTAGTTTGTGCTTTATAACAAAGTGACTCAGCTATACGTATATCCCCATATCCCCTCCCTCTTGCATCTCCATCCCATCCTCCCTATCCCACCCCTCTAGGTGGTCACAATGCACCAAGCTGATCTCCCTGTGCTATGTAGCTGAAAAGCTTGTACATTTGATTAGGTCCCATTTCTTGGTTTTTCCTTTTATTTCTGTGGCCTTGGAAGACTGACCTAAGAAAACATTGGTACAATTTATGTCAGAATGTTTTCCTATGTTCTCTTCTAGGCAGAACTGCAAAGTTTATAAAGCTGTTTTCCCATATTTTACTAGAATGTCACCTTCAATGTTTTCATTTTAAATCATGGGTCTTTTCATTTTCATGTATTAATTTGAAAGCATATTTGATCCACAGGAAAAGCATCATTCGAAATAATTGTATTGATGAGTAAATTCAGAAATCCTATATAGAAATATTAACAAATGACTACCTTACTTAAAAGAACAAGGAAAATAGAACAATGAGGGAAACTAATTGCTTTTCTGCATGTGATTATGATTTAGGATTAATTCATTAAGCAAACATTCATTCACATGTTGACATATTCTATATTACTTCATCCTCTGGAACTTTATAATGTATGTATATTAAGTATGCCCAACTTACCACTATTTTATGGGATCAGATTTATTTGGCATAACATTTTTTAAAAAATGAATACATCTTTATCAAAACCAGTTACTAAAAATACATCTGAGACTATGAATTTATGCAAGCAAGGAGTAACTCATTACAAGACTTTTTCAGAGACTACCTTATTTCAATGAGCTACTGCTAAATCCCAGAAAATCATTTCTTGCAAGAATTGTATTTTTCTATAGCACTAACATATATTATGTATTAGCATCTATTAAAAAATAATCTGACCTCATCAAAAAGCCAGTCAAGATTGATGAAGTCAGAGAGATTTATTTAATATAAAGTAAAGCATTTCTCTCTATAATTTGGCAAAAGATTTCCATCCTTCTTTTGGGTCTCAATGGGTAGTTAATATTCTAACTACCCATTTTTTAAATATTTTTAAAATATTAAACGGACTCCTCATGTTTGTGTTGAAATCCCTATATCCGAGAAAGAGGCAGTGAGATGCAGAATTGTATATCATGGGTCCAGCATTATACCATGTTTTCAACAATATTCAAAGGAGTGTGATTCCATTCAAGCATATTGAATCATTTAGGATATGCTGAAGAAGTACAATTCAATTATGAAAAACATATTGAGGGGCTAGCAGGTGATAATTGCCAAGATAGGCACTGAAAGTCTGCAGAAGTGAGTAAAACATATAGATTATCTTCAGAAGGTCATGGCCTCTACTAAATGACAGAGTAAGACAAAGGCTAGAATAGAAGGATGAGCCACTGTCTGTGACTGTACAATTCGTACATTGCACAAAACTGTCCCACTAAGGGAGTGAATGACAGCCAACTTAGGGACCATGCAACACTTGCTAAGCCACATGTATTGATGTGCAGCTGTGCCCTGTAGAAAAAGAGGCACCTTTTATTACTAGCCAAAAGCACTGATCCCTTGACCAAGTCATGTATTCTCAGAGCTACATCAGCTTTCCTTCTAATTCACAAAGAGGCACTTACATAAGTTAGAATTTAAGTTCCAGGAGGATAAAAGTCTTTCATGAAACAATATATCTGTCACCTAGAACAGTGCTGGCACATAATAAGCACTCAATAAATATTTGTTGAATGTTGTTGACATAGAAGAGTGGACGCCCTGGGGAGATTATATCAATATGGGGGTCAGGAATTTCTAAATTTTTCTTTTAGACAAGTTCCTTGTCTTCAACTTTCTACCATCATTTCCCTAAAATAGTTTTAAATAAAGAGAGAGTTCATAGTGAACAATGAGGAAAATGCATTGTTAATATGGAAATCAGTTCCAAAATATTGAAAAATGACTTTAAAATATAGAAAATCTCCAGAGCCGAAATCAGTTAATTCTTTAGGAATTTTCCTGGTAATGACTAAGCATTAAGGGTGTCCGAGAAAGAAAAAGTGGGAGCATTATACTTAAAGTAGGTTTTATCAGTGATAATTGAATGAGGCTAAAATTTACCTCCTAAATCCCTTACATGATGGACCTTCCTCTGTGTGACAGAACAGAAAGCAGGAATTAAGATGGAAAAGCTTGGACACACATTTTCCAGGTTTATCTCTTTTTTTCCCCCTACCATTGGCTTGCAGGTGAAAAATAAAGCCACCTATGCAAAGCACTGCTTTTTAAGTAAACATTTAAAAGCATTTTAAAATTAAAACATTCAAAAGCATTTCTTCTTTTGGCAAAATGGATTTTTAGTAAATATCTGACAAAATCATCCTCTAAAATGTGTTCATATGAAAAAGATATCTCAAATGGGAAATATCTGCATACAGGGATTATATACAGATTTTGTTTGAAAACAGTTGTTAAATAAATGAACTGGTAATTTTATAAGCAGTTTTTCACTTGTTTTCCAGGAGCACATGATTCGAGAGGATACCAAGGGTCTGACACCGAGACAGTGTACTATAATGGAGGTGGTCCTGGCTACCATCAAGGTAAGGTTATAGTGTCCCTGGATATGGATCCAGAGTTCTCTGTGTACCCTCAGAGAAAGGTACCCCCATATGCATGTCTGTAGAGCTGTGCCATCCATAGACACAGTAGACAGTTGTACACATACATTCTGGGAGTGTGTCAGACTTAGGCCATACTATGTCATTATTACATCCATATTGCTCTGCCCTTAGAGTTGCTTCCTTTGTCTACCTTTAGAAAATGTGTTTGAAATCTATGTTTAACAGGTGTTTTCAAAGAAAGACATGTACCCCCAAAGCCCAGTTAAATAGATACTTCAGGGGATTTAGGGTTAACAGAATTTCCGTTTGTGTTTTCTATGCTTGCTGAAATGGTTTTGGAAAGATCAATTTTCTCTTCTCTCTTAGTAAGGACAATAATTTAGTTTTCTGCTGAAAACGCAAAGGCATTGCATTGTGTTCATCAATTTTTCATAGCCAGAGGTTAACCAAAAGTTACTGGATTGTGGGCTAAATATAGGCAGATCTCAAAACATAACTTAGAAGTTCTTTGTTTTCATGTGATTCTTTATAGATTTATATACATAAATTTTATATTTATATGTGAAAGTTTATTAAAGAGTGAAAAATTAATTCATCTCCTAAATTTGGACTGTGTCCAATGTACTTCACTTGGGGAAGCATCTGTTATCAAGGATGTGTGAATAGTTTAGCAAAGAACTGTGAGCTACCACAAGCCATTTTCCAAGCACAGAATAATCTCACTGGATAGAAACAGACACTGCAACGGTAGTCATTAAAACAGAGTTCTATTTGTATAACAATTGGACACCTTCAAAACACTATTACTTCATGACTTTTGTAGTTTCAGCATTTAATAAGAGGACATCTTTTGCTGCTTCAGTGTCAAAAACTGCAAAATGAAATTTGTGAGGTGACTATTTTGTGACACCTGGTGGAATGTGGCAAGTGTGAATTTCAGCAGTGAGATGACAGTGATGGAGTTTCTAAAGATGCAGCCAGAGTATGGGCTGGAAGTATAAACATTTTGCAAAAGCTTTTTTTTTAATGGTAAACATGAAAAAAGAAAAAAGAAAAAACCTGTTCTTTTTGAAAATAATTTTCAAAAATATGAATAAGAAATGACTGACCCTATGGAGTTATAGAAGCACTAATGGCTACAAATAAGGAAGTGATAGTAGAAAAAATAACTCCGAGGCACACCATGAAAAAAAAAAAAGTAAGATTTTTAAAATCAGAATTCAGCCCTCATGGATTTTATAAGGTCAATGGATGACTCTAAGAGAGAGCGCAAGAAAAATATGTTCTGTGAAAATAGAGAATGGCATTCAATGTACTGACAGGCCTGGCTCCTGTTCCTAACCCCAGCATTTCTCTAATTCTTCTTGGTGGGGACAAATGACCACCTCCTGCAGGACTAGTTCTGCCCAAACTCTGGGACAATCCTGATCCCCAAGCAGATCCCCCTGATCTACGTGTTGACAGCTCAACTATCCCATTTTCCTTCCCAGGTCATCCAATGATATTTTAGTTCAGCCTCAACCACCAGACACTTGCCTTGCTCTTCAGGAAAAAACTACTGCCTGATGTCCAAGATCCAGCAAATGGATCCACATCATTATCTTGTTCTCCAGGACCAGAGTCTGACCCTGGTCCTTCTGAACCTCAGAGTCTGAGGTCAGGTCTTCAGTCTCCTTATTTCCCAACTTTTTCTCTGGGGTCCCCATGCTACACCTGCTTTACCTGCTTTGAGACCCTCTTATCTTTTCTGATTCTGAAATTCGCCCTGACTATACTACAAGGCACTAACCGTAATATTGACTGAAAAGGAATTCAGGAGAAAGAGGAGTACTACTTAAAAGAATTGTAGCCTCAAGAGCTAGTGATTCAGTGTCTGCTGGGAGCCCAGCAAAGGGAATACTGTAAGGCAGAGACTTCATGAGAAAGATATTCTTATACCGAAGCAGTAGATGCTACCCAGGCTGCCAAAGACATGATCCTTAATTCCTCTTTAGCTGAATTTAAGCAAATAAGCTGGACATGAGAAAGTGAGATCTGAAGGAAGAGAATGCTATGGAATTTGTAGACTATAGACTGAAATAGTGTTTGTTTGCATTATTTCAGTCATCTTTCATATACGTAAATTCTCTCTCCTGATCCTTATAAGCATCTTGGGTGTTAGGTACATCAAGAATGATCATTCACATTTTACAGATGAAAAAGCAGAGGCTAAGCAGGTTTAACTTGTTTGCCTAAGGCCACAGAGTTGCTTGTAATTGGCAGAGCTGAGAAAAGATTCCAAACTCTAAAATCAGTGTCCTTGCTTCTATGTTTCGTTATTTAACTAAATGTTAACAAGGTGTAGGAAAATGTAGCAAGCCAAAACAGGTAATATTCCTACAGGGAGATTAGTTCTTTTTAAGTTAAAATACTGTATTTCAATTATTTAGTTTTCTTTTTAATTATTTAAAATAATGTGAAATCCTTCAACCTCTACACAAGTACCGATGAAAATATTAACTTTCTTAAATACTAAAATTCTAATTGGACTGGATTAGTCATACCAGTTGCAGGTAGTTTCAATTGTAAGTTAAAAGGATAGAACATGGCACAAGAAACAGAATTACAATGATCTGCTGCAGCTGGCGTGGTTGGCCTTAGAGACATTACATTTACCTGCCAACACTGAGCCAAATCAACAGTATTTGAAAATAAAAGGACAAGGCAACAGCTCTGAAACAGACAGCTAACAACTTAATCAGTATGTGCAAGCTGCTACAGAGGCCAATGGAGAAACCCTATTTAAAGTTGAGCTTTTGAAGAACTACAATCCTGCATCCTGTGGACCAAAAAACACATTCTCAGAAACTTAGATAAAGTTAAAAGGCAGAGGACTAGGTACCAGATGAAGGAACAAGATAAAACCCCAGAAAAACAATTAAATGATGTGGAGATAGGCAACCTTCCAGAGAAAGAATTCAGAATAATGATAGTGAAGATGATCCAGGACCTTGAAAAATGAATGGAGGCAAAGATTGAGAAGATGCAAGAAATGTTTAACAAAGACCTAGAAGAATTAAAGAACAAACAAACTGAGATGAACAATACACTAACTGAAATGAAAAATACACTAGAAGGAATCAGTAGCAAAATAACTGAGGCAGAAGAACGGATAAGTGACCTGGAAGACAGAATGGTGGAAATCACTGCTGTGGAACTGAATAAAGAAAGAAGAATGAAAATAAATGAAGACAGCCTAAGAGACCTCTGGAACAACATTAAATGCACTAACACTCACATTATAGGGGTCCCAGAAGAAGAAGAGAGAGAGAAACGACCCAAGAAATTATTTGAAGAGATTATAGTCGAAAACTTGCCTAACATGGGAAACGAAATAGCCGCCCAAGTCCAGGGAGCGCACAGAGTCCCAGGCAGGATAAACCCAAGGAGAAACATACCGAGACATAATAATAATCAAATTAACAAAAATTAAAGACAAAGAAAAATTATTAAAAGCAACAAGGGAAAAACGGCAAATAACATACAAGGGTACTCCCATAAGTTTAACAGCTGATTTCTCAGCAGAAACTCTACAAGCCAGAAGGGAGTGGCATGATCTACTTAAAGTGATGAAAGGGAAGAACCTACAACCAAAATTACTCTACCCAGCAAGGATCTCATTCAGATTCGATGGAGAAAGCAAAAGCTTTACAGACAAGCAAAAGCTAAGAGAATTCAGCACCACCAAGCCAGCTCTACAACAAATGCTAAAGGAACTTCTCTAAGTGGGAAACACAAGAGAAGTAAAGGACCTATAAAAACAAACCCAAAACAAGAAAATGGTCAAAGGAACATACATACCGATAATTATCTTAAACGTGATGGATTAAATGCTCCAACCAAAAGACACAGGCTCACTGAATAGATACAAAATCAAAATAAATATATATGCTGTCTACAAGAGACCCACTTCAGACCTAGGGTCACAGACAGACTGAGAGTGAGGGGATGGAAAAACATATTCCATGCAAATGGAAATCAAAAGAAAGCTGGAGTAGCTATACTCATAAGCAGATAAAATAGACTTTACAATAAAGACTGTTACAAGAGACAAGGAAGGACACTACATAATGATCAAGGGATCAATCCAAGAAGAAGATACAACAATTATAAATATATATGCACCCAACACAGGAGCACCTCAATACATAAGGCAACTGCTAACAGCTATAAAGGAGGAAATCGACAGTAACACAGTCATAGTGGGGGACTTTAACACCTCACTTACACCAATGGACAGATCATCCAAACAGAAAATTAATAAGGAACCACAAGCTTTAAATGACAGAATAGACCAATTAGATTTAATTGATATTTATAGGACATTCCATCCAAAAACAGCAGATTACACATTCTTCTCAAGTGCACATGGAACATTCTCCAGAATAGATCACATCTTGGGTCACAAATCAAGCCTCAATAAATTTAAGAAAACGGAACTCATCTCAAGCATCTTTTCTGACCACAACACTATGAGATTAGAAATCAGTTACAGGGAAAAAAACGTAAAAAACACAGACACATGGAGGCTAAACAATAGGTTACTAAATAACCAAGAGATCACTGAAGAAATCAAAGAGGAAATAAAAAAATACCTAGAGACAAATGACAATGAAGACATGATGATCCAAAACCTATGGGATACAGCAAAAGCAGTTCTAAGAGGGAAGTTTATAGCTATACAAGCCTACCTCAAGAAACAAGAAAAATCTCAAGTAAAAAATCTAAACTTACACCTAAAGGAACTAGAGAAGGAAGAACAAACTAAACCCAAAGGTAGCAGAAGGAAAGATATCATAAAGATCAGAGGAGAAATAAATGAAATAGAAACAAAGAAAACAATAGCAAAGATCAATAAAACCAAAAGCTTGTTCTTTGAGAAGATAAACAAAATTGATAAACCTTTAGCCAGACTCATCAAGAAAAAGAGGGAGAGGACTCAAATCAATAAAATTAGAAATGAAAACGGAGAAGTTAAAACTGACACCGCAGAAATACAAAGGATCATAAGAGACTACTATAAGCAGCTATATGCCAATAAAATAGTCAACCTAGAAGTAATGGACAAATTCTTAGAAAGATACTACCTTCTAAGACTGAACCAGGAAGAATTAGAAAATATGAACAAACCAATCACAAGTACTGAAATTGAAACTGTGATTAAAAAACACAGAAAAGGGTACCCTCCTACACTGTTTGTGGGAATGTAAATTGATGCAGCCACTATGGAGAACAGTATGGAGGTTCCTTAAAAAACTAAAAGTAGTACCACCATATCATCCAGCAATCCCACTCCTGGGCGTATATCCAAAGGAAACCATAATTCGAAAAGAGACATGTACCCCAATGTTCATTGCAGCTCTATTTACAATAGCCAGGACATGGGAACAACCTAAACGTCCATTGACAGATGAATGGATAAAGAAGATGTGGCACATATATACAATGGAATATTACTCAGCCATAAAAAGAATGAAATAGTGCCATTTGCAGCAACATGGATGGACTTAGAGATTGTCATACTGAGTGAAGTAAGAGAAAAACAAATATCATATGATATTGCTTGTATGTGCTATCTTTTTTAAAAATGGTACAAATGAACCTATTTACAAAACAAATAGAGTCGCAGATGTAGAAAACAAACTTATGGTTACCAAGGGGGAAGGGGGGAGGGATAAATTGGGAGTTCAGGATTGACATATACACACTGCTATATATAAAATAGTTAACTAATAAGAAACTACTGTATAGCACAGGGAACTCTGCTCAGTACTCTGTAATGACCTATATTGGAATAGAATATAAAAAAGAGTAGGTATATGTATAACTGATTCACTTTTTTGTACAGCAGAAACATAACATTGTAAATAAACTATACTCCAATAAAAATTAATTTAAAAAATTAGAGTATAACTGTGACATTCATGCAGTTATAAAACTTGTCCAGAATATTATTTAACTCATCAATTAATGAGGGAACCAGTAAGATCTTATAACTGGCTCAAAGAAGATTTCCAAGAACCACACATAAAGATAAGCAATGAGGAAAGCTGAAATAAATTTACAAATAGAGGCAAAACAGATCTAGCCACAAAACAGTCATCAGTTGCATCCCACCAGAAATAATTAATTTGCATTTCTAACAACTCTCAGTTGCCAGGAGATCGTGAAACATCATTGTAGCTGCTGCTCGTTATTCTTCCTGTACTTTACTAATTTAATTCTCCAGCACTTATGCTCAGGTTTGACAAAACTGAAGTTTGTCTGGGAAACACTGAGAGGGAGAATGCCTTCCCCTCCACAGATGCTACCTAGTCCTAGTTCAGTTTATCCCACTGCTCTTTACAGTTAGGGTATGTTATTTCATCTGATACTTCCCTGGGTCATTACGTAAACAGAGCTCCAGAGCTCACCCCACCACTCCTCCAGGGAAAACAATCAAGTCCAAGTGAAACCTTCCCCTTTCAATACACTCATTTAATATTTTTCCACTTTAAGTATCATATCACCTTTCCTAAAGAAAGGAACTCTGATATTTTTTTTCATCCACCAAAGCACCTGAAACAATTCCAGACTCTCAGTCTTTGATAAATACTTTCTACATGTGAAAATATTTTAACATTTATATAAGAAGATCAAGGTATAGAACAAGTTTAAATATTACATCTTTGTTGACTCTTCAAAAATAAGAAAAGGCTCTTCCCATTTTGCTGTGCCTCCTCTTCATAACCATAGGTAGCTTTAGGTGCAGCTTGTGTTTTCACAGTGCGCCCAGATGGAGTGGAAAGGAACTGTAAGTGGCCATGGGTTTTTCTTTGGGAGGAGGGTGTCTGCAGTTGTAACAAACTTTCTTCAGATCATATCACCATTGCCTACTTCCTCAGGCCTGTGCCCTTAGTCTTCTCTACATTACGGTCTCTGAAATTACACTCAGATGCCTACAAATGCTCAGAATGTGTTTCTACTTAGGGAAGAAAACTAAGACAATTATGAATTTTCAGTTCACTGACATGTTTCACCTCAGAAATTTTTAAGAAATGGGATAGAGGGATAACATATATCCGTTTAGGAGAGTGTATCAGAATCATTTGTTGAGCTTTTCCAAAACATGCCATTCTGTGAGAATCCTAGATTGTACGAGGCAGGTTGCAATGAGGGTGTAGTTTAGCTTTGTTGGTACAGGGAGAGAGAGAGAACCATTTATCTAACATTAGTAGAACACTATAAACACATTATCATCTCTAAATGGTTGGGAAATAACATCCTTAGTCCTATCACGTATCTCTAGTGAGTCCTCCAAAGTGATGTCTGTGCTTAATACCTGCAGCATTAGAAATGCTCATATCCCTCAATCACCTCATTTATTGTCAAATATATATGTTCTCTGTTACCTTACCTATAAATATTGCAATGGTTTGAGTTTGCTGGACGACAAGAGCAAAAAAAGAAGAAGAAAGAAACTGTTTCATTGCATTTCTCAGACACAAGGTTCAGGAGATGTTGCATTTCCAAGGACCACTGTGCATCCTCAGGTTGGCCTATGTGTGCACCATTGTGTGATTAGATCATGGGGAAGATGGGAGCAGTGGGCACCTGTCCTAGAATTGCAAACTAGTATCTAGAAAATACATGACCAGGAGATACTTTCTTTATGAAATTTGACAACCCTGGATGTTTTTCTCATGTTCTGGAAACGGAAGTCAACAACCAAGTTGACACAGTATCTAAACCTGGCATTCTGTAAGCATGCTGGCCACTGCATCTTCACGATCCCATTTCTTTAACTTAAGTGTTGAATGAGAGGAAGAGTCTTAAGCTGTGAGGATCTGATGTCTGTGATGCAGAGCAACACTTCAGAGATACTGAGGGAACCTGAACTACGTGGTGATGACTTGGCAGTGGCCAGCTGGTGCTATTTCTTTGTATCTACCTCATGTTGATCATACTGTATTATTCCATTTGAGCCTCACGATTATGGCAATAAAATCCCTCATCTAATACTTCTTTCTAAATGCCTCTGCTTACATTATTTTTTTTCTTTTTAGCAATACTTTCATGCAGGAGGAAATGGCCTGAAAAAGAATTTCTTGGAGAAAAGCCCAGATCTTCAGTCTCTGAGATACGCTCTCAGTCTTTATACCCAAACAACTGATGCCTTGATAAAGAAATTCATAGACACTCAAACCTCACAGAGTAAGTAACACATTGGATGTGAGAATAAGTAAACTGAACACAACTAAACTTCAACATAGAAATCATTATAAATAATATCTCTAATTTGACTATAATAAATTAAAGCAGCAATAAGAATGGGTAATTATTATTCATAGAAAATTGCCCAATCTTTAGCACATTATTTTATAATTTCAGTAACACTGGGATATGCTCAATACTAAAACTATATAGAGTGGTTGAGCTTTGCTCTTGCTTCTAATTTCATAAAATTTAGTAAACCCTAGTTTTGAATATCCATAACTGATATTCTCAATTTAGAACAAAAGAGTTAGTGTTTGTTGGTCTTTGTAACTTCCAAAGTAAGAGCATAATTCCCCAAATCCTGACTTCAAATGCAAAAATCTCCTGCTGTCGGGTTTTCAGGAGGGCAAACTCATTTAATCCTAATTTTATATGAAAAAATTTTAACTTTTACTTTGAAATGAGCCAAGAGCCAAGTATTTTATTGGAAACTCAGATCTGTTTCATGTGGCAAAGTTCCCACCTCATAAGCTTCTAGGATATTACTGTTAAACAACCTTTCTTTCAAGTTGCTTTGTGATTTATCATATTTTGGTAATTCCATGTATTTAAGATCTGGCATTTCTGAGAGATTATTGAAAATGTCCCTCTGAGTCAAAAAACAAAAAAAGCCATATGCAGGCTCAAACTCTAGAACATAATAAATTGCCTCCCAGATATAATAAAAAGAAATAAGAGGACACTGTCTTCATTCATGAGAGCTCCTTCAAAGGAAGCATACGGATCTTTCTCCTCGGATGAGAATGCTCCAGACTTGTCTATGTTTCGTCATGGATATTTTCATTTTTCTAATTACATGGAAGATAATGCCAAGGTAGGTAGGTGCTAGGTAGGTGCTTGACCTGTCTTTAATATTATACTCTGCGCTTTCTGATAGTATCTGACTAAATGCTGTGCTCCTTTTAATGTGATCTTCAAACCCAGCTTACATTTTTAGGATGGTTCCAGAAAGGAGAAAAGAGTTGAGTCATAAAGCCTTGTCAAGATATACATTACTCCTTGAACCCATGATCCCTCAAGGTTTTCTAAACTGTGTAAATATGAATGCAGTTCTAACACATCTTATCAGAATAGTGTCGTTGCTTTATTCCCGAAGAATGTGAGTGTATAAAAACTTAGCTCTGCTTTTACAGGTATACATTATGTGTATATACACACAACCCATGTTTCAACATAGATGTTACACCAAAAAAACTACATATGTGTATCAATTGTGTATGGAATTTGGCACACGTGTTGATTTTCTTTTGTATGAATTGTTTGGCAACATCAAAAATAAATAGCGGGGGGGAATAAGAGGATTCATAATCCTAATAATCCCTGACAACATAACTTATTTTCGTCTTGGGTCTTTCTTTTTCTTTTTTTACTTCCCTTTTCTGGCTTTCTCTAAGTACACAATTTTTTTTTTTTGGCATAATTGAAATTGGTAGGCTATGGATATGAAATGGCTTGCCTTTTCTCTGATAGTTACCTTCAACCATGCTGGGTGGAAACTATTTCCATCTCCTCCCTCCCTCCCTTGTCATCCCTCCGACTGCCCCCCAGCCCAGCATGATCAGGCCCAAAGGACCTGAGGTGTGAAGGGGACTTGAAGGTGCACTTTGCTCCCCCGTCCCCATCATCTTCTAGACCCCTCTCTGCTTCAGGGTTTTGGGGGCAGACACTGAAGGGGAGGAGGGCGATGTCTTTCATGCCCCCTGTACAGCTGTGTCCAGTACCTGCTTCCTGAGGGCCCCGTGCTAGGGATCCTCCTATCTGCTCAGCTCCCTTCAGGGAGCCCTCAGTTCTTGCCTCCTGCAGCACCTACTGTGGCTTCCTGCTCCTTGAGTGTCTACTCCTAGTGTCCAGCCCTCTGGAATGGGGTCCCAGCCAGAAGGCTGCAGCCCAGCTTCCTCCAGTGGGACCCACCGCAGCTCATATATGCTTTCCACGTCTGTGGTGATAATGGAGACTTCTCCACGGTCACCTGCCCTCTCTCTACAATTCTCCTTTCTACCTGCTCAAATACTTGCTTATACTTTCAAGCTGGGGGGAGGGGAGGAGGAAGAAACACTGCTAACAGAACATAACCATTGTTCAATCAAAAACAGAGGCGAGCCAAGTCTCGTCAATTAATGGATGCAGTGTTTGAGTTTTTATCCAATTCCTTTCTTCCAATTCTATCACAATCCTATCGCAATACTCATTACCATAGACTGAATAATAAAGTTAGCAACAGCACCATATCTCTTATAAGATAGGGAAAGGAGAGAGAGAGGAAAATTCACTGAATGTTAGAATTCTGTATGACATACCCCCAAATAGAACATATTAAAGGATGCAATCCCCATTTCTGTAACAGTCCCTAAAGTCATGGGTCGTATGTATGACTTCCAAATGCCCGGGGCCAGCCCATATTTCCTTTGGCTTCTAAAGAACCTCAGCTTCCAGGGTTTTTTAACTGACAGAGAAACATAGAAGAGTTGAATTCTCAAGGGTCTTATTTACATGGGCTGCTCTACTCTTCTATGAACACTTGACATGGGGTGTGTTGAAAGAGAGGAACTTGGGTGCCACCCCTTGGATTCCTTTGGTATCCTCCCTGCAGATGCACATTTACAATTAATAGTAGGATCAACTCTCCCTTTTTTGTACCTGCTATCCTAGTATCAGGAAGAGTCCAAAATGACCAAATGAAGTCTCAGTTTCCAGTGTAAATATTGTTGCAATTATTCAAGTAATTTTCTAGAACTTGGCTCAGTACCAAATACCCGTGAATATTTATTGTTCAGTTTTTGTTAATCTAATTTATATTTTGTTAATATAATTGAGAAAGACCATACTGGTGTTATGGTATCTTTCAAATATAAAATTTGAAATGGGAGCTGGTGCTACACACTGCAAACCCCTGCTACCCTCTGCCTGAGGAGCCCCATTCAGGGTAAGCTGGGCTGTCAGACAGTTAACCCCCAGGAAGCAGCCCTCAACCAGTGAAAGATAGGAAGCTGGCAGATTAAAAAACAGACAAAACATCAGCTTCCTCAGTTGGGACAACTCTAAAATGAATTCTACGCAAACTCCAGAGTTCCCCTGTGAGATGAAGCTTCATCCCTTCAGGGAGGATGCCTTCCCAGATGGACCATTTACCATGGAATGCTTGTCTCAACTTTCTGCTCCCGGGGGAACCCAAATCCAGTGTCACACTGCTGGAAAGTGAGGATCCAGATTCCAGGTCAGCTCCTCTAGATCTAAATCCTGTGCACTTAACCATGATGCCTGCATCTTCTTGATGCTAATTAAATTATAAAGGCCAAATACCCTGAATGAATTTTTCCCCATTACTTGAGCTTTTTCTCTCATGATTTCTTAAGTTAAGAATACAGAACTAATTAGAGAAACTCAGCTTGTAAAGTAGTGAACATTATTTGGAAACAAATTTTACATATTTCATTTACTTTATGACTGACAAATCAAACTGATTTTTTGTCTCCTTCATTTCTAACTCATACTCTACAAGTATTAATGAATCATCATTCAACTGTTACTTAATCAACATGTTGTGTAAAAGAACTTGGAATCCTTTAGAAATTTAACTGTGCTTTTTAAAACATCCATATTTTGTTCTCATATTCTCATAAAATCTTCCCTTACTCCATTTGCTTCTTTCCCTCTCTCTTGTTAAAATGTTCTTTCACATCTCTTTCTCCTTTCTGTTTTTTCCTGATCTGTGTTAGCAAATTAATTGTAACATTAAATATACGGGGAAAAAACAATGAATAATTAATGAATTATTTTTTCACTGTCTTCAAATTGGAAGACATACTTTCTTTAAAAATATTTTTAATTCAGTTTTTACATAAATGGGCTTGTGAGTATAGAAAAACCTGCTGTATATTGCTCGCTTATGCTTTATTTTATTCCTCTTTTATTCCCTTGCTCCATTCTCTCCATTTTCACCTTCCTTTCCTCTTTCTTTGATCTCTTTTTTTACAATAGATTTAGATCTCCTCTTTCTCCAGTAATAAAAAAAAAAAAAGGAATAGAGTTTCATTAGAAATTTATGAGCACAGAGTTCAAATGAAATCCATCAGTTTGGAAAAACACTGTCTTCTCTCCTCCTTCTATTCCAAATATTGGAAAATAAACAAATGCCAAATGGATAGAGAAGTATTCTTAAGTCCTCAAGTGAAACTGAGAGTTCGATTTTAAAGAGTATCATGTTTATTAGTCTAGCAAGGTACTGCAGTAAGAAAACACCATATTATGCTGCATTCACTTAACAACTATTTACTGAGCATCACCTCTGAATAAAGTCCCATACCATGGGGCATATATTTAAAGCTAAATATAGTGTTATGTACAACACCAGGTGCTCTAATATGGTGGTTCTCAAGCAGAGGTGAATTTGTCCCCCCAGGGCAATTAATTACAAATATCTGAAGAGCTTTGGTTGTCTCATCTGGGAGTGATGGTCATGTTACTGGTATCTAGTGGGTGGAGAACAGTGAGGCTGCTAAACGTCTTACAGTGCACAGGACAGTCCACAACAAGAAGTTATCTAAAGTCTCCAGGTGGCAATAGTGCTGAGGTTGGGACACCCTGCTCTAATACTAGACTGAAACAACATGAGAAGTGATGTAACATGTCATGTTAGAAGAGGGAAAAATTTGCCTTGGAAGACCGGAAAGGCAGAACAGTCAGTGGGAAAACTGAGTCATGAGGAGGTAGAAAGAGGAAGGCATTCTGGATTCAGAAACTGTCCAGGAAAGAATATACTTGCATTCTTAATTTTAAAATCCCAACATGTCAAGCATATCCACAGTATATTTTTATGAGGAAAAAATGTTTATTTTGCTTTTAAAGCAAAATTCACCATATCACCACTAATAGGGTTTAAAAGTACCTTAGAGTTCCTTGCACTGTTAACTATTTTGTGTAACGTTAGTAGAAATTATTTTAATATTTAAAGTAATTACCATGTTCTTCTCTTGGAGTTGGCCCTATGGCCTAAATTGGGTAGTTAGCTTGAAAATTTATACTTTTTTATTGTGGTTTCTCAAAAATGTGTTACTTACAGTTTTAGAAGCTGGTACAAAATTCATTTCTTGAATCTTAATTACAATATTCATCATCACTTTTAAAAAAGCTTCTCTAACAGCTATTTCATTATACCAAGGGCTCTTTGAATATTTCATGCAGTAGCAGACAGTGAAAAATGTGTAAAACTTTAACATATTAAGTAGAATTCTTTTCAATGGATAACACAATTTGGAATGAGGCACAGAATGATTAATTGCTGACCTATCCTGTGTCATACTGTTTCCTTACCTGAGCATTTATTACGGCTTGAGGAACCTAAATCTAAAAAGCTTTAAAGACAAAGGGGATTTTTTATGTCTAAGTTACAAATGGCTCATAAAGCAAAAAAAAAGACTGTATATATTAAAATATATGAAGTGAAATGTCTTTATTCTATAATCTGTCCTCTTTTTAACTTTTTATGAGCAATATCTTTGAGTCCTTGCTTATTTGAAATTTCTTAAAATTTAAATCAGATCGTTTTGGTCATTATAATATCTTGTTTCCTGCTAAAGTAAAGTATAATATATTTTAATCTGAAATGTAAATCAGATAGCTACTGACTCACATTTTGAATCTACGAATATGCTTCAATACATTCATTATGTATAAAGCATTAATTGTCTCTAATTATGTTCTTCAAATTACAAAAGATATGTCCATAAGAAGAAAAGAAACCCCGTGTGAAGTGGTTCACTGTAGAAAAGGTCTCTTCTTATCAGAAATGTAGAATTTAACATTAATAATATTTAGTTGGCAGAAGAGCTGGCATCAAAATAAAGAGATTAGCCTTTAGGCCAAAGGCCACAGCTGAAACTTCACCTTGATGCCACCTATGGGAGAAAATGCTGAGGAATGTCTTCAGGCTAAATAAAGTTCAGTTAGCCATCTTCACTTTAATACTGATTTGAAAGCACAGTCAGAAGTGGTCTCTCATTTTAGCTAATACGCCTTTCAGAGATCACCAGAATCCCCTCCAACACGTCTATGCCCCTGTCTTATCCCTGGGACAGTGGGATTCCACTAGCTAGCACTGCCTTCTAAGACAAGAGGTTAGATTTCTTATGCAGTGGAAAAACTGAGAATTTATGCGATTTGGCTCTTCAAATATTGCAGTTGGTCTGATGACATTCAACGCTGGGTGAGGCTCTTCAGTGCAGTCAAAAAGCTGTACACAAATAACTTTAGTACGAGTGGTGATGTGATACGGTCTGAGCACACTGAATCCTTTCCCAGGGTAGAAATGTGTTAGATAAGGGTTACAGTAATGCTGAGCAGTACTGGGCACTGAAAGCAAGTTGTCCACCACTGTGCCAGTCTTCCCAACCAGTCCTGCGAGGTGAGTAACTTCATCCATGCTTGTCCGGTTAAGCAATGAGTCACAAATAGATTAAGAAACTTGCTAAAGTCATATAGATAAGTGGCAGAGACAACGCCCTTCCCACTATTTCACACTTATTTTCATCAGCAAAGAAAGCAGAATGTATTATTACTTCCTACACCCACCCCGCGCTTTCTTCTCCATAGTTTTGAATAATTGGGGTTACACTTCATACTTCTTACTTCTCATTTTGGTAAGACTAAAGCTCCCTTCTGTTCCGGAGATAATCTTTCAGTTGGTATCTTTTTCACATCAGCAACAAACTCTATCCCCGAACGTCTTCCTTGCTTCCCAGTTTCTTCTCATTCTGGCCCCAGTTACTGGGCAGACTTAGTGGCCAAGGCATCTTTTGAATGTTAATTGGAAGTAATTGTACTGTAGTAATCTAAGTTGAAAATAAGAAAATGCATCCTGCTTTCCGAAAACCCTTTCTAACATAGGCTGATTTCACTCCTCTGGAGGTAGGGTGTGTGTGTGTGTGTGTGTGTGTGTGTGTGTGTGTGTGTGTGTGTGTGTGTGTGTGTGTGTGTGTGTGTCTGTGTGTGTGTGTGTGTGTGTGTGTGTGTGTGTGTGTGTGTGTGTGTCTGTGTGTGTGTGTGTGTGTGTGTGTGTGTGTGTCTGTGTGTGTGTGTGTGTGTGTGTGTGTGTCTGTGTGTGTGTGTGTGTGTTTAGGCTGTTGCTGCTTTGGTCTTTCTCTTTTCTACTCTTCTCACCCTTGTCCCCCACCAGCAGAAAGATCATTTTGTAACACTCCCCTTGCACATAAAGTCATATCATGAGTGCTAATCTACATTTCTCTCTTCTCCCAATGTAAATCCTAGAAGACAGGGCCTTGCTTACTCATCCCTCAAATCTAAGTGCTCAGTATAGTACCGGATACAAAGTAGGTGCGTTAGTGAATTTTAGAAAAAATAAATGCTGGGAAATTAAATGCAGAAAATTTTTAATTGTGTGATATGACACAGTCCTCATATTTGAATTGATGCCATTACAAATCTTTATTGAAAGCAAGTATATTTACAGCCCAAAAGAGAGGGAGAGGGAGAGATAAGAGGGAGGAAAGAGAGAGAGAGAGAAGTTTACAGTTTGATGGCTGATAGTGTTTAGTAGTTTCTTTACAAGGTAGAAGATAGTAAGTGCACTGGAGAAATACAAAGGGCTATATAAAGTTAGATGGAGAGAATAAGATCTCGCATCTGTATTAAACTCTTGAAATCACCATGTGTTATTCAATCTGTTACATGAACTTAAACATAACCAGTAAAAAATGAAATACACTACTGTGTTCCGTTTAGGTCACAGATATATTCATATACCCTTGCATTTGACTCATTTTTAGGAGCATTTTCCATGTGCCAGCCTTTGTGTTAGATGCTAGTTAAAACTACAATGAAAGGCTGTGCTGAATATCTTCCATTTGCCCCTTCTAATCCACCCTACTTTCTCCCTGGGGCTGGGGCGTATTGATTACAACAATAGACTCTCTTACTCCTTGTTTCCCATTGGGTTCAGCCAGTAGGGAGCCCCTGCAAAGCTCTGGGGGAGGAAAGAGTTAGGTAAGGTATTCATTCTGTCCGCTCCCTCTGGGCATGATCCATTCATTCAAGCTGACTTTGTCCTTTGACTCTAAGCCTCTCAAAGTTGCCTTCCCTAGAAGACTCTCCTTGTGGACCACAGTAATGACTTCCGCCCCTCAGGCTTTAGGGATTATGGATATTAACAACCCCACTATCCCTCAACCCGCCACCTAAACCTTCACAAACTGTCTCTTTCTTAAAGCAACCAAAATTACCCTAATTTGAGTTTCCATCTGTTTGCTAATGATACCCCGATGCATACAAAGGCAAATCTTCATGGCTTTGCTAGGTTTTTCTTCCATGCCAACTCTTTCACTCAGGTCATCAAAGATTAACATTTTAAAATAAACAAATCAAGCATCAGAATAATTATCTTTGGAATGAGAAACAGAAAACATTGCATTTTGATGACTGAGCTACCCAGAATGAACGCAAGCGTATATTAGCTTTTCACTCACAAGAATATTTCCGTTATACTCTGGCCAAGTCAACAAAATCCCAGCTCCCACTTTCTCATAATGCAGTTTATCTTGCTCAGTTTCATGTCTGAAAACTGGAAATCATATTGAGACAACTGGGAGCCACTGGTGACATTTGCAAAGTTTAAGAGCCCTCATAGCACAGACTAAGCAGATGTTTGTTGTATGTCATGTAATGGGGAAATTATCATTCTTTGTGCGCTTATCTAAGTATGCATATTTCTAGGTCAGAAAAGGGGTACTTTCATTATTGCTTCCTTCATTTTTTAGTATAACTAGTTGAAAGATTAATTTTTCCATAACACTACCCATACAACTGTGTGTAATGCAAAGGTATCTTTTCATTTCTCAATTGGGTGAGAGCTAGATCTCATTCCAAGACTATGCAGAATACCAGTGGTATTAGAACACTGCTTTCTCACTTAAGTACTCTGTTAGTTGCATCTTAAAGGCTAAGTTGGATTTAAACAATTCTGATAATGAGTAATGTGCATATTTTTCTAAAATTAAACCAAAAAATTAAATAAAAATTATTTTGTTTCTAAAAACAAACAACAACAAAAAGCACTTGACATTGGCATTACATTCAAAGATCTAAGAAAAACCATTCACACTTGGAGTTTACTATAGTTTATAGGCATCTTCAAATACCTTTTTCTCACCTGAGTCTGAGGACAGCCCTGCAAAGTCAGACAGAGGTCTTTAGATTATTGGTCTGATATTCCACACTGCCTCTGGGTGCTCTTTTGAGATGGGCATTTCACCCAAGAGCAGTAGATGCCATTGAAGTGATTTGAGCAAGGGTACAGTGTGCAGAAAAAGACTGAAGGGAGACAAGACAAAAGAAGGCAGCCAGGTTGGAGGCTAGGCTGTGCGAATAACTATGGAGACATGCGAGTAGGTTCAAGATGTAATTCAGCACTCTAATAAGCATGAGCTGGTGAAATAAATCTTGTCAAATTGATAGAAATTTAGGATAATAAATTTCTTTTATAGGGTATTAAAATAAAGCAATATTTACTTCTGTGTGGTGAAATTGGTTTTTTTCTGCCTGCTTATAATTTTCTGCACTTTCAAATTATCAAAGTATGTCCAGGCATTTCTGTTGAATCATAATTTTAAAAGAAATATGTGGAGAACACACTTTGATCTGCAAAGTAAATTAGTTTCATTGAATACCAAGGTATAATCAGTTCAACGTGGTAGGTTTTAATATCTTTCAGGGCCTTGGATTTAAATCTGTGGGATGAAATAAACAGCCCAATTAAACCTTCTCCTTACGATTCTAAGGATCTCAAAATTGCTCTGTTGGTAGGAGAATTTTACAGAGTATGAACTACACATACATGTGTATTTACAAACATATATATGCTATATGTGTATATGTAATTTAGTTATTTATAAATCTTATTTTATGAAGAAAATGACCAGAGTAATTCTGTAATGCATTGATTAAAATTAAGCAAATGCTAAATCAGTGATAAAACAGGTATTCTTAAAATTATCTAACACTTTCTTATTATGGGTAATTATGATATTCTTCAATGTTTTTGTTATAGTTATTTTTGTTTTAGGACTGATTAGAAAGTGAAACAGAGGTTAGAATGAGTTGTTGGGAATTTTATGGAAATGCTGACAAACTGAGATGGCAGAAAAACATTCTTCAAATCACTGAGTCAAGAAAGCAAAACACAAGACAATTTCTCTGGATCCTCTGAGCCATAACATCTTGTTTTTATTCACTGAGAACAGGTTTCTGTGACCAGTGGGTTCAGTAGCATTAACTGAAAATTGCAGACTATTGCTTTACAACCTCTATGTGCCCTTTATAACTAACTTCCAAGAAAAGATATGGGATGTTTTCTCCCTTGGTTATCCCGTGGCACTAGAAGTTAAGCCCTTGCTATTCAGTGTTTGATTTATCTTAGAAAAAGAAATAAGAACTGTGTTAAGTAAAATGGAAATAGTAAATCTCAATCTTTAAAGGTTGAAAGTCAAGCTTGTATAAACCTCTGGCATAAAGGTCTCTATTTATGGAGAAGAAGGGGCAAGAAATTGGTATGTTGGTTAAAACAGGGAAATGGGGAACCATGCAGTCATGGCCCAAGCATCTGCTCTACCTCTGCTTGGCTATATGACCTTGAGACAAGTCACTTAACTTCTCTAAGCCTCAATTTTCCCATCTGTAAAATGGATAACACAGCAATTCCAAAGTCCACTGGGTCCTGGGAGGATCACAGTGGTAATACACGTGAAGTGCTTAGTGCACAGCAATCTCTCAATAAATGTTAATTTTTAGTGCATCACTGATATTGGACACACTGTCTAAAAAGTACCTCTTTCTTTTACAAACATGAACAGAGAGAAACTGTCTTAGGATGCAGCTGTCTGAGCAAGGAAGCCAATAGTCAATCACATGCTCCTCTGTGAGCTGTACCTCATTACCAGGGGGCTCTCAGAGTGACTGAGAAACCTACCACACTGAGACATGAAGGATTCACACCTGCAGTTTCTGTGAACTTCTTCTCCATATATGCCATGGTTGTCAAATAATTGTATATTTTTTGAACACTTGGTATATGCACAAAGCGCTATGCTGGTAGGAGACACGGGGAAAACTCTCTGCTCCAAGGAGCTTACAATGAAGATAAAAACAACTACATGAGAGGGAAAAAGCATCACACAAGGTAGCTTACGCTAAATACCAGGTGAATCTAAAGACCAAGTACTAAGGGCTTTCAAGGAAGGAGAAATGACTGTGGGCAGGAGAGTGGGGAGGATTCAGAGAAGCGTGGCTCAAGGTGGGCTTTGACAAATGTCTGAGGTTCAGGTAAGAGGAGAAGAGGAGGGCGTGTCTGCAAGGCACAGAGTCCACATCTACAAGAAGAAGTACTTCTCAATGTGGAGTCCCAGGAGTAGCAGTGTCAGGGCTCCCGGTGTGTCAGTCAGCTTAGACCACAGTAACAGAATGCCACAGACTGGGTGGCTTAAACCAAAGAATCGTATTTTCTTATAGTCCTGGAGGCTGAAGGTACCAACAGATTCAGTTTCTGGTGAGAGCCCTCTTCCTGGCTTGGAGGTAGCTGTCATCTCTTGGTGTCCTCACATGGTAGAGAGAGCACACTCTCTTCGTGTCTCTTCATATAGAGACCCTAATCCTGTTGGGTCAGGGCCCCCCCCCCACTCTTATGACCTCATTTAACCTTAATTACTTTCTTAGAGGCCTTGTCTTCAAATACAGTCACATTAGAAGTTAGAGCTTCAATATATGGATTTTGAAAGGACACAAGCATTTGGTCCTGAGAACTTGTTAGGACTGCAAAATCTTAAGCCTCACCCCCAGTGCTGAGTTAGAGACTCCAGGTTTAAGGCCCAAAAGTCTGTGTTTTAACCAGCCCTCCAGGTAACTGAGTTTGAGAACCACCGGAGTAAAGGGTCTGTAGGGAGGAGTGAATAGAGGGGAGATGGAAGAAAGAGGTTATGATCAGAACTTAGAGAGCTTTGAATGTCAGACCCAGGAGTGTAGAGATTGACCTGCAGTCAATCTCTAGAAGGCCCAGAAGAAAGGAGAGGTCAACAGATTAACCTAAAGGACTCATGCTGTGCCATCTACTTTTGCATAGGAGGGAAGGAAGAAAGGAAGGAAAGAATGCAGAAAAGAAGGGAGGGATGGAGAGAGGAAGGGAAGGAGGGAGAAAGGGAGAGGAAGAGGGGAGGGGAGGGAAGGGAACCTCTTGGTAAATAGTTTTGCAGTTTAAATATTTAGTCTAAATGTAGTAATAGCAGGAACAGACAAGAAGGGATGAATATGAGAAACATCACGAAGGAAGAAACTACAGGTCATTACAAAATAAAGCAAACAAAGGAGATAGAGTGGTAAACTTAGGTAACCTGTAGATCAGTGAAACCTACCGCTAAGCAAAATGTAGAAGTGTTGATGGGGAGCTGTTTTGATGCAAGTGATAAATTCCATTTTATTTATGTCAGTGTTAATAGCAGGACATACAAGGGACTGTGTCCACTGGGCAGATGGGAAAGGTAGTGGAGAGAGTGGTTGGTACTTCAACTACATTCAGGAAGTGATTCCTGAATCCTGGGGAGAGGGTGCAAGCTCTGAGGAAGGGCACAGAGCAAGGGAGGATAAGCGAAATCACGGAGCAAGCCACCATTCAGAGGAAAAGCCGTGGCCAGGAAACAGAAGGCGATCAGGGCAGGGTAAATATCAGTGCCATTTAAGCACTTTTGCTCCTAGCACCTTCAAAGGTCTCTGAGTCTGAGCACTTCAGAAGGGACAAGTTTACAGCTCCTTGTGAGTCCTGTGGGTAGATCATCATGCTCGTGACAAGGGCCAACTAGGCAAAATACGAATTATGAGCACCACTGCTATTAGCCTACTGGTAAACTGGGTGATGGCCTTAAGTACCATCGAAAGACCTAAGGGTGTTGACCATTTACATGTACTTAAGAAATGCGTTAATTACTTCATTGGGGGTTTCTGTAACAATAAATGTGTGGTTGTCAAACTTCAGTGCACATGAGCATCACCTGCAGGGCTCGTTAAAACACAGACTACTGGGCCTCATTCTTACAATTTCTGAATCATGAGGTCTGGAGTTGGGTCCGAGAACTTGCATTTGTAACAGGTTCCCAGGAGCTGCTGATGCCTCCTGGTCCAGGGACCACACTTTGAGAACTGTTGCTAAGCCCTACGTAGAGGCACGCCCTATAATGACACCACCTGTAGCTCATTCAAGGCATTGGCTGCAAACAATAATTTCAGGCCATTTTTTTAGTGTGTCCAGGCTGAAACCTCTAGATAAGAGCACTGGAGAAGCATAAGAAGAAAGTATGGAGTCAATAAAAATGGTTTTTTCCAAATGAAAGTATGTGCTTTACAGCCTCAAAGGAAGAGCCTCATGTAGACTACACACACACACACCCTAAAAGGTAAGATACAGAAAAGTCTTTATGAAAGAAAACAAAAACACTTTCTTCTGGGCCAAAGTTGACATTCAGGCCTGCATATTTTCCTCACATTCTCCTCATATTTTAGCTTTCACATCAAATGACATTGCCTTTTTAGTATACTGGAAGAACCTAGAAACTTGACTCCTGCCTGTGACTCCATACAAAAGGGGTTATTTTCAATTACTTTCAGTTCAGTTTTTGTTCATGAACAATAGGATGTTATTGAAAAGCCAAGTTCTATGGGAAAACTTGGCCATTTATGTATGTGTTTATAATGTAAAATTTTGTGATCGGTTTAGAATACATTAGATCCTCTAGCTCTAAATTGCATGGTTGTCTTATGTGTGGTTATGCCTCATTTCATTTTCCACTGGAAGTCATTTCATTCCCTTGGTTTATAAACACCTTGAATTCTCTTTAACTGAAAAGACAAGGTAACTTGATAGAGCATCCCCCTTAGCAATAATAACCCCCAAGGTAGAATCAAACTAAGCAGAGCAAAACTATAGGCATCATGTCCTACATCGTTCAAGAAAGGAAAGAAAATGGTGCTGAAAGGCAGGAAAGCCACTATGAAGAAATTCAAAAGAATAGACGGATGTACTGGAAATGCAAATGAAGAATGTCAATTTTTCTTTTCCTTTGGAGTAGGCCAGTTTGGAAATTAGCAGGTAAAAAGTTGCAGTTATTTAGATGGGAAGGCTAGTGAATCCTAGACAAACAGGGTCCCAATGTCCATTATACAAAGCATACCTGTGTATCCTACTTGATCCTCTCAGTGATCCTGTAAAGAACAGGGGACTATACGCATTCTCTGATGAGAAGACAGGTCTTCAGGGTGAGATTGGGTGACTTGTAAGAGTCACATCAATATTAAGTAGTAGAACTGGGCTCAACTCCAAATTTTTCAAACTGTAAACACAGGACATTTTTCACTAACCAGCCCACTAACCAAAGCTTTTATCAGAAAGCTGAATTTTCTAATATTTAGAGTAATGCTCTGGACATACGAGTAAAACCAATTTTGGCCCATAGTCATTACGCCTTGTCATTAGCCTACCATTACTAATCTATGTGAGCAGCAGAATTAAGATGTAATAAAGTCTAAGAGAACCTCTTATTATTTGTGTGGATACAACAGTGACCGAGATGGGTAACTATAGACATTAATTCAACAGATGTTTATATATTGCCTAAATCTTTTCCCTCGCACTGTGGAGTGTTTGGGAAGTATAGATAAAAAATAGTTTTTCCTCCCAATCTTTGGGAAGACAGGAACTAGAAAGGTGAATGTACAGAAGAATCACCTACTGAGGGATATAACTAGGTTGGACAGACTGTTAAAGCCATCAGTCAACATTAATTTACCAGCAGCACAGCCACTTTTCATCAGTTCCCTTATTCATTCACTCAACATTTAATCATTCATAGATTCATTTTATACACCATATGGCTAGACGCTACCCAGATAATTTGTTTCCTTCCAGCAATCATTTACTACCATTGTAAATTGTGTTAGTCTGTTGATTGGGATTCAAACTTAGATTTCAACTTCCGACTTTTGTGTCATGTTGATTTGATACGATAGCTATGAAGTGACATGACAGAATATCAGATGGCAGAATCTCCTTCTACCAGTGTCATTCAGAAAACCCATGAAATATTTATACGGTCTGAAGTTTCCTATGTGCCCAGAGTCTACTGTGGGAAACAGGGTTTTCTACACTCCTTCCCAGTTCTTAAAAACAACCAGCAAGCAATTAATACAACTTACTGAAAATGGCTGGTGTAAAAGGCAATTTGGACACAGTATGGATTTGCAATGTTTTAAAAGATTATGTAGTTTTATAACTTCCGTGTTAAAGGCCTCTGTACCCTCCCCCTACTTCTCAATTTATAGACATTTCTGTTAGGATGGGGTTCATCCCAGGAGGCATATGTCACCCTGCCCCCTTCCCCAGACAACCAAATTCCTAGGGAGGATATTTGTTATACCAAGTTTCAAAAGCTAGTAACATTGGTCCTGGGCACTGACCATAGGTGAAACACTGTAGTCTCAGGAAGATGGATTTTGTCTAATTCCTGGATCAGGCAGAATCAAAGTTGTAGAGATATGAAATCCCTAGATAAGATGGTTCAGCAATTAGCCCTAGAACCCAAAGCATTATCTGCTCAAATACGAAGGAAATGCTAATATATTTTTAATTTATTTTCTCAAGCAAATTGAAGTCTCCTTTGTGCATATGGTCATATTATCTATTTCTTCAAAACTTGGCTCTGCCGTTTATTAACTATGTAACATTGGGTAAGTTATTCATTTCTCTTTGCCTCAATTCCCTTATCTGTAAAATGAGGATAAGAATAGTACCCCCAGTGTGGTTGGTGAGAAGATTAAATGAATTCATATATATAAAGCTCTTAAAACAATGCCTAATACTTAATAAGTACTTTATAACTGGATTCTTAATTGCAGAACTAGTGATATTTTATTGTTTTTGTTTCAATTAAGGCAGTTGTGTTTTCATCTCTTATTTTGCCAAGAAAACTCTATGGAAATCTATCTCCTAGCCCTTATGCTAAGAGTGGTTTTAGTGATGCAAGTACGTCACAAGTGTATAACATTTTTCTCCAGAAATAATTTAAAGTTCTTGGACAGCTTCTGTTAGTCTCATTCTTTGGCTCATTTGAACAGACTCAATTTTTGAATGATTTGTACTTGATATTGTATAGAAATGTAGCCAAAAAATTGAAAGATAATCTTCTATTCCTTTTATTATTCACTCCATCTCTTGAAAAATGATTAGGTGGCTAACAGATTTTCTCACAGCATAACAAATATTAAATATAAAAATGGCTTTAAGAACTTTCAATAAAAAAAGCATCTTCAGTAGCAATTATAGTTGTCTACTGAGTGTTTGGTTTTAGTGTTTTGACTGAACTAACTGGCAGTTTTGGTCAAACATCCAACATGACTGAGTCTCGCTGAATTGGACTGGGGTTGAGCTACTTAGCATGAAAGTTCAAACCAGAAATATGTGTAAGTTCCATTTTAGAGATTATATTTACCAAAATGTTGCCTTTTCGTGGCATATAAATATACTTAATACAACTGTGGGCATTCTTTCTCCCAGAAATGTTACATTAGAAAGAATCTTTCCTGTAACACATGCCAAACATGCCTCCCTGTGAATTTTAGATAATTTGTCCCCGTAGAAAGCTGACCACAGAGGCAAGCCAATTATAGTGTTTTTAGTTTTGTGGATTTTTTTTTCATCTATGAATGGGAATTTAAATAAAAATATGTCAAATGACTTTAGGTCCAGACTTACTCTGAAGAGCTACCCTCTGCTTACACACGTGTGCAGACACAAGCAGAACAACAACTCAAGAGGCCAAACAAGAAAGGTCTCTAGGGACAAGTAGTGTGATCATGTGTGAGACATTACACAGAACTAGGTGCCCAGAGAAAGGCAAGAGCCAGAGGAATCCTACCAGGTTCACTAGGAGACAACAGCTGGAGGACAAACCGTTTAAGACCCAGCATCCTTTGGTAGAAAGGCATCCACAGCACCTCCAGACCAGAGTTTCTGTTGCTTCAGGCCCTCCACACACAAGGGGTTCATCTTAGCCCAGGGTTTGGGGCTCTCTGTTTATGAACCCCACAGACATGTCTGGGGGAAGATGTATGGAAGGAGAGGGAGAATTGCTAGGCATGGAGAATCGTCACATCCTGAAGCATTGCAGAAGGGGGCACAAGTGCCCAAGCTGTGTGAAAGGTAATAATTTTAAAAAAAAGAATTGGATTTTGATCTTCTCATGAACTGGCAATCTACTGCCTAACACATAAAAAGAACTCCAAATGTTATTTGCGTAAATTACAGAATGATGTGTTAATACATTACATCAGAAATATCACAGGAAACTGCTTACATTAATGATGATTCTAAACGTTAGAAAAGCAGATACATTATATAAAATTCTGATTCTGACTGTATAAAAATACTATTATGTCTAGCCAATAATATAAGCCATTTTTCAATTATATCTAATTTTCATGGAGCAAAATAATGATTTTTTTAAATTGAGGTATTAGATGTATTCCTGCAAGGCAGAGTTTGGCTTAATATTAGGAAAAACGTAAGGAATGGGATGTCTTCTTATGTAGTAATGTCTGCATGATAGAAAATAGCCAGGCTAAGACTGGTCAGGACTTTCCAGGCATATTGTAGAAAGGACTGCTGCGATGAATGGAAGATTTTAACCTCTAAGGTCCTTTTTAATTCTAAGGTTCTAGAAGATTGCTTGAGGATTATAGAAATTCAGAGTAAAAAGCTACCTGAATACAGTCCTACAGTTTTATATTCTCCAGGGACATTTCCATGCATTCTATGTATGGTTTGGGTGGATTGACGTTCTGTGGAATCAAGCTAAAGGAAGCAGCACTAGGAAGAGTTTATTAAAGTTTTCCTAAAAGAATTTAGGAAATGTATCCTGATTTAGCTCAAGTATTGTAAAATTCAATTTGGTGTTATAATTTCTACTAAATTTCCTAAATTTTTCCTTCTGTCTTTAGAAGGATTTGGCTGCTTGCATATGTCATTCATGAAATTTATTACCGAGCAGACACACAGTAGATGTTTGCTGTGTTGCAGTGAGGCTAGCCTTTGAGAGGATGCAGGGGTCGTTGGGTTGTTAGGCTTAAAAAAAAATGGCCACTTGAGTTATTCTATTTAAGAGCTACCAGATAAAGAATACTTTAGTGTTTTCTAATTGTTCCTCAGCATGACGATAGAAGATATGAGGGGAAAAAATCCAGAAACAAGAAAAAATAAGTTATGCAGTCAAATTAGTGTTGTGACCTCTGTCTTGAAAGTTAAGCAGTTTTCCCTCATTTTTAACTTGCTAATATGCATTGAGAAGAGGACCTAGTGTGCAATATTTCCACATATATTTGTTCATGGAAATCTCTTATATTTACAAAGCCCATTTGGTATAGATGACTCATAACGCCATGTATAAATACTGATTAAACTAAAACACACGCATACACACATACTCATGAATTTTTAGAGTTTGTTTTCTTTCAAAAATGATGGCAGCGGTATTTGTTCTGTTCATTGCTGTACCCCGGGCGCCTGGTGCTCAATATTTATTGAATGAAAAATCAGCAATCGTGCTAGTGCAAAAAAAAACAAAACAGTCCATTCAATTATTCTTCTCACCAAATCCTTTCTTCCCGCTTAACCCCTCTCAGAATAATCAGACCTTACAGTAATAGCAGATTTTAGAGTTTATTAAATATATCTGTGTTCATGATCTTACTTGATCCTCACAAAAACATAGGTCGAGAAATATTGTCATTCCTATCTTATCAATGAAAAAATTGAGGTTCCGAGAAGTGAAAAGACGCAAGCAAAGTCCCATCACTAATGATTAAGACACAAATCCCTGCTTCAAGTTTCCACATCCAGTACATTCTTTACTACCCATGAGCATTTATGCCAGCCTCAGAGGTTCAGATCAAGAAGAGAAAAGCTAAGCAATTTCTTCCGCATTGGACTCCTCCTGCTTTCGCTTTGGCGTTGTATCTTTTATAAACCACCAATGTAATTTCTATTTCTTCAGTATCTCCTTGCAGTCATTGTTAACTGTTTTTATCTACAACAGTATATAACAGGTAAGAACTTTCTCTCTAACTCTGGTAAAACTGTCCAAGTTTTGAAAAATAAGATTCTCCAATAATATTAGACCATTATGGATCCAGGGCCCTGGGAGAATCTCAAGAGAGCAATTGTTCCTACAGTAATCAAATGCTTAAAACACCGAAACACTGTTGGTCTACACTGTTTATGAGAATCTCCTTTAGGTGGCCCAATTAGTTTTCAATCCCTTGTACAGTGAAAAGTTCTTCCTCACATCTAGACACATTTTCTCTGGATATGTGTTAAGCTTATTTTATCTATGTTTCTGTCCTGAATAGAAATGAAGGATATCTGCTCCTTTTCTTCCTGAGATTACTTATACCCTAAAGAAAAAATGGACCTCTCATTCTTTCTCTCTTGTCTCTCCCCAACCACTGCAAGTAAAGTTGAAGAGCACATAATCTATACTATTTAAGTTAGAGACCTTGAAACGATTAATTTCCTCTCTTGCTTTTAAAGTGGTTGAGTGTTTTGATGATTTTTGTTTGTTTTTAGGAAGAGGTTTCATAGGTGTAACATAGCAGACATATAATCGTTTATTAACCTCTTATTCTATTAAATGCTTTGAGCCATGGAGAATAATGGACACCATTCCTACCAGAGTAAGTCTTGGTCTAATCTACCAGAGCTAACAGGTAAGCATGGGACCGGTAGAGGGTCATTTCAAAGCAGCTCTTATTAGCGTGGACTGCTCCTTCATCTCATTAGAGCGAGGCTCTATAAATCCCAGTTATCCAAGGAGCACTGGTGAAAGAGAGAAGTCTAGAGATGGATCTTGATAGAGGCATATGCTTTAGAGAAGCAAGGACTTTCTATGAACACAATATCATATCACCAAAGGCAGAGAGTTAGGCTGGGTTCAGGATATGGAGGGAGCAGGCCAGAAGGTCAGGAACAGAAGGTCTAGTTTGAGAACAGAATGAGCTCAGGTAGATTAAATTAGATTATAAAGTACCTCTTAGATTTCTTTGTCCATATAGAACTTTCATATTTCTGAATACATAATAACTGTAACACCTGAATACTCACTACAATTCACTTTTTGGTACCTTATTTTTTTATGTGTTTTATTGATAAACAACATTTCTGAATTTGGAACATCCTCACCTAATCAGTATTTTTTTTTTCTTATACAAGTTTTTTTTTTTTTTTTCCTCTCTCTTTGGGGAAAAAAAAAACAAAAAAACTCACCTCTTTTATACTTTAAGAGAACTCCATAGATTGATCATGTATTCATTCATAGCTAAGTGTTTATCATGGACCGTGCACTATTCTAGATGTTAGCGACACAACACCGAATACTGCAGCCTCTACTCTTAGGTCATCTACAGTCTAATGGATTAGGTTAGATTAGAGTGAACTACTGCATTCTTCCTAGCAATTAATTCTTTAGTTCCAAGGAATGGTTGGCATGTCATGCAATGGATATCAGTAAAATAAATAAACAACAAACATATTTTGATAATCTATATGCCAGGAACTCTGCTACATGCTACAGGGAATCCAGAGGACAATGTAATAGGGTTTCTAATATCAAGGAGAAGAAAACCTCCTGGGGGAATAGGCCACAAACAAAATTACTTAATAATCCAGGGCAAGCTTATCAGAGCATTACAGGGCAGTGCTATCGGTTTAGAGAAGGGAGAGTACATTTGATGGTAGGAATGGGCTGAGGAGACACGGGAGAAACAAAGACCTAGCTTGACATTGAAGGATGAGTAGGATTTGTATAGTCATCAACAAGCAGAGAATAAAAGAAAGACATAAACATTGGGCAGAGTGGTGTAGTACTAGCCTTATTTGTATCACTGTCTTCTATAGGCAGCTAAAAAAAATTAACTTTGGCTTTTACCAACTCTGTCAGCAGGAAAAAAAGTAGTAAAGTTTTGGTAATCACAGAGTACCAGACTTCCCTGATCACTACCACTATGCTCTTTCATTTTGAGGGTATGGTAGAATGGTTCGGACATCTGCCTTCCGCCCTAGCCCCACCTTAAAAGAGTTCTGTCAGGGCTGTTCAATTAATTTAACAGCAGGCAGAAGGAAATACCGGATTGGCCAAAAAGTTTGTTCGGCTAATGAATACGTTGTTCAATAAAGTTCTTGGTGAAAATGGAAATTTATTTTTTTTTACTTTAAACCGAACAAACTTTTTGGCCAACAATAAAATCAGGTGTCATTCTAGGGCTACTGCCAACCATTTAAGGCCCTGTTCCCCCTCAAAATGGAGACGTGGAAGCAGGAAAAGGTGAGGGAAGAGTGAGGATGAGAAGTGCCTAAGTTTTGCAGTCTATTGCAGTGATTTGCAGTCCTCCCCACGCACTGCCCCGTCAGTGAGAGGCTGACTCACACCCTCGCCCTACTTCTCTTCTGTGATCCCACAGCCAGCTCCCCGGTCTTATTCCTGCCCTCCCCACTAGCCCTCTTCTTGTCTGGTTTAGCCTGGCTTACACTCAAGAGGCAATTCTTTCTCCATCAGTTAACAGCTCTGGAGAACAGACTAGCTCCTTACTGGCCTCTGAGGACCGAGAAAGCATCCAAAGGAAGCAAAGCCATAGGTGGTTTCCATGGAGCTGTGCAGCCTGGAGTTGGAGGGGATAACTTTATTTCTGAAGCACCTTAATTACCATAATAGCTCTTTAACACACTACTCAGAGTAATAAACACAATTGTTTCTAGCTTTCACTGAGAACAATAGATTAGATTCACTGGGCTGAAAGGGAGACAGGGTTAAAGCAAGCTGAGAGTAGGAAGAAAATCCTCCCACCCACAGCCAACCTCGTAGAAGTAAGGCACAGGAATAAGTGGCCACCACCGTGCCGCCATCAAGTAGATAGCATATTTTAATATTTTTACTTTGAGATTATAGTATCAATAGGTTTTATTTTCTAAGGTTTTTTTTTTTATTATTGTAAAATAAGTAAAGAGAACCACATAAAACAAATGTAAGAACCACAGAGGTCAACGAAGAGAACTTTGCCAGCCACCGCAGAAGCGTCTCCATGTTCCCTGTCCCAATCACACCCTCAGCCTTCCTCCAAAGGTAACCAGTGTCTTGACTTTTATAGTAATCAATTCTTAGCATCTGTTCGTAGTTTTATACCCAAGAGAGTTTATTTAGACACTAGCATTTCACCTTGCACATTCTTTTTTATTGGATACCTGTTAAGTCCCTTTAATTTGTAAGTTCCTCCTCCACCTTTTTTCTTTACAATTTACCTTTTGAAGAACATGGGTTGCTTGATCTCAGAATCTCCCATAGTCTGGATTTTCCTGATTGAAGATTTAGAGTGTGATTCAGCATATCCTTCTGTGTTCCTACGAATTAGCCACTGGGTCCAGAGGCTTGACTAGACTCAAGTTCCATCCCTTAGGTAAAGCAATAGGTAGGATTAGTGTAGAGAGTGCATAGAAGCTGGGGTGTTCCTGCCCCTTCAATGTTCACTCTGTTCTCTGTGCCCTCTCCTGTTCGTGGATTGGGCATTTCCCCTCCAAGTTCCAGCAGCTATCTCAAATTGGGCCCTGGAACCATCTGGTGAGTACCTATTGGCTAGTTTCGGGCGCTCTGGTTCTCAAATCTGTCAGATGTCCCCATGCTTCTCCTCCAAACAACCATCAGTTACACAAAAGCCTAGTGGCTGTTGGTGGTGGCTCCTGCATTCTCACGATTAGGGATTCATGGGCTACCTTGGCACCGGTTACATGGTAAATGTTTCCCTTGGGTTTGTAGTTTCACCAAGTAGTTGCTCTGTGTGTCTTCTTATGGATTTAGGAAGATCCAGAAATTAGGCTGACACTGTTTTGAGCCATCTTCTCAGAATTCTAGTATGATTTTTTATCATATGGAATGTATTTTTGAAGGAATAGATTCTTGTATATTTAATGAGAAAAATACTTGATATTCATAAAATCAGTTGACTGGCAACTTTGGCAAACCTGCTTATTCTGTATATTGAGAGATTCTTATCTGGTTGTTTATCAATCCACAGTTAATTTGCTACCAGAACCCTATTTGTAGCACTGAACTCTTTCTTAGCCATACACAGAAAATCACTTCTCTTGCTAATATTCCAATCCAGACCTATAACCATTCTCACCCCAAACACCTTCACACACGAATAGTAAAAACACAAGGACCTTCTCTGTTCTAATACATTTTGTTGAAACCTCAGTCCTGAGCATGATTTATTTTTTTTACCTGACTTCCTAAATACAGAGTTTCCATTGTCTTCATTACCAAATTCCAAGTGTTCGTTCCCACTTATTCATAGGTCCTTTGATCTCCTCAGGCCACAGATGCCTGATACCAAGGTTTCCAGACCTTTGATTTGCTTCTGCTGCTTTAACCCTCAGTTTATTGATCTGAGACCTGGACCCCTGCCCATCTCTTCATGGAGCTGGCCTTTTCTTAATCCTACACTGGACTGGCTGGCCCCATTGTCATTCATGCCCTGACCTTGTAAACACCACATTGTATAGCATCAGATGGCCTGCTTTTCCCAATATTATAGAAAACCTTCACGTGTCATTTAAAAATCTTGGAAAGTTTTAAAGAATGCATAATTTCCTACCATGGCCTAAACTGTGCTTAACCATGCATCCTAACACTTGTAGGTTATTTTCAATTAAGGAAAACAACTAAGAATTTGAAATTGCAAGTACTCTTATACCAGAAAAAAGTAACAGCTACAACACCTCTGAGTCTAGGTGGATATTTGCTGTAAACACTTTTTGACTGGGGTGGTAGAAGTTTTTGGGGATCACTGATGTCTTTATCCTTAAGGGGTTCTCCTTCTGTCTCCCTGATTCCCCCAGAATAAGCTCTAGTTCTAAATCTTTTTCTTTTAATTGAAGTATAGTTGGTTTATAATATTGTGTTAGTTTCAGGAGTCCAACAAAGTGATTCAGTTATGTATATGTATATATATTTTTTCAGATTATTTTCTGTTATAGGTTATTACAAGATCCTCCAGAGTCTGTTCCCGTGCCCTCTGCTGTGCCCCACTACTGAGGCCATCTTGACTTTGTAGTGCTGGGGTAAGCATGGTGGTCACATGGAGGAATCTATCAAAATCCCCATCCTTAGGAAGTTTACAGTTTACTGAATTGGAAGTATATGCATTTTGTGTACAAATAACTATAATCAAAGTAGAAAATACTAAAGCATTAAAGAGATTATAAATGAAGTTGTATCAAGGAGAGATTATTTTCTGGTGGAGAGGTCAAGGAGAGCTTCCTGTAGGAAATGGCCTTTGACCTCAGCTTCACATCCTGTATTTATTTATTTTTTTACTTGAAAAGATAATACATTGAAATTGACTTTTTTTTTTTTTTTTTAGAGCAGTGATATTCAGTTCTAAGGCAAATTCTGCATCATGAATGCAACCAGTTGTAGGCTCTGACTGAGGTCTAATTCTAAATAGTTTAAACAAAGAGGAAAATGAATTGTAAAAATGCTAACAACTTTCAAGTTAGAACTGAGCCACAGGGTGCAGGGGTGTATTGGACTGGGGAAATTACTGGAAGCCGGTATTTAAATTCCTTCAAAACTCTGTCCTTATCTGTATTTCTCCATGCATGTTTGACCTTTTTCAGAGTCGGATCCAAACTTTTCTTTAAAAAGAAAAATAATTTGTAATGCTCTACCCTACAATGGAGTTCCTCAGCATTGTTTGAACTTATGAAGTTTTTAGAGTGATGGCAGTTATAAAGAACACAATCACTGGGAATTATTTCTAAGGCCTTTGGCTTTTTTCCTGATGGTTTCAGACAAATAGTTGGTTTTGTATTTTTATGTGTGTTTACTTCAAAACATAAAGTCTCCTCAAAAGTATGTATTCTCTAGATTCCACGTATATGCGTTAATATACGATATTTGTTTTTCTCTTTCTGACTAACTTCGTATAGAGCAGGGAGCTCAGCTCGGTGCTCTGTGGTGACCTAGATGGGTGGGATGGGGGGGTAGGATGGGGGAGTGTGAGAGAAGTCCAAGAGGTAGGGGATGTATGTATACATATAGCTGATTCACTTCACTGTACAGCAGAAACTAACACAACACTGTAAAGCAACTATATCCCAATTTTTAAAAAAAGTATGTATTCTCTAGGGGAAAAAAAGCCAATATCTCTTCACTTTTCTGAGGTTCAAGTTTTTTTCAGAGGTTCAAGACTTTTTTAAGAAAATAGCATTACTGAAGAGTAGATATTAAAATTTTTCTTCTTAATCAAATCTAAGGCCTAGATTAATCAAAGCTACAATCTAATCAGTATATTCAAGATACTTTCCTTTAAAATAAGACATATTAGTATTTGCTATAAATATAAAATGTGTTTTTTAAACAAAAATAAAATAGATCTTTCCAAATTAAAATGAAAAAACATAAAGGAATTAACATTTATAAGCACCTGATATATGTTAGACAGCGAGTTCAGCCAATGTTACCTCATTTTGTCCTTTTCATCTTATGAAGAAGATGTGATTATTTTCAGTTCCACAGCTGAACCGAGTGTCAGAGATATTAAAATGATCACCCAAGGCCAAAGCTAATAAACAACAGAGCCAGAATTCAAACCCAAATCTTTCAGATTACAAATTCAGATTTAAAATTACAAAAATCTTCAAGTAGGGTTATTTATGTATCTATGTTATTCCACTGCTGTATAAGGAGGAAATGCAGTGCACTCATTTCATGGGGTTTTGCCCCCACAAAACCTAGCCAAGTGGCCAGTTTAATATATTAGTAACCAAATGAAGAAACCATGTTTAATTCATTTATTTTTAAACTCTATACAGTAACTCAATTTTTATATATCCAGATTTCAAAGTCTTATTCAGTACTGTATAACGATCAGTAAGCAAAACAGACTAAAGCAGGTAAAGAAAAGGAAAGAAGAAGAGGAAACACAGAGGGTTTCTTGCATGAAGTTCTCTATGTTCACCGTACCTGCTGGGAAGTGGAACCATATCTATTCTGTTTCTTTTCTGACAAATGTTATTCATTCTGTCCGTTACAGTTCCTTCTGTCTTGTTATGCTGTCTTCGCCGAATTACATTAGATTAGACCAGTTCTTGAGAAAACGTTCAGAGCAATACATTACCAAGCCCTGGTGCATTTCTGCAGAGGAGTTAATTTGTGTATGTATGCCCACCTCCTGCAGAGTAACTGCCTCAAAGTTGGGGACAGTTATATTTTCCTATTAGAACACTAGCCTCTAGTTCTTTAGCCTTTTGACCTGCAATGCAGTCTATGATATTAAATGATCTCTCATTTAATAGTAGCACAATGCATACTATTGTGCTATTTGATTTTTCATACACACCTTTTCATGTCTTATATACAGATTTCCCCCCCTTTAGAGTGGATTCATAATATCTCATAATAAGATATATGATGATGTACTCACTATTTTACTACTTATAAACATATAGGTTGTATCTAAATTTTTTAGCCATTATAAAAATGTTGCCATGAAATCTTTAGCCATACAATTCTTTGTGTATCTATGCAAATATTTCTGTATGACAGGTTCATAGGAAAGAAATTGCTAGGTCAAAGGGAACGATTTAATATTCTAATAAACAACCACAATAATACAGAGGACTTTCTATATGCCAGGCGCTTTTGTAAGTTCTTTACAGGTGATAACATGTAATCTTTACAACAATTGAAGGAGTCAGGTACTACTATTATTATTTCACAGATGAGGGAATTGAAATATAGAGAGATTCAACAACTTACCCAAGGTCACCCAGCTAATACGTGGTGGAGCCTGAATTCAAATCTAAGGAGTGTGGCCCAGAGACTTGCTATGCACGCTGCCTCCAAAACTTGCTTTCCAGTTAATTTTTTATATATGTTATCCCACCAATTTTGCCAATAATGTATATTATTTAAAAATTTAGATATAGTTTTTTTTAATTTAACATTGAAACAATTTTAATCTTGGTGTAACTTCATGATGCAGTAAAGTTCAATCAATCAGTAGAACAGACACAGGAGTACACAATGAGGCAGAATATTGAGTACGAAAATGGGTGGTATGGATAAGAACACAGAAGTGGATGCAAGTGACAGTCAACCATATAGGCTGGAGTGACTGGAAAGCCATAAAGAGATGGCAGAGTTCAGGTGGGGGGTACTACTTAAATATATGGAAGGAAGGCTTGCAGAAAGGGATACTGTTGAGTGTAGTGAGGGATGAATTTGATCATAATTGATGGAGGCAGAATTTCTAAAGCCAAGAGTTACTTAGGGAATGTGGAATTTCCCCTCAAAACAACAGGAAGCCTTGGTTCTAGGAGAAGAAGAGTAATAGGAAGAAATTTGTATCTTGGGAAGTTTAGTCCTGCTAAGTGATATAAAATATAATAGAAATGTATGAAAGCAAAATGACTTCTTGGAAGGTGACAGAGATACCAGATTTGGTGATGAGATCACAAACTAAGAGAGTAGAATGTTGAAGTAGAGATTGAATCAAATAAACTCTGTAAAGAATAATTGGCAAGGGCTTCCCTGGTGGCGCAGTGGTTGAGAGTCTGCCTGCCGATGCAGGGGACGCGGGTTCGTGCCCCGGTCCGGGAAGATCCCACATGCCGCGGAGCGGCTGGGCCCGTGAGCCATGGCCGCTGAGCCTGCGCGTCCGGAGCCTGTGCTCGGCAATGGGAGAGGCCACAACAGTGAGACGCCCACGTACCGCAAAAAAAAAAAAAAAGAAGAAGAATGGGAAAGATTTAGTTACTGGTTAGGATCAGCAAATAAAGCAGAAAGGAAAAGTTCCATCAGGTTTTCAGTGATTTGAGCTTGGATAGCAGAAAGAATAGTGTCATCCGGTTGGAAATGGGGAAGCTGAGAACTGGAGTAGGTTTGAGAGCACCATAGGTCAATTTTTGGATTTGATGAGATTAAACTAAGAGGGAAAACATCCAGCAATTGTATCTATTAGACAATTAGAAATGGAGTTCATCTGGAAGATGAGGATAAGGACTAGAAATATATTTTTTAAACTTAATAAAGATGAAAGTTGAAACTATAACGCTATGGAAAGGAGTATTGAGAAAAGAGAGGAGAGAGCCAAGGACTGATATGGGGGAATGGCACATAACGAAAAGCTGAAAGAAGGTGGCTACAAAGATGGAAGAAAAGGAGTAAACCAGAGAAGTAAACAGTGAATCAAGAAAGTAGACAGTGAAGGAAGTCAAGAGGGATAAGACTACAAGGAGGTATTCAAATATGTCAAAGCCAAGGACATGGAAAATAGCAAGGAATTGGAAAAAATATATTTTTATATAGTTTAAAAAGAGATCATTGGGGACTCTCAAAATTTCCAGTAGAGTTATGCTATACGATCACAAGAGATGACTTAAAACTTGCTTGGACATAAGTGAGCAAGTGTAGATGGTACATTCAAGAAATTTGATGATTAAATATGAGGGAGAAGATAACATCCAAATAAGTCAGAAGGTCGATGCATAGGCTGGTTGAGTTTTTTAAAAAGTATTAATCTCTGGGGGAACTTGTAGGATCCTGAAAGGTTAAGCTATTTTTAATCATCTCCTTATCAAACTCTTCTGCAAAAATATATGGATATGCTGTTTCAAAACTCTATAATCATTAATCAGGAGTTAAAAATTCCTAGTTATTGATAAATTTTGTGGTTTAGCCAGTATGAAATCGAAGTTTCTTTTTTTTATAGAAATTTTTTAAAATATTTATTTTATTTATTATTTATTTTTGGCTGCGTTGGGTCTTTGCTGCTGTGCACGGGCTTTCTCTAGTTGCAGCGAGCGGGACTACTCTTAGTTTCAGTGCACAGGCTTCTCATTGCATTGGCTTCTCTTAGCACGGGCTCTAGGTGCATGGGTTTCACTAGTTGTGGCATGTGGGCTCAGTAGTTGTGGCTCGCAGGCTCTAGAGCGCAGGCTCAGTAGTTGCGGTGCCCAGGCTTAGTTGCTCTGCGGCATGTGGGATCTTCCCAGACGAGGGCTGGAACCTGTGTGCCCTGCATTGTCAGGCAGATTCTTAACCACTGCCCCACCAGGGAAGCCCCAAAGTTTCTTGACACAAGTTTTAAAACATTGTTTTAACTAGGTTTCTTGTATTTTGATTATAAAGGTAATATATACATATTGGAAAATAGAAAATTCAGAACAGTATTAAAAAGGAAAAGATTATTCACAAATCATTCAACTTTTGATATATTTTCTTGCAATTTCATCTTATGTTTGTTTTAAATACTTCAGAAACTTTATAGGAAATTATGTATCCCTTTCATACAGCATTCTAACGTAAGTATTTTATATAATAACTCCTTGTCAATGTGTCATGCTTATATCCAATCACACAGATAATTCATAATTTATGTATTCCCCAATTACAAAATACTTAAGTTTATTTCTCATTTTCATTCAATATTTTAAATTACATTTACTAAAAATTTTCCAGGCAAATTTTTTCTGTATTTAGAATTATGTTTTGAATAGAATTCCATAAATGGAATTACTGAATCCAAAGTTCTGAATATCTAGAAGGCATGTAATACCCAAGTAGCTTTCCAACTATAAATTTGTTCCAATCAAAAGTTGATTAGAATATTAGATTTTTCCACAAAAATCTCTAGTTCTGGGTGGTTGTATTTGTTTAAAATATTTGTTAATGTAATAGGTAATATACATTAATTTGATTACAAAAGATAAACATTTTCAATATTTTTTAACTAGTTGAATATTTCTTTTTGTGAATTGTCTATGACCTTTATTCATTTTTTAATGGTGCCTTTGAGTTTATCAATTTGTGTGATTTCTTTATACATTAAGGATAGTAACCCTCTATAACATTTGTTGCAAACATTTTCTCACTCAGTTGATTACTTCCATAGTATGTCTTTTGACATACAAATATTTTCAAATATTTGCCTTTGTGATTTATTTCCTTAATTTTAAGCCCAAGGAACCTTTCCACATGCAGATTTCAAATAAAATTCATCTATATTTTCTTCCTTTTTCAGTTGTATTTTTCAATTTTAACTTAATATATCAGAATTTATTTTTGGTATATGATATACAGTGAGGATATAAAGTTTTCCTCCAAATAGTAACCTATTCTTCTACCAATTACTGAATAATTCTGCCCTGTCCCACTGATGATTCCTTTGCCATTGATACCTTAAATATATTGGAATTCTGTTTCTGGACCTTTTATCCTATTCTGTCTGATCATTTATAGCCCAGGATTAGACTGATTTAATTATTGTTGCTTAATAAAGTATTTTAATATTTTATAAGAATAATACATTTTCATTTCTCTCTTTTTAAGGAGAGAAAGTTCTTAGTTACTATTCATTTAGTGTTTTTAAAAATTCTTAGTTACTTTTAATAGTTCTATTTTTAATAAGTTCTTAGTTTCTATTGTCACTGCTTTTCACGTGAGCTTTGGGTTCTGTAAAAAAAAAATTTGAAGTCTTTGGGATTCTGATTAAAATTGCAGTAAGTCTGTAACTAAATATGCAAGTAAGTGACATCCTTAAGACATTTTGTCTTAACTGTAAAGTTTACAGATATGTTTCATGTAATTATTATTTTATGCCTATATGAAATTTCATTGTTTTATCACATCTTTAATTAACTTTATTTCAGGGATTTTTTTTTTCTGGCTGCTTTGAGAATGATATACTGTCATCCAGAATCATGTAACTATTTGTTTATTATGTTTTAATCTCTTATCAAATTAATTCAAGAAACACTCTCATTAAATAATTTTTAAATTGTTATTTTAGTTATTGCAAAAAAAATAATGTCACCATTTCCAGGAGCCATACTGACTTTTCCGTTTTTAATCATTGCCTCCACATAAACTTTCAGACCCTGTATTTATTCTTATTTTGCATAGTCTTATTTTGTTCCCAATTTTGAAAGGGAATTTCTAATGATTCACATGTGGGTATGATGTCAGTTGTTTTAAAAGAAATGTTCTTTATCACAGTTAGGAACCATCCTTCAAATCTGAATAACTAAGAGATTTTATCATGAATGGGCACTGAAATTTATCAAATGCTTTTTCAGAATTTATGAGAAAAGTTTCTAGTGATATTTATTAGGATAATAGTTTAAAACAACTATTTCTTGTTAAGATAAACCCTACTTGGTGATAGGGTTGCATTTTATCAATATTTTATTTAGAATTTTTGTATTAGATATATAAATTAGTTTAGCTAGGTCTTCTTTTTATACTCTCCATATTAAGTTTTTGTCTCAATGTTATATACATATAAAATTAATTAGGGAGATTATCATCTTGTTCTCTACACAAAAACAAGAGAATTGAAAAAGAAAATAAAAGTCCTTATAAGCAGACAACATAATTATTTACATAGAAAGCATAAGCAATTCTATAGGGAAACTACTGAAACTAATAAGGCTTTTCCATGAAATCGTTCACTACAAAATCAGTATACAAACTCAACAGCATAACTTTACAAAACTAATAGCTAATTAGAATGTGAAATAAAAAAGAATCCTATTTAAAATAGGAGTAAAAGAATACTTACAAATAAATTTAGCAAAATATGTATAAAATCTCTAAAATTTGAAATTTTACTCAAGGTAAGACTAGCTCCATAGCTAATACCCACAACCCCAAACTCCCAGAACCTCTATAATGAAGGGATTGCCATGAGCATCTCTAAGCTGCTACAAAGCAAATTTAAACTCCATAGTCATCTATTCACATGAATTGTTTTTATTTGCACATTTTTCCTGCAAAGATGGTAACTTGAGAGAGAATACTTCTGTGTGATGGAAGCCAGACATAGATCAATACCCATTTATTTGATAAGGAAAATCTGCTTTAAGCACACCTATAATTTCATTATTTTACCACTGATTCACTTACACAACACTAAAACACTAAAACAAAGAGAACAAACTTTTTAATTACTTTCCCATTAAAGAGTTCATCCCTTCCTAACACCTGCCTTCCTGTTCAATCCACACATCATCCAAATTTCTGTTCATTCTCCTCTTATGGAGCTCCTTCACTATGCCATGCACAGAGATAGACACTGGGAATATAAAACTAAATAAGACTACGCCTGCCATAATAAATTCAAATCTAATAAGGAAGGTATATCCATTTGATATCCACCTGATAGTTTATCTAAATCATGCTATTGCTTACTAACATACTTTCTACAACACAACTTCCCCAGTCTGAGGTTCTTTTGGCTGAAATATGTCTCCAAGTCATAGTCTCTGGGGAAACTCTGTGTGTGTGTGTGTGTGTGTGTGTGTGTGTGTGTGTGTGTGTGTGTGTGTGTGTGTGTGTGTGTGTGCGCGCGCGCGCGCACCCGTGCATGCACACGTGTGTGTGTAAAATAAATTTTACTGCCTCTTGAATTACATTTTGTTTCATTCATAGAAACAACTTTCCTAGATTTAAAATTCTATGATTATAGACTCTCTCCCTCATAACTTTGTAGGCACTGCTCATTTCCTTCTGATTTTTATTTTGTGAGGAAAACTACAGGCCAGCTGAAATTCTTTCCCTTTTCTTCTTGGATACATTTCTTCTTCCTCCTGTTCCTCCTTTTCTCCTCCTCTTCTTTTTCTCCTCCTTCTCCTTCTCTTCTTCTCCTTTTCACCTGGATATACATAGGTATAGTTTGTGCTATTTAATTTTTCTAAAACAAATTGAATTCTTTAGAAGTTGAGGGCTTTTTTTAAGCTCAAGAAATTTGCTTTTTCTTATGCATTTGATCATGACTCCATTTTTCATTGTGGTTTCTTCAGGAGCATCACTTCCAGCAATAGGCTTTTGCCTGAGTACTTGAGATATTGTTACCTTTTCCTTGTGCTGTAGAATTTTTTTTCAGAAGCCCCTGAGTTTTATATGTATATTTATCCTCAAAGAAGAAGATCTGTTCACATCATACATTCAAGTAAACTGGATTACCCTTAGCCACATCTCAAAAATCCTTGGTTACTGATAGTTCCAATCATTTGAAGCTGTGGGGTGCATAGCCCCTAGCCTGACTTCACTTATCTAAACTAGCTCAGTATCTACTACTACGTTTATTGACATCCTCAGTGACTACCAAGAAGAAAAGACATGTCCTAAAGCTCTCATCCCTCAAAACGTATCCTACTCTAGTCTCTTCCTACCAACAATGATTTACATGGTGTGAATACGTACTGCCTTATGAGAGTAATCTTTCTCATCTCATTCTCCTCCAGGTAGTAGTGTTTGCTAGTAGTCATGCTGTTAATGAAAAGATCTTAAGAGAGAGATGCTAACAGATCAGGTGAAATAGATAATGATTAGAAATAATTCTTAGGCACTAGTCAAAATTGAAAGTTTAATTTTCTGATTTTCGCCACTTCTGAGTTTCCACCAGGAAAAAACAGCAGTGACTGTCCATATCCATATCCTACCTACTTCCCAAATTCTACTATTCTTTGAAAGTCTGTCCCATTATGTGAATTCCAGAAGACCTTTTTTTCTTTTTTTTTTTTTTTTTTTTTTGCGGTACGCGGGCCTCTCACTGTTGTGGCCTCTCCCGCTGCAGAGCACAGGCTCCGGACGCGCAGGCTCAGCGGCCATGGCTCACGGGCCCAGCCACTCCGCAGCATGTGGGATCCTCCCGGACCGGGACATGAACCCGCGTCCCCTGCATCGACGGGCGGACCCTCAACCACTGTGCCACCAGGGAAGCCCCGGAAGACCTTTTTAGAGGCAAGCTAGTTTGTCAGTGGAAAGAGACCTTCACTGAAAATAACAAGACCCACCACTGATAACTGCCAAGCTATGGAAATTTGTACAAGACACTTAGCCTCAACTTCCTTACCTCTAAAACAAAGATATCGGATCAGATAGTTTCCAAGGCCCACTCTAGTTCTAACATTAAAACTATATATTTTTCAATACTAAAATATTTCAGGTTAAGATAACTAAACTTTCCAAAACAATTCTAAAAGGATACCCAACTAGCATAGTGACTTACTTCCAGGATTTGACACATTTCAAATCTTAGTAATCACTGATTAATTTTTCAGCCACACATTTAAGCATGCTATAGCATGGAAACTCACTGATATAAAGTAACAATATAAGATGTTTCAATCAATAGTAGGTTTAAGGATAAAACACAGAGAGCTATGAAACCATAAACATCCCAGAACACAAAATTAATTTAAATATACATTTGAATGATTACCATGGGGCTTAATATAAAAAACTGCAAATGAAAACTAAATATTATCACACACACAAAAATAACCTTAAGATTACATAGATGCTTTCTGTCTATGCAGTATGTTCTTTGTCTTAGATTTCACATCTTCTTCTGCCTTTTAGTTCACCAAGACTTTAAATGCCATTAACAACAACAAAAAAAACAAAACCACCAAGACAGTTTGCTTTCTCCTCTTTGATGTGAAAAAAGGAAGGGGGAGGGGAAAAGAGTAGAAGAGAAGCTATTCTGTGAACATCACAGCATGTCAGAGATCTGAGGTCAAATTTCAGTTTTCCATTTACTGACTTTGACAGGTAACTAACATCCGTGCCCAACTGCACCATCTATAAAATGTACACGATACCTTTATCTGATATCAGAGCAAGATCTTATCCTTAAAGCATTCTGCACAATGCCTGGCACACACAAGTAATCAAAAATTGTACCCATAGTTGTTATCATGACCATGAATTACTTCAAATATAAATCTTAAATAACATGGAGATAATGAGCAAACAAAAAGGGAGGAACATGAGGAAAGCACAAAAGGCATAAGAGAAGGAATGGAGCTTAAGTCAAGCCACTTCCTGGTTTATTCTACTCCTACCACCTCTGATGATATCTAACGACCTAGAAACCTGAATGGAGGTAAGTTACTCCCACCTGGAGCCCTAGACTTGAAGGTGGGAGGAGAAGTAGGGCAGGTCAGCTGATACTGAACTATGACATTGCCAGAGTGGTCATCCCTCATGAATTCACCACACCTTTCCTTTGAGGGGCCCAGCAAAGTCCCATGAGGACTGATTCAAACCCCTTTGTCAGGGGCTTAAGCAGTTTGGTAAACTTGTACAAATGACTTGAGCAGCTGTGATACTTTTCATCTAATATTTTACAGGATGCTAATAGAGACTTGGAGGTAATTATTTAAAACATTACATGAATAATCATTACTAAGTGTTTTTTAAATTATTCATTCACAGAATGTATTAAAATTATGTTGGGTGAGAGACTAACTCTATTAGGGGTGCTTATATAATGCTATATTATAATCTGATAGTAATCAGGATCTATTATCAAAAAGCTTTTTATCAAAAGCTGTTCTTCTAAAGAGAACTTCAAATTAAACAATCAGTTCTTTCATCCTTCTGCCCTTTGCCAATGTTTACTCACATGAGCGTTACTCATTCCTGAATAGAGAGTTTGGTATTCATGATCCAATAATGTTGGTGACAAAGGACACATTCTAGGGACCCAGATGTTGATTTGAGGCACAATAGCCTAATTTCTATGGATTTAGAATAGACAAGATTATGTAACAGGCATAGCCTCTGATTAAATCTTCATTAAATGCTCAAAAATGTTAAATAGATGAATAACAAGCTCCATATTAGATTATTTTCATATTTCATTCCGTCACAAGTGGAAATCTCTTATATGTTACCTTTTCTTCTCTTTTTGGAAAATAACTGCTTGATTGATATATACCTTCTTCAACTTGAAGATGCTTCTATTCAATACCATTTTTATTCAGGGATAGGCAGTCAACAGATTTCACCATGCAAATGTTAGATGGATCAGATCAAGGTTATAGCAAACCAGCCCCACCAAATGGGAAGAAAAATCTATTGCACAGTGCAACACAGATGTAAATCACATCTGACTGAATTAAGCAGCTTCCATAGTTTCAGCAACTACAAAGGTATTGTTTCAGCAACTGCAAAGGTATTAAATGAATCAACTCAAATATGTACAATCATAAAAATCACTGTGCAAACTGAAACTGTTCAAAGCAATCTTGCTAATTAATGGGGAAAATTATAATTCTCCCAAGACTTTTGAAAACATTCTGTCAAAAGAAACAAAATCTTTTGCTGTCAGCTATAAATGTATAGGGAAATGAAAAAAGAGAAAACATCTATTTAATATGCTGTAATTGGAAGCATTAGAAACATGGAGAATTAAAGCACTTCGTTTCTTTTTAAAATCTTATCGAGTGTAGTTTGAACAGCACTCATCACATAACCATAAGGCACAGCATCTTTTCTGTGCCTTGGTGAACTGTCATTCCACAGTTTGGACCAGTCACCAGCAGTTCATCCTTCCTGCTTTCGAAGCGGTAACATATCTCAGAGTTCCTTTAATGTGAATTTTTTCTCCAATGTCACCTCTACTAGGACATCTTCATCTTCTTTCTCATTTATGTCAATAAGGTCACTTTTCATTAAGTTCCTTGTCTGCTTCTCTAGGGCCCGGCATGGGCAGTAATGTCAACATTCACAAGGTCAGTAATTTTTTTCTATTAATCCATTTACATTCTATACAAATTTCACTCCAGTGTTATCACTTTTTGTTCCTTAGTTGCACTTTCTTCTTTTCTGGCTCATTCCCTCTTTTGATTATCCAGGTTTTTATCACTGGAAAACAAGGCAGTAACACAGCTACACACTTTGCTATGTGTGAACCGAACAGGGGCACAGTGACCAATCACCAACAGACTTTAAAAGAAGTGATGTCGGGCTTCCCTGGTGGCGCAGTGGTTGAGGGTCCGCCTGCTGATGCGGGGGACGCGGGTTCGTGCCCCGGTCCGGGAGGATCCCACGTGCCGCGGAGCGGCTGGGCCCGTGGGCCCTGGCCGCTGGGCCTGCGCGTCCGGAGCCTGTGCTCCGCAACGGGAGAGGCCGCAGCAGTGAGGGACCCGCGTACCGCAAAAAAAAAAAAAAAAAAGCAAAAAAAAAGAGAAGTGATGTCATTGGTTGCTGAGGATAATACCTATCTGTTACTTATATGACGATTTGTGGATTAAGAAACTAGCAGCAAAGTTTGTACTTTAGGCAGTGATACACGTTCAATAGGCCATGGTAACTAAAATTTGAATGTGTCAGTGGGAAATGGGTGCTATTTAACTAAACTGTGGGCACTGAAATCCAGGCGTATCATGGAACATGAAAACCCGTGCAAAGTGAGGACTGCTTGCATGTTAATCAATGAATAAATATAAACTGGCCATTTAATATGTATCAAAAGAATATTATGTTTATTGTATGAATTAGAGATAAGAAGTATGGATTATTAATATGAATAGAGGCTTCCTGCCATTATGGAATATAGTTAGGAAGAAAAATATCTGCATAAGTAACTACAATACTAGGCATAACATAAGTGCTAGGCATAATATAAACACTGTGCCATGGAAACACAAACCTGGAGTTCTCAGGAGACAATTATGAATAGCATGACTATTAAGCAATAATTGTAATAATGATAAAACCTTTTACACTAGTTGCATCTACTCAAAATTGTCAGAAGACGGTCACATTCCTAATTCCACTTTTTTAGGGTTGTACCATATTAAGCAGGCAGCTCTCAAGACTATGTTTGACTTGGTTGAGCAGTAAATTTCACATTTTATGTTAGAAAAGGAAATGTGTATTTTCTAGTCAATGTTTCCACCCAAGAGATTCCACAAAATTGTTCAGGGACTGCTGAGTACATAAGTTTGATTTTTAACATGCTTTTCCCCACCAATGCAGCCCTCCAAATCTTTTTAGAAAACACACACACACGCACAGAGTTAGGATGTACAAGTGGAGGACGAGAGAGCAGCAGTTTGGGAAAGGGAAAAACATATCTATGCATTTAGAGTACCTTTTAAAAAGCTTTAGGCACATTTCTTTAGCTGTTAGTTGTTTTCAAACAGCATAAAATTTCTCCTCCATAAGTAAGAGCACCAAAGAGAAACCACATATTTTCCTAATTCAATTTTTATATATTCTCCAATACAAATCAAATTCTATAACAACAGAGTTAAAGCCTTTAAATTACCTTGGTACAGTTTCTGGTTAGAAACTCAGATGAAGAAATGGTACCTCCTGGTGAGTGCTCTGATGGAAGGCTTTTCTCAATTACAAATCTGTTAAATCAATAACTTTCCTGACCATAATTTCTAGATGTTTACTCTGGGCAGAAACCAGCCATTGCTACATTACTGCTTATAGTAATACATAATAAGACCACACATAAAAGTCTTAACCACAAACCCAGGTGCTGAGCAGGCTCTGATCCTTGGTGTAACAACAGAGACAAATACACAATCTGGATGTATTTTCAGTGTTGCTGAGACACCATCTCTCATTTACTCTGATTTCAGCAATAGTTAAACAAAAAACCTTTAGTAATCAAGAAAACTCATTTCACTGAATTCTTGATTAACCAAAGGTTTTATTGATACATCATAGTGGGGAAGAACATTCCCTAATAGACATTCAACATGAGGGCTCTTAAAAACCTTCCATCTCTAGCGTACTCAGCCCAGAAAATCTTACTGAAGAAAGTCAGAATTCCAAAGTTGTTGGGGAAAACTCCAGTCACTCATGTTGTCTTATTGCAGTATTTGATTTAGATAACTATAGCATCAATGGATTTTTCTCCATAATTTTTCTATGAATCTTTGAGGTATTTAGTAACTTTGAAATACTCTTATTAGGAATTATTATCATCATAAACTTGGATCCATTTACCAGATAGCTGTTATGTGCAAGGCACATAATATCCTACATATTTTTCAAAATTTTCCCTTTTTAGCCTCACCATAATGTTGCCCGGTAGGTGTGTTTATCCCCACTTTACAAATAAGGAAATGCAAGTTTATGGAGTTTTAAACTGTTAATGAGTGACAGACCAGATTCATGATCAGGGAAGTCTGATTTCACTGCCCAGTTTTTTTTATACTATGTTATAGTATTTGAGGAAATCAGGAATATAACTACAGATTATTTTTATAGAATAACAAAAGATGAGTATTTTACAGTAGAGGTGTTTGGACAGAGCTTCATAAGATAATGGAGGGAGGATTTTCCAAACACGTGGTTTGAGTGGATGAAAACATGAAGAAAGTTTTGAAGAATGAAGCCAAAGACAACGGCGTGGACGAGAAGTGCAGATGAAGGAAAGGTCATCAGAAGCATCCTTGCAAGGCGCTGGGTTTTAGGATTTGATTCAAGATGTAATAAGATACAAGTGGGAGGTTTTCCAGAAGGGAATAGGGTGATAAAAATGATCTATCTTTTACACAGATGAGACAAATTCTTTCAAAATCTAGGTCTGACTATGCCACCCATAGCCAAAAACTTAACAGGCTTCTCTGTATCTCCAAGATAATGTCTAACAACTTTTATTTATTTATTTTTGTCTAACAACTTTTAAATGGCATTCAGAGGACCCACATTTTCTTTAATATTTCCTCATTACTCCATCTATGCTTGCTCCACCCATAATGAACTCCTTGCAATTTCCAGGACACACCATTCTCCTTTATGCATCCACATGTGGGCGCATGCTATTTTCTGCTCCTTTGTCTAAAAACAGTGAATTTCAACCCAACCTTCAAGAGTCTCCTTAAGCATCTTCTCCCCTGTAAAATCTATCATGATATAACAGTTAAGTAGTGAGTATCCGCATTTTATGTCCTGTCTCCCCCACCAAAAAAAATTGTCTCAGTGTTCCTCAAGACCTAAGAATATTGTGAAAATACTAGAGGCATTTCCATTAAAGTTATGAGCAAATCAAAGATGTTAACTCTAGTAGCCAAGGTCGCAGTAGGAATCAGATGGCACACTCAATTAAGATTATTTGAGAAGGATTTAATAGAGAAACTATGGACAAAGGTATGTGCTGGATATAAAGAGACCAGAAAAAATAGTCAACTAACCTCCCTGCAACAAAAATAACAAGGGAGGAAGAAGCTCCTAAAACTAGGAAAGAGACTGTCTCCTGTTGAGGGCTGGTGAGGGGAATTTTGATTTTTGGTTGCAGGATTCAGCCAGCAAAAGGTGACCCCACAGGAAGGAGACTAAAGAAATAAATACCTGACCCGACTCTACTCCCTCCTTCCCCTGCCTTGCCAGGACTTCTCAGCGGCAGTACAGTATAGAGGAGACCATTGAATTGTCCATCTAAGGGCAGAGTAGAGAAGGGTGGAAAATGAATTTGGAGAGCCAAATGGAGGATAACAACCATGTCCACGTCTAACACTGTCAATGGAATATAGTATTAGAAACATAAGCTAATAAAATTAGCCAAGGCAAACAATATGAGGTATAAAAAATGGAAAGGAGAAGTGTCATTCACTGAAAATATGATTGTATTTCATTTACTCAAAAGGGGTAAATGTAAATCTTTCATTAAAAATTCAGTTGGCTGAATAAAAAAATCACTAGCCTTCCTGTTATAAAATATAATAGAATAAACGGTCCCATTTAAAATAGGATGAGATACCACAACTAGGAATAAGCTTTTAAAATGTTTAATATTCACATGAAGAAAAATGTAAAACATTATTGAAATACACAAAAGGAGACTTGAATAATGGGAAGATATATTCTATTTTTCATATCATAAATATGTCACCAGTTTAGGAATGATATCAAACTATTTTATTTTTCCAAAAAGTGTTACCAGCTTCTCTTATGAGCCCTACTTTCTACTGCATAGACACCTCCCTCATTGATATCGACACCCAGGTACATACCATGTTAATTACTTGCACTATTAGAAAGTTATTCAGGTTCTAAGACCTTGTTCTGCTCACATTGAAGTTTTAATCACTTATTGGATATAAAGCTCTCCTTCCTTCTACGCAAGCAGGGGGAAATGGTGACTCTAGCAGTAGCAGCAGGAGGTGGAGGAAGACATGAGCTTCTGTAATGTGTACCTTTCCTCTTTCTCCTGGACGTAGTTTCCCTGATATTGAGGAGGAAGGAAAGAGAGAAAAGAGAAAGATGACTCTTTATTTAAACTTCAATGGTTGGGGACTTCCCTGGTGGTCCAGTGGTGAAGAATTCAGCTTCCAACCTAGGGGATGTGGGTTCAATCCCTGGTCGGGGAACTAAGATCCCACGTGCCCAGGGGCAACTAAGCCCATGCGCCACAACTACTGAGCTCGTGCACCTCAACTAGAGAGCCCACGCGCCACAACCAGAGAGAGAAAACATGGAGGCCACAACTAGAGAGAAGCCCATGAGCCACAGCAAAGAGCCTGTATGCTACAGTGAAAGATCCCACATGCCTCAACGAAGATCCCGTGTGCCGCAACTAAGACTTAATGCAGCCAAAAATAATAAATAAATAAATAAATAAAATAAATAAACTTCATTGGTGGCCATTAGTGGTCATTATCTATTTAAAGGTCATTGTCTATTCAGTTAGTGGTAGAGCTTTTCCAGCTCCTTCTCCTAGGGGAAGTACAAGCTTGCTTGATAGAACTGGCTGGTGTGAAACTTATTTCCAAATAGTTCCCCAGGGCATTGATGAACTCTTCCGAGACTCGATACCTGGCCACTTTTTCCTGCTGCACCTCACCTGGGCATAGCACATTCCTTTGAGAGGCCTGCCTCTTTACCACGTCTGTGACAATCCCTGATAAAACCAGAGCCTACAATCACATTATCCCTCTCTTGTCCCCAACTCTGGCACTTAAAGGCCATTCAGGAGCCATCTGCCGTATTTCTCAGCAACCATGACTTTAAGCAGAGGGGAAGGTCCTGGCATACTCTGTGGCTTGCTGTTCCTCACTGGGCCATGTCCAGGTCTGCTAAGTAGGCAGCCAATTAAAAAATGAAATGCTCATCTTGCTGGCACTTCCGGAGTCTAGGAGTACTTCTCTTGGCGTTTTCTTTCCTTCACCTCAGGAAAAGGAAACATTTCCGCTCTTCCCTTCCCACAGAACAATGAACCAGTCCCTTGGCTAATGCCCAAAGTGATCCATTTCTATCTTTCGATTCTTTTATTATCAAATGGCTGGGGTGGGGTGTGGGTGAGAGAGCTGCTTGTGGTGAAGCAGCTCTTCTCAGCAGGTCCTGTTAAGAGGTTCCGGCTGAAATCCACTGATTTCCTGAAGTTAGAAATTGGAAGTCTCTTAGAACCTTTCATTTTCAGCTTGGTCACTAGCCATTTATTTTACAAAAATAAGATTCTTATTACTCTCATATATATTGTAAATGGTTAAAATCTCTATGGGGCAAAATTAGAATTCCACCTACCTTTGACAAATAAATACCATTTCTAAAATTATACTATAGATAAACTTGTAAATATGAAAAATAATTATTTGTTACATTTTGCTCATAAGAGTAAGAGGTTAGAAACAACCAAAGTGTAGTTAAATAAATAATGGATGTTTGTATAATGGAATAAAGGCTAAACATTATTTTAAATGTTTTAAATATTTTAATGTTTTCATTAGTAAGCAGATTAGTGATTCATTTTTAAGCAAGTACTCAGGGAACACTGACTTTGTAGTTAATGCAGTGATATTCCAGACTATATTAAAGAATGGGGCTTAGCTTTATGTATACTGAAATGGAATGATCTTCTTAATATATTTTTAGGTGAAAAGACAAAGGCAAGGTAAATGATAATTAGAGCATGTGCTTTTATTTGTGAAAAAAATATACATGCTTATAGGTGATATGTTAATAGATAAGTGTGTGTGTATGAAGTTGATGTAGTTATCCCTGTTTTACAAATGAGAAAACCAAGACTTGAGAACATAGCAAATTCCAATCACAGAACCAGTTGCAGCATAACTATGATTTGAATTCAAGCTTATCTGACCCCAAATCACAGGCACTTTCCAATACAACATTCTTAACCTTTGACTAACGTTTATCAGGGTAGAATTGACTACTCCTTTTTATACCATCAGTCGACCTTGTAAATGTATCTATTTTAGAATGTATCACACTATATGCAGCAGTATGTGTATATGTTGCTCTCCCCTGGTCTAGTGTGGGCCTCGTGAGGGCAGGTGCTCTGTAGAGCCATCTTTGTATCCTGGGTGCTCTGGTGTGGTACACTGAAGAAAAGCACTTCACAAAGGAATGAAAGGCATGATACATCTTTGTACGTAAGCAACAATGGAGGAGAGCTTTATTACGTGCCTAGTAAGGCAACTGCCTTTTTTTTTTTTTTTTTAACAATAGTAATACTAAGAGTGTGCCTTAAGGTATCTGAGTACTATATGAAAGTTTAGCTAAATATGATTATACCCAAGCCTCAAACCTGCATAGCAAATTTAATTTAGTGAACATTTATCAAAATCTATTATGTGCTGTTAACGAAAAGAACCATTTATTTCTATGATCACACTTTACAGTCCCTTGTGCACAGAGTGCTGATGTCCATTATTAAGTGGTCTGAAAGGTCAGGCCAGTAAACTTTTGCTGATTTGCAGGTCCCTCCTCCAGAGATTCAGTGGGTCAGATATCTGTTCATGTGGACATCACCGCCACCCCAGGAACAGGAGAGCATAAAGTCACTATAAAAGGTATATTTCGGGTCCAGGTAGATAAAACAGCCTATGAGACTTTAACCTCTGGAAATAATTATATCAAAAATGTTTTTTCTTGAATCTCTCTTTAAAAATCTATATTAAATGATTTCAGGGCATGCTCGGAATTTCTTCATGAATCTAGAACTTTTGATTTAAAACTGAAACAAATGAATGGCACAGGTACCTAACCTATGTTACCTGAAATATCTAAATGGTTTAAATACATTGGTGATTACATTTCAAAACTGTATACACTGAACATGTTCTCTATGGTTGAGGCTATGATATACATTCAACATTGGTGCTGTGGTTAGCTCCAACTTGCCAATGACATTTTAGATGTTAAGTCAGCATGTTCTTACTATCCACATAATCTACCTACTTTTTCTATGTGATTTCCAACAACTGTTTGATTTTTTTTAAATGGGTGGTTGAATCAATTGGTTTTATATTGTAAAAGCACAGTCTGAAAAGAGGGGTCATTTCAAAGATACAATTTAATGATTAATACTTTCCTCAATAGAACCGTGTTCTATTTTTATATTATTATAGACTTAGTTACTTTAAATAATATCTACTTTAATCAAAACCATGGCCTTCTAACATATTTTAAAATTGCATTACCTAATGTATCTTTGTATTATAAAAGTAACACTGCTATGGGCTATAATAGATTATATACAGTACTGGTAATCATACAGAAAAGTGGGCATGACTATATATTCCAGTGTCACTAAATATATTTGAAAAATATTTTGACAATGCATATCAAATGGTAAAAGTTTTATCAACCTTTTACATTAGCAAATTTAATTGTAAGACAATTCCTTAAGGATATCATCATCAAAGGATGAGCAAACCTGTATGAGAACGTTTATTTAAGTATTATTTATGATGCCTGAAATTAGGAAACCACCATGATATGCAACAACAAGTGATTGGGTAAATATAGAATGAAATGTACATATAATGAAATATTTGCTGTTGGAAAATATATAATAAATTAGAATGCTACCCGTGATGGGCTTAAAAAATAAAGCTACTTATAAGACTGCAATACATTATGATCCCATTCTATATATAAAAATTGAAAACATCATACCAAAATATTAACTCATTTCTTCTGAGTGATAAAATTATATATTTTTAAAATCTATTTTCTGTATATTTTCTAAATATTTTATGATGAACATATAATTTTAATAAGAAAAGCATCATTTTTTCACCTAAACAAGAATCACAACTTTTCAGTATTAATGATTGTCCTTTCAATTACAGCTCACATTTGCCATCCCAGTGCCACATGGCTTAGAGCTGAGAGCACCATCAGGCGTGCAGCCCAGAGAGTAAATGGCTTTTCCTTGTCAGTGGGGTTAGGGTGCTATCAAATGCAAGTTACAACTTCATACATCATTTTAAAAAATAAAAATTCACTCTAAGGATCAAAGGGAGAGTCTAGGATTCCACACATTGGTTTGCTAATACTTTATATTCCTGTCTCTTTCCTTTTGGCTTTTAGTGATTGCTATTAATGACTTAAACTGGCAGACCACTGCAACGTTCCGCCCTTTTGTGGAAGTTTGTATGCTGGGACCCAACCTCGGAGACAAGAAGAGAAAACAAGGCACAAAGACAAAAAGCAACACATGGTCACCAAAATATAACGAAACATTTCAGTTGTAAGTTATGACCTGACTCCTTTATTCAACCAGGCAATAGGCATTGTAGAGCTACACTTATGAGCGACTCACAGGGTAGGAATGGCACTGGGCTTTGCTAAGGAAAGCAAAACCTATGGGTTTAAGGATTCCTATTCATCATTGATCCAAGGCAAATGAACAAGGCTCTGTTTTTAGTTCTCTTCCATTTGTTTAGTATTTGTCCAGTGTCTACCATGTATCAGGCAATAGTATAGGCATTGGATATATGTAGAAGGAGGACTTTGCTCTCGTGGAAGTTACTCTCTAGAGGTAAAGAACGTATGATAAACAACATCATAAATAAAGTTATCATATGATAGTACTAAGCAGAGCATTAAAACAGGGTGATGCAATAGAGTGATGGGTTGGCTGCTTAGACGGGGTGTTCAGGGAAGCCTCTCTGAGCATGTGCCTTTTAAATAGGAACCTGAGAAAATAAAGAACCAGTCATGTAGGGAAGAGAGTTGAGAGCATTTTAGGACAAGGAAAATTGCGAGTGCAAGGATTCTAAGCAGGAGCATGCCTGGCATATTTAAGAAACAGTATGTAGTGGGCAAGGGAGTGAGATAAGATGAATTTGAAGAGGTGGTCAGGTACTACATCACACAGGGCTTTGAAGTCAGTGGTAAAGGAGCCTGGGTCACATTCTAAGCTCAATAGGAGACATTGAAGGATTTTCATATGAGGGTTTGAATAATCTGATTTACATCATTAATGATTATTGTGTTTGCTGTATAGAGAAGTAACTATAGGGAAGGCAAGACCAAACAAGTAGAGATAAGTTAGAAGGCTATTGCAGTAGTCTAGGTAAGAGATAATAGTGACTGATCAGATAGTCTTAGGGAGGAAGGAAGTAGTCAAGAGATGGAAAAAAGTGGACCATCCTCAGTCCCAATCTTGACAGGTCTAACTGTTGCCATAGGAAAGAGCTGGCATTGAAGCACCAGGCTCTGCTGGAACTGATTTACTCTGGAGATTTTTATGCAATTTAACATCTTGTGAACAGTGCTTGATAGTCTGTGCAGTGTATTCCCCTGAGAAAAGGCTCCTAGATATAATAGCGTATCCAGGAGTCTGAGGTAAAGAAAGGAAATTGTAATAACGGATGTTGAAATGGCACAGAAATTCTTCCAAAAGCTACCCATCCCCCCTGGCCTAGCTTCCATGACCCCTAGTAACGCCTCCTACCCCTATATCACTGGGGAGACCTTGCCTGCAATGATTAATTACAACATAATATTTTAATTCCAGTTTCTATTAATATCCTTAACATCAGGGCAGTAAAGCATTTTTAGATGGATTTCCTATTTCCATCTAGGGAAGGAAGGAGTTTTTAAGTTCGATTGCAGAGTGACAGCTATGTAAATACAATCTAAGTAAAATTTAAAGGATATTTGCATCAGAGTTCAAAGACAATGGTACTCTATTTGCCAATATAATATTCTGAGCAGTATATAAAACTTTCAACAGTCTATTAGAACCATATTGATCCCTATTTGAAAATGCTCAAAATCCATATTTTTAATCCACACAGCATTCTGAGTAAAGAAAACCGCCCACGGGCCTATGAACTTCACCTTTCAGTTAAAGATTACTGCTTTGCCAGAGAAGATCGAATTATCGGAATGACAGTAATTCAGCTCCAGAACATAGCAGAAAAAGGAAGCCACGGGGCATGGTATCCCCTATTGAAAAACGTCTCTATGGATGAAACTGGTTTGACTATCCTTAGAATCCTCTCGCAGAGGACCAGTGACAATGTGGCTAAAGAATTTGTAAAACTTAAATCTGAAACAAGATCTGCTGAAGAGAGTGCTTGAAACAAACACTGCAAGATAGCATCTAGGAGAATTCATAAACTATAACTGTTTGACTACTGCATGCATGTGCAAATACACGGGAATGTTTATTTCACTACGTTTCAGTGTTTGCCAGTACTCAAGAACAATGTCTACAAGGTATGTGGAAAACCTGTGGAACTTTTATACCACTTCTGGTCTTTGAGAAATAAATGTTCCATGAAGTGCCAAAATTATGATGTAAAGTGAAATATCCAGAGCATCTTTTAAAATGTTTATTTCATTACCAATTTCTCATCCATTAAACATACTAAAAAACAGTCTCTTAAGTTGGTCCATTAGTTGTCCTTGTTACATTGGTGTATATGGCCAGTAGGTATGAAAGCATCTGTTACTCAAATTCTATTTTATTTAGACTTACCTCATTATAGATGTCTTACAAATACCCTTTTCTATCATGACTAGAAATGCAGTTACTTCTAGAAAGCATTTGTAATTTTATAGTTGCAGGTATATTGTGATGATTTTTGCATACATATTAAAATAGAAAATGTGGGAAATATTTTATGCCAACCGGTTTCCAACCTTTCTGAAATCACTGTGAAGAAATGCTCTTAAAGCAAACTTATAAAAAGTAATGCTAAATAGTTTGTTAACAGTGTTTGATATATCAACAGAACTTTGTTCTTTAAAACTGCCAAGGTCACATCACATTTGTAAAAAAAAAAAAAAAAAGTAAGTTGAAGCATTTGCCATCTAGCATTATGTCTTGGCTTTACCAAATTTCATTCTTTAGAAAGTCATATGACTAATGGTTTAGGAGTATGATGGAAGGTTTGTTTCTTAAATTACCTATGATAAGTAATTATACTGTTAGTGTTTTCCTTCTGACAGTTATGACTAACTCCTTATTTACTGAGTGCTATAATCAGTTAAATGCTTTTCTCTTTTTAGAAATATTCAACAGTTTTTACTGAATGCAGCATTACTATATATTGCACTGGAGCAAAATGTCACGTCTTCAACTATTTAGTGAAAAATGTAAAATGAAGTCTGAAGAAATTGCTTACAGTTTTGTAATTTATGTTATTTATAAGCCCAAGATGCATACAATGCAATAGGAAAACAACTTATTACAGCTCGGTAGATAAAAATATAACTAGGTTAGAGTGTGAATATGAAATAGTCTATGAATATTTGCATTTTCTCTGTTTTAATGGTTTGACTTTTTAGAATCTGTACCTAAGTACTTGGCTGTAGAACAGGACTTTGTAGTTGTAACTTATGGTCATAACTGTTAGTGGGCAACATACATATGCAGGAACAAGATCCTGTTATAGTGACTGTGCTTTGTGAACAAGCTGGTCTGATATGTTAAGAACAGAAATGAAAAGTATCATGACTTTCAGAACCATGCTGTTACTGGGTGTGAAAACACAGACAGTAAGATCCACTAATTCATGTTAAATTGATAAGCAAGTGCTTTGTTAATGACGTCTCCAAATGCATAGTACAATGCAATCCTCTGGCATATGCATTAATAAATGGATGTATATTGAGCACATGCAATACTTCATTGTATCTTCTGCCTTTTTATTTCATGTATGCAACATCATTCCACTATTTAAGAATAAAAAATCCAGGCTCTTTTTACTGGATAGAACACTCTTCACAATGTTTAGTTCTAGTATCTCATTAGAATTTGAAAAAATATTTTCCAGGAGTTGTATTCATGGAAAAAGCCACATATTACAGGATAATTACCCTTAAAATAAGAAAAAAGCTGATGTATCTACCTGTCTGTACGTCTCTGAATACTGTTAAGCCATGAAGAAAATTCAACATTCAACATATAGACAAGCAACACAGTTAAATAAAAACTTACATGACAAAAGGTTTCATTATTTTCTTGCAAGATTCATTCAAGATTTATAACAATTTTACAGAACATTGACTTGAGCTCTTTAGGAGCACATTAATGTCATAAAGCAGCACACCCTTGAATAAATGGCAGTTTGCGTTTGCATTGATCACTTAAAAAATTATGAGCTAAGTAGTTTTTCCAGTATTTGTTTAATTGGATCTGTTCATTCCGTCTTTGTGTGTGTGCACAATATATATCAAACACTAATGGTTATGATATGAATTGAGTCTATTTATTAATATCATAAAGTATCAGTCCTAATTTTGAAATAATTATGAATTCTGCAGTCTGTTGTTTCTCCCAAGATACAAGTATTTGTTGTCTCCAGAACAAAGCTTGTTGTGTTTGCATACCCAAATTAGTAACCACTCTGAAGTTCACAGCAATCTCTGTCAACTATAGACTCCATTAAAGTTGAAGCAATTTATTTATCATATTTTAGATAAAATGCACAAAGACAAAGCTCTGTTTTTCATCTACAGATGAAACTCACATTAGAAGTTCTCAAAGAAACACATGATAATCAAATTTGGCTAAAATGAGGTGTTTAAAACCACAGTGAAACATTTATTATTTAAAGGAGCTCTGATGAATTCTTATTTAAGATAAGTAATCAGATGTCCTCATCGCAACCTGCTCTAACTCATCTATTTCTAGGATAATTTATATATTGAATTTCCCTTAAATGAGGTACATTTATAAATGACAATCCTAGCTTAATGTTTTGCATTTGGCCTTTTTAAAAAAATGTTTGAAGCGAGGTTTATTTTCTCCTTTTAATTTCTCTTATATAAAGATGACTATACTAGCACTTTTATGGACTAATATAGTAGTTTCAATCTTCATACTCAAATAACGAAAAATAATCAGAGTTATGCAGGACTCAGAAAATATCCCTGGATAGAAGTCTGAGAATAAGCTCCAATTTGTAAATATCATATTATACATATTTTAAAATATACTTTTTTCACATTATGACGATTTTGAAATCAGGATACATTTTATAATCATTGTCAAACTATAGATTAATGGGTGCTTTTTTTCCTTTTTTAATAGTAAATAATGGTTCATCTTGCAATGAATGACTTCTTAGAAACAAATGTAGAAAAAGAAAGTAATGCTTAGGGATCTTTTTAAAGAATCATATATATTTTAGTTTGCGTTATACTAAAATTAACTCTGTTGGTAAACGTTTCTGTTTTGACAAATTCATAGAATCGTGTATCAGGCACAACAAGCAAAATATAGGACAGTTCCGTCATCCTCCAAAATTCCATTATCCTACTACTTTGTAAACAAACTCTTTTTCTACCTTCAGCTCCTGGCAGCACTGCTCTATTTTCAGTCCCCCTGGTTTTATGTTTTCCAGAATGCCATGGAATGGAATCATGACAGTAGGTAACCTTCTGAACCTAACTTCTTTCACTAGGCATTATTCATTTAAGAGTCATCCATGTTGTGGCATGTATCAACTGTTTTCATTGCTGAGTAGTATCCCATTTATGGGCATACAAAAGAGCATCTGTTCATTCACCAGTTCAAAGACATCTGGGTTGTTTTTGGGTTTTGTAAGATTGTGAACAAAGCTGTTATAAACATTTGTGTACAGGATTTTGTGTCACCATAAGTGCTTATTTCTCTTAAGTGAATGCAAAGTAGTGGGATTTCTGGATCATATTATATATTTAACTTTATAAAAAACTGTCAAACTTTTACCAAAGTGATTGTATCATTTTACATTCCCAGCAGCAACGGGTAAGAGTTCCAATTGCTCCAAATCCTTGAAGCACTTGGTATTGTCAGTCCTTTTTCTATTTTAGTTTTCTATTTTAGTTTGCAGTCCTCTGATGATTGATGATGTTGAGTATCTCTACATTTGCTTGTTTCTCATCCATATATTATCTTTGGTGAAGTGTCTGCAAATCTTTTGTCCATTTATTCAACTAGTTTTTTGTTTTACTATTGTTGAATTTGGAGACATCCTTGCATACTGGGTATAGAAGTCCTTTGTCAGATATGAGATTTGCAAGTATTTCATCCCAGTCTGTGGCTCCTCTTTTCATTCTCTTAAGAGTGTCTTTCAGAGAGCAAAAGTTTTAAATTTTGAAAAAGTAATTTATCATATTTTTCTTTTATGGATCATGGCTTTGTTGTTATATTTAAAAATTCTTTGCCTCACTCAGAGTCATAAAGATTTTCTCCCATGTTTTATTAAGGAAGTTTTATAGTTTTAGATTTTACTGTTTGGTCTATGATCCATGATCCATTTTGAGGTTATTTATTTTAATTATAGGATGCGAGGTCTGGGTTGAGGTTTATCTGTCTGTTTTTTTCATTATTTTTAATCTACTAATTAATTTGCACAGGGAAGTCAAATTGTTCCAGTACCACACACCATTTATTGAAAAAACTACACTTTCTATGAATTACCTTTGCACCTTTGTCATAAATCCATTGACCAAATGTGTGTGGGTCTATTTTTAAAATCTCTATTTCTGAAATCCCTTCCTTAACACCAGTGTGACACTGTCTTAATGACTATAGCTTTGTGTTGTCTTGAACTCAGGCAGTGTGAGTTTTCCATGTTGTTCTTTTTCTTAAGATTGTTGTGGGCTGTTCTAGTAATTTTGCATTCTTAAAAAAATTAAAACACTACTGGAATTTTGATTGGGATTTTATTGAATCTACAAATCATTTGGGGGACAACTGACATCTTAACAATATTGAGTCATCAATCTACGAACACAGTACCTTGTCCCCATTTATTTAGGTCTTTGTTAATTTCTTTCATCAACGTTAGTTTTCAGCATAAAAATCCTACCAAATATTTCTTCTGTATGTGCATGTATGATAGTGTAAGCAGTAATTTGAGAATAAAATTCAAATTTCAATTGTTCATTTTAGTATAAAAATTGATTCTTGTATATTAGCATGGTACCCCACGACCTCACTAATCTTCCTTATTATTTGTAGGATCTTTTTTATAGATTCCTTGGGATTTTCTACATTGACAATCATGTCAAAGAGAGGCATTTTTGTTTCTTTTCATGTGTGTGCATATTATCGCTTTTCTTTCTTTAATGCACTGGTTAAGTCTTCCAGTACCTTGTTTTCTTTTATTTTTTTCTTTCTGAGAACAGGCAAAAACTGTTTATGTAGATTTAATCATATCATATACAACTACAACTTGTAGCACTGAAAATGACCCTAGAAAGAATTTGGCTTCAGTGGTCTCAAACTATTTAGTGTAGCTGAATTCCCTCCATAATGTATTCACACCACAATATATAATATAAAGCAGGAAGAAGAGGCACAGTTCTTATTTTTTACATTAGTTTTATCCATTTGTTAAGACACTGACTTCATATTTTAACCTATTCTCATGGCATACAATATTACAACTGAGTACAATCTTTAATAGGAGCAGTAAGCTTGGCTTGTTCTCAGTCTTAGGGAGAAAGTATTCAGTCCTTCACCATTAAATATGATGTTAGTTATAGGTTTTCTTTTATCAGCTTAAAGAAGTTCCCTCCTACTCCTACTTTGCTGACAGTTTTATCAAGAATGACTTTTGAATTTTGTCTAATGCTTTTTCTGTATCAATTCAGATAATCATATAATTTGTCTTCTATAGTCCGTGAATGTGGTAAACTACATGGACTGATTTTTTGACTCTTGAAGCAGCTTTGCATTTCTGAGATGAACCCCAGTTGGTCATGATGTATTGTCTTTTTGTATATTGATGAATTCAATTGGGTAATATTTTGTTGTATTTTTATATCTATATTCATGGATTCTATTGATCTATATTTTTCTTTTCTTATAATGTTTGTGTCTTGTTTTGTTATCAGGGTATTTATGGCCTCCTAAAGATTTTGAAACTGTTTCCTCCATTTCTATTTATCTATTTTATTAATCTTTTAAAAAGAATTAGCTTTGATTTCATTTTCTCTATTTTTTTCTGCTTTGAATTTCAATGTCTTTTGTTCTTTATTATTTTCTTCCATCTGTTTGATATAGGTTTAATTTTCTCTTCCAGTTTATTAAAGTGGGGCCTCAGATTATTGATTTGGTACCTTTTGTCTTCTAAAAGATAAGCACTTAAATGCCACAAATCTTCTAAACACTGCTTTAGCTTCGTTCCACAAATTTTGGTATGCTGTATTTTGTCTTTATGCAGTTAAAAATATTTTCCAATTTCCATTTTGACTTCTTTAACTCATAAGTTACAAATTATGTGTCTTGTTAAATTTCCAAATATTGTCTCTTACTTATTTCTAGTTTCATTTCCTTACAAGTTAGAGAGTATACTTTGTATGATATCAGTTCTTTTAAATTTGATAAGATTTGTTTTATGACCCAAAATATGTATGGTAACTGTTCCATATGCACCAGAAAAGTCTATTTTGTTGTTATAATTTTACGTTAAAAGTTATAATTTTAAGGCATCTATGAAGAAATCTAACAATCATAGTCAAGTTGATTGGTAGTGTTCTTCTGATCATCAATATTTTACTGACTTTCTTTTTTGCTTTACCAGTTACTTTGAGAAGAGTGTTGAAATCGCCAAATATAATTGTGAATCTTTCTATTTATCTTTCTATTTCTTCTGTTTGTTTTGTTTATTTTGAAACTCTGTTGTTAGGTACATATACATTTCGGATTATGATTATCTTCTCAGTGAGTTAACTCTGTTATAAATATGTGATGTTCCTCTTTCATCCTGGTAATTTTCTTTGTTCTAAAGTCTGCAATAACTGATAGTAGTGTAGCTTTCTTTAAATTAGGGTTTCAGTTGTATACCTTTTCCCATTGTTTTCTTCTAAACTATCTGTATCACTATATTTAAAGTATGATCATTGTAGACAGCATCTATGTGGCATATATGGGTCTTTTTTTAAATCTAACTTGACAATCTTTATTTACATGGTACACTTTGACCATTTTACAAAGCTAATTAATTAGATTTTTTAAATTGCCAAAATTCTGATCTGAGATAGCTGAAATAAAAAGACTCATAATACATTGGTCTTTTGTCTTCTTTATAGAAAGTCATTTAGGTCACAAGTTTGAAAAGTTAATATAGGCCCAAGTTGTAAACATCTACACTGGTATTTCTTGAAAAAGATATGACAGAATTATAAAATTTAAGAGCTGAAAATAATCATACAGATAATCAAAATTCTTCACTCAAGAGAAGAAACTAAGCCTCAAAGGTATATAATATCTAGCCTAATATCAACTAGTTAATAGCATAATAGGAAACTGGAATCCGGATGATCTAATTTTCCTAAAGCTATCTTCTCTGCCCCACACCAGTACCTTGTCTGGGGCACTTCTAAATACTCTAAAATCAGTCCTCTAGGGCTGCCTCCCGAAAGCAAAGGGATAAATTTAGGCCAAATTGTGATTTTTATCCCCAAAGTGGTATCTAAATTAGCCAGCTAATTCTCACATATTTTTTAGTGATGATATTAGATGGTTGAGCATTCTTTCTTTAAAACGTAGCATTATAGAAAAGGGAGGTTAAAAACATTAACAAATGCTAGTCATCTTTTTTGTTCGTATACCTAGAAGAATTGATTTAATTCTAATGAATCATATCCTGTGAATATGTTTTTAATCTCAATTTTATGTATGAGGAAACCGAACCTTGAAGAGTTTAAATGACTTGGCAAGATTCATACACATTCTTACTTATTTATGCTCATATAGATATATGGACACATTCATAACCAATTATAAAATATATTAAGAAAAAAGAGGGGCTTCCCTGGTGGCACAGTGGTTGAGAGTCCGCCTGCCGATGCAGGGGACACGGGTTCATACCCCGGTCCAGGAAGATCCCACATGCCGCGGAGCAGCTGGGCCCGTGAGCCATGGCCACTGGGCCTGTGCGTCCGGAGCCTGTGCTCCACAACAGGAGAGGCCACAACAGTGAGAGGCCCGTGTACCACAAAAAAAGAAAAAAGAAAAAAGAAAAAAATTCCATTCACAATGACAACAGAAATTTTAAGGTACCTAGGAAGAAATCTAACGAACAATGCATAAAGACTTGTATAAGGAAATTCTAACTCTATTAAAGGGCATAGACGATAATACAAACAAAAGAAAACATAGGTCTCTTTATGAATGACAAGACTCGATATTATAAAGATGGTAATTGCTTCCAAATTAATCTACAAGTTTCATTATATTTTAATTTACAAAACAACATATTTTTCTAATAGATTACAAGCTAATTTAAGAATTCATATGGAAGCAAAAGTCAAGGCAATTTTGAAAAATGATCAAGTATCCCCCCAGCTGCACAGCTCTAACAGATTTCATGATTTGTCATAATGCTGTAGTAAATAGTGTAGGTTTTGCATAGAGACACATAAATAGACAATGAAATACAATAGATTCCCTAGAAATAGATCTATGAATATGTGAGAATTTGATATCATGTTGGGTAGGGTAGACTTTTAATAAATGTATACATTAATATACATTTAATGAATGTATATATTCTATATCTATATAAAAATAGATAAAACTAGATCTCAATGCAAAACAAAAATAAAACGAAATCCAGATGAATTGCACACCTAATAATAATCAAACAGTAATGTTTTAGAAGAAAAACTTATCTTCACCATATAGAAATTAGAAAAAAATTTTTAAACAGGAATTTTAAAGCATAAAAGAAAAGAGAATAAATGATAAATTTGCACATACTAATATTTAAAACTTTTCAGTGACAAAAGGAACAAAGTTAGATGAACAGCCAAACAAAAAATATTTTATTTATTATTATTATTTTTTTTTTTTTTTTTTTTTTTTTTTTTTTGCGGTACGCAGGCCTCTCACTGTTGTGGCCTCTCCTGTTGCGGAGCACAGGCTCCGGACGTGCAGGCTCAGCGGCCATGGCTCACAGGCCTAGCCGCTGCACGGCATGTGGGATCCTCCCGGACTGGGGCACGAACCCGCGTCCCCTGCATTGGCAGGCGGACTCTTAACCACTGCGCCACCAGGGAAGCCCCCCAAAAATATTTTAATATGCTTAATTAATAATGAACTCAACTACATTGTGGCACAAACTTTTAAGAATTACTTAAAAATTCAATAGAAAAATCAATGAGCAATCCACAAAAAAGAAACACCAATGACAATAAATATATTTAGAGATGCTTATTCTCAATAGAAATAATAAAAATACAAAATATATCTCACTCAAATCAGCAGAAACGTGAAAAAGTTGATTCAAGAATCAACATAATATTTTGAACAATCCCTCATTAATGTCATTAACAAGATCCAAGAAGACATTGCGTCTATGAACTATAAGAATGAAAGCCAAAATAAAGTGCTTTAAAAATGAGCATAGCCAAGAGAAGTAAATAATGAGAGAAAATATTACATTTGGAGCAGATAATCCTTTGTCGCGGGGAGCTGTCCTGTGCACTATAGGATGTTTGGCAGCACTGCTGGCCTCTACCGTGGTTCAAAGTAATCATGGCCTTCACCTTAGAAATGGGCATGAACCACCCAGCACTATGAAAGCACTGTTAAACCTGGTGTAAACAGGTTGGCTGCATGATGATCCTCTCCTCTGTTGCTCTCCCTTCTAAACTCCCAAGGCTAAAAAATTACAACTTCAGGAGACAGTGTCCCTCCAGTGTTCCTTCTTTTTGAGAGTTTAGAGAAAAACCTCTGACAACTAGATGTTTCCTAGTGATGCAGCACCAATTAGGAGTTGGTAACAGTGGCTCTGTTGGTGACAGTGCCAAAGACTCTGTCCTGGGGTTCATCTCTCCCTTCTTCAACAAGTTGGGGGGAATTGACTATGTTTTGTTGAAGTTTTTCTTCTACAGTAATTTGTAAGAAAGATACTCCATTTAAAATTCTACTAATGATTTATAGTTTTTTCACAAATAGTTATTTATAGTCATTATTATCATAAACACACAAAATAACTTTCATCTCACACTTACCAGTCAAGAAATTTAATACACTTATTTCTTGGGGATTTGGAGTTTTTTGTTTTGTTTTGTTTTTCAGCTTCCTGGCCTTTCTTAGGCTTCCAGTTGTGTTTTTTTCTTTTTTTTTCCTGAAGTGAACTCATTTAAATATGAAAACTTTCAAGACAAAGATATTTTTATTTTATATTTATTATTGTAATCATATTTTAATAAATTACTTATGTTTACTTTATCAATATTTCTCCCTTGAGTGGTTAGTTCTTTTATTCAGTTGTCCTTTATGCTTTATTGACCTTAATGCTTAATATTTATTTAATTACTACCATTAACTGAGAACTAGAATACGCCAGTCACTATTCTAAATGCTTTAGATGTATCAACGTATTTAATCTTCACAATACCATTATGAGGTTGGTATTATAATAACCATTGTAAAGATAAAATTGTGGCTTAGAATGGTTAAGTAGATTGTCTAATGTCATGAAGGTGTTAAGGAAATCAAGATCTAAACTGGGATAGTCTAATTCCAATTTTAAATTCAAGGGGAAAAAAAGAAGGACAATAACATAGCTATTATAAACAAACATTCACTTAACAATACAGACTATATCAAAATGTATTTAAGCAACAACCTATAAACCTAGAGGATTAAAAAGAATGAAACCAGAAAATATACTTGGAGAATTTAATATTATGCCCATCTCAAAAATTTATAAAGCCCACTAAAATAGTCTTAGACATCAATGGTCTCAACAATACGATTAGTAAATCTTAGGTATGAAATACAGAGAATTCTACATCCTACAAACAAAGAATATGATTTGCTTTCGAGCAGCAGCAGAACAGTTAGAAAAATAGCTAGTAGGCTACAAAGGCAAACTCAAAACATTCCAAAGGATCAAGAACACACTGAATGTGTTCTGACAAAATGCAATAAAAATATGAATTAATAACAAAATGAAAGCTAAAAATTATGTATGTTTGAAAATTAGCATCTTACCAAATAATCTTTGTCTTATGGAAGAAATAAATAAACGAAGGAAGGAAGAAAGAAATACTTGTAGCTGAATTGTGATAAAAACACTACATGTCAAAATTTATATGTGAAAGCAATACATAGAAGTAATTCTATAGCGTTAAATATATTTGTTTTAAAAACAAGAAATTATTGAAAATATAAGTGAAGTATCCAACTCAAGAAGTTGGAAGACAATCAAGAAAATAGGCCAAAGAAGCAACAAAGAAGAAAGTTATACAATTAAGTTTAAGGAAAAAAATCAGACACCCGGATATTCCTTACAAAAGAAAATCCATGTAAAAGTTTAGCAAAACCAAAACCTAAACCTAGTTCCCTGAAAAGATTTATAAGATAGATAAACCTTTGGCAAGACTAGTTAAGAAAAATAGTAGAGAAGCTACTACTGCATAAAATACAGAATGAAAAGGGGAACTATGGACCCAAAAGAAATATAATAATAATAAGGGAATAATGAATAAAACTACTTTAAAAAAATAGATGAGGTGGATAAATGTGTAGAAAAATATAAAATACCAAAACTGGCCAAAACATGTATAGAACCTCAAATAACCTCTAAAATGCTTTTTTTAATTGGAAAATTTATTAAGAAATTCACCTTCCAAAAATACTAGTGAATGTGTAAACTTCAACAGCCAATTGGGAAAGCAATATGGCAGTACTTACGAGTTCCACTCATAGGCTTTATATCCCAAAGAACCTCTCATGCAGGTCCAAATGTGTGAGACAGACTACATGAACATGCAGCACAAGGATAGAGCTTTAAATACATTGAATCATTCCTGCACCCCAGGGATAAAGCCCACTTGGTCATGGTGTATAATCCTTTTAATATGTTCCTGAATTCAGCTTGCTAATACTTTGTTGAAAATTTTTGCATCTATATTCATCAGGGATATGGGTCTAAGTTTTCTTGTAGTCTCCTTATCTTGCTGTGATATTAGGGTAATATTAGCCTCATAGAGCGAGTTTGGAAGGGTCCCCATGTTCCCTCCTCTTCAATTTTTTGGAAGAGTGTGAGAAGGATTGGCATTAATTCTTCTCTAAATTTTTGGTAGATTTCACGAGTGAAGCTATCTGGTCCTAGTGTTATTTTGTGTTGGAAGTTTTTTAATTACTGATTCAATCTCATTATTCATTATTGGTATGTTCAGATTTTCTATTTCTTCCTGATTCAATCTTGGCAGGTTGTATGTTTCTAGGAATTTATCCATTTCTTCTAGATTGTCTAATTTATTGGCATACAATTGTTCACTGTAGTCTCTTATGATCCTATATATTTCTATACTATTAGTTGTATTATCTTTCATATCTGATTTTATCTATTTGAGTCTTCTCTCTTTTTCTCTTAGTCTAGCTACAGGTTTGTCAATTTTGTTTATCTTTTTGAGAAAATCAACTCTTAATTTCTATGATCTTTTCTATTGTTTTTCTGTTCTCTATTTCCACCCTGATCTTTAATTCATTCCTTCTGCCAACTTTGGGCTTAGACAAAGAAACTATAAGAATAAAGAAGTAGAAAGCTAGAGACACTACTCTTACTGATTTCAAACTATACTACAAAGCTATAGTAATTAAAACAGTATGGTACTGATATAAAAATAAACACACAATCAATGGAACAACAGAGAGCCCAGAATTAAAGCTCCACATATGTGGACAATTAATATCTGAAAAGGAAGCCAAGAATATTCAATGGGAAAAGGATAGTCTCTTCAACAAATGGTACTGAGGAAACTAGATAAACACATGCAGAAAAATGAAATTGAACCTCAATTTTACACTACTCACAAAAATTAACTTGAAATGGATCGAAGTCTTAAACATAAAACATGATGCCTTAAAACTCCTAGATGAAAACATAGGGAAGCAGCTCTTTGATATTGCTCTCAGTGATGATTTTTTGGATATAAAACCAAGAGCACAAAACAACAAAAGTAAAAATCAACAAATGGGACTACATCAAACATAAAAACTTCTCCACTGCAAAAGAAACAATCAACAAAATGAAAAAGCAACCTACTGAAGGGAAGAAAATATTTGCAAACCATATATCTGATAAGGGGTTAACATTTCAAAATATATAAACATCATACAATTCAGCATCAAAAAAACAACCAATCAGATTAAAAATGGGCAGAAGTCCTGAATAGACATTTTCCCAAAGAGGACATATAGATGGTCAACAGGCAAATGAAAAAGATGCTCAACATCACTAATCATCAGAGAAATGCAAATTAAAACCACAATGAGATATCCACTCACACCCATCAAAATGGTTATCATCAAAAAGTCTACAAATAACAAATGTTGGCAAGGATGTAGAGAAAAGGAAACCCTAGTACATTGTTGTCAGGATTGTAAATTGGTTTCAGCCACTATGGAAAACAGTGTGGAGCTTCCTCAAAAAACTAAAACACTAATTCAAAAAGATACATGCACCCCAATGTTCATAGCAGCATTACCTACAATAGCCAAGATATGGAAGCAACCTAAGTGCCTATTAACAGATGAACTGATAAAGAAGATGTGCTATACACAAACACACACACACACAATGGAATACTACTTAGCCATTAAAAATGAAATTCTGCCATATGCAACAATGTGGATGGACCTGGAGGGTATTACGCTTAGTGAAATAAGTCATACTGAGAAAAACAAATATTGTATGTTATCACTTCCATGTAGAACCTAAAAAATAAAACAAACAAATATATATAACAAAACAGAAACAGACTCACAGATATAGAGAACAAACTAGTGGTTACCAGTGGGGAAAGGGGAAAGATAGGGGTATGGGATTAAGAGACAAAAACTACTATGTATAAAATAGTAAGTATCAAGGATATATTGTACAGCACAGGGAAATACAGCCATTATTTTTTAATAACTTTAAATGGAGTATAATCTATAAAAATATTGAATCACTATGTTGTATACCCAAAACCAGTACAATATTGTAAATCAACTATACTATAGGAAAAAAAAATTGGCAGAGGGACTAAATAGAAATTTGTCCAAATGAGACATCCAAACTATCAGCAGCTGCGTAAAAAGGTGCTCAATATCACTAACCACCAGGAAAACACAAATCAAAACCACAATGAGATATCATGGCATACCTGTGAAAATGACTGTCATCAAGAAGAGATAACAAATGTCGACAAGGATGTAGAGAAAAGGAAAAACTTGGGTACTGCTGGTGGAAATATAAATCGGTATAGCCCTATGGAAAACAATATGAAGGTTCCTAAAAAAATTAATAGAACTACCATATGGTCCAGCAATTCCACTTCTGGGTATATGTCCAAAGGAAATGAAAACAGGATACCAAAGAAAGATACACATTCCCACGTTTACTGCAGCATTATTCACAACAGCTGAGATACGGAAACAACTTACATGTCCCTCAAAGGCTGAATGGATAAAGAAGATATGATATGCACACACACAATGAAATATTATTCAACCATAAGAAGGAGGGAATCTCTGCCATTTGCAACAACATGGATAGACCTTGAGGACATTATGCTAAATGAGATAAGTCAGACATAGGAAGACCAATACTGTATGATATCGCTATATGTGGAATCTAAAAAAAGCCAAACTCATTAAAAACCTAGAGTAAAATGATGTTTACCAGAGAGTAAAATGATTCCCCAGTGGCGGAATAGGAGAGATACAGGAGGGTACAAAGTTGCAGCTAGTAGATAAGTAAGTCCAGAAGATCTAATGCACAGGGAAGTGATTATAGACAACAATATTGTGTTATAAACTTCAGACTTGTTAAGAGACTAGACCTTAATTATTCCCACCACAAGAAAAATGATAATTATGTGATGTGATAAAGGTGCTAGCTAACACTACAGTTGCAATCATACTGCAAATTATAAATGTATCAAATCAACATTTTGCATACCTTAAACTTACACAATATTATATGTCTCTTGCACTGTTGGTGGGAATGTAAATTGATACAGCCACTATGGAGAACAGTATGGAGGTTCCTTAAAAAACTAAAAGTAGAATTACCATATGACCCAGCAATCCCACTACTGGGAAAAGAGAAAAGCATAATTCAAAAAGACACATGCACCCCAGTGTTCATTACAGCACTATTTACAATAGCCAGGACATGGAAGCAACTTAAGTGTCCATCAACAGATGAATGGATAAAGAAGATGTGGCACATATATACAATGGAATATTACTCAGCCATAAAAAGAAATGAAATTGAGTTATCTGTAGTGAGTTGGATGGACCTAGAGTCTGTCATACAGAGTGAAGTATGTCAGAAGAGAAAAACAAATACCGTATGCTAACACATATATATGGAATCTAAAAAAAAAAAGAAAAAATGGCTCTGATGAACCTAGGGGCAGGACAAGAATAAAGACGCAGATCTACTAGAGAATGGACTTGAAGACACGGGGAGGGGGAAGGGTAAGCTGGGACAAAGTGAGAGAGTAGCAGTGACATATATACATACACTACTAAATGTAAAATAGATAGCTAGTGGGAAGCAGCTGCATCGCACAGGGAGATCAGCTCTGTGCTTTGTGACCACCTAGAGAGGTGGGATAGGGAGGGTGGGAGGGAGATGCAAGAGGGAAGGGATATGGGGATATATGCATACATATACCTGATTCACTTTGTTATACAGCAGAAACTAACACAACATTGTAAAGCAATTATACTCTAATAAACATGTTTAAAAAATTAAAAAATAAAGGAATAAATTGAGTAAATCCAGGACACAGGAGTAAGGACTAAAACACTGGTTGAAATTTTAAAAGATATTGACATGCTGAAATATAATGGAAAATACATAACATTTGAATAATACACTTAAACTAGAAAGAATTAAGTCACTCTTGAAATCGGCAAATATTATAAACAATACACATATTCTCTCAAGCCTATATGGAATATCTAAAAAATATGAATCAAATATTCTGCCACAAAGGAAATATCATTAAATATGTAGGAAGGAAGGGAGAAAAAAGAAAGCATACAGGCCATACTAGCCTCACACTAAAAGCTAATAAAGTAAACTATAAAATTATCTCTTCTTTAGAAAAGTGAAAAGATGAAAATATAAGCAAAATAATAGACAAAATTGGGATTGAGAAAAGTATAACTTTTTAAAAAAGAAAAGTAACAACACAAAGGCTTAAAATTTTAAGCAATTTGTAACCCCATGCTAATAAATTTGAAAGCATGGATAAAATGTCCACTTTTCTGGCAAACTTTTATTTACCAACTATATTAGGGTAAATAACGTTAGCTTCTGTAACAAGCAATGTGTCTCAGTGGCTCAAAACAATAAAGGTTTATTTCTTACTCACGGCAAACTGACTGTGAGTTGGTTGACTCCTGGGCAGCTTTTCTTTAAGCAGTGACTTTAGCATCCTTCCTCCACTTACAGCCATCTAGACAAGAAAGAAGATAACCATGGAAGTCAGTCACATGGACCGTTTTAAGGGTGTCATGGAAGTAGCATACATCATTTCCATCCACATTTCACTGGCCTAACTGAAAGGCCACTGGCTGCAAGGGAGGCTGAGCAAAGCTGGCATCCCGTGTTCCCTGAGAGAAACCCAGAGTTACCAAACACGTAGCCACTTTCTGCCATACAATAGCAGCTCATGATGAAGCAGCAAAGTTGGCTGAGCTATAACTATGAAAGACATGGAAATAATTTAAAAGAATCTCCTCCCCAAAGGTTGTGGGGGAATTTGGTCTTACTGGTGAGTTCATTCAAATGTTCAAGAAGTAGCTCGTCTCTATACCCTAAGAAATATCAGAGTACTAAAAAAAAGGGAACTTCTCAATGTATTTTATGAAGCTAATTTAACACTGATTTCCACTGTGGTAGAAATAGTGTCTCAGCTGTCTCATCTGCAAAGTGGGGATAACAATATTCCCAGTGCTGGAATTATTGAGAGGATTAAATGAATTACATAAAATGCTGAAATCATAAATGGCACATGGTAAAAAACATATGTTCTTATTATTATTACATGCCACAAGTAACTAATAGACTAGTAAACTAAATTCTTTTAATAATTAAAATTATTTCAAACTATTCAATAGCATTGCAAGAAAATTATCTATGAGCGTAAATTTCTCCTAAGAATACAAAGATCTAACATTAGGAAGTCCATTAATAAAATATATCACATTGATATATAAAATTTAAATGATTCTCTCATTAGAAGCTACAAACTTGAAATTTAACAAATATGCTAGATTACAGTTTAGAGAAAATAGGAGTAAATCAATAACTCTCACCAAAGAAATGACCCCTTTAAAATGAGGAAAAAGGCAAAAGTTCCTACTTTCTACAGTATTTAATACTTTTCTGAAATTTTTTCGTTTGCCTTTGTATTGTTTTATTGAGATACAGTTGATTTACAGTATATTAGTTTCAAGTGTACAACAGTGATTCAAAATGTTAATAGATTATACTCCATAAAAGTTTCTTTTCTGGAATATTAAAAGAATGCAATAATGCATGAATCAAAGAAAAAATGAAGTGGGCTCTTCACTCCACTCATAAAAATTACTGAAATAACAGCAAATTTACAAAATAATGATTTTTTTGTTTTATACAGCCACTAAAATTGATAGCTATGGGCATTATGCGAAAACGGGCAATGCCTAGAATGTAATATTAAACAGGAAAGCAAGATACAAAAATATATTTATTATAGCTATGGAAAAGCAATAGTCATACATTTAAAAGAATAACTTTTATTTCTAGAGCAGTAATTTTGAAATCTAAGTAGTCTTTCAACATTTATAACAAAGATTGAACTACTTTTCAAGTACCTACAGAGCTAGTCACTTTGGAAATAATAACAATGGCTAAGATTGTATATCATTTACTAAACAACATTTTCACATATAGTATGCCATTTATTCTTCACAGAGGGCTTTTTAAAGGTAATAAAGCCCATTAACAGCAGGACCTGGAATTAAACCCAATCTCCACATGTTCTGTGACAGAAAGATATGCCTACCCATATTCCTTGTCCCCCTCTTCCTCACTAACAGAAGAGAATAGACATTATTTCAGATGGAAAAGTAGCCTTTTAAAAGATGGTATTTCTCAACTTCCCTTGTAGCTGTGGGTAGACAGTACCTTTCTCTTCTGCTTTATATTTGCTGCCAGGATTGCAGGTGTGATGGCTGGAGGTGTAGCAGCCATCTTGGATCATAAGGTAACCTTAAGGTCCTAAGTCATGTTCTAAACCTAGAACCCTGATGACTGTGGAGCCAATATACTGACCCCAGAAAGCAATTTCTAGACTCTATTTACATGAAGAAAAATAATTCCTTGTGTGTTCAAGTCACTATTATACAGAGTATGTGCTCTAGCTTGTATGTGCTAGCTGGCATGTGCTATTTCCTCTACAGCATAAATGAGGTAATCAAATTTCAGTGTAAGAACAGAACAAAAATATTTTAAAATATTTAAAACAACCTTAATTGTTTTCATCCTGTACCCAAACTTTAGTGTATAAGGAAGAGTTATAGCTCCTTTTTCCTATGGGAAAAAATTAAGTCACATCTGATCACAAGCTTATTAGACATTATTCTTTCGGCACTATCACTTTAAGCGAGGAATTGGCTTAAAAAGCAAAAGAAAAAAAAAAAAAAACCCAGCTGTGCATAGCCAGCCATACCTATAGCTTCAATTACCATCTTGCCCCAGGAACCCCAAATACATCTTACCAGCATAGACCACTTGTGTGAACCCTAAACATCCACATGCAATTGCTTACTGATACCTCGTAAAAGTCTGAAGCAGTAAACTCAGCATGCTCAAACCTAAATTCAGAAACTTCCCTCAAACCCAACTACCTTAACTCTTTCCTGTCACAGTATTTATCTTCTTTTGAGTTAGGTCAACCAACAACTTAGGGGTCAATGTAAGGCAATCTCCCTAACCTCTCACACCGAATCCGTGACCAGTATTATCTGTTTAAGCTTCTAGGTATCTCTCAAACTTGCCCACATTTTCTTTCTCTCCACTATCAGCCGGGTCTACGCAACTGTCAGAGCTCTTATGTACTACTATCAAAACCTACAAATCTTTCTACTTGAATCCATTTTGGCCTCTCCTCCAATTTCCCCTGCAGCTTTGCAAGCAGCGTGAGGTTTTAAAAAGCCAATCTCATTATATAAGCCCTTTGTTTAAAACAGGACAATGGGGCTTCCCTGGCGGCGCAGTGGTTGAGAGTCCACCTGCCGATGCAGGGGACACGGGTTCGAGCCGCGGTCCGGGAAGATCCCACATGCCGCAGAGCGGCTGCGCACGCGAGCCATGGCCGCTGAGCCTGCGCGTCCGGAGACCGTTGCTCCACGACGGGAAAGGCCACAGCAGTGAGAGGCCCGCGTACCGCAAAACAAAACAAAACAAAACAAAAACAGTACAATGACTTTCCATTGCCTTTACGATAAAGATCAAAATTGATAACAACCTAAAAGAAAAACTATGGTCTGGTGTCTGGTAACTCCTCATCATTGTATTCTGTGCTCCAGGTTCTCTGACCTTCTTTATGCTCATCAAATGCACCTTCTGCATTTCCCTTTGGAGTCTTGACATAGGTTGTTCCCTTTGCCTGGAAGTTCTTTTCCTCCCTTCTTTCTTTACTCCACACTTTCTATTTCTTATTTTCCACTCAGCCTTAATCTTGTCTCAAATCTTCTTCATTGAGGAACTTATCTGATAAGATACACTTTCCTCAATATCTCATTATCATATATGTTTATTTCTTCCTAGTTATCTGATATTTCCTCTTCATATCTTTCATCGTGTCATATATTTCTCTTCATAGCACTAAATCACAGTGGCGATTACATATTTGTGTGACTATTTGGTTGATATTTACCTGTGCCCTCTCCCAAAACACACACTGGATGCTCTGAGAGCATGGATTTTATCTGTTTTGCTCATTACTGCATTCCTATGCAGTACTTGGCAAAAAATAGGTGCTGAAAGAGGTGTACATGTGGAGAGAGATTAAACAGACATAATAAATGAATGAATATATAAATATCCTAAAATATTAATAATGAGTGATAGGGTCATGGATTACATTTTCCTTATTTTACTCCTCTCTATTTCATATTTCATACAATTTGCATTAAGAGTAATTTTTATTATTTTTTATATTAAATAAGTTTATTTACTTTACAAATTTGAAGAAATTTTAAAACAGCAGTAAATATTTCACAGTCCAAAAAATACCACCCAAATTTATGTTTGAGGAAATATTCCCTTTGCATTAAAAATGCACATATGCACATTTGCATAGATTACATTAAATTGGTTACTTTTGGAAGAACAGGAAAGGAAGTAGCCAGATGAAATGAACGGGTAAAGTTGAACAAGAGCAAAGAGTTAAATGTACAAATAATAGTGCATCATTAACCTAGGAATTTGATTAATTCAATCTCTATAGCATTAATAATAATTTTTAAAGATACTTTTTTTTTTAATCTTGAAAAACAGACAATTGAATTCTGTCAGTTAGGTAAAAGTCTTCATTGAACCAATGACAGTATCTCTTATTTCTTGATAGCAGTGGCCTTTGCAAAGGCTAAAAGCATACACAGAAAAACTGAGTGACCAGAAAAGTCCACAAAAACTTATTTTTCCTGAGAAAATAAACATCTGTTAGCCTGGTCTTGAACTGGAAATAGAGAATTCTAATTCCTCTCAAGCAAAACCTCCAGTATCGGCACATGTTCCGGAAGTGCATTTTTATCTGCCATCATCATAAAAAGAAAAATGAAGAGAAAATGGACTCCTTCAGAAATAGAACCATGTAAAGCTTCAACACAGTGCTTAGTGAGATTGAGATCCTGTCTGAATGCACACACTTTAAAATGTCCCTTTAATTAACCCTTCCCCAGGGAACTTGTTTGTTTTACACTAAACTTTCTTTTGCATTTAATGTCAAATAGCTTGTTCTTTTTTCATATATGGGGCTTATGCGGTAAAGTTTTGTTGCTGATTTTGACCTTTGCTTTTCTGTTCTGATCCTTGTCCCTTTTACCAACTGCAGTGTGGTCTTGACATAAAAAGCCTCTAACTCAGTTACTCGGTAAATACTTTTCGCATACTTATTAACACAATATTTAATTATCATCCATTTAAGAAAAAAAAGCATCCCACAAGAGTGCTTACTTTTCTTATGTGTCCATAGTTACTTTGAGAATTTTCAGCGTGTGTGATTGTTATTAAACAGAATATAAGTTACTGAAAATGTTATCAAAATGCTAAATAATTACATGAATCCTGGCAGAGAAAACTAAATGATTCAAATAAATCTCTCCTTCCTTTGGATATTGTGTGGGACTGAACATTATTTATTTTAATGATTTTATATTTTTGTTTCTGAAATTAGATAGTTGAACACTTCTTGTTGGTATTTTAAAACTGTCTGGACAAAACATCTCAAATCTCCTCTGGCAGAAGATATGAGGACTTTCATTAGGCTGGTGTTTTTGGTGGTGGTGTTTGTTTTGTGTTGTTGTTTGATTTCAGTTGTTTTGAGATGCTAGGTACTAAGTTAGTTGTTTCCTGAACATAAGTATATTTTAACACTTCTCTTTGCAGCTGTAGAGTCCATGCCACCCTAAAGTTTGGTAATTCCCTCCGAATGACAAGAGTGTAAGAGAAGGAGGAAGAGGTTTGGTGTCTTGCAGACTCAGGTTCAAATCCTTGCTGAGCATTAACTAACTATGTGGCCTTGAACAAGCGTTTTTACCTCTGACTTTCAATTTCCTCTTTTGTAAATAGAGCCTAACACCCACCTCTTGAATTTGTTTTGAGAATTGATTAGGAAAAAACATGACAGGCCCCTGGCACAAAGCAGGCCCTCAGTGAATACTAGCTCCCTTCCCCCTTTTTCAGAAAACTGCATTACATTCTGAATAGCATTTAAATAAAAGATTTTATGAGGTTTTTTAAATACAGATTTAAATAAATTTCTGTTTGTTGTTTTATGAAAAAATGTTTGCTTGGGTCAAACTCTCATGAGAGATGGCAAGATTGAAACGTTGGGAGCATTACTTAAAGAACGTTCTGTGATTGGAGACGTGTCACAAATAATGTAGGAAGCTTGACGTTGAGGGTGTGTAAAGTCTGTAATGAGAGTTAACAACTTCTAGAGAACACAGCATGACACTTGCTAAAGGTCATCTCAGAGAAAAATATCACCCAGCACTTTGAGGATAGCTTTTCATTTACATCATGCAGATAGTTGCTGGAGTTTTACTCTGTCTTTTACTGCCGATGAAATATGGACAAACATGATGAACAAACATCTAAAAAACTTTTATCAGTTAATTAATTAACTTAGTCATTGAACAAATACAAGCATACCTACTTCCTCATACTGGAAATAGTGTCTTTTTTGTTGATTTTTTTTTTTTAATGGCTCCTAATGCATTCAGTCAGTGTGTGCCTCTGATGGATCTTTCATATGTGTTAATTACTTAGAGAAGAAGTTGCACTGAAATCTGCTACTATGCAAGGAAGAGAATCTGAAGTCTGGAGGTGGACGCCTTTTTTATCAAAGATTATTTTTTCTGACTCTGTGGTTGCTCAGTGAACACGTTATTTTAACCATAAAATTGTATGTATTTCCCACTGGACAGCCAGCTCCCTATCCACGTTCATGCCTCCCTGATGGATAAGGAATTCCACAGTTCCTTACCAAATAAACCCTGGCTCCTTTGAAACAGTTAAACCAGGCTGATTTCAGACATCTACAGAAGGCAGATTAAGCCCCACCCCCTTCAAGAAAGTCTCCCATCATTATTAAAACAAACCCATCCACACTACAGATTCACCAATTCCTCCAGTTTCCTTTTCCCACCCTGAGCCTTTGTTCAAAGTGCCGACTCAGCTGGTAACACCATCTAATCCTGTTTATTTACCTGGATCAAGTTCCCACCCACTTGGCTCAACCTGCTCCAGCCACGTTCAAACTGAATAGACAGATACCATAGTGGTGGTAACGAGGAGTTAGAACATTCTGAGAATCTGCAGCAGGACCCAGGGGACATTCTGTCTGCACAAAGAACACAGCTAGGCTTGCCTACCATGGATGTGGGAATTCACTTAAGCACCCAAAGAAGCCACACTTTCTTTCTCACGTAGGTAAAACTACAACATAGAGTTTGAAATTGCTAACAGTCACAATTCCTGCCAAAGAGCAAAATACTCAATGTCTAAAACAAATCCAAATATTTAGATATATAGATATTTATCCTGATAAAAATAGGTTTCAGAAGAGGCAATGTGGTTAGGGCAGCTGGATACCAGAAATGTACAAGGCAGCCCTGCTTGTATGAGCTAGCCATCACCATCTATGGAGTCAGATGAAGTCCAGATAAGCCCACCTTCCTCATGAAAAGGTGTCTAGGAAACAACACGCAGCTGACTAATGTAATATTCTCCACCAAAGAAATGGTAGAAGATTATTTGGCAACCAGTTTAATTTATAAATCTGAGTCAGAAATTTCAAGGATTTTATTTGTTATGTCAATGACATTTTTTGTTCTGGTTGTGCTTCTTAGTAGCTATATACCTTGAGCAAGTTATTTACCTTCTCTCTGCATCAGTTTTACTTTCACCTCTGAGATGAAACATGTGGTAATAGGAAACATTCCCCTTTGGGGCAAAAATGCTGCTCCTTCCTTTTTTTGTTAGATTGTTATATTAACAAACATCAGTTCTATGAAATCACATCCAATCATAAGTCATAATGGAATCTACCTATATGTTAACTTCCCAAGCCTCCCTCAATTACTCAGAATGACTGACAAAATAATCTGCCTCATCAAGATGTTCCACAATATTCCACTTTAACTCACTATAAAGATATGACCTTAACGTTATGTTCACTTGTAAAATGTCTTCCTGGTCTAATTTTTTATGAGAAATAGCTGATATTTTGAAAGTGCTTTCATTATTTTTATGATAAAACAAGCTAATTAACTTGACCTCCCCCCACACACACACACAAAATGCCTTATGAGTTTCTTTTACTCTTTCCAGTACAATACTACCTATTTGTTGCACTGAAATTCTATGTTTATTTTGTTTCTAAAACTCTTAAGGCTAAATCTTAACTTTCTATTTTGGGAACTCCAGTAATTTTCCAGCAATACAACTGTATTTACAACTACATGAATGACTATACTGTTTCACAGAAGCTCCCAGAGTATGAAGTTAAATGACCAATTAAACAATAAGTTAATATGAATGAGAAGATGAAGTTTTCCACCATAACTTAGTAAACCTAAAACTTTGCAAAGCTTTCTCTACCTCTTAGACCAATGCATTTCCTTTGTTAACAATGGAAAGGAAAATAGCCCAGACAAAAATAATGTCAGTTAGGATCCGGATAAATAATATATTTCACTGTATCTGGAAGAATGTTTTGTCCTTAAATTTTGACTAGTCAAGATAATTCTAAAAACTAAATAGATCTCCCATTATCCTCAGAAATATCCCTCTGCTCTACAAACACACACTCAGTTTGATTTATGATAGCAAGCAACATTAGCGCTCTATGACATATTTTTCACATTCCACAAAGCTACTGAAATAAGTTAATATTCCCATCTTGACGGATTTTTTGGTAAAGAAACGGTAGGGTATAGAATGACCTATATAACCCTTCCATTAAAAAAATACAGCATATCGAAATTGAGCTATTTGTAATGAGGTGGATAGACTGAGAGTCTGTCATACAGAGTGAAGTAAGTCAGAAAGAGAAAAACAAATACCGTATGCTAACACATATATATGGAATTTAGGGGGAAAAAATGTCATGAAGAACCTAGGGGTAAGACAGGAATAAAGACACAGACCTACTAGAGAATGGACTTGAGGATATGGGGAGGGGGAAGGGTAAGCTGTGACAAAGCGCGAGAGAGGCATAGACATATATACACTACCAAATGTAAGGTAGATAGCTAGTGGGAAGCAGCCGCATAGCACAGGGAGATCAGCTCAGTGCTCTGTGACCGCCTGGAGGGGTGGGATAGGGAGGGGGGGAGGGAGGGAGATGTAAGAGGGAAGAGATATGGGAACATATGTATATGTATAACTGATTCACTTTGTTATAAAGCAGAAACTAACACACCATTGTAAAGCAATTATACTCTAATAAAGATGTAAAAAAAAATACAGCATATCATGTTTGTGTCATTGAACTGGCCAGCTCATTTTCCTTCTTTTATTATACTTATTGTTGTTTTAACACTATCCATTGAGTTGTAGCTGGCATTTTGAAAATTTAAGGGAAAAAAAATGAGTTAATACTTACTGTTTACAGTTTAGTGTTAGATGCATTATTGTACTGAAACCTAAAAACAATCCTATCCAGTAGGTATTAATTCCATTTCACAGATTTATTCATTAGTTTATTTATTCTTTTACTTATCAAATAATTATGTGTTTTCAATGTGCCAGGCATGGTTCTAGGCTCCACATCAGTTAACTAAACAGATAAACACTACTCACCTTGGTGGATTTTACATTCTAGTGTGGGAGAATGAGGAAAGTGAAACTCAAAAATGCTATGCAACTTGCCCAAGATAATTAAGATTTGAAGTGTTTCCTAAAATGTGGCTCTAAGAATGTCTGTTTTAAAGACACTGAGGATGTTTGTTTAAAGGTAGAAAGTCTTGGGTTCCATCTCAGAATCATTGGCGGTAGGAGGTGGGTAAGCCAGAGTTTGCACTTTTTAAAAAGAACCCCTATTTCCTTATACACAGATTTTTGAAAGTTATGAGCAAACAACTGAAGGTGTTTAGGGTCCTGCTCAGATCTGTCTAGATTTCTATTGCAAAGAAACAAAAACCTGACTATATAAGATATATGTAGAGAAATGTTTAGAGCAGCACTGCTTATAATAGAAAAGAGGAAAAAACCAAAACAAACCAAATGTTTATTAATGGACAAATGGTTGAATAAACTGTGGTTCATGCATGTTATAAGATACTCTGCAGCCATGAGAAACAATTATACACACACACATTAGAAAGATGTTCACTTTATACTGTTAAATAAAAAAGCAAGTTGCAGAATACTATATAAAATATGATTACCTATTAACCTACTATATATATGACTTACATCTATATTTATGTTTCTATAGACATAGAAAAGCATACACAGCAAACCTTTAACAGTGTTTACTTCATCAATGAAAAGAGGACGGGGAAAACCTCTCATTTTTAATTCATATGCTTTCTTATTTTTAATTGTAATAATAAGCACACATCATTTTTATAATAAAAGCAGATAAAAAATAGTTTTACAAAGAGAAATTCTTAAAATGTAGATGCAAAAACAACGATTCCATAGGAAGATGATGCTTTAGTAGGAGGGTAACTTCTGAGAGACGTGGATAATTAAATATAGAGGAGGTCTTAGATCACAGGTGAGAGGCACAAATGCTAACAAAAAGAATTCAGACATCAGGAAGATATGAAAAAAAGAAAGCTAGATAACTGGTTTGTAATGCCTATAGAAATCTTATGGAGGAATTCCACCTAGTTATTTCAAGTTATTGGTATCTCTTCACATCATGAAAATACGCCCTTGTATTTCTCTTCAGTAACCTCCCCGCAGGGGGAAGAAAAACTACACTAAACTAAAATTTAAGGTAAACTCAATTAATTAGTAAAATCCATCATGGTTGCAAGGAGTTTTTATTTTTCGTGGATAGTAAATTGTTTTTCAGTTTAAAAGAAAAATGTGTTTATCAACCATTGTGTGGTTTATTTTCTGAAAATGATAAATTCATTACAATTTTTCTTTTGTTACTCTTTGGTAACATAAAATAAACAATAGAAATACTTGTATATATTCTTAATTTTATTTTTAATCAACTTTAGTAAGGTATAATATACATTCAATAAAATGCACCCATTTTAAGGGTACAGTTGATGAGTTTGGACCCATGTAGACACTCACGTAACCAACACTACAATCAAGATAACAAGCACTTGCATCATCCTAAAAAGTTCCCTTGCCCCCCTTCCTTAGTCAATCCTGCCATTCCTGCTCCTAATTCCAAATCCATTTATAAGCTCTTTGTAACTATAAATTAGATTTGTCTTTTCTAGAATTTTACATAAGTGTAACATACAATACATAACTTTTGTGTTGACTTCTTTTATTCAACTTAATATTTTTGAAACTAATACACATTGTTGAATGTATCAGTACATTGCTCATTTTTATTATTGAGTGCCAATCCACTGAATGGAACTTATTTATCCTTATACTTGCCAATAGGCATTTAAGTCGTTCACAGTTTTGGCTACTATAAGTCTTGCTGCTACAAATATTAGAGTCTACACTATGTATAGTTATGTTTCCTTCTCTTTTGACTAAATCCCTAAAAGTAGAATTACTGGCGTTCATGCTAAATGTACATTTATTTGTGTAAAAATGTCCACAATGTTTCCCAACATGGTTGTTATGATTTGGCATTTTTAAAACAATATATGAAAGTTCCAGTTGCTCTATAACCTTGCCAACACATTATTATCAACATTTTAAATTTCAGTCATTCTAGGGGGTATGCAGTCATATTGCTGAAGATTTACTTTTCATTTCCCTAATAGTAAGTGATAGAAAGCATATTCACACGTAGGTATTAGCCATTTACATACCCCCATACGTGAAAGATCTGTTAAATCTTTCACCCATTTTTAATTAGTCTTATAAATAGGTTGAATACACACACACATACATACACACAACATACAATTTCATCTTAGTCTTCTGCTTCATGCCTATTCATTTTCTCAAGGGTATTTTTTGATGAGAAGGTTTAAATTTCAATTTAGTCCAATTATCAACTTATGTCTTTTGTGAATCATGTTTTTTGTGTCCTAACAGATCTTCTATACCAAGGTCAAGAAGTTTTATCCTTTTTATCCTATGCTTTCTTTGATAAGTTTTTTTAGTTTTAACTTTTACGTCTTTGATACATTTTGAATTTATGTTTGCATATAGCATAAGGTAAAATTTCAAGTACTTTTAAAAAATTATAATAAAAATACATATATTGTCAACTTATGTACACATACACACACAATATGTATGTCTATTTCTGGACTTCCTACTCTTTTTGTTGCATTTCCTTGATCTATTTTTTTTCTTATACTAATACCACACTATCTTGATCGTTATAACTATAGAAATCCTTTAAATCAGTATATCATCCAACTTTTCCTTTTTAGAAATTATTTAGGATATTCTAATTCCCCTGTATTTTCTCTTTTTTCTTACATTTTCATGTAAATTTTAGAAGCAGCTCAATTTCTACCAAAAAAAAAAAAAAAGAGACTATAAGTGTTCTAACTGGCATTTCAGTGAATCTGCAGAGCATTTTGAGGGGAACTGACATCTGAATAGTATTGAATCTTCTGATCCATGAACACTTATGTTAATTTCTCTCAGCAGTGTTTTGTAGTTTTCAGGATATAGGTTAAGCACATATTTTGTTAAATGAAACCTATCACCTACAAATGGCACTTGCCAGCTACCTCTACAAGGATTAAATTATCAGCCACTGCAGCTGCTGACCTTCAACACCCCCTGAAAGGAGTTCAGGGTGAAGATCAGAAATGAGGCACTCTGTGCTGGGAGGGTGGGGGGGGGGGGGGTGGGGGGGGGAACTGGCAGAACAGGTCTTCAGATAGTTAGATATTTTCAGGAGACAATTTTATGATCCCAAGTCTTGCATCTCCTCATGTCTAGAAAAGCACTAAAGTCCTTTATGGTGATGTCTGCTCCTCGCGACCATCAGTAACCTTCTCAAGACTAGCAGATACCTTCTGCAAAAAATATGTGCTTGACTGCATGTACTCCCCCTTCACCAAAATCACATATATACTGACCTTCCCCCCACCTTTTTGTAGCAGTTTCTCAGAGCTATCTGAAATGCCATCTCCTGGGCTATAGTCCTCATTTTGCCCCAAATAAAACTTAACTCACAACTCTCATGTCGGGCATTTTTTTTCCAGCCAACGATCCCTAATTATTTCTTGTTCTCCAATGCCACTTTAAATGGTAATTTTAAAAATTTTATTTTCTAACTGTTCTTTGCTAGACTATAGAAATATAATTGATTTTAATACGTTAGAATTGCATGCATCCTGAAAAAAGTTAACATCATAATTTTTATGTTCTGTTTTCATTTTAATTCAGCTCAAAATATTTCCAATTTCCTTCATGAAATCTTTATTGCCCCATGGGTTATTTAAAAATATATTAATTTCCAAATATGTATTATTTTTCTCAAGTCTACATTGTGCTCACTTCTCCATACCACCAAGTACGCAAGTGCTCAATTCCCCCTCAGGCTGTGAGCTAACAGTCAGGAATATACAGACACCCAGGTTACTAAATTTTCTAATTCCCAACAGGCATGTAAGGAAAACTGATAGAAATCCATGATCACACTGAGCCACTCTTTCTTGGGGCTCCTTTAGGCTCCTTTGGAAACAATGTCACAACAGGAAATAGCCCACTCAAAAGGGATGACTGCACAGAGTTGAATAAAGGGACTATTCACAAAAGATAGAATTAAGGGAAACCACAAAGGATGATGAGGCATCCTGGGGTAAGCAACAACAGGAAGCAAGTAGCCAGAATGGTTACTGACAATCACTGAAAGTTCCAAGAAAGGGCCATCCAACAGGAGTTGTGACCTCAAGCAGAGAGACACAGAGAGGGGACTAAAGAAATAAACACTCCAGCCTCTTTTTCTTCCCCAGGCACCCACTGGGCATCGCAACCAAGAGCTGAAAGGAAAAAGAGCCTGGTTTACACCATCCCTGGAGGTCAACCACCTAAACAGAATAAGATAAAGCTGGAGAGTGAAGTGTGAGAGGCAGATTCAGAATATTCAGCAAATACAGCATGCTATATGAATTTCTACACATCAGGTTCCAAGCTTTATTACTGAAATCACCAGCTCTGAAAGAACAGAATGAGATCATGAGATTGCTCTCATAGAGGAAATGTACGAACAAAGGATATTTTGTTTCCCTTAGCACTAATGACATCTATTTTTCCGCCCCCGCTTGAGTTTGTTCTCAGGGTCCTGTTAAGCCCAGCTGATTGACACAGGGATCTGAAATGTAATCCTAAGTGACATTTACTCTTGCTTTAAAAGCTGCTTAGCGCCAGTCCATGGGACTATTAGTTCACTGTGTGCTCACTACAGAAAAATGCCAGACAATTATAGCCAAACTCCCAGAAACAGTTGGATAACTATATCCAGGTGTTTTCCAGGACGTCAGGAAACCTTGATTGAATATGTCAGTGGGCATTTGGCCTTCACTATGGCTTTTTTTATGTTTCAAATTTAGAGTTATCAGGCAGCTGCCAGCGCACACCCAGCACAAACTTGTCCATGGCCTGTCCTGGCACTTCCTTTAGGATCGGATCATCTGACCAGTGGTTAGTCTAGTATTATGTCTAATCCAATCCAGCTACGGACATTTACATTCTTTTCTGGGAACATTGGGTAATTGTGCAATTAGAAGAGGTCTATTTGTAACTGTTATAAATCAAGTTTTTCCAGTAATGGGTGTTGATCAAACTTGTTTTTTTGTTTGTTTGTTTTTAAGATGAATAAGTATTAATTGACCACCCAGAGTATCCAGCTATATCTTGAGGTAGTCCCTTTTCAAATATTCTTTCAAATATTTGGTAGTCCCTTTTCAAATATTTTATTAATTTTTATTGGCGTATAGTTATTTTACAATGCTGTGTTAGTTTCTGCTTTACAGCAAAGTGAATCAGCTATATGTATACATATATCCCCTCCTTTTTGAATTTCCTTCCCTTTTAGATCACCACGGAGCATTGAGTAGAGTTCCCTGTGCAATACAGTAGGTTCTCATTAGTTATCCATTTTATGCATAGTAGTGTATATATGTCAATCCCAATCTCCCAATTCATCCCACCCTACCCATCTTGTTGTCCATACATTTGTTCTCTACATCTATGTCTCTATTACTGCTTTGCAAATAAGTTCATTTGTATCATTTTTCTGGATTCCACATATAAGCGATATTATAATTTGTTTTTCTCTCTGATTTACTTCACTCTGTGTGATAGTCTCTAGGTCCATCCACATCTCTGCAAATGGCACAATTTCATTTTACTACTCCCACTGGCTTTAGCAATTTTTTTAAAAAATAAATGTGGAATGTAGAAAATACTTTCTTTATAGCTATCAGCATCATTTGCTGGGATGGAAGATAGTGTGTGATTAATTTGCAGGCTACTTAGAAACACAGAACCTGGAAAATCTTTTAGACAACTGAGTTGTTTTCTTTCCTTAATAATAACTGTTCCTGTTTAAAAAGCACATACCATATTCCAGAAACTGTGTTAAGTTTTTAGATATTTTATATTATGAATTCTCATGACAGATGCATTAAATAAATAGCATTATCACCCTTCATCAGGTGAGACTGAGATTTAGCAAGATTATGTATTGTCCAAGGTCACACACCCGGTAAGTGGGAGAGGTTTATGGGAGGAGAACGTGAGTTAGTCTGATTCTGATACCCATATTCCTACCTGCTGTGTTATTTGTCCACCTGACAAAACATCTGGCAGAGCGCCTATTTCTTAGCCTCGCAGGACCAGATTAGCTGTGCATAGGGAATGTAACTGTGTATGCAGATGGTAACCCACAGCTACACATTAGGTATTGCTATTCTCTCTTTATGACAAAACCTTAATTAACTTTTCATTATTCTTGAATTCCAAAAGATTTGTGAGCTCACAGTGGGATTTGAATTTTTCATGTCTGTTTTTGAGGGATCACTTGGGTTTTCTCTGGCCAGTCTGGGGACAATGCATCGTCACCATGGATGTCCCAAAGCAGTTGGCAGCCACTGACAGCAGGGGGCTGCTAACAGTGCAGAGAGATGATGCTAAAGCATGTTTCTCTTAATATGTCCTTTTAGGAAGAAATACTGACATATAAGAAAAGTCGGCTTCTAGGTGACTGACCAAACCTTATAGAACAAGCATGGGGGTTCCAAATGGAGTCAAATTGAAATAATAATTTAAGGTCAAGGCTATTTACAATGATGGTAAGAAACTCTACTGGTTTCAGACACTGTTAATTAGCACTGGGGATCCTCAGGGATCTCTGGACCAAATATGTGAGCAAACTAATATAACAGTCATTGACAATAGAGGTCATGTATATTTATAGACTATATAGTGATATCATGCTACATAGGTAAAAGAATATAATATTGTATTCTTTTCTGAACAACAGTTTAAAATAATAAAAAGTCATTCTGTACCTTATGTGACATTTGAATGTTACAGAAGTATCCTGGAAGCCAAAAGCTTTCCAGAAATCTGTGTTAGAAAGCTCTAGAGTTCATCTCAGATCCAGTCCTGACTAGATCAAGAGGTAGCAGAGAGGAGAGAATGGCAAATCCATCATTTCAGTTAAAATGCACAAAAAGTACACTCGAAAAGCCAGACTAATTTCTACTGCTTCAGAAATTCCTTTAGGAAAGCATCCTTCATACCATGTCTATTTTCCCTGCCACTGACACACTTCTTGGATAAGTTAGAATCCCGTAAAAGAATGTTCTATGGCCAGCTCTCAGATGCCACTAAAGATGCCAATAATAGTAAGTCTCCCTTAAGACAAACATTACAGCAAAATATGCCTCACATGGACCTTGACACCACACAAGGCTGTCTGTGTGTATGATAACCAAGAAACAGGGATCAGAGAGGGTCCAGGACACAGGACTGACAGCAACAGCATCCAGTTACCAGTACTGAATTATTATAATGCATAAAATGCCTTCAGTGAGATTCTGTGATTAACATTTAAGGTAAATTACAGGTAAATACATTACTTTTTTTTTTTTTTAAAGAATAGACTGCGGGACAGACTGCTTAGATCCTCTCCTGGACTAATTACAGTAAGAACTGTGTGATTTCAGACAAGAACTTAACCTCTCTCAGCCCATTTCCCACATATTGGGTCAAGCCACTCATCCTAAACAAATAAGTAAACCAACAAATGGCAGAGCTAGAACTCACACCAGTCGGTCTGACTCCAAAGTCTAAGCTATCAAGCATTATATTCTGCTGCTTCCAATAAGTAAAAGCAAATCATTATAGGTTTTACTAAAAACACATGTATTCAGTATAAATTTGAGTTTTCTATCCCTGTTCCCATTCTTAACACTTTTAAGAAAGGCAATTTATGGAAATGAATGGAAATCTAATATATTCAATATACATTTGGGAGCCATTCCTCCAAATTAACAGAAGTATTTAGAGTCATTTAAACAATAAAAGGAATGACACAAACCTGTTCATTAACCCCTAAGCATATGGCTATAAGCGTTGTTAATCCTGAACTAAAAGTGGTACTTATCATTTTCACTAAAAAATAAAATAGGAAAATCTCTAGGAATTTGGTAGCAGGAGGCAATGTATCACTTAGGTATCTCAAGGTCACTTAATTATTAAATTACAGAAATGGAATTCAAATGTATGTTTGTCTTATTTTCCACAAAAACACAATAAAAATATACATTGATTCACTCTTACCTAGAACACAATTCCTTGCATTGTTCTATGTCTGAACAAGCCATTAATTTGACTTGTTTCTAAATAATTTAACTGCATGTCATCATATAATTACAAATTATTTTATTGTCTAACTTATATTCTAAAGAATTACAAAAACTCAACTTTATCAAAAAATTGATACGTGTATTTTACAGTAAAATAAAAGAATATTAGGTCTGAAGGTACACCTTTAGAAGTTAGAGATGTTTCAGCAATTTAAAATTTCAAAGCCCTCTTACTACAAAGTCCAAATATTAATTATGAATTCAAGTACTAAAATAAAATTGAACTGCAGTCAAACAGAAAAACTTTGCATTTGACCCTTAGCCTATTCTACACTTGGTGTCTGATTTTATATTCTCAAAGCATTATGGAGTTGAAAGGGCATATATTTGCTGAAAGTTTGTCAGCAGTGCCTGTTAATCGCTACGGAATACCATGGTGACCCAACCTTTCCTGGAGCCAATTACAGCCCTCTGTGAAAGAGATATCGATAGAACAATGCCTTATATGATACGTAAAATATAAAGAAGTTGGGATTTTTGATTCTTGGCATAAATGCACAATAGTCTCTTCATGATCTATTTAGTTAAGTCATAAATCATGAAATATCAAAGAAGATAAAGCTGTAAGGAAAAACAGGCATCAGGATCTTCTTCTCCCACCCTTTGCTATGTGGGTTAAAATGGAAAAGGGACCCAGTTGAGAAACAAATATATTATTGAACTTATAAACAATCACGTACTTTCTCTTCTTTCTAAGACAAGCTTAGACCAAGACATAGTCTGATTCACACTACATCGTGGGAGTCATGTAGGGAAAAAAATAAAACCCACAAGATACTTTAACTCTTTTCCCAGTGTTATGGTACCCCAAAACCCTAGGGTAGTTGGTTAATGGGAGAATTATCCTAATACATGGAGAACCCAAGCCTATTATTTACAGATGAAGTTGGGAATCAGAGAAATGAAGTGATATGCTGCCAGTGACAGAAACAAAACTCAAATCCTTAACTTTGGATTCTGAATCAAATTTACAAGGTTTATCTTTCCAAAGAGAGATCTAGTAATATTTAGGGAAATTAATTTTGTAGCCAGGACTAATAAAGTAAGAAATATTTAGTGAACATCTACTATGTGTGATGCTGGGAATGTAAGAGTTCATAGATGCACAAACCCTATGCTCATCATTCTAACTCTCTAATGAAGAATAAGACAAAATTTTCTTTGGCGGGGGGGTACGCGGGCCTCTCACTCTTGTGGCCTCTTCCGTTGCAGAGCACAGGCTCCGGACATGCAAGCTCAGCGGTCATGGCTCACGGGCCCAGCCGCTCCGCAGCATGTGGGATCCTCCCAGACCAGAGCACGAACCCATGTCCCCTGCATCGGCAGGTGGACTCTCAACCACTGTGCCACCAGGGAAGCCCAAGAATAAGACAATTTAAGATAATTTTTAAATTAAACACAAACCACCCAAACAACATATAACTTCAAACTATGGTAAGTGCTACCAAAAAAACAAAACAAAAAACCCCCAACAGTATTTAATGAAAAAGAACAGCAAGACCAGAAGAAGAGACCTAGATAAGGTGGTCAGAGAAGAAATCTCTATAGTTATGACATGTAAACAGAAATGCAAAGAATAAATAAGCTTCTTAGCACAGCTGTTTGAAGTGTTTTTCTCTAATCAAAAGAGCAAGGAGTAGAACACTCAGGACAGCCCTGGGGAAAGTCCGTTTTGTCAGAGTTTGTAGGAGAAGGAGTTTAGATTGCACAAAAATAGAGGAGCCTAATAACATAGGGCTATAAAGGAAATAATACAGAAATTAGATTTTATTTTAAGCATGATGATAAATCATTATAAAGGAGTAACATGATTAAATATATATTTAAAAATATCTCCCTGTGTGTGGTGTATGTGGCATAGATAGACTAAAGGGGCTCTAGAGCAGAAGACCAGTTAGGTGGCTATTGAAATAGTCTACAGAAATCATGATGACTCTTGTCTAGATTGATGCAGAGAATTAGATTTGAGATACACTTGGATGTAAAATCAGTACACCTGGCTGATGGTTTGTACACAGAAATGGAAATGGAGGAAGGCAAGACTAATTCTCAGTTTGCAGTCTGAGTAAGTGGATAGATGGTGGTGTCAGTGACTGAATGAAGACTGGGAAGACTGAGGAAGATCCAATGTGGAAGGGAAAGCAAATGTCCAGTTAAAGAAACATTTGATTTCATGTATTTGTGAAATATTCCAGAGGAAACAATAGGTAATTCACTATGTGAATGGGATGTTCAGAGAAAATCTCAAGTTTTTATGCTGCCAATTACACAGGATCTTGAGTTTTAATGACTACACAGGTGATAAAGAGAAGCCTTAGGTCTGGCTAACATTTGAATAGAGATCCTTTCAAAAATACAAAATCCCAGCACAACGTTGTAAACCAATTATACTTCAATAAAATAAATTAAAAACAAAAATACAGAATCCCAAAGGGGATACACACTCAGTAGTAGGGAAGATAGGGGGACAAACTCTAAAACAAAGGAAGATACCAGAGAAATGGTCTAGGTCTAGACTCTGAGTAGAGAAGAGAAAAAGACTCCCAAGAATATTTGCTACCAAAGGCAAACCCTCACACAAGTTTAGACAAATGTCTATCACCCACACAGTAAAACAAAACAAAAACAATAAAACAAAAAAATTCTATCATATTTCTACCTGATAAATGTTCTAACTCTTGAGAACTTAATTTAAGGTAGTCCTGAGTTGATAGCATTCCTTGGCATTTGGTAGGGAAGAATCTGAATGTATTAGTAATCACAATAAAAACAAACGGGTTTAAAATTTTCCTTTAAAAGACAATAAGTACTAGGCTGGATTTTAGAAAGCCACTTAGCCACAAACCTAAGTTATAAGTATATAAAAGAATGAAAATAAAAGTATGAATAAAAGTGCACCAGCCAAACACTAAGAAAACAACCCGAGAAACCTGTACTAATATCACACCACACACGATTTAAAGCAAAAGGCGTTATTAGCAATAAACAGGTTCATTACATACTAATGAAAAGCTTCAACAAACCAGAAAAATTTAATAATTCTAAAGTTATCTTCCCTTAATACTACTAGTTAAAAGAAAATGAGACAGAATTACAAGGACAAATGAAAATACTAGCATAGCGGGTGATTTTAACATCTATTTATTAGTGAATGATAGGTCAGGCAATAGAAAATTTTAGCAACACAATCAATAAATTAGCTCTCATGGGCCCAAATAGAAACATGCACTCAAAAATTTGAGAATATAGTTTCCTCTGAGTCATCTAAAAACTATATAAAAGACTGACCAGGTAACAATTCATATAGTGAGTTTCAACAAACACATGTGATTTTCATACATAATAGTATGTGATAAAATAATATAATAAAGGTGGCATCTCAAACCACTGGAACAAAGGTGGGATTTTTAATAAATGAAGCTGGGGCAACTAGGTAGTATTGGGAAAAACTATGATTAGATTCACAGTTTACACCATATATAAGAATACTCCAAATGGACCAGCGATTTCAATATAAAAATAAACCTTACAAGTACTAGAAGAAAACATGGATTAATTTATCTAACACCTCTGTGTAGGGAAAGACTTTTGAACTATGACTCAAAACTCCAGAAAAAGAAAAAGAAAGAAAAAATTGAAAACCTGACTACATAGAAATTTCTAAAGTTTTCATAGGAAAAAACCCCCAGAAACTCAAAGACAACTAATAAAATGAAAGGAAATATTTACAACATATACCAAAGACAAAGGGTTAATATCCCTAATATGTAAAGAATTCCTAAAAATTGAGAAAGAAATAAAAATCTTACAGAAAAATGGACAAAAGACATGACCAGACAATTTGCAATAAAAGGATAAAAAAGTATACCTTGAAGGACTTCAAATGACCAAAGTGGGGACAAATTGAGTAACAAAATAATTGATGACAATAATGAATTATAACCCATAGAATAAATATCCATAAATTCATCCTGATATAAATAACTGAGTAAACAGACAGGTAGATAAAGATAAGAAAAACTGTTCTTCCTTATAGAATTCCAAATGATAAATGTATAAATAATGAGGGAAATAGAAAATATCCAATAGGTGGACTTCCCTGGTGGTGCAGTGGTTAAGAATCCACCTGCCAATGTATGGGACACAGGTTCGAGCCCTGGTTTGGGAAGATCCCACATGCTGCGGAGCAACTAAGCCCAGGCACCACAACTACTGAACCTACTCACCACAACTACTGTGTGAGCATGCCACAACTACTGAAGCCCATGCACCTAGAGCCTCTGCTCCGCAACAAGAAAAGCCACTGCAACGAGAACCCCATGCACCACAATGAAGAGTAGCCCCTGCTCACCACAACTAGAGAAACCTCGTGCACAGCAGCAAAGACTCAATGAAGCCAAAAAATATATATATATCCAATAGGCAACCACCACAGCAATGATTGTGGCAAGCAAGAATCATCTATTCATAGTAACTCAAATGTGTCAATGTCATGATAGACCAAGACAGACTGACGGACTGTCACAGATTGTAGGTGACTAAGGGAACGTGACAGCTGTATCATATGCGGGATCCTGAATAACTTCCTGGACCAGAAAAAGTACATGAGCAAAAAAGTTTACAAAATTTGATTGAAGTCTTAAAGGAATAAATAGTACTAAATCAATGTTAATTTCCTGATTTTGGTCTTTGAACCAGGTGTTTTTTCAGATGCCACCCTTAAATAATGTAAAGGGTATAAAGGAAATCTCTGTACTCCTCTTGCAACTTTCTGTACGTCTAAAATTACAAAATAATTTGTTAATAAATATAACTGCCTAAAGCAAAATGTAGTAAACGTGTATTCTGAGGTGTACAATAAATGTGTAAGTAAAATTAAGGGAAAAGTAACAAAGAATAGGAAGAAAGAAATAGAAGTGTACTTTTGTGGTTCTTAAACCATATGTGAAATGGGAGATTATTTGAAGTTAGAATGAAAAATTAGTGATAGTGATACAATTGTAAATGTGTACGTATAATATATATACAAGTGTATATCAACGTATCTCTACCATATGTATATATAGTAAACCCTACAAGAAACACTAAAAAAAAAAGGTACAAATAATTAGAAAGTTATAAAGATAGAAAAGGCAGAAAATAACACCATATTTATTCACAGATTATACGGAAAAAACAATGTATAAGAATATTATTCAAAATAGTAAGAAGACTTAGAAAGTTTATCAATATAAGATCAATGTAAACAACGTATTTCTGTAAACACACACACTTCTGGTCAATCAATCTATGACAAAGGAGGCAAGAATATACAATGGAGAAAAGACAGTCTCTTCAATAAGTGGTGCTGGGAAAACTGGACGACTATGTGTAAAAGAATGATACTAGAATATGCTCTAACACTGTGTACAAAAATAAACTCAAAATGTATTAAATACCTAAATGTAAGACTGGATACCATAAAACTCCTAGAGGAAAACATAGGCAGAACACTCTTTGACATAAATCACAGCAGTATTTTTTTGGATTTGTCTCCTAAAGTAAAGGAAGTAAAAGCAAAAACAAACAAATGGGACCTAATTAAACTTAAAAGCTTTTGCAGAGCAAAGGAAACCACCAACAAAACAAAAAGACAACAAAGTGAATGGGAGAAAGTATTTGCAAATGATTTGACTGATAAGGGGTTAACACCCAACATATATAAATAGCTAACACAACTCAACATCAAAGAAACAAACAACTAGATTTAAAAATGGGCAGACGAACTGAATAGACATTTTTCCAAGGAGGACATGTAGATGGCCATGAAAAGATGCTCAACATCACTAATCATCAGGGAAATGCAAATCAAAACCACAATGAGATATCACCTCACACCTGTCAAATTGCTATCATGAAAAAGAACACAAATAACAAATGTTGGTGAGGATGTGGAGAAAAGGGAACACTTGTACACTATAGGTGGTAATGTAAATTGATACAGCCACTGTGGAAAAGAGTATGGAGGTTTCTCAAAACCTAAAAATAAAGCTACCATATGACCCAGCAATTCCACTCCTGGCTATATATCCGAAAACAAACAAACAAATAAAAAATCCCACTAATTCAAAAAGATACACACACACACCCCAATGTTCACAGCAGCATTATTTACAATTACCAAGATATGAAAGCAACCTATGTGTCCATCAACAGATGAATGGATAAAGAAAATGTGATATATATATATATATATATATATATTATACATACATACACACACACACACACACACACACACACACAATGGAATACTTCTCAGCCATAAAAAAGAAGGAAATTTTGCCATTTACAGCAACATGGATGGACTTGGAGGGCATTATGCTAAGCGAAATAAGTCAAACAAAGACAAATACTGTATGATATCACTTATAAATAGAATTTTAAAAAAACAACAAACTAGTGAACTTTACAAAAAGAAATAGACTCACAGATACAGAGAACAAACTATTGGTTACCAGTAAGGAGAGAGAAAGGAGGATGGGCAATAAATGGGTAGGGGAGTAGGAGGTACAAGCTATTAAGTATAAAATAAGCAACAAGGATATATTCTGCAACACTGGGAATATAGCCATTATTTTATAATAACCATAAATGAGTATAACTTTTAAAAATTGTGAATCACTCTACTATACACCTGAAACATGTAATATTGTACAGCAACTATACTTCAATAAGAAAGAAAGAGAGAGAGGAAAGAAGTAAGAAAGGGAGGGAGAGTGGGGGAGAGAGAGATTGATTTTCCTTTACAAACCCAGATTGTGGTTTCCACAAACTCCACCTATCATTTAGTCAATACTGTTAATTAGGGAGCACAGATTTGGACTGCTAGCAAATGCCCCCAGTTATTAACCAGGAGGCTGAGCTAGTGGCTGCAGCACACACTGGAAATTTGCCAAGTGCTACCAGTGGGAGAGGGTCCACCTACCTGACTGTGAAGCATGGGCGTTTCACTCTCCCAAGTCCTGAATATATCTTACTTCATTTATATTCACAACAACATAAAGGGTAAAAAAAATAAAATAAAAAAATAAGATGTGATTTCCAGATTAGGAAACTGAGGGTCGGAGAGAAAAAAACTTTCCGATGTCACCCAGCTGGTACATGGAGGAGCCGGGATTCAGAACAGCTCCTGACCCCAGGACCGTGCTCTGCCTCTCTGCAAAACAGATCCACCCGCCTCAATTCTTGGCCCATCAGGCCTTCACCATTTCTCCACCCACTGAACAAATCACACCCAGTTCCATCCCTAGTTCCTTCTTCCCCAATCCCCCAACTCTCTAATAGTCTCTGATGGTTTCACAGATTACGTTCACCTCTCCAGCCAGGTGGTAAGTTTCTTGAGGTCAAAGAGAATGTTTCCTACTTTGCTTTTCCTCATAATTTATCTGGTGCCAAGCTGAGCATATCACTAACCATGGGGTAGGTGATAGGCCAGCAGAGCACCCACAAATGACATTCTGTTCATAGGCCATAGGGTTCAGGATGGTGGAATGACTCCTCTCCATGTGCCCAACTGCTTTCTCTCCTGCAGTCATCCTCATGTTTCAGAGATCCCCTAGCAGATTTTTGACTCTTAACTGAAATGCCACTCACTGGAGCCTTCCCTGCCCACCCAATCTCAAGTGTCATTGCTGGTTATTCCCTCTTTCTCTCTCTCCTTTTCATTTCTCTATAAATTTATTGTCCTTGATTGAAGATGTAATATAAACCAGAGTTCTAATCCACCTCTTTTTAAGTTGTTCTCTCCCATGTATATATGAGAAAGAACGGGAGGGAGGAAGAGAAGGAGAGAGAGAGGGAAGGAGGGAAGGAGGAAGAAAGAGAGTATGGTTGATGAAGCATATGTGCTAAAGTAACAACTGGGGCATTTGTGTGAAGGGAATATGGGAATATAGGAGGTTTTTTGTTTTGTTTTTCTTTTACTGTTATCACAACTTTAATGTAAGTTTGAAAAGATTTCAAAATAAATTATGAAAAAACTAATGAGGAATCTCTCTATATACAGTTGACCTTCAGGATATTTATCAGTGAAAAATAAGGTGTAAGAATGGCTGCCTTATGGTTAGTAATACTATTGTTATTTTGCAATTATATATACAATGTAGAATAAGGAAAATAAATAATTATGCTAACATTATTCAGAACTAAGATATTCAGTTTAAAGAGAAAAATATAAACATACTGTAATTAATTTTAAAAAAAACTTGCATTTTTAGTCCTGAATTATAAATATCAGTATTAACTCATAAATTCTTTCTCTAAAAAATGTATTTTCTAGCTCTGCCCATGGAAATAGCCTAGAAGTAATGAAAACCTAGTAGCAATGAATATCACAATTGCCCAAATTATGGTCTCTAAAAACCAATTCACTAGAGCCAAAGTTCCTTGGAGAAATAGCTAATTCCAGATCTTGATAAGGTAATTTACAAAAGGAACATGGTGCACACTTTTGCGCAAGAAAGAAAGAAAAATGTCAGAGTATTTACTAGGCTAGTGTCTAAAGTATACTGGGGCCATCTTGAAGAAACAGAGTGGTTAAAAGTAGAAAAATAAGCATCAAAAAGAATAATGACTGCTATTGATTGAAAGAGCAAATATATTTGTTAAAATTTATGAATTAATAGTGTTATTTAAGAAACTAAAACTATTAGTGCCCTTTGGAGGTTGCCAGGACATCAACCTATTAATCCGAAAGCTGGAAAGTTAAAGGAAAGAATCAAACTGTAGTTCAGATTTGAAAAACTTCTTCCACTAATACATCCTGTGACCTGTGTAACTTTCTTCAACCTCTCTGAGCCTTGTTATCTATCTCTAGAAGAAGATAATATCACCTACCTCACAGTGATGTTAAGAGCATTAAAATATATGGCATATGTGAAGCTTTCTGTTCAGGGAGTTATCTTCTCTGCAAAAAGATTGTTATAGTCCTTAAGGACAATTAACCTTTACTGTACATCTTTTGTATTCTCCAGTTCATCAGTTTATCATTAAACTTTACCTACTCTAGGGCCTACTACATATTAAGCGCTGTGTTAGAGGTGAAGAATGAAGGAGATTAAGACACTCCTCCTGACCTTAAAGAACTTTTAATCTAGTAAAACAACTGCCCAGAAGATAGTTGTAACTCATTAAATCCTTGTTGAATTAAACAGAAATTTTCACACTGGTTTAGATTTCAAGAGTCTGTCTGGTGGTTCTTTATCACACATACTTCTTGTTCTATAAAAATAAAATAGGAGGACAGCAGCAGTCTTGATACTAAATTACCAGAAAGATAATACTAAAAGAAAAGCTAAATGAAAAACAATTACAACAAATCTACAAAAAGAATAGATTTAATATTACTTAGATTTACAGGTAACAGTGTCTGGAGGAGATGACTGTGTTTCAGTCTTAGCCAGCCTGCCAGCAAACAGGCACCATTAAGCTATTCAGGTCACGTTAACTGTTTAGGACAAATAGAGCAAGAGTGAAGATTAATGAAGACAAATAGCATTTGAAATGGCAGGATCTAATTCTAGGTAATCTGCCCTAGAGATGACAGCTGAAATTCACTCATACCCCAAAGTTACACCTAACATCAATTCATAATATACATGAAATAAGATGAGAATCACTGACCCAGGGTGTGTGTGTGCCTGCTGGGAATCTCCTACAAGCACGTGGCAAGCTGGATGCAAAAATGTATTCCAGTCTGAGTAAAAAGGTTTCTATTGTAAAAAATACATAGCAACAAGGCTAGTACCGCCTGAGAAATCGAGTAATAGTGACAGAAATTATTCCTTGGTTTAGTTATCTTCTGTTACAACCAGTTGTGGATTAATTTTTAATTACATGCTTTTTCAGAAAGAAATACAAAATAAGCACTGGGAAGAAAGGAAAACAAAAGAAAGCAAAAACAGTGAATGGATAAACTGGCAAAAAAATTTTAAAGATACTGCAAATTGTTCATTGGGCTATCAATTATAGTGTGTGTGCAGTGAAATCTGTAGGCATCTCTATGGTGACAAAACTGACTTAAAAATAACTTCTGGCGGCAGAGTCAAGATGGCAGTGTGGGAGGACACGGAGTTCATGTCTCCCCACAACTAGGGTGCCTGCCAGACACTGGTGGGAAGAATCCCCAAGAGAACTGGTAGGACAGGGTGGGGGGACTGAGAGAGGAGGAGAAGCAGAGGTCAGACAGGACTGGTGCCCCTGAGGGGTGGCTGAGAGAGGGGAAGGGTTCCCATACATGGAGGGACCCTCAGGGGCTCAGATCAGGGGGAAGCATGCCCAGTGTTTCCCCTGCCCAATAAGCTAGGGAAGCCTGCCCAGCTCTTAGGCCGGGTCCAGGTCCTATGTCCTCAAAGGTGCCCTCTGGACTGGGTTGGTCCTGGGGACATAAGTGGAATGCAAAGAGAGAATAGGAGAGGCAGGCGGGAGGGGCCTTCTGGGACTGGAAGAGCAGGAGAGGAGCAGAGGGTGTCTGTCCCACCCACTCGGACCCAGGGAGCCTGCTGACATCCCAGGCCGGTCCCCCACCCTCTGAGACCAGAGGCAGGACGCACGCCTGGGCCCCTTCTGTTCTGTTGAGCCCAAAACACATCCCCCCACACCCCCCAGGGCCTTTCCAGCCCTATGAGCCCTAAGCATAGAAGGCGCCTACCACCCAAACCTTGCCCCTGCTTAGGGCCCGCCCTCCAGAGCCAAGGCCTTTTCCACGTTTTTTTTTTTTCTCCTCCTCTTTTTTACTCTTGTGGTCCTGTTTTACCTTCTGCTTGTTATTTCACCTACTTTTTAATTTTTATACTATTTCTAAAATATATGCTAGTTTCCTAGTCTAATGTTATTTTTTACTTTCTTACTCTTCTCTTTTTTGTTTCTTTTCTGCCACCCCATGCAGCTTGCAGGATCCAGGTTTACAAGCCAGGGGTCAGGCCAAAGCTCCTGCAGTGGGAGTTACAAGTCCAAACCACTGGACTGACAGAGAACCTCAGAGCCCAGGGAATATTCACTGAAGTGAGGTCTCATGGAGGTCCTCATCTGAGCACCAAGACCCAGCTCTAACCAACAGCTTAAAACTCCAGTGTTGGAAGCCACAGGCCAAAAAACAGTAAAACAGGAACAAAATCCCACTCATAAAAAAAAGGAAAAAATAAATGAGATGGCAAAAAATATGTCACAGATGAAGGAGCAAGGTAAAAACCTACAAGACCAAATAAATGAAGAGGAAATAGGCAAGCTACCTCGAAAAGAATTCAGAGTAATGATACTAAAAATGATCCAGAATCTCAGAAATAGAATGGAGGCATGGATCAAGAAAATACAAGAAATGTTTAACAAAGATCTAGAAGAACTAAAGAACAAACAAACAGAAATGAACAACACAATAACTGAAATGAAAAATACACTAGAAGGAATCAATAACAGAATAAGTGACGCAGAAGAACAAAAAAGTGAGCTGGAAGACAAAATGGTAGAAATAACTGCTGAGGAGCAAAATAAAGAGAAAAGAATAAAAAGTACCGAGAACAACCTCAGAGACTTCTGGGACAACACTAAATGCACCACCATTCTAATTATAGGGGTCACAGAAGAAAAAGAGAAAAAGAAAAGGTCTGAGAAAATATTTGAAGGGATTATAGTGGAAAACTTCCCTAACATGGGAAAGGAAATAGTTACCCAAGTCCAGGAAGCACAGAGAGTCCCATAAAGAATAAACCCTAGGAGAAACACACCAAGACACATACTAATCAAACTAAAAAAATCAAATTCAAAGAAAAAATATTAAAAGCAGCAAGGGAAAAACAAAATATAGCATACAAAGGAATCCCCATAGGGTTATCAGCTGATTTTTCAGCAGAAACTCTGCAGGCCAGAAGGGAGTGGCAGGATATACTTAAAATGACGAAAGAGAAAAACCTAAAACCAAGGTTACTCTGCCCAACGAGGATCTCATTCAGATTCAATGGAGAAATCAAAAGCTTTTCAGACAAGCAAAAGCTAAGAGAATTCAGCACCACCAAACCAGTTTTGCAACAAATGTTAAAGGAACTTCTCTAGACAGGAAACACAAGAGAAGAAAAAGACCCACAAAAACAAATCCAAAATAATTAAGAAAATGGTAATAGGAACATACATATTGATAATAATCTTGAACGTAAGTGGATTAAATGCCCCACCAGAAGACACAGACTGGCTGAACGGATACAAAATAACACCCAAAGATATGCTGTCTACAAGAGACCCACTTCAGACCTAGGGACACATACAGATTGAAAGTGAAGGGATGGAAAAAGATATTCCATGCAAATGGAAATCAAAAGAAAGCTGGAGTAGCAATACTCATATCAGATAAAATAGACTTTAAAATAAAGAATGTTACAAGAGGCAAGGAAGAACACTACATAATGATCAAGGGATCAATCCAAGAAGAAGATATAACAATTATAAATGCTTACACACCTAACATAGGAGCACCTCAATACATAAGGCAAATGCTAACAACCATGAAAGGGGAAATCAACAGTAACACAATAATAGTGGGGGACTTTAACACCCCACTTACACCAGTGGATAGATCATCCAAATAGAAAGTAAATAAACAGAAGCTTAAAATGACACAATAGACCAGATAATTTAATTGATATTTATAGAATATTCCACCTCAAAGTGTCAGAATACACTTTCTTCTCAAGTGCACGTGGAACATTCTCCAGGATAGATCACATTTTGGGTCACAAATCAAGCCTCCGAAAATTTAAGAAAACTGAAATCGTATCAAGTATCTTTTATGACAACAATGCTATAAGATTGGAAATCAATTACAAAATCGATTGGAAAAAACCCGTAAAAGTCAAATACAAGGAGGCTATATAGTGTGCTTCTAAATAACCAAGAGATCACTGAAGAAATCAAAGAGGAAATCAAAATATACAGAGAAACAAATGACAATGAAAACACAATGACCCAAAACATATGGGACACAGCAAAAGCAGTTCTAAGAGAGAACTTTATAGCAATTCAATCTCACCTCAAAAAACAAGAAAAATCTCAAATAAACAATCTAACCTGACACCTAAAGCAAACAGAGAAAGAAGAACAAAGAAAACCAAAAGTCAGTAGAAGGAAAGAAATCATAAAGATCAGAGTAGAAATAATAGAAATGAAGAAAACAACAGCAAACATCAATACAACTAAAATTTGTTCTTTGAGAAGATAAACAAAATTGATAAACCCTTAACTAGACTCATCAAGAAAAAAAGGGAAAGGATTCAAATCAATAAAATTAGAAATGAAAAAGGAGAAGTTACAACTGACACTGCAGAAATAAAAAGGATTATAAGAGACTACTACAAACAACTATATGCCAACAAAATGGACAACCTCGAAGAAATGGACAAATCTTGGAAAGGTACAATTTTCTACGACTGAACCAGGAAGAATTAGAAAATATAAAGATACCTATCACAAGTAAAGAAATTGAAACTGTAATTAGAAGTCTTCCAGCCAAAAATTGTCCAGGACCAGATGGCTTCACCAACGAATTCTACCAAACATTTAGAGAAGAACTAATATCAATCCTTCTCAAACTCTTCCAAAAATTGCAGAGAGGAACACTCCCAAATTCACTCTACAAAGCCATAATCATTCTGATACCAAAACCAGAAAAAGACATCACAAAAAAGAAAATTATAGACCAATACCACTGATGAACACAGATGCAAAAAACCTGAACAAAATACTAGCAAACAGAATCCAACAATATATTGAAAGGATCATACACCATGATCAAGTGGGATTTATCTCAGGGATGCAAAGATTCTTCAATGTATGCAAATCAATGTGATACACCATATTAACAAATTAAGAAATAAAAACCATATAATCATCTCAATAGATGCAGAAAAAACTTTTGACAAAATTCAACACCAATTTATGATAAAAACGCTCCAGAAAATGAGCAGAGAGGGAACCTACCTCAACATAATGAAGGCCATATATGACAAACCCACAGCAAACATCATACTCAATGATGAAAAACTGAAAACATTTCCACTAAGATCAGGAACAAGACAAGGATGGCCACTCTCACCACTCTTATTCAACATAGTTTTCGAAGTCCTAGCCATGGCAATCAGAGAAGAAAAAGAAATACAAATTGGAAAAGAAGAAGTAAAACTGTCACTGTTTGCAGGTGACATGGTAATATACATAGAAAATCCTACAGATACCACCAGAAAACTACAAGAACTAATCAGTGAATTTGGTAAGGTTACAGGATACAAAATGAATGCACAGAAATCTCTGTCACTCCTATACACTAACAACAAAGAATCAGAAGGAGAAATTAAGGAAACACTGCCATTTACCACTGCAACAAAAAGAATAAAATACCAAGGAATGAACCTGCCTAAGGGAGGAGCTTCAAAATGGCAGAAGAGTAAGATGCGGAGATCACCTTCCTCCCCACAAATACGTAAGAAATACACCTACATGTGGAACAAGCCCTAAAAACACCTACTGAACGCTGGCAGAAGACCTCAGGCCTCCCAAAAGGCAACAAACTCCCCACGTACCTGGGTAGGGCAAAAGAAAAATCAAAGACAAAAGAATAGGGACGGGACCTGCACCACTGGGAGGAAGCAGTGAAGGAGGAGAAGTTTCCACACACTAGGAAGCCCCTTCACTGGCAGAGACGGGGTGGCAGGGGAAAGCTTCAGAGCCACAGAGGAGAGCGCAGCAGCAGGGGTGCAGAGGGCAAAGCTGAGAGTTTCCCACACAGAGGACTGGCGCCGACCAGCACTCACCAGCCCGATAGGCTTGTCTGCTCACCCACTGGGGCGGGCGGGGCTGGGAGCTGAGGCTCGGGCTTCGGTGGGATCGCAGGGAGAGGACTGGGGTTGGCGGCGTGAACACAGGCTGAAGGGGCTAGTGCGCCACGGCTAGCTGGGAGGGAGTCCGGGAAAAAGTCGGGAGCTGCCGAAGAGATAAGAGACTTTTTCTTGCCTCTTTGTTTCCTGGTACGAGAGGAGAGGGGATTAAGAGCGCTGCTTAAAGGAGCTCCAGAGACAGGCACGAGCTGCAGCTATCAGCACGGACCCCAGAGACGGGCATCGGACGTTAAGGCTGCTGCTGCAGCCAGCAAGAAGCCTGTGTGTGAGCACAGCTCACCCTCCACCTCCCCTCCCGGGAGCCTGTGCAGGCCGCCACTGCCAGGGTCCCAGGATCCAGGGACAACTGCCCCGGGAGAACGCACGGCGCGCCTCAGGCTGGTGCAACGTCACGCTGGCCTCTGCCGCCGCAGGCTCGTCCCGCACTCCACACCCCTCCCTTCCCCCGGCCTGAGTGAGCCAGAGCCCCCGAATCAGCTGCTCCTTCAACCCCATCCTGTCTGACTGAAGAACAGACGCCCTCAGGCGACCTACACGCAGAGGTGGGTCCAAATCCAAAGCTGAGCCCCGAGAGCTGTGCGAACAAAGAAGAGAAAGGGAAATCTTTCCCAGCAGCCTCAGGAGCAGCGGATTAAATCTACAGAATCAACCGGACATAACCTGAATCTGTGGAATACCTGAATAGACAATGAATCATCCCAAATTGAGGAGGTGGACTTTGGGGGCAACGAGATATATATATATATATATATATATTTCGCTTTTTCTCATTTTGTGAGTGTCTATCTCTATGCTTCTGTGTGTGATTTTGTCTGTATAGCTTTGCTTTTACCATTTGTCCTAGGGTTCTATCTGTCCGTCTTTTTTTTATTACTACTTAAAAGAATTTTTTTAATAATTATTTTTATTTTTATGACTTTATTTTATTTTACTTTATTTTATCTTCTTTCTTTTTTTCCTCCTGTTTATTCTGAGCTGTGTGGAAGACAGGCTCTTAGTGCTCCAGCCAGGCATCAGGGCTGTGCCACTGAGGTGGGAGAGCCAAATTCAGGACACTGGGCCAAAAGAGACCTCCCAGCTCCATGTAATATCAAATAGCAAAAATCTCCCAGAGATCTCCATCTCAACACCAAGACCCAGCTCCACTCAATGACCAGCAAGCTACAGTGTTGGACACCCTATGCCAAACAACTAGCAAGACAGGAACACAACCCCATCCATTAGCACAGAGGCTGCCTAAAATCATCATAAGGCCACAGACACCCCAAAACACACCACCAGACATGGACCTGCCCACCAGAAAGATCCAGCTTCATCCACCAGAACATAGGCACTAGTCCCCTCCACCAGGAAGCCTACACAACCCACTGAACCAATCTTAGCCATTGGAGACAGACACCAAAAACAATGGGAACCACGAACCTGCAGCCTGAGAAAAGGAGACCCCAAACACAGTAAATTAATCAAAATGAGAAGACAGAGAATCACACAGCAGACGAAGGAGCAAAGCAAAACTCCACCAGACCAAACAAATGAAGAGGAAATAGGCAGTCTACCTGAAAAAAATTCAGAATAATGTTAGTAAAGATAATCCAAAATCTTGGAAATAGAATGAAGAAAATACAAGAAAAATTTAACAAGGACCTAGAAGAAATAAAGAGGAAACAAACAGTGATGAACCACAAAATAAATGAAATTTAAAATTCTCTAGAAGGGATCAATAGCAGAATAACTGAGGCAGAAGAATGGATAAGTGACCTGGAAGTTAAAATAGTAGAAATAATTACTGCAGAGAAGAATAAAGAAAAAAGAATGAAAAGAATTGAGGCCAGTCTCAGAGACATCTGGGACAACATTAAACGCAACAACTTCGAATTATAGGGGTCCCAGAAGAAGATGAGAAAAAGAAAGGGACTGAGAAGATATCTGAAGAGATTATAGTTGAAAACTTCCCTAATATGGGAAAGGAAATAGTTAATCAAGTCCAAGAAGCACAGAGAGTCCCATACAGAATAAATCCAAGGAGAAACACGCCAAGACACATACTAATCAAAGTATCATAAACTAAATACAAAGAACAAATACTAAAAACAGCAAGGGAAAAACAACAAATAACACTGGTTTCCCTCATAGGCTTTTTATGGTGCACCCTGAGTACCGGCCCAAGAGGCCCGCGAACCAGGTTGTGCCCAGGCTCTACGGTTTCAAGATCCATCCTATGGCCTACCAGCTGCAGCTCCAAGCAGCCAGCAACTTCAAGAGTCCAGTCAAGACAATCCACTGATTCCCCACCCCACCTGTCCCCAGTCTTTGACACTTTCATTCCTTTGCTGCCACCCTTTCAGGAACCCTCTATGGTTTTTAGTTTAAATTAAAGGAGTCATTATTGTGGTGGGAATATGAAATAAAGTGGAAGAAAAGGCCAAAAAAACCACCAAAAAATTAATAATGATCTTTCAGCAGAAACTCTGCAAGCCAGAAGGGACTGGCAGGACATATTTAAAGTGATGAAGGAAAGAACATACAACAAATATTACTCTACCCAGCAAGGATCTCATTCAGATTTGATGGAGAAATTAAGACCTTTACAGACAAGTGAAATCTAAGAGAACACAGCACCACTAAACCAGCTTTACAAAAATGCTAAAGGAACTTTTCTAGGCAGGAAACATAAGAGAAGGAAAAGCCCGACAATAATAAACCCAAAACAATTAAGAAAATGGTAATAAGAACATACATATCGATAATTACCTTAAATGCAAATGGATTAAATGCTCCAACCAAAACACAGACTGGCTGAATGCATAGAAAAACAAGACCTATATATATGCTGTCTACAAGAGACCCACTACAGACCTAGGGATACATACAGACTGAGTGAGGGGATGGAAAAAGATATTCCATGCAAATGGAAATTAAAAGAAAGCTGGAGTAGCAATTCTCATATCAGACAAAATAGACTTTAAAACAAAGACTATTACAAGAGACAAAGAAGGCCACTACATAATGATCAAGGGATCGATCCAAGAAGAAAATATAAAAATTGTAAATATTTATGCACCCAACATAGGAGCACCTCAATACATAAGGCAAATACTAACAGCTATAAAAGGGGAGATCAATAGTAACACAATCATAGTAGGGGACTTTAACACCCCACTTTCAACAATGGACAGATCATCCAAAATGAAAATAAATAAGAAAACACAAGCTTTAAATGATATATTATACAAGATGGACTTCACTGATATTTATAGGACATTCCATCCAAAACCAACAGAATACACATTCTTCTCAAGTGCTCATGGAACATTCTCCAGAATAGATCATATCTTGGGTCACAAATAAAGCCTTGGTAAATTTAAGAAAATTGACATGGTATCAAGTATCTTTTCTGACAAAAACACTGAGACTAGATATCAATTACAGGAAAAAATCTGTAAGAAATACAACCACATGGAGTCTAAACAATACACTATTTAATAACCAAGAGATCACTGCAGAAATCAAAGAGGAAATCAAAAAGTACCTAGAAACAAATGACAATGAAAACACGATGACCCAAAACCTATGGGATGCAGCAAAAGCAGTTCTAAGAGGGAAGTTTATAGCTATACAAGCCTACCTCAAGAAACATCTCAAATAAACAACCTAACCTTACACCTAAAGCAATTAGAGAAAGATGAACAAAACAAAACAAAAAAAAAAACCCCAAAGGTAGCAGAAGGAAAGAAATCATAAAGATCAGATCAGAAATAAATGAAAAAGAAATGAAGGAAACGATACCAAAGATCAATAAAACTAAAAGCTGGTTCTTTAAGAAGACAAACAGAATTAATAAACCATTAGCCAGACTCATCAAGAAAAAAAGGGAGAAGACTCAAATCAATAGAATTAGAAATGAAAAAGGAGAAGTAACAACTGACACTGCAGAAATACAAAGGATCATGAGAGATTACTAGAAACAACTCTATGCCAATAAAATGGACAACCCGGAAGAAATGGACAAATTCTTAGAAATGCAAAACCTTCCGAGACTGAACCAGAAAGAAATAGAAAATATGAACAGACCAATCACAAGCACTGAAATTGAAACTGTGATTAAAAATCTTCCAACAAACGAAAGCCAAGGACCAGATGGCTTCACAGGCGAATTCTATCACACATTTAGAGAAGAGCTAACACCTATCCTTCTCAAACTCTTCCAAAATATAGCAGAGGGAGGAACACTCCCAAACTCATTCTACGAGGCCACCATCACTCTGATATCAAAATCAGACAAAGATGTCACAAACAAGGAAATCTACAGGCCAATATCACTGATGAACATAGATGCAAAGATCCTCAACAAAATACTAGCAAACAGAATCCAACAGCACAATTAAAAGGATCATACACTATGATCAAGTGGGGTTTATCCCAGGAATGCAAGGATTCTTCAATACACACAAATCAGTCAACATGATACACCATATTAACAAACTGAAGGAGAAAAACCATATGAGCATTTCAATAGATGCAGAGAAAGCTTTTGACAAAATTCAACACCTATTTATGGTAAAAATCCTCCAGAAAGTAGGCATAGAAGGAACTTTCCTCAGCATAATAAACGACATATATGATAGACCCACAGCCAACATCATCCTCAATGGTGAAAAACTGAAACCATTTCTACTAAGATCAGGAAAAAGACAACGTTGCCCACTCTCACCACTATTATTCAACATAGTTTTGGAAGTTTTACCACAGCAGTCAGAGAAGAAAAAGAAATAAAAGGAATCCATATTGGAAAAGAAGAAGTAAAGCTGTCACTGTTTGCAGATGACATGATACTATGCATGGAGAATCCTAAAGATGCTACCAGAAAACTACTAGAGCTAATCAATGAATTTGGTAAAGTAGCAGGATACAAAATTAATGCACAGAAATCTCTGGCATTCCTAAATACTAATGATGAAAAATCTGAAAGTGAAATCAAGAAAACACTCCCATTTACCACTGCAACAAAAAGAGTAAAATATCTAGGAATAAACCTACATAAGGAGACAAAAGACCTGTATGCAGAAAATTATAAGACACTGATGAAAGAAATTAAAGATACAAATAGATAGAGAGATATACCATGTTCTTGGTTTGGAAGAATCAACAATGTGAAAATGACTCTACTACCCAAAGCAATCTACAGATTCAATGCAATCTCTATCAAACGACCACCAGCATTTTTCACAGAACAAGAACAGAAAACTTCACAATTTGTATGGAAACGCAAAATACCCCAAATAGCCAAAGCAATCTTGAGAAAGAAAAAGGGAGCTGGAGGTATCAGGCTCCCTGACTTCAGACTACACTACAAAGCTACAGTAATCAAGACAGTATGGTACTGGCACAAAAACAGACAGATAGATCAATGGAACAGGATAGAAAGCCCAGAGACAAACTCACGCACATATGGTCACCTTATCTTTGAGAAAGGAGGCAAGAATATACAACAGAGAAAAGACAGCCTCTTCAATATGTGGTGCTGTGAAAACTGGACATCTACATGTAAAAGAGTGAAATTAGAACACTCCCTAACACCATATAGAAAAATAAACTCAAAATGGATTAAAGAGCTAAATGTAAGGACAGGCACCATCAAACTCTTAGAGGAAAACATAGGCAGAACATTCTATGACATAAATCACACCAAGATCCTTTTTGACCCATCTCCTAGAGAAATGGAAGTAAAAACAAAACAAAACAAAAACAAATGTGACCTTATGAAACTTAAAAGCTTTTGCACAGCAAAGGAAACCATAAACGAGACCAAAAGACAACCCTCAGAATGGGAGAAAATATTTGCAAATGAAGAAACTGACAAAGGATTAATATCCAAAATTTACATGCAGCTCAGTATTAAAAAACAAACAACCCAATCCAAAAGTGGGCAGAAGACCTAAATAGACATTTCTCCAAAGAAGATATACAGATTGCCAACAGACACATGAAAGAATGCTCAACGCATCATTACTCATTAGAGAAATGCAAATCAAAACTACAATGGGATATCATCTCACACCAGTAAGAATTGCCATCATCATAAAATCTACAAACAAATCCTGGAGAGGGTGTGGAGAAAACGGAACCCTCTTGCACTGTTGGTAGGAATGTAAATTGATACAGCCACTATGGAGAACAGTATGGAGGTTCCTTAAAAAACTAAAAATAGAACTACCAAATGACCCAGCAATCCCACTACTGGGCATATACCTTGAGAAAACCATAATTCAAAAGGAGTCATGTACCAAAATGTTCACTGTAGCTCTATTTACAATAGCCAGGACATGGAAGCATCCTAAGTGTCCATCAACAGATGAATGGATAAAGAAGATGTGGCACATATATACAATGGACTATTACTCAGCCATAAAAAGGAATGAAACTGACTTTTTGTAGTGAGGTGGATGGACCTAGAGACTGTCATACAGAGTGAAGTAAGTCAGAAAGAGAAAAACAAATACCGTATGCTAACACATATATATGGAATCTAAAAACAAAAAAAAGAAATATGGTCATGAAGAACCTGAGGGCACGACGGGAATAGAGATGCAGACCTACTAGAGAATGGAGTTGAGGATACAGGGAGGGTGAAGGGCAAGCTGGGACAAAGTGAGAGAGTGACACGGGCATATATATACTACCAAACGTAAGGTAGATAGCTAGTGGGAAGCAGCCGCCTAGCACAGGGAGATCAGCTCGGTGCTTTGTGACCATCTAGCGGGGTGGGAGGGAGGGAGACGCAAGAGGGAAGAGATATGGGAACATATGTATATGTATAACTGATTCACTTTGTTATAAAGCAGAAACTAACACACCATTGTAAAGCAATTATACTCCAATAAACGTGTTCAAAAAAACGCAAAAACCTGCCTAAGGAAATGAAAGTCTTGTACTCAGAAAACTATAAAATACTGAGGAAAGAAATCACAGATGACATAAACAGATGGAGAAACATACCATGCTCTTGGATTGGAAGAATCAACATTGTGAAAATGACTATACTACCCAAAGCCATCTACAGACTCAGTGCAGTCCCTCTCAAAATACCAATAGCATTCTTCACAGAATTAGAACAAAAAAATTTAAAATACGTATGGAAACACAAAAGATCCTGAATACCCAAAGCAATCTTGAGAAAGAAAAACAGAGCTGGAAGAATCAGTCTCCCTGACTTCAAACTATACTACCAAGCTACAGTAATCAAGACAGTATGGTACTGGCACAAAAACAGAAATATAGATCAATGGTACAGGATAGAAAACCCAGAGATAAACCCATGCACATATGGTCATCTAATTTATGACAAAGGAGGCAAGAATATACAATGGAGAAAAGACAGCCTCTTCAATAAATGGTGCCTGGAAAACTGGACAGCTGCACGTAAAAGAATTAAATTAGAACACTCCTAACACCATACACGAAAAAAACTCAAAATGGATTAAAGACCTAAATGTAAGACCAAACACTATAATACTCTTAGAGGAAAACATAGGAAAAACACTCTTTCACATAATCCGCAGCAAGATCCTTTTTGACCCACCTCTTAGAGAAATGGAAATAAAAACAAAAATAAACAAATGGGACCTAATGAAACTTCAAAGTTTTTGCACAGCAAAGGAAACCATAAACAAGACGAAAAGAAAACCCTCAGAATGGGAGAAAATATTTGCAAATGAAACAACAAAGGATTAATCTCCAAAATGTACAAATAGCTCATGGAGCTCATTATCAAAAAAACAGACAGTTCAAGTAAAAACTGGGCAGAAGACCTAAATAGACATTTCTCCAAAGAAGATATACAGATGGCCAAGAGGCACATGAAAATCTGCTCAACATCGCTAATTATTAGAGAAATGCAAATCAAAACTACAATGAGATATTACCTCACACCAGTCAGAATGGCCATTATCAAAATATCTAGAAACAATAAATGCCGGAAAGGGTGTGGTGAAAAGGGAACCCTCTTGCACTGTTGGTGGGACTGTAAATTGATACAACCCCTATGGAGAACAGTATGGCAGTTCCTTAAAAAACTAAAAATAGAACTACCACGTGACCCAGCAATCCCACTACTGGGCATATACCCTGAGAAAACCATAATTCAAAAAGAGACATGTACCACAATGTTCACTGCAGCTCTATTTACAATAGACAGGACATGGAACCAACCTAAATGTCCAATGACAGATGAATGGATAAAGAAGATGTGGCACATATATACAGTGGAATATTACTCAGCCATAAAAATAAATGAAATTGAGTTATTTGTAGTGAGGTGGATGGACCTAGATTCTGTCATACACAGTGAATTCAGTCAGAAAGAGAAAAACAAATACCATATGCTAAGATGTATATATGGAGTCTAAAAACAAACAAAAAAATGGTATTGATGAACTTAGTGGCAGTGCAGGAATAAAGACGTAGACATAGAAAATGGACTTGAGGACATGGAGGCGAGGGGGAAGCTGGGGCAAAGTGAGAGAAGCATCAACATATATACACTACGGTATGTAAAACAGATAGCTAGTGGGAAGCAGCCACATAGCACAGGGAGATCAGCTCAGTGCTTTGTGATGACCTAGAGTGTTGGGATAGGGAGGGTGGGAGGGAGGCGCAAGAGGGAGGAGATATGGGGATATATGTATACATATAGCTGATTCACTTTGTTGTACAACAGAAAGTAACACAGCATTGTGAAACAATTATACTCCCATAAAGGTCTATTAAAAATTTTTTTTAAAATAACTTCTTAGACCACTGCTTCCCAATATTTTTCACACCAATGCATACATAGAAAATGGGAATGTTTATACAGCACTAAATTACTGCAGGCAACTGGCCAGACAGTGCTACTGTCTTCATCCTGCCCAGATGACCCAAGAACTTCAGGGGTTATAGTCCAGGTATCCCTGTAATGTATTCACTACACACCTTGCGCTGCTGCCTACTATTCCTAGGCTAAGGGTTTTCAAATAGTGTAGGTGGCCTTATGGGCTCTGAGATGCAGACTGAGGGATCCTGATTAGGTAGATCTCCATACTCTTACTCCAGAGCAACTCTACTTTTTTTGTGCGGTTAAAGAAAAAATTTCACTGAAAAAAAGAGAAACGTTATTTTGAAAATTATTTCTTTGATTTCATAACCACAGAAATTGAATTTAAAAATAAAAGCAAGCAAAAGATAAAAAGAAGAAAATAAATAAATAAATAAAGGCATGCTAGGACTAGACGGCTCATTAGAGCAATGTTTCTCAACCTTGTCTGTACAGTATAATCTCTGAGGGAGGTTTTAAAAATACAGAGACCCTGGCCAGAGTCTCAGTGATTCTGAATCATTCATGGTGTATCTCAGGCATGTAATACTGCTTTTAAAAGCTACCAGGTGATTATCATGTTTAGCCAGGTTTGAGAAATGCTGAATTAGACACACCTATTGGCCAGGTAGAAAAAGTCCCATAATTGAAGTCACGTGAGACCCAGACATGCTTGCCAGTTTTATTTGCCCATTGCAAATAACTTGTGCGAGTCCTAATTTTCTTACTTACAAGACAGTAATGGTGATACTTGTAGGTTGTTGTACATTTTCTAAACCAAGAAGTTTTACTGGGAAAAGACAAAGTGATCAATGACAGGAGGTAGATTTGGAGGCCACAGTGTTGGAAGAGAGCCTTGTGACTTTGCTTTCTTAAGGAGATAGAAAAACTGAGCGCAAAAAGAAAAGTCATAAATTGGGGACGATTAGATATGCTGAGACTTCATGTTATCTGTTCCTTCCCCACATCCTCTCAGACCTCCACTAGTGAAAAGCAAGGGATCAGAGCCACTTAAAAATGGAAACTAAAAGAAGAGACAGTGCAAAGCTGGAAGCCTTAAAAAGGAAAGAGAAAATCTGAAGAAAATATTTGGTGTGGCTGTTTTGTTTTCTGGAATCCTAGAAGTCTTGGTGAAAAAGAGAACACCAGAAACAAAGACAATCTGTAAAACTTCCGAAAGAGGAGAAAACTTAGCTGTGACACTAGGTACAAGAGATTATGTGATCATTGTTATTTTTCATTGGAAAATAAAATCCAAAGCACTCATCTGCTGAAATAATAAATACCAAACATTTTATGAACACTTTCTATGGGCCAGCTATGCTGTTAGATGTTTTCTATACATTACCTTTAATATGTGTATGTGTTTACAATCAACCTTTATATATATTATCTCTAATTTTTATCATTTAAGTGTCCTGTAAGGTATTGTTTGCATTTTACAAAAGAAGAAATTGGAACTTAAGGGAGCTAGATATCAAGGTCTCATGATCAGAACCCAGGATAGAAGTTATTTGAATTGCAGTGCTTGCCTCCAGTGTCTACTGTCTTTCCACAGCACTTAAAAATGTTTAGGAATTAAAGCATTTGACTCAGCACTGAGTCAGGGGTAAACACACATATAACTTTAGGAATTGTAACAATAGGAAGAAGGAACCCAAGATGTTTTTTTGTTTTTTTTTTGTTGTTGTTGCGGTACGTGGGCCTCTCACTGTTGTGGCATCTCCCGTTGCAGAGCACAGGCTCCAGACTCGCGGGCCCAGCCGCTCCACAGCATGTGGGATCCTCCCGGACCGGGGCACGAACCCGTGTGCCCTGCATCGGCAGGCGGACTCTCAACCACTGCGCCACCAGGGAAGCCCCCAAGATATTTTTTTAATTCTCTTAAAAAAAAAAAAAAAAAAAAGCTTGTTGTAAGAGTAATAAAAACATTATTTAAGAAAAAAATTAAGTAAAATTTTGGATCCAGAAATACAAAGATGGAGTAAAATTAGACAAGAGACGGATAGATTAACTAATGCCAGATGCTTTTCACTTAGGTTCAGATAAGGTTTACAAAAACCATGTTTTATGGATCTGGAAATAAATGGAATACAATATGTAGAAAAAAAAATCTCAGCTCTTTTTAAAACAAGTTCACCACTGATCTTATGAGGGCCAGGGGGAAATGCAGCAAAATCTTGTATAATTTGTGCTTTAGAAAACTAACCTGTTCAAGTTGCTAAAGACCATTAAACGATAAGTACAGGCAGGCACACATGTTCAGAACTAGAACAAAGGAGAAGAAAGAACCAACAGACCAGGTAAAATGTGCCCCAATCTATTCAGGATAATCTTCTGTGGGAAAAGAAAATCTCTGAGGGGAACTCAGAAAGAGATGGGAGAAATTGAAAATGATGACTGGTTTATAATACTGAGATGGGGGGAAGGAGAAGGAAGACAGGAAATATTTTTTTTAACATCTTTATTGGAGTATAATTGCTTTACAACAGTATGTTAGTTTCTGCTTTATAACAAAGTGAATCAGCTATACATGTATGTATATCCCCATATCTCCTCCCTCTTGCGTCTCCCTCCCACCCTCCCTATCCCACCCCTCTAGGTGGACACAAAGCACTGAGCTGATCTCCCTGTGCTACGAGGCTGCTTCCCACTAGCTAACTATTTTACATTTGGTAGTGTATATATGTCGATGTGAAGTAGAAAGGAAAATATATTCGTGGGGAATTTACTGGCTGATAGAAAATGATAATATGGTCCTGGTGACCCTTTCTCTCTTGTACATTAGTTGTGGACAGCTCCTACCAACAGGGTACCTTACTGCCCTATGTAAAAACAGGCTATGTGGCAAAAACACTTGACTGAAAGGTGGGTCATGAATCTGTAACAAGAGAAAAGGCAGAGGAGTTCAGGGTTTCTGCATGGAAAAAAAAAAAAAACAACAGAGGATAACAACCGTAGATTTCAGTCCAGCTTGTACTTGCCAGTTTTGAAAGGCTAGTAGAAAGATTTTTCACCAAAAAGGAAATATTTTTCACATAAACACAAGGCAACATACAAGAGTGAAAAAAATTGCATGGTTGAGAATACAGCCTGAGGATTTAAAAAGAGAGAGAGCAAAAGAGTATACAAAGAAATCTCAAAGGAGGTTTTCAATATGAGACTTTCAACTCATAAAATAGATATTTAGTATAATTTTCTTAGGAACTAAAGAAAATTTAAGAGGTAGTTCAGAGCAGGAATGTCACCTGGAGTATACTGCTTTGAAAAGCCTAGTTCAAAGCAAAGTTCTGAGTTTCAGAGACAGGAAGAGACAGCACCGTCAAGAGAACTCCACTGAGAAGGCAGAGTCCCAAAGCACTGAGGCTCTGAAGACACCAGAGTAAAGGATGAATCCACTGAGACTACAGGAGGGGGGAAAGTACCCAGTTCTCAGCAATAATAAAAGGCCTATGGCGAGGTTCTTACTTTAGTCTCACTGATATTTATGATATAACAATAAATAAATCCCATAAATTAGAGAATTTCTCACTCTTGACATCCAAGGGAATTATACATGTATATGTATATAGAGGACCTGTGTAAAGTTTGGGGGGATAAAAATGTAAATAGGTGAACACATGTGGTCAGGTGTTACAACATCTAACTTACAAAATTTCGTTTTGTTCACTGTTGTACCTTCAGGGCCTAGATGAATGCCTTGCTCTGAATAACTATTTATTTAATGAATCAACAAGCAAACTTATCTTTTCTTGTGATAGTGCTAGTAATAAAAAGTTATGCTCTTCTACCAAAAAAATTAAAATGCTGACAAGCTGACAACAGAAATGCAGAAGGATATAAGTATGTAAAAGGTACCAGAGAAGAAATCATGAGGGTAAGAGACATTACCCAGAAGAGGAAGATAAAATAATTGAAGGAAAAACATCAGCATTTTGAGAACACTGAGTCTCTCAGAATCCAACATGCCATGTTTATGAATAGTTTAGGATGAGAGAATTATGAGATGTGTGTGTATATATCTACTAACATAAAGAACTTTAAAATAAATAACCCAAGATTCAGTGGGCCTCCTCTTGAGACACTGGGTCCTCTAGAGTGACCAGTGGAGTCTGTCCAACCATTGATGAGCCAGTGAGATGTTGCAGCAGGGCTACAGAGGAGCAGAAGCTTTGGAGGGTGGTGGGACAAGATACCCCTATGCTGCCTTTCAGCCTTGGCTCTAAGTTTCTATGTTTAATCTAAGTCCGCTCTTTTCTGTTAAAATAGGAAACAAAAGGATTATATGAGAAAGTAGATTTGAAACCTGTCTCTGTGGCATGCTGAGCCAATTTCGATATGAAATGAAAGTAATTGTTTGCTTGTTGTTTTAATGCAGACTTTTTAAAGAAAGTGAAGGAAGAGCAGATAAGGTGTCTGCACGTTAATAAACAGTGTTGAACGTATTGTGTTTCCAGAGTCACGTGGATTGAGGACAATAAGTTTGAATACGCAAGATACATTTGCTCAAAAATACCTTTTCTCACGTTTATCAGCAACTTTTGTCTGAAATGCATATCTCCCTGTAGGAGTGTGTTTATATGGACAGGGTTTAGGAGTTTATAGGTTTGACATCTATACACTACCACGTGTAAAACAGATAGCTAGTGGGAACCTGCCGTATAGCAGAGGGTGCTCAGCTTGGTGCTGCTCTGTGATCACCTAGATGGGTGGGATGGCGGGCGGTGGAAGGGGAGGTCCAAGAGAGAGGGGATATATGTATACATATAGCTGATTCACTTCATGGTACAGCAGAAACCAACACAACATTGTAAAGCAACTATATTCCAATAAAAAGAAAAGTATTAGTCATCAGTCTCTAAGTTTTATTTCAATTCCTAATTCACATATTGGCTTTAGGAATAAGAGCTTTCACGGGGTGATATGAAGGTATTTGCTATATATAGGGCAGAAGAGCATTTGAAGAAAAATAGTAATTAAGTGAGAACACAAACTCTGACCACTCTGAGATTTTGCCTAGGATTCTAGTTGCAGCCAGCACATATCTGAGTATTGATATTAGGACCAAGTTGGAAGACAAAAATCCTAGATTCCTAAATTCCACACAGTCTTCTCAGTTTAGATTTATCTTTTTTTTAAATTGAAGTATAGTTGATTTACAATGCTGTGTTAGTTTCTAGTGTACAGCGAAGTGATTCACTTATATACATATGTATACACAGGTATATATATACACACACATGCATATATGTATATATATTCTTTTTTGGATTCTTTTCCATTATAGGTTATTACAAGTTATTGAATAGAGTTTCTTGTGCTACACAATAGGTCCTTATTGTTTATCTATTTTATATGTAGTAGTGTTAGACTAACTTATCCAAATTCATGATTCCAGAGGAGTGTATCACCATCCCTTTTATGCCCTTCATTCATTTAGGGTGGGATAAATAGATTCATCTATGGAGATGAGTAACCAAAAATGATAAAGGAATTAACATTTCTTAAATACCCACTATTTGTCAATTTGGGGGTTAGAGTCATGCATATATACAATTTTTTTAACCCGGCCTGACAAACCCTACATAATCTGGCTTCTGCCTCTTTCCAAACTACGCTGTTCCACTTGTCCTCTCTCCCACTCTGCAGTGGTCAAAATGACTTTCTGTTGCTCAAGTACACTAAGCTCATTCTACCTCGGGGCCTCACACTTGCTGTTTCCTTTGCCTAGAGTGATCTTCTCTTCTCCTTGCCTTCACAGGGCTGATTTTTCTTTCCTTCCATTCACTTTCTAGTCAGAAGTCACCTACTCACATATGCTGACCACCCAAAATTAACAGCTCGCACTTGACCCCTTCACTCTCTCCTTTCCCTGCTTGATTTTTCTTCAAGGCACTTATTACTACCTGAACTTTTATTTTTTTGCGTTTAGAATCTGTCTCTTCCCAGTAGAATGCAAGCTTTGTAAAGGCAAAGTATTGCTTCTCTCTTGTAATCCCTGTGTTTGTAGCACCTTCAGTGGTGTCTGGTATAATGTAGACACTCAAAAAAAGGTTTGTTTCATGAACAAGTATATTCTAATCTTCACAACAATAGTATGAAAATGATGCCATTTTTTATTATGTTACAGAGTAATAAGCTATTGTTCAAAGTGGCATTTAGTGATTTCCACCTAGTATTGTCTGGCTATAAGCACAAGCTTCTAGGTTCACTGAAACACCCAACCTCATTGCAAGTCCTGACTCATATTTTTTATATGACAAGGAAATATGCTAAACAGTACCCAAACTGAGGCCGAGCCAAGAATAAGAAAAGATGGATAGCTATACTCACATCTTCTTAATATAAATTGCCAAGGGAGTTCTACTGCTATTAATGGAAAGCTACAAAAAATGTAACTCTCATCCTAACAACCAGAAAAAGGTGGAAAAATATACAGAATCATGTATTTTCTTAAGCCTACCAAGAGCTGAGGTTTCAGAAAAATAAAGTGAACTGAGTTCCAAAGGAAAGATGGGACACCAGAACGGTTTCACTTTTGACAAAACACAAAGAGAAAGAGGCAACCTGCCAAGAAAGAAAAAGAGGAAATCAAAAAATTAAATAATCCTTAAAGGCTGACTGTGGATTACATGACAGTCTATAATCCCTGGAAGCACAGACACAAGGAGCATCTATATTCATTCATGAACTCTTTCATAAGCCTCCACCAGGTGCTCACAAGAAAGACTGGAATCCGAGCAGGATGTCCAAATGAGCCCCTTTGGTGGTGCACAGGCACAAAATGTGTCCATTCTCTGAACCATTATATGAAACAAAAGCCTTAAGCCATACACCAGGTTTAGAAAATCCTACTGTCCCTAGTGGTCAAGGAGGATAGTAGCAAAAGTTGTCTGCTGCTGAGTGTAGAGAGAGATCCCCATTGTGACCCATATATGTAAAGTGGTTATGAAAGTGGAATATGAACACTGAGAAAGACTTTGTGTCACCCCAAGCCCAAGGTAGCAGCAGCCCACTGCTAGAAGTATTTAAAGGTTATGGTACACTGAATGCATCTACTGCAACAAAACTCAAACCCAGCTCGACTACTGACTAGGTTCACTCAACTCCCCAGACTTGATTTGACAGAGGAAGAGGTGGGTCCATTTCCAGGCACAAATATTATTTACCCTCAGTTTCTACCCTTCTTCTATACCATGTTTGGTATTTAATTGAAAAATATGACATATAAAAAGGTTAAAATAAAAACCACCCATTGTCAAGTGAAAAAGCAGCCTATATAACTAGACCCAGAGATGACCAGATGTTGGAACTTTCAGACAATGACTTAAAAATATCTATGATTAATATACTGAATGACATAGTGGAAAGGATTGTAATATGCATGAATAAATGGGAAATCTCGTCAAAGAGATAAAGCCTATGAAGAAAGAGTAAAATGGAATGCTGGAAATGTGAATAGATTCTACACCTGTAATACATATCACTTTTAAATTTTCTTTAGCAAACAGAAAATTCTAATGCCATAGATGTATACTTTAGTTTTTACATATCTTTAATTATAAAGAGTAAATGTCATCTCCTAAATTTAGACTTAACCAACTCTTAAAAACCAAAGCATTCATGTCTGATACTGCTGTTTATCTCAGTCACCACCAGAAGTTCAAGTCCCTCCAAGTCTCCCATTATGTGGACTCACCCTGGGAATATTTTATATACTTATGGAAAAACTCACATCTCCTCTTCCTCCCAACTCCTTCTCCTGAAACTGCTAGAAATAGTTAGACCAGGTCTTGGCTCAGCTACTTACTTTGTACATGGATTTGAAAAAGGTAATTTGCCTTTCTGCGTTTTTAGTTCCTCATCAGTATAATAAGAAACTTAGACATCCCTGGTGGTCCAGTGGTAAAGAATCTGCCTTCCAATGCAGGGGAAGCAGGTTCAATCCCTGGTGCAGGAAGATCTCACATGCCATGGAGCAACTGAGCATGTGTGCCACAACTACTGAACTCGCATGTCTCAATAAGAGCCCTCATGGAGACGCCCACGCCTGGCAATGAAAGAGTCCACATGCCTCAACAAAGATCCCATGTGCTGCAACTAAGACCCAACACAGCAAAAAATAAATAAATAAATAATAAATAAATCTTTTTTTTTTTGGTGGTACGCGGGCCTCTCACTGTTGTGGCCTCTCCCGTTGTGGCACACAGGCTCTGGACATGCAGGCTCAGTGGCCATGGCTCACGGGCCCAGCTGCTCCGCGGCATGTGGGATCTTCCCGGACTGGGGCACGAACCTGTGTCCCCTGTATCGGCAGGCAGACTCTCAACCACTGCGCCACTAGGGAAGCCCTAAATAAATCTTTTTTTTTTTTGCAGTACGCGGGCCTCTCACTGTTGTGGCCTCTCCCATTGCGGAGCACAGGCTCCAGACACGCAGGCTCAGCGGCCATGGCTCACGGGCCCAGCTGCTCCGCAGCATGTGGGATCCTCCTGGACTGGGGCATGAACCCGTGTCCCCTGCATCGGCAGGTGGACTCTCAACCACTGCGCCACCAGGGAAGCCCCTAAATAAATCTTTAAAAAAAGAAAAAAGGGCTTCCCTGGTGGTGCAGTTGTTAAGAATCCACCTACAAATGCAGGGGATACGGGTTCGAGCCCCGGTCCGGGATGATGCCACATGCCGTGGAGCAACTAAGCCCATGTGCCACAACTACTGAGCCTGTGCTCTAGAGCCTGTGAGCCACAACTACTGAAGCCCGCGTGCCTAGAGCCCATGCTCCACAACAAAGAGAAGCCACCACAATGAGAAGCCTGTGCACCGCAACAAAGAGTAGCCCCCATTTGCCACAACTAGAGAAAGCCTGCTCATAACAACGAAGATGCAATGCAGCCAAAAATAAATAAATTAATTAATTTTTTAAAAACCTGAATTACCAGCTCACAAGTTGTTAGAATAATAAATAATATTGTCAAGTGGACAGTATATAGAAGACCCCCAATAAATGGTAGCTATGATTACTATAATTTTGTGCTTGTGTTCATAGTAGTTCTCATACACTTGAAGATGGTAGGAAAGTTGAGCTGTTGTCTGTAGAGCACATGGTCCTCTATACCTGAAGCAAGGGATGTTTGTCATGAGAATAAGAACCAAATTCTCCTTGATCCGTGGCAATAAAATCAAAAGAGTCACATCAGGCTTCTGGATCCTGGTTTCCTCAAATGTAAAATGACCAAGCCAAATAATCTCCCTAAGGTCTCTTGAAATTCTAAAATTCTACAATTTCAAGCCTATGAGAATCCTTAAATTGTGACTTTGGATAATATTAAGGAGTTTATTTTTCTTTGTAAATCAAATAAAATCTTTATTATTCCTACCATGAGTTAATATATAGCATAAACAGGAGACCTATCTGTGAATGAATGAATAAAAAATAATACATCTATGCAAGCATCTGGGGTTCACGTACACTCATTTTATTAAATGGTAAGCAACTATATTAACTTGGCTTCTATCTTTCATGCTCAGAGTTCTAGTTCTACTTATTCTGTGTTATTTTTGTGATGTGAATTTTTATTTTGGTCTTTATAAAATGATATAAAGAACTATGGTCATTAACCAATCACCACCTAATATACCCCTGAATCTCCACTAAAGATTTTCATCTGTTAAAACTTTACTTTGTATTTTAAACAAAATGTTTCTGCATTATCTGGCTTTATTCTTGAAGTACATGTGGGAAGATTAATGAAACTGATATAAATCACACATTAAACTAACACAAGACATTTGTTTTTGCCATCAAGAAGGCTTGCTAGGCTAGAAAATATTTTAAGCAAAATATTCCAAAGAGGATTGGTGTCAGAATATTTAGTTCTTTATAAAACTTCATCATTATGGCTGGACTAGCATCCCTCTGGATTTCAAAATAGTTATAGGAAAAGTAATATTATAAGAAAGGTTAAAAATCATTTATATCACATAGACTTTTTTTCTATAAGATGAACATGGAAATACTTGGAAATACCTGGATTTTAGCTACAAGTTTTGTATTTTACTCAAATGTCATGTAAGCTCAATTTCACCAAGGAAAACAATTTGATATTAAAATAAGGTGATAAAACTGCCTCTTACTTCAAGACAATTATAAGCACTAATGACATTTTAAATACAACAAACTATTTTGTACTGTGGAAAAGAGGGTCAAGCTATATTCATTTCAAGATCAAGTAAGTTGAAGAGGAGTCCAAGATGACAACACAGGAAGATTCTTAACTCTCCTCCTCCCATGGACACACCAAATCTACACCTCCATATGGATCATTTCCTTTTGAAAAAGATTTGGAAACTAGATAAGCTCTTTTCCACAACAAAGGATCAAAGGACCACATTGAACAGGGGAAGAGGGGCAGAGACACAGTCACTCAAAAAAATACCCAGCCCCAGTGTACCAACACACAACAGGGAGGCATCTCACCAGACAGGTGCCTCTCGGAGAAGTGAGGCGTTGGTGCCCCACATTAGGTACCCCCAAACCCTGGAATCTTCACTGGAGAGACAAGCTCCCAAAATGTCTGGCTTAGAAAACCAACAGAGCTGAAGTCCAAGGGACCCAAAGTGCTATCGGAAACTGAGATTCCCCTTTTCAAGGGCTTACCATGAAACCCAATGAAACAATATCGGTTTGGAAAGTGCCTAAACTATACGTGAAGGAGATTCATTTGCTAACTAAAAATGTTGTCTGGAGGGGCAGGAGACCGTCAAAATTCTCCACAGAGACAGAGGTGCTGGCAGATGCCGTAACGTCCTCAACCTAATCTGTTGGAACAGGCAGGTGAGCTCAGCCACGGCACCCTCCCACCACCTTTCTAAGACATGGGGGAAAGCAGTCCTGGTAGTATCCCACTGCCCTGCTAAAGCCAGACAGTGCAGGCAGTTTCAGCACTCTCTTACTCTCTGGCTGGGGCAGGCACATGGGAATGGTTGCAGCATTATTCCGTTGCCTAGCTAAAGTCTGTGAACCACAGGTGGTTGTGGGACTCCCCTGCCCCAAGCTGGGGCTGGAGCAATCTGGCATTCACCTGCTCCCAGACTGAAGCCAGTGCATGTGCACAGACAAGGCACTCTCCCTTGCATTACTGAAACCTTAACTCATGCACAATCAAGACATTCTCCCGCTGCCTTTCTAAAGCCAGCAAGCATGTCTCGCCTCTACTCTCCAGCTGCCTTGCACAATCCACACAAGGGACAGGACTTGATCACTTGGTCCTGGTGGTCAAGGGGGCTGATGTTCCTGAGTTCCATGGGATTAGAACAACTGGAAAAGACAATTCTTGCCAGGCCACCACACCCTGGGCACTGCAGACAACAGATTGAAACACAACTCCATTCTTCCTGTGAAAAAGGGCTATTTACTTAGCCCAAAGCATCAGCCTGAGGCACAGACTTCAGGTTTCCCCGCCATCTAAAGGCTAAGGAGATGCAAGGATGGTGATATGCACCATCCTTGCATATCCCCTTGGCCTTGTTATGGCTCAATGAAATTTCTGAGAAATGAGCTTATACACTCTTCTAGAGCCCCAATTTTTACAACTGTCTCCTAGGGTCACCTCCAGATCTTTTGGCCTGGAGACCTGCAGGGATTGTAGCCCCACAGGATTGCGTATTTTTATAAACTTTAAAAGCTGCTGCTGGGCTTCCCTAGTGGCACAGTGGTTGAGAATCTGCCTGCCAATGCAGGGAACACAGGTTCGAGCCCTGGTCCAGGAAGATCTCACATGCCGCAGAGCAACCAAGCCCATGTGCCACAACTACTGAGCCTGTGCTCTGGAGCCCACAAGCCACAACTACTGAGCCCACGTGCCACAACTACTGAAGCCTGCATGCCTAGAGCCCGTGCTCCACAACAAGAGAAGCCACCACAATGAGAAGCCTGAGCACAGCAACAAAGAGTAGCCCCCACTCCCTGCAACTAGAGAAAGCCCACATGCAGCAATGAAGACCCAATGCAGCCAAAAATAAATAAATAAATAAATTTTAAAAAAAGGTGCTGCCTGAGGTTCTGGCATCCAATCAGCCTGAAACTAGTGGAAACACTTCCAGTTGAAACACTGACAGATCTTGGGGCACCCTCAACAATCGGGGTATTCTTATTTATTAAGAATAAATCAGGCAGTTTAGACAATCACAAAGGTTTGGAGACAACCAAGGGCAAAGTTAAACAAGGAGAGTTATCATGTACACAAGGTCACTTCTTCAAGACTGAGAGAGGTAGCTGTTTCACCAAATACACAGAAACAAACACAGAGAATCAAGCAAAATGAGGAAATAGAGAAATATGTTCCAAACAAAACAAAACAAAACCTCAGAAAAAGACTTTAGTGATATAGAGACAGGTAAGTGCCCTAATAAATAATTTGAAATAAAGATCATCAAGATGTTCACTGAACTAGGAAGAAGGATGAGTGAACACAGTGAGAACTTCAACAACGAGATAGAAAACAAAGTACCAATCAGAAGTCACAGAGCTGAATAATACAGTAACTGAACTGATAAATACACTAGAGGGGTGCAACAGCAGACTAGATGAAGCAGAAGAATGTTTCAGCAAGCTGGAAGATAAAGCAATGGAACTCACGTGCACAAAGCCACAAAAAGGAAAAAAGAATTTGACACATGAAGATAACTTAAGGAACCTCTTGGACAACATCAAGCAGAATAACATTCACATTATTGGGGTCCTAGAAGAGGAGAGAGAGAGAGAAGGGGCAGAAATCTCATTTGAAGAAATAATAGCAAAAAAGGAAAGGAGAGGAGAGGGGAGGGAGAGAGAAGGGTGGAGGGGGAGGGGAGGGAAGGGAAGGGAAGGAAAAAATGGTTGGAAACTTCCCTAACCTAGGAAAGAAAACAGACATCCAGGTCCAGGAAGACCAAAAAGTTCCAAATAAGCTGAACCCAAAGATATCCACACCAAGACACATTATAATTAAAACATCAAAATTTAAAGAGAGAATCTTAAAAACAGCAAGAGACAAACAAATTACTACATACAAGGAAACTCCATAAAGCCATCAGCAGATTTCTAAGCAGAAACTTTGTAGGACAGAAGGGAGTCACATGACATATGCAAAGTGATGAAAGGAAAACACTTCCAACCAATAATACTCTATTCAGCAACATTATCATTCAGATTTGAAGGAGAGAGAAGGAGTTTTTCAAACAGGCAAAAGCTAAAATAGTTCATCACTACTAAACAGGTCTAACAAGAAATATTAGAGGAAAGCTGAAAAGAAATGACACTATTAAAAACAAGACAACATACAAAGGTAAACATCTCACTGGAAAAGGTAAATAAATAGTAAACATAGTCAATTAATCACTTATAAAGCTACTAAGAAGGTTAAAAGACAGAAGTAGTAAAATTAACTAAAGCTACAGTAATTAGTTACAAGATATACAAAATTTTTAAATGTGAAAAGTTAACATCTAAAAAGCAGGAGAATACACATTCTTCTCAAGTGCACATGAAACTTCCTCAGATAGATCATATGTTATGCCACAAAATAATTTCTAATAAATTCCAGAAAGTGTAAATCATATCAGGCATCTTTTCTGACCACAATGGTATGAAACCAGAAATCAATCACAAGAAGAAAATAAACATGTCACTGAACTACTGAACAACTACTGAGACATCGAAAAAGTCAAAAGAGAAATCAAAAACTACCTAGAAACAACTGAAAACAGATACAACATACCAAAATGCAATACCACGAAAGCTGTTCTAAGAGGGAGGTTCACAGCTATATAGGCTTACCTCAAGAAACAAAATACAACAAACCAGTGAATATAACAAGAAAGAACAGATGCACAGATACAGAGAAAATGCTAATGGTTACCAGTGGAGTGAGGCCGGAAGAGGTGTGAGAGAGTGGGAGATACAAACTACTGGGTGTAAGATAGGCTCAAGGATGTATTGCACAACATGGGGAATAAAGCCAATATTTTTTAATACCTGCAAATGGAAAGTAATCTTTAAAAATTATATTAAAAATAAAAAAATTTTTGAAGAATACAAAAAATTTTTAAAGATGTAGAAGTCTAAGAAAAAAGAAGATAAATCTCAAATAAACAATTTAACTTTAGACCTAAAAGAATTAGAAAAGGAACAAATGAATCACAAAGTTAGTAGAAGGAAAGAAATAATAAGGATGAGCAGAAATAAATGTAATAAAGACTAAAAAGACAATTGAAAAGATTAAAAAAACTAAGAGCTGGTTCTTTGAAAAGATAAACAAAATTGACAATCCTTTAGCTAGACTCACCAAGAAAAAAATCAGGAATGAAAGAGAAGTTCCAACCGATACCACAGAAATACAAAGGCTCGTAAAATACTACTATGAGCAATTACACACCAACAAATTGGGCAACCTAGAAGAAAAGAATACATTCTTAGAAATTAGCAAAATCACATAAGTTGAAAGTGAGAAGAGGGTTCATGGATTTACAGAAGAAAATTATTTCAGACCATTCTTCTCTCAGTTTATGGGACATACGATACAATGCAGTAGCATCCAATTTACCCCCCACACAGGACCTTATCAGTGTGCTGAATGATTTCATAGACACAATGGTAAGACTATATAAATTAGAAGAGGTCATGTTTTCCAGAGACTATAAATTTTCAGAACATGGTTTTAAGAGTCAAATATCTGAATTTCCCTGGTGGCGCAGTGGTTGGGAGTCCACCTACCAATGCAGGGGACACGGGTTTGAGCCCTGGTCCGGGAAGATCCCAAATGCCATGGAGCAACTAAGCCCATGCGCCACAACTACTGAGCCTGCGCTCTAGAGCCCACAAGCCACAACTAGAGAAAGCTCGTGTGCAGCAATGAAGACCCAGTGCAGCCAAAAATAAATAAATAAACTTATTTTAAAAAAAGAGTCAAATATCCATATTTCTTTGATGGCTTGCTAAATTAATTACTTGAAATATAATAATACAGCTACATATTTTAAATAGTTTGATTTCTACTTTCACAAAGCTGAATGCTAAGAAAAGAGCTTCTAAGAGCCAGAGAGAGTATATTTAAGCTCTCAGGGAATCAAAGAATAGAAAGAAGGAAAAATTGCAACCTGAGAACTCCTTGTAGAAGGGGACCAGAGGGTATTGGCACAAGACAAATCAGCAAATGCCTATGAGCAACAGGGTGAGGCAGTGCCCAATGGCCAACAGCCCACTCTGGCAGATCTAGAGAACTCTTGAGCATTTCTATATTCTACACTCTGGTACCAGAGTTAACAGGATTAATTTCCCTAAATTAACACAGAAGTTAGGAGTAATGGTCCCAATCTAGATTTTCTGAGAGTGCAAATGACGGTAATAAACCTATGGTCAGTATTTCAAAACGTGTAACAGAAATAGTGTCACATAAATTATAGTTTGTACTCAGTACACAAAAACTTTCTTAGCACAGACCCATACAGTAAGAAACACTAAGAATTGCCCTTCATAGTAAAAAATAAATTATAAATTTTGATACATCTGGAAAATACCTAGGCAGAAAAATGAGGGTCAAAGGGAACACATGATATTTTCCTGTCCCACCCCCTTTCACTTTAATTTTCATTTTTTTCTGTGTTCTCTTCTTTTCCTTCCTTCCTTTCTTTTTTCTTTTTTTCCCTTTCTTCTTCTATTCTCCTATCCTTTTTTTTTTTTTTAATCTCTTTCTAGCTTATATTAGCTAAAACTCGACCATCCATTTTGGATCATTGGCAGACCGTGAATGAAAACTGTCCCCTTGAATCTCCTACCACCAGTACCAATAAATTTTTCTGTTTCTTACAGCCCACAGTGATGCATAGTAGACACAAAACACATTAAAAAAATGGTGCTTTCACTTGCAAGTTAATCTTTTTGATAAAGGTTTTATAGTCTTAAGAAACAAGCAGGTCTTTAAAAAAAAAAAAGGCCATTATCTTCTGGCTTGATCCATCTTCTAGATAGCCTGATAGCCTGAGTGAAAGTCATTCACTGAAATTTTGCAAGAAAGTAAGCCTAGATTTACCTTCAAGGAACTAGATTAACCCAATAGGCTAATACGAAAACAAAGAAACAAAAAAGGCTTCATGTTCCTCAACTATTATATATCCTCTTTTGAGTCATAATTCTTAGTTTCAGGTCCTGTCCCTGGTTCTTTGAGTTCAGGTCCTGGGAATCACCAATGTCTTATTATGTATCCACCTTTTACTTCTCTTAGTGCTTGTTTAAATGCACCAGTCATGGCATAATGCTACGATTTCCCAAAGAAACTACATAGTATTTATCAATTAGAGGAACTCCCTTCTTATTAGTGATATTGTGGCAAACACAGCTCTTACAATGAGAATGTAGCTCAGTTCCTGCCGATCACTGCAAATAGACTTATGCCTGCTTAGAAAATAGCTCAGTCCTCTTCTCCTGGGCCTAAAGAGGATATCCTGCCCCCAGATATCTCTACTGTGAGATTGGCCATTTCTCCCAAACAGTCCAAAAGTTTCCACTATCTGTTGAATATACACTCAAAGCACACACAAAAACTGAAACACTGAAAAACACAGCTCTTGTATGCGTCAATTCTAAGGCATTTTAAAATTTCACTGTACCTTGCATCACTCAGTCTAAGTGAGGCTACTTTAATTTTCCGGCAGTGAGTGACGGACATTTTTTGCAAGCTAGTTTTTCTCCTTGTCTAAATTCCCAGTTTCTGTTGATCACGCCTTTCTCTGCTGCTTCATGACTAAGTTTTTCACTTACCCAGCCCAACTGGAATTTATTACGCTACGTTTTGTATTTTGAAATAAGGTCCCATTGGTCAAATTCAATCCATGTGACTTCAGCAGATACTTCTAATAGGCCAGTACAAGCCAGTAATTCATATAAGTTAGACAGCTATACCACACAATTCAAATTTCAGAGAAAAAAATTATCAGCACAAATCCTGAGTACTCTGTATTTTTCCATTATATTAATTTTGCCCTTGGCTCTCCCATATATCCTCATTTTGGCCACTAATGTTTTGTCACTTTGCTGCTCACAAAGCACATTTGTCTTGTCCTTTTCTTCTTATTGAACTGCCTATGTCTACTCAAATCAATAAATATGAAAATGCAAAGAGTAACAAAAATTACAACATCATTACCAGTAACAATTTATGGAAAAGTTTAAATCTAAAATTTCTCAAACCTTCCAGCTCTCACATGTCACCTAGCACTTAGAACGGGGCTTTGTAAGTCTCACTCTTCTATATTCAGAGTGGTACAAGATAAATTATCTCCTATATTCTTCTACTGCCTCATCGGCAAACATAGAAGTCTGTGCTTTCACATTTGTAGTTCATATCCAGGCCATGGATGTAGGGTGCCTAGGCAAATATGAAGAGATTTGAGAGAAGCCCTTTAAGAGTTTATGTCCCTAAAGGACAAAAGAGCATCATAGGGAAAATTCCATCCTAAGAATCAGAAGCTAAGGCACAGAGGTTTGATCAACTACAGTAGACCAGGATGGGAAGAAAGATTCTGGTTATCCTACTCTTTTAACTATGATCTTCCAAGAAGCAAACAGAATGATGCAATTAAACATGATTTGGGCTCTAGATTCAGGACGCTTACTGGGTAGGGGGATAGTTTTAGAACTAGGGGGTAAATAAACAATTACAGACAAATCCAATTAATTATAATTTTGATGAGTTCTGCAAATGATAGTATGGGGTCATTAATGTAATATGTAATTTCATACCATAAGATTCTTTTTTTTCCTCAATAAATATTTTATTAGCACCTACTTGGGTTCAACACAGGGCTGCTACAGTCCTCAAGCAAAGTGAAATACAAAACTACTTCACATGGAGATCTCACCAGCCTGTCTTCACCAACTTTTGTAGCCTCAGTGATGATACCAATAGGTGGAAAGAGCTGCAGTAACAGTGCCCTTTGCATTGAGAATGTACAGTTTCAGTGCCCTCATTTCAGACATCAACTCTCTGGACCATGAGCAGAGACAACTTTGGCTGGCAGATAGAAGCAACTACTTCAGGCTTTGATAGTTTTGCCTTTGAAGGGCATCAGTGTGATGGAAGAGTAGTCACCATTAAAGCTAAGAAACCAGGAAGTACCAAAAATGACTATGCTTAGGAAGTAGTTATGATACTTTATTTTCTGGAGGTTACCAGAATTTTTTGAGAGAAAATCAATCTAATGCTGATTAAGTAGACCCAACCAGGAAGTATATGGTTTTATATTAGTTACAAACAGCTTCATTTTCATATCCTATCTGGTCTGACATATGAAACATAAAATATAGAAAATATCCACACATGAATATCAATAACAGAATAAAGTTAGTAAAGTAAGGTTGTTTTTGAGTAAAGGCATGATCCTATGCACTGAAGATACATGCCTCCTGCTGACGCAAAAGAGTGAATCTGTTATAAAACTGAAGCCAGAAAGATAGATTTTGGGGCAAGGGATTTCCTACAAAGCATATATCTGCCCCCCGCCCCATCAGAGAATATTAATAACTGGTAACAAGTATATTATCTGTCTTCTGGAGTCTCTGTGCCTTGAGGAATATGTAGCTGTATATTATAAGACTGCATGATATCACTTACATATGGAATCAAAAAAAAAAGGAACCCATAGAAGCAGAGAATGAATTGGTAGTTACCACATGTAGAAGGTGGGGAGTGGGGAACTGGGGTGAAGGTGGTCAAAATGTACAAACTTTCAACTATAAGATAAATAAATTCTGGGAGTGTAATGTACAACATGTTGACTATAGTTAACAATACTGTATTGTATATTTGAAAGCTGCTAAGAAAATAAATCTTAAAAGTTCTCCTCACAAGGAAAAAATAAGTGTAAATATGTGAGCAGATGGATATTTACTAAACGTATTGTGGTAATCATTTCACAATATATGTATGTATCATAGCATTATGCTGTACATCTTAAACTTATATAACATAGGTTATATGTCAATTATATCTCAATAAATCTGAGGGAAAAAGAGAATTTTATTACCTAAATAATAAAAACCAAACAGCCTTAGGAGTGTCAAGATTCAGAACCAGACTCATTAGAGTTCAAAGCATTTGCCACTGGTTTTTCCCACACCAACTTGCCTAGACCAGGCATGTCCAAAAGTGGGCTATCTCATATCTTAGGGGTTAGACAAGATGATCCACTGGAGCATGATAAGAAAACATCCCAATTTTTATTTTACAGTTATACATGTATAGAAACGAACACAGAACTTAATCTCATTTACTATATGAATCAATACCCTATGTCTGTGTCAGGTCCATTCCCAGTACTGTGCCACCCTAAAGTAGGTGGGAAAGTTTCCCCACACAGAGTTGATGATAGTGACACCTCTACTTACATGCTTCCTTTTAATATACTGCAACATATTTCATTATATGCACAACTGACTAAATGGATTTTCAGTTTGTATTGTCTGTATTTGACCAAATTAACCCTCATTAAAAAAAAACACACACACACACTTTAAAATTTCTGCAAAAAAAATCAGTTTGGATACAATACTAATATGAAAGCGGAAGCAGGCAACAAACAAAAGCAGAGCCAATGCTATTCCTACTCTAAGTACAAGCCCTTTGTCAGCTTTGAGATTAAAAATATGACAGTCTAGTTACATCTGACAAGAAGTAGGCTCCAAAAACTTGGACTTGTCAAGATTATTTTAAATATAAATCTACATCTAAATACACTATTGTTACCAGAGAACCTCATCCTAAGGTTACACTGTAACTTGAGACAGTAGCTAACAATGTATCACCACCCTGAAAAATTAGTCACCTAGAATCTGAAGACAAATCTCTACAATTTTGTAGCAAATCATGTTATTCTTAAACCCAGATATGACATATTTCATAAAATATAATTTTAAAAATGAAAAACCTCTTCTGGGATTTTTTATTTCACAGTGCAAGCCAAAAAAAGGTCATGGCTTTGGGGCCAGCACTTGATCTACCTGCAGCCTTAAACATGGCTGAAATTACTTACTGAATAAGGTATAGTCACTAAAATGTCTTTCAGGCAGATAATGCTTTCAGAAAATGAATAATACATTGCTGAAATTCTGAAGACACAAGTATTAGAATAAATTACATAAGTATGGGCGTTTGTTGGATGAAAGAACAGATGTTTCTAACATCTAATAAAAGATTACACACATGCACACATTCTCAACAGTAAATATAATCTTAGGGGGCGGAGTCAAGATGGCAGAGTTGGAGGAGGCGTAGTTCGCATCTCCCCACAACTAGGGCACCTACCATATGCTCGTGGGGGTCCTCGACATCCAAGGAGATGGGAGGAACCCCTGAGTTGACTGGGTAGGACATGGCGGGGAGTGAGGAAGGAGGAGAGTGGAGGCTGTGTAAGACTGGAGCCCCTGGGAGATGACAGGGAGAGGGCAGGGGTTCCCATACCCGGAGGGACGCTCCTGGGCATGGAGAATCACAGGAGAGAGTGGCTAGTGTGTCCCCTGCCCAATCGGGCCCCGGGGAAGCCTGCTGGGCTCCCAGCCAGGTCCTCTGCCTTCCAGGGCCCCCTCCAGGCGCATAGGTCCTAGGGGCATAGGTGGGAGGGAGGAAGGGGGAATAGGAGGAGAGGCAGATGAGGAGGGGCCCTCTGGGATTGGAGGATCGGCGGGAACATGCTTAGCGTTTCCCCCACCCAATCCGGCCCAGGGAGCCTGCTGGGGTCCCTAAACGTGGGGCTCCACACTCCCAGGCCAGAGGCAATCCTGGACCCCTCCGGCCGCGGTGAGCCTAAGCCCCGCCCCCCCAGGCCTTTTTCCAGCTGCATGAGTCCTAAGCCTAGAAACACCTACTGCCTAAACCCCACCCCTGCCTGAGCCCCGCCACCCACAGCCAAGGCCTTTTCTGGCTTTTTTTAATTTCCTTCTCTTTTTTCCTCTTTTTTGCTATTGTGGTTCTGTTTTACCTTCTGGTTGTTGTTTCATCTATATTTTTATTTTTTCTAACATATCCGTTAGTTTTCTAATCTTATTTTATTTGTTACTCTTTGTTATTGTTCTGCTACTCTTCTTCTTTTTTTTTTCCCACCCTGTGAGACTTGCGGGATCTTGGTTCATGAGCCAGGGGTTGGGACTGAGGTCCTATGGTGGGAACTCTACATCTGAACCACTGGACTAACAAAGAACTTCAGACCCCAGGGAATATTCATCAGAGTGAGGTCTCCATGTGGTCCTCATCTCGTTACCAAGACCCAGCTCTACCCAACAGCCTACAAGCTCCAGTGCAGGAAGCCTCAGGCCAAACAATCAGTAAGAAAGGAACACAATCCAACACATCAAAAAAAGAAAAAAAAAAAGATGATAAAACAATGTTACAGATGAAGGAGCAAGGTAAAAACCTACTAGACTAAATAAATGAATAGGAAATAGGCAACCTACCTGAAAAAGAATTCAGAGTAATAATAGAAAAGATGATCCAGAATATCGGAAATAGGATGGAGGCACGGATCAAGAAAAAACAAGAAATGTTTAGCTAGACCTAGAAGAACTAAAGAACAAACAGAGATGAACACACAATAACTGAAATGAAAAATACACTAGAAGGAATCAATAACAGAATAACTGAGGGAGAAGAACGAGTAAGAGAGCTGGAAGACAGAATGGTGGGAATAACTGCCAAGGAGCAGAATAAAGAAAAAAGAATGAAAAGAATTAAAGACAATCTCAGAAACCTCTGGGACAACACTAAATCCAGCAACATTTGAATTATAGGGATCTCAGAAGAAGAAGAGAAAAAGAAAGGGTCTGAGAAAATATTTGAGGAGATTATAGTCGAAAACTTCCCTAACATGGGAAAGGAGATAGCCACTCAAGTCCAGGAAGCACAGAGTCCCATACAGGATAAACCCTAGGAGAAACACACCAAGACACATATTAATCAAACTAACAAAAGTTAAATTCAAAGAAAAAATATTAAAAGCAGCAAAGGAAAAGCAAAAAATAACTTAGAAGGGTATTCTCCATAAGCTTATCAGCTGATTTTTCAGCAGAAACTCTGCAGGCCAGAAGGGAGTGGCAGGATATATGTAAAGGGATAAAAGAGAAAAACCTACAACCAAGGTGACTCTACCCAGCAAGGATCTAATTCAGATTTGATGGAGAAATCAAAAGCTTTACAGACAAGCAAAAGCTAAGAGAATTCAGCACCACCAAACCAGCTTTACAACAAATGCTGAAGAAACTTCTCTAGGCAGGAAACACAAGAGAAGAAAAAGACCCACAAAAACAAACCCAAAACTATTAAGAAAACGGTAACAGGAACTTACATATCAATAATTACCTTGAATGTGAATGGATTAAATGCTCCAACCAAAAGACACAGACTGGCTGAATGGATACAAAAAGAAGACCCATATATATGCTGTCTGCAAGAGACCCACTTCAGACCTAGGGACACATACAGACTGAAAGTGAAGGGATGGAAAAAGATATTCCATGCAAATGGAAATCAAAAGAAAGCTGGAGTAGCAATATTCATATCAGATATAATAGGCTTTAAAATAAAGACTATTATAAGAGATAAAGAAGGACACTACATAATGATCAAGGGATCAATACAAGAAGAAGATGTAACAATTATAAATGTTTGTGCACCCAACATAGGAGCACCTCTATACATAAGGCAAATGCTAACAACCATGAAAGGGGAAATCAATAGTAATGCAATAATAGTGGGGGACTTTAACACCCCACTTACACCAATGGACAGATCATCCAAACAGAAAATAAATAAGGAAACACAAGCTTTAAGTGACACAACAGACCAGAGAGATTTAACTGATATTTATAGGACATTCCACTCAAAAGTGGCAGAATACACTTTCTTCTCAAGTGCACATGGAACATTCTCCAGGATAGGTCACATCTGGGGTCACAAATCAAGCCTCAGAAAATTTAAGAAAATTAAAATCATATCAAGCATCTTTTCCGACCACAACACTATGAGATTAGCAATCAATTACAGGAGAAAAACTGTAGAAAACACAAATACATGGAGGCTAAACAGTGCACTAAATAACCAAGAGATCAGTGAAGAAATCAAAGAGGAAAGAAAAATACATGTGAACAAATGACAGTGAAAACACGATGACCCAAAACTTACGGGAAGTAGCAAAAGCAGTTCAAAGAGGGAAGTTTATAGCAATTAAATCTCACCTCAGAAAACAAGAAAAATCTCACATAAACAATCTAACCTTACACCTAAGCAACTAGAGAAAGAAGAAGAAAGAGAACCCAAAGTCAGTAGAAGGAAAGAAATCATAAAGATCAGAGCAGAAATAAATGAAGTAGAAACAAAGAAAACAACAGCAAAGATCAATACAACTAAAAGTTTGTTCTTTGAGAAGATAAATAAAACTGATAAACCTCTAGGCAGACACATCAAGAAAAAAAGGGAGAGGAGGCAAATCAATAAAATTAGAAATGAAAAAGGAGAAATCACAGCTGATACCGCAGAAATACAAAGGATTATGACATACTACTACAAACAACTATAATGCCAATAAAATGGATAACTTCGAGGAAATGGACAAATTCTTGAGAAGGTACAATTTTCTAAGACTGAACCAGGAAGAAAATATAAACAGACTTATTATAAGTAATGAAATTGATACTGTAATTAAAAATCTTCCAACAAGCAAAAGTCCAGGACCAGATGGCTTCACAGGTTAATTCTATCAAACATTTAGAAAAGAGCTAAACCTATCCTTCTCAAACTCTTCCAGAAAATTGCAGGAGGACCACTCCCAAATTCATTCTACGAGGCCACCATCACCCTGATTCCAAAAACAGACAAAGATATCACAAAAAAAGACAATTATAGACCAATATCACTGATGAACATAGACTCAAAAATCCTCAACAAAATACTGGCAAACAAAATCCAACAACACATTAAAACTATAGTACACCATGATCAAGTGGGATTTATCCCAGGGATGCAAGGATTCTTCAATATATGCAAATCAATCAGTGTGATACACCATATTAATAAACTGAAGGATAAAAACCATATGATCATCTCAACAGATGCAGAAAAAGCTTTTGACAAAATCCAACACCCATTTATGATAAAAACTCTCCAGAAAATGGTCATAGAGGGAGCCTACCTCTACATAATAAAGGCCATATATGACAAACCCAACCCACAGCAAACATCATCCCTTCTCAATGGTGAAAGACTGAAAGCATTTAAGAATGAAACTCATATTACACTCAAGTATGAATCTGAATGTACTCAGATAAATAGATCTAACAAATTATCAGAGTGTAAATCTGAAATCTACAATGGCATAGTGGAAAACACAGGAGAATTGTCAGAAGATCCTGTTACACATCCACTCATCACCACTGGATGACCGCACGACTGCTGGCACATCATCTAACCATACTACAATGCCCAGCACGTGGTAAATACTCAAAAACACCACCTATTTGTATTATTACTGCAATAGTAATAAAAACCCCTGAACCTCAGTTTCACCATGTTGAAAAAAAGGGGAGGAAATGATTCCTTCTGCACCTGGTTCTCAGAACTTTTGCAAAAATCAAATAAAATCATGTATATGAAAGCACCTGGAGCACGTAGAGCTCATGTAAATTGAGATGTTAATACACTGCATAAAACTAAACATCCCTGGTTTACTGTTTTTGCTTCATAATCTAAACGTAACAATTAAAATTACAACAACTTGGCTGCAGGAAACTTTACACATTAATGTACTTACACATCACCTAACTACAAAGAGTCTCAAAATTACTGGATGAAATTGGCAGGGGAGTCATTAATGGAGTTATATTCCCAAATACACTGATGGAGAAACTGAAGCCATAAGCCGACAGCAAATGCACAAGGAGAAGCCAGTTCTCTGATTTTAGTGCAGTGTCTCCCTTCACCACACTCACTTCTAGGAAGTATTTACAGCTACTTATCTGCAGATTTATAACAGCCCATTAAGATTTTCTATAAGTGTGCATAATTTTAGAAATACATTTGCTTGATTCTCTTTCCATAATTACAATAGATGAAACTTCCTCCCCTGGCTGTTTTAAGTTATGATTCATGAGGCTTGTTGTGGGCTCACCAGTTAGGTAGAAAATGCTTTAAAGCACATCATTAACAATAAGAAATTCCCATCAATATTGAATCCAATATTGAATTCAAGTTTCAAGTGAAAGGGAATATAGTATTTTATATATCTTAACATAATATAATGGATTACTGTACATGTTTTATTCATTTTGAAATATAAAATACATTCATTACTTTTGCTCAAGTCTGCTCATTTCTTCTCATCTGTAAATTGAATGAATCAAGTAAAATTATGCCTAATATCACTTTCCCAATCATCCAAGAACACATTTGAAAGTATTTTTCATACACTTATAGATTATCCGAATAAATTTTCAAGTGAAAATGTATTAATTCTATGTGCTATGTGATTCTTATCAATAAAGACAATACAGAGAAAAATAAATCCTATACACAGAGGAAAAAAAATGAAAATTTGTTATATATCCTCCCAGAGTATTTTTTTAAGTTACTTTACATGATTTTACTTTTCTATTCTAGTAGGAAAATGTTGAGAACTCTATCAACACAGTTTTGACAGATTTTGAAGAAGAAGCAAAAATTCAAGCACAAAATAAAATTTCATAGTGCCAAAAATAAAACGAGTTTGGTCTGTCCTTGGAAAATAATGGAGTAATTTATAACTATAATACTGTTGTCTCATTGGACACAAATGCAGGAATGCCGCTGGCCGTCAGGATGAAATCAGCAGCTGGAAAGTAATAAGAACCCAGGTAATCTTCACTTGCAGTCTCTAGTCTCTGCACATCTGCTTCAGTTCTCTGTTTTAAACACCAGCTTTTCCTCTTTCTAGGTTCATTCACATGATGTAAGGTGACTCCATAACAATGAACTTTTCTCATAACCTCTATTTAAGAAACCAAATCTGGAACTAAGACTTAGATCTTAGTTCTAATTGCAAATTAAAAGAGAAGCACTCTGTATTAGTCAGAGTCCCAACAGAAAACAGAAGGCTTACTTGGCTGTTGTTTTTCAGAATTTAATTAAGGGCGTATTTACAGCAATGGAGGAAAAATTTAAAGAACAAATAATGGAGATTAAGGCACCCAAGATCTAGCAAAGGAAGTAAGTTTTTATCACCATTAGGTCTGAGAGAACAAGAAGGAGGAGCACTGGAGGAGGAGGTATCCCCAAAAGAGCTGTAGTTAAAAGACAGATGCATCCACTGTAAAAACCATAGTGATGAGGCAGAAAGAGAGCAAGGTAACATCCAGACCACTATGCTCCATATTCCAGACCCACTGGAAGCCAGAGGGCAAGGGATTCCCAGTAAGTTGATAGTGGCCAACCTCATGGGCACAGAGAAGGGCAGAGAAGGTTAAAAAAGGAACAGAATGGCAGGGTAAGGAGATAAGAGATTGGGGAGAGGCAAAATAAGAATGACCAGCATACCATCTAAGTGATCTACCTGGATTGGGTTCCTTCCTTTCCATTCAACCAGTTATGACCAAGAGGTTAAATCACTAAAGAGTGACTCAAAAGTTTTCTTTTAACATCCTGCACTTTTAAAAAATTGAAGCATAGTTAATTTACAATGCTGTGTTAGTTTCAGGTATACAGCAAAATGATTAAGTTATACGTGTGTGTGTGTGTGTGTATTCTTTTTCAGATTCTTTTCCATTATAGGTTACTACAAGACGTTGAATATAGTTCCCTGTGCTATACAGTAGGTCCTTGTTGTTTATGTATTTTTTATTTAGTATTATGTATCTGTTAATCCTTTATAGCAGTTATCCCATTTGATGTATACAGTTCTTACCGTTATTATTTGTTTAATGTCTGCTTCCCATCATGCATTTTCCCATAGGACAATGATCATATTCCTTCTTTTCATTACAGTATCTCCACTGCCTAGAGCTCAGCACTCTAGGTATGCATTATTTTTCTGAACCACTTGGTGGTAAGCTACATGTATCATGGCTTTTTTACCCATAAATAGTTTAAAATGCATTTCCTAAAAATAGAGATATTAAATGGCCATAGCACAGTCATCAACTTGAGTAAATATAATATTGATAGGATAATTTACCATTCAAATTCCAATTTTGTCCATTGACTCCTTTTTTCCCCTCCAGTACAGGATGCAGTCTAGGGTCAGGTATTGCATTTAGTTTTCCTGTCTCAGTTAACCTCCATTAATTTGAAATATTCCCACAGCTTTTGTTGTTGTTGTTGTATTGTCTTTTAGAATATTAACATTTTAAAATAATACAGTAACTCTTTCTTTTAACGGAAATTTCCTATTGGTTTGGCTCATGTTTCTCCATGATTACATTCATATTAGGCATTCTAACTCAGAACACTACATAGGTGATGCACCCTCAAAGTATTACAACTGGAGGCTCAGTAAGTCCAACTGCCCTTTATTAGTGACAATTAATTTTTGATCACCTAATCAAGGGGTTGGCCATATTCACCATGGTATAATCACTATTTTTCTCTTGGGACAAATAAGCATTCTTTCTGGGGGGACACTTTAAGAGTAAACAAATATGCTGCCTCCCATCAAAAGGTCTCCGTAGATATATCATTTCTCTTAGTGAAAGTGAAATAGACTATCTTTTTATATGCTTAGAGATCAATTGTCATAGACAACTGTCTATGAATTGTCTATTCATATCTTTCACCCATTTTTCTCTTAGATTTTCAGTTTGTTGCTCCTCCAGTTTTAAAACATATGTATTTTTTGGGCTTCCCTGGTGGCTCAGTGGTTGAGAGTCTGCCTGCTAATGCAGGGGACACGGGTTCGAGCCCTGGTCTGGAAGGATCCCACATGCCGCAGAGCAATTAGGCCCGTGAGCCACAACTACTGAGCCTGTGCATCTGGAGCCTGTGCTCCGCAACAAGAGAGGCTGTGATAGTGAGAGGCCTGTGCACCGTGATGAAGAGTGGCCCCCGCTTGCTACAACTAGAGAAAGCCCTCGCATAGAAATGAAAACCCAACACAGCAAAAATAAAGAAATTAATAAAAACTCAAAAAGAAAAAATATACGTATTTTTTTATCTCTATATAAAAAGATCTTTTTGTTTACAGGTCTATATTTAATTTCTACTTTCACTGTATTTTGAACTGAGACTGTTATTTGTAATATTTCTAGTTAATACATATTTCTATTTTATGTAACCCAGTAATATTTCTTTGTGCCTTAGTATGATCAATTTTTGTGAAAGTTCTATATGTTAGAAAAGAAATAATATTTTCTAGTATTTGGGTTCAATCCATATCCAGTAAATCTTATGTTACTGAGGTGTTTTATATCCTTACATATTTGTCTGCTTGACCTGTTTTACTCAATGATGTCAGTATGTACTATTAATATTTTTCTCTGTATTTCTCCTTGAATCTTTTGTAGTTCTGTTTTATGTAGGTTTTTGTGCATTATTTTACGCAAAGATATTCATAGCTATTAAATTATATTTTTGTATGTCATATTAAGTGTTTTGGCTTGTATTTCACTTTATCTCAGGTCAGGATTGCAATACCAGTTTTTTTATTTTTTCCATTTACCTGGTAAATCTTTGTCCATTCATATAATTGAATGGCCTTTATGAATCACTGCTTTTTAGGTGTATCTCATATCTGGTATAGAGTTAAGTTTTTCCTAATGAACAAATTTGCAAATTCATTTTTAACAGGCAAGTTAAACCCATTAACTCTAACTTTTACAATTGGTGTCTGTTCTATCATAATATCATATGCTGTAATTACTGTATTGTGTAGTGTTGACTGCATTTTGTCTCTATTTGTTGTGCTCTCTGCTTTTTAAAAATTTACTTTGTTACTTAGAAAAGATTCTATTTTTATTATTCTTATTACCTTATTTAGCACCTTTTTCCTTACCCTTTTGCTATCTGATATGTCAGTTACAGAAGGTATCATATGACTCCACTTGTTATCTATAAGACATTCAGTGATCTTATTTCCTCATTTTTCTCTGTTCTCTCATGCTATAACATGCAATGTTTATGTAATATTCTTTAATCCACAACCCTACCTTTAGCTCTACAATTAAATATATGAAATACTGTCAGTCTTTTTGCCAAAGTTTTTCTGTTTGGATGAAGCTAAGCCCCTAGTATATTCTTCTGGAAGGCACATGTGCACAGCATTTCCTGAGTTCTGGCACAATCAAATTTCTGTAGTTTTGTTTCTTTGAAGAACATCTTGGTTCACAAATAATATCCTTGGTTTAAGTATGCTTTAACCCCGTTTATTCCTTCCTGGGTTATTAGTGATTATTGTCACATACTTTAATTCTCTATATTTTTAAGCATTTAATATAATTCTTTCATTATTTTTAGTCACCTTTCCATTAAATTAACATGCATATTTACTTTTTATCATCTCTTGATTATTTCTTGTATCTTAGAACTTTAATCTGTTCTCATTTTTCTTCTGCCTGAATAACACCCATTTGTATATATTTTAGTGTGGCTCTATTAAAAATTCTCTTAGTTTTTGTGTAATAATGTTTACTTTCTTGTCTTTTTTAAAAATGAAATGAACATTGAATTGTATTAGAACTCTAGGTTGGCAGTTATTCTCACGCAATGATTTCAAGATATATCATTTGCCTATGGCTTCCATCTGTTCAGAAATCTACTAGCATTCTTATTGCTGCTCCTTTCTGGTTATTTTTTCTGTTTCTCTAGCCACTTTAGAGATATTTTATCTTTTTCAGAAAAGAGATATTAGTATAATGTGCCACAACTATATTTTATTTTTATCTAATATACTTGGGGCTTGAATCTGTGGCCTCATGTCTTTACCTAGGTTTACCCAATTCTATCTTATTTTTGTTCATGTATTACTTCTGAGCTATTCTTCTTTTCTCTTTCTGATACTTTAATTTTACGTATATTATAACTTTTAATTATATTATATATGTCTCATATAATTTTTTGCATTTTGTATATTTGCATGAAAATATCTATGGATTTTTAAAAATTTTATCTTTTATTTCAGTAATTCTCTCTTCAGTTGTATTTAACCTACAGTATAACCCATTCATAGAATTATTACCTTCAGTTATATTTTCAGTTCTAGAATTTTGTCTTCATCATTTATTTCATTTTTATACAAATTCTCCTCCTAAACTCTTAATTTAATCTTTCAATTTCTTGAACATATTAATCAAAATCATATTCAAATTTGTGTCTTAAAACTCCATTACAAGGAGTCTGTTTCAGTTACCTATTATATCCTATGGATTTCAAAAATATCTTGTCTTCTGTTATATCTCATTATTCTTTATTGAGTCCTACACATTATAAATGAGGATCAGGAAAGATAATTTAAGACTCAACATAGGATAAGTTGTTTTCTTACAGAGACGACTTACTTTTGTTAGAGACATCATAATCCAAGATGATATTAATCCAATTACAAATTGAAAGGATGTAAAGCTAGGCTTCGGTCTTGTGAAGACTGAACTATTACTGGTTCACTATTATTCCTATGATATAGCATTTTGAAATTCTAGGAGTCTGGGATGTTTGCCAGAGACCATCCCTTGTCAAGCCCCAAACTAATATTGTTTCCTCTCTGGGTTTATCTTCACCATGTCGTCTCTATCATTTGCTGAATTTTTCTCAGAAAAGTAATAAATCATTTCTGGTTCCCACTAGGACCACATTTATCAAACAACCTCTATGTCTAAGCAATCTCCAACCTCTACTCCCTAAAGCAAATATCTATAAGAGTAGTTATAAATAAATCTAATAATTCTTAATATTTACTTTGCATGCCACAGAAAATAGCATATTATGAATCTACTACTCATAAGAAGTGTGAGAGGTAAGATTCTGAAACTTTTTCACTACAATGTACTAAGTAAGAATAAGAACCAGTTAGCAATATACACATTTTCTACTTTAAATGTTATATATTGATACTGTGTATAAAATAGACAACTGATGGGAACATACTTTATAACAAAGGGAACTCTACCTAAGGCACTGTGGTAACCTAAATAGGAGGGAAGTCCAAAAGGAAGGGGGTATCTGTACGTGTATGGCTGATTCATTTTGTTGTTCAGTGGAGGCTAACACAGCATTGTAAAGCAGCGATACTCCAATAAGAATTAATTTAAAAAATCAAAAATAATTTCAGTTTCATAATTCAAAGGTTTTTTAACTTTTTCACTTAAACAGAGAAAAAAGTCATCAAGGACACAGGAAAGTTTTGCTTAATTTTTTCATGTTTTTCCCCCTACTTAACTGAACTAAAATCTTTAAAAGGGAAGAGATTGTGTTATCATTATCATTGCTTAAGTCATTATCATAATTACACTCATCATTACCATCAATACAGAGAATTTTAAATACATACCACAATCTGGCAATTAAGATTCTGTAAGCAAAATCTATTTTAAGAATCATCAGACACAAAATAAAAACTAATTGCAGCTTGCATGGTCCATTTAATTTAACACTCAAGTCATTGTCTTTAAGTGCTAATATGTAGTTAATTTGTTTCATTCAACAAATACTTGTTAGGCACCTACTATGTGCCAAGGACAGTTCGATGTACTGAGGATACAGTGTTGAACTCAAAGTTTCAGCCCTCATGGAATTTACATTCTTGTTAAGAGAGACAGGCAATGAATAAACACAAAGATAAATACAAAACACATTTTATCAGATGATGACCAAGGCTACAGAGAAAAATAAGGTAAAAGGAATTCAGAGGAGTGGGCAAGGAGAAATGCTGTTTTATTGTCCAGATGATAGAGTGACGCTATAAAAAGACCTGAAGGGATTGAGAAAGTGAACAATGCAGATATCTGAGGGAAGAGCACTCAAGGCAGAGAGAAAAAACAACTACAAAGGTCCTGGAGTAGAAGCATGCCTGGTACATTCAGGGAACAGCATGTAAACCAGAACACATGTGCTCTAAATTAGGTTAGAATGGAAAGAGTACAGCTATAATTTTTAGGGCCTTAGAGGTTATTATAAGGACTTGGACTTTTACCCTGAAATACAGGAAGCCACTGAGAAGTTTTAATCAGGTAAATGACATGATCTGACTTATACTGTTAAAAGATTACTCAGATTTCCATGTTGAAAGTAAAAGGCAGGGTGTGGGGCAGAAGAAAGCCAGGAGACCAGCTTTGAGGCTACTGAAACAGCCTAGCTAAGAAATGATGGTGCTTGAATTGGAGTGTTGACATAATAATGGCAAGATGTGGTCAGATCCTAAATGATTTCTGAAGATAGATCTGACAGCTTTTGCTGACAAAAGGAACATGGAGATGACAGATGAATTCACAGTTTTTGGCTTAGGCAAGAAAGAAGGATGAAAATATTATCAAATGAGATGTGAAAGACAAGGCGTGGTGTAGCTGCGTTCATTTCTAGAAATGATAAATTTTAATAGCTATTAGACATCTGCAGGGTGATGTTGAGCATGTCATAAAATATATGAATCTGTATTCTGGGAGAGGCAGAGATAAATTTGGAAGTCAACAGCTGATTTAAAGTCTTTAAAGTTGGGTGAGATCACCTCATTAGGGAGTATGAAAACTAAATAGTAGAGGTCTGATAACTGAACACTGGAATATTCCAATATTCAGAGGTTTTGAAAATGAGAAAAATCAAACTGAAGATTATGTGCTAGTGGAATAGGAAAACCAGATGTTGATATCAAGAAACCCAGTGAAAAAAGATATTAAAGGAAAATCAAGTGATCAAATAACACTGATAAATTATGTAAAACAAAGACTAGGAATTGACCATTGGATCTAACAACATAGTACTAACTTTCAAGACTTCTGTAGAGCAGTAGACAAAAGGTCTGATTCAAGCGATTTCAAACAAGAATGGAGAGGCCGCTCTTGCCTTCTGAGATGGCCCACACTGTCTGTGGAGTGTGTTTTTCCTAAATAAATGCACTTTTTACCTATCGAAAACAAAAACAAGAATGGGGAAAAGGAGACTAAACATATTGAGACAGCAAGTATAGGGTACTATTTTGAGTATTTTACTGAAAGAAGCTTAGAGGAATAGAACAAGGACAGAGAAGGGATGTGAGATTAAGTAACTTTTATTCTTAATTGAGAAAATTATTGCTCATTTGAATAAACCAGTAAAGGGGGGAGATCGGTAATGAAAAAGAGACAGGCTGGACAGTCACTTGAGTCATGCCTTTGAGAGGGGATGGGATCCAGAGTAAATGTAAAGGGTTGACCTTCAATAGAGGCATACACAATTGACCAATAACAAATAAAAAACATATACATATACAAAAGCAGTCAACATTGTTTCAGTCCTGGGGAGTAGGAAGAGAATTGGATTTAGCCAGTTTTCAGAATTTTCTGGAAGCATACATTATAGGAAGAAAGAGGCCATGAAGGCATTTGCAAAGTGGTGATTATGATAATGGATTATAAACTCTACATGAAAGTGGAAGTGAGGACATGTAATGTGTGGAAATATTGCAACAGTACTAAAATCAACAGATTGTAGATCCTAGTTGGGCATAAGAATTTGGGGGGTCTGGACACTAGAGAGAGTGAGTTGGAAAAAGAGGAATAGTGTTTGAAGAGTATAATGTTTAAAATGAAGATGTTGGAGGAGTGCCATCACTGGTAATGGCAACATCTACGTTATGAACATAGAAGCGAATGCCTGAGATAGGGTTAAGGTTAAGGATGTGAACACTGGATCACAGTCAAAGAATTGAGATGGCAGATATGTGGATAATTAAACCATTTAGTATATAGCAAATTCATTCTCTCTGTACATGTATAAAATATATATATATAAATAAAATTACACACGCATATACATTCCAGTATGTGTGTGTGTGTATATATACACACACTGGAGAGAAAGAGAGAGAGAGAGTGAATATGAATAAATTTGCCAGATAGTAGGAGTTTGAAGGAATGTTGGAGAGAAAGAGACCTGGAGGTCTATGGAGGCTTGTAGCAAGGTGGAGTAATGAACAGCATAAACCGATAGCTTGAACCTCAAATCTGAGTATTTTTAAGGAGAATGGTCTGAAAAGTACCAAGAGAGTATCTAACTATCTCCAGGCCCAGTGGCAGAAAAGAACAGAGGGAAAAAACACCCCTTCCCCTCCTTCAGAGGTTTCATGGGAAGCAGTTTCTTTAGAGAGGGTTAAGTGTCAGAGAGCAAGGGGGTGAACAAATGTTTGGTAAATAGGTTAAAACTTCAGAGAGTTGTGTTAATAAGAGGCAGAGTCCCAGGGTATTCATTGGAAGGTTTGGGGACAAAGAAAGGAGAAAGATAGCATAAAAAAGTAGAGACTTATTGGAATAAGGGATGAATATGGATGATGGGGTGACTTGGAAATATCGGGGTTCACAGAACAATTGATAGAAGAATGAAGGGCACAATCTGATTAGTTCTGGATCCTTGAGCAGGATTCAACAGAGAGGCAGTGAGTGTTGTTGAGGAAGGGGGGTGGTTCTTAGCAAGAATATTTAAAGACCTGGGATCCACACTTCACTCCTACAGATAATGGTGTGAAAGCTAGAGAAGAAACCATATATGATGAGATAATCTAAAACACATATACAGAAAAATTATGACTTATCCAATAAGAGCTAAGGCACTTATGCAGTTCGGTTTCGGCGAAAATATCGTAGGGTCTGTGGAAAATCTAGAATTAAAATTTTGGTTGAAAAATAAAAAATTACAAAAGGTATTTTTCCCTCCCTGGAATTGAGAAAATAAACCAGTCTCAATTTTTGTTTCATTGTTAGACTCTCCACCTGTGGGTTGGGTACCTAAATATAGTAAATGTGTTTTCAATCATCAACATAAAATACTCACACTGCAAACATGCAGCGAATCCAACTTTGAATTGAAGCTAATTCTTAAAAAAAAATTAAGAACTATAGAACACTCACCTATCCAGGTACCAGCCTTAAACTCTTTATCTCATATGACACTTGCAATAGACTTGTGATGTGTTATGCCCACTTTTCAGAGGAAGAAATTCAGGCATAGAAAAACAAAACTGTCCTCGGTCATACAGTGAGTAAATACTTGAAGGCTGGTGTGTCTAAGCTGAGAGCACTATCTGAAAATAAGATCTCTATCAGGCTTCTGTAGTATTTCTCAAAGTGCAGAACTTGGACCTGTCAAATTGTAAGAAATGCAAATCCTAGGACCCCACCCCAAACTTACTGAATCAGAAATTCTGGGGGTGGTGTCCAGGCATCTGTATTTTAGTAAGGCTTCCAGGTGATTCTGATGCACATGGAAGTATGAGAACCCCTGTTCTAAAGTAAATAGGAATGAAGTATCAGATTATCGAGAGCATAATAAAGGGCAGGATAACCACCTGTCATTTTAGGCTCATTAAATTCTCTCTCACACGACTCTGTGTGTGTGTGTGTGTGTGTGTGTGTGTGTGTGTGTGTGTGTGTGTGTGTGTGTGTGTGTGTGTGTGTGTGTGTGTGTGTCTCACTGGGTGAGTTTGAGTAGGTGGGGTAGGGATGTAGTACTAGCTAATCTCCCTCCCTTGTAAAACCTTCAGGATTATCATTAACTTCAGGATTTATTGAAGTTGTGACAATCCAACAATTTGGAAACACATCTAGTTTACAATTTGGCCATTTTAAGGATTTGAACAACAGTACAAATGTTGTCCTTATTTTCTAGTCTATTAACCACATGAAGAAACAGTAACTTACTCTTTGAAACATTAAATTCTCATTTGCACTACAAAATCTGATGACTTTTAGAGATGTATTGCATATGAGTCTGAATTTTACCAGAAGCAAGACTTCACAAAACAGGACAGTTACGTTGTGAGGCTTGAGACAAGAAAACTGTCATGACATTCATCTCTGATTCTGTATAGGAAACACCTTGTTAGAAAAGATGTTCTTGCTGCCGCAGAGCTGTTGCTAGGGGCAGCTAAACTGCTGAGACAGCCACTTAATCTCTTCTTTCTCAGTGAATAGAGAATCAACATGAAATAGATCACAACTGACTTTTTTGCATTACATAAAAAAATGAACTTCATGGAAAATAGATTTTCACAAAATCATAGCAATATTTCTCTCACCTATATCCACACTTTCCACTCAAAATAGAGACCATCACAAAATCATTAATCAGTCCAATACTTTTCCTCTAGCCCTGAGGGCACAATGAAAAACTAAATCTACCAGGAAAGAAGCCTTGTGGAGAGAAAATCCTACATCTATTATTCAATTTGTGAAGCAGGGCTGGTGAAACCAAGTAACTTTGTGTATTTGTCTGCCTCTGCTAATTTTTCTTTTAGCCACTTTACAACTGCCATATCACATGTATCATCATTGTAGAGGAATTAACAAAGGTACAATTATCTCTATTTTATAGAGGAAGAAACTAATTCCCATAGAAGTTAAGCAAATAGGCATATCTAATGCTACAGTGTTGTGTTTAAGACCTGAATTAGAAACCAGTTCTGTTGATTGTTACTTCTCTGACTCTGGCCCAGTTTTCACCTAAACTTCTGAATGTGTCTAGGAAGAGTACATGCCACTCCCATTCAACAAATTGTTGATGATATAGACCATAATTTTCATACAGTTCAGGGTCACTCTTTCAGTGGGTCCATGAGGTCAAACACTAGGATGTTATTAGCCTTTTTCACTTTCATCCACTCCTGAGTGTACAGTGAAGTTTTTCAGGGGCCATATGATGTATGATGCGGCAATAGACTGAATGCAGAATCAGATAGGAAAATCCAGCTTTCCTCTATTAAGTTGTCCCTAGAGATTTGTAAAAATGTAAAAAATGTCAACCATTTGACCTAAATTGATTTTGCTTTTGAAATTTTCATAAAATTATGTTAACATATAATGATGTTATCATTGCTTCTAAATGAAGTAATAAACATTTCTAAAATATATTAATTTAATTTTAATAAAATAAATAGCAATAGATATAACTGGCATTTTAATAAGCCCTTTGGGGTCCTCAATAATTTTTATGACTGTAAAGGGAGCTTCAGAACAAAATTTTGAGAACTACTGGGCTAAACTAAAGTAAAACCTGACCCACAAATTCCTGTGCTTCAATTAAGTTCTTAATGTATTCATTCTTAAATTCTTCATTCGATAAATATTTCTTGAGCCGTACTGTGTGCAAAACAGTGTCAAAAAATAGATACACTGATGACTAAAAGAAGAGTCCTTATTCATATTGGAGGTATAAAACAATAAATAGTCAACACATAGTCCATATGTATTGTAAACTTTGATATATCTTTTAAAGAAAAAGAACAGGATGCTTTTAGGTAGAATAATGAATTGAGGGAAGTATAGATTTGGGAGGTTGTACAGAAGGATAAGGAGGAATCACCATAAAATAAATGAGAAAAAGGAGACCTGATAGAGGAAACAGCATGTCTTTAAGATCTTAGGGTAGGAAAGAGCTTGAGGAACTCAGAGAAGTGAAGTATTGACAGGGAGCTACTGTATAACAAGCAAAGGAGAGATTGGAAAGGAAGACACTGGAAACTGAGGCAGAGGCTATATCTTACAAGCCATCATAGATCATGATAACAACTTTATATTTTATTCAATATGCAGTAGGAAGTTCTTAACGAATTTGAAACAGTGAGGTGGCATAACCTGTGTTGCACAGGCAGTGTTGTTTAATAAGTAAATTTATTGGACTGAAAGAAGACATTAGTCAAAGAAAACCAACAGAAATAGAATGGGAAAGTCAGTGAATCCATGGGAAAATCACTAAAATTTTGCAGAGAACCAGGCAAACTAAGGTGGGGTGATGGGGGGAGGGTGGCGCTGCAGACATATTAGGTTTAACTTGCTTGTGAGATATGTCAGTGGAAACTGTAAGGAGGCAGTAGGATAAAAATGTATAGAGCACAGACATAAGATTTGGAATTAAATATACATTTAGGAACATTGGTATGTATATTGTAAGACCTCAAATTTCAAGTGCTCCCTTAACACTTGAGTGTTAAGACTTAAGACTTGTGAGTCTTTGAGGCTCACAAGGCCCCAGAGGCCTTTCCTGATCTCCCCAGAAATGGTCCTCCACCCAGCAGGAAATGTCCCCAGGCAGTTGGTTCCCATATCACCTGAAACAGCTCTACCTCACCCAGTCCTTAACCTAAGAATTTCACCTGACAGCCTGCAGAATTATTCAAACAAGCCAACCACATCCACCCAGGTGGGGTACACCACCATCCTATTACTACAAAGCCTGCTTCCTACAGCCCCTGCTTATCCACTAGATTCCCTTGTGCAACCCGCATGTTTCAGTACTTCACATGGTCTCCATGTCCTCCTACCAGGGTGTGAAAATATGTGTCAAAAAACTGTTTCCAATCTCTTCTGCCAAGTGTGGGGTGTCACATGTTCAGCCATCTTACACTATTTAGGACTGGATCCCTCCTCCACCAACAAGGTGAAAAGAAGGTGATCAGAACAGTATATAGATAGCATTTAAAGACATTGACATAGGTTAACTCACACAAGCAGAAATGTTAAAGAGAAAAGAAAATAGGGCCTAGCAATGAGGTGCAGTCCTGATCCATTAGGAAAAGCTGAGAAATATTTTGACAGGTAAGAGGAAAACCAGTAAACTGCAAAATTTAGAGCCCAAAGAAAAGTATATTTCAAGAATAGGACAAAAAAATTACTTTTAACCCTATCATAAAAGTTAAAGATAATAATGTGTTAATGGACACACAATATAAGAAGAAGAATACAAAGTGTTGGCACAAAAAGTGGGAGTAAAAGTGCAGAGATTTTGTATGTGGTTGAAGTTAGGCTGATATCAACTTAAATATACGGTTATAACTGAAAGATATTTTATGCAAACCTCAAGCTAATCAGAAAGAAAAAGCCTGTAGTAAGTACAGCAAATGAAAAAAAAAGAAAATAGTCAAAGCAAATCACTGAAGAGTCATAAAATAATGAAGGAAGGCAGTAATAGAGGAAGAGAGAAACAAAAGGAATGCACAACAGAGAGCCATTAACAAAATGGTGATAAGTCCTCACCTATCAATAATTACTTTAATTGTAAATGAATTAAATGTCCCAATCAAAAAGAATAGAGTTGCTGAATGGATTAAAAAAAAACAGCAACATACTATCTACAAGAGTCTCATTTTAGTTTTAAAAACACATAGGTGGAAAGTGAAAAGATAAAAAATATATTCCATGCAAACAGTAACAAAAAGAAAGCTGGAATGGCTATATTTACATCAGACAAAATAGACTTAAAGTCAAAAACTGTCTTCAGAGAAAAAAATATCATTAGATAATGATAAAGGGCTTAATTCAACAGGAAGGTATAATAATTATTAATATATGGGCACCCAACATCAGAGCACATAAATATATAAAACAAATACTGACAGATCTGAAGGATAATACTAACAATACAATAATAGGAGGGACTTCAACACCAACTTTCAATAATGGATACAAATCTAGACAGAAAGCAAACCAAAAAATGGCTGACTTGAACAACACATACAACAAATGGACCTCAACAGACATATAAAGAACTTTCCACCCAACAGCAGAATAATACACATTCTTCTCAAGCACTTGCAAAACATCTCCAGATAAGATCACGCTAGTTCACAAAACAAGTCCTTACAAATTTAAAAATATCAAAATCATTTCAATCATCTTTTCCAGCCACAATGGGATGAACCAAAAAATCTATAACAATAATAAAAAGGGAAACCTCACAAATATGTGAGAAATATCAGACTCTTGAAGAACAATTGAGTGAAAGAGGAAATCAATTGAGTGAAAAAGGGAACTTTAAAAGTATCCTGAAACAAACAAAAATGAAAATATAATGTATTAAAACTTAAAAGATGAAGCAAAAGCAGTACTAAGAGGGAACATTAGTGATAAATGCCTCCATTAAAAAATAAGAAAGATCTCAAATAGATGTAACTATACATCTCAAGGAGCTAGAAAAAGAACAAACTAAGTTGAAAGTTAGCATAAGGAAGGAAATAATAAAGATTAGAGCAGAAATAAGTCAAAAATAGAGGCCAGAAAAACTATAGAAAAAAAATTAATAAAACTGATACTTGGTTTTTTGAAAAGATACACAAAACTGGCAAATCTTTAGCTCAATGAGAGAGAGAAGACTCAAAATCAGAAACTAAAGAGGAGACATAGTAGCAGTTACCTCAGAAATTAAAAAATCTTAAGAGAGTATTATAAACAATTATATGGCAATGTATAAGACAACATAGAAAAAAATGGATAAATTCCTAGAAATATACAACCTATCAAAACTGAATCAAGAAGAAATAGAAAGCCTAAACAGACTAATAACAAATAAGGAGATTTAATCTGTAATCAAAAACCTCCCAACAGATAATCCCATGACCAAATGGCTTCATGGGTGAATTCTACCAAACATTCAAAGAAGAATAAACTCCAATCCTTCATAAATTCTTCCAAAAAATAGATGAGGGAACATTTCCAAACTCATTTTATGAGGCCAACATCACCCTGATATGAAAACCAGACAAGAACACCACAAGAAAATAAAACTAAGGGCAATATCTCTGATGATCGTAGATGTTAAAATGCTCAATACAATACTAGAAAACCAAACCTAACAGCACATTAAAAGGATCAAACACCATTACCAAGTGTAATTTATTCCTGGGATGCAAGGATGGTTCAGCATATATTGATACAAATCAACGTGAAACACCACATTAACGAAAATGAAAGAAAAAATCATATGATCATCTCGATAGATGTATAAAAAGCATTTGACAAAATTCACCCACCATTCATGATAAAAGCTCTCAACAAAATAGGTAAAGAAGGAACTGAACACAATGCAGACCATATATGAAAAGCCCACAGATAACATCGGAATCACTGGGAAAGAGCTGAAACCTTTTCCTCTAAGATTAGCAACAAAGCAATAATGTCCGCTCAGAAAATAAAAAGCATCAAAAAAAAAAAAGTAAAGTTGTCTCTGTTTGAAGATGGCATTATATATGTAAAAAAATGCTAAAGATTCAACAACAACAAAAAAAGTGTTAGGATAAACTAATTCAGTAAAGTTGAAGGAGGCATAAATCAACATACAAAAGTTTAGGAATCAACTTAACCAAAGAGATGAAAGACTTGTACATCAAAAGTTATAAAACACTGATGAAGGAAATTAAAGTAGACACAGATAAATATAAAGACATACAATATTCATGGATGGAAAAGATTAGTGTTGTTAAAATGTCCATCCTATCCAAAGTGATCTACAGATTCAATGCAATTCCTGTAAAATATCCAATGGCATTCTTTACAGAAATAGTAAAAGCAATCCTAAAATTCCTATGTAGCCACAAAGACCCCAAATAGCTGAAGCCATCTTGAGAAAGAAGAACAAACCTGGAGCCATCATACATCCTGATTAAAAAATATATTACAAAAGTAACATAATCAAAACAGTATAGCACTGGCATAAAACCAGGCATATTGCCAACGAAACAGAATAGAGAGGCCAGAAATAAACCCACACAGAGTCAACTAATCTATGACAAGGTGTCAAGAACACAAAATGGGAAAAGGATAACCTCTTTAATAAATGGTGCTGAGAAAACTGGATACTTAAATGAAGAAGAATAAACTGTGACCCTTATCTCACATCGTACACAAAAACTGGATCAAAGACTTAAACATAAGATCTAAAACTGGAAAACTATAAGAAAACAGAGAAAATTCTTCTTGACATTGGTCTGCACAGTAATTTTTTAAAAATATGACACCAAAAACACCAGCAACAAAAGCAGAAATAGAAAAGTGGGATTTCAGCAAACTAAAAAGCTTTTGCACAGCAAAGAAAGCCATCAACAAGATGAAATGGTAACATATGCAATGGGAAAAAATATTTACAAACTATATATTTGTTAAGGGGTTAATATCCAAAATATGGAAGGAACCTATACAACTCAATAGCAAAAACAAACAAACAAAAACCCAAATAATCCAACAGAAATCTAAATCCAACAATGGTCAAAGGGCTTGAATGCACATTTCTCAAAAGAAGACAACAGATATATGAAAATGTGCTCAACATCACTAATCATCAGGGAAATGAAAATTACAACACATATCACCTAATACCTGTTAGAATTGCTATCAAAAATCAAAGATAAGTATTGGTGAAGATGTACAGAAAAAGAAATCCTAGTACAGTGTTGGTGAGAATGTAATTTGGCACAGCCATTATGGAAAACAGTGCAGATCCGTCTCAAAAAATTAAAAACAGAACCCCACTTTATGAGCTAGTAATGCCACTTCTGGGTATATATTCAAATTAAATGAAATCAGAATCTCAAAGAAATATCTGCACTCCCATGTTTATTGCAACATTATTCAAATTAGCCAAGACACGGAAACAACCTAAATGTCATCAATGGATGATGGACAAAGACAGACAGACACACACAGACACGCACACACAATGTATTATTACTCAGCCTTAACAAAGAAAGAAATTCTGCCGTGGAGGGTTTCTGGAGGACAGTATGCTAAGTGAAATAGGCCGGACACAGAAAGGCAATGCAGCATGATTTCTCATGTCTATTTCTCTTATCAGTACTATCTAAAATAGTCAAACTCATAGAAGCAGAGAGTAGAATGGTGGTTGCCAGGGGCTGGGGTAGGAGAAAATTGAGAGACATTGGGAAAGGGATGCAATGTGTTAGTTATGCAAAAAGAATAAGTTCTGGAGATCTAATGTACAACAATGTGCCTATATTTAACAATGTTTTACTATCAATATATACTTGAAATTTGCTAAAAGGGTAGATCTTAAATGTTCTCACCAGGAGGAATAGAAAAAAGAGGTTACTATATGAAGTGATGGATAAATTAATTACCATGGTTGTGGCGATGATTTCATAATGTATACTATACATGTATCAACACATCAAGTTGTGTTCCTTAAATATATACAGTGTTGTCAAAAAAAAATTTACCCAGATCCATTTGGTAATATAGAAGTCATTGGTGAATAAGGCAAAAACAGGTTAAAGGGAGTAGTAGGGCTGAAATCAGACTGAAGTGGACTGAAGAGTAAGTGAGACATGAGGGTGTGAAGATATAAAGTCCTTTGAGAGTTTTAGTGAAAAGGGGGAACAGAAAAATATGTCACTACATAGAAATCTAGAATCAAGGGAAGGAGCTTGTCTGAATTCTGGTACGAGTAATATAATAGGCAAAAAGTTTGATAATGCAAGAGAAAGAAGAGATATCCAAGAAAGAGAAGTCTTTAAAAGGCAGGGTGGAATAGAACACATTTAGAGAGAATGGTCTTTGAAAAGAGCAGGAGCTCATCATCCTTGTAATGGGAAGAAATTTAAAAATTAAGTGTGGATACTGGTATATTCTAGACGCGATATAAAAGAGAGAGTTCTTTTTTAGCGGCTCCATTGCTCCTTTGTTCCCACTGAAGTTGAGGCAAATATAGTAGCAACTCAGAGTAGGAGTTTGAGGAGAAAGGAGGAGCTATGAAAGAGTTCATGTGGAGAGTGGAGAGAGAGCCCATTTGAAAATTACGGTAGAATTTCAATAGTTAGTGATTCTCACAGCAGTACTTAACTGCCTGTAAATCACAACTGTAACAATAATTGCTACAATATTGTAAACATCTACTATCACTGCACATATATTATCTCTTTTCGTTTAAACAACTTTGTGATATTGAAATCATTTTCCAGATTTTAGATGTAAGGAATTTAAAGCTTAGAAAGCTTATAAGTGACAGGGTGGTGAACTGAATTCAGCTCTATTTAATGAAAATCATATCACACCATAACAATGTAAGTTATAATATACCATAACAGGGTTTCTCAAACTTGAGTAATGCAGACACAATTTAAAGGGAAACAATTCTCATGGACTCCTAGCATATATTGAAATTATTTTATTTAAATATCTACAAACACAAAAATGAGAATAAACTCTATACTTACAGCTCTTATATAACTAGAAAACCATCTAAAATTTTAAAATTAGCAACAAAACTATAAGATCAAAAAAATTCCAGTATCAACAGTATTTAAAAGTGATACTTGTTAAAACTGATTCATTTATAATAAATTTAATAGTAAGTAATATAGTTTTGTGTAATATGTTTAATTTTTGTAAATCTTTTTACTTTGAACATGACTGTCACTTAAGTTGCCATCATTATCATTATTTTTCCTTTCTAACGACAGACTAATTTCTAACTACCAATCATTATTTTTAATACTTAATTTTCCACTAGTGCACTTAAAAATACAATACCAAAAATAATTAAAGAAAATGTCTTCTTTATATACTTACTATGCTTACAGCTAACAAACAGTTTTAGGATAATACTTATAAAGGTGACATATGTTTACCAGTTTTAGATCTTGTCCTGACTACTTGAGTGCAGGTACTTAATGGATGAATTATTTATTTTACTGACACAATTCTCCATTTCAAATACTGTCCTCTCAGGTCATTTGATCTTCTCCTGACACCAGACCATTTGTAAACTAAAATACAAATGCAGGCACTGAAATTGTGTAAAAACACCATTTATAAGGTAGTTATTCAAATGATCTAATGTTTGAGATATCAACCCAGTTGTCTCATCCCAGCTCAAGTCTGCAAACCTTTCCCTAACAACATAATTGCTACACCCGCTTCAAGTGAGCACTCAGATTTGTGCTCAGTATTTTAAGTAAAGGCAATGAACATATTCATTTGAAAGAATACAGGGTTCCTATGGAATAATGGCAACTTCCTAAATCTAATGTCTTTACCCATCATACAACTACCACAGAGAGAAACAAACAAATAAAACTGCCCATAAACTATGTCAAAGCACAAACTGGGAGGCAAAGAATACAGTATAATTCAATACACATGTAAGTAAAGCAAATAACTGAAACTAGCACTCAGCTTTGAACTCCACTCAAGAGTAGACAGTCAGGTAGAGACTGTACAGAATAGAGAAGAGAACAGTGGGGTCCTAGCCCTGGTGGAATACAGATAAAACCAACCCCAGAGGGAGGCACATATTGAATGAGGGAAACCGTAAGAACAAGTCTGAGACTTTGAGGATCAGAGTTCTAGTCCCACTGTGTGGGACTCATGGCACCAATCTAGGGAAGTGTTATTTCTTAAGGCCTGTGAAGAAGGAAGCAATGGAAATATGGCTCCTATGGAAAAAACAATCACAAAATTAAAAGACATATCACCCCCTTCTTTCCTCACCCCTCCCCTTGGAAAAAATCTACTAAAGATTTTACAGCATCAAAAGAACAGGGTGCTCTTAACTAAGACATGTAGGAAACTACCAAAAGTTCAGAGTAACAGGCAGAATCATCTGTTACTGCTAATCCCAGAAAATGTAAGGCATTTAAAATTAATGACAAATGGCAGAAGCCATCCATACAAAGCTATTCTAAGAAAAAAATAAATGAAAACATTTTAGCTGATAAAAATCTCCATCAAATATGTAAACACAAAGCACCAAAAGTCTGAAACACAATATGCCAAGCTGAATTAAGTATCTTTAAAGAAGCATTTGCAAATATTTTAAAAGGTTTTGAATTAAATATTTAAATCTCTGAATGTTAATGGACAAAAAGGGAAGCTATGGAATGATAACCGAACTCATGAAGGAAACTGAAGAAGAACAAAAAATCGTCTCTAAAATCAAGGCAAAATTTAAGCTTTGTGCAAGAGAATAAGTACAACTTAAAATATAATAAGGAGAAATAAAAAGAAATATGAAAATATCCAAGAAAATGAAAATAAGGTAAAGGGAGGAGTAAAAAAAAAAAAGATTATAGGGATGGTGATAAATATGGTAAGTAAGCGAAGCTCTAAAAAATTATTGGAGTCACTGAAGAAAACATAATGAAACAGAATATTTAAAAACATAACCCAAGAAACGTTGCAGAAATAATAGAAAATCTAAATCTATATATCAAAAGAACCTTTAAAGATGAAAAATATGATCCTTTGGGCCTCCAGGCAAAAGAATTAGGTGATTTACAAAGGGAAAAAAATAAAAGTGGCATCAAATATCTCAATAACAACAGAGAGCAAGAACATGGTGCGGGAGTACTTTCAAGTAACTCAGGGAAACAAAGCATAAACTGAAGATTTTTCAATTGAACCAAGTTGTCCATCAAGCATCAAGATTTAGGAAACAGTTTAAATATCAAAGACCTCATGGAATACTGTATTCACAAAATCTCCTGGTAAAATCTATTGCAGAACTAGCTTCATGCCATCAAGAGATGACTGACAAAAGGATGGGATTGTGTTCAATATATTTAAAGTAAATCTAATCTAAAACAATGGTACAGACATGGCTGGAAAACACATGTAAATAACACCATAAAAACAGGAGAGGAGAGGGAAAAGAGAACAAGGAAAGTTGAATAAGCACAATGACTGCCCACAGGAATGTGGACAAAGAATGTCACCTGACATTTCAGTAAATAAAGAATGTTGCCTGCTATTCCAGTAAACAACAAATGTTGCCCACTATCAAGCCATCAGCCACTGAAGCCGCCCATGATAATGTGCCCTGAAAGGAATCAGGATAGAGAAGAACAGGATACTGGCCATAGTTAAGATGCACATCTAAGGATTAATTTTAATGAGTCCAGACTTTTGCATCTTCCCATGCATAGAAAAGCACTAAAATCACGAACTTGAGATGTTGGGGGTGGGGATTGTGAAGTGCAGTAATCTTTTGATGTTTGAACCACATGTTTGTTTGTTTGTTTTTTCAGCAAAAACTTTTGTGCATCCTGGCCTCTTCAGAAAAGTACATCAGAGCTACCTGAGAAGAGGTTTCTCAAGGTACAGTCCTCTGTAAGGTACTGAATTAAACATAACTCACCACCTTTAGGTTGTGCTTTTTTCCCCCCCCGTCAACAGGTAGGAAGTGGGAATCAAAATATATTCCTTTGAAGCTGACAAACTAAAGAATCCAAACCCAAATCAAAGTTCAAATGAGGAAAAGAGTACTAAAACTACCATTAAAAATATTACTATAAAGGAACAACAAGAACAAAAATTCAAACTTGCCAATACAACGAAAGAAATTTTTTTTGATTTAATTAATTTTTAACATCTTTATTAGAGTATAACTGCTTTACAATGTTGTGTTAGTTTCTGCTTTATAACAAAGTGAATCAGCCATACATACACACATATCCCCATCTCCCCTCCCTCTTGCATCTCTTTCCCACCCCCCCATCCCACCTCTCTAGGTGGTCACAAAGCACCGAGCTGATCTCGGTTGCACTATGCAGCTGCTTCCCAACTAGCTATCTATTTTACATTGGGTAGTGTATATATGTCCATGCCACTCTCTCACTTTGTCACAACTTACCCTTCCGCCTCCCTGCAGCCTCAAGTCCATTCCCTACGGCTGTGTCTTTATCCCTGTCCTGCCCCTAGGTTCTTCAGAACCTTTTTTTTCAGATTCCATATATATGTGTTAGCATACGGTACTTGTTTTTCTCTTTCTGACTTACTTCACTCTTCATGACAGACTCTAGGTCTATCCACCTCACTACAAATAACTCAATTTTGTTTCTTTTTATGGCTGAGTAATATTCCATTGTATATATGTGCCAAATCTTCTTTATCCATTCATCTGATGATGGACACTTAGGTTGCTTCCATGTCCTGGCTATTGTAAACAGAGGTGCAATGAACATTGTGGTACATGACTCTTTTTGAATTATGGTTTTCTCAGGGTATATGCCCAGTAGTGGGATTGATGGGTCATATGGCAGTTATATTTTTATTTTTTAAGGAACCTCCAGAGTGGATGTATCAGTTTACATTCCCACCAACAGGGAAAGAGGGTTCCCTTTTCTCCACACCCTCTCCAGTATTTATTGTTTGTAGATTTTTGATGATGGCCATTCTGCCTGCTGTGAAGTGATACCTCAGTGTAGTTTTCATTTGCATTTCTCTAATGATTAGTGATGTTGAGCATCCTTTCATGTGTTTGTTGGCAATCTGTATATCTTCTTTGGAGAAATGTCTATTTAGCTTTTCTGCCCATTTTTGGATCGGGTTGTATGTTTTTCTGATACTGAGCGGCATGAGCTGCTTATAAATTTTGGAGATTAATCCTTTGTCAGTTGCTTCATTTGCAAATATTTTCTCTCATTCTGAGGGTTGTCTTTTCATCTTGTTTATGGTTTCTTTTCCTGTTCAAAAGCTTTTAAGTTTCATTAGGTCCCATTTGTTTTTGTTTTTAATTCCATTTCTCTAGGAGGTGGGTCAAAAAGGATCTTGCTGTGATTTATGTCATAGCGTGTTCTGCCTATGCTTTCAAAAGTAAACTCAAAATGGATTAAAGACCTAAATGTAAGGTCAGACACTATAAAACTCTTAGAGGACAACAAAAGAAATTTAAAAGGAGTTTTAAAAAAGCATACCTCATAGAGAAGAAATATAATAAAATAGTATAAATCAATACAAACAGAAAAAAATGACAAAGTTGAGATCACATTTATAACCCATCAGAGTAACTGTAAATGAACTTAACTCACCTGTTTAAAAAAAAAAGACTTCAGGTTGATTCTCAAAAACTACGAAGCTCTACACTAAACAACAGACAAACCTACCACAAAGTGATCCACAAATACTAAGAATAAAGGGCAGTAAATGGTCAAATGTACACAAGGCCAATAATGATATCAGACATAAGGTAGAATTCATGCCAAAACAATAAAGTGAAACAAAAAATAATATTTTGTAACACCAAAAACCACAATTTATAATAAAGAGATAATAGTTACGAATCTATTTACAAAAAATAAAAAAGCAACAGCATTTATTAATAGAAACTACAGACATGCAAAAAGGAGCTGATAGAAGCACACCATAGATTTTAACATACTACTCTCAGCCTAACATGGGTCAAGTCAAGAAAAAAGAGAAATATAAAAGACTTAAATAATTATCATTAAGATAGATCTCATGGATATATATATATCAAACTTTATATCCCTAAAATGTATATTTTCTTAACCACACGAGACATTTATGAAAATCTAATCCCCAAAATGTCTCAATTAGTTTCACAAAATAGATAGAAACATTATCTTATCAAAATGAGATAAAATTAAGAATTAGTAAGAATTTTTTTTTTTTTTTGTGGTACGCGGGCCTCTCACTGCTGTGGCCTCTCCCGTTGCGAAGCACAGGCTCCAGACGTGCAGGCTCAGTGGCCATGGCTCACGGGCCTAGCCACTCTGCAGCATGTGGGATCTTCCCGGACCAGGGCATGAACCTACGTCCCCTGCATCGACAGGCGGACACTCAACCACTGCGCCACCAGGGAAGCCCAGTAAGACATTTTTAAATGTTCTTTCTCAAAATTGAAAACCTCCCTATCAATCAATTTGTTGAATAGGGAAAGGCACACCAAAATAGACAATTCTGAAATTAATTATGATGAAGGCACTCCACGTCAGTATCCATGGGACAAAATATACGCATTGATCAAAGAAGAAATTTAAATGAAAATAAGTTAAACAAAAGACCCCAAATAGCCAAAGCAATCTTGAAAAAGGAAAAGGGAGCTGGAAGAATCAGTTTCCTGGACTTCAGACTATACTACAAAGCTATAGTAATCAAGACAGTATGGTACTGGCACAAGAACAGAAATATAGATCAATGGAACAGGATAGAAAGCCCAGAGATAAACCCATGCACATATGGTCACCTTATCTTTGATAGAGGAGGCAAGAATATATGGTGGAGAAAAGACAGCCTTTTCAATAAGTGGGGCTGGGAAAACTGGACAGCTACATGTAAAAGAATGAAATTAGAACACTCCCTAACACCATACACAAAAATAATCTCAAAATGGATTAAAGACCTAAATGTAAGGCCAGACACTATCAAACTTTTGAGGAAATCATAGGTAGAACACTCTATGACATAAATCACAGCAAGATCCTTTTTGATCCACCTCCTAGAGAAATGAAAGTAAAAACAAAAATAAACAAATAGGACCTAATGAAACTTCAAAGCTTTTGCACAGCAAAGGAAACCATAAGCAAGATGAAAAGATAACCCTCAGAATGGGAGAAAACGTTTGCAAATGAAGCAACTGACAAAGGATTGATCTCCAAAATTTATAAGTAGTTCATGCAGCTCAATATCAAAAAAACAAACAACCCAATCCAAAAATGGGCAGAAGACCTAAATAGACATTTCTCCAAAGAAGATATACAGATTGCCAACAAACACATGAAAGAATGCTCAACATCTTTAATCATTAGAGAAATGCAAATCAAAACTACAATGAGATATCATCCCACACCAGTCAGAATGGACATCATCTAAAAGTCTACAAACAATGAATGCTGGAGAGGGTGTGGAGAAAAGGGAACTCTCTTGCACTGTTGGTGGGAATGTAAATTGATACAGCCACTATGTAAAACAATATGGAGTTTTCTTAAAAAACTAAATTTAGAACTACCATATGACCCAGCAATCTCACTACTGGGCATATACCCTGAGAAAACCATAATTCATAAAGAGTCATGTACCACAATGTTCACTGCAGCTCTATTTACAATAGCTAGGACATGGAAGCAAGCTAAGTGTCCATCAACACATGAACGGATAAAGAAGATGTGGCACATATATACAATGGAACATTACTCAGCCATAAAAAGAAACAAAACTGAGTTATTTGTAGTGAGATGGATGGACCTAGAGTCTGTCATACAGAGTGAAGTAAGTCAGATAGAGAAAAAGAAATACTGTATGCTAACACATACATATGGAATCTAAAATCAAACAAAAAATGGTCATGGGGCAAGATGGGAATAAAGATGCAGACCTACTAGAGAATGGACTTGAGGATATGGGGAGGGGGAAGGGTAAGATGGGACAAAGTGACAGAGTGGCATGGACATATATACACTACCAAACGTAAAATTGATAGCTAGTGGGAAGCAGCCGCATAGCACAGGGAGATCAGCTTGGTACTTTGTGACCACCTAGAGAGGTGGGATATGGAGGGTGGGAGGGAGGGAGACTCAAGAGGGAAGAGATATGGGGATATATGCATATGTATAACTGATTCACTTTGTTATAAAGAAGAAACTAACACACCATTGTAAAGCAGTTATACTCCAATAAAGATGTTAAGAAAAAAAAAAAAGAAAAACAAGAATAATTTAAAATCTCAACTCAAAATAATTGTTAAAGAAGAAAAAAGTCAATCAAGGGAAAGCATTATAAAAGGAAAATGTGAGATAAAAGTATAAAACTAAAATAGATATAATACATCAAAGCATTGCTTCCTGGAAAAAAAGTAAAATATATAAATCAATCAATAAGAAAGTGAAAAGTATTGAATATAAAAACAGCAAATAAAAATAAGAGAAAAATAATAATTGAAACCTTTTAACCATAAATGATTATTTTGTAGAACACTGTACAAATAAATTTAGAAATCTAAGTTCAGTACTGTATAACAGAACTCTGCAATGATAGAAATGTCCTACAGCCGCACCATCCAGTAGCCATATGTGTCTACCAAACACTTTATACTTAAATGTGGCTAGTATGACTGAAGAACTAAAATTTATATTTAATTTAATTGTAATTAATTTAAATATGTATAGCCTCACACAGATAGCAACTATGATATCAGAAAGCAAATAAGGTGATAAAAATGAAATTTTTCTAAGAAAATGCAATTTATCAAACTAAATTCAATAGAGATTTTTTAAATCTACAAACCAATTCTATAGAAAAATAAAATTATCAAAAAAATCTCTCCCTACTTCTCTCACTCTGACATTCATACACAGAGAGCATCATGCCCAGACACTTTACACAGAAGAATTTACACCAAACAATCAAAAACTGAATACTTCCAACTCTAAGTTACTTCTAAGAATTTCTACACTATTTTCCCCAATTTTCTTGAGAGATGATTGACACACAACAACGCATAAGTGTAATGTGTAAAAAATGTTGATTTGATATATTTATGTATTGCAATATGACGTACCACCACAATATTAACTAATATCTCAGTCATGTCAATTACCATTTCTTTTTTGTGGGGAAAACATTTAAGATCTACTCTCTTAGCAACTTTCAAGCATATACTACAGTAATAATATAACCACAATGTTGTGCATTAGGTTGCCAGAATTTATGCATCTTCTAACTGGTAGTTTGTACCCTTTGACCTATGTTGCCCTATTTCCCCCACCCCCCAGTTTTGGGTAACCTTCATTCTACTCTATGTTTCTATGAGTTCAGTTTTTTTTAGAATTCCACATATAAGTGATATCATACATTATTTGTATTTCTGTGTCTGACTTATTTACCTTAGCATAATGTCCTCTAGGACCATACATGTTGTCACAAACGGCAGGATTTCCATCCTTCTTGTGGGTGAATATAGTATATCATTGAGTATATAGTATAACATCTTTACCCTTTCATTTACTGACAGACACTTTGGTTGTTTCCATATCTTGGCTATTGTGAAAAATGCTGGGAATGCAAATATCTCTTTGAGACCCTGTTTTTATTACCTTTGGATATACACCCGAAGTGATATTGCTAGATCATATGGTCGTTCTACCTTTATTTTTTGAGGCACCTGCACACTGTTTTCCATAGTGGCTGCATCACTTTACATTCTCACCAACAGCTCATGAGGATTCCCTCTTCTCCACATCCTCACCAACACTTGTTCTCTTGGGTTTTTAACAATGCAATTCTAATAGGTGTGAGGTGATAGCTCATTGTGGTATTTTTTTTTTTACCATCTTTATTGAAGTATAATTGCTTTACAATGGTGTGTTAGTTTCTGTTTTATAACAAAGTGAATCAGCTATGCATATATGTATGTTCCCATATCTCTTCCCTCTTGTGTCACCCTCCCTCCCACCCTTCTTATCCCACGTATCTAGGTGGTCACAAAGCACCAACCTGATCTCCCTGTGCTATGCGGCTGCTTCCCACTAGCTATCTATTTTACGTTTGGTAGTGTATATATGTCCATGCCACTCTCTCACTATGTCACAGCTTACCCTTCCTGCTCCCCATATATTCAAGTCCATTCTCTAGTAGGTCTGTGTCTTTATTCTTGTCTTGCCCCTAGGTTCTTCATGACTTTTTTTTTTTCTTAGATTCCATATATATGTACTAGCATATGGTATTTGTTTTTCTCTTTCTGACTTACTTCACTCTGTATGACAGACTCCAGGTCCATCAACCTCACTACAAATAACTCAATTTCATTCCGTTTTACAGCTGAGTAATATTCCATTGTATTTATGTGCCAAATCTTCCTTATCCATTCATCTGTTGATGGACACTTCAGTTGCTTCCATGTCCTGGCTATTGTAAATAAAGCTGCAATGAACATTTTGGTACATGACTCTTTTTGAATTATGGTTTTCTCAGGGTATATGCCCAGTAGTGAGACTGCTGGGTCATATGGTAGTTGTATTTGGAACAATTTTGCATGCACCTTAGGACACAGCAAATATGTTGATGCTGAGAAGCAAGATTTTCAATATGGAAGAAGAAAATATTAAATGAGAAATTATGTATACACACACACACAAACACTTCCTAGTTCTGTTCACTGAAAGTACACAGCAAAGATACTTCAACACAAATGAGTACTTTTAGCTACGAGAGCTGGTTTTCTAAATACCATTCATTACTAGAAGAAAAGTGGGCTCCTTGGAGAAAATTTTTTTTCCAGGTCTGAGAAAAGAAAGAAAAGAACAACGTATTACCCAAAAAGGAAGGAGGTGGTCAAAGACTAAAGGAGACCTGTCAAAATCACAGAAGCTGTTGTTCCTATTGGACAAATCAGGACAATCTGAGCATCAAAAGGAATAATTATCATAATGGATTATTCCACACTAAATAAAAAAAGAGTCCATGTGCTACAATCACACACACACACACACACACACACACACACACACACACACACACTCTCTACAAGGGAAGGGAAAGCTCTTCAGCTTCATCTACAACAAAGGTCATCAAATTGCCTCCCATGGCTTATATCCTGCTATAGGCTGTTTTTGCGCAGACCATGAGCTAAGAATATTTTTTTCCATTAAAAAAAAGAAAAAAATAATATGCCACAGAGAACATATGTGACCCACAAAGCCTGAAATATTTACTGTATGGCTCTTTACAGAAAAAAAAAAAGTATAGACCTCTGATCTAGAAGAATGACTGAATTAAATAATCACCATTTTGTAACCATCAATGTAATGCAAGATGCAGGAAAGAAACTAATCCTAAAACCATAGGCTAAAATATGCTAAAGACAAAACAACAAAAAAGGATACTCATAGATTCTCCAATTGTTATTCAACAGATTTAATTACAAAGTAGAAACCTACATTAAAACGAATAACTTCACCATTATTAGGACAAACTGACATGAAGTTCCTGGTGTGATAAAATGGTAAATATATAAAAATGGCAAATTTTTCCAAAATATTTTAACCACAACCTGATCCAAAGGAAACGATTAGACAAATCCAGTTTGAAGAATATTCCACCATACAGATATTTGATCTAGTATTATCAAAAATGTCAATGTTTTAGAAGGCAGAGAAAAAAAAAAGGCAGAGTATGAGTTATATTCTAGATTAAAGGGATTAGACACGTGGCAAGAAAATCCAATATGTGCTCCCTGAGATTACAGACATTTGACCCTGTCCAAAATGCCCATTTAGACATTTGCTTTCCACCAAAAGGTCCTTGAAATTTGGTCCTATCAAAAATGTCCATGAGCATATTTGGTCCATGTCCAATGACCCTTGATATTTGGTCCTGTCAAAAATTTCCACGCTTAGAAAATGTCACTGGGTTCAAATATATCTCATTGTGTTGTGGCTTTAAGGCCAGAGTAACCCTTCTTGCCTCAGTAGACTAGCGCATGGAGTTAGGTAGATGGGTCAGGCTTCAAATCTTGCAAAAGAGTGGAATTTATATTAACTAAGCCTTCCAAGGAAGAGTCCTAAAGATAGAGAAGGATGGAATCTCATGATGCGTGGTGCATTAACGTGTGACTGGGCATTTGGTTGGATGTGGCTGAGACATTCAATAAGGGTGGAGCTTGAAAGGAGGAGTTTGGTCAAGCCTCTATGTAAAACAGGCAATGAACACATTGACATAAACAGATTTTTCAGTGATGGTACCTTCAAGCCAGCACAACACAGTTCAGTCAGTTACTTACTGGGCACAGTGTAGTATTGGGTTACACTACACCATTGATTTATACATTAACAATGAAAAGACTAGAACCACATGTAGATACATATAGAATGAAGTACTTGCATTTGTATGGGAATTAAATCTCTACATTAACTCTTCATTGTGCATGAGGGACTTGACATTGCAAATATGAATGCAATTCAACTACTCCTAATAGATGCACAAGTAAAAGGATGCTTATTTCACTTTTCACAATCACTGTGGTGCAAAAATCTTCTTTGGGTCTATCATGTGAGTATATGACAATGGAAAATAACATCTATAATGTGCATCCATGTTGTTTGGACTTCATCTGTGTCTGTGGAAGATTCAAATGAAAATCTGACTATATTGTAGAGAAGGGAGAAGAAAATTTAGATGACTTAATGTATTATGTTAAGAGAGTGTATGTCCATGGAAGGCATGGCAGGAGCAGAAGACAAACAGAGGTTCCAAGATTTCCATCAGAAACTTGGAATGTTTATAAATTAGAGCTGGATGGCAATCACAGGACAAACAATGCAGTGGAAGGTTGGTACAGCAAATTTCAAAAGCTGATGGAAGTGCAGCATCCTTGGAGATTTATTGACGTATTAAAATATGAACAGCAAAGCAATGAACAAGTTATTACTAGGTGCTTAATGATACGCTCAAATATGGCCATCAACTTTAGGACAATACTGACAAAAAGAAATCTGTATAACTGAAACTGTTAACAGTATAGGGGAGGAAGAATTTTCTTCTACCCTTATAGGTCCTTTTGTTTGGCCTAATAATCAAATTGACATAAGATCGATAAACAAGAGAAAATCAAATTTAATTTTGTACATACAGAGGCCCCTTAGCTATGGGACCTAAGAAGTGACTAAAGCATGCTGTTCACCTACCCTTTCAGACAAAATCAATTATTTGTGAAGATTTGGCAAGACAAAGGAGTTTTTGTTTGGGGTAGCAAATTAATGAAGAGTAACAACGTTTGTTTACATAGTTTCCTCAGCCTCAAACTCCCTATCTCCAGCCTTCTATCCTCCTGGCACAGGAAGGATACCTTCCCATGAAAGCTTTGTTTTCCACTTCCAGGGAACCAAAGGAGGGTATGAGTGTTCTTGTGCCAGCTGTTTCTCAAGTAACTTTAATTCAAAATAATCAATGTGCCACCTTGGCATATTTGGGGATGGCCTGCCCTGAGCCCCATCAGCAGATATAATAGAGAACATTTTGGACAGGAGCAAATACAAAGGACTATTTGGCATGGACCAAATGTCTCAACAGATGTCTGGGACAGGTTCAAATGTCCTACAAGGGATCCCCAATTGATATAAAGAATATTTAGGAACAAGAAAAGACATTTACTTTAGACTGTACGTTACATAATACCAATTATCAGTGGCAAATGTCTTTTCTGGGATTGTTGTTGTAGTTACATAGGAAAATGTCTTTGTTCTTAGGAAAAAGACCTGAAGTACTTCGGGGTGAAGTGTCTTGATGCCTGCAACTTACTTTCAAGTAATGCAGCCCCCCAAAACACGTGTGTGTGTGTGGAGAGAGGAAGAGATAAAAAGAAGCAAATGCCAGAAAATGTTAGTAATTACTGGGCATAGGTAAAGGGTATATGTATCCTATTGCACTACTTTTTCAGCTTTTCTGTGGGTTCAAGTTTTATTAAAAGTTGGGAAATTTTGAAAGGCATTTGTTTGCTAAGTGAACATGGTTTTCAAATTTATCTGCTAAATTTTAATTTCCTGCAGTTTTTTGTGTTCTCATACCACCTGGTTGCTGCATGACTAAAATAAACCCAGCCACAAAAGAAAAACAAGCTAAAAATTGTTTGACACAAAAGCCAAACAATTTTTTCCACTGAGTAGGAAAAAAGAATCACCATCATTAAACTTATTGGCAAGTTATATTCTTATAAATTTTTATTCTCCTAATTCCATATAACTATTTATTGCTTTGTGTCAGCATCTACTAAAAGGGAGGAACAAACAGGCAAAATTTATGCCCAATTACACTCTGGCAATGTTTTTTATCTCTAAGAGTAACAATATGCCAAACATTAAAAAAAGAAGATACAGGAGGTATTTTTTCATAATTTACAAGACAGGAAATCACATTATCTCCTTCTATTACATGGTTAAGTATTGTAGAAAACATATATTCAGGTTGATAGTTCTAATAGACAGCTATACAAGGTGTATAAGCAATCCTGTGATCCCTCATCATTACAATCACCCCAGTCTCAAATGGAACAAAAATGACACATGTAGAAAGGTGCAGAAGACCAAAGTTACAGCTTTAGCTTGCTTCTAAATAGATCAATATTTGGGGGTAAATCACTTTCCTTCTCTGAGCTTCCATTTCATCTGTAAAATGAGGCACTTGAACTTGAATTAAGATTGTTAAAACTGTAGAATCAAGGGCCATTTTTTTTTTCAAGGACTAGGTGGAGAGGAGCCAATTTTAAATAATCATTTTATAAGAAATAAAAACTCAATCTGAGGTAGATATTATTCCTTAGAACCCAATGAGGCAGAGAAGGGAGGAGGCCAGAATGCACATGAAACTGATGAGCCTGAGGGAGTCACTCCCTTCTAGACTGGGGGCTACATTCTCTGGGGAGGACCACTGGAGCAGAAGACCACCCTGTTGAAGTTCTGAGTGAGGGATGGCCCCAGAGGAAGGCTGGAAGTTAGATTGGGTGAGCAAGGTGGCCTCTGACTTTTGTTTGATATGACCACTCTACCCAGAGCCACCAAAAATCCTTATATATTTGATGTGGTTAAAAATTTTTAATTATGAATTCTAGAAATAAACAATATTTTGAAATGAGGTAGCAACAGAAGTGTAAAATGCCCCCACAAAGAGGAAAGAAGTAACCCTGAAGAAGTCAGAAATGCAAAAAAAAAAAAAAAGGGAAAAAGAAAAGAAAAAAACAGACATACAAATAAAAACTGAGCTCAACTAAAGTTAGAGTTTTAAGGAAGTTTTGCCTGAACTTTTGAGGATACGTTGCCTCCAAGTGACTATGAGGTAATTCAAACACAGTTAAGACCTTAGGTGAGCAGAATCCTTGGGAAATGGATTAGCTGATTAATCAATTTCAAAAACTTGTCAGTCTCTCAACTCTTCACTATTTAAATTTTTTTTTCTAAATAAGAACAGTCTCCTGAACATTACTGAATCTTCCTTTGATCATTTTAGATCCTTCAGTACCACCAAGTCACTATTTTAAACATGATTACTCCGTACAGGGACTGAAGATATGGGATTTGCTAACATTGGACTAAATCCATTTAGGCTCATGCATCCCTGCAAGATGCTTTTCTGGAGAGAGATCATGAATATGAACTATTTTCTCACTCTTTGCCTCCTTCTCATGAAATACAAATGTGGCCAAAAAAAAAAAAAAAAAAGAGAAAAATTCTGTTAATTGAGGCTTTTGATTAGTTTGAGTTCCTAAGACCGTACTCTTTCAACAGAGCAATTAGAGCAACATTTCTTGCCCATGTATTTTCAAGAAAGTTCCTCAAGGTTCTAACTGACAGTTCATTTTTTAAACTCTTATGAATTTGGAAGCAGAAATTCAACTCACAATTGAACTTCCTTAAGTTTGCAGACACAGTGTTTCAATTTCTAATTCTACTGTGGAGCAAACCTAGATTGAAAAATTTAGGACAAAAAAAGTACATCATTTACACTGGGTAACTGTATCCATAAACAGAGTTTTTGAAACACAATAGCAAGTTCTATTAAAGATGTTTATGTTCCTGGGAACATTTCCTTGCATTCCTCTACTGGATTATTTGTACACAGATCAGTGTTCACAAACTTTCAACTGACATTAATTTCAATACTGTAAAAAAAAATCTCTAAATATATAAAAATTATTACTTTAAGAATAAATTTGATTCTGAATTAGTGTCTGATTTTGAGTCTTGAAAGTAAGATACCAACTTGCTCAAATTCTTTGTTTAAAAAAAATATGAAAATGCCATGTGAACAGGCAACTGATAAGAGTAGACCATACCTCCCTGGGATGATTCACAGAAGCACTATTCATGGGGATTATGGATAGCAGTTCTGAAAGCAGGAAAGCAGAACAAAATTTTCAAGGTTACGTTCAAGATAAACTCTGTTATGGAGAGAGGAGGCATGCATGAACCAAATACAGTAGTCTTGACCCCCCTTATTTGTGGTTTCCCTTTCCACAGTTTCAGTTACCCACTGTCAACCATGGTTTGAAAATATCAAATGGAATATTCCAGAAGTAAACAATTCATAAGTTTTAAATCACGTGCTGTTCTGAGTAGCATGATGAAATCTGTCCCACCCGGATGTGACAGTGTATCTACACTAACCACTCACTAGTATAGCAAAAAACATAGTATTAGCTACAGGGTTCAGTATTAGCTACAGTTTCAGGCATCCACTGGGGGTAATGGAACATATCTCCTGTGAAAAAAGAACTACTGGAGCACAAAATCTCACTCAACTAGGGTTATCTAGCTACTGCCATAGCCAAATGAGGCAATGAAGATCAATAACGAGCCCTGTTACAGCACTATCTCTTGGAAACCAACTGGCCATCTCGTGGTCAGGTGGCTACACAGGACTCTTTCTGCCCCCCACATGGCACATTCATTTTGACAGGAATCACCACACATTCCAGGTAGGGCTTCAGTAAGTACCACTACCCAAGGCCTTACAGAAAGAGCATCTGATCCACTGCCAGAGCACACTGCACCTCCTCCACCAGACCAAGAAACTCACTTTGCACCAAAGGAAATAAGGCTGTGGGCACGTACACAGCCATGAAATCCACTGGTACTTACTTCACTCCCCACACGTTGCTGGCCTAATAATGTGTTGGGATGGCCTGCTGAAGGTGCTGCTGAGGCCCCAGAGGAGAGACCATATCCTGCTAGCATGGGGCACCATCCTTCAGTATGCTAACTCAAGGACCATTATATGGTACACTGTTGCCGCAAGAAAGAACATATGTGTTTCAGAATAAAGGCACTAAAACAGTAATGGCCCCCTCTACCATCACCACCAGTGGCCATTTGGGGAATGTGTGCTTACCAATCCCAAAACTCTGGGTTCTGCAGATTTAGAGGAAGAATCTTCCATCAGTAGATATAGCAGAACTCCCATTGGTCAGAAGATACGGCTGCCCCTTGGACACTTTGGTTACCATGTGTCCAGGGCCAGCAACAAAAAAGGAGAGGTCACCATCTTTTGTGGTGATTGACCCAAAGGGGCAAGGGTTACTGGCCTAGTTATCAAGAAGAGGTAGGGCTGCTGTTACAGGCTGCAGTAGGGAGAAACGTGTGGCACTCGGGTGAAGGCTGTATCTTAGCACTCCCTCACCCACTTTTGATCACAAATCCACAGTTGCCACAGCCATACCCTAAGAAAGGTATGGTAAACAGGGACTGGGTCTCCTCAGGGATGCAGGTCACCCACCAGGACATCTCCTCAACCAGTTAAGGAACTAACCAAGGGTAAGGTATCTAGCAAGGATCCTAACCGAGTTTAGCCTCCAGGCCAACTATAGTAGCAGGAGGTGCCATTTCTCCCATTAACATTTCTTTTTATGAGTCTCCACCAATAAAGTGGCCCACCGGAGTCCTGAAGGAGCTACTCCCAAAACTTATGGGAGACAAATGGTCCAAGGGCAAGACATGGACTGCTGTGAATGTGGCATTCCCCCACCTACTTCACGACTGAGGGACTTACTTCTCCCGCTGAAAATGGCCTCAAAGAATGAGATTCCCTCTTCCCCAGTCAGCCCCTACCCAAGGACTGGTTGATATGGGGACATAAGGGCTTAACTTCTCCCCCAGAAAGGAACAACTCTGAAGGGGCTTTCCCAGCTTCAGACCTGAGTCCTTACTATGACCACATCACAGCCCAAATCTTCCTAGTTCCCTTGCCTCAACTGGAGTTGATCCCAAGACTGCTCCCTAATAAACTTCCTGCACCCTTATTTCCACCTTAGCATCTGCTTCCTTGGGCAAACCATCTACAACAATCATCTTTTCCTAAGGAAGCTGTTCTGAACACTTGCCAGATTAAAAGAAGAAAAAAATAATCTCACTATTTTATTTAGGCCATATTTTTTTCTATATCCCTGCAGTATTTTTTCTTTCTCCTCTTAAGGTCTTTCAAGGAGCAAAGAAAATTTTCCCCTCAAGTGTATTTATAGTCTAACAAGAGCTGCACTGTATAAGATTATTTTTTAAATAATCCTTGATTCCACCAACATAGTCACATACTTAAGGGAGCTAAAGAACCAAGACAAATAGGATTAAAAGAACCTGATTATGGAATAAAGTATTTTGGATTTTGTGTCAAAGTAATTGCTGAAACGTTTATGGTACATAATTGACACATAACCTTAAACTGACCCAATATATCAGCAACCAAGTGACTTTTATACTAGGGTCAATTTTAGCACCATTTGCTAGCCCTTCTTTCTTGTTTTCTCCTGTCTTGCCTCATCTCTCCATCTCTAGAATCTGTTTCAAGCCTGAAATCCTAGTAACTGCTCTCCTAACATGTTACTGTTTATTTCTGAAAACTGATGACCACTCTGGACCTGCCAGACTGCTCCATTAGCTCTCTGCTGATTTGAAATGCCCGCTGCCCAGACCTGCAGTATCCAGCAGTGTCCAGTATCTGCCTTAATTAAACACCTTGCCCTGGCCAAATATATTTCTTCTTAATTGTAACACAGAGGAGTCATAACTTCCTCCAGGTTAGGTTCTAACATTAAGCTGCAAGGCGGAAAACTCGTTATCCTTACCCTTGAAAATCCCATAAAATTGGGGGGTGGGGGGAAGTATCTCAATAAGTGAATCACTGCCGTTTTTTCTTCCAGCCTTTGAGTCAATCATTCTGAAGTGTGTGGCATTCATTTAAGTAGATACTTTATCCCCTTAAAACAGTACCATGATTAAACACTAAAGTTCCACTTAGTTTAGCAAGATGCTGACTCTAAAAGGTATAAGAAACTTAAGAACCACTGAGGGAAAGACCATTTGTGCTTATTGAGGGAAATTACTGGTGTACTCACTCACACAATGTAAATGATTATTTTTCTTTAATTTTTTTCTTTCTTGGTTCATTTTTTTTGATGATTATATGCACTTGAATTCTTGTAAATGAAATGCATGCATCCTGACATCAATAGAATAGCCAGGAGATGAACTCACCCTAGTAGCTGTCAGACTCTCACCCATGCAAATGCAGCATCTTGCTGAAAGCTTGTTCTTGAACCTCTTTCACGTGACTATTTCAGGTCTTCCAGATTATCTCAATTTATATATTTCCACCCACGTATGTAATTCTACTCATTCCAATTCAACTTTAGCCAATGTCTGGTTTTTAAATTTTCTATTCTATAAAAGCATTGACACCCCTCCCCCACCCCCACCAAAGGAACTTGAGATCCATATAGCTACTGGATAATTATACAGAAGAGAAAAATAAACCTAACACTGCATTAACATAAACATATTAGCTTTTTACAAGTCAGATCAACCTTAGCAGTGAATCTCACAGCCCATCTCTTGGTTCACCAATATTATAAGCAAATCCATCCCTGTGGGGCAGATTTTAAATATAAGAGAAATTAACACAGTTGCACTAATGCAATCACAATGTCAATAATTTGTAATGTGAGAAAAGAAATTGGTAAACCACATTTTAATTATATGGGTTCATCCTGACATATGACTTACGTGACATTCTAAAATTTTTTCACTTAATAATCTGGGCAAGATGGTTTTAATAAATTATAAACAAATAATTACAGTTGCATCCTTTTCTCTCAGAAATATTCTTTCCTATCTTATTGGACAGTTGTAAAAATATCCCCTGGGGTCAGATATATTCATGCCCTCCAAATATACCAAGTTATGTAAGTGTTTTTAAATCATGTTAGTTCAATATGTTACCAAAGAGAGAACAAGTTACACAATAAACAAGTATATATCTGAAAGCATTACTATATGTTCATAAATTTCATATTTGCTCCAAAGTTACAATAAATGGAGAGATAGTAAGGCTTCTGGGAAGGTGGCAGAAGAGTAAGATGTGGAGATCACCTTCCTCCCCAAAGATACACCAGAAATACATCTACACGTGGAACAACTCCTACAGAACACCTACTGAACACTGGCAGAAGACCTCAGACCTCCCAAAAGGCAAGAAACTCCCCACATACCTGGGTAGGGCAAAAGAAAACAGAATAAACAGAGACGAAAGGATAGGGACGGGACCTGCACCAGTGGGAGGGAGCCATGAAGGAGGAAAGGTTTCCACACACTAGGAAACCACTTTGCGGGCAGAGACTGTGGGAGGCGGAGGGGGAAAGCTTCAGAGCCGCGGAGGAGAGCACAGCTACAGGGGTGCGGAGAGCAAAGTGGAGAGATTCCCACACAGAGGATCGGTGCCGACCGGCACTCACCAGCCATAGAGGCTTGTCAGCTCACCCACCGGGGCGGGCGGGGCTGGGAGCTGAGGCTCAGGCTTCGGTTGGAGCTCTGGGAGAAGACTGCAGTTGGCGGCGTGAACACAGCCTGCAGGGGGTTAGTGCACCACGACTAGCCGGGAGGGAGTCCGGGGAAAAGTCTGGACCTGCCAAAGAGGCAAGAGACTTTTTCTTCCCTCTTTGTTTCCTGGTGCGCGAGGAGGGGGATTAAGAGTGCTGCTTAAAGGAGTTCCAGAGACGGTCCCGAGCTGCAGCTATCAGCAAGGACCCCAGAGATGGGCATGAGACGCTAAGGCTGCTGCTGCTGCCACCAAGAAGCCCGTGTGCGAGCACAGGTCACTATCCACACCCCCCTTCCGGGGAGCTTGTGCAGCCCGCCCCTGCCAGGGTCCCGGGATCCAGGGACAACTTCCCTGGGAGAACGCACGGCGGGCCTCAGGCTGGTGCAATGTCCTGCTGGCCTCTGCCGCCACAGGCTTGCCTCGCACTCCATGCCCCTCCCTCCCCCCAGCTTGAGTGAGACAGAGCCCCCGAAGCAGCTGCTCCATTAACCGCGTCCTGTCTGAGCGAAGAACAGACGCCCTCCAGTGCCCTACACACAGAGGCGGGGCCAAATCCAAAGCTGAGCCCGGGGAGCTGTGAGAACAAAGAAGAGAAAAGGAAATTTCTCCCAGCAGCCTCAGAAAAAGCGGATTAAAGCTCCACAGTCAACTTGACATACCCTGCATCTGTGGAATATATGAAGAGACAACGAATCATCCCAAATTGAGAAGGTGGACTTTGAGAGCAAGATTTATGATTTTTCTCCTTTTCCTATTTTTCTGAGTGTGTATGTGTATGCTTCTGTGTGAGATTTTGTCTGTATAGCTTTCCTTCCACCATTTGTCCTAGGGTTCTATCCGTCTGTTTTTTTTTTAATTTTTATTCTTAATAATTATTTTTATTTTAATAACTTTATATTATTTTACCTTACTTTTTTTACTTTATCTTCTTTATTTCTTTTTTCCTTCCTTCCCTCCTTCCTTCCTTCTTCCCTCCCTCCTTTCTTTATTTTTTCTTCCTTCCTTCCTTCCTTTCTTTCTTTCCTTCTTTCCTTTCTTTCTACTTCTACTGATTCTTTCTTTCTACTTTTTCTCCCTTTTATTCTGAGCCATGTGGATGAAACACTCTTGGTGCTCCAGCAAGTAGTCAGTGTTGTGCCTCTGAGATGGGAGAGCCAACTTCAGGACACTTGTCCACAAGAGACCTCCCAGCTCCACATTATATCAAATGGCAAAAATCTCCCAGAGATCTCCATCTCAACACCAGCAGCCAGCTTCACTCAACGACCAGCAAGCTACAGTGCTGGACACCCTATGCCAAACAACTAGCAAGACAGGAACACAACCCCACCTACTAGCAGAGAGGCTGCCTAAAATCATAATAAGTCCACAGACACCCCAAAACACACCAACAGACGTGGACCTGCCCACCAGAAAGACAAGATCCAGCCTCATCCACCAGAACACAGGCACTAGCCCCCTCCACCAGGAAGCCTACACAACCCACTGAACCAACCTTAGCCACTGGGGACAGACACCAAAAACAACGGGAACTACGAACCTGCAGCCTGCAAAAAGGAGACCCCAAACACAGCAAGGTAAGCATAATGAGAAGACAGAAAAACACACAGCAGATGAAGGAGCAAGGTAAAAACCCACCAGACCAAACAAATGAAGAGGAAATAGCCAGTCTACCTGAAAAAGAATTCAGAATAATAATAGTAAAGATAATCCAAAATGTTGGAAATAGAATAGACAAAATGAAAGAAACATTTAACAAGGACCTAGAAGAACTAAAGATGAAACAAGCAACGATGAACAACACAATAAATGAAATTAAAAATACTCTAGATGGGATCAATAGCAGAATAACTGAGGCAGAAGAATGGATAAGTGACCTGGAAGATAAAATAGTGGAAATAACTACTGCAGAGCAGAATAAAGAATGAAAAGAACTGAGGACAGTCTCAGAGACCTCTGGGACAACATTAAACACACCAACATTTGAACTGTAGGGGTTCCAGAAGAAGAAGAGAAAAAGAAAGGGACTGAGAAAATATTTGAAGAGATTATAGTTGAAAACTTCCCTAATATGGGAAAGGAAATAGTTAATCAAGTCCAGGAAGCACAGAGAGTCCCATACAGGATAAATCCAAGGAGAAATATGCCAAGACACATATTAATCAAACTGTCAAAAATTAAATACAAAGAAAACATATTAAAAGCAGCAAGGGAAAAACAACAAATAACACACAAGGGAATCCCCATAAGGTTAACCGCTGATCTTTCAGTTTATAGCAATACAATCCTACCTTATGAAACAGGAACCATCTCGAATAAATAACCTAACCTTGCACCTAAAGCAATTAGAGAAAGAAGAACAAAAAAACCCCAAAGTTAGCAGAAGGAAAGAAATCATAAAAATCAGATCAGAAATAAATGAAAAAGAAATGAAGGAAACGATAGCAAAGATCAATAAAACTAAAAGCTGGTTCTTTGAGAAGATAAACAAAATTGATAAACCATGAGCCAGACTTATCAAGAAGCAAAGGGAGAAGACTCAAATCAATAGAATTAGAAATGAAACAGAAGAAGTAACAACTGACACTGCAGAAATACAAAAGATCATGAGAGATTACTACAAGCAACTCTATGCCAATAAAACGGACAACCTGGAAGATATGGACAAATTCTTAGAAATGTACAACCTGCCAAGACTGAATCAGGAAGAAATAGAAAATATGAACAGACCAATCACAAGCACTGAAATTGAAACTGATTAAAAATCTTCCAACAAATAAAAGCCCAGGACCAGATGGCTTCACAGGCGAATTCTATCAAAAATTTTGAGAAGAGCTAACACCTATCCTTCTCAAACTGTTCCAAAATATAGCAGAGGGAGGAACACTCCCCAACTCATTCTACGAGGCCGCTGTCACCTTATACCAATACCAGACAAAGATGTAACAGAGAAAGAAAACTACAGGCCAATATCACTGATGAACATAGAGGCAAAAATCCTCAACAAAATACTAGCAAACAGAATCCAACAGCACATTAAAAGGATCATACAGGATGATCAAGTGGGGTTTATTCCAGGAATGCAAGGATTCTTCAATATAAGCAAATCAATCAACGTGATACACCATATTAACAAACTGAAGGAGAAAAACCATATGATCATCTCAATAGATGCAGAGAAAGCTTTTGACAAAATTCAACCCCATTTATGATAAACACCCTGAAGAAAGTAGGCATAGAGGGAACTTTCTTCAACATAATAAAGGCCATATATGACAAACCCACTGCCAACATCGTCCTCAATGGTGAAAAACTGAAAGCATTTCCGCCTAGATCAGGAACAAGACAAGGTTGTCCACTCTCACCACTCTTATTCAACATAGTTTTGGAAGTTTTATCCACAGCAATCAGAGAAGAAAAGGAAATAAAAGGAATCCAAATCGGAAAAGAAGTTTAAAAGTGTTTCTGTTTGCAGATGACATGATACTATACATAGGGAATCCTAAAGATGCCTACAGAAAACTACTAGAGCTAATCAATGAATTTGGTAAAGTAGCAGGATACAAAATTAATGCACAGAAATCTCTGGCATTCCTATACACTAAGGATGAAAAATCTGAAAGTGAAATTAAGAAAACACTCCCATTTACCATTGCAACAAAAAGAATAAAATATCTAGGAATAAACCTACCTAAGGAGACAAAAGACCTGTATGGAGAAAATTATAAGACACTGATGAAAGAAATTAAAGATGATACAAATAGATGGAGAGTTATACCATGTTCTTGGATTGGAAGAATCAACATTGTGAAAATGACTCTACTGCCCAAAGCAATCTACAGATTCAATGCAGTCCCTATCAATCTACCACTGGCATTTTTCACAGAACTAGAACAAAAAAATTCACCATTTCTATGGAAACATAAAAGGCCCCAAATAGCCAAAGCAATCTTGAGAACCAAAAACAGAGCTGGAGGAATCAGGCTCCCTGACTTCAGACTATACTACAAAGCTACAGTTATCAAGACGGTATGGTACTGGCACAAAAACAGAAAGATAGATCAATGGAACAGGATAGAAAGCCCAGAGATAAACCCATGCACATATGGACACCTTATCTTTGATAAAGGTGGCAGGAATGTACAGTGGAGAAAGGACAGCCTCTTCAATAAGTGGTGCTGGGAAAACTGGACAGGTACAGGTAAAAGTATGAGATTAGATCACTCCCTAACACCATACACAAAAATAAGCTCAAAATGGATTAAAGACCTAAATGTAAGGCCAGAAACTATCAAACTCTTAGAGGAAAACATAGGCAGAACACTCTATGATATAAATCACAGCAAGATCCTTTTTGACCCACTTCCTAGAGAAATGGAAATAAAACAAAAATACACAAATGGGACCTAATGAAACTTCAAAGCCTTTGCACAGCAAAGGAAACCATAAACAAGACCAAAAGACACCCCTCAGAATGGGAGAAAGTATTTGCAAATGAAGCAACTGACAAAGGATTAATCTCCAAAATTTATAAGTAGCTCATGCAGCTCAATAACAAAAAAACAAACAACCCAATCCAAAAATGGGCAGAAGACCTAAATAGACATTTCTCCAAAGAAGATATACAGACTGCCAACAAACACATGAAAGAATGCTCAACATCATTAATCATTAGAGAAATGCGAATCAGAAGTACAATGAAGTATCACCTCACACCAGCCAGAATGGCCATCGTCAAAAAATCTAGAAACAATAAATGCTGGAGAGGGTGTGGAGAAAAGGGAACACTCTTGCACTGCTGGTGGGAATGTGAATTGGTACAGCCACTATGGAGAACAGTATGGAGGTTCCTTAAAAGCTAAAAATAGAACTACCATATGACCCAGCAATCCCAGTACTGGGCATATAACCTAAGAAAACCATAATTCAAAAAGAGTCATATACCAAAATGTTCATTGCAGCTCTATTTACAATAGCCCGGAGATGGAAACAACCTAAGTGTACATCAACAGATGAATCGATAAAGAAGATGTGGCACATATATACAATGGAATATTACTCAGCCATAAAAAGAGACGAAATTGAGCTATTTGTAATGAGGTGGACAGGCCTAGAGTCTGTCATACAGAGTGAAGTAAGTCAGAAAGAGAAAGACAAATACCGTATGCTAACACATATATATGGAATTTAAGAAAAAAAATGTCATGAAGAACCTAGGGGTACAACAGGAATAAAGACACAGACCTACTAGAGAATGGACTTGAAGACATGGGGTGCTGGACAGGTAAGCTGTGACAAAGCAAGAGAGAGGCATGGACATATATACACTACCAAACGTAAGGTAGATAGCTAGTGGGAAGCAGCCACATAGCACAAGGAGAGCAGCTCGGTGCTTTGTGACCACCTGGAGGGGTGGGATAGGGAGGGTGGGAGGGAGGGAGATCCAAGAGGGAAGAGATATGGGAACATATGTATACGTATAACTGATTCACTTTGTTATGAAGCAGAAACTAACACACCATTGTATTGCAATTATACTCCAATAAAGATGGGGAAAAAAAACAAAAACAATGCTAACCCTCATTATCAGTTGGCACATGTTGAACCAGTCACCTATGACAGGTGATCACTAATTCCACACACTCTTCCAGAATGGTCTTTTGATGGTTTTTAACCCTTAAAACAACATTTTGAACTGCATTCAAAGACACTAATTTTGACTGTGTCTTCTTACTTCTGTTTTCTATTCCCCAAATTAATATTTTATACAATATATATTGTCAAATCTGTAATTGTTTTACTTTTTAAATTATTGAAAATGCTCTCAGCCCTCTTTCTCTCCGTATTAAGTAGACTGGGTGCAGACTCCTAGGAGCTGATAGGTAAGTGAAAACCCAGTGTGTATTTGCACTTTAAAAACTGGAAGTACTATTTCAAAGTATGGACATATAATTCCTGCAAGTATTAATAATAGAGTGATAAGAGTTTTACAGAAAGAATACATTTAAGATATCTTTCTCTGATGCATGTTTTAAGTCAACTTTCAATGAACTATTCTGAGCCTTCACACATGTAATCATATTAAGTCAGAAGGAATGTACACTATATAATTTAAATACCAACTCCAGTCTCTGGACTGGAGGACTTAGCATTTGAGACTGTATTTGCCTTTGCTAATGGAGTGTGAGCCCAGAGACAGCCTGTCTAAGAGCAGACAGAGTCTCAAAGTGACAAATGCAGCTTTTGTGTCCATTTAGTGAGGATGGATTTTGGCTTCCAAGAGGAAAAACAAAAAAGCTAATAAAGATAGGTATAAAGAAAGGATTAGGACAAAGATAAAGAAAAATACAATTGGAGAAAAGAAGGTTATGGGATTGTGTGCTTAAAAACCTCTAGTCTTTCTGAAGTTGATTAAGCCTTCTCTCCAGGTCACCCCCACTTCCACATCCTCACCTCCTTAACCCAGTGCCAAGGTGGGGCAGCAATTCCCCAAGGCTCTCCTTAGTAATTTCCTCTTTCTCTCTCTAGCCATATTGCCTACTCATTTTTATTGCCTCATAAGCAAGCAGTATTTGCTAACAAAACCTTTCTTGTGCTTTTCCCATCAAGACGTGGCCAGCTGGGTAAAGGGTGCACCCAGTATCAGACCCAACCTGCTGCTAAGGGATAACTGTTCATTAAATAGGTATGAAGAAGTCTGAGAGTAAAAATTAATAAGACTGGGAAAGAGAATATATGGGAGCTCTCAGTACTTTCTGTTCAATTTTGCTGTGAACCTAAAACTACTCTAACAAATTGTCAATTAAAAAACCTGGTAAGACTCAAAGTAGCAGCAATTCCTAAAGTATTAACAAGTAAGGAGAAGTTCACTTGCTCAGGCCTGAGTTAACAGCATATTCTTTGCTATCAGTGATCATGAGTAGTGCTTAACGGGCTGTAAGTACAGACCCTACGTATCTTGCACAATCTAAAGCCAAAGAAAACATAATTAAATACAGCACACCTCTTCTCCCTAGTGATTCTTCATTTGCCATATTTCCACCTACTCCTCAGTTTCCACTTAACATATGGAGGCAAGAATATGGGGTAATTCTGATCAATGGCTCAAAAAAGGAATTTCAAATGGACATCAAAAGAATTCCTTGAGACAAATGAAAGTGGAAACACAACATACTGAAATTTTATGGAACATACCAAAAGCAGTTCTCTAGAGGGACATTTATAGTGATAACACCTACATTAAGGAAAAAGAAAGGTCTCAAATAACTATTTAACTTTGTACCTCAGGGAACTAGAAAGAGAAGAACAAACTAAGCCCTAATTTAGAATGAAAGAAATAAAGATCAGAGCAGAAATAAATGAAATAGACACTAGAAATACAATATAAAAGATCAATGAAACTAAGGGCTAGTTTTTTGAAAAGATAAACAGCACTGACAAAACTTTAGCTAGACTAGCAAAAGACAGACTACTCAAAATCAGAAATGAAAGAAAGTCATTAAAAGGAATAACAAAGGAACACTAAGGAATCTAAGAAATGAATATGAACAATTATATGTCAACAAATTAGACGACCTAGAAGAAATGGATAAATTCCTAGAAACATAGAATGTACCAAGACTAAATCATGAAGAAATAGAAAATCTGAACAGACCAACCATGAAAAAAGAAATTGAATCAGTATTCAAAAGCTCTCAACAAAGAAAATACAGATAGTTTCACTGGTGAATTTTACTAAATATTTAAAGAAGAACAAACACCAGTCTTTCTCAAACTCTTCCAAAAATTGAAAGGCAGAGAGCACTTCCAAGCTCACTTTACAAGGACAGTATTATGCTGATACTGCCAAACAAGGACACCACAAGAAAAGAAAATTACAGGCCAATATCCTTGATGAACATATATGTAAAAATTCTCAATATTAATAAACCAAATTCAACATCTCATTAAAAGGATTATACACTATATTAAGTGGGATTTATTCTAGGATACCAGATAATTCAACATACACAGATCAAGCAATGTGATACACCACATTAAAAAAATGAAGGATAAAAATCATAGGATCATCTCAATAAATGTAGAAAAGGCATACGACAAAATTCAAACCTTCCAAGATAAAAACTTTCAACAAAACGCACCTCAACGTAATAAAGGCTGGATGTGACAAATCCACAGCTAACATCGTACTCTATGTTGAAAAGCTGAAAGCCTTTCTTCTAAGATCAGGAACAAAACAAGGATGCCCACTCTCACCATTTTTATTCAACATAGTACTGGAAGTCCTGGCCAGAGAAATCAAGCAAGAGAAAGAAAGAAATATCACCCAAATTGGAAAGGAAGAAATAAAACTGTCTCTATTTGCAGATGGCATGATCTTACATATAGAAAACCCTCAAGACTCCACTAAATAAATGAATTCAGTAAAGTTGTAAGATACAAAATTCAAAATAGAAAAATCAGTTTCATTTTTATATACCAACAATTATCTGAAAGATAAGTTAAGGAAATAATCCCACTTATAATAGCATCAAAAACAATAAATTTAACCAAGGAGGTGAAAAATCTATACACTGAAAACTGTAAGAGGTGTATGAAAGAAATTGAAGAACACATAGGTAAGTGGAAAGACCTCCTGTGTTCATGGATTGGAAGAATGAATATCTTAAAATAAACATACTACCCAAAGCAATCTACAAAATCAATGCAATTTTTATCAAAATGCCAACAGCATTTTTTCATAGGAATGTAGAGCATGGTGACTATAGTTGATAATACTGTATTGTATAACTGTAATTTGCTAATAGAATAGATCTTAAGCATTTTCACACACACAAGAAAGTATATACATGCTAATTAATCAGATGGTAGGAATCATTTCACAATGTTTATGTTTATCAGATAATCATGTATATCTAAATATTAACATTTTATTTCTCAACTATATCACAGTAAAGTTGGGGGGGAGCATATGAAGTGACGGGGAGATTCTGTTCCATCTTTGTTAAAAACTGCCTTCTTATTCAAGTCAGAATACCTGGGGGTGACTGATCTAAGAAGGCTTTTCTTATACATGTGTAGAAACATGAAAGATTATTTTCTTACCCAGACCCATTAATTGAGTAAAAAGATTAAACACTGCTCTAAGTACAATGTCTATTACTAGACATAGGTTCATTAGTAAGGTATAATCTCTAGCCCCAAAAAGCTCACCCACCACCTATCAGGCACAACATAAAACATACACAGATAACCATAATAAAAGATGAAAAAGGACATGTGCCTTGAAAGGAGGGAGAAAATATCACAGGTGTCTAGAGAACAGAGAGGAAACTTTCACTGGGGCCAGGGAACTACTTGAAAGATATAATGCCCCTAGAGAAAATACTTGAAGGTAGATCCAGGTATTGTCCACAATTACAATTGTTCTCAATTTCCCACACTGAGGGAGAATTATATATCCCTGCCCTTTTGGTTGTTTGGTTTTGTTTTTCATTTTTTATTGAAATATAGTTGATTTACAATGTTGTGTTAGTTTCAGGTGTACAGCAAAGTGATTCAAATAAATAAATAAATAAATATATATATTTTAGAGTCTTTCTATTATAGGTTATTACAAGTTATTGAGTATGGTTCCCTGTGATACATAATAGGTCCTTATTAGTTATCTATTTTATATACAGTAGTGTGTATATTTTAATCCTAAACTCCTAATTTATCCCTGCGCCCCTTTTTCCTTTGGTAACCATAAGTTTATTTTCTATGTCTGAGTCTATTTCTGAAGTTCATTTGTATCATTTTTTTAGGTTCCACATACAAGTGATATCATATGATATTTGTCTTTCTCTGGTTGGCTTACTTCACTTAGTATGATAATCTCTAGGTCCATCCGTGTTGCTGCAAATGGCATTATTTCCTTCTTTTTTATGGCTGTAATCCATTGTGTATATGTACCACATCTTCTTTACCATTCATCTGTTGATGGACACTTAGGTTGCTTCCATGTCTTGGCTACTGTAAATAGTGCTGCTATGAACATTGGGATGCATGTATCTTTTGTGAATAATCCAGGTATTATTCACAATTACGATTGTTCTCAATTTCCCACACTGTGGGAGAATTATATATCCCTGCCCTTTTGAATTCAGAATGTCCATGTGATTTGCTTTGCCACAAATCGAAGTGAAAGTGTGTGTGTATTTGCCTTGGCTCTTTCCCGTTTGTGGGTGGGACACCTACAGATGTCCAAATGAAGACTGCTCTATCAACCATCACATACCAGAGTGATGTCCACTGAGGCCTCTCCTTTTCCCCTCTGGCTACTCCCTTTAGCCAACACCAAGACCATCAGCCCAAGTAGACAACATTTCTCAAGGTCACAGATAGTAATTTTTTCCTCCTCGCCTTTATTGCCCTCACTAGCAGCCCATGTTTGCTAGCCTCATTTGCCAACATTTTCCTTTTGTCAGGACTCCGCTTGCCACATTCAGGCTGTAATGCTGACCTCAAACCCAACCTACGGTCAAGGGGGTTTCCTGCTCACTGGAAAAGAACAATGGGTGGACCTGCGGTACAGTGGGGAAAAAAACCTTTGTTGTCACCGAGATTTGGAGACCACTGATGGCTGCAGCATAATTTACTCTACCCTGGCTGCTTCACCAGAATTTGAATATGTGGCAATAGAGATGGCAAATAAATGAGAGAATTCGGAAAACATTTATGAAGAGCAATAGTTCCAAAGTGTTATTGCTTAAGGTATATGAAAAGAAAGTGAAGCCTGCTGTGTTTGAACCTACATTTTAAGAAAAGTTGCAAGTTCTTATATCCAGCGATATCTATTCCTAGCTCAAGTAATTTTTTTCAAAGTTTTAGTGATTTCTCTACTTGCTTTTGTTCCTTTTATTTAATCTCACACACAAAAAATTGACTCAATATTATTCCATCATCTCCAGGTGACATTTAAAGATTGAATTAATTCAGCAAGCTCTGATTTATGTGGCTCTGATAAGCCATGACATTTCCCAAATGAGTCTATAAAAAATGCATAGATGATAGATTCTCCTGATGCGCTGAGGGTATAATGATGATTTCTACACTAAAGAAATACATAAATTCTACCTTTTAAATTGTCAGTGTATACCTATATCCTCTTGATTTAGGGAGTAAAATGAATATATTATGAGAGAAGTGCTGTTCTTCAAAATTTAGAGACTATTCTCTGATTAAGTAAGACGCCTTTGGACAAGAAACTATCCTCTCACAGCCACTTCCTAACCTTGTAATGGAAATACATATAATTTACAACTGTTTTATAATGGTTTTATGGCAAAGGAATGACCACATATATCCTAAAGCTATCATTCACCTTTCCTTTTCAATAAACAAAACTGTATCTTTTCATATAGGCTGTTACTAGCCAGGGCTTTCACATGCACACTCTCATTTAATTCTATTAACAACTCAGAAGAGCATCATTGCACTCATTTTGCAAGTAAGGATACTGAGTTTCAGAGAAGTTGAGGTTTTTCTATGAAACATTTATTATAAATTTAAGCCACAGAATTATACATAGTAGAGCAAAAACTCAAACCTCCAAATCCTGGCTCCCGGTATATTCAGTCAGCTTGGTATCCTTTAATCCAGCCTTAAAACACTCCTCTACTATGGATAAAGCCACAGGTATCATATTAACTGCTTCCTCCATCTCTCCAGCTATGCTTTCTGCTGGCCCATCAGGCTCTCCTTGCTCCTCTGGGTCTCACTAACCCCAGTTGCAGAGCCTGCACTGCCTATCCTATCTGTGCTTTGACATCGAAGTTCTCCTGGGCTCCTTAGCTCCTGTTTTACGTCTTTCTCAAGTGACATCAAACCTAGTCCCTTCCATCTCACTCCTGGCCTTAGCTTTCCAGGTGGTCTAAAGCCCTAAATGCTATACTTTGCAGAGAACCCAGCATCCTTCCACTTTCACGTTTTATGCATTCTTTACACATATATGTGCATAGTGGGCTCTTATACAAAACTACTCATCTGTCCTACATTTTTAGTCCTTCAACCTGTTTCCCTGTGTAAATAATTCACATCTGAATCCAACCCAGAACTAATAAAATGATTTTGATGTCTATTCTTCCTACCTAGATGATTTGGGATTTGCTTTGTTTGATTCTAGGTCACACACACATAACTGGTCACAGTGACTCCCCGCAGCCCACAAACACATTTGCCACTTGTATTTTACACACAAGTCCTCAGTTCAAAAGCACATGTCAAAGGAAGTCAACAATTGTAAACAACCTCAAAAAATATGCCACGACTCAGGGACAACTTGCACGAGGGATGTCAACACATGTTGCCTTAACAAACGTAATTCTTCTTGACCAGATACGTCCCAGGCAGCACAGCGGTCAAAAGATTTGCTGGTATATATATGGTAAATTGGGAAAAGCATAGGGCAATGTAGCAATTCCTTTTTTGCTAACCAAGTCATCGTCGTCACTGTCCCTGGCCCTAATCTAGAGATTTAATAAGAAAAGGATTTTTAAATGGTCACAATAATTTGTAAGTCTGGTGGAAAAACTCAAACTGAGATGATCTGGCAAAAATGAACCTAAAGCTTTCCCAATGCATGAAGAGCCAGTGCCTTTTATTATCTAAGAAAATTTTTATTGTTGTTGTTCAAACATATAATTCATGCCTGCACTTCTCTTATATCCTGCAGAGGGTCTGTCACAAGGCTGGGTGCTTACATCATGGTGCAGCAGAAGACTCCTGGACTGGAAATCAGGCCACAGGCTTCCTGCTCCAAGCCCTGCCTTTACCTTACAAACTGTCTTTTAACTTCTCCAGACCTCTGGGTGCTCATCTGTGGCATGAGGGCAACGGCCTAGATGATCTCTTCCAACTCTAACTAGTTGGGCTCATGTGACTTCCTTCAACCCACACTGGTTGACAGTAATAGGCTTATGCAAATCATTTCCTGACCCCCCTCTTAAAACTCCAAGGTTGGCAGAGTTCCTTTCTGCAAATCTGCTGGTAGGCATCTCAGTCAAAGATACCATACAAAAGGAAAATAACTGGAAACAGTGTAGAAAATGAGAACAGTATCTTTGTCAGAGCCAGCGGGTTAAGCCAAACTTAGGGAATTGCTCATTGCAACAAAGAATGAGGGCAGATGAAAGCGAAAAAAATTGAAAAGAAAAAATAGAACTGTTATTCCTATGGGCCACTGACTTTATCAAATCCTGACAAGCCTCTTGACCTTGATTCTCCCTGCCTCAGCAATATTGCCTATGATGAATTCAGCAATAACTGCTAGCCTGGGCTGGTTTTGTGAATGCCCACTAGTCAGCATTCACCACTTCTGAGCAAAGAGCTAGCGGCTGAAGAGCATTTAGTTTTTTTGCCAATATCTCTTCTGTTCCTCATCTTTAGAAAGGAAAAAAAAATTTGGCCTGACACAATAATAAAGTGATATGCATAGCTGTACTCTCCTCATGCAGCTCCCATGAAGTTATTAATTCCAGCTTTCAACTGTCTTTATAAGCAATCAAATAAATGTTAAATTATTAAGAAGCCAGACTGTTATTTATTTATCCACATATGAGCTCCTACCAGCACCTATAAAGGCTGCTTCTCCTGCACTGTTTCTGCTTCTTCCAGTGCCATGACCATCCTCTTAGTTACCAAAGCTGAAAGCCTTAGCACTATCACCGAACTTTCCCTTCTCTAGCCCCCAAATCTGGTCAGTTGACCCAGTCTCTCACCTGTACCTCTAAAATGTTTTTGAAATTCACTCTGCCTTCCCCACTCCTGCTATCACTCTCCTGCTTATCCCATAATTCACCTTGCCTAGACCATTAAAAAAAAGTTCTCTTTTTTCCTCCCTACTTCGTCTCCCCTTTCTGTGATCTATCTTCCTTTGAAATAATCTTCCTGAACTTCATGTCACAGCTCTGCTCAAAACTTAGAATTCTTCTTTAGTTACAGGATAAAGTCCAAATCCCCTTGGCCTAGCATTAAAGCACTGTTGGCTTGTATTTCTAAAATATGTTCTCCATTGGGATTCCCTGGTGGCGCACTGGTTAAGAATCCACCTGCCAGTGCAGGGGACGTGGGTTCGAGCCCTGGTCCAGGAAGATCCCACATGCCACGGGAGCAGCTAAGCCCATGCACGACAACTACTGAGCCTGCACTCTAGAGCCTGTGAGCCACAACTACTAAACCTGTGTGCTGCAACTACCAAAGCCCATGTGCCTAGAGACCGTGCTCCGCAACAAGAGAAGCCACCACAATGAGAAGCCCATGCACCGCAACAAAGAGTAGCCCCCACTTGCTGCAACTAGAGAAAGCCTGTGTGCAGCAACAAAGACCCAATGCAGCCAAAAATAATAATTTATAAATTTATAAAAAATAAACTATGTTGTCCATAAAATACGATTTTTAGGTTAATTAGCTGTCACAATTAATTGTACGTGTCACTTTGGCTAGGTCATGTAACCCAGATATTTGCTCGAACATGAGTCTAGATGTTTCTATGAAGATATTTTTAGATGAGTGTTAACATTTAAATCAGTAGACTTTGAGCAAAGCAGATTATCCTCTATAATGTTGGTGGTTCTCATCCAATCAGTTGAAGGCCTTAGGAGAATAAAGACTGACCTCCCTGAGTAAAAAAAAAAAAATTCTGCCAGCAAACTGCCTTTGGACACAAATTGCAATACAGCAGCTCTTCCCTGGGTCTATAGCCTGCCAGCCTTTCCTGTATATTTTGAACTTGCCAGCCTCCACAATTCTGTGTAATAATTCCTTAACATATCAATCAATCTCTCTCTCTCTGCCCCTCCCCCCCCCCATATTGGTTTTGTTTCTCTGGAGAACCCTGTATTAGCTTAATGCAAAAAAAGTTCAGTGGACAAATGCTTTCAGGAAATGCTAATGTGAACAAGAAAGAATACATTTTTTATAGTGAGTCTTCTAAAATCTAATAATATTCTCGTGTGCACTCTAAAACACTAAGTCATGCTAGTTTGTGTCCCAAAACTCAGAGGAAGAAAAACACTGTAGTTTGAACCAGCCGGGAAAAGAGGATGGCAGAACATTCTTAGGGCGAGAACATCTACTTACCTAGGTAACTCCTTGGTTATGAATTCTGAGGCTCTACCTACAAGCACAGCCCAGATGTGAGAAGTCTACAATTTGCCTTCAATTGTTCTACACGATAAATGAGCTGGAAACTTGGAGTTGTCTTCTGCTATCTAAGTGAGGGACTTGAGAAACTTTGGACTTGTGTGTCTAAATGAACACAACTGGGGCAGACCTGAGATTAGAATGTGACTCCTACACCAGGCTGAACTGAGGATGTAGACTAAACGTGGAAGAAGAGGTGAGTCACAGGTGAAAAGAAAGACTAGAGATCAAAAAAGAGACTGAAAAGGCAGAGTCTCGGAGGAGGGAATCATCCACAAAGTGAACAAGTTCACACTGGAAAAGAAAGGGGATTTGACACCTCTGGGATAAGAGAGGGAACTCAAGGGTGAAAAGGAAAGGAGCATGACAGAAACATTCTGAGGCAGGGAGGAGGGAAGTTGGAGAATCACGTTAAATTCTTTCATCATCTCAGAAAATTGGAAGGCTTAGGGGGAGGAAGAGTAGGCTTCAGATTCAGGCCTGTGATGCGAATCCTGGCTCTATTACTTAACTATTCATGTAACTAAGACAAGCTACTTTTCTCCACGGTACTGAGGTAAAATATGGCAATACAGAAAGAAATCGATGAAGGTTTATTACCATTACATTTTTGTTGTAATGAAGCACTAGCCTTATTTATTTAACAGATGGTTTATGTAGTACTTACTATATGCCAAGCACTACTTAACAAGCTTTACACGTATTATCCTACTGAATCATCAGAGTAACCCTATCAGGTAGGTGTGATTATTATATCCCATTTTACTGATGAGTAAATCAGGGCCAAAGAGGTTAAGTATCTTTCTAAAGGTAATAAGTGGTATAGAAGTTAGATAAAGAGGTATATTTTTAGATATGCTAGAAGCCAAGCACCTTTATCCCCAACCAGAGGTTCATCAGTTTGAAGTATTAATTGTGCACTCACTGCTAAGTATATTGGGGCCAGAGAGGTCAAGTCTCTTTCTTCACAAAAAACAACAAAATTAAAAATAGTAAACAAAATTATTATAACACAGTCTGAAACATGACATCTAAAAGTCAAAATACATTTAGGGATTCTGTATTTTTGGCATTCTGTGAAAGGAAATCCTCTTATAATATTAAGTCTGTTGTTCAATTTTTAGCAGTTACATAAGTTTCTAGAAATCCATAATATATAAAAATAGAGACCCTCTGCTGCACTTACACATGAGACAAAAAAATTTATATTTTAGGATAAAGCATCTGCTCAGAGTATCTTCAAACTGTGATACCTAAGTATGGTTTACCTGTATGTAAATTCACACATGCAGGAATCAAAAAAGGTTATAGAACAAATTAGGAAATTATTAAAATTTGCAATGATTGTAATCCTCATCTTTTGTTCCACTTTGAAGGTTACAAGTACTTCCACATACACACATTCTATTCTGATTGATCCCATGGTGGGCAGTGGCCATGTGACACAGCTGGAAGGGCACAGTTTTGGAATCAGGGAAATGGGGTCTGATGCTTCTTTTCCCTGAAGCTGGCTGCTATGTAATGTTAAAAATTTCTTTAAATACTTCATGACTAAATTTTCTCAACTCCAGAAATGAAGAGAACAATTACTACACCAAGTTTTGTACAATTAAAATAATGCACTTAAAAATTTCTGATACCCAGCCTGGCTCATTTCAGGGAGAAGGATAAACTAAAATCTACCAGAGGCTTAGTTCTCCTGGTCCATCTGAGCCCACCCCACTCAGTGAAAATAAAGTCACTATTCACATTGTCCATGTTCTTGTAAAGGAAATATTGTGATTTTGGAGTTTTATTATGTGTGGGAAAGAAAGTGACTACTTCACGTGGCTTTTCCTACTAGTGTGTCTTGACATCTCTAAACCTCTCTCCTTCAAACTGAGATAAAAATTCAGTTTTACTCAGAAAAGCCACAGGTTTGAATTTAAATCAACGGGCACAGAAAAGAGGCCTACACCTTATATTCATGCTGCAGATCCAGCACTATTTGGATAGTATCTTTAAAAATATCGAGGGCTAAATGCCATACAGTATCCTGGATTGGATTTTGGAACAGAAAAAGGACATCAATGGAAAAAGTAGTAAAATATGAAAAAAGTCTGGAGTTTAATTACTACTGTTAATTTTTTACTTCTCACAAATGTACCAGGGTTATAGTACCAGGGTTATTCAAGATGATAACATTAGGGGAAACCAGGTGAGAAGTATACAGGAACTCTTGGTTCTATCTGTGCAACTTTTCCATTGTCTAAAATTATGTCAAAATCACAAATTTATTTTAAAAAATTATTAAGGGGACCTAAGTTTCTTACTGTTGGAGGAGGGAGTTATAAGTACAAAAAGGGGAAACAGAGATGGAGTCAAGATGGCAGTGTGAGAAGACATGAAATTAGCATCTCCTCACAACTAAGGCACCTGCCAGCCACTGGTGGGGCACTCTGATGCCCAAGGAGATGGGAGGAAGCCCAGAGTGAAAGGCCCAGAATTGGGCAAAAGTTCCTGTGGTGGGAGTTCCAAGTCTGAAACACCAGACTAACAGAGAATCTCAGACCCCAGGGAATATTCATTGGAGTGAGGTCTCACAGAGGTCCTCATCTCAGCACCAAGACCCAGCTCTACCCAATAGCCTACAAACTCCAGTGTTGGAAGCCTCAGGCCAAACAACGAGTAAAACAGGAACACAATCTCACTCATAAAAAGAAAACAGAAAAAAATGAGACGGTAAAAAAAATGTCACAAATAAAGAAGCAAGGTAAAATCTTACAAGATCAAATAAATGAAGAGGAACTAGGCAATCTATCTGAAAAAGAATTCAAAGTAATGATAGTAAAGATAATCCAGAATCTCGGAAATAGAATGGAGAAAATACAAAAATGTTTAACAAAGATCTAGAAGAACAAAAGAAAAAACAGAGATGAAAAACACAATAATTGAAATGAAAAAATACACTAGAAGGAATCAATAGCAGAAAAACTGAGGCAGAAGAACGAATAAGTGAGCTGGAAGACAAAATGGTGGAAATAACTGCCGAAGAGCAGAATAAAGAAAAAAAAGAATGAGAAGAATTGAAGACAATCTCAGAGCCATCTGGGGCAACACTAAACACACCAACATTCGAACTATTGGGCTCTCAGAAGAAGAAGAGAAAAACAAAGGGTCTGAGAAAATATTTGAAGAGATTATAGTTGAAAACATCCCTAACATGAGAAAGGAAATAGTCACCCAAGTCTAGGAAGCACAGAGAGTCCCATACAGGATAAACCGTAGGAAAAATACACCAAGACACATATTAATCAAACTCACAAAAATTAAATTCAAAGAAAAAATATTAAAAGCAGCAAGGGAAAAACAAAAAAACATAAAAAGGAACCCCCATAAGGTTATCAGCTGATTTTTCAGTGGAAACTCTGCAGGTCAGAAGGGAGTGGCAGGATATACTTAAAGTGATGAAAGAGAAAAATCTACAACCAAGATTACTCTACCCAGCAAGGATCTCACTCAGATTCGATAGAGAAGTCAAAAGCTTTTCAGACAAGCAAAAGCTAAGAGAATTCAGCACCACCAAACCAGCTTTACAATAAAGGCTAAAGAAACTTCTCTAAGCAGGAAACACAAGAGAAGAAAAAGACCCACAAAAACAAATCCAAAACAATTAAGAAAATGGTAACAGGAACATACATATCGATAATAACCTTGAATGTAAAAGGAATAAATGCCCCAACCAAAAGACAAATACTGGCTGAATGGATACAAAAAAAAGAGCCATATGTATGCTGTCTACAAGAGACCCACTGCAGACCTAGGGACACATAGAGACTGAAAATGAAGGGATGGAAAAAGATATTCCATGCAAATGGAAATCAAAAGAAAGCTGGAGTAGCAATACTCATATCAGATAAAATAGGCTTCAAAATAAAGACTGTTATAAGAGATAAGGAAGGCCACTACGATAATGATCAAGGGATCAATACAAGAAGAAGATATAACAATTATAAATGTTTATGCACCCAACATAGGATCACCTCAATACATAAGGCAAATGCTAACAACCATGAAAGGGGAAATCAACAGTAATGCAATAATAGTGGGGGACTTTAACACCCCACTTACACCAATGGACAGATCATCCAAACAGAAAATAAATAAGGAAACACAAGCTTTAAATGACACAATAGACCAGAAAGATTTAACTGATATTTATAGGACATTCCACACAAAAGTGGCAGAATACACTTTCTTCTCAAGTGTACATGGAACATTCTTCAGGACAGATCACATTGTGGGTCACAAATCAAGCCTCATAAAAATTAAGAAAATTGAAATCATATCAAGCATCTTTTCGAACCACAACTCTATGAGATTAGAAATCAATTACAGGAGAGAAACTGTAAAAAAAAAACACAAATACATGGAGGCTAAACAGTGTGCTAAATAACCAAGACATCACTGAAGAAATCAAAGAGGAAAAAAAAAATACATGTGAACAAATGACAATGAAAACATGATGACCCAAAACTTATGGGAAGTAGCAAAAGCAGTTCAATGAAGGAAGTTTATAGCAATTAAATCTCACCTCAGAAAACAAGAAAAATCTCACATAAAAATCTAACCTTACACCTAAGCAACTAGAGAAAGAAGAAGAAAGAGAACCCAAAGTCAGCAGAAGAAATCATAAAGATCAGAACAGAAATAAATGAAATAGAAACAAAGAAAACAATAGCAAAGATAATACAACTAAAAGTTGGTTCTTTGAGAAGATAAACAAAATTGATAAACCTCTAGACACACTCATCAAGAAAAAAAGGGAGAGGACTCAAATCAATAATTAGAAATGAAAAAGGAGAAATCAGAATCGACACTACAGAAATACAAAGGATTATGAGAGACTACTACAATCAACTATATGCCAATAAAATGGACAACCTCAAAGAAATGGACAAATTCTTGAGAAGGTACAATTTTCCAAGACTGAACCAGGAAGAATTGGAAAATATACACAGACCTATCACAAGTAATCAAATTAAAACCGTAATTAAAAATCCTCCAACAAACAAAAGTCCAGGACCAGATGGCTTCACAGGTGAATTCTATCAAACATTTAGAGAAGAGCAAACACTCATCCTTCTCAAACGCTTCCAAAAAATTGCAGAGGGAGAAACACTACCAAATTCAATCTATGAAGCCACCATCACCCTGTTACCAAAAACAGAAAAAAATATCACAAAAAAGGAAAATTATAGACCAATATCACTGATGAACATAGATGTAAAAACCCTGAACAAAATACTAGCAAACAGAATCCAGCACCACATTAAAAAGATCATACACCAAGCTCCCCTGGTAGCACAGTGGTTAAGAATCTGCCTGCCAATGCAGAGGACATGGGTTCAAGCCCTGGTCCAGGAAGATCCCACATGCTGCAGAGCAACTAGCCCGTGCGTCACAACTATTGAGCCTGCACTCTAGAGCCCACAAGCCACACTACTGAGCCAACATGCCTAGAGCTTATGCTCCACAACAAGAGAAGCCACCACAATGAGAAGCTCACACACTGCAACAAAGAGTAGCCCCTGCTTGCCACAACTAGAGAAAGCCTGTGCACAGCAAGAAGACCCAATGCAGCCAAAAATAAATAAATAAATAAAATAAATTAAGGGAAAAAAAGGATCATACATCATGATCAAGTGGGATTTATCCCAGGGATGCAAGGATCCTTCAATATACACAAATCAATCAATGTGAAGTCCATATATGACAAACCCACAGCAAGCATCATACTCAGTGGTGAAAAACTGAAAACATTCCCACTAAGATCAGGAACAAGACAAGGATGTCCACTTTTGCCAATTTTATTCAATATAGTTTTGGAAGTCCTAGCCAAGGCAATCAGAGAAGAAAAATAAATAAAAGGAATACAAATTGGAAAAGACGAAGTAAAACTGTCACTGTTTGCCAATGACATGATTCTATACATAGAGAATCCTAAATATGCCACCAGAAAACTACTAAAACTAACCAATGAATTTGTTAAGTGTGCAAGACCCAAAATTAATGCACAGAAATCTCTTGCATTCCTATTCACTAATGACGAAAAATCTGAAAGAGAAATTAAGGAAATGCTCCCATTTACCATTGCAACAGAAAGAATAAAATACCTAGGAATAAACCTGCCTAAGGAGGTGAAAGACTTGTACTCAAAAAACTGTAAAACACTGATGAAATAATATCAGATGGAAAAATATACCATGCTCTTGGACTGGAAGAATCAATATTGTGAAAATGACAGTACTACCCAAAGCAATCCACAGATTGAGTGCAATCCCTATCAAACTGCCAGTGGCATTCATCACAGAACAAAAAATTTTACAATTCGTATGGAAGCACAAAAGACCCTGAATAGCCAAACTAATCTTGACAAAGAAAAATGGAGTTGGAGAAATCAGGCTCCCTGACTTCAAACTATATCATAAAGCTACAGTAATCAAGACAGTATGGTACTGGCACAAAAACAGAAATATAGATCAATGGTACAGGATAGAATGCCCAGAGGTAAACCCACGCACATACAGGCACCTAATATATGACAAAAGAGGCAAGAACATACAATGGAGAAAAAACAGCCTCTTCAATAATCGGTTCTGGGAAAACTAGACAGCTACATATAAAACAATGAAATTACAACACTTCCTAACACCATATACAAAAATAAATTCCAAATGGATTAAAGATCTAAATGTAAGGCCAGACACTATCAAACTCTTAGAGGAAAACATAAGCAGAATACTCTATAACATAAATCAGCAAGATCCTTTTTGACCCATCTCCTAGAGAAAGGGAAATAAAAACAAAAATAAACAAATGGGACCTAATGAAACATAACAGCTTTTGCACAGCAAAGGAAACCATAAACAAAAAGACAACCTTCGGAATGGGAGAAAATATTTGTAAATGAAAAAACAGACAAAAGATTAATCTCCAAAATATACAAACAGCTCATGGAGCTCAAAATCAAAAAAACTAACAATTCAGTTAAAAAATGGGCAGAAGACCTAAATAGACATTTCACCAAGGAAGAAATACAGATGACCAAGGGCACATGAAAGATGCTTAACATCACTAATTATTAGAAAAATGCAAGTCAAAACCACAATGAGGTATCACCTCACTCTGGTCAAAATGGCCATTATCAAAAAATCTAGAAACAGTAAAGGCTCGAAAGGGTGTACTGATAAGTGAACCCTCCAGCACTGTTGGTGGGAATGTAAATTAATATAACCAGTATGGAAAACAGCATGGAGGTTCCTTAAAAAATTAAAAATAGAACAACATATGACCCAGCAATCCCACTACTGGGCATATACCCTGAAAACCATAATTCAAAAAGAGTCATGTACCAAAATGTTCATTGCTGCACTATTTAGAATAGCCAGGACATGCAAGAAATCTAAATGTCCATCCACAGATGAATGGATAAAGAATATGTGGCGAAAAAATTTTAATCCACTTGACTGTTGATGGGTGGGGTTGGGTTCTCCCCCTCTTGGTTGTCTGGGCTCAGGCAACCCAACACTGGAGCCTACCTGGGCTCTTTGGTGGGGCTAATGACAGACTCTGGGAGGGCTCACGCCAAGGAGCACTTCTCCGAACTTCTGCTGTCAGTGTCCTTGTCCCCATGGTGAGTCACAGCCCCTGCCTCTGCAGGAGACCGTCCAACACTAGCAGGACTCTAATTTCCCTTATCAAAGTGAGCTCTCAACGCTAAGGCTGCTGCTGCCACCACCAAGAAGCCTGTGTGTGAGCACAAGTCACTATCCACACCTCTGCTCCCAGGAGCTGTGCAGCCCGCCACTGCCAGGGTCCCGTGATCCAGGGACAACTTCACTGGGAGAACTCATGGTGCGCCTCAGGCTGGTGCAATGTCATGTTGGCATCTGCTGCCACAGGCTCGCCCGCACACCGTGCCCTTCCCTCCCCCTGGCCTGAGTGAGCCAGAGCCCCCGAATCATCTGCTCCTTTAACCCCATTCTGTCTGAGCAAAGAACAGACCCCTCAGGCAACCTACACGCAGAGGCGGGGCCAAATCCAAAGCAGAACTCCAGGAGCAGTGCAAACAAAGAAGAGAAAGGGAAATTACTCCCAACCGCCTCAGGAGCAGCGGATTAAATCTCCACAATCAATGTGATGTACCCTGCATCTGTGGAATACCAGAATAAACAATGAATCATCCCAAATTGAGGAGGTGGACTTTGAGAGCAAGATTTATTATTTTTTCCCCTTTTCCTCTTTTTGTGAGTGTGTATGTGTATGCTTCTGTGTGAGATTCTGTCTGTACCGCTTGGCTTTCACCATTTGTCCTAGGGTTCTATCTGTCCATTTTTTTTTTGTTTTATACTTTAAAAAATATTTTTTCTTATTATTTTTTATTTTAATAACTTTATTTTATTTTATCTTAATTTATTTTATTTTATCCTCTTCCTTCCTTCCTTCCTTTCTTTTTCTCCCTTTGATTCTGAGCCATGTGGATGAAAGGCTCTTGGTGCTCCAGCCAGGAGTCAGTGCTGTGCCTCTGAGGTGGGAGAGCCAACTTCAGGACACTGGTCCACAAGAGACCTCCCAGCTCCACGTAATATCAAATGGTGAAAATCTCCCAGAGATCTCCATCTCAACACCAAGACCCAGCTTCACTCAACGACCAGCAAGCTACAGTGCTGGACACACTATGCCAAACAACTAGCAAGATAGGAACACAACCCGACACATTATTAGAGAGGCTGCCTAAAATCATAATAAGGCCACAGACATCCCAAAACACACCAACAGACGTGGACCTGCCCACCAGAAAGACAAGATCCAGCCTCATCCACCAGAACATAGGCACTAGTCCACTCCACCAGGAAGCCTACACAAACCACTGAACCAACCTTAGCCACCGGGGACAGACAACAAAAACAACAGGAACTACGAACCTGCAGCCTGCAAAAAGGAGACCCCAAACACAGCAAGATAAGCATAATGAGAAGACAGAAAAACACACAGCAGATGAAGGAGCAAGATAAAAACCCACCAGACCTCACAAATGAAGAGGAAATAGGCAGTCGACCTGAAAAAGAATTCAGAATAATGATAGTAAAGATGAACCAAAATCTTGGAAATAGAATAGAGAAAACGCAAGAAACATTTAACAAGGACCTAGAAGAACTAAAAAGGAAACAAACAATGATGAACAACACAATAAATGAAATTAAAAATACTCTAGATGGGATCAATAGCAGAATAACTGAGGCAGAAGAACGGATAAGTGACCTGGAAGATAAAATAGTAGAAATAACTACTGCAGAGAACAGTAAAGAAAAAATAATGAAAAGAGCTAAGGACAGTCTCAGAGACCTCTGGGACAACATTAAACGCAAAAACATTTGAATTATAGGGGTCCCAAAAGAAGAAGAGAAAAAGAAAGGGACTGAGAAAATATTTGAGGAGATTATAGTTGAAAACTTCCCAAATATGGGAAAGGAAATAGTTAATCAAGTCCAGGAAGCACAGAGACTTCCATACAGGATAAATCCAAGGAGAAACATGCCAAGACACATATTAATCAAACTATCAAAAATGAAATACAAAGAAAACATATTAAAAGCAGCAAGGGAAAAACAACAAATAACACAAAAGGTTAACAGCTGATCTTTCAGCAGAAACTCTGCAAGACAGAAGGGACCGGCAGGACATATTTGACGTGATGAAGGAGAAAAACCTACAACAAAGATGACTCTACCCAGCAAGGATCTCATTCAGATTTGATGGAGAAATTAAAAACTTTACAGACAAGCAAAATCTGAGAGAGTTCAGCACCACCACACCAGCTTTACAACAAATGCTAAAGGAGCTTCTCTAGGCAAGAAACACAAGAGAAGGAAAAGACCTACAATAACAAACCCAAAACAATTAAGAAAATGGGAATAGGAACATACATATCGATAATTACCTTAAATGTAAATGGATTAAATGCTCCCACCAAAAGACACAGATTGGCTGAATGGATACAAAAACAAGACCCATATATATGCTGTCTACAAGAGACCCACTGCAGACCTGGGGACACATACAGACTGAAAGTGAGGGGATGTAAAAAGATATTCCATGCTAATGGAAATCAAAAGAAAGCTAGAGTAGCAATTCTCATATCAGACAAAATAGACTTTAAAATAAAGACTATTAGAAGAGACAAAGAAGGACACTACATAATGATCAAGGGCTCAATCCAAGAAGAAGATATAACAATTGTAAATATTTATGCACCCAAACTAGGAGCACCTCAATACATAAGGCAAATACTAACAGTCATAAAAGGGGAAATCGACAGTAACATATAATAGTAGGGGACTTTAACACCCCACTTTCACCAATGGACAGATCATCCAAAGTGAAAATAAATAAGGAAACACAAGCTTTAAATGATACTTTAAACAAGATGGACTTAATTGATATTTATAGGACATTCCATCCAAAAACAACAGAATACACATTCTTCTCAACTGCACATGGAACATTCTCCAGGATAGATCATATCTTGGGTCACAAATCAAACCTTGGTAAATTGAAGAGAATTGAAATTTTATCAAGTATCTTTTCTGACCACAATGCTATGAGACTAGATATCAATTACAGGAAAAGATCTGTAAAAAAATACAAACACATGGAGGTTAAACAATACACTAGTTAATAACGAAATGATCACTGAAGAAATCAAAGAGGAAATAAAAAAATACCTAGAAACAAATGACAATGGAAACATGACGACCCAAAATGGGATGCAGCAAAAGCAATTCTAAGAGGGAAGTCTATAGCAATGCAATCCTACCTTAAGAAACAGGAAACATTTCAAATGAACAACCTAAACTTACATCCAATGCAAATAGAGAAGAAGAACAAAAAAACCCCCAAAGTTAGCAGAAGGAAAAAAATCATAAAGATCAGATCAGAAATAAATGAAGAAGAAATGAAGGAAACAATAGCAAAGATCAATAAAACTAAAAGCTGTTTTTTTGAGATGATAAACAAAATTGATAAACCACTAGCCAGACTTATCAAGAAAAAAAGGGAGAAGACTCAAATCAATAGAATTAGAAATGAAAACAGAGAAGTAACAACTGACACTGCAGAAATACAAAAGATCATGAGAGATTACTACAAGCAACTCTATGCCAATAAAATGGACAACCTGGAAGAAATGGACAAATTCTTAGAAATGCACAACCTGCTGAGAGTGAACCAGGAAGAACTAGGAAATATGGACAGACCAATCACAAGCACTGAAATTAAAACTGTGATTTAAAATCTTCCAAGAAACAAAAGCCCAGGACCAGATGACTTCACAGGCAAATTCTATCAAACATTTAGAGAAGAGCTAATACCTATCCTTCTCAAACTGTTCCAAAATATAGCAGAGGAAAGAACACTCCCAGATTCGTTCTATGAGGTCACCATCACCCTGATACCAAAACCAGACAAAGATGTCACAAAGAAAGAAAACTGCAGGCCAACATCACTGATGAACATACATGCAAAAATCCTGAACAAAATACTAGCAAACAGAAACGAACAGCACATTAAAAGGATCATACACCATGAACAAGTGGGGTTTATCCCAGGAATGCAAGGATTCCTCAATATATGCAAATCAGTCAATGTGATACACCATATAAACAAATTGAAGGAGAAAAACCATGTGATCATCTCTATAGATACAGAGAAAGCTTTTGACAAAATTCAACACCCATTTATGATAGAAACCCTACAGAGAGTAGTCATAGAGGGAGCTTTCTTCAACATAATAAAGGCCATACATGACAAACCCACAGTGAACATCGTCCTCAATGGTGAAAAACTGAAAACATTTCCACTAAGATCAGGAACAAGGTAAGGTTGCCCACTCTCATCACTATTAGTTAACATAGTTTTGGAAGTTTTAGCCACAGCAATCAGAGAAGAAAAAGAAATAAAAGGAATCCAAATTGGAAAAAAAGAAGTAAAACTATCACTGTTTGCAGATGACATGATACTATACATAGAGAATCCCAATGATGCTACCAGAAAACTACTAGGGCTAATCAATGAATTTGGTAAAGTAGCAGGATACAAAATTAATGCACAGAAATCTCTGGCATTCCTATACACTAAGGATGAAAAATCTGAAAGTGAAATTAAGAAAACACTCCCATTTACCATTGCAACAAAAAGAATAAAATATCTAGGAATAAACCTACCTAAGGAGACAAAAGACCTGTATGCAGAAAATTATAAGACACTGATGAAAGAAATTAAAGATGATACAAATAGATGGAGAGATATACCATGTTCTTGGATTGGAAGAATCAACATTGTGAAAATGACTCTACTGCCCAAAGCAATCTACGCATTCAATGCAATCCCTATCAAACGACCACGGGCATTTTTCACAGAACTAGAACAAAAAATTTCACAATTTGTATGGAAACACAAAAGACCCCAAATAGTCAAAGCAATCTTGAGAACGAAAAATGGAGCTGGAGGAATCAGGCTCCCTGACTTCAGACTATACTACAAAGCTACAGTAATGTATGGTACTGGCACAAAAACAGAAATATAGATCAATGGAACATGATAGAAATCCCAGAGATAAACCCACGCACATATGGTCACCTTATCTTTGATAAAGAAGGCAAGAATAAACAGTGGAGAAAAGACAGCCTCTTCAATAAGTGGTGTTGGGAAACTGGACAGGTACATGTAAAAGTATGAGATTAGAACACGCCCTAACACTGCACACAAAAATAAGCTCAAAATGGATTAAAGATCTAAATGTAAGGCCAGAAACTATCAAACTCCTAGAGGAAAACGTAGGCAGAACACTCTATGATATAAATCACAGCAAGATCCTTGTTGACCCACCTTCTAGAGTAATGGAAATAAAAACAAAAATACACAAATGGGACCAAATGAAACTTAAAAGCTTTTGCACAGCAAAGGAAACCATAAAGAAGACCAAAAGACAACCCTCAGAATGGGAGAAAATATTTGCAAATGAAGCAACTGACAAAGGATTAATCTCCAAACAGTATTTACAAGTAGCTCATGCAGCTCAATAACAAAAAAACAAACAACCCAATCCAAAATTGGGCAGAAGACCTAAATAGACATTTCTCCAAAGAAGATACACAGATTGCCAACAAACACATGAAAGAATGCTCAACATCATTAATCATTAGAGAAATGCAAGTCAAAACTGCAATGAGATATCATATCACACCGGTCCAGGTTGGGTTCAGTTTCTGTGACATCAGTGAGAAGCAATAGTGTCCCATCTTTCTGTCCTGTCACCTCCAGTGTGTTGACTGTTAATCTCATGTGACAAGATGGGAGCCACAGTTTCAGGCATCACATGTAGAAATAATGTCTGACAGGAAAGGAAGAAGAAAGCTGTTTCCTTTCTTGTTTTCATTTTAAGAAGGAAGAAAGCCATTCCCAGACAACTTTTCCTTGTGTCCCTCAGACCATAATGGGGGCTGGGAAAGCAACTATCAGGATTCTCACACTCTAGTGTAATTTCTGCTAGCAAAGAAACTATAACAGTGAAGATGACTGTTTGTTAGGCCACTAACAATGTAAGAAAACAATTTCAAAGTTGTTAAGTTGCTTAAGGTCGCCCAGCTAGTCTATGACAGAGCTGGAACATAACAAGTCTGGACCTTCTGCTAAAAATGCCCTCTCCCAGATCACTGCATACAGATTGCATTGCCTTGCTAGGGTTACTGTGACAAAGCAACACATACTGGGTGGAGCTGAAGCAACAGAAATTTATTATTTCACAGTTTGGGAGGCTAGAAGTCCAAGGTCAAGGTGTTAACAGTTTGTTCCTTCTGAAGGCTCTGAGGAAGAACCTGTTTCATGCTTGCCCCTTAGCTTCTGGTGGTTTGCTGGAAATCCTTGGCATTCCTTGGCTTGCAGAAGTATCACTCTTATTTCTGGCTTCATCTTTACATGGTGATCTGTCAGTATCTGTCACTAAATGTCCCCTTGATATAAGAACATCAGTCATATTGGATGAGAGTCTGCCCTAATGATGTCATTTTAACTTGATTACCTGTATAAAGACCCTATCTCCTATGTCCTATATCTATAAATTTCACAAATGAAAAGTTATCCTCTCTCCACTGCCCCCAGTCACCCAGTTACCAGCCCCTAAGGAACTGTTGTTATCAGGTGCTTCTGTAGCTCTCTAGAGATTGATTATGCATTTAAATTCTTACACTGTTTTTTTTTTTTTAAATGCACACACAGAGTGATTCTCATCTCCATATCTGGTTTCATGAAGTGCTGAGGAATCTCATGAAATGTCAATGGACACTGCTTAACGTCCTTCCAAAAGAAAAGTCATTCAAATGGGAATAAGCCACAGCCTTAGTATAGCTAAGACACGCCCCACAGTCCTTTATGTTTACTACTGAGTGGTTGAAAACTTGATTGTAATTCCTATAGAATACTTAAGTTAATTCTGCCCTGACATTTTATTTTTGTTCTCTATTTATACTGACTTTAACAGTTTTCAAATATAATAGATATACAATAAAAATTGCACACATTTAATGCATACAATTTGATGACTTTAACATATGCATACACCTGTGATATCATCACCACAATCAAAGTAATGAAGATATCCATCACTTCCAAAAAAGTCACATGGCAATCACAGAATCTTTAGCTTCTCTCTGAAGTACCTAGATAATGGTATCCGATGCACATTTCCTATGTTGTTTTAAGAGATGCTAAAACCTCCACCAATTGGAAGTTAACTACTTGATGACCATGAGCCCCTTAGCCTCCAGACCTACTGGAGCCTGAGGATGGCTAATGTTAACCCCTATGACACCACCCTGTTACCTCACCATCAACCAGAGAATTGTGCACAAGCTGATCACATGCCCTGTGACTCCCCTCCCTCACCTGGCCTTTAAAAGTGCTTTCCCAGGACTTCCCTGGTGGCACAGTGGTTGATAGTCCGCCTGCCGATGCAGGGGACACGGGTTCGTGCCCCAGTCCGGGAGGATCCCACATGCCGCGGAGTGGCTGGGCCCGTGAGCCATGGCCGCTGAGCCTGCGCGTCCGGAGCCTGTGCTCCGCAACGGGAGAGGCCACAACAGTGAGAGGCCCGCGTACCGCAAAAAACAAAACAAAACACAAGTAGATTGAATCAGTAATCAAAAAACTCCCAACAAAGGAAACTCTGGAACCAGGCAGCTTCACTGAAGATTTCAACCAAACATTTAAAGAAGAATGAACACTAATCCTCTTCAAAGCCTTCCAAAATACCAAAGCAGAGAGAATACTTCCAAACTCATTTGACGAAGTTAGCATCATTTTGGTACCCAAATCAGATGATACCAAAAGAAAGGAAAACTATAGACCAATATCCCTGATAAATATAAATGCAAATATTCTCAATAAAATATTAGCAAAGAAAGTTCAAGAATGCATTTAAAGGATTATACAGCATGTTGGATTTATCTCTGGGATGCAAGGATGGTTCAACATATGCAAATCAATAAATGTAATTAATCAAATCAATAAAAGATAAAAATCACATGATCATTTCATGTGCAGATGCAGAAAAAGCACTTGATAAAATACAACATCGTTTCACGATAAAAGTTCTTAACAAACTGGGTGTAGAAGGAACATGCCTCAACATAATAAAGGCCATATATGACAAACCCACAGCTAACATAATACTCAATGGAGAAAAACAGAAAGTGTTTCCCTAAAGATCAGGAACACTGCGAGAATACCCATTCTCACCACTCATATTCAACATAGTACTGGAAGTCTTACCTAGAGCAATTAGGCAAGAAGAAAGAGGTAAACACATCCAAATTAAAGGGAAAGAAGTAAAACTGCCATCCTTTGCTAATGATATAATCTTATATATATAAGTCCCAAACAATCCCAAAGTCAAAAAACTGTTGGAATTAATAAAGATTTCAGGAAAGTGGCAGGATACAAAATAAACAAACAGAAATTAATTGCACTCCTTTACACTAATAAGGCATCTGAAAAATAAGAAAAACCATCCCATTCGCAATAGTATCAAAAACAGTAAAATACTTAGGAATAAATTTAACCAAAAGCGTGAAAGATGTGTACAGTAAAAACTACAGAACTTTGCTGACAGCAATGGAAAAAGACACAGACAAATGGAAGGATATACAATTTTCATGAATCAGAAGAATTAATATTGTTAAAATGGCTGTACTACCCAGAGCCATCTATAGATTTAATGCAATCGCCATCAAAATACCAAAGGCATTCCTCACAGAAATAAAAGAAACAATTCTAAATTTTGTGTGAAACCACAGCAGACGCCAAATAGCCAAAGCAATACTGAGAAAAAAGAACAAAGCCAGAGGTATCACACTTCCAGATTTCAAACTATGCTAAAAAGCCATACACCTCAATATAGTATGGTACTGGCACAAAAATAGACACATAGACAAATGGTATACAATTAAGAGCCCATAATTAAACTCCAGCATATATTGTTGACTAATATTTGACAAAAACAAAGTAAAATGGTGGTTATTGGGGGTGAGAAGGGGTAAGAGAGAATGGTGTTCAAGGGTACAAACTTGTAATTAGTAGTAAATAAGCCATAGAGACCTAATGCAAGGTACAATGAATACGGACAGTATTGTATTGTAATTACATACAATGATAAATACTGATATATCAGCAATCATATTACAATATATAAATGTATCAAAGTAACATGCTATATACCTTAAACTTATACAATGTTACATATCCAATTTATTCAATAAAAGAAAGGAAAAAGAATTATTGTATAGCAGGAAACCATACACCTAGAAGCAGAATGAGAGAGTGGAAGGAACTCTGGTGTAGAAGTTTAAAAATTCAGGTCCAATCCCAGCTCTTCCAAGAACTGGCCTGTGTAACTTTGTGAAAACCATATGACTTCCTTGCCTTTCATTTTTTTTCATTCATAAAGTGAGAGTAACAGCATTTACCTTAAGGGTTACTATATTTATTAAATAAGGTTATCGATGTGAAAACCTCAAGTATGTAATAAACAATAAATACATGGGAATCTGAATCTAGACTTTTTGTGATCCCCAAGTATTCATATAAGGGTCAAATGCCCTATCATCCAACTTTATGGTACTAGAATCTTGTATCACGGGGAGGTGTCACATCCCCCCTAGGGAATCCTTATACACCCCACACCATACTTCCCTAATCTGACAAACCTCACAGGTCTTTGCCAAAATTACATCAGTTGCTGAACTAGGTGACAACCAGTCTTCATTTCTTTGTAATCTCCACAGGCCCTAGTTACCATAATGCTTCCAGCACAAGCAGACTTGTGATTTATGTAGGAAATATATAAATCTAAGGGAAAACTTAAAAAACTTTGTTACTCAAAACAATGAGCTAACAATAATGGTGAGATATTCAAGCCAATCAAATTGTCTGCCTCTTAGGTATGATTTTGCTGGCAAATCCAATTCCTGTGTTAATGTAAAAGGCACACTTTTCTAGCTTACTAGGAAATGAAGCAACCATAAAAATGTAATAGAGATATCACTTCTACCTACATGGAGTTAAAAAAAAAAAAAGCAATAGGTATGTTGTATTATACAACCGAAATCTTAACAAATGTACTCTAAATTTTTACAAAATGAATCCTTTTCTAGTTATTTTTCTGAGGTTATCATAAAAATCACATTTAAAAGAAAAAAAACTATGAGACTTCTACCTATAAAATGGTGGTGATTTCCTTTCAAACATCACCCCAAAACAAGCTTAACAAGAAACACAAATGGAAACATTCTTAATGAAACTAGGTAAGTCAACCTCAAAAACAGAATATATCAAAGACCTTCCAAATGCCCTAAAGTCAAGCAAGCATGCAAAACGACTATGAGAGGACATCTCAGGCTGCACTCTCAGAGAATGGTGTCAGAGATCACGTCTTCAAATATATGGAACACCCAAAAGGCAAAACCAGTAACATCTGGAGTTTAACAGCAAGGGTTTGATCTGCACCATGTCTGTCAGATCCCATAGCTTCCAAATCTTGATGACCAGAGATAAGTGAAGGCCCAAAATTCCCACTTACATATGCAGTGTATTATAAGAAATTTTGTTATGAACAAGGAAGATTTCTGGTGGCCAGCCTAAAACATCATGACAGCTCTTTCCCAGCATGAATCTCTTGCAAAGAGGTACTGCAGAAAAAATTCATCTCATTCAAAGATGAGTAATAAGGGAAAAAGAACCAGCACTAGAGCTATATAAGCATGTCACAATTTTATTTTAATGTTTGGAGTAAAGAATAAGAAAATAAAAGAAAATCATAGTAAAAGAAATTGCCATAGAGGAAACAAAAATCAAACAGAGCAACTGAATTAGAAGGACTGAAATAATTACCTCCTTCAAAATAGCTCAACAGATGCATAATAGTTGTGGAAATAAGTGATAAAGACCACAGCAAGAAAAAAAAAAAAAACATGCTGAGGTCAGAAATAAGATTGGAGGGAAAACTCACAACTGTTATAGAAACAAATACTTTGGAAACTACATAAAGCAGATCAGACACTATTAAAAAGAGGACAAGAGAGATGAGAAAAATAAGCAAAATGAAGTGACAGAGAAGAGTTATAAATAGAGAAGATACAACGAAGTTTTAATACCTAAACCTTTTTTTCTGAAGATAATCCCAATGACAGTTCAGGGAATAAACACACTTACAAATATGTGTATGTGTATAAGCAGCTGTGCACTTCAGACTGTAGTAAAGCAGCACTTTTTAAATTGCACACTATTTCAGGCTGATATACTTAAAGTAATAACAACAATAATGTCACAACAATGTCAAACAGCTATAAAACTTTCCAATTGCTTACTCGTTTTCTCTATTTATCTCATGGGCAAACAAACCATAAACCAGCATTGGTCCACAGACCACACTTTGATTACCTGGTTTATATATAGGTGAAGAAATTGCCTAGAATGAAGCACAGAGATATCGAGATAGAGACTGAAATCTTGAAAGAAAATAGGAGACAATGGTGGACAGAATGAGAAAGAGTACCAGTAGTTAGAGTTCCTGAAAGAGAGAATACAGTAAATGGGGAATATTTTGAAGAGATATTCCCTGAGAAATTTTTATCATTTAGTGAAACTTGTAAAACCTCTGCTATGAATCACAAATCTATAGTAAAATGAACAACAAGAAGTCTATACCTAGCTATATCTATCATACTGAAAATGCAGACCACCAAAGACAAAGAAGTATCATAAAAGGAAACAGAGACAAAGATGGTAGATCTACAGAAAATCCATAATTACACTAAGTAAAATATAGAAAGATACAAACAGTATCTTCAAAAAAAGTATCTTCAAGGTGTTAAGAGAAAATTACTGTTAACCGCAAATCCTATAACTGCTTAACCAGTAATGAAAGATAGCAAAATTAACATTTTTCAGACAAACAAAAAAGAGTTCAGCAACAACAGATTCTTACTAAAGGAATTACTAAATATATATTTGAAGAAAAACAAAAGTATTAAACTCTAAAAGAAGAACTGAAATTGGAGAAGAAATGGTGAGCAAAAATATCATAAACGTCACTAAATACAAAAATGGACTATATATATAACAGTAATAACAGTAAAGAATAATTTGAACAATAAAAGGAAAACAAGCTGAAGTTAAAATATTGGCCCAAAATAACACACACATACCAATCTTCTTTCTCTCATTTGAAAGTATAAAGTTCAGAGCTCTCTTCCTGCACTGGGTTAGCACATGAGCAAATTATTTTTTACCTTTTCTAACAACCACTGGAAACTGATCGATAATCAAAAAAGGCAGGAGAAGGGACAAACACAGAGGTTGTTCAAATGATAATTTATCAGTAGATACATAATATAGATACTTCTATCTATATCATCTATTGCTATCTTATTCATTTTCACATTCTAGGCTTCTAAATATGTATATATGTGTATATATATAATTATATATATGTTACTGATATGGTATTGTCTAATTATTTAAGGCTATTGTAATTAAAATGGTAAAAAGATACTGCAATTTGTAAGCATAAGTACTAAAGATATATGCATTGACTTTCTGCTTTAGTTTTAAGGTTTTGGTTGCTTTTTACTTTTCATTTTGAAATAATTTCAAACTTGAATAAAAGTTTTAAGACTTCAAAGAGTTTCCATTTACCCTTTACCAAGATTACCCACTGTTAATATTTTACTACCTTTACCTCTCTCCTTCTTCACATTTTTTTCTGAACTATATATGAAAGTAAATAGCAGACCTGAAGTCCTTTGTTCGTAAGTGCTGTAGTGTGCATTTCCTAAGAATAAAGATATTCTCTTACATAAATACAGTGTAATCAAAATCAATAATTAAAATTGATACAATACTCTTATCTAACTACCAGCCTTATTCAAATTTCACTAATTTTCACAGTACTATTCTTTATAGATCACTTAATGGGGGGAAAAAACCTGATTCAAGATCACACATTGCATTTAGTCATCATCTCTCTTTAGTGTCTTTCAACAGGAAGACTTCACTCGTTTGTTTTTCATTCATGACCTTGATGTTTTTGAAAAGAAAAAAAACAGTGATGTTTGTAGGCCAGTTAATTTATAGAATGTCCTTCAATTCTGATGTTTTCTCATGCTTGTATTCTGCTTATGCATGTTTGGTAAGGTATGAAACTGAAGTTATGTTTTGCCTTTCTCAAGACCTATCAGGAGGTACGTGATGTCAGTTTGTCCCATTCGAGCAGACGGTAACTAATTACTTGGTTAAGGTTGGGTCTGCCAAGCTTCCCCTATGCAAAGCTACTATTTTTCCCTTTGGATTTAATACAGAATTAGGTGTATATTTTGTGGAAATCATTTTCTTCAACGGCACTGATGATTCTTGCTTGAATCAATTACTACCATAGAGGTAAAAATAACGATTACAAGTTGACGTTTTGCTGCAAGGAAAAACGTCTCCTCCCCCCATGTCTCTCTTTTGTTTTCTTTTGTAAATGTATATTAGTGTGGACTAACAAATTTTTATTTTGCTCAATGGGATATAGTCCATTATGATCATTAATCATGTTGATGCTCAAGTTGTCCCCATAATACTTTGAGCAGTATTTTCTTTTGCACAGCAAGATGTTTTAAGTTTATGTTGTACTTCCCATCCCTCAGCTCTGAAATCAGCTATGTCTCCAAGAAGAAATGGTTCTTTTTACTGGAGAATGATATTTCGAACAAAGACCTGGCCATTACATGTGATCACCACTGCTGATGTGTCTTGCTTCTAAGACATCTTAACAGAAGTGTTAGGAAATCAATTTATGTGTATACACACATGTATGAACAAGCACAAACACACACATTATGCATCCATACTGATAGCTGTACTTGCAACCCATCACTATGCTTCACTCAAATCTTCCCTTTTTCTAAATTTTTAACTCCTTTCCCCCAAAATGAGACATATGGCACCCATTACCTTAAATATATTTACTTATATATTATACATGGAAAGTAATTTTAGAATTGTTAAGCCATATGACTACAAAAATAAAATTACTTTTCAGAGTTCAGTATATCTGGTCATCAGTTATTTTCTCTTTAGTTTGAAAGTATACTGTCAAAAGACTCTTCAGAAGTTATCTTTTTCTGTTGCTAATTTGGAGTATAGTTGGGGGTAACTGTTTATATTTGTATTTCATTATAGGGAATCCTTTTCTTCATCCCCACTGAGGCTTGTTTTCTTGTGTGTGTGTGTGTGTGTGTGTGTGTGTGTGTGTGTGTGTATGTGTGTGTGTGGTTTTTTTCTACATGTGAAAGACACTAACATGTTCCAATCTTTTTTTTTTTAACATCTTTATTGGAGTATAGTTGCTTTACAATGGTTTGTTAGTTTCTGCTTTATAACAAAGTGAATCAGTTATACATATACATATGTTCCCATATCTCTTCCCTCTTGCGTCTCCCTCCCTCCCACCCTCACTATCCCACCCCTCTAGGTGGTCACAAAGCACCGAGCTGATCTCCCTGTGCTATGAGGCTGCTTCCCGCTAGCTATTGGGTTTACATTTGGTAGTGTATATATGTCCATGCCATTCTCTCACTTCATCCCAGCTTACCCTTCCCCCTCCCCATGTACTCAAGTCCATTCTCTACGTCTGTGTCTTTATTCCTGTCCTGCCCCTAGGTTCTTCAGAACCATTTTTTTTTTTTAGACTCTGTATATATGTGTTAGCATACCAATCTTTTGTGTATACTTATCTTCTGTGTTTCTTGACAATGCTGCTCCATTATTCCCTTACTTTGTTTGTTGCTTCTGAGAAGTCTAATTTAGGTATGATTCTCTCGGCCTTAAAGATATGCTTAAAGAAATAACACTCCCTTCTCCATCTTTTCCACCTCATTCCCATACATGCAATGCAGGTAAACAATTTTATTATTATTTTTTTCTTCCTTTGACTGTCTTTACAAAAATAAGTAGATACATATGTATTTGCCACTTCCTTTTCTCTCCTACACAAAAGTTAGCATCCTAGAGATACTCTTTTACACTGTTTCACCTAACAATACATCTTGGAAATCATTCTATATAAGTTCATAGGAATTTTCCTCATTCTTTTTATACTCCTGTGATACTACATTGTGTTAAAGTACCATAGATTAAATACTCTTCTATCTGTTGGTATTTATATTGTTCCTAATATTTTTCAATTACACATAATGCTGTAGTAAATGTACCTAAGCATATGCATTGTGTGTATCCTGCTGTATGGGTCTCTTTGGAATAGTTTCCTACAAGCAGGATTGCTATATCAAATGACACATACGTATTTAGTTTTCTCAAATGTTGCCAAATTGTGCCTAAGAGTAGTATAAACTTTTATTCTTACCAGCAAATTATCAGAGTCCTTGTTTTCCCAACTGTTTTTCTATAGTCTTGACACTTGAAGGACAGGATTTTTAAATGTAAAATCTATTGTTTACATTTTTCTTCCTTGTTTCTTGAAAATACTGCTCCATTGTTCCCTTATTTATTGCTTTTGAGAATTCTAATGCAAGTATAATTCTCTTGGCTTTTTAAGTCACTTGCTCTTTTTTTCCTGAAGACCCTGAGAATTTTTTGAGTTTTTAAAGTCTAATGATTTTAATAGGATATATGTTAGAGTTGATTGTTCAAGATAAATTTTCCAAGGTTCCCTCATAGATCCTTTCAATAAATAAATTTGGGTCCTTTATTTCTGGAAACTTTGATTTATAGTTTTATTTGTTTTTTTCTATTTCATAGATTCCAATTACACATATATTGGATTTCATTTACCTAACATCCATTTCAACCACTTTCTTTCTGATACACTATTTTTTTCCTCTCATGTTCATTCTAGTAGCTATTTTTGATGGCTTCATTCAATGCCCTTTGTTAAATTTCATTTCTATCCATTCTTTTTTGGGCACTTACAATTTAGTCATTGCTGACATTTTTACTTCACTGTTTTATTTACTGATGCCAATCAATTCTTTTTTTTTTTTTTTTTTTTTTTTTTTTGCGGTATGTAGACCTCTCACTGTTGTGGCCTCTCCCGTTGCAGAGCACAGGCTCCGGACGCGCAGGCTCAGCGGCCATGGCTCACGGGCCTAGCTGCTTCGCGGCATGTGGGATCTTCCCGGACTGGGGCACGAACCCATGTCCCCTGCATCGGCAGGCGGACTCTCAACCACTGCGCCACCAGGGAAGCCCACCAATCAATTCTTATTTCTTTTTATTTACTATCCATTTCTGTTAGTAAATTTTGAATTTCTGATTTGTGTTACTTCGTATGTGTTTATGGATATTTAATTCCGTTTGAAATATTATAATACTTTTGTTTTCTGTTTCGTGGTTGGCTTTGTGGGAAATTTATCATCAGCTCAAACGTTTTTATTCTCATTTTCTATTTTTTTATTAAATAGCTTTGTATAGATAAGATGGCTTGCATCTTTGCATTGCATGGACAGAGCTAGCATTTGGGGTGATTTATAAGATGTCTAATTCAAGAATGCGTTCCCTAGTCAGTGTAGCACTTTCCTTAACATGTGGACTTTTTGCGGGAGTCAGGGAGAAGGACTTTTTTGTCCTTCCATTGTTTAGTGTTGTCTGGCAGGGTTTGAAATTTCCCTTTTTTTTTTTTTTTTTCCTTTTCCAGTCAGTTTCCAAAGGATGACGACTTCCTCATTTTTATTCTCCTTTTCTCCTAAAGTATTTCCCTTTCTAAGACTTCTTCCTAAATCCCAGCATACACTTTAAATCCCTTCCCTATGTCAGTGCTCTGATCTCCTATGACTCCTTTTTTTTCATTACTGTCATCTTTAAGTGTGAAAATCTAGGACTTTCTCTTTCTGGAAGTGATTTCATAGCACTATCCTCTCTTCTTTCTTCCATACAGTTTTCCCAGATAGCTGTTTTACAAAGGCTTGGGGCAGAAACTTAAAAGACAATTCTACTGAAAATTAGTGTTTACATTTCTATTTGCAGGTAACTTGAAGTTTTAGTGCCCTTTGCATTCCAGGTACTCTAAAGGCATAAGACCTGTGTGGTTTTAACTTATCTTCTTGTTGATCCATTTAATTGTGGGGAGCTGGGGAGAGTTTCAGATTTCAACCGTTTCCATTACCTCAGCTACCCCTACAATGACTGTTGAAAGTATTGCCCAAAATGTTGCTTAAATTGTAGATAATATTACTTGTAGCAGTTGCTTTCATAAGAGTTCACAGTACATACAAAATTAGAGGTTGCAGGAAACCGCACAGAAATCCTGCAATCTTGAGTTTTCTAATTTTCTTTTTCATTTATCAAAACAACATAAGGTTTAAAAGAAAAAAAAAAACACCTTTGTCATTAGCATAGAGTTGTCAACATTTTTCAAGTTAGGATTTCAATATTACCACTAGCTACTATTACATTTTAATCCCAAAAGAATAAAATATAAAATTAAAAACCAGTCCTTAGAATGAAATTTTTTTTAATATCCTTAATATTTTTCTCCTTCTATTCATGAGAAATTTATCATCAATTAGCACTTATCTGAGGAATGTGTTTTGGAACCACTGAATTAGTTTAGACTTATCTTCTGTGAGATAACCTAGATCCAGAAAGTTTAGATATTCTTGTAAGGCTTGTGACAAGTTCAGGGTTTTTTCTACTATATCGTGCTGGCTTTTTTGTGTTGTAGTAATAACAGTGAAGACCTTTCACAAAGGTTGAATGTGTTTTCTGTTTGTTCTTCTATTTGTTTCTGGTTCCGTTTTTGGTTCCTCATTAAATGATAAGTCTATATTGCCAAACTTTCACTTGCTTGCTCATGCACACTATTGTTCTTCTGACAAGCTTACTGAAAAATTCCATCAGAAAACTGTTTTTTTCTCACTTTACTTAATTTTGACTAATGAGCTGGAACCATAAACCTTTCAAACTCTCAATGGAGAAAAGAAACATCCTGCCATTTTACCTTTCACAGCACATTATAAAACTATATTTGGTATAAAATATATGAAGGATTTTTTTCACCAAGCATTAGGATTCAAGATACCTTTTTGCATTACTACTGATGCAACATTGCTTTGTCTGTCAGTGAGGAGTAAGAATAAGTTCCTTTTGCCTCACATATTTCTTATGAGACATTTTTATTATCTTTATTTGCATAGAGGGGTCGAATTAATCATATACTGAAAGCTGTTTAATGTTTCACCATCGCTCAATCTGTTCCCAAATGAGTCAGAAATTTGTTCTCTATAAGCTGGGTATCTAATATATTATTTCAAGTCTCTTGACGCCTTACATATTTCAAAGTTTCTAGTGAAAGGATTGCACACTGTACCAATACCTTTAAACAACAGATTATGATAGTTTTTCCAAGAAAATGATCTAAAGATATGAGTCTCAGTCCCTGGCAACACTGCTTTCATAATTTACATAGAATGGTGATTTTGCTTTTCATGATAATCCAATTCTTTTAAGTCATGATAATCACCCCCAAGTAGAGTTTACTAGATGCTTGCTGGTTATAAACATTTTATCAAAACTATAGGGGTTGGGAGTTCCCTGGTGACACAGTGGTTAAGAATCCACCTGGCAATGAAAGGAACACGTGTTCAAGCCCTGGTCCGGAAGATCCCACATGCTGTGAAGCAACTAAGCCAGTGTACCACAAGTACTGAGCCTGCACTCTAGAGCCCACGAGCCACAACTACTGAGCCCTTGTGCCTAGAGCCCATGCTCCACAACGAGAGGCCACTTCCATGAGAAGCCCGCACACCACAATGAAGAGTAACCCCCACTCGCCACAACTAGAGAAAGCCCAAGTGCAGAAAACTATAGGGGTTTCCAAAGATTCAGGAGAATCTCTTTTTCCTTGTAATTCAAACATCATGTTTGAATTATAATACATTCTTGGTAGTGGTAGTTTACAAACTGGGATGATCACACATACAGGCATTTTTAAATAAGGAAGAAATTTGGGGAACAAACTAAATCTACTTGGGGGCTATGCCAATTGTCTTAGAAAGTTTAAAATGCTAGACAAAGGCACTTCCAGTTAAAGCAAAAAGCAGGCATGGTATGGAGGTGAATGTCATTTTAGCACATTAACACCAAAGTGAATATTTTGGGGGAGTATGTTAATTGAAGAAACATTCATTTCTCACATGTACTGGACTTTGGAAAAAACATTAGTGCTCATTGTAGCAAGGTGTATAGACACTAGATATTTAAAAAAAAATAGAAAGGAAGAGGAAAGCCCATTTTTAACACTTAGCTAAAGCCAAAGGTACTAGAAGGGACAGAAGACTGAATTCTACCCTCAAGTATGGAGAAAAAAAGTTTACAGAACAAAATAAAGGGGAAAGTAAGTCACAGAGTGAAGACTAAGGTTGTTGAAGAAGTTGTGGAGAGAAGACAACAGAGAATCAGGAAGATAGAGAAAATTGAAATGTAGACAGAATTAAAGATAGTGTTGGAAGAAGTAAACCTTTACATGGGGCACCTAAAAGCCTCAGCAATGTGTGGGCTAAGAAGCAAAGAGGACTGTAGTCCAGAAATGGCTCTACAGGCATAAGAAATTATGACTGTTTTCCCTGACCCGTCACTCCATAGGATGTCAAGGCACGAGGCCAAGTGGATGGCTCTTGACACAATTTCATCAAGTTCTGTAAGATACCTCCAGAGATGATATCTTTAAAATAGGTATGGTATCTGCTCCTTCCCCTCTGAAACTCTGTTACATACCAAAACACTATTTGAGGAAAATTTTTTATACACACACACCAATTTTATAATTAAGCTAGCCATGTTCTGGTCCATAATTATCTGCCAGGTAAACCATTGAAAAGAGAGTTAATATCTGAGTTATAGAGAATAAAAATTAAAATAAGGCTGCATATTGGCCCAGGATGAAAGGTAAACAGGTGTGGTTTCAGCCATGTTTTTGTCTGACAGAGACACAGAGGCAGCACTGTGCATAGGCATGGGAGATAGTCAGATCGGCTCCAGCAGGCTAGGAAACATATTCCACTATCCTCATGTTTCCACGTGGTCGCTCCTTTCTACATTCCACTCCCCAACAAAGGGCAGCATTGGAAACAACAATGCAGGCTGAGGGGTGGTAACAAACTAAGGTGCTTTGAGTTTCACCATCTAGGTAGCAAGTACTACTGCACTGAAAAAGTACTGGCCCATCTATTTTCTCTTGTCCTTCAAATGCAGTGAAGTGAACTTCAAACCTCTATTTACATGGCTAGGAGAATGTGCTTGGAGCTTACTCCTCATGTTTAACCTTCTCCAAGACTGCTCCTAATATCTAAACTTAGGAGTAAAAAAAGGCAGAAGATCTCACCTTAGCCTCAGGCCCAAATCACTCCTCCAGTTTAATCCATTACAAACCCTGTATTTTGAAATGACACAAAGGGTAATATCCTTTGTCTCATGAGGTTCCTCCAGTCTCTATCCATTGGTTTACAACCGAGAAGGGCCAACAGGTTGTTAAACATCCTACTTAAAGCTGAGAGCTCCACCTCCACCTTCTAGCATGAATAAAAGAAGAGTTACAGACAGCCAAGTGAAGCAAAGGAAGTTAAACAGAGAATTAAGGGGCCTGAATGATGGTGGCAGGCAAGTTCAATGTTTTTTTGGTAAGGGAAAATTGGGCTGCTTAAAGAACAAAGACACAGCCAAGCAATAGTCAGATTAGAATCAGGGGAGAGAATCTTCTAGAGAAAGACTAAGGGGAGATGGGAAGGATGATGTCTCCTCCCCAGAAACCATCTCTAATAGCCATCCTCCCCTTCCTTAAATTTGACATAAAACATATTTAAAGAAGAGAGAATGTTAAGGCCCTTCTTCTGTACGTTCTGCCTCGTACTAAATTTTTTCGGGTATGCTTTAAGTCTTATACAAAATTTGAGAGTATGAACTGTACATAATTCTCCTCTATATTCATCACTAAGTGCTAGCACAGAGCCTGATATTCAGTAGATTCACTTATAAGAACCCATTAATCATTAAAAAATTAATACAAATAAAATAATGGTGAGATGAAGGTGAAGAGCCTAAGATGGGTAGTCAAAGTACCGGTAGGTATTAAAGCAAAGCTACAAATACAGACACTCAGCAGAGAGAAAGAGGACTCTAGGGACTAAGCAATTCTCATCCTAAAGGTGCTACCAAGGCACATGAAAAGATGTAAACAACGGATATCTGGAATTTTCAGAGGACCCATTAGGGAGAAGGTGTTCCCTGCCTGGACAGATAGAGTCCATAGACAAATTTCCAGCAGGACTTCCTCTGCCTGAACCTAGAGCCTGGCTCTGAGTAAAGGGAGTAGAAGTCAGGGGAGAAAGCAATCTCAGATCGGATGGGGACATAGCCCTGGATGCTGAGACCCAAGGAGCACTAGTGAGGGGCACAATGAGTCAGCAAGCCATCCTCCCTCCATGCTTTCCGCCTGTTCCCTATCAATCTCACTTAAGCTTTTCTCCTGCCCTGTATTCCCAACCTCTCATTCTCCCACAACTCTTCAGTCCTTTTTCTTGTTCTCTGCCCCATCAGTCTGAATTTTCAAGCTTAAGTTCCAATCTGAACTCTATTTATATTTACTCTACCTATATACAGGTGGAAAAGAAAGCAAGGAAGAAGAAACCTGGTAAAACTACAAGTATAAATTACAACAAAACACAATTGTGCTAAGCTTGACACTCAAAATGTTTCAAAAATGAAAAATTCAACCTCAGACTTCCAAGTAGCCACCTAGCTACCTGCTTCTCAGTATTTCCTACCAAAATATATATATATATACAGAACAGGAAGGGACAAAATACACCTATAAAAGACCACACTCTCAGCTTAATTTCAAGACAGACAACGTTGATACTTCAAAATAACAGAGAAGAGAAACCACCAAATCTAGTATGCAATTTCTAATGTTCTGCCCCACTCTTACCTCATCTTGAGATTTTTAGGCGAGCAAGGTGAGAAAAACTGCTAAGAATGCAGAAGATGGAAGCTAGTGAAAGGACCTATGGGCATTCTAAAACCACCTCCAGAAGAATATGGGCATCTTAGCCTTCATATACACTAACAGTAAAGTTAGAAGATGTAATTGTAGAGAAAACCCCATTTATCATAGGGACAAAGATTATGTGCTTAATAAATGTGCATACCTAATAAACATACAAAATCTATGTGAGAATAATTGTTAAACACCTATTAGATACACAAAAATCAAGTTGAACAAACGGAAAGAAATTCACCTATTAGAAATGACAACTTCCCCAGATTAATTTATTAATTTAACACCATCAATAGTAAACATCAATAAGCTTCTTATGAATAGAAACGGAAATATAGATGTGTGTCTGTGCACGTGTGTATATGCATATTTATGAATACATATATTCTCTGTATGCTGCCAAAAGGGCCTAGAAACAATGATACTCCAGAATCAATAAGCAAACCTATAGTCAAGACCCTGGGTTCTAAACACCATTCTCCAATAAAAGGAATCAGGAATCCTTGGGGAAAACGATTGATTCCAGATCAATTGGGCTGAGAAAATACAAAATGAGCCTGAAATATCTTGTGGTGCCAGAAAGTAAGGAAGTGCTCAAAAATTGATGGGCCACATTGATAGGAAACAGGGGCCAACATGAAACAGCTCCTAATGGCAAAATTTGGGACAATGAGAGCAATAAAATAATGACAATATTGGATTTTATCCCATAGAAAAAATTAAATATCCATGAATCCATACTGATATAAATAAATAATTGAGCTAGATAAATTGAATAATTGAATAATTGAGCTAGATAAATGGAGGAGAAGTTGTACCAATTCCTTACAGAGGAATTCTGATCAATAAATGTAGAAAGAATGATGGAAAATCACCTTTAGGCAAACATTACAGCAATAACTGTTGCAGGTGAGAACAACAGATATTAAAATTAGTGGGCAAAAGTGTGATGAGAAAGGGTATAGTATTTGTTTAGTCTCAAAGAACCTCTGCACTTATCATACATATGTAATATGTATCATATTTATCATAGATTATCATACAGGAGAAGAACAAATAACTTTACAGTGAAGAATCCTGGCAGACACCTTCTTAACCAGGTGATCAAAGCTGACGTCACAACAATAAGATAGATCAGCATCATGTACCCCCTAAAATAATGCATAGAATGTCACATCATCACTTCTGTAGTATATTTGCCAAATATATATAGCCTCAATCTAATCATGAGAAGACATCAGGAAACACAAATTGGGGACCATTCTCCAAAATAACTGACCTGTAGACCTCAAATATATCAAGGTCATGAAAAGCAAAAGAGCCTGAGGAACTGTCAGAGGTTGTAAACTAAGGAGATAACTTAGTAATGATAACTAAAAGTAATGCAGTATTCGAGATTGGTTCTTGGACCAATTCAGGGCATTATAAAAAAAAAAAACTGATGAAATTTGAATAAGGTAGGTAGATTACTTGGTAGTTTTATATTGATACTACTGGTATCAGTATTACATTGATATTAGTGGTTTGGGTAATTGTACTATGTTTATGTAAGATGTTAAAATAGGGGATGATGGAGTACAGTTTATGGAAACACTAGGATTTTTGCAACTTTTCTAAAATTAGCTCAAAAAGAACAGTTTAAAAATATAAACTAACATGAAACTTTTGTTTACCAAGTTTTCTATTGAAATCCTGCCAAATGGTATCAAAATTACTGATATTGTAATATTTGAGGGTGCCTACTATTTGCCAGGCATCATCTTATGACAGGAATACAGTGCAAGCAAGCAGAGAAGGTCCAGATCTACTTTTATGACACATGTTCTTATGGGGACCAGGAGAAGGAAAAAGAACAAATAAGTGTGTAAAGAAGAAAAATAAGGGAGAACAAGAGATTGCAATGCAGGCAAGGGTAAGAGCTAACTCAATACCTCTGAGTCGAGAACATGTCTGAGGATGGACCGAATATCTATCTCTTGCTTACTTCCCCATTTTCCCATGGGAAAATAAATTCATACCAGCCCCAAATAACTTCTCTTCCAACCTGGAAAATGTTCCAGTATTTAATCGCTTTCATAAATCTTTGTAATGCAACCACCTTTCAACAGTTTCCATGTGAAAAATCACTACAAAATCCTGCACTAACCTCACAGCATCTTGTGATATCAGGATTGTGCCAACCGGGCACTAACAAATATTCGCAGCCTAATGATACTTTCCCAAGTGAGTCTGAAGAGTATACTGAAATTTTATTAAAGAATGTAACACCCTAGTGCAACTGTGCAATTCAGGTAACCTGATTTTCCAAGTGATGAATAAAGGCAGTCTCTCACAACCCTGTAGAGTAGGGAGACTCTGCTCTCTGCACCTAGAAGGGGAAGAGAATAACATCAGGAAATAATGTCATGTTTCATTATGAATAGAAAAGCTTCATGTGCTCTATGCTGGTATAGCAATGCTGTGAGCAAAAAGTGAATATACTCTAGAAAGTTAATATAATCTCAACGTCCCTAGGTCACATTAGTACAAATGAAGTGATATTAACAGCTATAAGCCAATTTCCTACCTTTGCCCTCATCTGTTTATGAAGAATATTTGGATTTAAAAGTTTCTCCCTTGTTTGGCTTCCATTATTTCTGGAAGTTCCGAGGGGTATATGACATGCACAGGCTGATCTAAGAACTACAGTCATCCTAAGGCAGCTGCCACGACTTTCCTTTCCTGCTCTCCAAGAGCAATGTCCTTTGCTCAGTAAGCTTCATGACAGTACCTCAGGCTTCCACTGTCTGATGATCCCTATCCCTAGAGAATGCCAATGTCTGCAAGGATGCTGTCCATTCCACATGCCCAATGTCCTCCTTCCTCATGCTGCAAAATGCTACATTCCAAGAAGAAACTGGGAAAATATTTCCAATGTCACCATGTCATGCTTTGTTTCCTGGTGGACCTATACAATATTCCCAGACTCCACAAGCCAATGTCCATTAGAAAAAATAGCTTGAAGATCAGTACAGTGAATATAGAGAATATCATATTATAATCAAACTTGGTAAGAGATTAGATCTTAATTATTCCAACCACTAAAAAGAAGTAATTATGTAACATGATAGCAGTACTAATTATAGCCCCACGTACCATCGTGTTACAATATATAAATATATCAAATCAGCATGTTGTACATCTTAACTTTACACAATGTTGTATGTCAAATATTGGATATTTCAATTAAAATAAAGAAAAGAGCTTAACTCCCTCTGGATTTGCTTGAAATAACTCTCCCTTACATGCCAAAGAAATAAGAAATAAAAATCTTATGGGGTTGATCATTTCAGTCCCTCTATTCTCATCCTCCCCAGAAGCTGAGAAACAGTTCCTCCTTTGTCATTCAATCAAAAGAAAAAAATTCTCCCCTTCATATTCCTTAAAAAAAAAAAAAAATCAGACACATTCATCCCTATGTAGCTCAGCTGGGACCACCGCAAATTCAGCTGTCAGTGTTTCCAGATGTTTTCTAATACAACTAATTATTTGTCACTACCGCTACTTTTAAAAGGCACCTTTTAAACTGTAAAGTATTTCACAAGTATTTTATTGAAATACCCTTGACTAACAATATTATGTTAGTTTCAGATATAGAACATAGTAGTCTGATATATATATCATATGCCAGAGAAAGTTACTATAAACTATTGACTACATTCCCTGGGCTGTACATACATCCTTGTAACTTATTTATTTATTTATTTATTTATTTTTATTTTTTTGTGGTACGTGGGCCTCTCACTGCTGTGGCCTCTCCCGTTGCAGAGAACAGGCTCCGGATGCGCAGGCCGAGCGGCCATGGCTCACGGGCCCAGCCGCTCCGTGGCATGTGGGATCTTCCCAGACCGGGGCACGAACCCGTGTCACTTGCATCGGCAGGCGGACTCTCAACCACTGCGCCACCAGGGAAGCCCGTAACTTATTTATTTTATAACTAGTGGTTTGTACCTCTTAATCCCCTTCACCTATTTTGCTCCTCCCTCCCACCAGTAGTCAGCAGTTTTTTCCCTGTATCTGTGAGTCTGTTCGTTTGGTTTTAATTGTTCATTAGCTTCATTTTTTGCATTCCACATATAAGTGAAATCATACAGTGTTTGTCTTTCTCTGTCTGACTTAATTTCACTAAGCATTATACCCCCCAGGGTCCATCTATCTTGTCACAAATGACAAATTTTCACCTTTTTATAGCTGAGTAATATTCCATTATGTATTTATATATACCACATCTTCTTTACTATTCATCTGTTGATGGACACTTAGGTTATTTCTATATCTTGCCTATTGTAAATAATGCTGCAGTGAACAGACGTGTATATTTATCTTTCAAATTAGTGTTTTTGTTTTCCTTGGGGAAATACCCAGAAGTGGAATTACTGGATCCTATGCTAGTTCTACTGTAACTTTTTTTTTTTTTTTTTTTTTTTACTTTAACTTTTTAAAAAACTTCCATACTGCTTTCCACAGTGGCTGCACCAATTTACATTCCCATGAACAGTGCCTGAAGATTCTCTTTTCTCTACATCCTTGACAACACTTGTTATTTCTTGTATTTTTGATAATAGCCACTTCGACAGGTGTGAAGTAATATCTCATTATGGTTTTGATTTGCATTTCCTTGATGTTATGTTAAGCATGTTTCCATGTGCCTGTTGGCCATCTATATGTCCTCTTTGGAAAATTGTTTATTTAGGTCCTCTGCCCATTTTTTAATTGAGTTGCTTGGGTTTTTTGGTATTAAGTTGTATGTGCTCTTTATATACATATTTTGGATATTAACCCTTTAGCAGGCATATCACTTGCAATTATCTTCTCCCCTTTATCAGGTTGCCTTTTCATTTTGTTGATGGTGCTAAGAGAATATAGGACACCTAATACAGTGAATTAAATTCATGTGTTTTTTCCTACTTTATCTTGGACACACCTCTATCATTGTACCCCTCCTATATTATATGATTACCATCACTTGTATCACTGACTTCCCTGTAACTGGGCTCTACTCCTCTTTGTATCCCTAAAGCTATGAACATTTCCAAATACATAGTAAGTACTCAATACATATTTGATAGACAAGAGAACAAAAAATTACTTTAAGTGACAGGGCTTGGTCGAGATCAGAGACCTCCAATCCATAGTCTATAGACTAGATCTTGCCCTAAATTGAAGCACATTCTCCAACATTTCAAAATCAGAAAGGTTCACCCCTAAAATCCAGATTTTAGCTTTTCTTCAAGTATCACCAGCACTGGTCCCACATTCCCAACATAGCATTAATCAGCTGGAGACGCCATGCTGCCCCCATTAGTTCAACACAGTCCTTCACTGTCCCACTTCACTCACGTAACTGACTTGACTCCAAAGACATTTGATTTCATGAACCTTTGATTTCTATGTTTTCCTTCTACTATAAATATTACTAACCCATCTTCTCACACATACCCCAGGCCTCTCCCGGTACAATTGTTTCTTTGTTTCTTTCAGAAGAAGCCCAGAATATACTTGGTTCAATGTGACTACACTCCCAACAGCTAAGTCCTGTCATACAGAATACACTGACCCAGGGGGAGAAGGTGAGATGCATTTCTGTGTATTCTGAATCATTTTGTAAAATAAAAATTCAGAGTTTTAAAGACTTTATGTAGAGCACAATCTCCTGTAGTCCTTTGCCTTCCAAAAGAGAAAAAAAATCATGTATCAAGTCTTCTTAGAAAAAGTCTGATACTTAAGTAGCTAGCTACTTAGGAAAAAAATGAAAAATAATCTGGGTATTTAAATAATAATTACACCTATCATTTTCTCCATCATTTTTGCTTTCCAAACAGTGTTCATATACATTATCTCATTTATTTTTTATAGCAACTACTCAGCTCCTAACTAGACAAGACAGGCCTCTTACTCCCAGTTTATAGTCAGGTGACGTCACAGAAAGGCAAGGGACTTAATGTCCTACATCTGGAAGAGGTTTCAGAGATTACCTAGTTTCTAAGAACAGAAAATAGAGGCCCTGAGAGCAAGTTTTGCCTGAGCTCATGGCATAAGGAAGAGGTCTGTTCTATAACCCAGAGTTTGCATAAAGTCAAAGATTGTCCATTAGAGATAATTAAATTTGCAGGACACTTTTACTAGTTGGATTTCCTAACTACATGGGAGGCTGATGGAAATGTACACACATTCCCATATTATGAGGAACAGACCTAATTTTCCTCAAAAATGAAAAACTATAAAAATTCTTACTTATAAGTAGACATGTCAATCAGCCCATCAAAGAAGAAATAGCCAGCCCAAATCAGAGAAAACTTCCCAGCTTTGGCAAGAAAATGCAATTGATAAACTTGAAATATACTGTCTCTAGTCTCAGAGTTCATCCAACACAGACAGGTGAGCTCTCAGAAATAAAATACCCTCCTGCCAAGTTGATGGATTTTTATTAAGGTTTTTCCCCAATGGCATTTTTAAGGCTTGGGGATAAATTAACAGTTCATTTCTCATTCAACAAATTCACAGGAACAGCTCCAGATTTCAGGAAATACAGGGGTCCAAAAAATGTGGTTATATATTGTGTATCTGCCTCAACATGCTTGGATAGTATGGACCTAGGTTACAAGTTTAATTTAAAATTACACAATTTCTCATATTTTCATAAAGTCAGAGGGAACCACTGTAAAGAATATAGATCCAAAATGGCTCCACTGCTAACCGGATATATGAACTTGGAGATGTTAAGTCTCTGAGTTCCCCTTTTTTCACTTGTGAAATGAATTCGCAAGCACCTCATCTCATAGCTCTATTGTGAGGATCTAAGTTGATTCACCTCACCCACCTCTCATGATTCTAAGTACACTGGCATGGGGGTCAGGAGAGTCCACACCAGTCCTGGTTCTGACCCCAAGGAAACCTCTCTGGGACACTGTTATCTATAAGCTGAGGGAGGATGGAGAGAAGGGGTAGATAGGGTACTCTCTCTAGGGTTTCCTACAGCATGAATACTCTATGGGCTAAAAATGAGTTGTACATACTGAGAATAATACATCAAACCTGCAAAGGATGAAGGAAAAAGGACATGCTAGAAAACTAGCTTCTTAACAACTTCCCAGGAGGCAAACGATATCAAGAATATCTTTGCAGGATAATAAGAGACTGCTACAAAGCACATCCTCTCCTTTCCAGGAACCTGCAGTGGAGAAGGCATGTCCCCTCAGGGAATAACAGCTCTCAGTACAGAAAAAAAAAAAAAAGAGTATATTCTAAAGGAGAAGAAAAAAGTGGAAGAGTGTGGACAGGTAGAAATATGAAGGCATGTTGGTTGGAGATGAAAAAAGAAAATGAATTACACCAGGATGAGTCAGTGGAGCCAAACACAACTTGAGGTTTTGTAAAACTAATGGAGACTTCAAGACCCCTATGGGATTTCTTTACATGAGATGATATGCTTGAAGTCTCTTTGTTTGGGGCAATTGTCTAATTTGGAAAATTAGAGTAGACCAGAAAAAGGGAGATGTTCCCCCATCCAGCCCTTGGGATTGGTTTTAAATATCAAGGAGAACAGGATTAGGACTATAGACTAAAGGACCATTTGAGTTGTTGGCACTAGCTGTGTTGCTGTTTAGGGGCCAGATGACAAAGTGAGACACAGAATGGAGAACATCACTATTTCATGGAGATCCTACCTCCCACCACCTGCAGAAGACAATGGCTCTGAGGACAACAGGAGAAGGCACCCTGGGCACAGAAAATGGCGTCCTTATGTTCCAGCTCAAACAACACTAAAACCCTTTCCAATGGATTTGAGGGTAGGAGACACAGGATGCTGAAGCAAGGACACAAGGTCTCCATGATATTATGGCTGACAGGATGTTTTGAAAGGAATTCCCAGAAGTCCCAAGATGACTTTGAAAGGTACTGAAGATCCTGCATGATCACTTGGGTTAAGGACACTGGTATATCTTCATTTATAATATCAGGCTTTATAAAAGTTGATGCTTTCCTCCACTTTTAATTACATCAGTGTAGCTTCTATGGGGAGAACCACACTATGAGGATGCCTTTAAGGTATGAAGTGGAGTTTCATGGAGAGAGCAGGTAAATAATTATCAGCTGCCAAATTCCTCCCATAATCTGACTTGTAAGCACTGCAATTCATCTAATAACTCTAGAGTTATATGAGACTCCTACCTCTCTTACTACCCACACCTATGAAATTCAGTCAGTTCCTCTTTAATGGCTCTCAGAGTCTTCCCATCATCTTAAAACCCATTAGTCACTTCTTACCAGATACCAGATCTCATAATTGATTTCTCTGTCTCAAGTATACTACCTACATTTCATCTTTTATACTGCTTATTATCATGCACTCTTCTTAAAATCCTTCAGAGGAACCATGTCTTTAGGATAAAATACAAACTCCACAGTATGACTGTTATCTAGCTGCTACCTACATTTCTGCACTTAATTCCCATGGTTTCTCCTCTTGAACTGTACTCTCCAGCTACACAGGACTGCTACAGTTCCCAGAACTCATCCTTCCCTCTTATAAGTACATACCTTTACACCTGCTGCTCCCTGTAACTCTATCCCCTCTGCTCACCCCTTCATCTACCGAGCCAGCTCACACTCTTCATTCAAACCTCACTCACACCTTACCCACCCCAGGAAAACTTCTCTAACTCCATAGTCTAACTGAGGGGACCTTTTGTGTTTCCATAGATAGTCATGTTTCCTTCTGTATTGTCCTATTTATTACTACATTGTCTCTACTCCCAGCAAAGACTAAGCATTTTGAGGGGAAGTTCTATCGCCCACATTTCTGCATTTTTAGTGCCTAAAGCCAAATCCGGTATAGAACTAACACATTTTTTAAAAGAGTTTTATAAATGAGCAAGATGAATGAGTGAATTTGATTTCCAGATCTCAAATTTCTCATCAGTAAACTAGAATTAATAATCTGTTTCACCACATGAAAAGATGCTCAACATTGCTAATCATTAGAGAAATGCAAATCAAAACTACAATGATGTACCTACCACCTCACACCCGTCAGAAGAGTCTTCATTAAAGAATCGGCAAACACCAGGTGCTGGAGAGGGTGTGGGGAAAAGCAAACCCTCCTACACTGTTGGTGGGAACGTAAACTGGTACAACAACTATGGAAAACAGTATGGAGGTTCCTCAAAAAACTAAAATAGAGCTACCATATGATCCAGCAATCCCACTCCTAGGCATATATCTGACAAAACTCTAATTCAAAAAGACACATGCACCCCCTATGTTCATAGCAGCACTATTCACAATACCCAAGACATGGAAACAACCTAAATGTTCATCAACAGATGAATGGCTGAAAATGTGGTACATATGTACAATGGAATACTACTCAGCCATAAAAAAAGAATGAAATAATGTCATTTGCAGTAACATGGATGGACCTAGAAATTATCATACGAGGTAAGTAAGTCAGAAAGAGAAAGACAAGTACCATATTATATCAGTTACATGTGGAATCTAAAATATGACACAAATGAGCTTATCTACAAAACAAACAGACTCACAGATATAGAGAACAGACTTGTGGTTGCCAAGGGGGAAGGATGGATTGGGAGTTTGGGATTAGCAGATGCAAACCATTATATATAGAATGGTAAACAATAAAGTCCTAATCTATAGCACATGGAAATATATTCAATATTCTGTGATAAACCATAATGGAAAAGAATATGAAAAAGAATGTGTGTATGTGTGTGTGTGTGTATATATATATATATATGTGTGTGTGTGTGTGTGTATATGTGTGTGTGTGTGTATATATGTGTGTGTGTGTATATATATATATAACTGAATCACTTTGCTGTACAGAAGTTAACACAACATTGTAAATCAACTATATTTCAATAAAATAATTTTTTAATTCTGCCTCACAATATCATTGTAGTTATCAAATAAGATATTATTCAAAACTTTGTTTAAAATTAATATGCCCAAGAATGTTTTTTATTTTTAAAAAATATAACACTCTACTCTTAGAATTTTCAATTCTCTTGGAGTTAGTCCTTCCACTGCACCTGCTCTTCCAATTCCCAATTTTTGAGTACTCCCTACTGTCCTTTTACTCTCCTTGTGCTTCTGTTTCTTGCTTGCCCAAGCCTTGCTGGAGACAATTTTATAAACAAAATGATTAACCCCATTCTAAATTTATAATCTTCAACATCAGCTGGGCCCTCAGTGCCTCTCAGTACCTATCTTCCATTCATTTTTCCCATTTCAAATATCAGCTGTTAAAACATTTATCATCCTCCTAAAGTCCTGTGAACCACATCCCTTATTCTCAGTGAATAACCAAGTCTAAAAATTCATCAAGGCATTAATTTTGTCAGTTGTCATCCCATCATCACCCAGTCTTAATTCCAAGCATAATTTTCTCTTTACACCTCCACCTCCAAATAAGACTGTCATCTGTTCCAAGTTCAACCCTTCTACTAATTTAGTAGCAATAGTTTATATTTAGCTGTTTTTCCTACTCATAGATCATGTGTTGACCAAAGTTGGCTAATACCTAAGTTACAAAAACAAAACTGGAAAATCTTTGTCAGATTCCATTATCCAAATCAGGATGCCTTCAGCCAAAATTAAAAGTCAACTACAATCAACTTACAGAACTACAAAAAAAATTCACAAAAGGTGAAGTAGAATAGGTTCAAGACTGATTGATCTACCACTTCAACCACATCATCCAAGACCTGCATTCTTTCTATTTCTCCACTGCCATGTACAGCTTCATCTTAATTCTGGTTCTCTTTGTAGTTGTTTGTCAGTAACAAGTTGGGGCTATAGGTTCCTCATTTATGTATGAGGGGAAGAAAGACCAATTTCCCACGAGGCTGAAAAACTGGAAACTGACAAACACTTTCCCAGAAGACTCAGTATACTCTTCCTTGCATCCTTAAGATAACATGTCCTTTTCTGAGACAATCATCACCAAGAGGGATGAAAATACTTTTAGTTCAGTCAAGCCCACCACTAGAGCTGAGGACAATTCTCCAAATCACATTAGGAGGAGATTGAAATGCTATCAGGACTTCAAGTACAATGATCATTACACCAACCAAACAACCCTCTCACACACTTGGGTATTCTGCCTGGAGCTGCCCCTTGTAGCTTGGTTAAAAGATTTCCTCCAATCTCACCAGGTTCTTACCCTTCTCCCCTTGAAGCTCACTATCCACAAAGCCCTTAAGTATAACACAGCACCAATTCTAAAGCTGCCAATATTCTCCAGAAGAGTATGATTCTGTTAAAGTAGGTGTAAATGCCTGTATTCACTTCAGTCATCTTTACAACTAAATTTCTTGTACTCCACACATAGGTTTAACAAGTGGGTCTATATCCTCAACCCTGGGTTACAATTGTCAAGTCGGAACTGAAGTACCTTTATCCTACAGGTGGTCTCTCCCTGAGGATTCAACCTGGGCTAGACTTGCGGACACACAATATATTGTCCTCCTTAAGTATGTCTCCCAAGAAGTTATGTTTGAACTTCCTCCATCACACAGAAAGCCTTCATGTAGAATATCTCATGTAAATAGATTCGTTACCAGCTTCCTACTAATTTCCCCAAAGTGCTCAGACTCACCTGCCCCCCATATGGGGACACAAACTGGGGAAACCAATATGTAATTGTGGGATATAAGCTTTGGAGTGAGAGAACTTCTGGCACAAATGTGTCATCAATACATGTTAGGTGAATGAATATATGAATACATTTCCCTTCTCTCAGCCTTAGTTTTCTCACCTAAAAGTTGGGTTAATAGCCAAATTCATATGGGTGAGTCATTTTGGATAAGTTACTTTACCTTTTTAGTCTGAAGTTCTCTTCGCTGCCAAATGTAGTTTACATGGAACCCAGCACAGGGCTTCTGTGAGTATCAAATGATGTATGTAAAGTATCTAAAAGGATGCCTAACTCACTGTAGGTCCTGAGTAAGTGTTGTTCTCTTCCTCGTCTTTTTAAATCCCTCAATCAAGTCAGAATGTAATAGGGGAGATGTGACAACTATAAGTTATTAACTGTTGACTACGTGCTAGGAGCAGCGCTAAGCTTTTTATACTCAGTATCTTGTTTAATCTTCACAAGAACAGCCAACATTAGTACTAATGTCCTCTATTATACAGATGAAGAAACTCAGGCTCAGAAGCTGAAGAGCTGATAGAAGATTACATACCCAGTTTTGGAATCAATATCCAAATCTAGAACTTTAATTTGGTTCCTACACTCTTAGCCATCATACCATCAGCCTCACTAAGATAGCTTCCAGGCCAAGACATGTGCAAAAGAAATAATGGCAACTTTGGGACTCTTCTGTGCATACATTTAAAAAGTAGAAAAATTGACTTGTCAAATTGGACCCTTCAGTGGGTCTTTCTCCTGAGAAAGGAACTGGAGTTTTCCATTTTGCTTTTTTTTTTTTTTTTTTTACTGTAACCACCTGTCCTTGAGCCACCTGCCAGAATATTTCCTACTAATGTCCTCTTCTCAAGCTGTGTGACCTTAAATAAGTTACAGTCTCCTAAAACTGTATCTCTCCATCACTAATATTGGATTTTAACACCATTTCTCTCATAGAAGTTATGAGTGTTACATAATAACATTTTTAAAGCATTACATCTGCATGTAATACAATGCCAATGAATAATATTATTTGTGACTCAAATGTTGCGAAGTTACCACGTCTCTTAAAATCTAGGTAACATTCACACAAACTCCCACTCTTTCTTAGCAGAAATTCTCATGACCTCACAATATTTTTGCACACTCCTAGGAGGGTAGGGAGAGCTTCTATTTTTGTTACTTCTGGCTCCAAGCTCTCACTGAACTAGCTCAGTTTCTGAGTTATCTTCCTGTCCCAGGCATGCTATCCCTATTCCCAATTTCAACTAATAGGCATGGGACTTAGTTTCTTCAGTTGATTAGTAATCATTTTTTTACATTCTACTTCTCTTTTCACACAGACACAGACACACACACACACACACACACAGCCTGGGTACCCATAACTTAGACAAGCCTTTTCAGTTTGAGTAACGGGTGGGATTTATATTGGATCAAACAGAACTTTAAAAATTTGTATTAGCCACCTTTGTTCTTTAAAGGTCCCTTGACCTGTTTTGCAATTCAAGCTCCAACCTACAGAAGTACTGCTGCTTTGTCTTCTCTCTTTCCTCTCTTCTATGCTCTCAAAATCCTGGATTCCAGTTCATTTCCAAATAGAAAAATTTGTTTCTTATTTGTAGCCCTGCCTCCTGCTAACCTGTTCCCCAAGAGTAACAATTTCTGCCCTGGTTGTTAATAATTTTTCACTCTGATCATGAGGGTGAATCATTTATCCATCCTTGGGCCTTATTCTCATACATTCTGGCAGCGTTATGCCAGAGTCAAAATTTCTATTTGACCGTGGGGTTAGGATCTAAGGGATAGAAAATAAGACTTCTTTAAAGTCACTTATTCACTAATTAATTCTTTCAATGAATATTTACTGAATTTACTCTGTGCCAGACACTGACAAATTCTGAGGATATCTTGGAGAGTAAGACAAACTTGGTCACTTTCCTCACAATGCTAAAGCTATCTATAAATACAAGGCTTTTAAATTGAGCAATTTAAATTGTGGTGGATACCACAGAAAGGGAAGCATACAGCACCATGGGCATATGTGACAGAAAGATGGTCATGGATTTAGAGGAAAACAAACACAGTAAGAAAGGAAATGGAAGATTTACAAAAGACCCAAAATGAACAAATTATTATTAAAATACTTGAAACAAACATGTTATTAGGTTCAGATAACAACATATTAAAGATTACAGAAGAAAATATTAGTAAATTTGAAAATATAGCAGCAGAAATTATCCAAAAGGAGCCACAGAGAAAAGGAAGACGAAAAAAATAATGCAGCCTCACTCAGTGACCTGTGCAACATTTCAAGTAATACAATATATATGTAATTAGAGCCCCAGAAGGAGGGGGAAACAATTTTTCAACAGCCAAGTGTTTTTCCAAATTTAATTAAAACTACAAACCCACAGACCCAAGAAGCTCAATGAAACTCAGGCAGAATAAACACACAAAAAAATAATACTGAAGCATACCACAATCAAATTGCTGAAGACCAGTGATAAAGGGAAAACCATAAAAGCAGATAGGGTTGAACACATTATGATATATACCAAAAATTTCTTTTTTGTGTATATCAACATAGAAATTGATTTCAACATAGAAACCATTCCAGCAGGAAGATAATGAAACAATGTTAAGGGGCTAAAAGGAAAAAGCACAACCATGAACCTAGTTTTCCATATTCAACAAAAAAATATTCTTTTTAAATGAAGGTAAAACAAAGACTTATACAAGTAAGGCCTGAGAAACTCTTTCAACAGTGTACCTTCACTACAAGAAATAATAAAGGAATCTCTACAGGAAAAACAAAGTTACAACAGATGGACAGAAAACAAAGAAGAGAACCTGCAATGATGAATGATAGCTGAGTAAGTTAAATATAAACCAGGCTATCACATTTTAAAATTTCTTTAGGAGAGAATGACTGTTTAAAGCAAAAATTACAATATATTTTGAAGTTTATAACACCTGTAGAAGTAAAATCTGACAAAAAAAATTTTAAAGATGGGTGGGGAGAAAATTAAACTATACTCTTGCAAGTTTTTTATGCATGAAGTGATAGGACATTAATATTTTTTAGGGTAAACTGTGAAAACTTACAGTTGAATATTCTAAACCTATGGCAACCACTAAAAAAAATTTTTTAAAAGAGATATGGGGCTTCCCTGGTGGTGCAGTGGTTGAGAGTCTGCCTGCCAATGCAGGGGACACAGGTTCGTGCCATGGTCCGGGAGGATCCCACATGCTGTGGAGTGGCTGGGCCCGTGAGCCATGGCCACTGAGCCTGTGCGTCCAGAGCCTGTGCTCCACAATGGGAGAGGCCACAGCAGTGAGAGGCCCGCGTACCACAAAAAAAAAAAAAAAAGAGAGAGAGAGAGATGATTAATAATTAAATAGTGGAGATAAAATGGAATTCTGAAAAATGCTCAGCTAATACAAAAGATGACAGAAGAGGGAAAAGAGGAGAAAAAACAAATGACACAAGCAGAAAACTAATAGTATAGTAGATTTAAACCTAACCATATAGGTAAGTATATATGAAATATAAATATGCTTACCACTCCATTTGGAAGACAGAGATTGTCAGACTTGATGAAAAAGCAAGATCCAATTATAAACAGTCTACACAAAACCAAATTAAAATATAATGACAAGAGATCTTCAAGATGGTGGAGGAGTAAGATGGGGAGATCACCTTCCTCCCCACAAATACATCAAGAATACATCTACATGTGAAACAGTGGCACCAGAAAAACTATTGAATGCTGGGTCTTGGTGCACTGGCCAGGGGTCAGGCCTGAGCCTCTAAGGTGGGGGAGCTGAGTCCAGGACATTGGACTACCAGAGAACTCCTGGCCCCATGGAATATTAACTGGTGAGAGCTCTCCAAGAGGGCTCCATCTCAGCACTAAGACCCAGCTCCTCCCAAAGGCCAGCAAGCTCCAGTGCTGGATGCCTCACAGCTAACAGCTAACAAAACAGGAACATAACCTCACCCATTAGCAGACAGGCTACCTAAAGTCATATTAAGCTCACAGACACCAAAAGACACACCATCAGATGCAGCCCTGCCCATCAGAGGGACAAGATCCAGCTCCACTCGCCAGAACACAAGTTCTAGTCGCCTCCACCAGGAATCCTACACAAGCCACTGGACCAAACTCACCCAATGCGGACAGACAACAGAAGTAAGAGGAATTACGACCCTGCAGCCTGCAGAAAGGAGACCTCAAACACAGTAAGTTAAACAACTGAGAAGACAGAGAAATATGCAACAGATGAAGGAGCAAGGAAAAACCCATAACACCAAACAAATGAGGAGATAGGCAGTCTACCAGAAAAAGAATTCAGAGTAATTATAATAAAGATGATCCAAAATCTTGGAAATAGAATGGAAAAAATACAAAAAACATTTAACAAAGACCTAGAAAAACTAAAGAAAAAACAAAGAGTGATGAACAACACAATAACTAAGACTACTCTAGAAGGAATCAATAGCAGAATCACAGAGAGAAGAAAGGATAAGTGACCTGGAAGATAGAATGGTGGAGAAAACTGTCATGGAGCAGAATGAAGAAAGAAGAATGAAAAGAATTGAGGACAGTCTCAGAGACCTCTGGGACAACATTAAAAGCAGCTACAATCGAATTACAGGAGTTCCAGAAGAAGAAGAGAAAAAGAAAGGGTCTGAGAAAATATTGAAGAGATTATAGTTGAAAACTTCCCTAACATGGGAAAGGAAATAGTCAATCAACTCCAGGAAGTGCAGAGAGTCTAATATAGGATAAATCCAAGGAGGAACCACGCCAAGACACATATTAATCAAACTATCAAAAATTAAATACAAAGAAAATATATTAAAAGCAGCAAGGGAAAAGCAACAAATAACATACAAGAGAATCCCCATAAGCTTATCAGCTGACATTTCAGCAGAAACTCTGCAAGCCATAAGGGAGGGGTAGGATATATGTAAATGATGTAAGGGAAAAACTAAAACCAAGATTACTCAACCCATCAAGGATCTCTTCAGATTTGATGGAGAAATCAAAGCTTTACAGGCAAGCAAAGTTAAGAGAATTCAGCATCACCAAACCAGGTCTACAACAAATGCTAAAGGAACTTCTGTAAGCGGGAAACACAAGAGAAGAAAAGGACCTACAAAAACAAGCCCAAAACTATTAAGAAAATGGTAATAGGAACATACCTATCAATAATTACCTTAGATATGAATGGATTAAATGCTCCAACCAAAACACACTGACTGGCTGAATGGATACAAAAACAAGGCCAATCTATATGCTGTCTACAAGAGACCCACTTCAGACCTAGGGACACATACAGACTGAAAGTGACGGGATGGAAAAAGATATTCCATGCAAATGGAAATCAAAAGAAAGCTGGAGTAGCAGTACTCATATCAGATAAATTAGACTTTAAAATAAAGACTCTTACAAGTGACAAGGAAGGACATTACATAATGATCAAGAGATCAATCCAAGAAGAAGATATAACAATTTACAATATTTATGCACCCAACATAGCACCACCACAATACATAAGGCAACTGCTAACAGCCATATAAGGGGAAATCGACAGTAACACAATAATAGTAGGGAACTTTAACACCCCACTTACACCAATTGACAGATCATTCAAAATGAAAATAAATAAGGAAACACAAGCTTTAAATGATACATTAAACAAGATGGACTTAATTGATATTTATAGGACATTCCATTCAAAAACAACAGAATACACTTTCTTCTCAAGTACACACGGAACATTCTCCAGGAGAGATCACATCTTGAGTTAACAAATCAAGCCTTGGTAAACTTAAGGAAACTGAAATCATATCAAGCATCTTTTCCAACCACAACGCTATGAGACTAGATAGCAATTACAGGGGGGAAAATGTAAAAAATACAAACACATGGAGGCTAAACAACATGATACTAAACAACCAAGAGGTCACTGAAGAAATCGAAGAGGAAGTCAAAAATACCTAGAAACGAATGACAATGAAAACACGATGACCCAAACCCTAAGGGATGCAGCAAAAGCACTTCTAAGAGGGAGTTTATAGCAATACAATCCTACATGAAGAAAGAAGAAAAAATCAAATAAACAACCTAACCTTACACCTAAAGCAATTAGAGAAAGAAGAACAAAAAACCCTCAAAGTTAGCAGAAGGAAAGAAATCATAAACATCAGATCAGAAGGAAAAGGAAAAGAAATGAAGGAAACAATAGCAGAGATCAATAAAACTAAAAGCTGGTTCTTTGAGAAGATAAAATTGATAAACCATTAGCCAGACTCAAGAAAAAGAGTGAGAGGACTCAAATCAACTGAATTATAAATAAAAAACAAGAAGTAAAAAGTGACACTCAGAAATACAAAGGATCATGAGAGACTACTACAAGCAACTCTATGCCAATAAAATGGACAACCTGGAGGAAATGGACAAATTCTTAGAAAAGTACAGTGTTCTAAGACTGAAGCAGGAAGAAATAGGAAATATGAACAGATCAATCACAAGCACTGAAAGTGACACTGTGATTAAAAATCTTCCAACAAACAAAAGCCCAGGGTCAGATGGCTTCAAAGGGGAATTCTATCAAACACTTAGGGACGAGCTAACACCCATCCTTCTCAAACTCTTCCAAAATATAGCAAACGGAGGAACACTCCTAAACTGATTCTATAAAGCCACCATCACCCTGATACCAAAACCACACAAAGATGTCACAAAGAAAATTACAGTCAATATTGCTGATAAACATAGATGCAAAATCCCTCAACAAAGTACTAGCAAACAAAATCCAACAGCACATTAAAAGGATCATATACCATGATGAAGCGGGATCTGTCACAGAAATGCAAGGATTCTTCAATATATGCAAACCAATCAATGTGATACATCATAGTAACAAACTGAAGGATAAAAAATATGATAATATCAGTACATGCAGAAAAAGCTTTTGATAAAATTCAACACCCATTTATGATAAAAACTCTCCAGAAGTGGGCATAGAGGGAACCTACCTCAACATAATAAAGACCACATACAACAAACCCACTGCAAACATCATACCCAATGGTGAATAACTGAAAGCATTTCCTCTACGATCAGGAACAAGACAAGGTTGCCCACTCTCACCACTGTTATTCAACATAGTTTTGGTAGTTTTAGCCACAGCAATCAGAGTAGAAAAAGAAATAAAAGGAATCCATATTGGAAAAGAAGAAGTAAAACAGTAAAACACTGTTTGCAGATGACATGATACTATACATAGAAAATCCTAAAGATACCACCAGAAAATTCATAGAGCTAATCAATGAATTTGGTAAAGTAACAGGATACAAAATTAATGCACAGAAATCTCTTGCATTCCTAAATTAATGCACAGAAATCTCTTGCATTCCTATACACTAATGATGAAAAATTTGAAACAGAAATTAAGGAAACACTCCTATTTACCATTGCAATGAAAAGAATAAAATACCCAGGAATAAAACTACCTAAGGAGGAAAAAGACCTGTATGCAGAAAACTATAAGACACTGATGAAAAAAATCAAAGATGATACAAACAGATGGAGAGATAATACCATGTTCTTGGATTGGAAGAATCAACGTTGTGAAAATGACTATACTACCCAATCTACAGATTTAACGCAATCCCTATCAAATTACCAGTGGCATTTTTCACAGAACAAGAACAAAAAATTTTACCATTTGTATAGAAACACAAAAGACCCCAAATAGCCAAAACAATCTTGAGAAAGAAAAACGGAGCTGCAGGAATCAGGCTCCCTGACTTCAGACTATATACAAAGCTACAGTAATCAAGACAGTATGGTACTGGCACAAAATGGAAATACAGATCAATGGAACAGGATAGAAAGCCCAGAAATAAACCCATGCACATATGGTCAACTTATCTTTGACAAAGGAGGGAAGAATATACAGTGGAGAAAAGACAGCCTCTTCAATAAATGCTGCTGGGATAATTGGACAGCTGTATGTGAAAGAATGAAATTAGAACACTTGCTAACACCATACACAAAAATAAACTCAAAATGGATTAAAGACCTAAATGTAAGGCCAGACACTATCAAACTCTTAGAGGAAAACATAGGCAGAACACTCTATGACATAAATCACAGCAAGATCCCTTTTGACCCACCTCTTAGAGTAATGGAAATGAAAACAAAACTAAACAAATGGGACCTAATGAAACTTCAAATCTTTTGCACAGCAAAGGAAACCATAAACAAGACGAAAGGACAACGCTGGGAATGGGATAATATATTTACAAACAAAGCAACTGACAAAGGATTAATCTCCAAAATATACAAGCAGCTTATGCAGCTCAATATCAAAAAAAAAACAAATCACCCAATCCAAAAATGGGCAGAAGAAGAACTCTCCAAAGAAGACATAAAGATGGCCAACAAATACGTGAAAAGATGCTCAACAACACTAATCATTAGAGAAATGCAAATCACAACTACAATGAGGTATCACCTCACGCCAGTCAGAATGGCGATCATCAAAAAATCTACAAACAATAAATGCTGGAGAGGATGCAGAGAAAAGGGAACCGTTTTGCACTGTTGGTGGGAATGTAAACTGATACAGCCACTATGGAGAATAGTATGAAGATTCCTTTAAAAAGTAAAAACAGAACTACCATATCACCCAGCAATCCCACTACTGGGCATATACCCTGAGAAAACCATAATTCAAAGAGTCATGTACCACAGTGTTCACTGCAGCTCTGTTTACAATAGTCAGGACATGGAAACAACCTAAATGCCCATCAACAGATGAATGGATAAAGAAGATGTGGCACATATATACAATGGAATATGACTCAGCCATAAAAAGGAACGAAACTGAGTTATTTGTAGTGAGGTGGAAGGACCCAGAGTCTGTTATATAGAGTGAAGTAAGTCAGAAAGAGAAAAACAAATACCATATGCTAACGCATATATATGGAATCTAGAAAAATGGTACTGATGAACCTAGTTGCAGGGCAGGAAGAAAGATGCAGAGGTTGAGAACAGACCTGAGGACACAGAGGGAAGGGGAGGCTGTAACTTAACAAGAGAGTAGCATTGACATATATACACTACCAAATGTAAAATGGATGGCTGGTGGGAAGCTGCTGCATAGAACGGGGAGATCAGCTTGGTGCTTTGTGACCACCTAGAGTGGTGGGATAGGGAGGGTGGGAGGGAGGCACAAGAGGGAGGGGATATGGAGATATGTGTGTGCATATAGCTGATTCTCTTTGTTGTACAGCAGAAACTAACACAGCATTGTGAAGCAGTTATACTCCAGTAGAGATGTATAAAAACATATACATATAAATATATATATATGTATATATATATAATGACAAAGAAAGTTTAAAAGTAAAAGGATGGGAAAATATGTTTCATGCAAAAATTAATCAGAAAGCTGCAGTGGCTATACCAGAAAATGTAGATTTCAGAACATGAAATATTAAGAAGAATGAAGTAGTGGATATTTCATCCAAAAGGCATAATAATCCTAAAACAAATGCACTCAATAACAGAACTTCAAAATAAATAAAAACTGACAGAACTTAAAAGAGAAATAGACAATCTATAATTAGGGCTGTAGATTCAACCATCCTCTTAGTAATCAATACAGCAAATGAACAGAAAGCCAGCATAGAAAAATAAAACATGAATGATATTATGAATCATTACTTAAATGACATTTACAGGCCACTCCATCCAATAAGAATGGAATATACATGAAACATACGCAAGAACATAAAATATTCTGGGACAGGAAACAAGTCTGAAGAAATTTAAAGGGAAAAATTATTAAGATATTCTCTGTTTACAATAACATTGAATTAGAAATCATTAAAATAGAAAAATTCAAAATTATTTAGAAAGTTTTAAATAACACGAACTAAACAATAATTCAAAAGAGAAATAGATGGGCTTCCCTGGTGGCACAGTGGTTGAGAGTCCGCCTGCCGAAGCAGGGGACACGGGTTCGTGCCCTGGTCTGGGAAGATCTCACATGCCGCAGAGCGGCTGGGCCCGTGAGCCATGGCTGCTGAGCCTGCGCGTCCGGAGCCTGTGCTCCGCAACGGGAGAGGCCAAAACAATGAGAGGGCTGCATACCGCAAAAAAAAAAAAAAAAAAAAAAAGAGAAATAGAAAATAGTTTGAACTGAACTTAAATGAAAACAGTGAATCAAAATTCATGAAATGCAGCTAAATCAGTGTTTATAAGGAAATTTGTGGCTTTAAATACTTATACATATTAGAAAAGTTCTAAAACCAAAAATCTAAGCTCCCACCTTCATAGGACAGAAACACAAAAGCAAACTGTATTCCAAATAAGTAGAAAAAAATTAAATACAAAGAAGAAATCAATGAACTAGAAAACAGAAAATTATATAATTTAATTAAATCAAAAGCTAGGTTTTTAGGAAAGATTGACCAAAATGATAAATCTTTAGCTAAACTAAGAAAAGAAGAGAGCAAATTAAAAATATAAAGAATTTAAAAGGACGTCATTCCATATTATTCAGATATTTAAAGGATATTAGGAGAATATCATTAAAATTTTCATGCAAATAAATTCATTAACAGATAAAATGGGAAAATTTCTTGAAAGGCACAAATTAGTAAAACTGACTCAAACACAGAAAATTTGAATTGCCCTATGTTTATTGACGAAATTGAATTTATAATTAAAAACCTTCCTCCCCTCTAGAAGAAAAAAAAAAAGTGTCTAACACCAGGCCAGGTGGCTGCACTGGTAAATTCTACCAGACAAAAATCTTACAAAATATGGAGAATGAGGGAACACCTCCCAACTCACTTTATGAGGCCAGCATTACTTTAATACAATACCAGTCAAAGATATTACCATGAAAAAACATTTACAACTCTCATGAATATAGGCGCAAACTTAACAAATTAGCAAACAGAATCAAACAGTACTGTAAAAAATAATAAATCATGACAAAGTAGGGTTTATACTAGAAATGTGAGGTTAGTTTAACATTTGAAAATCTATTAATGTAATTTACCATTTTAATAGCTTAAGTGGAAAAACAGAAAAGTTCATCTCAATCATTGCAAAATCTATAATATTGATTTATTATAGAAAAAAATTTCAACTACTAAAAATATGTGAAAACATCTTCGTGCTAATAAAGGTCATCTACAAGAAAGAAAATAATCTGCAACTAACATATTTATTGGCCCATGACTGAATACTTTCTTTCATGACTGAAATAGGATATCCACACTCACTGCTTCGATTTAATATTGTCCTGGAGGTCTAGTTAGTAAGTAAATAATGTAAATAAATGTCAGACAGATTGTAAAGGAAGAAAAATAATTGTATTTTTTTTGCAGATGATATGATCATATACATAGAAAATCCTAAGAAACCTATGGAAAAAAAGTAACTAGAACATGAGAGTTTAGAGAGTATGTAGAATTTAAGGTCAATAAGCAAAAATTAATTACATGTCTATATGGTAGGAATGAACGGTCAGGAATAAACTTTCTTAAGTACCTTTTATAGTAGTATCAAAGCGTGAAACAATTAGAGACATTAATAAAATATGTGTAAGATCTCTACAATGAAAACTACAAAATATTCTTGAAAGAAATTAATGAAGGCCTAAATAAATGGGGAGATATACCATTGTCATTGATTGGAAAGCTTAGTATTATTAAGTTTAGAAACAACTTTTAGGTATGGAATATTTTTAATTGAAGTATAGCTGATTTACAATATTATGTTAGTTTCAGGTGTACAACATAGTGATTCAGTATTTTTCGAGATCATATTCCATTTAAAATTATTACAAAATAATGACTATATATCCCTATATATCTACACGAAGACTTATACATGAATGTTCATGGCAGCTTTATTCAGAATAGCTAAAACTTTGAAAACAATCATACTTTTCAAGTGACTGCTGAGGATGCAGGCAAAGAAAAATAGACTTTAACAGCAGTCAAGTTATTTCTCTTGCTAGGGAAAGAAGGAATACATATGTGCCTTTTTTGAAACTAAATTGAGACATGAATGGTGGTAATGGTTGCCCAACAATCTGAGTGTGCCAGATGCCACTGAGCTGTATGCGTACAAGTGGTTAAAATGGCAAATTTTATATTTATTTCACTATAATTTTTAAAAAACAGAGAAAGATCAAATTGGTTTGTACTTCACAGCAGACAAAAAGGGAGACCTGGGTAACATGGAAACCTCAAGAAAGGGAAAAGGCAATACTGAGGACCCAATAGTTTTAGGAATTAAGTATTTTTTCATAAATCCAGCCAGAACTATTGTGGACACACAGAGTTTCTCAGGAACAAATGTCCATATTTCCTCTTTATACTTTAATCCATTCACTAAACAGTAATGTCATTGTTCAGAATTTCAACTGAGGAAAAGTCATAATAGCATTCCTGACTGATTACGTAGGATGCTTATGCTGTTCCACCTCTCCCACACAACAGGTGTCCAAGCTGTACATCCCGGGATGCATGAAATTGTTGCTCTATAGTTCTCTTAATGCTAATGGGTCCTGGCCTGATACCTCTTCAGAAAATCTCCTCCCTTAACTAATCCCCAGATATTCCTCAGCTGGGCTTTGGGTTGTTCTTCACTGATTTGCAATACCTCATTGTTCTGTACACTGAGGTCGTTGTGACTCCATACCCTGGGCGTTCTACTCTATTCCCTGGGCCATGTTTCCCTCCTTCACTGAGTATGTCTGAAATGCATTCACCAGCCAATTGCTCACTGTCTCATTCTTTGTTTGTTTGTTTCGCGGTACACGGGCCTCTCACTGTTGTGGCCTCTCCCGTTGCAGAGCACAGGCTCCGGATGCGCAGGCTCAGCAGCCATGGCTCATGGGCCCAGCCGCTTTGCGGCATGTGGGATCTTCCCGGACCGGAGCACGAACCCGTGTTCCCTGCATCAGCAGGTGGACTCTCAACCACTGCGCCACCAAGGAAGCCCAGTGTCTCATTCTTGAGTGACATTCTGAGGATTTTTTTCCCTAAGAATTTTCAGAATAATAACTGGACTTAATATCACCAGCACCCAAGTGTCTTCATTAATGGACCCCATTCTACCTGAAGCTTTTCTCTGTACCAATCATGGTTTTCCTTCCCTCCCTGATCCAGGGTTTTTCCTTTCTATTTTTCTCCCTGTTATAAAGTTAGGGAAATAATGGTGTCTACCTCAGAGTTGTTATGAATTTAAACTAGATAATATAGGTAAAGCACTTAGAATACTGCCTGACACATGACAAGCACTAGGTAAGTGTCAAGCATTATTATTTCTTGGGTTCCTCCTAATATGATGGAAAAGAGATGCATGTCTATTCTATTATTTTGACTGATCTTCACAGTTGTTTCACCTATAGTTCAGCCCACTATCCAAGGTTAGCAACACCCTAGAAAATGACCTAAACAAAAGGAGGCTTTCTTACAGCATAATCAAATGTTCTAAGAATATCTGCAAGTTTCTTGCATTAGCACTGCCTATCTGCATGACCTTCAACAAATTAATTATCATAAAGATTCCTTATCTACAAAATGGAGATGAATATAAGAAGCCTCCAATTAGGAATTTCTATTAGGTCAGAAATAAGGGACAGAATGAGAAAAGAAGAATGATACATATGTAGGACTCACAGGTGAATAAACATATAGCCCTACTTATCTGTTGAAGAAGAGCCATGCTCTGCATCTACTGGCCTCACTTCTATGTTCTACAAAACTATTATACACAGTCCCAGACTATGAGCTAGACTTTTCAATAGCATAAGAAAAATAGCACAGATGAGCAGCGCAGTGGAGGTATTCTAACAGAGGATGTATATTCACTTAATTGCGATAGAGTAAGGTCTCAAACTTCAGATCTCTTTTAATCTCATGAGACCAGAATTTAGTTATACTCTTTTATGGCAGACTGCAACCTAGCAGGATCAAAACATGTTTCAAGATCCTTACTTCCCAAAGCAGCAGAATCAAAGGAGAGGTGGCAAATGCATAGCCCAAGTTGCACATGTGAAAGCTAAAATCAAGCAGGCACAGAGCACAGGGCTGGGTTCCTTCAGCCCTGGGCCATTTTAACTCCGCTGGTTAATTTTGCTCTGTTTCCGAGTGTGGGTACTTTACCTCTCCTACCTTCCTGAAAGCTCAGCACACCTCAAGATGCGTGACAGTGATGATCTGAAACCACTCTGAGTAGCAGAGCAGCTGCCGATTGGAAGCTGGCCTCAGCCACGCTTTAGCAGGAATGCAGGGACACACTGGCACTGATCTGAATCCCTGGGGTTTGGCCAGAGAATGACCAGCTTTAGGCATCCACGGGCAGAGTGTCTCTTAGCCCACAGCCTCCCACCAGCTGCCTTCCAGAATCAGTTGGCTGTTGGCCAGGGGACCAGGCTACAGAGAACAGTGGTCCACAGTTGAGTTTTCCGATCACATTCCCTCCCAGAGGCTGTAGCTACATCAGGGCAAAAAAAGGATAATCACCTCATCAAGGCCCTCTCTGCCTTCTTGCTCAAAGTTTTCCCAACACTGTGATCTCATGTCCTTACAGCCAGGCTATAAAAACATTACTACCAGTGAAATAAGCTTTATTCATAGTGTGCTGGTGAGATTGTAATTTGACTCAACCTTTCAGGATGAATGAGGTGCATGCGCTTTGACATATTAATTTCACATTACAAAAATTTATCCTAAAGCAATTATTGGAGGTTTGCTGAAAGCCCTATGTAAAAGAGGGTCAATTAAATTACTATTTGTGAGAGCAAAGACTTGGAAACAAATAGTGATTTGATTAAATAAATTGTACTAGGTCAACAAAATTAAATATTACTAAGTATAAAAAAATACTTCTGAACAATAGTTACTGTCACGGGAAAATGTTCATGATAACTCAAGTGAAAAAACGCAGCAGTAAAAATTCAATATACTGTTTAATTCTTTCAGAAATACATAGCTCTTCAAGTACTACTCAAGCAAGCCTTCATCTGCTCTCTGCAGATGCTGCTCCTGCTGTCATCACCAGCGCCTGCTGCCCAGCACCTCAGTGCATCAGCTCTCCACACCCACAGATTAACAGAATTCACGAATTCTCCTGGAGACTTCTGCTAAGGTTACAGCATTCATCGCTGCTATGCAATTTTCTTTTGTAGGGTAATCCAAGATAGTACATACATAGCAGCAGACTTCAATGGTGATATACAAGCTTTCCATTTACACAGACAAAAAAGGGGTGAAGAGGAGGAGCTTCAAGATGGCGGAAGAGTAGGACATGCAGATCACCTTCCTCTCCACAGATACATCAGATATACATCTACATGTGGAACAACTCCCACAGATCACCTACTGAACGCTGGCAGAAGACCTGAGACCTCCCAAAAGGCAAGGAACCCCCCACGTACCTGGGTAGGGCAAAAGAAAAAAGAATAAACAGACAAAAGGATAGGGACGGGACCTGCACCAGTGGGAGGGAGCTGTGAAGGAGGAAAGGTTTCCACACACTAGGAAGCCCCTTCATGGGCAGTGACTGCAGGTGGCAGAGGGGGGAAGCTTCGGAGGCACAGAGGAGAGTGCAGCAACAGGGGTGCGGAGGGCAAAGTGGAGAGATTCCCGCACAGAGGATCAGTGATGACCGGCACTCACCAGCCTGAGAGGCTTGTCTGCTCCCCCGCCGGGGTGGCCGGGGGCTGGGAGCTGAGGCTCGGGATCCGGTCGGATCCCAGGGAGAGGACTGGGGTTGGCTGCGTGAACAGCCTGAAGGGGCTAGTGCGTCACAGCTAGCCGGGAGGCAGTCCGGGAAAAGTCTGGAGCTGCCGAAGAGGCAAGAGACTTTTTCTTGCCTCTTTGTTTCCTGGTGCGCGAGGAGAGGGGATTAAGAGTGCTGCTTAAAGGAGCTCCAGAGACGGGCGCGAGCCGCGGCTAAAAGCACGGACCTCAGAGACGGGCATGAGACGCTAAGGCTGTTGCTGCTGCCACCAAGAAGCCTGTGTGCGAGCACAGGTCACGATCCACACCGCCTCTCCTGGGAGCCTGTGCAGCCCACCACTGCCAGGGTCCCGTGATTCAGGGACAACTTCCCCGGGAGAACGCACTGCGCACCTCAGGCTGGTGCAACGTCACACTGGCCTCTGCCGCCGCATTCGTACCCCTCCCTCCCCCCGGCCTGAAAGAGCCAGAGCCCCCGAATCACCTGCTCCTTTAACCCCGTCCTGTCTGAGCAAAGAACAGACACCCTGAGGCGACCTATATGCAGAGGCGGCTCCAAAGCTGAACCCAGGGAGCTGTGCGAAAAAAGAAGAGAAAGGGAAATCTCTTCCAGCAGCCTCAGGAGCAGCCGATTAAAGCTCCACAATCAACGTGATGTGCCCTGCATCTGTGGAATACCTGAATAGACAACGAATCATCCCAAATTGAGGCGGTGCACTTTGGGAGCAAAGATATATATTTTTTTTTCCCCCTTTTTCTCTTTGTGTGAGTGTGTATGTGTATGCTTCTCTGGGTGATTTCGTCTGTATAGCATTGCTTTTATCATTTGTCCTAGGGTTCTGTCTGTCCGTTTTAGTTTTTTTTATTACTTAAAAATTTTTTTTTCTTAATAATTATTTTATCTTCTTCTTTCTTTCTTTTTCTCCCTTTTATTCTGAGCTGTGTGGAGGAGAGGCTCTTGGTGCTCCAGCCAGGAATCAAGGCTGTACCACTGAGATGGGAGAGCCAAGTTCAGGACACTTGTCCACAAGAGACCTCCCAGCTCCACGTAATATCAAATGGTGAAAATCTCCCAAAGATCTCCATCTCAACGTCAAGACCCAGCTCCACACAACGACCAGCAAGCTACAGTGCTGGACACCCTATGTCAAACAACTAGCAAGAAAGGAACACAACCCCATCCATTAGCGCAGAGGCTGTCCAAAATCATAAGGCCACACACACCCCAAAACACACCACCAGACATGGACCAGCCCACCAGAAAGACAAGATCTGCACTCATCCACCAGAACACAGGCACTAGTCCCCTCCACCAGGAACTCTACAAAACCCTCTGAACCAACCTTAGCCACTGGGGACAGACACACACACACAAAGGGAACCACGAACCTGCAGGCTGTGAAAAGGGGACCCCGAATACAGTAAGATAAGCAAAATGAGAAAACAGAGAAACACACAGCAGATGAAGAAGCAAGGTAAAAACCCACCAGACCTAACAAATGAAGAGGAAATAGGCAGTCTACCTGAAAAAGAATTCAGGATAATGATAATAAAGATGATCCAAAATCTTGGAAATAAAATGGAGAAAATACAAGAAACGTTTAACAAGGACCTAGAAGAACTGAAGAGCAAACAGACAGTGATGAACAACACAATAAAGGAAATTTAAAATTCTCTAAAAGGGATCAATAGCAGAATGACTGAGGCAGAAGAACAGATAAGTGACCTGGAAGATAAAATAATGGAAATAACTACTGCAGAGCAGAATAAAGAAAAAATAATGAAAAGAACTGAGGAAAGTCTCAGAGACCTTTGGGACATTAAATGCACCAACATTTGAATTACACAGGTCCCAAAAGAAGAAGAGAAAAAGAAAGAGACTGAGAAAATATTTGAAGAGATTATAGTTGAAAACTTCCCTAATATGGGAAAGGAAAGAGTTAATCAAGTCCAGGAAGCACATAGAGTCCCATACAGGATAAATCCAAGGAGAAACATGCCAAGACACATATTAATCAAGCTATCAAAAATTAAATACAAAGAACAAATATTAAAAGCAACAGGGAAAAAAACCAAATAACACATAAGGGAATCCCCCATAAGGTTAACAGCTGATCTTTCAGCAGAAACTCTGCAAGCCAGAAGGGAGTGACAGGACATAATTAAAGTGATGAAGGAGAAAAACCTACAACCAAGATTACTCTACCCAGCTAGGATCTCATTCAGATTTGACGGACAAATTAAAAACTTTACAGACAAGAAAAAGCTAAGAGAATTCAGCACTACCAAACCAGCTTTACAACAAATGCTAAAGGAACTTCTCAAGGCAGGAAACACAAGAGAAGGAAAAGACCTACAATAATAAACCCAAAACAAAAAAAATGGTAATAGGAACATACATATCAGTAATTACCTTAAATGTAAATGGATTAAATGCTCCAACCAAAAGACAGAGATTGGCTGAATGGATACAATAACAAGACCCGTATATATGCTGTCTACAAGAGACCCACTTCACACCTAGGGACACATACGGACTGAAAGTGAGGGGATGGAAAAAGATATTCCATCCAAATGGAAATCAAAAGAAAGCTGGAATAGCAATTCTCGTATCAGACAAAATAGACTTTAAAACAAAGACTATTACAAGAGACAAAGAAGGATACTACATAATGATCAAGGGATCAATCCAAGAAGAAGATATAAAAATTGTAAATATTTAGGCAACCAACATAGGAGCACTTCAATACATAAGGCAAATACTAACAGATATAAAAGGGGAAATCAACAGTAACACATTCATTGTAGGGGACTTTAACACCCCACTTTCACCAATGGACAGATCATCCAAAATGAAAATAAATAAGGAGACACAAGCTTTAAATGATACATTAAACAGGATGGACTTAATTGATATTTTTAGGACATTCCATCCAAAAACAACAGAATACACATTCTTCTCAACTGCTCATGGAACATTCTCCAGGATAGATTATATCTTGGGTCACAAACCAAGCCTTGGTAAATTCAAGAAAATGGAAATCGTATCAAGTATCTTTTCCGACAACAAGGCTATGAGATTAGATATCAATTATAGGAAAAAATCTGTAAAAAATACAAACATATGGAGGGTAAACAACACACTACTTAATAACGAAGAGATCACTGAAGAAATCAAAGAGGAAATCAAAAACTGCCAAGAAACAAATGCAATGAAAACATGACAACCCAAAACCTACGGGATGCAGCGAAAGCAGTTCTAAGAGGAAAGTTTATAGCAATACAATCCTACCTTAAGAAACAAACATCTCAAATAAACAGCATAACCTTACATCTAAAGCAATTACAGAAAGAAGAACCAAAAAACCCCAAAGTTAGCAGAAGGAAAGAAATCATAAACATCAGATCAGAAATAAATGAAAAAGAAATGAAGGAAACGATAGCAAAGATCAATAAAAGTAAAAGCTGGCTCCTTGAGACGATAAACAAAAATGATAACCCATTAGCCAGACTCATCAAGAAAAAGAGGAAGATGACTCAAATCAATAGAATTAGAAATTAAAAAGGAGAAATAACAACAGACACTGCAGAAATACAAAGGATCATGAGAGATTACTACAAGCAACTATATGCCAATAAAATGGACAATGTAGAAGAAATGGACAAATTCTTAGAAATGCACAGCCTTCTGAGACTGAACCAGGAAGAAATAGAAAATATGAACAGACCAATCACAAGTACTGAAATTGAAACTGTTATTAAAAATCTTCCAACAAACAAAAGCCCAGGACAAGAGGGCTTCACAGGTGAATTCTATCAAACATTTAGAGAAGAGCTAACACCTATCCTTCTCAAACTCTTCCAAAATATAGCAGAGGGAGGAACACTCCCAAACTAACTGTATGAGGCCACCATCACCCTGATACCAAACCAGACAAGGATGTCAAAAAGAAAGAAAACTACAGGCCAATATCACTGATGAACATAGATGCAAAATTCCTCAACAAAATACTAGCAAACAGAAACCAACAGCACATTAAAAGGATCATACACTATGATCAAGTGGGGTTTATCCCAGGAATGCAAGTATTCTTCAGTATACTTAATCAACGTGACACACCATATTAACAAATTCAAGGAGAAAAACCATATGATCATCTCAATCGATGCAGAGAAAGTTTTCGACAAAATTCAACACTCATTTATGATAAAAACCCTCCAGAAAGTAAGCATAAAGTGGACTTTCTCCAACATAATAAAGGCCATGTATGACAACATCGTCCTCAATGGTGAAAAACTGAAACATTTCCACGAAGATCAGGAACAAGACAAGGTTGCCCACTCTCACCACTATTATTGAACATAGTTTTGGAAGTTTTAGCCACAGCAATCAGAGAAGAAATAAAAGGAATCCAAATTGTAAGAGAAGAAGTAAAGCTTTCACTCTGTGCAGATGACATGATACTATACGTAGAGAATCCTAAAGATGCTACCAGAAAACTACTAGAGTTCATCAATGAATTTGGTAAAGGAGCAGGATACAAAATTAATGCACAGAAATCTCTTGCATTCCTATACACTAATGACGAAAAATCTGAAAGTGAAGTTAAGAAAACACTCCCATTTAGCGTTGCAACAAAAAGAATAAAATATCTAGGAATAAACCTACCTAAGGAGACAGAAGCCTGTATGCAGAAAACTATAAGGCAATGATGAAAGAAATTAAAGATGATACAAATAGTTGGAGAGATATATCATGTTCTTGGATTGAAAGAATCAACATTGTGAAAAAGATTCTACCACCCAAAGCAATCTACAGATTCAATGCAATCCCTATCAAATGAGCATTGGCATTTTTCACAGAACTAGAACAAAAAATTTCACAATTTGTAGGGAAACACAAGAGACCCCAAATAGTCAAAGCAATCTTGAGAATGAAAACGGAGCTGGAGGAATCAGGCTCCCTGACTTCAGACTATACTTCAAAGCTACAGTAATCAAGACAGTATGGTACTGGCACAGAAACAGAAATGTAAATGAATGGAACAAGATAGAAAGCCCAGAGATAAATCCACGCACATATGGTCACCTTATCTTTGATAAAGTAGGCAAGAATATACAATGGAGAAAAGACAGCCTCTTCAATAAGTGGTGCTGGGAAAACTGGATAGCTACATGTAAAAGAATGAAATTAGAACACTCCCTAACACCATACACAAAAATAAACTCAAAATGGATTAAAGACCTAAATGTAAGGCCAGACACCATCAAACTTAGAGGAAAACAAAGGCAGAACACTCTAGGACATGAATCACACGAAGATCCTTTTTGACCCACCTCCTAGAGAAATGGAAATAAAAACAAAAATAAACAAATGGAACCTTATGAAACTTAAAAGCTTTTGCACAGCAGAGGAAACCATAAATAAGACGAAAAGACGACCCTCAGAATGGGAGAAAATATTTGCAAATGAAGCAACTGACAAAGGATTAATCTCCAAAATTTACAAGCAGCTCACCATCCAAAAAACAAACAACTCAGTCCAAAAATGGGCAGACCTAAATAGACATTTCTCCAAGGAAGATATACAGATTGCCAACAAACACATGAAAGAATGCTCAACATCATTAATCATTAGAGAAATGCAAATCAAAACTACAATGAGGTATCATCTCACACTGTTCAGAATGGCCATCATCAAAAAATCTACAAACAATAAATGCTGGAGAGGGTGTGGAGAAAAGGGAACCCTCTTGCACTGTTGGTGGGCATGTAAATTGATACAGCCCCTATGGAGAACAGTAGGGAGGTTCCTTAAAAAACTAAAAATTGAACTACCATACAACCCAGCAATCCCACTACTGGGCAAATACTATGAGAAAACCGTAATTCAAAAAGAGTCATGGGGCTTCCCTGCTGGCACAGTGGTTGAGAGTCTGCGTGCCGATGCAGGGGACACGTGTTCGTGCCCCGGTCTGGGAAGATCCCACATGCCTCAGAGCGGCTGGGCCCGTGAGCCATGGCCGCTGAGCCTGTGCGTCCAGAGCCTGTGTTCCACAATGGGAGAGGCCACAACAGTGAGAGGCCTGCGTACCACAAAAAAAAAAAAAAAAAAAAAGAGTCATGTACCAAAATATTCATTGCAGCTCTATTTACAATAGCCAGGACACGGAAGCAACCTAAGTATCAAACAATGGATGAATGGATAAAGAAGATGTGGCACATATATACAATGGAATATTACTCAGCCATAAAAAGGAACGAAACTGTGTTATTTGTAGTGAGGTGGATAGACCTAGAGACTGTCATTTATAATGAAGTAAGTCAGAAAGAGAAAAACAAATGCTGTATGCTAACACATATATATGGAATCTAAAAAAAAAAAAAGATCATGAAGAACCTAGGAGCAAGAGGGGAATAAAGATGCAGACCTACTAGAGAATGGACTTGAGGATATGGGGAGGGGGAAGGGTAATCTGGGACAAAGTGAGAGAGTGGCATGTACATATATACACTACCAAACGTAAAATAGATAGCTAGTGGGAAGCAGCCACATAGCACAGGGAGATCAGCTCGGTGCTTTGTGACCACCTAGAGGGGTGGGATTCGGAGGGCGGGAGGGAGGGAGACGCAAGAGGGAAGAGATATGGGGACATATGTATATGTATAACTGATTCACTTTGTTATAAAGCAGAAACTAACACACCATTGTAAAGCAATTATACTCCAATAAAGATGTTAAAAAAAATAAAGGGGTGAAGAAGATCAATATTCATCTACAAGATACATTTCTGGTTCCAAACAAAGATATTTTTCAGTTTCCAGTGAAAACTACCATATAGCTGTCCAATTAGATTTCTGTGTTCTTGGCCCAATCCCAGGGCCAGAGAAAAGTGTCAGGAAGCTTAGGAGTACAAATCTGTATCAGACTAGGAAGTCTGAACTAGACCTAGGCTGGTGCTGAAGACTCATGGCATGCCCATGAAGTCAGAGGCAAGAGAAGCCCCTTCATGTGTTCTCGAAAATAGCACTCTCTGAGCTCATGTTTCTTAATCGCTAGCCCCTAGCACAACTACAGCAATGCTAGGTACAAAATCCAATCAAAGATACATGATGACCTGATGAATGTGGGAACCTTCCAAGTATTCAGAAATGACCAGGAGCAGAACATATGGCTCTTCTTCTCCACTAACCACACCAGACTTCCTCACCCCTCCAAATACCATCATCTGCCCAGATTGGTTGGTTGTAAGCTTTGCAGATCTGTCCTAAACCCAAACTTTGGGCATGGCTTCAGTGGTCCTGGGTACTCTAGGAAAACCTATCAGGATCCTTTCTGAGTGTGGCTATAGTCCCTGTAGTAAGACATGTTACTGGGCACACATTTCTCTGACCACAAAAGTGCCAGAGATTTGGGCACATCATTTGTGGCCAATGACTCAGCAAGGCCAATCCAACATGAAACTCCACCAAGATAAAGCTTATTTTGGCCCCTGTCCACCTTTCCTTTAGTTTCTTATAAATTTTCTACTTTATCTCCGTTCCCAAACCAGAGCCAAGCTGGGTTCAGCACTTCCTTAGCAATTCTTCCTGAGACAGGATTTCTCAAAAGCATTCCTTTCCCAGAGAATTCCTTATCCAAGTGGTTTGGCAAAACTCAGAAAATTACATCCTCTACCTGGAGATTAATATTGAACCTTGGCATATTTAAGACTGAAAGATGCCTCAGTAAAGATTTTGTTTAATCCTACACTTCCCAAATAGAGTTGATCACAAAATCCCTCTTAGAATCCAGTGGAACCAACATTTTGTAGTACCTTCTTTGGGATATGTTTAGGACATAACGATTCATCTCTCCCAGAAATGTGGTAAGGGATAATTTTTAAGATTAAATCATAACTTCCATACAAACATAAAATAAACATGTATCATAGATCATGTTTAACTTATTTATGAGGGAGCCAGTGAGATTTTACAGTAAATCCAAAGGGAACCCCAAAGAGTAGACACATAGAAAGAAGGAACTCTTAAATGAATTCAAAAATAATGTAACATGGGCAATAAATAACCGATGTGGCAATCAATAACTGCATTTCCCTGGATACAATTACTTTGCACTTCTGTAAGCAAGAACCATTTATATGATCATCAGTTTGCTACAATTTTCAGGGTTGTAAAGTAACTCAAAACAAGGAAAGACAGCTATATCCCAGATGGATGAGCTAGGCAAGACAAATCTTACTTTGCCCATTTCAACATCTTTCACAGTTTTTCCTGACAGGTATTTTCTTTTCAATCCACAACTTCTAGAGACTGAAAAGAAGGAAACACAAATGGGCTATGAGGAAGATTTAAATGCAAGGTTCTGATCATCCTCCAGTCCTACAATCTGAGCAGTTAGCATCCATACTTTCTGAATGGCTTACTTCCATGAAGCAGATGGGATTTCCATGCTGCCTTCTTAAATAGACCACATAGTACAACTCACACTCAAATCTCTTTTCTGGGCTGCATCTTTGCTTTTCTCCCCAAATGACTATTTCCCCAAGTCCTCTGAGATAGCAGGGTAACTTCAGATATTTGAGACTCACATCTCAACATGTTCCAAATTTGCAGTTTGTACCATATTCCCCTGAAGTGTTTTCAGTCATGTGGCGATCACTACTGTGTGTGGCCACAAGGGACTTTTAATAGAAGCATTAAATAGAGAATTTTTTATTTTAGGGCTCTAGACATCTGCTGAAGCAGAAGTTCTAACATGATGCCGGATGAAGTTCTTGTTGTGGAACACATTTGAAAAGAAGGGGGAGATTCTGTAAAGCAGCTGTCACTTCCTTTGCAGGTTTTGAGAATCCCAGGGAGACTGCATATGCTGTATTGCCTACTGCTGAGCTGAAGCAGAAACCCCATATGCGTAGCTCAGGGTGTTTCAAGCTGCAATAAAGCACTCAAGTGGAATAATGATGGTTGCCATTTGTTGCCACTGATAGAATACTAACTTCACTCTCACCAAATTAAACCCAAGCATTAAACTCCTTGATGAGACTGAATTGGGCTTTGCCTGATTATCAGTTAGGATGAGAGAGAAGTTCCTTAGTTGGGAAACCTTATTCTTTTTGGCATAAAGTCTTCTGTTAAATGACTAGTTTTGCTACATTTTCAGAATGTCCAAGGTTTAAGCCCAGGGTCCCTTTCAGATAATAACTTGAACATCTCTGCTTGTAACTATTCCTGTCCCTTCTGGAGGGACCATTCTACCGGTATGTAACCTCCTTAAGGGCAGGAACTGGGCCTAGCTTATTCCCCTATTATGTCACCAAGGCCTAGCAGAATATCTAGGGTATAATAGTCACACAAATATTTGTTGAATGATTTCCTCAATGGAAATTGTGTATAGGTATACTATAAATAAGAATGAAATCTCAAGCTTCAGGCTGGGACTATTGAAGCATCTCTAATGCCCATATAACAAAGAGCTACTTACATCCCTCCAAAGTCTGCAGAGCCCTGGTAGAGAACGGAAATATACAGGGAAAGAGCCAGAAATTTCACCAAAGGACAAAGAATAAAGAATGAAGGCAACCAATCTATGAAGCAGAGTGCCAATAGCTTTACATCCATTATATCATTTAATATTTTTAAGCCTTTTTACTTTATGATTTTCAACAAATCACTATTATGTGAAACATCAGAAAAACATATAAAGTCTAATCCTATCCCCCCCACACTCTGTCCCATATCCTAAGGTAACCAACAGAAACAATCTAGTGTGTGTCCTTCCACATTTTCTCCTTGCTCAAATATTCACATATTTGTAACATGTATTAGATATTTCTTAGTTGTTTTTTTATTTTAACCAAAGAATCATATTCCCCATTTTTCTCAAGACCTTGCCTTTTCCTCTTAGGAGTTTTTCGTGAGTATTTCTGGCCATACCAAACTCATTTTTCTAATTTATTTATGCATATATCTGGACAATAGAAAAATGAGAAAAATCCCTATTTTTTTCTCAGGAAGTTAGCAGTTAAGGTCCTAAAGGATATTATGCTAAGCAAAATAAGCTAGTTACAAATGGACAAATAGTACATAATTCCACTGACAGGAGTTATATAAACAGGGCGTTATTGTTCAGTGAGTATAAAGGGGCAGTTATGCTATAGATTGGGCTTCGCACAATCCCTTCCCCGAACTTCAGACACTAGTTCCAAGTCCAGGTTGCTACCTGTATTCCTGAATGATTGGCTACAAGTCAGAGATTCCCATAACCCTTCTGCAGGTTCAATTAATTTGCTAGAATGGCTCACAGAACTCACAGAAACATTTTACTTACTAGATCACCAGTGTATTATAAAAGGATATAATTCAGGAATAGCCAGATGGAAGAGATGCACAGGGCAAGGTATGCGGGGAAGGGTTGTGAAGCTTCCAGGCCCCCTGGGAGCACAACAATCTTCCCAGATCTCCATGTGGTCACCAGCCTGGAAGCTCTCCAAATCCTGTCTTTTGGGGGTTTTATGGAGGCTTCATTATATAGGCATGATTTATTAAGTCAGTGGCCGTTGGTGATTAATTCAACCTTCAGCCCCTCCTCTCCTCAGAGGTCAGGAGGTGGGACTGTAAGTCCTCTAATCACAAGGTTGGTTCTCCTGGCAACCAGGCCCCATCTTTAGGTGCTTTCCGAAAGTCACCTCATTAACATAAAAGACACCTTTATTGCTCTCTTCTCTTGGGAAGTGCCAAGAGTTTGGAGAGCTCTGTGCCAGAAAGGAGACAAAGATCTAATGCAGTTGGCTCTGTTTATCCACAGGTTCCACAGAGAGTATTCAACTAAGTTCAGATGGAAAGTATTCAGAAAAGTATTCCACAAAGTACCATAAAGCAAAACTTGAATTTGTCATATGCCAGCAACTATTTACATAGCATTTATATTGTATTAGGTATTATAGGAATCTAGAGAAGATGTAAAGTAAAGAGGATGTGTGTAGCTTACAAGCAAATTCTATGCCATATATGTATGGAATGTAAGCATCCTTGGATTTTGGTACCCACAGGGCTCTGGAACCAATTCCCTATGAGTATTGAAGGATGACTATATACAGTTGACCCTTGAACAACACAGGTTTGAACTGCACAGATCCATTTATACATGGATTTTTTTTTCAATAAATATGTACTAGAGTTCTACACAATCCACAATTGGTTGAATTTGCAGATAAGGGCGGCCAACTACAAAGTTATATGTGGAATTTTTACTGTATAGGGGTTGGCCCCTCTAACCCTATTTCTATCCTTTCTCCCATAACAATCATCCAAGATGTGGTACAAAAAAACCCATCATCACCACACACATCGCTGTTCTGCCTTGGGACCACCAGGTCAATGATATGAAGAAGGGGAGTCAGCACCACTCCACATTTGCCTACTACGTCCACAGAACTCCCAAGTAGCACTCTTTTCTTGCATTTAATGCTTCCTGTTTTGCTCAAATCAGTTGAAGGTTGTGAGTGGGCCATGGAGAACTTGGAAAAGCCATTCTTTAATCTCTCTCGATAATCAAAAGCCATTTTGTAAGACAGTTTTGTTTTTGTTTGTTTTTTAATGAAAGGTAACAGCAACTACATAGCACTTAGAAGACATTGCTTCTTTTAGTTTGGGAACTTATATGGCTGTCCTGAAATGAGGATCCTTATATTAGGGTCTTCTTACATATGTGAAAGCATTTTCTAATAGGTTTCCCAACTAGGTAATGATGCAATACCTCACCCTTCATCCCAAATCCCTCTGCATGGTTTGCCTAAATTGTGTAGCAGTGAGGAGAAAACAAACAGCAGTGGCATTCCCCAGCACTGCCACCCCCAACCTTCATTTGCAGGCTTTACCACAAGTACCCCTCCTAGCCAGGGACTTCATTAAAAATGCTGCCAACATCCACCTGTGTTCCCAGGAACTTCTCAACTTGTAGAAAAAGCAGTCCCTCATCATGAAAACTGAGCTAAGTAAGGAGGAGTAACAAGGGTAGACATATTAGAGGGAACCCATCTCCAACCCCAGGCCCCTGTCCACCTTCTTAGCTCAGTCATAGTCACTTTGGACCTTCAGTATGATCATCTCCCACCACCCTGCCTTTGAGGTAAAAGAGGCTTAATGGACTCACAGAGCCAAGGATTGTTCCTAAGACTTGTGTACCAAGTACTGGCGTTTCCCCCACTCCTTGAGGAGCCTTGCATGTCCGGAAGTATACTTTGATGACTCGGAGATCATACCGTATTCCAGAGCCAGAGATGGGAAGACAGTTATATCTAATGACTGGCCCAAACTTGGCTGAATCCCATTTACAGATCAAAGAGTGTTCTACTTCAAGGACACAGTAAAACTTCAAGTGACATCTGGATGTTGACATAATGAGGTATAAGCACCCAACTCTTTGCCACAAAATCATTTTCTGTGGTTTATTATAAAAGAAAATGTCAGACATTAAATGTATAAAGAATATTTTATCTCCTTTCTACCATTCAGCTCAAGAAACAAAACACTTCACAACCCATTTGTCAAGCCCATGTGTTCCTCCCAGACCCATCACCTTCACCCTGTCCCGACCCCTATCTTTAGAGGTAATTACTCTCAAAATTTGAAGTTTATCACAGCACAAAATAATTAGGAAATGCATGGTGATATGTATGGATCCCTAGGCAATATGTTTTAAATTTTTATTTTCGGGATGTGATGCCGTGTATATTTTTCTGAAACTTCATTTCTTTAGTTAACTTTCTATTTCTGACTTATGCACTGCTCTAAAGTATTCTATTTTATGGTTATACGATAAATTTTTATTCATTCCCCCACTAATAGACAACTAGGTTGTTTCCAGTTTTCTTTTCATTTTTAATTACAAACATAGCTGTTGTAAGTACTATTCTACATATCTCCTTGTGTACCTGAAGGAGAGTTTCTTTAGGGTATGTATTGATGGTGTTCAGGGAAAGCCACCCCAGAATGTGTCCCTTTGGCATGTGCATTATTTTGAGCTAAAAATCAAGTCCCAATAGATTCAAGAAGAGCTCTTTACCTCCCCCTTAACTGCCTAAAAGAATTTAGATGATGAGTCTGGTTCAGGAAAAGAATTCTCACCAGAGATAACTGCAGAGTATGGTCGAGGTGTGGTAAGCTGGGGGGAGCTCAGCAGGACCTCTTCGTTCAAAGTCCTCTCTGGGCCCCATTGTTTCTGCATGGCATGCAAAACATTTGTTTACCAAATATTTGCTCTTCCCACCTTTCTGTGAATTGTAGTTCCCATCTTCTCCCCTCTGTAGTTCCAGACACCTACCCTCCTTCTCCTTAGCTCAGGATGGTATATAATCCTCAATTGCCTGACCTTCTGGGAGCTTCTTTTGTGTATGTGGGGCACCTATACATACAAAATTAAGTTTGTTTTTCTCTTGTTACTCTGTCTTATGTCAATTTAATTATTAGACCAGCCAAAAGAACCTAAGAGGGGAGAGGAAAAATTTTCCTCTTACAGTATCTAAAAATGGGTTTGCTGGATCAGAGGATAGGCACACTTTCAATTTATCAAGATTGTCAGATTGTACCCCAAAAGGATTATGCCAATTTATATTTACACCAAGATTGCAGAAGAGCTCCTATTGCTCTCCAATCTAACATTTGCCATTCTGTGGCTATGAAATGGTATGTATGTGTAGTTTTATAATTTTCCTGATTAGGGGTATCGAAGCAGAAGTTGCACTGGCAAGCTTAAACAGGTAAGGAGACTTCATTCAAGGCTGTTTCAATGGTAGAGAGAATACAGTCTGAACTCAAGTCTGCTGAAAGAAAGGGCAGGAGGATTTTTAAAAGCTGGGGTGAGCTAGCAGAAGAGTACTAGAGGACATTAGGAGGGAGGTCAATTCATGGTATGTGTCCAACACATCCAATTATCTCTGAGTTTTCAATTGTCTTCTCTGTGACTGGACCATCTGTGCTTCCCTCCCACAGAGATGGGGGTGTAGGGGCGCTGTCTCTCTTTTTTTTGTTTTTGTTTTGCGGTACGCGGGCCTCTCACTGTTGTGACCTCTCCTGTTGCGGAGCACAGGCTCCGGACGCACAGGCTCAGTGGCCATGGCTCACGGGCCCAGCCACTCCACAGCATGTGGGATCTTCCCGGACAGGGGCACGAACCCGTGTCCCCTGCATCAGCAGGTGGACTCTCAACCACTGCACCACCAGGGAAGCCTGGGGTGCTGTCTCTCTTGATGATTACATTTCAAAGGGCTGACCCCCAGGTTCTTGAGAAAAACATCCTTAGCTTATAAAACTGGCAAGAGGCTTTTTTAAAAATTTACATCTCAAAGGCACAGAGGAAGAATTTACGATGAGAAGTTTCAGGAGCCTAGAGTCGGGGAGAAGCCTGTTTAAGTTTAGTCAAGCTGAGGGGAACATCTCAGCCATCTTGGTCATAGGTTACCAGCCATTCAGTTTCTGATGGAGGATTGCCTGCTCTTATCTTTTGCCCTTATCTTTTGTTTCCTGAGTTGTTCATCTTAATGATTTTTAAGAGCTTTTTACATATTCTGGATACTATTCTTTTATCAGTTATATGTATTACTTATCTCTCAGTTTGTGGCTTGTCTTTTGATTTTCTTTTTGCATCTTTTGATAAAAAGTAATTTCTAATTTTGATGTAGCTAAAGTTATCCAATATTTTCCCTTCTGAACTTTTTCTGTATGTTAAGAAACCTTTCCCTATCCTGAAGTCATAAAGATGATCTATTTTATTCTAAATTCTGCTTCCCAAATTTAGATCATCTATTGACTGTGTCTGGTATATATGCCTTTGGAATACCATTTGTTTGTTATCAGATTTCCATATGTGTGCAGGTTTATTCACTGATTTATTCAATCCCATTAATCTATTTTTCTACCTATACCAATACCACAAGGTTTTATTAAGTTGAAGTAAAGTAATATTGATATCTCATAGGTCAAGTCTCCCAACTTTTTTTTCACAATGTTTTTTTGCCTTCAACTGTGTTTTAGATAAACACTTTGCTCCTATGTTTAAAATATTTCAAAAATACTTTGAAATTTATTTCACTACTTAGAGGAACATGATTCTATCAGAAGTTATTCTGGTAGAGAACAATGTCCTATGTGTACAAGTGGGATGGAGGATAAAAGTTGACTAATAGGAAAAAATACTGAGAATGTCCCTGGTCCATCTCACCTGCATCAACACACTGACAAGTCTGACCCTGCAGAATCCAGCTCTGTAGCATATACCCATCTTTCCATTCTCTAGGTATACCTAATTCTTTCTTTTCTATATTCCTATGCACATCTTTGGAAAAATCCTCTCAAAAAAACAAAATCTTTTTCTAATACATATCGCTAAAACCGAGCTGCAACTCAGCAACTCAGGAAAAGACTAGGGTTAGTGATGGAATTCTATGTTGTTACTATTTCCTTAGACATACACTTTCTTGGGCATCTAATTTGTCCATTTTTTTAAACACTAACTCTTTCAAAAGGCTTTTTCATTAGCTAAACTACACCGACTACTCCTTTATCCTTCACTATTAGTAATCTTCTAATGCTACTCCATTGCCTGATAGCAAATAAGAAGATGTAGCAAAAAATTTTTAGTCATTGCCGCTTTCCTTGTAGCATCAGCTTCTGAAAGTTTCCTCTCTTGGCATGTAGAAATCTGGCAGCAGAAACTGATGAATTAATTAGAGGCATTCAAAACCTTCATTCCCCTTTAAAAAGAGGGTAGGCAGGGGGGCAAATTCAGCCACTATTCAGCAATAAATTTTCTTTGAATGACAGTATAATCTCAAAATAAATATCAGATCACTGCAAGGTTATTTTGACAGCCCTTGGGCTTTTATACATTAATATCCCTTCCCCTGCCTTGGGTTCTATTTCCCTAAACACATTAGCCCTCTTTTTAATAAAATCATATAAACTGTGGATTACACTTTTAAAGTGGCATGTACAAGTATGAGCTCTGATGGGGTGTTCCAAATGCCACTTTCAGCATGGTGCAATTGCTAGGCCATAACTAACCTCATTTTTATTTCGGCTTAGTTTTTCCTCCCTCTCTAGGGAATAAACGGTACAACAGAAAGCTTCCTACGAGGCAGAGATGATAAAATCGAGTTTTGCTAGCTCAGAATGCAGTTTTCCACCACAGAACTGTAAATGGATAGGATTCCTTCAACTCTCAGAGCTGGCTCCTTGAGCACCGAGAAGCCCTCTGAGCCACTCTTGAGCCAGTCTTTGGAATTTTCAATTTTCATTACTCAAAACTTCAGATTATTATCACCTCTAACATTCTGATGCTTATGTGCCTAGTAAATAATTACCAGGAGTGCTTTCTTCTTTAATAAAGATGGGATGGATGCCCTCTTTGCCACCCCTCAATTCCACCTCCAGGGACTTATGTGAAGGAAAGAGCAGATGGATTAAGAGCAGGGACTCAAGCCAAACTCCTTGACTTCAAACCTTAACTTTGTCATTTACAAGCTGTTTGACTTTGTATAAGTTACTTAACCTCTCTGTGCATCAGTTTCCCCATCTGTAAAATGGAACTAATAATAGTAATTACCTCCTAGGGTTACTATAGGAATAATTTAGTATATATAAAGTTCATAGGCAGATACTGGCATACAGTACCCTGTATATAAGAGTTTGCTGTTATTAAATAAGGATAAGCACATTCTTCATAGCATCATTTGGGAACAAAAGTTCTTAAAAAAAAACAGTCTAGATTCCCACTGATTATCAGTTAAATCAATAGTGTACTACTAAGAAACCATTAAAAATGATGGAGTAAAACCACATCACTTTAAGAAAGGCTGGCAGCATAGTGTTCATATCAAGGCAATAAAGGAAGATGTGCTCTTTAAAAGTAAGTATACTGACCAACCAGTATACTGACCAATTCTTCAACCAGGGAAGAATTAGACTCTCAGCATGGATGGTCGTACTCCAGAGTATATTTTTCCTTGTTTTGGAATAGGAGTGGAAGAAGTTCAGACATTTAAAGACTCAAAGTTATCTCCCATGCACATTTTCTAACAAAATCTCTTGAGGATACATACCAGCAAACACAGTAAGAATTTTAGAATAAAGGAAAACATGGGATCCAAAAAGCTGTGAACCTAACCAAAGGCAGGGAGAAGGTTGAAAACATCATGTATCTTAGGAAAAAACCTGAACTTCAGACCTAGAAATTTAGACTCAATGGATCTAAACGAAAACAAGAAGTCAAAGCATTCCTAGAAGGAGGACTTTAAGAAAGTAGCTTTAACAAATATCTCATTTAAGATTGAATGATAGGCTTTCAAGAGTCACAAAAATTGAAATTAAGAACTCAAGAGGGACAAAAAGCCAAACAAAAACATTTATGGTCAAAATATGAAGCAAACTGAAACATAACATGATTTTAAATCAAGCGAAGGCATGTAAAACAAGATAATTCTTTGACCTTTATGCTTAGGACATTCTTCTATAAGCAGCGGACCTTCAGTCACCTCGGAGTCTACATTTCCAGAAGGCTCATATCACACTTCATAATTCCAGAGTGAATAAATATACAAAGTTATCATATTTATTGGTTTTCAGGTTTTAGCATAGACATATGGACAAAACATTTCATTATAGTTGTGGAATATTCTACACAAAATTTATCTTGTCTATTCTTGGCCGAATGGTATATTTATATGAATTACAAAATAGTATCCCCTCTGCAAGACACTTTACTGCAATAACGATGTGAACATATGCTAAAGGAATGGTGCTCCCTGGAGTTGTTCACAAAATTATCAACTGTGTCCCTGTAATTAACACAACTTGTAGATAAAGCCAAAAAGGGAGGATTGCTAGAAATGCACATTTATACATTTTACCTGTGAGAGAGTCAAGACGTATATTTAAGTTTATCGGATCAATAAAAATATACTTAAGTTTACTATTTATAGTACTAAGCAAATGAAAGAAGCCAATATATTTTTTACTAAAGTTTGTAAATTGGAGGAGAGATGACTATTACTGTCTGTGAGCTAGATTTCTTTTCTAGTGTGGGGATCCCCTGATAAATCTATAATGGAGTTATAAGATTATTGTTTGGAGCTATGAAAGTGCTGTCACAAGAATAAAAAACAGAAATGGTCAAAAACTCCTGCATGTAGAAAGAGCAATGAAGAGGTGGTATTGGGCAAAAGACTAACTTTTTATTTCATATCATTAAATATTGTTTTTATCATGCATTTAGATTACTTTTATAGAGTTGACCCTTGAATAATGCAGGGGGTGAAAGGCACCAACCCCCCCATCAAAAATCTGCATATAACTTTATGCTCGGCCCTCCATGTCCACAGTTCTATATCTGCAGATTCACCAACTACAGATCCTGGAGTACTACATTACGTGTTTAATGAGAAATTTATGCATGTGAGTGGACCGAGGCAGTCCAACCCCTTGTTTTTCAAGGGTCAACTGTCATCATTTTAAATGATGAGGCATATTTATGAACAAAAGTATATATATATGTATAGTACATGTACAATTTTGTAAAAGCTATACCAGCCATGACTTTTGCTTATCTCTGGGCTATGGTATTAAATAATTTTTGTTTTATTTTGGCTTTTGACTCTTTTCAATTTTTCCAAATAGCCTTGTGTACTAAAACATTTTATAAACCACCATCATCAAAAATTGAAATAATAAAACTCATTTTAAGAAACTGATAGTAAACTCTCCTACCCCCTCCCTCTGCCTACATTATCTCCCCACTTTTCTGGCCAATGAGACAACAACTTGGTGAACCAAACCAATGCCCTGTGACCATTTTACCAGTACAGACTTCAGCACCTGTACCTAATACATGATGGCAGAGGAAGGCCAGAGGATGTCATTGGTATGTTTACACACACACACACACACACACACACACACACAATGTATCGCCTCTTAGTGGGTAAGATAGCATATTGGCAAGTAAACTTACTCCTCTCTTATGAGCCCATCTATATGGAAACAGTACTCTGAAGAAAAGGTATAATCTGTTAATTTTTGATATAACAAAAATACAGAAATCACCAGACTGTCAACATCACGAGAGCACCCGTGGCACTTACAAGTGACTTCTCTTTGTTCTCCAGATGACCCACAATGTTACTTTTCATATAAAGTCACTAAGTTGTCATTAAACTTGAAAAATGAACAGGCAACTGAGACAATGAAAGGATAGAAAACCAAAAAAGTATTTATGTCTGTTCCACATAGTTGCACTCCGTGGCCACAAAAACTAAGCAGACTTGCTCATTTTGCAAAGACCATCTTTTCATTTTTTTCACTAGAAAAATTTTCACCATGAGTGTGTTCAAAGAAAACTAGCTTAGCCCAACAAGTTCAAATGTGACTCTAAATGAACAGTGAGGAACTGTCTTGGCATTCCTTAGGCACCCATAATATCATATACTCTTACACTAAGTGCTATGTAGAGAATATTTCTAATTAAAATACACAAGATGCCTTGTGTTTCCACAAGAGCATTACAATTCCATTTGGAAAAACATAGGAAACATGTAAAGCTTGAGAAAATTAAGCCCCAAGAAGCCAACACATCAAAGGTAACAGATTACAAATGAATTTATTACGTGACAAGGGTACTCTGATCGAGAACTTAGCCACAGGGGCCAACGCCTGTCTCTCAGAGGCAACGGAGGAAAGCAACGTTAATGGAGAGTGTTTTGTTACAGCTTCTGGAAGCAAAGTAAAATGTTTTATAAACAGTAATCCAGTGAGACCATTATATTTAGTTTCCAAGGATCCTGTTCACAAGCTCTATCCCAGACCTAAGGGGAACTAAGGCCACTAAAGAAATAATTTTTATGCTAAAATATTCCCAACTCCTCTCTGCAAAACCAGACCCCTCACACTGCCATCAACCCTGTTCCCAGGGAGCCTTTGGAGAGCACATACCTTCAGCAGAACCACAAATTCATCCAAAAGAGATTACAAGGGGAAGGGGTTGGGTGAATGTTAATTTCTATTTATGACAGCTGTTTTTACTTACCTTCATTTCATCTTCAAAATCACCTCTAAGAAAGCTACTTTTAGATCATTTTACACATGAAGAATCAGAGTTTCAGACTTTAAGCTTGTTCAATGACAGATCTACGAAGTGGTGGTACTAGGAATCTAGCTCCAAAACCCATACCCTTCTCACCACACCACACTCCTGAGTCGATGGCAAAGATACTTCATCCCTAGAGGGTCTACCGTCATCATAACCAGCCATGTTTGAGCCTAGAAAAACTTACCCTCAGTTGGCAAGAAACTGAAACTAGACACCATAGCAATATGGAATTCAGCAGGAGAACTTTGTGGAAACAAACACTGGCTCCCTTACACCAGTACATCCAAGTCACCTGAAGTCAGCTAACTCTCAGTCTCGCTTTCCATCTATAACATGAAGGAGTTGGATTTGATCATCACCTTTCAACTCTAGACTTGCCCTTTGTGAGTAAGCCTCAACTGTGGTAAACCTCAAATACTGAGCACTGATGGAAGAACACTTCGAAATGTTTACTCTTTTTAGTGTCCCTGTACTGACTGGCACCAATCCTGAAATATACAACAAGTGTCACATAGTCAAAGCATGAGTGAGGGAAGGTCAAAATAAACTGAATTCCAGAAGCAGCACTAAGACTTCACTTAACTTGAAATGGAAACTGAAAAACACATAGGTGCCTTAATATGTAAGCAATCGATTATACAATGAAGTCAATTAAATGTTAGTAAATACAGAGATTTCCCCTTGGTCCACCCACCTATTTGGTACTTATTCTAGAATAACCCATAGACCTCAATTGTTTCCATTTTGCCTCCACAGCTTCAGGTTTTGTTTGAAAGGATATCTTTCAAGGACTGGGCAGCTAAATGTTTCAAAAGCTAAATTAATAGAAAGTTCTTTTCAACTATGGGAGAAAAGGGGAGGGTCCTTAGAATTTGAAACTTCTACGTTGAGTTTCTAGTCATTCAGGCTAATTCTTGTTTAAATGGAGACCCAGAATGAAGGCTAGCAGGGATGAGAGTTAAAAAGATTGGAGTGAGGATGATTATGAGGCACACCATAGGCTGATACCTATATAGGATGCTACCTACTAGCAAATAAAAAGATTCCATGCTTCTCTTGTTCTTCCATGGGTGTGGCTTAAAGGGAGCTCTAGGCAGAGGACAGCAGCAAAAGGAAGAGATAGAAAACATTGCTGTGGGAAGGGGAGGGTGGGACGAATTGGGAGATTAGGTTTGACATACATACACTACCATGTGTAAAATAGCTAGTTGGAACCTGCTGTATAGCACAGGGAGCTCAGCTCAGTGCTCAGTGATGACCTAGATGGGTGAGATGGGAGAGATGGGTGGGATGGGTGGGTGGGAGGGAGGTCCAAGAGGGAGGAGATATATGTATACATACAGCTGATTCACTTCACTGTACAGCAGAAACTAACGCAACAATGTAAAGAAATTTTACTCTAATATAAATAATTAATCAAATAAATAAATAAATAAATAAACTATCTTAAAAAAGAAAACATTGCTGTGCAGTGGGGAGGGATGTGGACAGGATCAGCCTAGAAACTGGGATTCCTGGGTGCTACGTTCCATCATTGGCCATTTTTGTGACCTTGGCCAAGTTACTTAATCTCCCTTGGTCTTAAATCTCTCATACAAAAAATCACATACAGACCTTCATGCTCTCTGAAATCTAAAGTTCTATAAACCATAAGAGATGAAATAAATGTTAGGCCAACTCATTTATTTTTAAGTACCTCCAAATTCCCAGTCACTCTTCACTTACTATCCCCTAAAGGTCCCAGATGACCAGCTAGCTTTCTTATTCTTTCCAGCAATTCCAGGACTTCACTGGTGGCGCAGTGGTTAACAGTCCACCTGCCAAGGCAGGGGACATGGGTTTGAGCCATGGTCTGGGAAGATTCCACATGCTATGGAGCAACTAAGCCAGTGCATCACAGCTGCTGAGCTTGTGCTCTAGATCCGGCGAGCCACAACTACTGAGCCCGCAGGCCACGGCTGCTGAAGCCCGCGTGCCTGGAGCCCAGGCTCCGCAGCAGGAGAGACCACCTCAGTGAAAGGCCTGTGAACCACAAGGAAGAGGGGCCCCCACTCACTACAAATAGAGAAAGCCCATGTGCAGCAGTGGACCCAGTGCAACCAAAAATAAATTAATTAAAAAAAAAAAACTTTTCACAAAGGTTATTCAGTATTTCTCTGCCCAAAAACTGGCTACAGAGTAATGTCTTCACTCTTTGCACTGAACTTCCTGTTACCTAAAAAATGCTCCAGTCTTTTATTTTTACTGCTAATATTAGGAGAACTAAATATCCACTCACAGAAGTCACAGTGTAAGCGCCCCTTACTCCTTTTATACGTGGTATCCATATATCCCTAAACCCTCCCTAAAAGCTCTTGTGGGTTTTTCTTACAATAAAGCATTTCTCTACATATTTCTACTCAACATGAAGACCCGTTCTCTAAAGGATACAGAACTAAAATTAGTTAGGACAGAAGTACAGGGAAATTAACAACTAGCCCAATTAGGGTCAGTGCCCACTGAAGCACTCCAGATAAGGTGACGCATGTTGGGGTACTGAGCTTTACCATCCATAAGTTATTCTAGGACTTTTTCCTCCCAAGAGAGGATACCTCCTCTGCAGAAATATTTGGAAGACCCCGTCCTTTTTTTTTTTTTTTTAAGAATAGAATTTCCTAATCTATATTTCTATTTTTGTGCCAATACCATACTGTCTTGATTAATGTAGCTTTGTAGTACAGTCTGAAGTCTGGGAGCCTGATTCCTCCAGCTCCGTTTTTCTTTCTCAAGACTGCTTTGAGGGCTTCCCTGCTGGTGCAGTGATTGAGAGTCCGCCTGCTGATGCAGGGGATGCGGGTTCATGCCCCAGTCCGGGAAGATCCCACATGCCGTGGAGTGGCTGGGCCCGTGAGCCATGGCTGCTGAGACTGTGCGTCCAGAGCCTGTGCTCCGCAACGGGAGAGGCCACAACAGTGAGAGGCCTGCGTACCGCAAACAAAAAAAAAAAAAAAAAAAATGGAGGCAGGAGCTGCAAAATGTTCATTGCAGCTCTCTTTACAATAGCCAGGTCATGGAAGCAACCTAAATGCCCATCGACAGATGAATGGATAAAGAAGATGTGGTACACATATACAATGGAATGTTACTCAGCCATAAAAAGGAATGAAATTGGGCTATTTGTAGAGATGTGGATGGACCTAGAGACTGTCATACAGAGTGAAGTAAGTCAGAAAGAGAAACACAAATATCATATATTAATACATGTATGTGGAATCTAGAAAAATGGTACAGACGAACAGGTTTGCAAGGCAGTAATAGAGACACGGATGCAAAGAACAAATGTATGGACACCAATGGGGGAAAGAGGGAGGTGGGATGAATTGGGAGATTGGGATTGACATATATACACTAATACGTATAAAATAGATAACTAATGAGAATCTGCTGTAAAGCACAGGGAACTCCACTTCACTGTACAGTAGAAACTAACACAACATTGTAAAACAACTCTACCCCAATTTAAAAAAAAATTTCATTAAACATATTTTCACTAGTTCTAATTCCTTAGTAAATTACTATTATAGAAAAAAATTTAATTTAATGACCAAAGTTTACTAAGTCTGTCTTATATCAATGTGCATTTTGTTGTGTGTAGTTGTTAACTCAATTAAATGCAATTATTTAAGATTTTAAACATTGTCAAAATTTTTAATTATCAATACTTTACCAAATTAAAATCTTACCATGTAAATTTTTAAAAGAAACAAAAACGTGTTGTCAAAGATGTAGAGAAACTGGAATTCTTACACACTGTTGGTGTTTTTTTTTTAAATGGTGCAGCCCCTATAGACACCAGTATGGAGGTACCTCAAAATATTAAAAATATAACTACCATATGATCCAGCAATCCCACTGCTAGGAATGTATCCAAAAGAAGTGCAACCAGGATCTTGGAGAGCAGCACTCCCATGTTCCCAATTTTTTAAAGGCTTTGTGGGGCCTGTCACTACACCTGGTAAGCTTTGCTCATTGGGCAGGATATACTCTCGCTAGATTTGAAATACATCAACAATCTAATTGGTAATTCCCTATTTGTTTGAACAATACAGCAACTGAGCAAAAGGCATTGAATACAATTAATAGGTGCTGCCTTCATCAAACTGGGGTAACCTAGTGAACCACTCTTCCTCTTTGTAGTAATATTCTTGCCAAACTAGAATATTCACATTCTCTGTTGAAGGACTTTCTTTTTTTAGGTACTAAGAGACACGTTGATAAACGCTTATTGAACAATGCCATTTTCTCTGCTGGAATGGGTTGAATCATGTCTCCCAAAAGATACGATAGAGTCCTGGCCCCACATCCCAGAACGTGACATTTAGCAATAGGGTTTTTACAAAAACAATCAAGTTAACATGATGCGATTAGGTTGGAGCCTAATATGACTGGCACACTTACAAAAAGGGGAAATTTGGGCATAAAGCAGTTATAGACAGAGGGAAGGAGAAATGAAGGCACAAGGAGAAGGTGGACTTGTGACAGGGTCATGCATCTACAAGCCAAGGAACAGCAAGGATTGCTGACACACACCAGAAGCTACAAGAAGCAAGGAACACTCCCCCCCTGGAGCCTTCAGAGGGAACATGGTCCTGACGACACCTTGATTTCAAACTTCTAGCTTTCAGATTGTGAGAATAAATCTCTGTTTTATAAGCCTCCCAGTTTGGAGTATTTTGTTAAGGAATCTAACACAACTACAATTAACATTGCACACCCTTTCCTGTCTTACTATACCTTCATATAGAATATGATACCTGTTTTATGGCTTAGCTAATTATATATGTAAACTGGTTCCTTTCCAATGACACACAGGAAGGCATAGTTATCTTTCAGATACGCCCCTCCAAAAAAGTTCTATGAAAGCCATATCCCTCATTCTCATCCTCTAAATCATTCTTTCTTCTGTTCTTTTGGGCCCTTTGCAAGAGCACAGATAGCTCTTTTCCTTTTTATGCTTATTTATTGTTATTTGGTACAAAATCAAAGTGAGATATTGAGACAGGCCAAAAGCGTTTTTCCAAAGCCCCTTTACTCTCTGTCCAAAATTAGATTAAGTGAAAACTGAATATGACTGAAACTGTTCCTCAGACTGGTGACATTTATTCCCCTTTTCAAAAGTCCAAGCAATTTTGGATACCCAGTAAGCGCAGAAACAAGAAAGATTTCCCCAAGGCCATCATTCAAGCATTCAAATTAGTGTCTTTTTCATAGAGGATAGGCATTCTGATCTCTTTTGATTACTTACCCCAGAGTAGAAATTATCTATAGAGATGACATAAAATTTTAAGATTTTTCTTCTCATGTAAGGCACTAAGAGGCATTTCCCCCCTATTTCCTATGAAGAAACATGAGTATAGCAAGCATGTATAATTTCTAAGAAAGAAAATATACTGCAGAGCACAACCATTTTTATTGATGTATAGTTGACTTACAATACTGTGTTACCATAGTGATTCAGTGCTTTTGAAGGTTATATTCCATTATAAGTTATTACAAGATAATGGGTACAATACCCTGTGCTATATAGTAAATCCTTGTTGCTTATCTATTTTATAAATAGTAACCAACTTCTTCTCTGCTAAAGAACTCTTTTTATCCCATTTTCATTTGTATTGCTAAGCAACACCCTGTATCCCGTTTTATTTCTGGTTCTGCATTTATTGTCACAGACACCTTCAAAGTTACATCCCACATACTGGAGTATTTTTAGGTTTCATTTGTGAGCAGTCATATGTGCTATCAAGTACCTCAATTCACAGTAATGATGCTTCATACTTGTACAGAAGTTATCTTCACTGGCAAACATATCATGAACTTTCTCACCCATTTTATGTCTCCTGAAGTACTCCATGAGGTTGTCTCTGGTGTTCCCACCATGAAGGGAGATGACTCAACTAAGATCACACACTGTAGGAGGCAAAGACTCAAGGCAAAGGCCCATGCCAGGTTTCCCACCCCTCATACAACTCAGAGCCCTTTGACATGTGATAGCCCTCAGTTTATTTATCTGTAAAATGCAGAGACTTGGCTTGATCATCTCTATGTATCTACAATTTACTTGGTAGCTAACATTTCATGTCCCACAAGGAATTTTCTTGCTTCTGGCTGACACATGCCCTTCTTTCACCAATTGATTTTGAAAACGGAAACAAATAGAAATTTGGCTTATGTTTTATAAAAACTGATGAATATAAATATGAAGCCAGTATTTAGAAGGAGCTCTGCAAAAGAAAGAGTAGAAAATTAAAAGAAAGTATCGTTGACTCAAAGATTTTATTTTACCTTTCAGCCCTGTCATACCCTGATTCCTAGGATCAGCAAATACCTAGAAGTATTTAAAAGAAGCTGCCTACCAAGGATCAATAATTATAGTACCAGGGACTCACAGAATCACAGTATTTTAAAGTCAAAGAGAACTTAAGAGACCAAAAAGCCATGAGTCATAATTAAAGGAACATTTCACAGAAGGACTACAGTTGGTGATTCAGGATATGGGTGAGAGTCAGGAATGTGGCCTGGAGGCCACACCAAAAGATAACTTCCTAAGTGGCCAGAAAACTATGAAAGAGAGCTTTGGTTAGAGCCAGAAAAAGGAACTATAAAGAAAAGCAAGAGGCTGAAATATCCATGCAACTATAGTTTAACTAGTTTGTGTAAGGTTGTTAGTTTATTTATATCCTATCTTATTCCCAAAAAAGGTTTCAAGCAGTTTAACAGTCAAACAATATAGCAAGTTTAAATGAACTTTAAAAAGGAAGAAAAGGAAGGCAGAGGAAATGTAGAAGTAGGAGGTGTATTGCTTTAACTCAGAGTCTCTAGTGCTGCAGAGAAACCCATTTATCCAGTTTAAATAACTGAACTTCATTGCTGTGGCAGGAAGCACGGGGCTTAGCACAGTGCCTGGCACACAAATACTCAAGTTCTATGAGTTACAATTCATGTTACTAATGTTATTTCTCATTAACCTAATGTTAGTTTTCTCCCCTGACTCTTCAAATAAGAGGTCAAACTTGCCTCAGTGGGAAACTCCATTCCCAGTCCTACCTACTCCCTCTCCACTTCCTTTTTGTCCCCAAATGCCCTAACTTTATGAAATAACAAAAATATAACAAGCCTTCTGGGCCCTGGAGCCAGTATCTACACTACTGGCAATACAACAAGCTCCTAGCAAAGCTGTGAAATTGGCCACATTTCTCATCTTTTTTCCCTGTTCCTTCTTCTTCCCCTTTTCCCAGTGGCATTGTGTAGCCCCATTTAGGGTCTCTCTTCAACTTTGTGCTGCACCACCAATATATGATACATCCCTTACCCTGCAGGGTAAATTGTGTACACAAACTTTTGGTTGTTTTGATAAATAATTTTATCATTTATTTAATGAGAAAACATTCTCTACAAAACTTGGCTTCTTACTTCCTCAGTGGAGATTAGAACTTTGGGCTGGGAATTAGGAGACAGGCCTGTTTTTGATAATGTGCACACAAATTTAAAGTCCTGCAAGCGTTACATTTTCAAATGGAACAAAGCTTGAAAAGAAAGGCATTAAATTCTTTAAGTAGAAATCCAGTTGTCCATGGGTGAAAGGGTACAGGAGGTTTTGTTTTTGTTTTTTCAGAGAGAGATATGAAGAAATTGTAAATAATTTCTTATTGATTATAGTACAAAGATAGAGTACCATTTGAAAGTATATCCCAAATATTACTGGGGCCCCCAAGTGGCATAGTGTCAATTACAATTAAACTGAGTCCCCCTAAAACTGAGTTCCCTCACCAAGTTTATGATTAATCTCTCTATCCAAAACTTTATTCTCTTTCTCATGCCATCCCTGTTCTCCTCAGGATTGAGGAGTATCAAAGAAAGGTGGAGACTGAAACCAAGCAGGGCCTTCCCAGGTATACAAGCCCCTCCATGTCCCCCATTTCTTGTTTGAATAAAAAAGGTTTTAGTCTCTTAGGCCTTCCCCTGAGATCCAAGGAGCAAACTCAAACAATTAATGATTAGAATAGACTCACAGGACTCCTAGTTCCTCCAGAAGGGGTATAGATAACAATCTGATGTATATCTTTGAGCTGTTCTGCAGAAACTAAGACCCCCACCCAGAGGCGGATGGTGACTACTTGATGACCACAAGCACATTGATGCCAGACTAGTTGGAACCAGAAGGTTGAAGATTGACTACTAAGATTCCCAAAACATCATCCTGTTATCTCACCACCAGCTAATCAGAAAAAGGTCCACAAGCTGATCAGACATCCTAAGACTCTCTCCCCTAATATTGTCTTTTAAAACCCTTTCCTTGGACTTCCCTGGTGGCACAGTGGTTAAGAATCCACCTGCCAGTGCAGGGGACCCGGGTTTGATCCCTAGTCTGGGAAGATCCCACATGCCGTGGAGCAACTAAGCCCGTGCACCACAACTACTGAGCCTGTGCGCCACAACTACTGAAGCCTGTGTGCCTAGAGCCAGTGCTCCACAGCAAGAGAAGCCACCACAATGAGAAGTCCCCACTCTGAAATGAAGAGTAGCTTCCACTCACCAGAACTGGAGAAAGCCCAGCAACAAAGACCCAATGCAGCCAAAAATAAATTAAATAAATAAAGTTAAAAAAAATAAAAAAACGCTTTCCTAAAAGCCATTGTGGAGTATAGGCCTTTTGAGTATAAGCTGCCTGTTCTCCTTGCTTGGTGCATTGCAAATAAACCTTTACTTTGCTGCAAACACCTGCTTGTAAGGATTTGGCTTTCAGCTCTGTGGCCACACAAGCCCTTGCTTGATAATAAAAGACAATTTTGATTCTCACAATTTTAAAAAATAAAAAATTTCTATCTGTAGTGAAAGGCTTAACTACCTACTTAATATATAGTTTAAAATCTTTAAAATGCTTTAGTTCATCCTGGCAATTCTCACTCTCCTCCTGATGGCAATGCTTCCCCCCAAATTGTCTAACTCAATCCCAAACAAAGGAAGTTCCTAAAACATTGATTTCCTGGTCCCTTCCACTTTCTAGGACTCTTCTCTTGTTTGAAATTTCTTGCTTTACTCCAAGTTTCTAGCTCTTTCTATTTATTAGCATAATTAACATAACAAAATGTCAGTAGTCCAGCAGTTAGACCCTAAACTTCCTTTAGAAGGGTGGCAAGGAAGAGAGAGAGGGAGAGAGGGAGGGTAGGAGGGGGGAAAGAGAGAGGGAAAGACAGAGAAAAAGAGAAAGATCTGGCCCTGCTCAAAAGGTAAAATTAAGACTGTCACCGAAGAGAGCAAGAAAGAAGATGGGACCTAGGACAGGACCTCTCAGAATCAGGACCATACAAGATAGTCTACTCGTAGGAAAAAAAAAAAAGTACCAATAGAACTAAAGCCTCAATTTCATGAACAAATAGAAATTGTTTATTCCAGTAATTGCAAGGTAAAAGCAGGCATGCTCTTTAGGGAAGAGCACATAAAGCCATACTTGAGCCCATTTTTCAGGTAGTGTAGAGGCCAGCACATCTCTGAGTCAATCTCAAGGTCAGGGCTGAGCTGTTAGGTATCCTAAAATGATTATTCATTCTTGAAACATTTATTCCAGGCCGTATTTCCAAAGACAACATTGACAACAATGCTATCGTCTTGCCATACAGACTTTTTGGTGTCCAGTGCCTTCCTCCTTCACATGCGTACTATTGTTTTGCATGTGTACTCTCCTCCCACTACTGCCTTAGGTAATTATGAGACCCCTTAGCCAAGTGCTTGCATCAGGTGTGGAAGTAAAGACCCTACCTTTATTTATTAAACACAGGACATCTTCCAGAGTTACCTCCCACTGTCAAGGGCAAGAAAATCGCTCTGAGTATGTTAGGAACCATTTTGCATTATTATAACACACAGCTGTAGCTCAATTTGTCTACACTTAAATGTCTGGAAATTTACCCAGAAAAAGCAGTATTTAGTTGCTATGTCATTTAGCCATAGATATTCATATTTTTTACCATTTTCCCATGTTTCTTTCACTCTTACATTATCTTTTTGATGTCCACAGGCCATATAAAGAACAAAGAATAATCTTTATTGCAGTGAAAGAAACTCCTTGCAAACTTTACCAAATGTGCTACAGCATAAAATTACATGAATTAAAAGAAATTCAATAACCACTAACATGAAACTAGAGAACCTCCAGGATACAGATCAATATCTCTGTAGTTCAGGAGGTACTTCTACCCATAGTCATGTCAAAACCCTTTTCATTTCATACTGCTTTTCATTTCCAGTGATGATAGAGAGGGTAAAAAGAACCTCACTCCTATGGTAACAAGATAAACCTAGATAAAATTTTATTTTTCTATAGGGCTAATCAAGAAAATATGGTTGAACTGAGCAGAAAGTTGTAGCAGCTTCTATAACTGGGGACAGGCATCTGATCTGTGTAAGAGCAAAGGGAGAGCAGGCATGCTGTAGGCTGGGGGACTTCAGAGATGACTACAGCATTGGACCTAAGTATCAGTTGGAATCTGAAAGAGCCCAAAACATGAACACAAATCACTTGACCCAGTAACTCTCCACCCCAGAAGCAGCTGAGAATGCAGGACTATGAAGCAGAGAGAAAGTGTAATCCTATACAATCTCAGAGCTTCAATCCTATGACCCTGCCAGAGTTGAATATAAAGGTAGACCAACACCATCTGGTGTTAGAGCCTAATCCCATCCCAGATGAACTACTGGCCAGATCAAAGGGACAGTGCTGGTATAGGAGGTTGGGGTTTTGGTTGAACGGAGAAGAATTCAATCCAGTTCAAGTTGTTACCTGTCTGGTTCAACTGGATTACAGGAAAAATCTAAATAATTAGCCCCTTACCGTAACCACATCATGGATAAAGACCTTCAGGCTTTAGAAACTATTTTTAAAAAAGAACAGACACCTCAATTAAATAGAGTTGGGAGACCAGAAGGGGAAGCTCTCATGCCCTGCCAGAATAGCAAAGCCTGAAGGAAAAAGTTTTCTTCCTTCCTAGCAAGGACTCAGTCAATGAAAATCCATAGACTCTTTATTTACTATAGCCCTCCCAAGTTCTTTTTCCTCTCTGTAAACGTGTTCTCCTTCCCTTGCTGTGTAGAAACTTGAATGTGGCTCATCATGGTGGCACACACTGAATTCAATTCTCTGCTGGAGAAATATCTGGCAGTCTATGTCACATCTACAAAACCAAGCCAAAAAACGATAATTCTCTCCAATGTATTATACATAATATCCAGTGTGTAATAAAAAGTTGAGACATGACAAGAAGTAGGCAGATGTGACCCATAATCACCCAAAGCACAGCCACACCCTGATCAAGTGGGATTTACCCCAGGCATGCAAGGATTCTTCCATATATGCAAATCAATCAATGTGATACACCATATTCACAAATTGAAGAATAAAAACCGTATGATCATCTCAATACATGCAGAAAAAGCTTTTGACAAATTTCAATACCCATATATGATTAAAAAAACAAAAACTCAGCAGAAAGTGGGCTTAGAGGGAACACACCTTAACATAATAAAGGCCATATACAACAAACCTACAGCTAACATCATACTCAATGGTGAAAAGCTGAAAGCATTTCCTCTAAGATTAGGAGTAAGACAAGGATGTCCACCCTCACCACTATTATTCAACATAGTTTTGGAAGTCCTAGCCATGGCTATCAGAGAAAAAGAAATAAAAGGAATCCAAATCAGAAAAGAAGTAAAACTGTCACTATTTGCAGAGGACATGATACTATACATAGAAAATCCTAAAGATGCCACCAGAAAACTACTAGAGCTCATCAGTGAATTTGGTAAAGTTACAGGATATAAAATTAATGCACCGAAATCTCTTGCATTCCTATACACTAATAACAAAAATCAGAAAGAGAGATTAAGGAAACAATCCCATTTACCACTGCATCGAAAAAGAATAAAATACTTAGGAATAAAACGACATAAAGAGGCAAAAGAACTGTTGCAGAAAACTAAAAGATACTGATGAAAGAAATCGAACATAACACAAACAGACGGAGAGATATACCATGTTCTTGGATTGGAAGAATCAATATTGTGAGAATGACTATACTACCCAAAGCAATCTACAGATTCAATGCAATCCCTATCAAATAACAAATGGCATTTTTCACAGAATTAGAACAAAAATTTTTACAATTTGTATGGAAACACAAAAGATCATGAATAGCCAAAGCAATCTTAAGAAAGAAAAGCAGAAGTGGAGGAATCAGGCTCCCTGACTTAAGACTACACTACAAAGCTACAGTCATCAAAACAGTATGGCACTGGCACAAAAACAGAAATGCAGATCAATGGAATAGAAAGACCAAAGATAAACCCATGCACTTATGGTCACCTAATCTATGACAAAGGAAGCAAGAATATACAATGGAGAAAAGACAGCCTCTTCTATATGGATAGCTACATGTAAAAGAATGAAATTAGAACGCTCACTAACACCATACACAAAAATAAACTCAAAATGGTTTAAATACCTAAATGTAAAGCCAGATACCTTAAAACTCTTAGAGGAAAACATAGGTAGAACAGTCTCTGTCATAATCACAGCAAGATCTTTTTTGATCCACCTCCTAGAGTAATGAAAACAAAAATAAACAAATGGGACCTAATTAAACTTAAAAGCTTTCCCACAGCAAAATAAACTATAAACAAAACCAAGAGAAAACCCTCAGAATGGGAGACAATATTTGCAAATGAAGCAACTGACAAGGAATTAATGTCTAAAATTTACAAACAGCTCATGCAGCTCAATATCAAAAGACCACCCAAACAAAAAATGTACAGAAGATCTAAATAGACATTTCTCCAAAGAAGACATACAGATGGTTAAAAAGCACATGAAAAGATGCTCAACATCACTAATTATTAGAGAAATGCAAGTCAAAACTACAATGAGCTGTCACCTCACACTAGTCAGAATGGCCATGATCAAAAACTCTACAAACAATAAATGCTGGAGAGGGTGTGGAGAAAAGGGAACCTTCTTGCACTGTTGGTGAGAATGTAAATTGATACAGCCACTATGGAGAACAGTATGGAGATTCCTTAAAAAACTAAAAATATAACTACCATTCATCCCAGCAATTCCACTAACAGGCATATATCCAGAGAAAACCGTAGTTCAAAAAGATGCATGCACCCCAACGTTCATTGCAGCACTATTCACAATAGCTAGAACATGGAAGCAACCTAAATGTCCATTGACAGAGGAATGGATAAAGAAGATGTACATATATACAATGGAATATTACTCAGCCATAAAAAAATAACAAAATAATGCCATTTAGAACAACATGGATGGACCTAGAGATTCTCATACTGAGTGAAGTCAGACAGATACATGGTATCACTTTTATGTGGAATCTAAAAAAAGGCTACAAATGAACTTATCTACAAAACTGAAATAGAGTTACAGATGTAGAAAATAAAGTTATGGTTACTGGCAGGTAAGGGGAGGGGGAGGAATAAATTGGAAGATTGGGATTGACACATACACATTACCATATATAAAATAATGACTAATAAGGACCTATTGTATAGCACAGGGAGCTTTACTCAATACACTGTTATGGTCTACACGGGAAAGAATCGAAAATAGAATGGATATATGCATTTGTACAACAGATTCACTTTGCTGTACACCTGAAACTAACACAACCTTGTAAATCAACTATACGCCAATAAAAATTTTTTAAAAGAAGGAAAGCATAGCAAATAAAAACCACAGAAGAATTACTAACTAAGGACTTTAAGTCTACTACTATAAAAATGTTAAAGAATTTATAGGAAAATATGAATATGTGAAAAGAGGGTATTTCAGGAGAGAAATGTAAATATAGAAAACAAAATATAGAAAACCTAGAGCTGAAAAAATAGAGTACCTAAAATAAAACGTTCATTGGATAGCTTAGAAGCAGATTGAAAACTGCATGTAGAAATTTGTTTAGTGGCCAGAAATGAATTCCAACACAGTAGGCATATCCTTTTGTGATGTGACTTTGCCACTCTTCTCATACAGAGATGGGAGACTATTTCTATACCCCTTAAATATAAAATGGCTTTGCAGCTTTCTTTGACTAAGAAAATGCAGCAGCAGTTATGTTAGTTTTTCTTCTAAGGCCTTAACCTGAAGCTACACCTAAACAGATATTGAACGTCTTGGCATGCTATGAGGAAGCCTGGTATGAAACACCATGTGACAAAGAGATATAACCTTCTCCCAGCTAAGCTTAGCTTCCAGCCAATTCCCCTGCTGAATGAAACTACATGTGTGAATTTAGATGCATCCAGCAGAAGAATGTACAGTCAATACATACACTTCTGACAAATTATAATCTGATAATGTTTTAAGCCACTAAGTTTCACAGTGGTTTATAACAATAGATTATTAATACACTGCAGGTAAAAAGGTCAGTCAATTTGACTCTAGTTCAATACATGTTACCCCAACTGAAGCAAAGAGATAATAGGTAGAGAATAAGTAAGGCTCAAGAACCCCAAGCTGGATAAATACAGGGAAAACCACACCTGGGAACATTATAGGCAAACTGCTAAAAAAAATAGAGAAAATTTCAAAAGCATTAACAGGAAAAAACAACAGCAGCATTACATAGATGAACACTAGATTGAGAAAGAAAGTTAACTTCTCATCAGACACAATGAAGGCCAGAAAACAGTGGAAAGATATCCAATGACAAAATATTCCAGCAAATAAAAATATCTGTGTGCATCTATATGCACATACACACATATATATGCATATGTATGTGATATGCGTATACCTACACAGAATCTTTTTTAAATGTCGGGTTGATTGAGGTATAATTTACATACAGTAAACTTCAGTCATTCATCCTTCTTAGGTATAGAGCTGGAAGATCTGTGAGCAATTCTCTCATTCCCCTTTGTTATCAATCACTACTCCCACCCCCAACCCAGCAGTGATCTGATTTCTATCTCTATAGTCTGGCCTTTCCAGATGTCATATAAATTCAGTCTTAGAGTATGTAATCTTTTGTGTTCAAGTTTTTTTTTTACCATAATGCAGATGACACTCATGCACTGTGTTGCCTATATTACTAATTTAACCATTTTTATTATTAAATAGGATTTCATTGTATGAATGAGCCACAATTTATTTATTCATTCACCTGCTGATGAGAATTTGGGTTACTTCTAGTTTTGGACAATTATGAATGAGACTGCTATAAACATTTTTCTACCAAACTCTTCTGGTGACATGTTTTTATTTCTCTTGAATAAATACCCAAGAGTAAAACTGTTGGGTTACATAGTAAGTGAATGTTTAATGTTATAAGAAACAGCTGAACTGTTTTCCAAAGTAAGGCTACCATTATTGAATTCCCACTAGCAAAGTCTAAAAGCTATGAGATTTCCAGTTGCTCCACAACCACTTGGCACTTGATATTTTAATTTTAATCATTATAATAGATATGTAGTGACATCTCATTGTGGTTTTAATTTGCAAGTCCTCGATGACTAGTGATGTCAGGGATTTTTTAATTTGTCATCTCTCTCTTTTGAAATGTCTGTTCAAATCTTTTGTGATTTTATGGGGTATTTGTTTTCTTATTGAGTTGTGTAAATTCTATATGTATTCTGGATGTATATCCTTGGTCAGGTACATATTTTGTAAATTTTTTCTTGAAGTCTGTGGCTTGTCTTTTTATTGAATGTCTTTCAAGAAAAAAAGTATTTCATTTTGATGGACTTTAATCCACACTAATTTTGTTTACACTTTATCCTCTTCGTGTTTTCTAAGTCATTGCCTAACTCAAGACCACAAAGATTTTCTCCTGTACTCTCAGAAATTTTGTAGTTTTAAGTTTTACATTGAAGTCTGTGATATACTTAGTGTTCATTTTTGTAAATAAGAGGTACAGGTCAGGTTTACTTTTTTATATATGGATATCCAAGTGTTTTGACACCATTTGTAAAAAAGACTATTCTTTCCTTATTGAGTTACCTTGTCATCTCTGTCAAATTTTTTAAAAAATTAATTGCTCATAGCTGTGTGGGTCTATTTCTGAATTTCCTATTCTATTCCAAAGATCTGTATGTTTATCTTTTCACCAGTAACATAGTATCATGATTTCTGCCCAAATAAGTACACCAAATGGTAGGTATAAAACAGTCAAATATATGACAACGATAGCACTAAAGATGAGAAGTTGGGATAAATAGGATTATAGTTTTACAAAGTTCACACATTGTGATCTTCCTGAAGATATAGACTATGGTAAGTTAATTAAGTACACTGTATTCTCTAGAGCCACCACTTAGAGATATACCTTTAAACCACACCAAAAAAATCAATAGGAAAGATTAAAAAAAAAAGATACAAAATTCAAATTACCCAGGATATGGAAGAGAAGGATCTCTGTCTTACTTTAGACCTGAACTTCCAATTTCCTACTGTGTGGCATCAAATGATGCTGTACATCTCCAGAATATCCTTCAACATTCACTAAGTATTTACTGAGTATCTACTCTAATCTAAATATTGTGCTAGGCACTGAGTAAAATAGTGATGAATAAAATAGGCATGGACCATGACTTCATGGAGCTCAGAATCCAATGGGGAGACAAACATTGAAAACACCTACAAATATTTCAAATTCTGAGAAACACAATTGGAAATCAAGCAACAGGGCTTCCCTTGTGGCACAGTGGTTAAGAATCTGCCTGCCAAGGCAGGGGACAAGGGTTCGAGCCCCGGTCCAGGAAGATCTCACATGCCGCGGAGCAACTAAGCCCGTGCGCCACAACTACTGAGCCTGAGCTCTAGAGCCTGTGAGCCACAACTACTGAGCCCACGTGCAACAACTACTGAAGCCCACACGCCTAGACCCCATGCTCCACAACAAGAGAAGCCACTGCAATGAGATGACCCCGCATTGCAACAAAGAGTAGCTCCCGCTTGCCACAACTAGAGAAAGCCCACACGTAGCAAAGAAGACCCAATGCAACCAAAAATAAATAAAATAAATAAATGTATTTAAAAAAAAGAAATCAAGCAACAGGGTGCTGTAAGATCTCATGAAGAACAAATGCAGTGAGCATAGTAGACAATACCGGGGCTCAAATCACTGATATTGCCAGTTTTCTTTTCCTTCCAGGCCTATGGGAGAATTATATTTCCCTGGCCCCTTAAAATTACATGTGCCAGTGCTTTGTCCAATGAAACGTAGGCAGAAATGATACAGCATTTCTAGGCAGCAGCATTTAAGAACAAAAATGTTTTTAGTATTTTTATTGGCGTATAATTGCCTTACAATGTTGTGTTAGTTTCTGCTGTAAAACAAAGTGAATCAGCTATATGTATACATATATCCCCATATCTCCTCCCTCTTAAGCCTCCCTCCCACCCTCCCTATCCTACCCCTCTAGATCATCACAAAGCATCAAGCTGATCTCCCTGTGCTATGAAGCAGCTTCCCACTAGCCATCCATTTTACATTTGGTAGTGTATATATGTCAATTCCTCTCTCTCACTTCATCCCAGCTTCCCCTCCCCCCCCATATCCTCAAGTCCGTTCTCTGCTTCTGTGTCTTTATTCCTGCCCTGCCACTAGGTTCATCAGGAAGCGTTTTTGAACCAGTTCAAAATCTTCTCTGTGCTCTTCCCCTGCCTCAGAATAAGAAACATCATGTTGAAATTAGAGCATCTGGGAGATTGGGATTGACATATATACACCAATATGTATAAAATAGATAACTATTAAGAACCTACTGTATAAAAATAAAATAAAATAAAATTCAAAAAGAAAGAAAGAATTTGGAGCATCATTTAATGGTGAATGAAACAAGTCACTGTTGTTTTAGGGTTGTTAAAAACAGAATAATCTAGTCTAATCTGAGTGATACATTGAGCATAGACAGCTTTTTACACCAAGACCCAAAAGATAAATAGGACACAGGGAGAAAGCGGGGGGGGGGGGAGGTGAGGAAAGTATTCTCAGCAGAGGGAATAGCAAATCCAAAACTTTGAAGAAATATTGCTATTGGTTCATTTGTGAAATGGAAAGAACACCAGGTGGGTATGACATAGTGAGCAATGTGGAAAATATGGAAGGATAAGCGTGGAGAAGTTTTCCAAGGACAGACTATTCAGGATATTAGAGACTGTGTTCAATATTTTAGATTTTCTCCCAGATGCAGAATTCCCTTGAGGTTCTTACATACTACAGAAACATTTAAATTTTTAATTATATCTCTCTAGACCTTGTGGGAAGAATGGATTAATACTGGGGGAGACAGAGTGGAAGAAACAGGACACACTGGGAGACCATCCTAGTAGTCAGCAGGAAATGTCATGGCTTGCAGAAGGTAGCCACAGTAGAAATAGAGAACAGGGTGGATTTGTGAAGTGGAATTGGCAAATTTGATAAAGGATTGAATGTAAAGTGATGGAGAGCAGGGTATCAAGAATTACTGTCCAATGAGTGGCTCCTGAAGCAGGTTGGTTTGTGGGAAAGATGAGTGACCGGGCAAGGCAAAGGCCTGATGAAAAGACAGAACACTGTCTGGGACATGTTAGATTTGGGAGAACTACGGGGTATCCAAGAAAAGGGTCTAATAGGAAACTGGATACAGGAATCTAAATCTAAGAAGAATTGCATGGTTTAGTAACAAATTTAGGACTCACTGGCATTTTAAGCCGATGAAATAGATGGTCTTAAGTTAGGAGAGGACAGAAGGTGAGATGCAAAAAAACATAATAAAATACAATGCTAAAGAACACCAACACTTAGAAGTTTTTAGTGGAAGAGGGGCTGGCAAATAAGATTAAGTAGTAGTCAAAGAGGTAGAAGGCAAAGCCGGAGAAGGAAGAATCGTAATTCAAGAGACCAATGTTTCAATGCGGAAAAGGAGATTAGAAATTTCAAGATACTTAAGTACTCAATTTTTCATGAAGTGTGACAAATAAATATAATTTGTCACTTTAGGAAGATCAATTAGGTAACGTGTTAAAAGGGAAATCAAGACTGGGCTGACTTGAAGAATGACTAAAAATGGAAAATGAAGATGGCAATGTTGACAACTTTCTATCAGAGAGGCTAAGTTATAAAGCAGAGACACAGGCCAGTTTGATGGGAGGTGATATGGTTTCAAGGGAAGATTTTTATTGTGTTTTGTTTTCTAATGGGAGAGACAAGAGCATGTTCAAAAGTTAGTGAGACATATCCTGAACAACAGAACTCATGTTCCTTCCCCTTTACTCCCCAAGCCATATCCCCACATAATCACACACCTAATCAGTTACCAAATCCTGTTGCTTCCATCCTTAAAATGTCTTGAATCCATTCCCTTTTCTCCATCCCTACTGTCTCAGCACTAATTAAAGTTTTCTTTATGTCTCTAAGCAAGAAATTAGGGTACGACTACAAAGTTAGAGGGAAAAGTCCATACAAGATCATTGTCATTTCTGACACCAACTGCAAGTTTGGGCGTTTCCCAAAATCATCCTCAGTGTTGAAAATTCATTAGAAAACTCACAGAATTCATTGAAACCTATGGTACTCATAGTTACATTTATTACCTTAAAAAGTATACAAATTAGAACGAGCTGAAGGAAAAGAGGCATAGGGCAGAGTATAGATGGATTCCAAATGTGAAGTTTCAGCTGTTCTCAGAATTCCAACACCCTAACAGCATCATTGTATGACAATATACATGGCGTTTTGCTAACCCAGGAAGCTTACTCCAGCTTCAGTGTCCTACATTATATTAGGGCTTTATTACATAGGCATGATTAGTGCCCACATGGTTGAACTCCACGCCCTCTAAGATTGGCCCTGGCTTCCATCTCCAGGCTAATATCTCTATTCCACACAATCCATCAGACTAGCTCTTCCCTCCAAGATTCATGCTTTTTCATGTTTCCATGCTTTTGTACACGTTGGTCTCTCTGCCTGGTCTGATCTCTCCACTCACCACCCCCTCATATTCCTTAATTTTCTGATATTTAGTCATCTTTTGAAACTCATAATATCACCTCCTCTGGGAAACTTTTCCAGATTCCATTAGCTCTAACTAGCTTCTCCATATTGTCCCATGTTTCTGTTATACTCCTTTAAATAAACACTTACCAAAAATGTGTGTTTCTTCCACCAGACCTTTAGAACAAAACTATTATACCATATAAACAAGTTCTAACAACATCTGGCATATGTTAGAAGTTTAATAAATGTTTAAGTGTATGAATGGGTAAGTCAGTGAATGAATGATCTAAGACAAAGTCCAGGCCCTTTTGAATGGCATTCAAGACCCTTCACACTTGAGCCCCAAGCTATACTTTCAGCCTCATCTTCTGCTATCTTACAAATGTACCCTGTATAATACCCAAGTGCATGTCCAACCAATATACTGTGTATTGCCATAGTTCTGTGAGATTATTCCAGTCAGTCTCAGTGTGAACTCTCTTCTCTTCCAGCATCCCATCCTACGGCTTACTTGTAAAATCTGTTTTCTAAGGCTCAGCTCAAATATCATCCCTATGTATAGGTTTCCGTAGTTCTGCCAATCCTCCAGTCTCTATCCCATAATGGCTGCAGAGATGAATTTCACTGACTCCAAAATATGAAGGAATAAAGCCATAAATACAAAATCAGGCAATGCTAAAGGGGAGAGTTTGGCATGGAGTAATTACATGGGTTTGTCACTTTCCAAGAACCTCCTGAAGATAGTCCTATGTCACACTTCAGAGAACAAAATCTCTCTTAATTTCTTCAGCTAAGCATAGCAGCCAGAGAAAGGTCTAAATATAATAACTTATCAATAGTTCTCACTCAGTTGAAAGTCATAGAGGAAAAGAAAATTGGGGCCTTGGTCCAGCGTTAGTCCTAGAATTGACTACTGACTCCATCACGTACCGGGTGTTTGACACATGCAAATATCTCTGGGCCCCAGATTCCTCATCTGGAGGAATGAAAACATCTACCTCATAGAGTCAGTGTGAAGATTAAATCAGTCCATGTACTAGGTGACTACTCAGTGATGGTTCCCTTTCCTTTCCGTTATTCCAATACAGGGCAAAACTAAATTTCTTAATTCTAGAATATAAACGGCCAAAAAGTCAATCTCTCTGTCCTTAACCGGAGAAATTGGTATATATATTCTCCCTCATCCTAGTGACATTTTAACATTTACATCAAGTTCACAGATCTTTCCTTCTTAGCCAAAATGAGAAATGCCCGTGACATGACTACTGCCCTTGCCACTGCATTTTAACTTTTTGTTAATTTCAACCTAACTAGACAAGACAGTGTATCTGTTGCCAAGTTTTCTTCTCCCTCGAGAAAAAAAAAAAAAAAAAGCCATGACTACTTTTTGTTATCAACACTGTCCTCTTTTATCCTCTTCCAACAACTTGGATCTCTACTGGCACTGTCTGGAAGAGAAACTAGTCTAACCTCACCCCATAAACTGGAAAAGTGAAGGATGAGATGATCTTTGTCTCCAAGGTGAAATGCCTTCGGTCATTCATAGACTTACTGGGAGAGACATCTGGAGCCAACAGAAGCCATGTTAATCTCCCAAGGAAAAAAAGACAAGAGAAGCAGTGACCACAACATCGATCACTTGATTAATACGTGTCTTATTCATCCCACTCTGCTTATTTCAGAATTCTTTTACATGAACTAGTCTCATAGTCGCCCTAAGAGGAGGTAGGGCGAGTAATACCCATATTTTACAAGGAGAGTGAAGCACAGAGAAGACATGTGGCTTGACTAAAGTGTCACAGCTGATTGTTATCAGATTCAAGAACAAAGCTGAGGTCCCCTGACTTCCAGATCCAGATTACTCTCAGCAGTTAATATTAAAAATATTAATTTTTCTATCACTCTACTTCTTCATTCCGTCCTATCCTCAGATTATGTTTTAATAAACCAGCTATAGTGCTTTAGTATCCAACTCCCTCATGTTTGTAGATCAAGGAATTAACATTGGAACTTTCTTTTAAGCCAATCAGCTGGAAATTATCAGGCTTCAACAGTGTCAGCTCTTCTCATTCAGTTGGACTTTTTTTTTTTTCTACCAAAACTGTGGTCTCCAGGGATAGTTTCCTCCTAATACTACTCCTGAATTTTATTCCATTATTCTGTTGTTTTATCTATAAGGAAGTGATACTTCTTTTAAGGAAGATCCAGTACAAGCCTATAAAGATATTCAGACATAACTAATCAATTGATTAGCAAGTGTCCTCCAGAAATTTCCTTAAGCGTCTCTTTGATTTTTTAACTTGTTTATATTCACTTTCCTTTGTACTTTTTTGAGGTTCTGTGGTGAGAAAACAAGGGAAGGACTTTGTGTGCACAGCTGAGAGCATAAGAGGAAAGTGGGTAGAGCAGCAATTTTATGCCAGGTTCCATGAGGAGGGAAGGGGTCCCAGAGTAATCTTAGCAGGTCTGGTCAAAATGATACATAATTTCTTCAGTGAGAAATTACAAATGGCCAACAGATACATGAAAAAATGCTCAACATCAATAAACATCAGGGAAATGCAAATCAAAACCACAATGAGACATCACCTCACACCTGTTAGGAGGCTTATTATTTAAAAAACATAAAGATAAGTTTTGGTGAGAATTTAGAGAAAATTGGAACCCTTGTATACTGTTGGTGGGAAAGTACAATGTAACTTCTGCTATGGAAAACAGTATGAAGTTTCCTCAAGAGAAGTAAAAACTGAATTACCACATGATTCAGCAATCCCACTGCTGGGTACATATCCTAAAGAATTGAAAGCAAGATCTTGAAGGGATAACTGCCCTCCCATGTTCATTACAATATTATTCACTATAGCCAAGATATAACAACCCAACTGTCCATCAACACATGAATGGATAAAGAAAATATAGTAAATAAGTACAGTGGAACGTCATCTATCTTTTAAAAAGGTGGAAATCCTTCCACACGTGACCACATATATCAAGCTGAAGGGCACTGTGCTAAGTGAAACTAGCTGGTCACAGAAGTACAAATATTACATTAGTCTACTTACACGAAGTATTTAGTCTAACTCATAGAAACAGTAGAATGGGGTTTCCCGGAACTAGGGGAAAGGGGAAGTGAGGAGTTGCTATTCAATGGGCATAAAGTTTGTTATAAAAGATGAGTTAGTTCTAAAGATCTGCTGTACAACATGGTGCCTATAATTAACAGTATGATGCTGTACACTTAAAAACTGGTTAACAGGAATTAGGGAAATGCAAATAAAAACCACAACGAAATATCTCCTCACATCCATTAGAACAGCTATTATAAACAAGACAAGAAATAACAAGTGTTGGAGAGGATGTGGAGAAAATGAATACTTGTACACTGTTGGTGGCATTGTAAAGTGTTGCTCACTATGGAAAACATTACAGGGATGCCTCAAGAAAAGAACTACCACATGATCCAGCTATTTCGTTTCTGGGTATTTATCCAAAGAATATGAAAACACTAATTTGAAAAGATATACTCAGCATTATTTACAATAGCCAAGATATTCAAACAACCTATGTGTCCATCAATGGATGAATGGATAAAGAAGGTGTGCTTGATAATATACACACACACACAAAATGGAATGCTACTCAGCCATAAAAAGAATGAAATCTTGCCATTTTCTACAACATGGATGGACCTTGAGGGTATTATGCTAGGTGATATGTCAGAAGGAAACAGATACTGTATAATTTCACTCATTTTTGGAAACTGAAAAGCAAAACATAAAAGCAAACTCAAAGACAGAGAACGTATCAGTGATTACCAGAGAAAACGGGGCTGGGCAAAAGGGGTGAAGGTGCATATGGTGATGGATGGTGACTTTTGGGGGTTATTACTTTGCGGTGTATACAGACGTCAAATTATAATACCGTACACCTGAATACTTATATAATTTTTAAAAACTGGTTGAGAAGGTAGACTTCACATTGTGTGTTCTTATCACAGTAAGAAAACATTTCATAGAATGGGGGAGAGCAGCCCTCTCTTGCTGGGTTCCATGAGAACAAGGGATCCCAGGGTATTCCTTACAGCTCAGAGGTTAAAATGTTGCATAGAGTGGGGAAGAGGAACACTCTTCCTCCTCATGGGCAAGATACAGTGCAGTCCCAAGGCAAGAAGAACCATGTTGGAACTGCTAGGGTAGGCAGCACGAGGCACAGCAGCAGAGATCCCTAGGATCAAGAGCATCAGTACTTTCCTGCAAGAACCAGAAGGCACTGCTCATGTGCCCTCTACACAGCTACAAGGGCAGGAGAAAGGGTAAGAGGAAGACAGAGCTTGAATTTCCAAGGAACGGAGAGCACTGTTTGTGAGCATGTGCTACGTTCCTGAGGACTGTCAGAAATATTTGAGAGCTTTTTGGAGCTAAGAAGCTAAGATATATAGTAGGTACATGAACCACTAACTTAAGCCAAGGTGACATTCCTGTCCAAAGGCTGGTAAGACTTTGTCAAATCACACAATGAAATACCACGCATGAGTACAGAAAATTTGATTCTTGGAAAGCAAGTTTATCCTAGAAATAGTCATGTACTGAACAAGGCAAGGTTAATAAAACAGCTTTAGGACTTACCCTGGGTCCTTTAAGTTGCCTGAATGCTTCTGGAAAACAGACAATACTTTTTTAAAGTCATTTATATTCTTTCAATGTTGAATGTTGTTACTCAAGAAAATGTGATCATAATTAAGAAATTTTAATAGAACTGAGTACTTTTTTAATCCCTTAGAGGATTTTTCCAAAAACAATATTCTGTGGAATAAAATACCTCCTCTCTTTTATTTAGATAGACCCAGCTGTTTCTAAAAACTGTACTCTTAATGAGAATAAATACATATATAAATAATTATTCACTCGCACATATAAAGAAAACATTCACTTGGTCAGGACTATTAGTAATAAGTAGAGAAATATACCTGATATAATGACACATTTTTATTTCATTTTTTATAACATTTGGTACAGTGCTAGACTTAAAATTTTCACATTGCTGATGTTATAGGTGAAATTGTGTCCCCACCAAAAAAAAAAGTTTAAAAAGATTTGAAGTCCTAACCCCTGGTACCTTAAAATGTGACTTTATTTGGTAATTAGGTCATTTGTTAATACAATTAGTTAAGATGAGGTCAGACTAGAGCAGAGTGGCCCCTGCTCCAGTATGACTGATGTCCTTAAGAGATAATGGACACGTAAAGAGAGAAACACAGGGAGAATGACATGTGACAAAGGCACAGACTGGTGTTATGTACCTACAAACTAAGGGATGCCAAAGATTGTCAACAAACCACCAGAAGCCAGGAAGAGTGAAAGAAGGATTCAGAGGGAACGTGACACTGTCAACTCCTTGATTTTGGAGTTCTGGCCTCCAGAACTTTGAGACAGTAAATTTCTGTTGTGTTAGGTCACATAGTTTGTGGTACTTCATTAGGCAGCCCTAAGAAACTAATACAGGTGGCACTAAGGCCAGTGGTTGGAGGCTCTTTACTTTCACTGAGCCCCTTGCGCCATCCTGTCCTGCCACCTGAGAAACGTCAATTGTTCCCAATTCTTCAGTACCTCCCAGTAAATACGTAATCCATGCCCCTAGCCATGTAACTTGGCAAGTGCCTCTCATTAGAGTAGGTGCAAATGCTTCCTCATCCTACTCATGGGCTTGGCCATGAGCCTGCTTTCACCAATGAAATGAGGAAAGAAGAGCCAGTGTGCTAGTTTCAAGCTGAGTCCTTAAGGAGGCCTGGCAAGTCTCCTACAGTCTTCTTGGTACTTCTGCCGTCCACCATGTAGCCACTAGCCCAGAATAAAAAGATACACGGAACAGACCTGAACCTAAATCATTGTCCATACCAAGGCCCAGTCAAACCAAGCCAAGCCCAAGAAAGCTGTAATAGCAAGACCCAAACGTATCAGTGAGAAATACATCCTTATTTTGATAAGCCTCTGAGCTTTAGGGGTTATTATTAGGCATTATTATTAATAGCCAAGCGAAACATTCACATAATCGTTTTTACTCCTTGCTTGGGCTTCTGCTCCACATTCCTATCTGGTTTCCTGAACTCTAAGCTGACCATCGTCAGATATTCCTGTGTATCATTTCCCCCTAAATCCTTAAAAACACAAACAAACAAACAAAACTGCATCCCTGAATAGCCTTAACGAAGGCTATGAGTGAAAGGTATCCTCCACTAGAAAGAGAAGAAGGAAGAGAGCTCATTAAGGATAGGTTATTTCACCCATTCCTCAAGGAAAACCTCACCTTCAAATAGAACAGAAGTCATAATTATATGTATCTCCATCTCCTTCTTAGGCATCTCAGAGTGCCCCTCCCTATGACAAGACAGGATCAGCATTACTTATATACTCATAGACTGAACAAAATGGATTTTTGTTCCCTCATTTCATCTATTGTCTTTGCTAGCAGCCTACAACACTGCAAGCCAGTGGGAAAGCACCTGAGGGTGGCAGTTAGGGGCAAGAATTATCCATCAAGCTATTCCCTACATTCTAACCCAGCAAGAACGAGACGGCACCAGGTGATAATTTCTGACTGAGAGCAATTTCTAAATTGGTATCTCAGCCATGACAGGTACACAGATACTCATGCAGATTTGAAGACTCTTTTTATAACCTCTTGAACAGCAAAAGTCAGCTAAGGTGACTTGGAAGAAAAATTGTCAGTTTTAGCAGGGCCATCAGTGAGGAGGTCTTCAGGGTGAACTTCATTTCTCAGCAGATGTGAGGTCAATCCAGTTCAGTTTGACTTTCATAGGACATTACACACAAGTTGTTTGTAGGAATATTCAGAGTAGGAATCACCCACAGATCTTGACTTTAATACCTGTTTTCCTTCCCCAGAACATGAATTGGGAAGCAGTAAGTTCCCCTAGCTGTCAGAACAGTCACTCAAAGCTAAAGGGGAAAAAAAGAGTTCAGAGTAAGGGTCACAGGACAAGAACATTCTGAAAATTAAACAGGACATAGATGTCCCACAGGTGAGTCTGCACCTGCACCAAGAGGAAGTGCTACATTAGATGTCCAGAGGTGGCCCCTTACAGAGTCATAAGTTGGAAGAAAAGAGGTAGTGCCAGAGTACTGAGCAGAGCTGGAAATGTGAACCCCTCCTTCCTGCTGCATGGGAATGACACTAAGTTCCATTTGCTCATCTTCATGGTACATGATTGCTTTCACATACATTCACATACATTATGGCATTGGGTCCTCACAAAAACCTTGTGAGGTAGGAATGATTACTGTATTAGTCTGCTAGCGCTGCTATAATAAATTACCACTAACTGGGTGGCTTAAAAACAAACTTATTCCCTCACACATCTAGAGCCTAAAAATATGAAATCAAAGTGTTGGCAGGGCCATGTTCCCTCTGAAACCTCTAGAGGAGGGTCTTTCCTTGCTCCTTCCAGCTCTGGTAACCCCAGGCATTCTTTGGCTTGGGGCTGCATGACTCCAATCTCTGCTTCCATTTTCACAGCACTAGGTTCTCTTTGCGTCTGTCTTCAGACAGTGTTCTCTCTTTCTTGTAATGATAGCAGTCATGTTGGATTACCGCTCCCCATAATGACTTCGTCTTAACTTGATTTACCTGAGAAAGCCCTCATTCCAAATAAGGTCACATTCCTAGGAACCACTGATTAGAACTCCAACGTATCTTTTGGAGGAATACAGTTCAACCCCTAAAAGTTAGCCCCATTTCACAGATAAGAAAAATGAGTTTTACAAAGGTCAAGTGATCTAAGTTTACACTATCGGCAATGAGCAGAACTAGGACTTCAGCCAGGTCTGACTTCTGAAGCTGGGTTTTATCCACCATATGACAAAGCCTTAACAGTTGCCAGCTCCACAACGTTGCTACAGCTATGAGCCCCTGAAGACTTGATCTAGAAAAAGTGGATGAAGAATGCCATACCCAACAAGGGCTGATGGGCAGAACCCAGTGGACATCTGCCCAGAAGTGGCTTTGAAAATCTCCCTTCCAGTTGGCCATGTACATCAAGTGACTTGAGGGCCACTACAGGGCCCTGCACACCAGTCACAATGCCAGAATGCCCATGATTCAAGATTCCTCCCTTTGGGTCTATTCTGTAGTGTCCTATTTGAATATAGGTATTCCTGGGCTATTTAGCTTAATCAGGTTTATTTTGTAAATATTACTGACTTTAAGGGTCCTTTCATACATGAAAATCCATTTGTTTACTTACAGAGGTGTTATGTGTCATATGGATAAAGGGATGGATGGATGAAGTTATGCCAGGCACTTACTGGGAATACAAAATAATTTAAAACATGGCCTCTGTTCTTAATGTGTTTATATTAGAATAACCATAGTGAAAATAAGATAGGTAGTTTTTCAAACATAACCAGAAAGATGTATAAGTTGGTGGTGCCCTAACTCTGTTGTCCTTCATGATAACTTGGAAGGCCTTTTTAAAGTAAAATTTCTATTATCAAATGATATTGAATTGGAAAATTTTAAGAATAATCAGAATTTATTATCTAAAAAGCAGTTACAAAAATAAAATATTCTATATAAAAACAACCAGCTTGAATATAATTGAAGTGACTTTTACAAGAAAAAGATTAAGTAAGTATATATAAAATAGATAACCAACAGGGACCTCATGTATAACACAGGAAACTATACTCAATATTTTGTAATAAGCTAAAAGGGAAAAGAATCTGAAAAATAGATATAACTCAATCACTTTGCTGTACAACTGAAACAATATAAATCAACTATACTTCAGTAAAATAAATAATGACCAAAAGAAAGAAAGAAAAAGATAAAATACCTAGGAGTAAACATAAGACTGTGTGTCTGGTTCAACATAATGCATTGAACACTACTTTGTCGCTCTAAATCCCTATTAAAATGACAGCAAAGTAATAAAAATACACTACGTACATGGATAAAGAGTAGGAGAAAAGAAATAGATGAGAACTGTCAGAACTGTCAACCAAAGTTTTAGAAATAAAAAGTGGGTATTAAATAGTCCTTAATTAGCTGAACTGATAAAGTGGAATGACTTTGGAAAGCCAACCGTAAACAAGCCACTTTACTGATACATTCTAGAACCCTAGATGGACTCCAGAACCGGATATACCAAATGCCTTTGAAAGGAGGAAAGGCATAAGAATTGGAACAGCCTTACATTTCTTAGGCAACAGAACTATTTAATTGAACTATATCTATCAAAACTGTAAATGCACAAAACACTGACTCAGCAATGACATTTACCATAATTTTTTTCTTATGAGTGTACTCACATATATGTACAGATATGTGTAAAATGACTTTCATAGTATATTAATTAAAAACTAGAAATTAAACTATTAAATATAATAAACAATAATATATCCATACTGGAATATATCTTTATCAAATGGAATATTTTCAGATAGTAAAGAAAAAAGAGATCTGCATGTGCTCTTAAGAAAAAAAATCTCCAAGTTTAAAAGAGTTAAAACACAGTGTGTGGTATGCTCCCAACTTAGCCCATTCCCTCATTCTCCTGTGGGAGAAGATTTGATCTCAACCCGTTTAGAGATACTTATCTCTGGACCTCGGTCTACACTGAAGTCCAACAGGTAGATGAATCCATCTGTCTATTGGTCTTTGGAGAAGGCCCTGAACAGAAAGGAAAGGCAAGTGGACCTCTGAATGAAAACCAACATGAAACCACAAGTCTAGAAAATGGATCAGACAGGGAAATAAGACCTTCACATCCAAGGAAATAATAGTTCCAGGTCTAGTGTGAGGCTGTGTGACCATTCCTCAATCAGCCTCTCCTCCACCAACTCTCAACTAAACCTTACTAACTCTCAACTACAGGAAGAGAACAATGGAAAAAGACACAACCATGTGGTCAGAGCCCAGCAGCTCTGGGTAACCTTTCAGAAACGTCTGGCCCTGTAATGTAGTAGAAGCTCCCTTCTGTTCAGACCTGAGGGTTAATATCTAGACAGTTTTAAAAGCCACAGAAGCAAAGAACCTGGTCAGCCCAGTACCACAACATAGTCAGGAAGCAAAAGGAAGAAGGCAGCATCTCTGATCAGAATAGAGAAACCATTCTGTGCACATGCATGACTTCTGGAAGAAAAGACTAGACTTCTTGTTAATCAAGCAAGAGATTGCTCAGAACATTAAGACGTGTCACACTGTTATAAATGTGACACTCTTGTAGTCGATGTGTCCAGCAAAATAATGGGATGCAAGATAGAAGCATCCTAGTTATGCTGTTTATCTTCCATTTCCCCTCCAAACCTACTCTCTATTCTTTTTCATTTTGCTCCATGCTTAGAGAGGCTGGCCTGTGTGGACTTAATCAACTGGTTCCCTTCCGTCAGGGTTCTGGTCTTGGAGAGCCCAGCTAGAGGTCAGAGAAATGAAGGGGAGTGAGGTCAGAATATTTATTTCCCTGGATCCCTCCCACGCAAGGTCATTTCAGGCTGAGGACACACCTCCATCCAACATCCCAGTTCCTGTAGAGGCAGCTCTTCACATAAATCTCCTTCCAGGCTCTGGTAACATTCCCTCCCTCACACCTTCAGCCAAGGACAGTAACTTCCAGATGTCACTCACTTGATGTTTGGCACCATCCCTTTTGGTTTCAACACCCTGCCCATAACTTTTAAATAATCCATGTGTTAAACTCACCTCAAATTATCATCTATTATTGCTGGGGCCATGACTAATATGTGATTTTCAAGGAAAAAACAAACATGTCTTTCTAAATAAGCTTCTGAAAGGATTTTTATCACATGAGATGTAAAATTTTATGGGGAAAATATTGGCCAGTATTAAACATTGACAATGTCTCACAGCAATTCATTCATTTAGTCTGTAAATAATTGATAACATCCTAGTACATACCAGTAACTCTTCTAGATGTTGAGTATAAATTAAACAAATAGACAAAGCACCTGCCCTAATGTACCTTCTTCATTACAAAATTAGAAACAAACTGAATCAAAACTGTTAGGTAGTATAAGTGTTAAATATATATATATATATATATATATATATATATGTTACAATAACAGGACAGCGGGGAAAGGAAGGGCTATTTAGGTAAAATTGTCACAGAAGGCTTCTCTCTGCAAGCAACATTTGAACATAGACATAAGTGAAGTGAGGATGTAAATGAAATAACTATAGAGGAAGAATGCTCAAGGCAGGAAGAAAGGGAGTAATATTATCATATTTATATTTTTAAAAATCATTCTAAAAGAACAGGAAGTTTTAGAGCAAACAGACAAAAAAAAAAGGCATCCAAATAGAAAAGAATTAAAATTGTCTGTTTGCAAATAATATGATATAACGTACAGAAAATCCTAAATATCCCAAAAAAATTACTAGAAGTAATCAACATATTCAGTAATGTTATAGGATACAATATCAACATTTAGAAAACAGTTGTATTTATGTACACCAATAACAAAACATCTGAAAAATAAAGAAAATAATCCCACTTACAATAGCACCAAAGCAGTAAAATACTTAGTAATAAATTTGACCAAGGAGGTGCAAGATCTCTATGCTGAAAACTATTGTACTTTGATGGAAGAAATAGAAAGCACAAACGAATGGAAAGATATCCCATGTTCATAGATTGGCAGAATAATGTTAAAATGTCCTTATTACTTAAAGCAGTCTACAAATTCAATGCAATCCCTGACAAAATTCCAATGGCATTTTTCACAGAAATAGAACAAACAATCCCAAAATTTGTATGAAGCCACAAAAGACTCCAAATAGCCAAAACAGTCCTGAGCAAGAAGAGCAAAGCCAGAGGCATCACACGTCCTGATTTCCAACTATACTGCAAAGCTGTAGTAATCAAAATAGTGTGGTACTGGCATAAAAATAAATATATAGATGACTAGAACAGAATAGAGCGCCCAGAAATAAATCCATGCATATATGGTCAATTAATTTATGATAAATGATACAAGAATATACAATGAGGAAAGAACAGACTCTTCAATAAATGTTGTTGAAAACACTGGACAGCCATATACAAAAGAATGAAACTGGACCCTTATCTTACACTATACACAAAAATTATCTTGAGACAAATTAAAGACTTAAATATAAGATCTGAAACTGTAAAACTCCTAGAAGGAAATATAGGGATAAATCTCCTTGACATTGGTCTCCACAGAAATTTCCTGGATGTGATATCAAAAGCACAAGCAACAAAATAAAAAATATGTGGGACTACATTAAACTTCTGCTCAGAAGAAGAAACAATCAACAATATGAAAAAGCAACCTGTGGAATGGGAGAAAATATTTGCTAATCCTATCTGGTAAGGAGTTAATATTCAAAATATGTAATGAACTCATAAAACCCAATAGTAAAAAAAAAAATATTTTTAAATAGGAAGAACTGAATAAACCTTTTTCCAAAGAAGCCATACAGATGGCCAACAGGTACATGAAAACGTGATCAACATCACTAATCAGAGAAATTCAAATCAAAACCACAATGAGATATTACCTCATACCTGTTAGAATGGCTAGCATGAAAAAGAATTAACAAATACTCGTGAGGATGTGAAGAAAAGGAACCCCTTATGCTCTGTTGATGGGAATGTAAGTTGGTACAGCCACTATGGAAAACAGTATGGAAGTTCCTCAATAAACTCAAAACAGAACTACAATATGATCCAGCAATCTCACTTCTGAGTATATATCCAAAGGAAATGAAGTCAGGATCTTGTAGAGATACCTGCATTCCCACATTTACTGCAGCATTAGCCACAATAGCCAAGATATGGAAATAATCTAAAAGTCCATCAACAGATGAATGGATAAGGAAGATGTGAACACACACACACACACACACACACACACACACAGGAATATTATTCAGCCATGAGAAACAAGCAATTCTGCCATTTGTGACATCAGTGAACCTGAAGGGCACTATGCTAAGTGAAACAAATCAGACAGAAAAAAACATTTTATGATTTCACTTATATGGAATTTTTAAAAGATGAACTCAGAAAAACAGTAGAGTGGTGGTTACCAGAGGCTTGGGAGAAGGGGAAGTGGGGAAACATTGGTCAAAGAATATAAATTTGCATGTACACGATTAAGAAGGTCTGGAAAATCTAATGCAGAGCATGGCAATTAGACCTAATACCGTATCATATACTTGAAAGTTGCTAAAAGAGTGATTCTTAAATGTTCTCACCACAAAATTAGAGATGGTAATTGTGTGAAAAGATGGAGGTGGTAGCTAATGCTATGGTGGTAATCATTTTGTAATATATAAATGTATCAAATCAACACATTGTACACCTTAAATTTATATGTCATATTTAAATTATGTACTAGTAAAACTGGGAAAAAATAAAAAGGCAAAAGACAAAAAGAAACATTTCGTTGAAGAGGATACAGAGATGGCAAATAAGCACAAGATGTTCAGCACCACCAGTTATTAGGGAAATGGAAATTGAGACCATGATGAAATATCATATACCTATCAGAATAGCTGAATTTTTTTAAGTGACAATACCAGATCGTGGTAAGGATGTTGAGAAACTGGACTGGTCTTACATGGCTGGTGACTGTATGAAACTACAAGCCACTCTGAGAAACAGGTTGGCAGTTTCTTAAAAAACTCACACCACGTGATCCAGCATTCTCAGTCTTGAGCAGTTATCTCAGAGAAATAAAAAATTATGTCCACACAGAAATCTGTACAAGAATGTTCATAATGAAATCTGCACATTAATATTCCTGAACTAGTGGGTGAGTCCCTCAATACATTAACGGTTAAACAAACTGGGCTACATCCAGACTATGAAACACTGTTCAGCAATAAAGATGAATTAATATTGACTCAGTGACACTGCATGGATCTTCAGAACATTGTGCTAAATAAAAAAGCCAGTATCAAATGATCACATACCCTGTGATTCCATTTACGTGCTTAACATTCTTAAAATGACAAAACTATAGAGATGGAAAACAGATGAGTGGTTGAAAGGCTTAGAGATGCTGAGTGAGAGTGAGAGACTATAAAATGGTAGCAAGAGGGAAATCTCTGATGATGGAATAGTTCTGTATCTTGATTGTAGTGGTGGTTACTGGAACCTACTCATGTGATAAAGTGACACAAATCTACATACGTACATTGTAACAATGTCTAATGCCTGTTCTTGATATTTTACCATAATTCCATAACATATAAGGGGAAACTGAGTGAAATGTACATGAAACCTCTTTGTACTAACTTTGCACCTTCTGGTGGATCTGTAATATTTCAAATATTAAGTTTTAAAAGTTCATTCTTCTGCCATGGGGAGAATATATCATAGGAGCAAAGGTGGAGTCAACAAGATCAGTGAAGAAGTCTTCACTATTATCCACACAGAGATGGATGTGACTTGTTACTAGGGTGGTATCTGGAGAAGTGGTAGAAATGTTTGGCTTTGACGTATTTTAAATGTGAAGCCACAGGACTTGCTGGTGAATTGGCAGTGGTATAAGAGAATGAGAAGCAAGGGAATAATTTTAAAGGTTGGGATTTTTGTTTGGTTTTGGTATTTTACACCTAAGCAATAGGGAAAGTGTAGTTTTCATTCATGCAGGCAGAAAGACGTGAGGAGGAATGGGTAGTGGGAATCAGTTTTAGCCATGGTGAGATGCCCATTAGCCATCACATGGCTCTGTCTGGTAGTGATATATGTAGTTAAATCTGGAGTTCAGGAGGAAGGTTGAGCCTAGGATATAAATTTTGAGGCCAGCTTACAGATGATATTTGATGCTATAAGACTATATGAGATCACCCAGAATGCATATATAGAGAAGAGTAAAGGTCTGAGGACACTCCACCATTTAGAGGCTGGGAAAGTTAGTATTCAGCAAAGTAGGCTGAGAAGTAGCTACTGTGGAGGGTAGAATTCCAAAGGGTAGGATAACGGAAACCAACAGAAGAAAAATCATTTTGGGTGGGGGAGGGGTAATCAGCAGTGTGAAATAATATAGATTAGAAGTGAGAATTGACCATTTGGGTTGAAGAGACAATAACTTTAGAAAGAACAGTTTCAGTGAAGTGAAGATCCTATGGACGTATTCAAAAGAGGATAGGAGGTAAAATATCTTCTTCATACAACATTTTTGAATGTTTGTTGTAAAAGGGGCAGGGAAATTGGGTGGTTACTGGAATAGTGTGCGTAGATCAAATGGAAAAGATTAAGATGGGAAATATCATACGCATGTATGCTGCTGGGAATGTTGCACTAGAAAGGAGAAGTGATACAAAAAAGAATGAACACGTGAATGAGTGAAGTCCTTAAGCAGGTAAGAGAGAATGGGATCCAGTGCATAAGTTGAGGAGTTGGCCTTAGATATCAACACTGGATAGAAGCAGAGTATAAGGGCACAGATGCATACATGTCAGTAGGTTCTGTGCTTGGAAGATGTGGTGCACTCTTAACGCTATTTCTATTATCACGTGTAAGAAGGTCATTAACTGAGAGCAAGGAGGGGGAAGGAATGTTAGAGACTGAGAAAGCAGAGCTATGAGATCATCTTTGAGGACAGGAGCAGAACAATGAATTCACAAAGAAAATGCAATAGGATTGTTTGGCAGCACTGAAAGCCCACTGCATATTTATTTGATACATATATGAATTTAATGTGAGAGAAGTCAGCATGGTTGTGGGTTGTTCTTCCAGCCTCTCTCAGGTGTTTGGGTGCAAGTGTGAAACTGAGCAGAAATAAAGAAGGTCCCAAGAGAGTTGAGTACAGATGCAAAAGAATGGTAGTAATAATGGAAGATGGTATCTAAACTGGAAAAGGAAGCCACGCCCTTTGAGGGAGTTGATGAACAGTTAAAAAGTGGTCAGGTCAACTGTAGTACGTTCTGTATAGTAAATTATTGGAGGGGTCATCCTAGAGGGTAAATTGGAAAGAAAGGAGGTGATGGTCAGAGTAGGATGCTTTAAACTGGTATGACATGAGAGGAGGGGTAGAGGTAGGCTGGAACACAGAAGCATTAGAGGTGAGGAGTTTAAAGAACTGAGAGGTCAGGACATTGGATGGATCATTCCTATGGATACTGAAATTCTAAAACTTGGTAACAGAAGTGGTGGTAAACTAAATACAGTAAGTCAGGCGCTAAAATCAAAGAGAAAGGGAAAGAATCATAAATTACTACTACAAGGAGCAGTAGGCACTAAGATGCTTCAAAAGCCCCGAGAAGGGATGGGGGAGAAATAAACCGTGGTTGGAAAGCAGCATTAATGAACAAGAATACCCACCCCACCTCCAAGACTAGGAGTACACAGGGTATGAGAGAAAATAAAAGAAAGCCATGACTGAGGACACTGTAGAAGTGATCGCCATATGATTCTTCCTGTAGCAACCCTCACAGTAGCACAGAGCTTTCTATAACCAATTATCAAGAGGAATTCCAAGCAGGAATGTTCATGATAGATAAAGCTGCTACATGATAGATAAAGGTGGGGTGGAATTAAGGCACAGAATAGTTGGTGGTAGGGGAGATGACATCTGAAAAAGTGTTTCTACCTCACAAATTAGCACATTCACCTATCATTGTTTCTTCATAACCAAGATAGATCTATTGTATGTTCACTTGTCCTCAGCATCATAAAGGAGACAGCAAAGTCTCTCTTACAACATTATCAATAGACATGTGAACTAAGGTCTCTGATTCTGCCTTCTGCTGAATCAAATCCATGGACCCAAAATGGAGACTTCATTTTTCTTTCTACCCATGCATAAAAGTGACCTACCATCTGATCATTAACTCACTTTAGTGCATTTGGGATTGCTGTACACATTCCAAACTGGAAAAAGTAAGCGCTTTGGGGATCATAGTTACATAAACCACAGGCTGTGATGATAATGCTTTAACACAGTTCATTCTCTTAAGAGCTTAAAATGCTGAGCCACAGAAATACCTAATTAGTCTCAGCTTTCCTCTGAGGTAAGACGGATGCTATCAAGTATTCCTCAATTAAGAGCTGAGGTTCAGGGATTCCCTGGTGGCACAGTGGTTGAGAGTCCGCCTGCCGATGCAGGGGATACGGGTTCATGCCCCGGTCCGGGAAGATCCCACGTGCCGCGGAGCGGCTGGGCCCGTGAGCCATGGCCGCTGAGCCTGCGCGTCCGGAGCCTGCGCGTCCGGAGCCTGTGCTCCGCAACGGGAGAGGACGCAACAGTGAGAGGCCCGCACACCGCAAAAAAAAAAAAAAAAAGAGTTGAGGTTCAGAGAAGTTGTGACCCACCTCCCCACCGTCCTGCTTGCTCCGAGGAAACGGCTAAAGAGCCAGCCAACTAATCTCAACTGAACTCTGCTACGATGACAGTCTGCCTGAGAACCACTGCAAGCTCTGTTCTTTGCATTAATAGGCTCTAAGCCATAAGCTGTTGGCCAGTAACTAAAGTAATCATGCAGATCCATCCTATCTCTTCCCCACACATATACACATACCCTTTCTAGAAGAAATAGATTATCAGGTACAAGGGTGATAAGAGGCCTTACAAAAACTCTCACCAAGGACATCACAAAAGCGTAATTAATAGCCAATGGTTATTGAGAACTTACTGAAAACCAGACACTGCTCTAAGTGCTTTCCATGCTTTAACTCTCCTATCCTTACATCAGTCATAAGGTAGATATTATTCCCTCTTTACAGAAGAAAGTAAGACACAGAGAAGTCAGTAATTTGCCCATGATTTTATAACTAGTTCAGTGGTAGAGTCAGAATTTGAACCTAGTTATTCTGGCTTCAGAGTCTAAAATTTTAACCAGTATGCTTTATTACCCAAAACACACACACACACACACACACACACACACACACACACCAGTCTCATCAACTGTACTTGCTAGAAGAAATCATTTCTTCATGCCTTGCAGGAGGTGTGGGACCATTTTCCGGAGCAGAGGTAAGAATCCCTTTGCTGCAAGACAGGATGATGCTCTTGTTTAATTTAACCCCAAAGTCCTATAAAACATAGAAGCAGCTACGACTCAGAGAACAAATTTGTTCTCAGCAGCAAATTATCCTCCGAAGCTCCCCCCTCTGCCACCCGCAGTCTCCGCCCACGAAGGGGCTTCCTAGTGTGTGGAAACCTTTCCTCCTTCACAGATCCCTCCCACTGCTGCAGGTCCCGTCCCTATTCTTTTGTCTGTTTTTTCTTTTCTCTTTTGCCCTACCCAGGTAAAACCGATAGCTAGTGGGAAGCAGCCACATAGCACAGGGAGATCAGCTCAGTGCTTTGTGACCACCTAGAGAGGTGGGATAGGGAGGGTGGGAGGGAGACGCAAGAGGGAGGAGATATGGGAACATACGTATATGTATAACTGATTCACTTTGTTATACAGCAGAAACTAACACACTATTGTAATGCAATTATACCCCAATAAAGATGTTTAAAAAATTAATCCTTATTAAAAAAAATAAAATTATCCTCCAGTATAGTGTTTGAAAGTTTAATGGTTATGATATTCACTTGTCCAGATTATTAAAAATGCATTTTCCAGGTCTTCCCTGGTGGCGCAGTGGTTGAGAATCTGCCTGCCAATGCACAGGACACGGGTTTGAGCCCTGATCTGGGAGGATCCCACATGCCGCAGGGCAGCTGGGCCCGTGAGCCACAACTACTGAGCCTGCGCGTCTGGAGCCTGTGCTCCAGAACAAGAGAGGCCACGATAGTGAGAGGCCCGTGCACCGCAAGGAAGAGTGGCCCCCGCTTGCCACAACTAGAGAAAGTCCTCACACAGAAACGAAGACGCAACACAGCCAAAAATAAATAAATAAATAAATTTTTTAAAAAAGAAAAAAAATGCATTTTCAGGGGACCTAGCCCCCAGAGTCTGATTCACTCGATCTGTGATTGGTTCTAGTAACGTGTGCTCAACAAGCCTCACCATCACCACTGCCAATGCCACCTTGCAAACCTAATGGAGGGGGCTCGCAGAGCACACTTTGCTAAGGGTTGCTCTCAGGAAAAGACAATTCTAGTTATGAATGAGAAGTGGGGGAGGGAAGAGCCACAGGAGATCACGATATTTAGTTCTTGGGTGAATCTTTTCTTTGATATTTCTTTGAAGTCAAGAAGCAATTTAAACTATTGCTACTAAAATGGCAAAAAAATATGAGAAAGATCATGAATCTGGGAGTTAGAAACGTATGAATGAACGCCAGACTTCCTGCTTCACTACTTGTATACCTTGGGAAATTGGGCCTCCATTTTCTCCATTTAGTAAACCAAATACGATATTCTGTACAATTCTGTTTCAAGCTTTAGACTATTTATGCTTATTCCCACCATATGCTGGAAAAGTAGGCACATACTTTTCTTCCTGCCTGGGATGTGCACACAAGGCTGAAGGTGGAACTGCCGTCCTGCCATTATGAAATGAACAAGAGAAGGAACTTCTGTCTGACAGAATCATGGGATGCCCTGCCAGCTCTGGACTGCCCATCTCTCGAGATATTACAAAGTATATACAAGTCCAAATTTAAGCCACAGTTTTTCAGATTATTGTTACTCACTATTGAATGAGCTCTCTATCCCTTTATCATTGTGTAATGTCCTCTTGCCTCTTGTTCACAGGCTTTGTTTTAGAATCTATTTTGTCTGATGTAAGTATTACTACTGGACATTTTTGTTTTTATTTGCATGCAATACCTTTTTTCATCCCCTCATTTTCAGTGTGTGTGTGTGTGTGTGTGTGTGTGTGTGTGTGTGTCTTTGGATCTGAAGTGAGCCTCTTGTAGGCAGCATACTGATGGGTCTTGGTTTTGTTTTTAAACTGTTCAGCCACTTTGTCTTTTGCTTGGAGGCTTCAGCCCATTTACACGTAAAGAGTAATTATTCATAGCCATATAGTTATTGTCATTTTGTTCACTGTTCTCCAGTTGATTTTGTAGTTCATTTTGTTCCTTTTGCTCTCTTGCGATTTAATAACTACCTTTAGGTGTTAATGTCTGGACTCCTTTCTCTTTGTGTGTGTGTGCATTTATGGTGGGTTTTTAGTTTGTGGTTACCATAAGGTTCGTATAGAACAACATATGTGTGTATATATTATTGATTACCTCTTAAGTTCAAATGCATTTTTACACCGCCCCCCACGTGTAGTATTTTTGACATATTTTATACTTTTTGTGTATCCCTCAACTACTTATTGTTAATACAGATGATTTTACAACTTTTGTCTTTTAACCTCCCTACTGGCTTTATAAGTGGTTGATCTACTACCTTTACTGTATGTTTACCTTTACCAATGAGATTTTTTTCCCATAGTTTTCATATTTGAATTTGTGACCTTTCCTTTTCCGCTTATAGAAGACTTTTAATATTTCTAGAGCCAGTTTAAAGGTGAACTCTTAGCTTTTGCTTGTCTTGTAGTATGTGTCTCAGTGTGGACCCCTTTAAGTTCATCTTATTTGGAACTCTGTGCTTCCTGGACTTGAATGCCTCTTTATTCCATAGGTTAGGGAAGTTTTCAGCTATTATTTCTTCAGGTAAGTTCTCTACTTCTTTCTCTTTCTCCTCTCCTCTGGGACACCTGTAATGGGAATGTTAGTATATTTTATCTTGTCCCAGAGGCCCTTTAAACAAAAATTTTTTCTGTTTGCTGTTCTGACTGGGTGATATCCACTATTCTGTCTTCCAGATAGTTTATGTGTTCTTCTGTATCACGTAATCTGCAACTGATTCCCTCTAGTGTATTTTTCATTTCACTTATTTTATTCTTAAGGTCTAGATTCGTTATTTTTATGTTTTCTAATCCTTTGAAGTTAGCCCTGTGTTCCTCTATTCTCCTAAGTATGGTGAGCACTTTTATGACTGTTGCTTTGAACCCTTTATCAGGTAAATTACTTATCTCCATTTCATTAGGGTTTTTTCCTGGGGTTTTGTTCTTTTTTGAGGGCGGTGGTGGATATATTTGTCTTCTCGTTGTTTGACTTCATGTCTCTACGAATTAGAATTAGAAACAGTTACATCTCTGTCTTGAAGGTGTGTCCTTGGTAGGAGCAGGCAGACTATGCAGACTGCAAGTGCCCAGTGGCTTTGATAGGAGGGCTGGAACTAAGTGAACATGAGCTGGGGCTTTTTTGAGGGTGCAGTGCGGCCACCACCTTGGTAGAACTAAAGTTCAGCACACACTGGGGGCTGCCACCTTGGCAGGGTGTAGGGGGCTGGAGCCATAGCTCAGCACAGGCCAGGGGTTTTTTGGGGGTGTGCTAGAGCCAGAGCCCAGCATAGGCCAAGGCTTCTCCCAGGGTGCACCAGGGGCCACCGCCTTGGTGACGGGCTGGAGCCAGATACAGGCACAGACTGAGAAGGTAGGTGCTGGAGTGGCTTTGGCAGGCTGGCTAGAGCACCAGGTGCTTTTCAACCTGCTGCCCCTGCACTGATATGTTGAGCAAGTTTGTGCGCACAGCCTTTAAGAGCAGAGTCTCAGTTTCCTATACTCTTCCAGCTCTCCTGATGGTAAGCCCTGCCTGTTTACAAAACCAGTTAAGGGGATTCATCTTCCCAGTGCTGGTCCCTAGGGCCGTGGTGCTCAATGTGGAGCTCAAATCCCTCGCTCCTTAGAGAGAACCTCCAAGTTTGTGATATCCTCTTCCTCTATTGGGTTATCCACCAGAGATGTAGGTCCTGAATAGACAGTTCTCTTCCTCTCCTACCCATCTTAGTGTACTTTTTTCCCTTATGTCCTTAATTGTAGAAGAGCTGTTCTACATACAATCATAGTTTTGTTGTGTTCATGGGAGAAAGTGAGCTCAATTTTCCCATTGTTTTGATTCCCCCATTTGTTACGTTTTTCCAAATTTACAAAATAAAGGAACCCTACACATGGGAAGAACATCTCGTTTGTTCCCACCCCAAGAAAATTCATGTTATTAATTCATAACACTACAACACCTTGTCTATGGGTTCCCAGAAGCACTAATTTTATTCTCTGTGAAGTCATACAGAATGGAAATAGTTCTAAAGAAAAAATGCCTAGTATGTTTCCTTAGAACATTAGACCAGTATGTTTGCTTGATTCTCCCATTAAGTTCTATTAATAGGCTATCAAATGATTTGTGAGCACTTATAGGAAGCAGTCATCACTATAAAGCAGTATGAACTCATTAAGAACAAGCTCTGTTAAATTAATGGCTTTACCTAAGAAATAGGTTTGCAAGTTTGCAGCATTTATTGATCATTGATTATTTATTTACTGATTGATATCACAGATATCATCTCTGGGTAAGGTGGAAAAACATGGATTGGCAGAGTATATGGCTAGGCAGGTTTCTAATCAAATAACTATGCCCAAAAGGGGCCAATTAGTGAATAGATGTTAAGAGAACCAATAGTATCAGTATTTTATCAACATCCTAGAAAAAGATTCTAAAAGTCTATCAATTTTGTAGATAAGCTAGGAGGAATAGTTAATTTGTTACATGAAACAGTCAAAATCTCATCATCTCCCAGAGAATAGACATAAGAGCTTTGCTTTTATGACCTAGAGAATAAAATATCCAAGAATGCTTTGTAAAACTAAGCTTGATAGCAGTTGATACAAAAAAAAGCTCCAAATAATTCTACGTATTGAAATGCCTAAGAAAGCTAAAACAAACTCAGGCTAATTTAACAAAGGTAAAATTTTCTGATCAAGCTATATTGTCTTGATGGATACCTTTAATAAATGTATCATGTATTCTGGACAGCTACATGTAAAAGAATGAGATTAGAACACTCCCTAACACCATAAACAAAAATAAACACAAAATGGATTTGAGACCTAAGTGTAAGACTGGACACTATAAAACTCTTAGATGAAAACATAGGAAGAACACTATGACATCAATCACAACAAGGTCTTTTTCGATCCACCTCCTAGAGTAATGGAAATAAAAACAAAAATAAACAAATGGGACCTAATGAAACTTCAAAGCTTTTGCACAGCAAAGGAAACCATAAACAAGACCAAAAGACAACCCTCAGAATGGGAGAAAATATCTGCAAATAAAGCAACCAACAAGAGATTCATCTCCAAAATACACAAACAGCTCATGCAGCTCAATATTAAAGAAACAGACAACCCAATCCAAAAATGGGCAGAAGACCTAAATAGACATTTCTCCAAAGAAGACATACAGATGGCCAAGAAGCACATGAAAATCTGCTCAACATCACTAATAATTAGAGAAATGCAAATCAAAACTATAATGAGGTATCACCTCACACCAGTTAGAACTGGCATCATCAGAAAATCTACAAACAACAAATGCTGGAGAGGGTGTGGAGAAAAGGGAACCCTCTTGCACTGCTGGTGGGAATGTGAATTGATAGAGTCACTATGGAGAACAGTATGGAGGCTCCTTAAAAAACTAAAAATAGAGCTACCATATGACCCAGCAATCCCACTACTGGGCATATACCCAGAGAAAACCATAATTCAAAAAGACACATGCACCACAATATTCATTGCAGCACTATTTACAATAGCCAGCTCATGGAAGCAACCTAAATGCCCATTGACAGATGAATGTATAAAGAAGCTGTGGTACATATATACAATGGAATATTACTCAGCCATAAAAAGGAATGAAATTGAGTCATTTGTTGAGACGTGGATGGATCTAGAGACTGTCACACAGGGTAAAGTAAGTCAGGAAAACAAATATCATATATTAACGCATGTATGAGGAACCTAGAAAAATGGTCCAGGTGAACCAGTTTGCAGGGCACAAGTTGAGACACAGATGTAGAGAACAAATGTATGGACACCAAGGGGGGAAAACTACGGTGGGGTGGGGATGGTGATGTGCTGAATTGGGCGATTGGGATTGACATGTATACACTGATGTGTATAAAATTGATGACTAATAAGAACCTGCAGTATAAAAAAACAAACAAAAAAATACTAAACTTTCTTTGGGTTATTTGTATGAAAATATGTTAATATGAATGTTTCAGACATTACATGAAATTTCTAAAAATCTTATATGTTCTGGTATAATGTTATGTCATAATTCTAGTTATTACTTTAAAATGTATATCTCAGAAATAACTAAATTTCCTTGTCAATTGCATTATTATGAACTTTCATCAAATCTTGAACCGTGCTCATTTTAAGTCTTTTGTTATTTACAGACAGTTCTGGCTGCACTCTAATGCTTTCACAAAAATGTTCCTATAAAAGGGTTTCATCTTCAAGGAATTCACGGAAAAGACTCTTGACAAGTACAGGTTTCTGGTAACTGACTATACTGCTGAACTGAATGACTAAGCATTTTCAGAACTCTAATGGAAAACTGATGAATTCATAAAAGTGCTAACAAAAGATCAAGATGAAAAAATCATCACATGGGACTGAGTGAACCGATGAGGATGATTATAATTTTTGTGACTTTCTGTTTGAATTAAAAAAAAAATCCTTCAAGGACTCAGAGGCAAAAAATATACAAATCAATTTTCACTGCAAAGTAAAGGAGCTGTTACAGTGGAGGATTACTGGACTGAATGTCAATATTATGACATGGTATGAGTGCGTTTCATGTTTGGTAATTGCAATCATTGTTGCTTTTGTTGTGGTCATCCATTTACAATGCTTGGTGTCAGTTTATCTCTTGTAAAAATAAATTACAGTGTGTGAGTTGTGGAAAAAAATAGGATTCTAATGTAGAATGAACTTTCAGTTGAAATGAAAAAATAAATAAATCCATCTAAACTATGCTAGTGTTAGCTAAGTGAAAATATTAATACATGAATATTAATAGTCCATTATTCTCCGGTTATCTGAAGGAGATTTTGAAAAATAAAGTTTTAAGATGTAAAATTTTATTAGATGAAGAGTCAGTCAATCCCTGGTTCCTTTAAAATATATCTAAATTCAATTGCTTTATTCTTTGAAACATTTTTTTCAGAACATAAACTTTTTTTTTTTTTTTTTTTTGCGTTACACGGACCTCTCACTGTTGTGGCCTCTCCCGTTGCGGAGCACAGGCTCCGGACACACAGTCTCAGCGGCCATGGCTAACGGGCCCAGCCGCTCCGTGGCATGTGGGATCTTCCCAGACCGGGGCATGAACCCGTATCCCCTGCATCGGCAGGCGGACTCTCAACCACTGCGCCACCAGGGAAGCCCCAGAACATAAACTTTTTACAGTCTGTCTTTCAATTCATTCCAATACAAGTATACTCTATATTCTGTCAATATACTCTCTCTATATAAACTTCAGCTTTTGAGATTTTTGGTTCCCTTCCCCTTCAGTCTGTACTCTAATTATAAACAGTAGAAATATATTGGCTTCCCCCTTAGTAGCCTACAGTGGCATTTCCAATGGTGTAATGGATAAACAGTGACAGTGCAGTTGGAATATATGCATTTCAACTCAGTAGAAAAAGATGATACCTTTATCTGTTTTCACCATTCAATAATGATAAAAAACACAAAAATGTATTTCAAAAAAAAAGTGTCATGTATTCATAAGCAGGTAAGCTACATCTGGAGCACTGTGTACAAATTTGTATGCTACGTCTGTGGTTTATGTCATCTAAATCCTACCTGGAAATTCAAGCCCTGTCCGGACTCTGGGACCAATAGTATCCAGTAGATAGCCCTCCTTTTTTCCTCCCTAGATAGGCAATACAACAGCTTAGTGGTGTGGGATCAACTGCAGAGGAAAAGATACCATATTCTTACCTCTCAAATTTGAAAGGCTGTGGGAGATAGAAACTCAAAGTACCACTTACTATATAATAAGAAGAGCAAGTATTTATTTATTCCCTGATTAGCTGGGGAGGAAGAGGATTATCCTAGGGCAGAGGCAAGAGAGGAAAGAATGCATATGCTCCACTCCTGCCTACTCAGGATGTCATTTGCCTGCCTGTTCTCAGACCTATTTCCCATTCTCTTTATGCCTCAGCTCCCTTACCATCTGCCTTCCAGGCACCATCAGTTAACTGGAGACACTAATAAAAGACTAAAGGGAGTGAGAATATTTCTGCCTCTTCCTTTAATTCAGGCAATGCCTCCAGCAACGATTTTGCCTGTTCCATGGCTCCAGCTACCACTGAACAACCCTTCCCTCTGCAGTCCTAGCTCCCCATGTGGCAGCCCTCTCCACAGTTCTAGACATCACCACCTTCCCTCCCTGTTCCCTTCCAGCCCACAATGGCCCCAAGTTTCTGTGAGAACCCCTAGTTGCTCCTTTAGTTCTTCTGTCATCTAAGTAACCAATTTGTTATAATAAATTATTTCTGTTAAATGATCTAGTGTGGGTTCTTTGTTTTCCTTGATAAATCCTGACTGATACTGTCCTACCCTATCACTCTCCCTTAGTCCAATGATTTACTGAAAGAGAATAATTTAAATACTCCTTTAAGTTTGGAAATTAGAATTTAGTGGTCTTGTGCCTCGCTTATGGCTGGGAATTTTAGAGCTGCTGCCTCTGAGAGAAACCCCGATCTGAGCACAGTAAGGGCAATAGAAAAGGCAATATGGCTGAAGAAGGCTCATTACCCCACCAAGATTCCTGTGGCAGCCTGTGGCATGAAAGAGATGCAAGAGTTCCCTACAGCTACACTGCCACTTCACATTCAGTCTTAGACCTTCCAAAATCTGACTTCATTTCTAAAACTATTTTTACAAAGATCTGAAGTGACCTATTTGTTTTCACTCCATTTTTTCAGTATTCATTTTATTTGACCACTTGTCTACATTTGACTGGATAACTACCCCCTCAATCTGCAGCTCCAGGTTGTCTCACCCTTCCTTGCCGGCCTTAAGATATAAGAAATGGGATTCAGAGCAATGAAGGCTGTCCATTTTGCTACAATCCCAATTAGACTACAATGGTTCTCAGTCTTCTCAGTTTTATCTACTTTTATTTTAAATATTTACAGGTATTGGGCTCTCTTAGGTTTAAATTTGTAGGCATCTTCTATACCCTTAAAAATGCTTTTTGTCTGAGATGTAGCTACCATAGCTTTTAATTTAGTATACATCTGGCATATTTAACCTTTCCTGACAGGCTAGAGATCCGTTTTAGCCTAACAATCTCTTTGTTAATTATACTCTCTATTGAAGCTAGTGATTAATTACTTCGATTTACTTCTACCATCTTACTCTGATCCCTATTTTGGGGGAGATTTTTCCTTGTTTCATTTTTCCTTATGTAAGAGTACTTTATTTGGATATATAACCCTAGAAAACCACACTAAAGTGAAAAAGAAGGAAGGAGAACCAGAACAAGGATCTGTAGAAATGGCTGCCACCAAGTGGCTGGTTGCTCCATCCTGTGAGACCCTCATAGAACCCATCTCAAGCCATATACCCAGTGAAAGAAGCAGGGAGCACTTCTCCACTGGCTCCCACCTACTCAGCGTCAAGAGTTCAGCCACAATTCAAACCCCTTTCCATAGGTACTTCTGTACAAATTCATTACAAATCTCCAAGCAAGCCTCTCACTCTGTTGTGGTCTAAACTATCAAAAATGATCTCTTTATCAGACAAGCATCTCGCGTCTTCCTGATCAAGATATTCTTTTATTGCCTGCGTCATGTTCACCTGATTCTGTTGACTTAATACATACTATTCATAGATCAAATAAAAACAGAATTCCCAGTTAAGTATGTATTTCAGATAAACAAGGAATCATATCTAAGTATGCTCCATGTAATATTTGGAACATACCTACCTACAAAAAAAAAAAACAAACCCACCTATGGAAAACAAAACAATACAAATAATTGTATCTTTAAGTCCAAACCACTTAGGTTTATTACCCATGTAATATTACTTAACCAAATAAATTCCCCTTGTCTATTACAATATATTTTACTTTTCATCAATACTACCAATATACTTCATTGTCTGTAAGATAAATTTCCAATCCTTAGCATGTTACACAAAACCTACCATGATTTGGCTCCAACTTCACTCATTCCCCGGCATCATTTCTCACCTAATCACAATCTTTTTTCTAGAATACCTGTGGTCTCCTGAACAGATATGCCGCACACTGTTCTTATCCTCCCACACAGTGCTCCCTCCTAGCCAGCAGTTTCCCTGGGCTAACTCCTACCTGTCCCACAAGATTTAGCTTTCCTGCCAATTCTCACAACCTACTTTCTTCAACTCAATTCCACCAAATCTCATGTCACCCAAAAATTTGTTTAGAGTCAGATCATTATAGTCAAATTCTGCAGAGTTTGCTGAATATATTGTTCCTGACTTTCCAGCCAACAAAATGCCATAAATTATGCATCAGTCCTATTACTGATAGAAACACAATTTCCTGAGGAAGACAAGTATACTTTCCTTTTTAAATTCAGGGTAGAGACGCAATGAATTTTTTCACTATTGGCCTCATGTAAAAGATTGTTACCCTTGGACTATCATGCATTTACTCTTTTTCTCTCCCATGGCTGTGTACTTGGAAGATCACATTCTCTTCAGGATGAGTGTCTTGGATGAGGGTGTCAGTGAAAGGATGGTTTCGAATTAAATTCTGCTTATTTCTCTCCCCACATTACACTGGAAAAACAGTTGCCAGCCTCTCCATCATAAAAGTCATTAGTTCACTGGGACCAGCATGGACAGAATAAAACCAGAGCAACATAGAACCCTCCTAAGTTGAGGACTTAATGAGAAGAGCCATCCTTCAGCATTCATTCATCACTTACTACTTCTCTAAACCCCAAGATGGTTATGTCATATCCCAATCCCCTCATATCCTAATTTCAGTACCTCTGGAGTTTAAAGGCAAAAGTCTGACCTAGAGGAGTGGTAATAGCACACAGCAGTTTTGTGATGTTTGGGATTCTCTGCCCTCTCACTCACCTCTCCCCTCTTCTCTCTTTTGAATTCACAGGGAGGGATGCAGATGACCTTTGGTCCTTTTCCAATATACATGATTGTACATAATAGCTAATAATAAGAGAGCACAAGAGCATAAGTAAAAAGCTAGAGGCTGAAGGCATCACATTTCCTAATACCGAACTGTATTACTAAACTACAGCAATGAAAACAGCATAGTATAAACAGATAGACCAATGGAACAGAATAGGGATCCCAGAAATAAACCCACACATTTACAGCAAATTCATCTTTGACAAAGGTGTCAAGAACACACGAGGAGGAAAAGGACAGTCTCTTCAACAAATGGTGCTGGGAAAACTGGATTTTAACATGCAAAAGAATGCAACTGGACCTCTCTTATGCCATATATGAAAACCACCTCAAATTGATTAAAGATTCAGGTGTTATATTTAAATCTATAAAACTTCCACAAGAAAACATAGGGGGAAAGCTTTATGACATTGGTCTAGGTAATAATTTCTTTGATATGACACCAGAAACACAGACAAGAAAGAGCAAAAATAGAAAAGTGGGACTACAAAACTAAAAAGCTTCTCCACAGCAAAGGAAACCTCAGAGTGAAAGGCCACCTACAAAAGAAAATATTTGCAAACCATGTATCTGGTAAGTGGTTAATAGCCAAAATATGAGGAACTCCTACAACTCATTAGCAGAAAAATTAATTAAGCCCCAAACAACTTGATTTTCTTTTTTTAATGGACAAAGGATTTGAATAGATCTTTCTCCAAAGACAACTTACAAATGGTGAAAAGATGCTTAACTTCGGTGAAATGTAAAAGAAAGCCACAATGAGATATTACTTTACACCTGTTAGCATGGCTATTATCAAAAAAAAATAGGGGAGAAAGGATAAGTGCTGGCCACAATGTGGAGAAATTGGAAAATTTACACCATTGGTGGGAATGCAAAAGGGTACAGCCACTATGGAAAATAGTATGACAGTTCTTCAAAAAGATAAAAATGGACCTACCATCTCACTTTTGGGTATATATCCAAAGGAATTGAAATCAAGATCTCCAAGAGATAGCTGCATTCCCACACTCACTGCAGCTTTATTCACAATAACCAAGACACAGAAACCCCTGAAATGTCCATTGACAAGTGAGTAGATCAAAAATAAAAAATGAAGGACATTACGCTAAGTGAAATAAACCAGTCACAGAAATATAAATACTGCTATTATTCTACTTATTAGTTTTCTAAGATAGTCATACTCACAGAAACACAATAGAATGGTGGTTTCCAGAGGCTGGGGAGTGAGGAAAATGGGAAGTAGCTGTTTAACAGATACAAAGTTGTAGTTATTCAAGGTAAGTTCTAGTGATCTGCTGTAAAGTATCAGGCCTGTAGTTTATACTGTATTGCACACTTAAAAATTTAAGAGGGCAGCTCTCATGTTAGGAGTTTTTACCACAATAAAAATAAAAGCTTTCTAAGTAACAATAGGTGACATTTTTTAACTCAAAATATTTGGAATAAGAAGAATGGCAGAAGTTCAAGACTTAAAGTCAGAAGCTCAGATTGAAGCACTCAGAACACAAGAAAGTAAGTTTTCAAAAGAAAGCCTGTGGAAGACAGAAGTGCCAACAACTGATTAACAGTAAAAAAAAAAAAAAAAAAAAAAAAAGAATATCTACAAAAACACTGCAGAATACATTGAGGAAGAAGAGGATGAGAAATAATCAAGAGAAACTATTAGAATGAGAATATTCAGTTAAGATTGGATTCAAAAATCTGCCTACCCCCCAAAACAATCAATACCTTTCTCTAAACCCGAGATGATCATCTAGGAAACATAAAAATAAGTTATTTTTAATAGCAATAGAAACAAAGTACCCAGGTTTTAGCTTTAAAAAACTAAGTCCTCTATAGAGAAAAATTTGAAAAATCTAATGAAAAATCTAATAGAAGATGACTGATATAAATAGATGGAGACTTCCACAATCACAGGTGAGAGGATTCGTTATGAGATTTCATCCCCCAGATTAATCAAATGTAACCCTAATCTAAACTCCAACTGGATTCAAGGAACTCATTGATTTTAAAATGTGTATGAAAATAATGGCACAAACAGCCTTGAAAAGGAAAAACTAAAAAAATGTTATGATGTTGTAGCACAGACATGAAGCTATACAATAAACACCAATAAAAAGTAGGATGGAACTAGTACAAAAACAGAAATAACCTAATGGGATAGTGTAATGAACTGAGATAGACTCATTTACATATGTGAACTTAGTATGTAATAAAAAAGGGGCACCCCAAATCAATGGTGAAAGGATGATTTAAAGAGAGCTAGGGAAACTGGTTCATGCATTTAGAAAAATTAAAATGGATTCCTACTTAATTCAAAAGGGTAGACTCCAAATGGAACAAAGACCTAAAGATGGAACGTAAACTCTACAGTCAGCAAAAGAAAACAGGAAGATATCCTCAAGACAAAAGCAAGGAAGAATTTCTTAGGCCAACAGAAACACAAACCACGAGGCAAAACAAACGGCTGAATTTGTACCAAAATTAAGAATTTCTACACAAAGACACCATGGAAAGAGCTGAACAGATGACAGATGTGAAGAAGATACTACCAATGTACAAAGTTAACAATGGTCTAACTATTAAAAAAATGAATTCTTGTAAATCACTGTAAGTCCAATAAGAAAACAGGCAAAGGATATCAACAGTTTACAGAAGAAACCAAATATCTAATAAGCATGTGAAATGATGGGCACACCTATTAGTAATCAGAAAAATGCAAATTAAAATAATGCAGTATCATTTTACGCTTTATGCCTAATAAACTGGGAAAAAATTGCTAGAGAATGCCAAGTGCCCCTGGTGAGTGTACAGATTGAGCTCTAGAATGTCCGCACCAGTCCGGCCGCACTTAATCAAGTAATTACATACTCTTTGACCTAAAATGCCATACCTGAGCATTTATCACAAAAATTCTCACACTGCCTTTAGGGGGCATGTATAAAGGTGTTTATTGCAGTTCTACTGGTGATAGGATGGAGATGAAGGAAATCCAGCTTTCTCTCTGGTGCTGTTGGGTTGGCCAAACAGTTCATTCAGCTTTAAGTAAAAATTAGACATTTTTCATTTTCACCAAGAATTTTACTGAACGTGTTCATTAACTGAACAAACTTTTTGGCCAACCCAATACAACAGGAAAATGGATACACAATATATGCTAGATAAACCACAGCATACCATGAAGTAGTAAGAAGTAGTAAACTAGATGTACCCACAATCAAAGATAGGTCACCAAAAAACCATGTTAAGGAATATACAAAATACTATAAAAATATCATTTATCTAAGTTTAAAATACGTAAGATAAAAAATGAAGTCTGGAATTTGTTTCACAATAATCTGGGTAGGGTCAGGCTAAGTGGTTAAGGGGGGAGAAATTATAGATAAGATAATCTGGGCCATGAGTTTATTATTATTGGAGTATTATTATTTTTCTCTCTACTCTTGTATACTTAACATTTTGTGTAATTTTTAAATGTATACAAATTTTACCCCAAAAAGAGAATATACATAAAATGCACCAGAATGGTTACCTGAGGGAGTAGAAGGAATACTAAAGAGAATACAAAAGTAAAAATAAGAGGCTTTCTGTGGGCCAGTGATAATACAATTATAATACTTCTTGTTTACTGGTATGTTACCATTAATTTTTCACTTCAGAGAAGCTTCTAGGTCTCTGGCAGTAAAAGGCAATTGTTGTATTACCATTAGATGGTAGTCACTGCTTTCGTTTGTCAAAACAAACCAAGATGAAACAATGTTCCTTAACTCAATTACCCATTTGGTACCATGACCCTCCCTGTAACAAAACTATTTCTTGCATATATATCACTATTGAGTTACTATTGTTTACTTATTTTCCAAGTAATTGGTTCATTTCTTCCTTCCCATCATGATTTTCAGATCTTAACTATTGGCCCTCTCTTCTTATTTAACTTATCTTTTGCATATTTCAAAACACTACACACAGCCAACTTGAACAATACTAGAATAAGGGAGTAGAAAGAACTATTTATTACAATGAAAGGGTGACTACTTTCGTTTCACCTTTTCCTATTAGGTCTTTTAGTCTCCAGACCATATATGTGCTTCTCTGGGAAGTGACCTGAACAACAAATATAATCAGGTCCCACTGAATCCAAAACCAACCTTAATACTATATGCCAAAGAGAAGACTTTTTGTTTCTCCATTACCTGCAAATGGAAAAAGAATAAGAACACAGCAATTATTTGGGGCCTCCAATCAAATGGGTCCCAAAGGAAAGAAAAGGTAGAGGGGATGAAATGCAGTACAATTAACAGTAGAGGGGATGAAATGCAGTACAATTAATAGTTGAAGCCAAGAGTTCTCAATATTAGCCTGTATCAGAATCACCTGGAGATCTTGTTAAATCAAATGGTGGGGCCACCACTTTCAGCTTGATTCAGTACACCTGGGTAAGACCCTAAGCAACACTGTTCTAGCAAGTTCCTAGGTGCTGCTGATTAAGGTGGTGGTTCCAGGGCTAAGGTTTTCAAGTTGACCCTGCGCATGTCCAGGGCCCAAATCTCTGACCACTAGAGTATACTACCTACATACTGACATGTTTTTGCTTAAAGCATTTTTCCAAACTACCAAAAATATTTAATTTGTATGCATATGCATGAGCAAAGTCTTGAACCAGATTCACCAGGATAATACCCCACTTAAAGAAACTGGGATTTCCAGGAACTTCGAGCTGCCCCAATACTGTGCCAAACACTTAAAATTCATTCTTTCCACAAACGTTTATTAGGGACTAACCATGCGACCCAGTATCGAGCTAAGCACTGGCACACTGTAGAAAGGAAATAGAATCCCTCTTTCCTGGAGCTTACACTAAACTCCCAAAATAAAAGTCCCAACAGGGGCTCCACAAGTCCATATCATGTTTTCCTGTGAAGTACAAAAAGTTCTCATACAGCAAGTAGAACACTGGCTACATTTTAACTCTTCCTTCACCCTGGGCTGGCCCCTTGTACAGCCTAAGACCTGCATAAACAGAGTCACCTGAGACTTGTTTATACAAAGTCCTTAGGCTTAAACTGTCTTGTTTATTCCTATTTAATCGGCAGTTCTCAAAGTCAAATAGGGTTTTCAAATCCCACAGCATATTTCAAGGTTTTAGAGACATTTACAAGGTGGGTGGGGATGGAACTCAGGTACAAATCTTGGATAATTCCTCTGTCTGTGGAATACTCTCATTATTATTCCCTAGGAGATTCTTGCTTATATTTCCCCTCTTCATCATTAGTCTTCCTCCTTTCCCCTCCCTTACAGGAAACATACTGTGTTTAACAGTATCTATATATATATATATATATGTATTATTTGAATGTACGGTGTATGTGTGTAGAAACATACAGAAACTATACATATTTCTTTAAATACATTCATGTTACTTGAGGTCAATGTGTTTTTAACTTCCAAAAATTGCATTACACTGTAGACTTAGCCCTACTTATGTTTTTCACTCAACACTACATTTTTGAATTCTAATCCTACAGTTAAATGTCCATCTAGTTCATTACTTCTAGCTGCAGCAAAGTATTCCATGGAGCATATCCACCATATTTTGTTTTTCCACTCTCCAAGTGATGAACTGAAGTTACCAGCAATGCTCAGTTGCTTCCAACAATGTTATTGTGAAAATTCTGTTACTGTCTCTTAGTGAACTATTGCAGAATGAAATAATTACAAGGTGAGAAGTGATGGTGGGAAATAGGTGGAGAAACGGAAAAATTCAAAACCTAGGCAGAAAATAATTTTTCAATGATTTTACAGTAAGTGTTGCTGGTGTTGCCTTATGGGAAGCAAAGGAAAAGCAGCAAAACTGATTTTTTCAAGAACTGACAAGAAACACTCCTCACAGACATGCTCCTATAACCACCCGGGGACTGAGAAACCAGAAGTATTAGAGTTCAGGACAAGTCACTTAATTAAAAGGAATTAGTTTGTAAATTTAGAAAAGTAGTCATGTTAACCTAGCAAAGATTATTTTAGTATCAGCTGTATAAGAACAAAAGCAAGCAAGCACTATTCCACTTCTTATAAGGATACTGCTAATCGACTCCTTCGTTCATGAAATTCTCATGCTGGGAGAGTTCAGGAATGTTAGAAGAAAAACTTTTCAACACCTGGACAAGCAGACCTTTAGTAGTTGTTGTTACCAATGGTTCTCAATGCTGCCTGAACTTCAAAATCACCTATGAAAAAATTCCACTGCCAGGGCTCCATGCTGGACTACTGCACTCAGATTCTCTAAAGGTGAGTCCAAGAGTGGTATATTTTAAAACTGTTCCTATAACCCAAATATGCAGATAGGATTGATAAAAATCACTGAACCAAACACTTGAAGTTACAAATACTCGGTTTGTCAATCAGGATATCAACATCAAATAAGAGAAAACATTGCTTCGAATTGGCATAATTAATAAGGAAATTTATCAGCTCACCCAGTCACAGTTCATAATGCAGACTTCTGTCAAGGTATATCCAGGTCACAGGTATATTTCTCCAAAGTTTTGCCACTCCTGCTCTAACGGACGCCTTCCTCCTCAGGCTGGTAGCAAGATGGCTTGCAGCCATTCAACACCACACACCCAAGCACGCCCAGTAGCTGCTGCTTTACGGAAACGAAACCTTTCCCAGCAGCCCCCAACACATATATACTCATGGCTAATTGCACAAGCTGACGATGGTAATTGAATTATCAAGACCAGCTGAGAGTGATTGTTCTCAAACTTGAGTGTGCTTTAGAATCACCTGGAGAATGTATTGATTCAGAGTACTGCCCTGCCCCAGAGCTGCTTATTCAGTTCTTCTAGAGTAGGGCCCAAGGACTTGCATACTCAGTTCCCAAAGCAATTTTCATGCACTTTGGGAACCATTTTGAGAACCAGCTGACAATGTAAGCAGCTTTCCCTAAAACACATGGTTATGTGAAAAAGTAAACACCTGTGGTTATTTAAATATGTCCACAAATTCTCTGACACTCTTTTCAAAAGCTGGACTCTAATTTCCCTTCCTTTGACTGTGGGCTGGACTTAGTGGCTCACTTCTAACTAACAATAAAGTAGAAGTGATGGTGTATGATTTAAATTGTAGGTCATAAAACACATTGCAGCTTCCATCTTGGTCAGTCTCTCTCTTGAATCATTCACTCCGAAGGAAACAAATGGCCATGTTGTGAGGACACTCCAAGGAGCATCCCACATGGTAAAGAGCTGAGGCCTCCAGTGCATAGACATGTGAGCCAGTCCATTCGGAAGCAGATCCCCCAACTCCAGCCAAGTCACCAGATGACTGCAGCCCTTGCCATCATCCTGATTCAAACTCATGAGAGATCCTGAGCCAGAACTCCCAAACAGGCTGCTCCTGAATTCCTGACCCACAGGAATATGTTTATAAATATTTGTTCTTTTAAGCCACCACGTTTTGAGGATAATCTGTTTTGCAGCAACAGATAACTAATACAATAAGTGAACAAAAGAGAAAAGAGAAACCATCTTGAGTAATTCATAGTGTCTGCTACAACTTGCTTCAGTCAATGAAAGTTCAGTATAAAAACACACCTGCCAAGAAACTCGGGAAATCCAAACTAGATTTTAAGGAACAACACGAAGTTAAAAGTCCTTCTATATTCAAGCAACCTCTAGGAAGCTCAGAATCAGGAGTTCAGGGATCTTTATTGCAGTGCTGTTCCAACGTTAATTCAAGAAGTATTTGTTCCATTCTCCTCTTCCTATAGTCCATCCATCTCACGTCCTATATCTTTTGTTGCTGTTAATCTCATAATCTCCATTCCCTCCTTCTGGTTTGTACCTCCCCCCCAGGCTTTCTTAGACTCTCTTACTGCTGCTCAGAATCTGGTCTGTGGACCAGCATCATCAGTTTCACCTGGGAGCTTGTTAGAAAGGCAGAACTTGGGCCTGACCCCTGACCTACTGAATCAGAATCAGCACTTAAGTTTGAGAAATGCTGTTCTACATTATGACCATTAGGCTTAAGCTCCCACCACTAACTGCAGTGGCCCCCAAATTTTGATGCATCTTGTAATTACTTGGGATGTTTAAAAACTGCCGGCTCCCAACCTAGACATTCTGACTTGATGTGTATGCGTCAGGACAGGCCATTGGAAGTTTTAGAAGCTTCCAGGTGATTCTAATGTCCAATGAAGTTTGGGAACTATTAGCTTACAACCTTCTTTGCTTGGTATTTCCCAATTAATTTTTTTTAAAGAGGGCATTTGATTAACCTGTTTTATCTTTTAGTACAAAGGCATGCCATGGGCATTTAACCAGCCAATTGTGGGGGAAAGAGTAAGTATTGCAGGATTACATGACCCAAAACATAACCACTGCTGCTCAGAAAGGCTGTGGGGAATGTAGTTTTCTGTAGTACAATGTTTCTCAATCTTGACAACACATTAGAATAATCCAGGGAGCTTAAAAATCTCAATGCCTAAACCCCACAAAATAATTAATTCAGAATCCCTGGGTTGGATCCAGACAATAATATTGTTAATCCGCCCAGGTTATTCCAATTTGCAGCCAACAGTGAAAACCTCTGTTAAAATAAATAGTGGACATAGCAGTGACATACAACAGTATTCCAATACAAATCAAAATTATGTTAGCTTTAAAATCATGGGTTGTACTTTTGACCTCAACCTAAAATTAGTTGAGTGAATGGAAGCACAATGTAAGGAAAAGAACATAGGTTTTGAATCAGACAAAACTGGGGTTTAATTAACCCATTGGTTGAGTGGATTTAGGCAAGTTTTTAATCCTGATAAACTTCAGTGTCTTTATCCATAAAATGGAGAAAAAACCAACTAACTCAAAATGTTCTAAGAATAATAAATTTTATAATGTAAAACACCTTGGACATTGTAGGTGATGAAATGTTACTTTCTCTTCCATGTATGAGGGAATATTTTCTTTAAAAAGTGTAATTCTGTGTATTATTGGATGTAAACCTCCCACCAACCCCATAGAGTAGGAGTACTGTTGTTTTTCTTGTTTGACTGGTGAGAAAACTGAAACTCAAAAACAGGCTAAATAATGAGCAATAAGCTGAGATTCAAACACAGGTTACCTAACCCCAAATCCTAGATTCTTAACCATCCCATTCTACCTCCTTTCTACAATAGCTACCTCCTTGTCATGAAAGACAAATATTGGTGTGCATACAGGGTGGAAAGGAGGCACTGGGAAGGGAGAGAATAATGTCTTTGCTGATGGGATATGGCACATGTGCTACCAGCATTCTGGTAATTGTTCTGCTCTTTCCCTTCCCTCAGGCCAAGTTGTCAATTGCAGACCTTTCAGTACTGTCCTAGAAAGTCATAATGCAATTCTTCAAAGGTGGTACTGTCAGTATAGTTCTGAAAAATCACCAGAATGTGCTTATTTGTTTTCATACACAATTCTCTGTCTACACAAGCATAACACAGTCTGTACTTTCACAAACTAAGGAATGGAAGAGATACAAACCTATAAATAACTATTTCCAATTAACCTTCTTCTACTCTTTCAATTTGATCTTTCAAATTGATCTTAATTCTTTGTCCTTCAGAAGCCAATTACAGTTGTCACTTGATTTTTTCAGATATATTTCTTTTCTTGTTTATACTGCTTCTTCTATCTTGTAGTTAATTCCTTCAATCTCCCTTGGTAAATTAATTACCCAGGATGTTTTTCAATTTAAGTAAATTTCATTTGTACTTCTTTGCATCTTTTCTTTTTTTTTGCTTGTCTGAAAGGAAAGTTTATTTTTATATCCAAATGCCATATTTTAAAAATCAGATAATGCAGGCATCCTGTGAGGATTTACTGGATTAGCTAAAGAACACAAAACATCAGATTGTAATTAGATGACTACAGAGAAAAAACATAGGATGTATATTTCCACAAAATATCTGGCATCCTTCAGCATATTCAAAGTAAAGATAAGTTATCTATTTTGGCCTCTCTGTGGTTTAGAAAAGGGTTCTTTGCACAATGGCTACACACTGGAATTCATCTTGCTTTTCTGAGAATATTACAGCATCTCACTATGCCTCTAAAAGGACCAGCCTCAAAATTATCAAGGGCACTTACACAGAGACCAGCAGTTAGAAAGAACACAGAAATGAAACACAGACTGATAAGTGGGTGGAAGTCATTCATCTTTTAAAGCCCATAAGAAAAACAGATTTTTAAATTAAAATGTCTACAATAGGTTCAACACCTGTCTCTCAGCCCCTCCCCTCTCTGTCATGGAACAGCATTCAAGTGTGGGAATGTTTCTCTTAAACATGTGTAAATCACACATTTAGTCATGCTCCAGCTTTGCATCTTTTCAATACACTCATCCCTGTATAACCCCTTAGTTTAAGGGCATGCAGGAAAGATGTCGATCAACACCTGAAACTAACACAATATTGTAAATCAACTACTCTTCAATATTTAAAAAGTGAGCTTGGATAGCAATTGATGTCTGTATTAATATCAATGAAATCAGCATTTTCTTAATGATAAAAACTCAGGGGCTTCCCTGGTGGTGCAGTGGTTGAGACTCTGCCTGCCGATGCAGGGGACACGGGTTCGTGCCCCGGTCCGGGAAGATCCCACATGCCGCGGAGCAGCTGGGCCCGTGAGCCATGGCCGCTGAGCCTGCGCGTCCGGAGCCTGTGCTCCGCAACGGGAGAGGCCGCAGCAGTGAGAGGCCCGCGTACCGCAAAAAAAAACCCAAAAAAACTCAGATACAGATTTAAGAGTCAGAATTGCAGCAGGCCCAAGTCCTATATGTAAGTTTAATTTAAGCTAAAGTTTGTCTTTGGCATACTTCACTTACTCTCTTTAGTCACTAGGACCTCACATTATTCAGACCTTCTCCTATTTCTCTTTCCCTATCAAAATGTAACCATCCCATACTAAAGTCCCTTGATTCTCTGCTAAATAACAATTATCTCCTCTCTTTTCTACACTACTATACTCCTCTCGACTGGTTCATTCCCACTGGCATACAAGCATATTCAAATATTCCCCATCTTAAAAAGAAATTTTCCTTGAGCCCACAAAGCTATTATCCCATTTTTGACACCTTGTATAATAAAATCAGTTTAGAGTTGTCGATAGTCACTCTCAACTTCCTCACTATCTATTCCCTCTGAAACCAGACCAACGAACTTTCATCCCCACTACTCCACTGAAACAGCTCCTCAACAAAATTGCCAACTACCTCCTCCTTGCCAAATCAATGGGCAATTCTCTGCTTTCATCTTCCTCACTCTCAGCAGCATTCTACAGTGTTACGACTAACTCCTTCCTGAAAAACATTCTTACCTTGGCTTCCATGACACCAGGACAGGCTCCATGTTTTGTTTTTTTTTCTGTTAGTTGCTCCCTCAGAGTCTCCTTTCACGGGTCTTCCTCCTCTGCCCAACTTCTGAGTGTTATCCCTCACCCATTTGTCTACTCAAATTCTCCCCAAAAAGGATTATCATGTATTTACATGACTCTGAATACTACCTAGGTGCTAAGCATTCCCAAATTTACGTCTCCAACCCTGACCTCTCCCCAAGTCCAAACCTGCATATCTACTTGCAAAACTGCAAGCAGTCCATTTGATGTGAATTGTGTGTTTAATAGGTAACTCAAATTTAACATCCAACACAGAACTCTTAATTTGCAAACCGAAAACCTGAAACTCTGCAAGCTTCCCTATCCCACTTGACAGCACCACCAATCACCCTTTGCTCTTGATTCCTTGACTCTTCTGTCCTTCACCTTTATCCTTGATTTCTCTCTTCGTTCCCTTCATCCCCCCACCCCACCCCCACATACCACTCATCAGTCCATCAGCTGATACTTTGGTTCTACCTCTGAAACACATTCCAAGTCCAGCCGCCTCTCACTATCTTTGTTGTTACCACTTCAAGCCATTGTCAGTTTTTTTCCAGATTAAGTGTAATAACCTCCTAAGTTGTCTCTCTGCTTTTGCTCTTCTTTTCTTTACAGTCTACTCTCAGTTTAGCAGATGATCAAAGAACCCCTCTCCCCTAATGCCACTTCCACTGGCATTTAATTATACTTAGAATAACATTTAACTCTTTACTTGGCCTACATTTCTAATGGTCTGATTCCTGTGGTGGTCCTTATGCTTTTCTCCCTAACATATATTCTTTCTTCAAATGATTGGCCTAAACCAGTGGTTGTCAAACTTGAGTGTCAAAAGGCTGATTCTAGGACAGAAACAGGAAATATTAAAGATGATCCTGGAGCATCTTGTAATGTCATAAAGTAAGGAAGTGCTAACACACACACATGTGCACACACATGCACGCACATACACACATGCATGCACACACACACACACACACACACACACACACACCTGGTAGAGGTATATCAAATAGGCACAGAAGCCAACTGAAAGAACTCCCAATGTTCAACACTGGAATAATCTGAGCAAGAAAATACATAAAGTAGTATTGGGTTATAATCCAAAGTATGATATCCATGAGTCCATACCAATATAAATAAATGATTGAATAAATTAATAAATGGGGAGAAGAAACAATCTCCCATGCAGATAGATTCCAAATAAATTATTTAGATACTTCACCATAAAGCAGAAATCTGAGAAACACTATTTCAGCCAGATGATCAAGGTCAACATCAACAGTCACAAATCATGTTGATAGTATGTACCTTTGATGAAAATGACATTTCTGTAATCTTCCTCCCCCAAACCTATAACCCCAGTATAGTCATGAGAAAAACATTGGACAAATTCTAGTAGAAGGGCATACTACAATATGACTGACAATTACTCCTCAAAACTGTCAATCAACAAAAAATAAGAAAGTCTGAACTGGAGAAAATATTTGCAAATGAAGCAACTGACAAGGGGCTAATCTTCAAAATATACAAACAGCTCATGCAACTCAATATCAATAAAACAAACAAGCCAATCAAAAAATGGGCAGATCTAAACAGACATTTCTCCAAAGAAGACATACAGATGGTTAAAAAGCACATGAAAAGATGCTCAACATCACTAATTATAAGAGAAATGCAAATCAAAACTACAATGAGGTATCACCTCACACCAGTCAGAATGGCCATCATCAAAAAGTCTGCAAACAATCAACGCTGGAGAGGGTGTGGAGGAAAGGGAACCCTCCTACACTGTTGGTGGGAATGCAAACTGGTAAAGCCACTAAGGAGAACAGTATGGAGGTTCCTTGAAAAACTAAAAATAGAGTTATCATGTGATCCAGAAATCCCACTTGTGGGCATATATCTGGAGGAAACCATAATTCAAAAGATACATGCACCCCAATGTTCACTGCAGCACTATTTACAATAGCCAGGACATGGAAGCAACCTAAATGTCCATCAAAAGAGGAATGGGTCAAAAAGACGTGGTACATGTATACAATGGAATATTACTTAGCCATAAAAAAGAATGAAATAATGCCATTTGCAGCAACATGGAGATTGTCATGCTGAATGAAGTAAGTCAGATGGAGAAAGACAAATATCATATGATATCACTTATATGTGGAATCTAAAAAAAAGCTACAAATGAACTTATCTACAAAACAGAAATAGAGTAACAGATATAGAAAATAAACTTATGTTTACCAGGGGATAAGGGCGGAGGGAGGGATAAGTTGGAAAATTGGGATTGACACATGCACACTACTGTATATAAAATAGATAACTAATAAGGATCTACTGTATAGCACAGGGAATTCTGCTCAATACTCTGTAATGGCCTATATGGGAAAAGAATCTAAAAAAGAGTGCATATATGTATATGTATAAAAGATTCACTTTGCTCTACACCTGAAACTAACACTACACTGTAAATCAACTGTACCCCAATAAAAATTTATAAAAAACAATAAAAAAGAAAATCTGAGAAACTGTCATATCCAAGAAGAACCTAAGGAAACAACAGCTAACTGCAACATGGCATTTTAAATGGGATCCTGGAACAGATAAAGGACATTAGATAAAAATAAGAAAATCTGAATAAATTACAAACTTTTGTTAACAATAATGTAACAAAATTGCTTCACTAATTATTACAAATATAGCAAACTAATGTAAAATGTTAATAATAGAGGAAATTGGAGGGTGGTATATGGAAACTATCTGTACTACCTCTTCAGTTTTTCTGTAAATTTAAAATTGTTCTAAAAAATAATGTCTGTCTTTTTAAAGTTTTTTTAAAAAGAGAAAAGAAGGACAAACCTCCTTCTGGGGAAGTTATAAACTTTCTGAGAAGGCAGCAGATTGCGCCAGGGCTTGAAGTAGGAGTATGAGTCAATCTTATTCAAATCCCAGGTGACTTCTGATTTCCACCACAAACTCACTAAGAGGAAGCACAGCTTTAATGCTCCAGGTGTAAATAAAAATCTACTTTCCTCTCTCCTTCTCAAAGGCATAGTAAAATTAGTCTGAGGTTTCTCAGACTGAAGTGTTTATCCAAAGAAGCTCTGATGATCACTTCTCTTTGGCTTTCTCAAACTTAGGGCTATGGCACAATTGTCAACAAATCTCACAAGTTTATACCTTGTTCCACTTCAAATATATATACTTAAAAGCTTAAAGCAAAAAACAAAAAACTTGAGCATACATCAGAACCACCTGGAGGGCTTGTAAAAACTTTGGTAACTGGATGTCACTTTTAAAGTCTCTGATTCCTTAAGTCTTGTATTTCTGAGTTCCCAGGTAATATTCATGCTGCCGTTCCAGGGAATACACTTTGAGAACCACTAGGCAAAACCAAGAATGGTACTCCATTGTTACCCCAGTTTTTTAAGAAATGGATATGAGACCAAACTCAGCCAAAAGTTACATGAGACGAAATTAGATGAACTGCTTCTGGGAAAGCCTTCCTCATCCTAAAAGGAAGGCACAGACCCCTCTCTTCTCCTGCATGTATTGTACTTAAATATAGCAACCAGCTTGAGATCAAGTGGGAAACGGCAAAAAAATGGCATAGCAAAAAAATGGGGAAACCTGCATCTTTAATGATGTCATTGAGCTATTAAATCAACTAACCTTGGAGTCCACCGTCTCTTCAAACATCCCATGTGAGATAAATTATTTCCTAATTGTCTATGCCAATTTGAATCATAATGCTTGGTTTCTGATAATTAAGATCATCCTGAGACACTACCTTCCAAATCCTATCCCTTCCCACTCTCCTCATCAGTTACTAGTTCCAGGCACAGTGGCCTTCAGTTTCTCAAACCTGCAAAGCTCATTCTACATCAGGATCTGCCGTTGCTAGTCCCTCTACCTGGACACTCTGCCCCCAGACCTCCCCATGGCTGGCTCTTTTTTGTCATTGAAGTCTTAAATCTGGTGTCAGATATGTTTCCAAATCACACAATCTGAAGTGGTGTTCTCCACCTACCTCCAATACTCTTTACTCTATTACCCCATTTTATTTCCTTCAGAGCAGTTACACCATCCTAAAGTATATTCTAGTATTTGTACATCTGTGTTCCTTTTCAACCTTCACCACCCCCTCTCTTTCTACAATGTAAGGTCCATGAGAATTGTGACCATCTCTATCTTGTTCATCTCCCTATCTCCAGTGCCTGGAAGAGTGCGTAGGAATGGAGTGAGTAATTAACAAATATTTGTTTAATGAGTTAATTAAAAATGCTAACATATGCTCATTTTTAAATAAATCTGGACTTTTTCCAAATGAAAAAGAATTTGAGAAAGAAATTTGAGAATTTCAGAAAGATTGTTGAGAGAAGATATTTAAAGGTAATTCTCAAAGATTCCCTTCAAAAAGAAATGACTCCATGTAGAGAACTATGTATTGCATCTACATATAGGGCACCCAGATTGTCAATAAGAGATCAAGTAAAGATTATCAAAACTCCTGCTGTATAAAGACAGCTGACAATGTATCCATACACCAGACTACAGCAATGCCAGCAAAAGAAAGGGCAGCAACTTTCAAAGTCAAAAGTCACTAAGGGCAGAGAAAATATTCTGTCTCTGACCCAGAGAGCTTCCTGTAATGAACAAGATAAGGGATTATTTCATACGTTTGTGTTTTTTAATAGTGGTATACATTTCAATATAAGTCAGAGAGTGGAATCACTAACATTCACTTAACCTGGCCCAGCAATTCAAGTCAGTTTCCTAAAGAGGGGATCAGAGATAGGCTTAGAAAGGAGCATGTCCTAGGGGAGTTGAAAAACTTCTTTCTCATTTTTTCTTCAGAGAGAAACTCCGTCCAAAGGGCACCCTCCGGAGCATCTGGAGCACAGTGATAGGATAATTTGTTTCTTCCTCCAGTACCTGCAAGTTACCTGTTCCCTGGATTGATTGTCTACTCTGAACTTACAGGAAGCACCCTCCCTGCCTCTTTCTGGGACATCATCATATGGGTTAGACAAATTGATTCTCCCCATATTCTGTTTTCAACCTCCTTTTGCAATTGGAAAAGCCTCTTTACCAAGGCTAGGCTGTCCTGATGAATGAGCAGAATCAGCAGCTACCAATGAGGCAGGATTTATAGTTGAGAGATGATGTCTTTGACTCTCAAAATACTACCCCAGCCACTGCCCATGATTGAACTTCACCTGAAAAGGGACAAAACCTTTCAAAAGGGAATGATTTCTGTTTTACATGGTGCTCATGTCCTATAACTTTCTTTAAGCGTCTTGTTGAATTTAAACTATCTATCTTGGTAATTGTTTTAGTAGGCAGGTGAAGTTCCTGGAGGAACATACCCATCACTGGAAGGTACATTATCAGGTCATCCTTATTCAAGTGGTCATGCTTTTAACAAGAGTAAGTCAAACAGGGTTTACTATGTAAGGCCTTAAACTAAATGAATGTTCAGAGGAAGAATTTTGTTTGGTTTTCTTTTTTCTCACAAATTACTTTTTAAGCCCAGGGGATATCGTCCCATCCTCCTTCTCTAGGGAAAATAGAGAGCACAGTCTTTCCTTCCCATTCACCATCCAAATAAGCCACAATATGTGTTAGAAGGCTGAGAAGCTAGAGTTCAAAGCATAGGGCTATCAGACACTATTCTGTTCAGAATTATAACTGTGAAGGATAAGAACCCTACTTACTATTGCTGTATGTATTATTCATGGATTCATGGACAAAATAACTAATTATAAAAGGCTTCCCAGGGCTTCCCTGGTGGCGCAGTGGTTGAGAGTCCGCTGCTGATGCAGGGGACACGGGTTTGTGCCCCGGTCTGGGAAGATCCCACGTGCCGCGGAGCCGCTGGGCCCGTGAGCCGTGGCCGCTGAGCCTGCGCGTCCGGAGCCTGTGCTCCGCAACGGGAGAGGCCACAACAGTGAGAGGTCCGGGTACCGCAAAAAAAAAAAAAAAAAAAAAAAGGCTTCCCAAACTAGTTTTGCTTAATAAATCACTCTTGCCTGATTTTACTTCCATTTTTATTTGCTCCTGATTCCTATAAACTTACCTACATTACTCCTGTTTGGTCTTTGTGTCTGATTTGTCAGTTAATTTTGGGCTGCTTGTCCTGTTCTTGCTACTAAACTAATTATTCTATTTCTTTATCTGCCTGACTACTCTATTAAAGCTTAACAAGAGAAAAAAGTTATTTTCAAATATTAGTCTTATGTTAATGTATTTATTAGGACTAACAGGCTGTGCCTTCACTCGTTTATTTATATTAATAGTTATCAATCACCTTGTATCAAACTTTAGGCTAGGCACCACAGGGAAAAATTAAAATGAAGACAGTTTATACCCATTATGTTAGTTACGGCCTGATAAGCAATGTATAAAAACAAGTGTTATATGAGGTAGGAAGTGGTAAATATGCTCCAGAGATTACACTAAGCTTTGGTGAGAGGTCACAGCTAGAATACAGCAGAGGAAACACAGCCCAGATTCAAGAGAAACAGCTCATTAGGAGAGATGATGTAGTAAATTTCATTATCAAAAAAATATATACCTACAGGAAAAAAATATATATATTGGAGAGTGGAAGGAACCTGTCAAGCATTTGATTTTAGGAACAACCAGACTGGGGGGAGGAATGAAAAACTGCAAAATTATACAACAGACTACATACCAAGTTCAGAAAACATATGATTTATTAAACCTTTATGCAGATTATAAACTTTATATATACAAGTGATGTAGAAGATCGACAATCAACACACCACATTTGGTCAAATCCTATCTGAGAAACTCTGGACTTTGCTTCCAAAATGTGTTTCTCTCTGAAAGTATTAGAGAGTCATCTGTGGAAACTGTTTCTCTAACAGGGAATGAATAGTTAGTCAAATGAAAATGTCAAAACCTTGAGGAAAAGGAATCATATAACCTTGGATTTTTGCAATAATTGGAAAAAGGGAAAGTTGGCCAAGTCAAGAGTATACACTATCTGGGAAGCCAGATTCCAAGACATACAAAAGAAAGGCAAGATTGATTCCATGCTCTGGTCTCCATAAAAGAAAATGACTCACAAAGCTGGAAGATTTTTAAGATAATTTTGATGATATAGCATCAAGTCCTGATTAAAAGGATAAGAAATGTATTCAAATAAGTGTTATATGGGACTTTTTTCAAAATGCAAATAGGTAGGAGAGAAGGCTATGGAATGAGAGAATAGATACCCAGGAGGTTCTCTGGGGAGCTCACATTCTCACAAAATAATTTCACATTAATTTGTAAAAATTTGGAAATATTATTCCAAAAGTTGGAAATAAGATGCATAATCAGGTATGACTATAAAAGAAGTCTTAGAATTAGAAAAAAGTGTGAGGTTTTGCTAAAACCTGTAGTAAACTGAGGCTTGAAGAAAAATTGGGACAAAGGGAAGAAGAATAAACATAGAAAGGATGGATGGGGGCTACATAAGGAAATATTTTTAATGGCAAAGGAGAGAAATTAACTAAATAATATCAGTTGCGGCTCATAGACAAGGGAACAAAAGTGGAAAGAGCGGTGGGTTGAGCTTCAGTGAAATTGGTTTTTCACCCCTGGAAGTACCACCTTGACGTCCTTGAGTTTCCATGTCCTTCCTGGTCCTACAGAATTTTTATGCCAGAGAATCTATTTAGATCTGTACATGGGCGAGCCACATACTTGGTCCACCTCCTTCTTCCCAAGACTCTCATTTTCTAGGTGGATTCTTTTATCAGTCAACTCCTACAGTCCTGTTCATCCTTAGAGTCTTCCTACCCTCTTCCTAGAGTGTTTAGGTGATTAAGGACACATACAAATTTAAAATAAGACAATTCTCCCTGTTGAAAATAGATTTCCCTCTCCTTTTTCTTTGAAAATTTGGAATTGTAAGTACTTTCTCATCTCTTTGAAATGTATGTAAATCCTTTTAAAGACCAGATGGGCTTTTCATCAGCTAGTCTTTTGTCTATCTTATGACCCAGAATGTCTTTCTCAAGGACAGGGGAGTCATCTGTTTGAAATGCAAACATCAAAGAAGATAGCACCCTTATCTCCTAGTTTCTACTAGGAGGTATGAGCCTAATTTCAGTGGGCACATTGCTCCAAGTTGCAAAACTACCTCCTTATCATAAAGAGATGAGTTTGTTTTTCTACTGAATAAAGCAATTTAGCTAATACAGATGGTCACCCCAATTACCAGGTAAAGTTAAGATGAATTGTGTGTGACAAATGGTGTTATCAAGTTCTCTTACTTGAAGACCAGTTATTGTTTATCTTGAAAACATGTATGTAATTGGTTGTATCTTCTTTGCTATATAAGGAGATGTGATTCCTTTCTGTCTGTGCAGTCTCTTAAAGCTGATTGCCTGTGACACTCAGCACATTCTGGTTTAATGCTTATTCAGTAATAAAAGTGTTTTCTTTCGCTTACTAACGTTGCGAAGAGAATTTCTGGATTTAGAGAAGACTTTGTTTTTAATTATATTCCTCCAAAAGATACCAACCTTTCCTTTCCTGACACATTGAAAATTAACATACAAACCTACTTCAAGAGACACTTATGCCTATAGGGAAAGAGATAGACTCAAAATACACATAGTTTGGGAGTGTTGATTTATCCTTCTCAGCAGCTGACATCTTCAATGCTGTATTTGCTATTGTTGGATAAAAAATTTTAGAACAGTTTTTTTTTCACTTGATTCCAAGTAAGTAAAGATCAGAAGTGACCTTAAGTTGAGTTTTCTGTCCTAAAAAAAAGATTGTGACTCATTTAATAATGTTGAAAGGACATCTGAAAATTTTTCCAAGTGGAAAAAAATAGTGTTTCAGGTGTTTTCATTGGTATATCTGAATCCTACTAAACATTTGTAGGCTACATAGCAGAACAGTCATTGTGCTCTACTGAAATCACCATCTTTCTATAACAAAACATTTCATTAGGTCGTTGAAACCATAGAAACCCTTTGGAAGCATATTCGCTCCCACCAGCTGCTGTGTACTGATATCAGTTGGCCTTTGACAGATATTTGCTAGTGGAAGCCGTGTGTTTCCCCATGGGGTAGGAACTAGCAGTCGTGTTGGAGACAGGCATCATTCCCATGCATAGACAACAGCAAAACAAACATGGCCCTGTGGTGATGGATATAGAGGAAATCTTAGTGAGGGTTTCAGAGAGCTAAGTTACCTGTGGTCAGTAACCAGTATGTTTTAGGAATACAGAGTTAAACACAATTATCAGAGATGTCATTGCAATACTAATGGAGAATATAGATGACATGTGAGTTTCATTCCATAAGCCAACTTTAATTGGGAGTGATTGATTGGAATGCTGTGTTGAAGAAGATACTGAGGCTGTGTCTATCATGAATGTAGAAGCAGGGAGTAGCAGCCCATGGGTTACATATCTACTTTTCCTAATATAAAGCTTCTTTTGTACTTTGTGCCTTTATTGGACCTTGTATTTGGTGCCTGATCCACAAAAGAGACCCAGGAAATGACTGCAATTGGTTGGATGACAAATTCTGACACAGGCTGTAGCATGAGGAATGACTTGTAGGTTTTGACCATAAGAACTCGACTCACCCAAAGCCGTAATTTGGGGAAGCTGGGGAGGAGACATCTGCTCAACAGTTCTCCAAATTTAAGAGTTGAATGGCTTGGCCTAGAAAAAAAAAAAAAAACCCATATAATTCAACTAAGTTCTGAGAAAGCAAAAGGCCATGCTAACCAGTGATCATGTGGGGCATTTTTAAAGGAGTCAGACCTCTCCTTGCTTGTTGATTTTCAACTTTTTCTTCAAATCCCAACCTCCTATATTTATTGAATCCTAGACCTGGAAGGTATCTTAGAAGTTATAAAATGTAACTCCCTCATTTTCCAGGAAAGGAATGAAGGTGAGGCTCAGATAGTTCAACTTTTTAAGGTCACACAGCTGCTAAGTGGCTGAGCCAGGTCTGAAAGCCCTAAAGTCAGAGGAGTCCAGTGCTCTTTCATTACATTATTCTGTGAGAATGATCCTCCCTCCTTCATTCACTCAACCTGGAGTTCTTTTCTTGGGCAAACCCTCACCTCATGGAAGGGCTGTGCAGGGTCCTGCACAGAGGCTTGAAGATGCGTCTTAAGTGGAAAGATTTGAGCACAGGGCCCTACATGGCTGAACCCCATGGGGTTCTTCTATGACTCTTATAAGAACTAGGTACCTGTTATCCCCCCAGGTGTTCTTTGTAGATGCCCACAGTCCCACCAAAAGGTTGGATTAGGCTTCCACACTGGGAAAAGGCCCCACCCCACACCCCTCATGTAGGGTCAAACCCATAAACAGTAGGTCCCTCCCCTCAAGGGACCTTTCCATTCCTTGATAATTTCAGTTCACCAGATCCTCAAATGTAGTCCCCGTAGGTCCTCCTCTCCTATTCCTGACAGCTCCTGAGCACAGAAAAAAACTGTAGCACTATTATTACCTGTTATGATACCTAGTTTCTTCTTCATTCTTAATGAGTCTGACTACATTAAACACTCTTGACATGGTGCTCAAGCTTTTCAAGTCAAGACCTATGAAATGGAGTTCAATGGTCAACACTGGAAAGCGGAATAGCCTTACCGGTTCCCCAGGACAGGGGAATGCTTTTGGACAGAGGTTCACACTCTTTTTTCAACCAATCTTAGCTGCTTAGCAAGCTGAGGACTCGTGGGACTTTGTGCTCTAGTGCTCATTTACAAACATTAGGATGAAAGAATAACTTCAGATCAGGCCATTCCTCTCTTTGGTCATATTCTGGGATCAGTGTTAGGGAGACCATTTCAAAATTCTTCTGATGCTTTAATTTGTAAAATATTTATTCTTCTCCAAGTTTATCTAAAACACAGTGCCATGGACCTTTGATCACGTTGCCTGTATATAGAACGATCCAGAGCACAAGCAAGAGAAAGTTGATTGGTTAATACTTCACGATTCCTCCTCAGTGTATATTGGCAACCAAGACACCATGTGATTTCAATTCATACAAAGAGACCAATAACCACATTAATAATATCAGCAATGGGAACTCTCCTGGAAGGTGAACATTTTAAAAATCTTATAACACATCATCACAGAAAACAAAGTTTCTCCATCTCTAATTAGTACTTTCTCAGGGTAGGTAAGGTTCTCTTGGGGCCCTAACAGAGCCAGAGTCAACAGCAGGTTATATTCTACAATAAAACAAACCAAAACTCTGGAGGCCCTCCACCAGGCTTCAGCATGACAGTGTCAGAACATCTTACCTTCCTACGTTCACCCCTGCAAGGGAGCATCAGAAAGGAGAAGCAGCTGTAAAGACAGCAGTGAAGAATTACAAGCAAACAGCTCTTCTACAGCTGCTAACAGTCAAGGGGCTGACAAACCCCCTTTGATCTTCTTATCTTTCAAATGAAGAAATGAAATGAAATGAAAGAGGCTGAAATGAAGAGACTCAGAAATATCCTAGCCATCAGGACAATATGAAGTCTTTCTTTTGCTCTTAAAGGTCGTTACTAAGAGCCCAGCTATTTTACTCCAAAATTATGGGTTATACTGAGAGAAATAAATGGCCATTTACTTTCTATGGAGTTTGTTAAGAAGAGAGCCTCAGGACCGTTATCTATATGCCTGCCTTGTCCTGAGAAACAAAAAAGAAAGACTAACTAAACTGCATACCACGAGAAAGCAGCCACACAACAGAAATAGCACCAATGGTCTGTATAAGAGCCATTTACAGGCTGACAACTTAAAGTCACAATAGCAGAAGGAAGAGCAAAGGGAGCAGAAGAGGACTCCTGCCCCAACTGAAGATAGAGCAGGCAACAAACTGCTCAAAAGACCACATCAAGAAAAAGTTCAAACGATGAGTTTTGCAAGGAGGTCGGCAAAGCCTCAGACACAAAGACATTACAGAGGGATGCTATAAACCCCTTGCAAGACCCACAGGAAAATGACAAATGAGTCGATACCACAGCAGCTGAACTGATGCTGGCCTGGCTTTGCCTGACCTGAGCTCCTCATCAAAGCTGTGTGCGGTGGTTACGTTGGTAACAACTAAATTCACTTTTGTACGACATGTCCAAAATAAGGTATATTCATTAAAATATTTAACTGTTTGACTAAATTTATTAGTCACACATCTTCCCAGAGATAAGGTATGATTGGTCTTCTGTAGCTAATGGAAACCTTCAGCTGTAGTCTCAGCACCTCATACCAGTATACCTAGAGACATCACAAGGAACCAGAAAGCACGTCACTGGAAGCAACCGAATACAGAGAACTTCTCTATTCCAGGCAAGCCTGACTGATGGAATCCCAGATGGCTGCCAGTTTTACCTCAATTCTTCCTTCCCTCTAAAACAGGGGTACCAGCAAACTATGGTAGCATGTGGGACAAATCTAGTCAGCTGCCTGATTTTGTAAATAAGGCTTATTGGAATACACCCACATTGATTTGTCTACATATTGTCTGGGCTCCTTTCTCAGTGTAATAGCAGAGTTGTGTGGTTTTAACCATCAGTACACTCTATCGCTTGCATCCTTCCTCATCCTTGTCTTTCCTTCTTCCCATTTTAGGACTATTATTCACCCATAGTATTAATACCAGGAAGTGTCTGGATCCCCATCTAATCAGGCAGTTTAGAACCCAGCTGCCACTAGTGGTTCATTCTAGTTTTGGAGTTTGGGGAATTTTCATTGTTATTGTTTTCAATTCATTTAATTTATTAACTTGAAAGCATAGCTTTTAGTAACAATGAAAGAAAGAGAAGGAAAGAAAGAAAGAGAGAGAGAGGGATAGAGGGAGGACCGAAGGGTTAAGGATCTACCCCCTTCCCTCCATTATACCTCTTGAAATAATCAGGGTTAATATTTCAATCCTTCCATACTTTTCTCTAGGAGTGGCTTTCTTTTTTTTTTTTAACATCTTTATTGGAGTATAATTGCTTTAAAATGGTGTGTTAGTTTCTGCTTTATAACAAAGTGAATCAGCTATACATATACATATATCTCCATATCTCCTCCCTCTTGTGTCTCCCTCCCACCCTCCTTACCCCACCCCTCCAGGTGAACACAAAGCACTGCACTGATCTCCCTGTGCTACGTGGCTGCTTCCCCCAGCTATCTATTTTACATTTGGTAGTGTATATATGTCCATGCCACTCTCTCACTTTGTCCCAGCTTACCCCTCCCCCTCCCCATGTCCTCAAGTCCATTCTCTACATCTGCGTCTTTATTCCTGTCCTGCCCCTATGTTCTTCAGAACCTTTTTTTCTTCTTTTTATATTCCATATATATGTGTAAGCATACGGTATTTGTTTTTCCCTTTCTGACTTATTTCACTCTGTATGACAGTCTCTAGGTCCATCCACCTCACTACAAATAACTCTATTTCATTTCTTTTTATGGCTGAGTAATATTCCATTGGATATATGTGCCACATCTTCTTTATCCATTCATCTATTGATGGACACTTAGGTTGCTTCCATGTCCTGGCTATTGTAAAGAGAGCTGCAGTGAACATTGTGGTACATGACTCTTTTTGAAATAGGGTTTTCTCAGGGTATATGCCCAGTACTGGGACTGCTGGATCATATGGTAGTTCTATTTTCAGTTTTCTAAAGAACCTCCATACTGTTCTCCATAGTGGCTGTATCAATCTACATTCCCACCAACAGTACAAGAGGGTTCCCTTTACTCCACACCCTCTCCAGCATTTATTGTTTGTAGATTTTTTGATGATGGCCATTCTGACTGGTGTGAGATGATATCTCATTGTAGTTTTGACTTGCATTTCTCTAATGATTAGTGAGGTTGAGCATCCTTTCATGTGTTTGTTGGCAATCTGTGTATGTTCTTTGGAGAAATGTCTATTCAGGTCTTCTGCCCATTTTGGGGTTGTTCGTTTTTTTGATATTGAGCTGCATGAGCTGCTTGTAAATTTGGGAGATTAATCCTTTGTCAGTTGCTTCATTTGCAAATATTTTCTCCCATTCTGAGGGTTGTCTTTTTGTCTTGCTTATGGTTTCCTTTGCTGTCTTGCTTATGGTTTCACTTGTTTACTTTTGTTTTTATTTCCATTTCTCTAGGAGGTGGGTCAAAAAGGATCTTGCTGTGATTTATGTCATAGAGTGTTCTGCCTATGTTTTCCTCTAAGAGTTTGATAGTGTCTCGCCTTATATTTAGGTCTTTAATCCATTTTGAGTTTATTTCTGTGTATGGTGTTAGGGAGTGTTCTAATTTCCATCTTTTACATGTGGCTGTCCAGTTTTCCCAGCACCACTTTTTGAAGAGGCTGTCTTTTCTCCATTGTATATTCTTGCCTCCGTTATCAAAGATAAGATGGCCATATGTGCATGGGTTTATCTCTGGGCTTTCTATTCTGTTCCATTGATCTATATTTCTGTTTTTGTGCCTGTACCATACTGTCTTGATTAAAGTAGCTTTGTAGTATAGTCTGAAGTCAGGGAATCTGATTCCTCTAGCTCCGTTTTTCTTTCTCAACATTGCTTTGGTGTTCGGGCTCTTTTGTGTTTTCATACAAATTGTGAAATTTTTTGTTCTACTTCTGTGGAAAATGCCATTGGTTGTTTGATAGGGATTGCATTGAATCTGTAGATTGTTTTGGGTAGTATAGTCATTTTCACAGTGTTGATTCCTCCAATCCAAGAACATGGTATATCTCTCCATCTGTTGGTATCATCTTTAATTTCTTTCATCAGTGTCTTATAGTTTTCTGCATACAGGTCTTTTGTCTCCTTAGGTAGGTTTATTCCTAGGTATTTTATTCTTTTTGTTGCAATGGTAAATGGGGGTGTTTCCTTAATTTCTCTTTCAGATTTTTTATTATTAGTGTATAGGAATGCGAGAGATTTCTGTGCATTAATTTTGTATCCTGCTCCTTTACCAAATTCATTGATTAGCTCTAGCAGTTTTCTGGTAGCATCTTTAGGATTCTCTATGTATAGTATCATGTCATCTGCAAAGAGAGACAGCTTTACTTCTTCTTTTCTGATTTGGATTCCTTTTATTTCTTTTTCTTCTCTGATTGCTGTGGCTAAAACTTCCAAAACTATGTTGAATAAGGGTGGTGAGAGTGGGCAACCTTGTCTTGTTCCTGATCTTAGTGGAAATGGTTTCAGTTTTTCACCACTGAGGACGATGTTGGCTGTGGGTTTGTCATATATGGCCTTTATTATGTTGAGGAAGGTTCCCTCTATGCCTACTTGCAGGAGAATTTTTTTCATAAATGGGTGTTGAAGTTTGTCAAAAGCTTTTTCTGCATCTATTGAGATGATCATATGGTTTTTCTCCTTCAATTTGTTAATATAGTTTATCACATTGATTGATTTAAGTATATTGAAGAATCCTTGCATTCCTGGGATAAACCCCACTTGATCATGGTGTATGATCCTTTTAATGTGCTGTTGTATTTTGCCCAATACTGTTTATACTTCCTGGACTATCTTGGTACTCTCTATGCCTGACCCAATTCTAGGAGCTATAGAAACCACAAAAATGATCAAAACCCAATGAGGAAAAACTAGGAATTTACTAGAGCTCTCTTGCTAGTATGGTCATACTTAAAGAAAGAATTCTGAACTATAACTACCTTGTTCCCCAGGGAGAGCTGAAATCAAATCACCAGAATATGCAGATTTTAGAAAATGCTTCACCAGTGGAACTGGTTGGTGACCACTTCCTGTTTCTAAGAGTTCACCTTGCTGGAATCCTCCCATTCAAACCTAACTAATGAGGTGGTCTGTTCTGATAGCCCCAGCATAGAGAAGGAGTTGTCTCTGGGTAAACAAATGCCAAATACATACATAAGAGGCAAGAGGGAGAATAATTTTATTTCATTTTCATTATAAACATGTACTGATCTAGGCACTAAGAGTATAAGTTGAATAGTACATAGTACCTGCCTTTAAAGATTGTAATTAAATGATAAATAGTTAAATGTAGTAGGTGCTATACTAGAGGTAGGTAATAAGTCCTAATCTGAGAAGCATTTCTGATACTGACTGTAGAAACTGATCTTCAAAAAAGAGGCAAACCTGATCGAAAGACACAATCAACAGCGTGAAAAGGCAATCTGTGGAACAGGAGAAAATATTTGCAAATAATATACCTGATAAGGGGTTAATATTCACAATATATGAAGAACTCCTACAAGTCAAAAACAACAAATAACCCTATTAAAATGAGCAAAGGATTTGAATAGATGTTTCTCCAAAGCTGTTATACAAAGATCAACAAGCTTATGAAAAAACGTTCAACATCACTAATAATTAGAGAAATGCAAATCAAAACCACAATGGAAATAGATAACTAATAAGAACCTACCGTAGAGCACAGGGAACTCTACTCAGTATTCTACGATGACCTATATGGGAAAAGAGTCTAAAAAAAAAAGAGTGGATATATGTATATGTATAACTGATTCACTCTGTTGTACACCTGAAACTAACACAATATTGTAAATCAACTATACTCCAATAAAAATTTAAAAACAAAAAACCCCAGAAAATAACAAGTGTTGGTGAGGATGTGGAAAAATTGGAATCCTTATGCACTGTTTTTTTTGTTTGTTTGTTTTTTCGGTACGTGGGCCTCTCACTGCTGTGGCCTCTCCCGTTGCAGAGCACAGGCTCCGGACGCGCAGGCTCAGCGGCCATGGCTCACGGGCCCAGCCGCTCCATGGCATGTGGGCTCTTCCCGGACCGGGGCACAAACCCGTGTCCCCTGCATCGGCAGGCGGACTCTCAACCACTGCGCCACCAGGGAAGCCCACCTGCACTGTTGGTGGGAATGTTACAGCCACTGTGGAAAACAGTATGGAGGTTCCTCAAAAAAAGGAAAAATAGAATTACCATATGATCCAGCAATCCCACTTTTGGATATTTATCTAAAAGAATTGAAAGCATGATCTCAAAAAGATATTTGCACACCCATATCCATAGTCTCATTATTCACAATAACCAAGTGATAGAAGCAACCCAAGTGTCCACCGACAAATAAATGGATAAATAGAATGCAGTATATACGTACAACAGAATATTATTCAGCCTTAAAAAGGAAGGAGCTGCTGTCATATGCTACAACATAGCTGAACCTTGAAGACATTATGTTAAGTGAAATCAGTCACAGAAAAATGAATTCTGTAAAATACGATATGATATGTACAATACTGTGTTGGCTAAAAAGTTCATTCTGGTTTTTCCACAACATCTTACTGAAAAGCTGAACAAACTTTTTGGCCCACCCAATATAATATGCAGTATCTAAGGTAGTCCGACTCATAGAAACAGGCTGCCAGGGGCTGGGAGGTAGGAAAAATAGGGAGTTGCTGTTTAATGGATACATAGTTTTCATTTTGCAAAATGAAAAACTTTTTAAGATCTGTTGCACAACAGTGCAAAAATACTTAGCACTATTGATCCTAGCACACTTAAAAATGGTAAAAGAAGGTAAATTTATATGTCCTTAATCATTTTTTTTTTTAAAAAAGAGGCAGATGTAAATCTCTCAGAAGTAACAAGCTCTCCTTATTTCTTCCCACCTCCTACCACCAAAGAAATAAAGTTGACACATAAATTGAGAGTAATGGCCTCAAGGAACAAGTTCCTAATCTGATTTCATATTACTAAGACATGAGCATTGGGAAAGTGTTGTAGTCCCTGATGAAGTTGGAAAATCTTCAGGGCTCCTTATGGTTTGATCAGGAAAGGCAGTGAGTGCCCTAGATGTTTGGGAAAGAATACCGCTGGTGAACAGAGGCCAATCAGATCAGCAGAGATCAGGCCAGGAGAGAGATGCATATCTGTGCCAGCAACAGCAAATCTGCAGACTGCCCAAGAGGGAAATCTTTCCTCACCAATGTTCATAGACTGAAAGGAACATTGGATAATTGCTACCATGGGACTGTGGAATCCTATAATTTGTCTGTTAGAAGAGACATAATTTTTGCTGATTTCTTTTGCTTCTATAATACTTCCTTCTGAAGCACTGTGGCTTACAAGGGGTAGAATAAGTACCAGCTTTAGGCAACAGCCAATGAAGGGGAAAGAACATTGTGTCTCTAGAGTATAAATCCAGTAGTACCACTTCCCAGTCAAGTAATTCAAGCAAATGACTTAAATTTTCTCATACTCGGTATGCACATCAGAAAAATGGGCGTAGTAATGCCAACTCAAAGGACCATTGTGAAAATAACAAGAGAGAAAGAATACAGATAAAATTCCTAGTAAAGTAACTGCATACTTTGGAAAATGGATAAATTAAGCCAAGAAACTTTGAGGAGTCCTATGCCACATGATCACATGCCAATATTGTCTTTTCAGTACATGTGTGAAAGCATGCTCTATAGATCAGCACCATCCTTATCTCTCCCATTCAGTTTAGGGAAACTCTCTGACATTCCCACCATGTTAGTCAATGACTGATTCTCCTAAAAATAAGAGAAGGACAGAGGCAGTGAGAAGGGCACAATCACCAGGACCAGCACCATCACACCCATATTTTCATAGGAGACATTTACATGACACGCAGCTTGAATCTTATTACACCCCTGCTCAAAAATCCTCCATAATTTCTGATATGCATACTCAAGAATTTAGGGGGAACAGTAACATATATTGATGGAAAAATAGAAGAAAAATTTATTTACATATATAATTGTATAAGCCAGTTGCTAGTTATAAAATTATTTCAATTTTTCTCTATGGTTGAATATTTTCATAATAAAATGTTGAGGGGAAAAAAAAAATCCATGGCTCCCTAACATGGCAGGTTATGTACAGAAGATGCTCAATGTTTGTCATGTTTGTCAGATAAAACCACAAGTGAGTGATAAATACTTTGACAGGGACATTGTCCAGTGATGAAAACAACACAAAGCCCAAAGGATTTAAACATGGGTGTCTAAGATCTGAGGGAAATGATAACCTCTGATTCTTTTTCCAAATCTTGTCAATATCCATTGTGAGTAGATTTGTCTTTTATCTGATACAAGTCTTGCAGGAAGACCTGCAAGAATCCACATGGATGATGCTACAGAGCTCTGTATTTATACCAATTATAATCTCATGTTCACTCTCTTATCACTAGCTAACTAACCAGGATACAGGGATCTGCTCAGTATAAATTGTAGTCTCAACTCTGTTTTCAATTTTCTAGAAGACATTCATCAAGTTATTTGTCAGTACTGTACTTTGAGCCCCACAGTCACCAAACAGGAGTCATGCCAAATATATTAGAGAGCAGTAGAGCCAAAGTCAACAGCCCTGCCTCAGAGACGTTGCCCATGAGTCATCTTGCTGGATGTGGCCCTTGGGCCCCCTGTAAGGTATTACCCATATATCCACCCAGTAACAGATGAAAGGGTGATCATGACTCCTAACCATTGGACGGTAGTTCAGAGATCACAAAGTATTTTTCACATATATTATCTTCTTTCATGCACGTAACATTGCTCTTAGGCAATGTCTTCCTTTTATAGATGAATAAACTGAGGGCCAACAACATTATAAAATTTTATCAAGGTCCATATTGAAGTCAAGGACCAAGATCAGGCCCTCTGTATCTGAATCTCACTCCACTTTCATTGCATTGTTGTCTATCTCACTCCTTACACCACCAGGCTGCCCCATTTACATGTGACTCTCAGAGTGACCTCTCAGGTCACAAACTTATGGCCTTTTATGATCTCTGTACACCATTTCTGGCTGCCACTTTTACCCTATAGCAAATGAAGAGTGAACGCCACTTAGGACACTCTGAGAACTTTTCTTCCCCTTGCTGAGGACACAGGAAGAGTTTTAAGAGCCAGTTTTAAGGTATATAGTTTTCATTGTACTCCATGACCTTCTTCTAATTAGAAAGTGCAACTAGGCGTCTCCACCATACAAGTAGGTACTTGGCAAAAGCTAAAATGGATCTTCAACACACATCCTCATAAAACATTGAGGATAGAAATTTCCAAAGTCCCCTGAACATAATGGTGCAAAGTGATACCCACAGAACTTCAAATAAGTAAACATCTGATACTTGTGAAGACACAACCAATATGTTAAACAGGAAAGATGTATCATAGGAATTGCAAAACAGATGGAAACTAAAAGGAACAGGAGAGGAGGAACGAAGATTGTGGAGTAGAAGGACGTGCTCTCACTCCCTCTTGTGAGAACACCAGAATCACAACTAGCTGCTGGACAGTCGTCAACAGGAAGACACTGGAATTCACCAAAAAAGATACCCCACATCCAAAGACAAAGGAGAAGCCACAATGAGATGGTAGGAGGGGCACAATCACAGTAAAGTCAAATCCCATAACTGGTGGATGGGTGACTCACAGACTGGAGAACACTTATACCACAGAAGTCCACCCACTAGAGTAAAGGTTCTGAGCCCCACATCAGGCTTCCCAACCTGGGGGTCTGACAATGGGAGGAGGAATTCCTAGAGAATCAGACTTTGAAGACTAGTGGGAATTGATTACAGAACTTTGACAGGAGTGGGGGAAACAGAGACTCCACTCTTGGAGGGCACACACAAAGTAGTGTGTGCATCAGGACCCAGGGGAAGGAGCAGTGACCCCAGGGGAGACTGAACCAGACCTACCTGCTAGTGTTAGAGGGTCTCCTGCAGAGGCAGGGTGCATGGGGGAGCTATGGTTCACCATGGGGACAAGGACACAAGCAGCAGAAGTTCTGGGAAGTACTCCTTGGTGTGAGCCCTCCCAGAGTTTGTCATTAGCCACACCAAAGAGCCCAGGTAGGCTCCAGTGTTGGGTTGCCTCAGGCCAAACAACCAACAGGAAGGGAACCCAGCCCCACCCATCAACAGTCAAGTGGATTTAAGTTTTACTGAGCTCTGCCCACCAGAGCAACAGCCAGCTCTACCCACCACCAGTCCCTCCCATCAAGCCTCCTAGATAGCCTCATCCACCAGAGGGCAGACAGCAGAAGCAAGAACTACAATCCTGCAGCCTGTGCAACAGAAACCACATTCACAGAAAGACAGACAAGATGAAAAGGCAAAGGGCTCTGTACCAGATGAAGGAACAAGATAAAACCCCAGATAAATAACTAAATGAAGTGGAGATAGGCAACTTTCCAGAAAAAGAATTCAGAATAATGATAATGAAGATGATCCAGGACCTTGTAAAAAGAATGGAGGCAAAGATCGAGAAGATACAAGAAATGTTTAACAAAGACCTAGAAGAATTAAAGAACAAACAAACAGAGATGAACAATACAATAACTGAAATGAAAACTACACTAGAAGGAATCAATAGCAGAATAACTGAGGCTGAAGAATGGATAAGTGACCTGGAAGACAGAATGGTGGAATTCACTGCTGCAGAACAGAATAAAGAAAAAAGAATGGAAAGAAATGAGGATAGCCTAAAAGACCTCTGGGACAACATTAAATGCAAAAACATTCACATTATAGGGGTCCCAGAAGGATGAGAGAGAGAAAGGACCAGAGAAAATATTTGAAGAGATTTTAGTCAAAAACTTTCCTAACATGGGAACGGAAATAGCCACCCAAGTCCAGGAAGTACAGTGAGTCCCATACAGGATAAACCCAAGGAGAAACACGCCGAGACACATAGTAATCAAATTGGCAAAAATCAAAGACAAAGAAAAATTATTGAAAGCAGCAAGGGAAAAACGAAAAATAACATACAAAGGAACTCCCATAAGGTTAACAGCTGATTTCTCAGCAGAAACTCTACACACCAGAAGGGAGTGGCATGATCTACTTAAAGTGATGAAAGGGAAGAACCTAAAACCAAGATTACTCTACCCGGCAAGGATTTCATTCAGATTTGATGGAGAAATCAAAAGCTTTACAGGCAAGCAAAAGCTAAGAGAATTCAGCACCACCAAACCATCTCTACAACAAATGCTAAAGGAACTTCTCTAAGTAGGAAACACAAGAGAAGAAAAGGCCCTATAAAAACAAACCCAAAACAATTAAGAAAATGGTCATAGGACCATACATATCGATAATTACCTTAAACGTGAATGGATTAAATGCTCCAACCAAAAGACAGGCTTCCTGAATGGATACAAAAACAAGACCCATATATGTGCTGTCTGCAAGAGACTCGCTTCAGACCTAGGGACACATACAGACTGAAAGTGACGGGATGGAAAAAGATGTTCCATGCAAATGGAAATCAAAAGAAAGATGGAGTGGCTATACTCATGTCAGATAAAATAGACTTTAAAATAAAGAATGTTACAAGAGACAAGGAAGGACACTACATAATGATCAAGGGATCAATCCAAGAAGAAGATATAACAATTATAAATGTTTATGCACCCAACATAGGAGCACCTCTATACATAAGGTAAATGCTAACAACCATGAAAGGGGAAATCAACAGTAACGCAAAAATAGTGGGGGACTTTAACACCTCCCTTACACCAATGGACAGATCATCCAAAATGAAAATAAATAAGGAAACAGAAGCTTTAAATGACACAATAGATCAGATAGACTTAATTGATATTTATAGGACATTCCATCCAAAAACAGCAGATTACACTTTCTTCTCAAGTGCGCACAGATCATTCTGCAGCATAGAGCACATCCTGGGTCACAAATCAAGCCTCAGTAAATTTAAGAAAATTGAAATCATATCAAGCATCTTTTCTGAACACAACGCTATGAGATTAGAAATGAATTGCAGGGAAAAAACATAAAAACACAAACACATGGAGGCTAAACAATACATTACTAAATAACCAAGAGATCACTGAATCTCAAAGAGGAAATTTAAAAATACCAAATAACAATGAAAACACAATGATCCAAAACCTATGGGATGCAGCAAAAGCAGTTCTAAGAGGGAAGTTTATAGCTATACAAGCCTACCTCAAAAAAAAAGAAAAGTCTCAAGTAAATAATCTAACCTTACACCTAAAGAAACTAGAGAAAGAAGAACAAACAAAACCCAAATTTAGCAGAAGGAAAGAAATCAGAGCAGAAATAAATGAAACAGAAACAAAGAAAACAATAGCAAAGATCAATAAAACTAAAAGCTTGTTCTTTGAGAAGATAAACAAAATTGATAAACCATTAGCCAGACTCATCAAGAAAAAGAGGGAGATGACTCAAATCAATAAAATTAGAAATGAAAAAGGAGAAGTTACAACAGACACAGAAGAAATACAAAGTATCCTAAGAGACTACTACAAGCAACTCTATGCCAATAAAATGGACAACCTGGAAGAAATGGACAAATTCTTAGAAATGCACAACCTGCCAAGACTGAATCAGGAAGAAATAGAAAATATGAACAGACCCATCACAAGCACTGAAATTGAAACTGTGATTAAAAATCTTCCAACAGACAAAAGTCCAGGACCAGATGGCTTCACAGGTGAATTCTATCACACATTTAGAGAAGAGCTAACACCCATCCTTCTCAAACTCTTCCAAAAAACTGCAGAGGAAGGAACACTCCCAAACTCACTCTATGAGGCCACCATCACCCTGATACCAAACCAGACAAAGATACTACAAAAAAAGAAAATTACAGACCAATATCACTGATGAATATAGATGCAAAAATCCTCAACAAAATACTAGCAAACAGAATCCAAGAACACATTAAAAGGAACATACACCACGATCAAGTGGGATTTATTCCAGGTATGCAAGGATACTTCAATATACACAAATCAATCAATGGGATACACCATACTAACAAACTGAAGAAAAAATACCATATGATCATCTCAACAGATGCAGAAAAAGCTTTTGACAAAATTCAACACCCATTTATGATAAAAACTCTCCAGAAAGTGGGCATGGAGGGAACCTACCTCAACATAATAAAGGCCACATACGACAAACCCACAGCAAACATCATTCTCAATGGTAAGAAACTGAAAGCATTTCCTCTAAGATCAGGAACGAGACAAGGATGTCCACTCTAACCACTATTATTCAACATAGTTTTGGAAGTCCTAGCTACAGCAATCAGAGAAGAAAAAGAAATAAAAGGAATACAAATTAGAAAAGAAGAAGTAAAACTGTCACTGTTTGCAGATGACATGATACTATACATAGAGAATCCTAAAAATGCCACCAGAAAACTACTAGAGCTAATCAATGAATTTGGTAAAGTTGCATGATACAAAATTAATGCACAGAAATCTCTCGCATTCCTATACACTAATGATGAAAAATCTGAAAGAGAAATTACGGAAACACTCCCATTTACCATTGCAACAAAAAGAATAAAATACCTAGGAATAAACCTACCTTGGGAGAAAGAAGACCTGTATGCAGAAAACTGTAAGACACTGATGAAAGAAATTAAAGATGATACCAACAGTTGGAGAGATATACCGTGTTCTTGGATTGGAAGAATCAATATTGTGAAAATGACTGTACTACCCAAAGCAATCTACAGATTCAATGCAATCCCTATCAAATTACCAATGGCATTTTTTACAGAACTAGAACAAATCATCTTAAAATTTGTATGGAGAAAAAAAGACCCCGAATAGCCAAAGCAGTCTTGAGGGAAAGAATCAGAGCTGGAGGAATCAGACTCCCTGACTTCAGACTATACTACAAAGCTACAGTAATCAAGACAATATGGTACAGGCACAAAAACAGAAATATAGATCAATGGAACAGAATAGAAAGCCCAGAGATAAACCCATGCACCTATGGTCAACTAATCTATGACAAAAGAGGCAAAGATGTACAACGGAGAAAAGAAAGTCTCTTCAATAAGTGGTGCTGGGAAAACTAGACAGCTACATGTAAAAGAATGAAATTATAACACTCCCTAACACCACACACAAAAATAAACTCAAAATGGATTTGAGACTTAAATGTAAGACCACACACTATAAAACTCTTAGATGAAAACATAGGAAGAACACTCTTTGACATAAATCACAGTAAGATCTCTTTTGATCCACCTCCTAGAGAAATGGAAATAAAAACAAAAATAAACAAATGGGACCTAATGAAACGTAAAAGCTTTTGCACAGCAAAGGAAACCATAAACAAGACCAAAAGACAACCCTCTGAACGGGAGAAAATATTTGCAAATGAAGCAACTGACAAAGGATTAATCTCCAAAATTTACAAGCAGCTCATGCAGCTCAATAACAAAAAAACAAACAACCCAATCCAAAAATGGGCAGAAGACCTAAATAGACATTTCTCCAAAGAAGATATACAGATTGCCAACAAACACATGAAAGAATGCTCAACATCATTAATCATTAGAGAAATGTAAATCAAAACTACAATGAGATATCATCTCACACGGGTCAGAATGACCATCGTCAAAATATCTAGAAACTATAAATGCTGGAGAGGGTGTGGAGAAAAGGGAACACTCTTTCACTGTTGGTGGGAATGTAAATTGATACAGCCACTATGGAGAACAGTATGGAGGTTCCTTAAAAAACTAAAAATAGAACTCCATACGACCCAGCAATCCCACTACTGGGCATATACCCTGAGAAAACCATAATTCAAAAAGAGTCATGTACCAAAATGTTCATTGCAGCTCTATTTACAATAGCCAGAACATGGAAGCAACCTAAGTGTCCATCATCGGACGAATGGATAAAGAAGATGTGGCACATATATCGAATGGAATATTACTCAGCCATAAAAATAAATGAAATTGAGTTATTTGCAGTGAGGTGGATGGACCTAGAGTCTGTCACACAGAGTGAATTAAGTCAGAAAGAGAAAAACAAATACCGTATGCTAACACATATATATGGAATCTAAGGAGAAAAAAAAAGGTCATGAAGTACCTAGTGGTAAGATGGGAATAAAGACACAGACCTCCTTGAGCATGGACTTGAGGATACGGGGAGGGAGAAGGGTAAGCTGTGACAAAGTGAGTGAGTGGCATGGACATATATACACTACCAAGCGTAAAATAGATAGCTAGTGGGAAGCAGCCGCATAGCACAGGGAGATCAGCTAGGTGGTTTGTGACCACCTAGAGGGGTGGGATAGGGAGGATGGGAGGGAGGGAGACACAAGAGGGAAGAGATATGGAAACATATGTATATGTATAACTGATTCACTTTGTTATAAAGCAGAAACTAACACAGCATTGTATAGCAATTATACTCCAATCAAGATGTTAAAAAAAAAAACTACAATGAGGTATCACCTCACACCAGTTAGAACTGGCATCATCAGAATATCTACAAACAAATGCTGGAGGGGGTGTGGAGAAAAGGGAACCCTCTTGCACTGTTGGTGGGAATGTAAATTGATACAGACACTATGGAGAACAGCATGGAGGTTCCTTAAAAAACTAAAAATAGAACTACCATATGACCCAGCAATCCCACTACTGGGCATATACCCAGAGTAAACCATAATTCAAAAAGACACATGCACCCCAATATTCATTGCAGCACTATTTACAATAGCCAGCTCATGGAAGCAACCTAAATGCCCATCGACAGACGAATGTATAAAGAAGTTGTGGTACATATATACAATGGAATATTACTCAGCCATAAAAAGGAACAAAACTGAGTCATTTGTTGAGACGTGGATGGATCTAATGACTGTCATACAGAGTAAAGTAAGTCAGAAAGAAAAAAACAAATATTGTATATTAACGCATGGATGTGGAACCTAGAAAAATGGTACAGATGAACCGGTTTGCAGGGCAGAAGTTGAGACACAGATGTAGAGAACAAACATATGGACACCAAGTGGGGAAACCTGCGGTGGGCTGGGGATGGTGGTGTGCTGAATTGGGCGATTGGGATTGACATGTATACACTGATGTGTATAAAATTGATGACTAATAAGAACCTGCAGTATAAAAAAAACAAACAAAAAACTAATACTAAACTTTCTTTGGGTTATTTGTATGGAAGTATGTTAATATAAATGTTTCAAACATTACATGAAATTTCTAAAAATCTTATGTTCTGGTATAATGTTATAAGTCATTATTCTAGTTATTACTTTAAAATGTATATCTCAGAAATAACTAAATTTCCTTGTCAATTGTATTATTATGAACTTTCATCAAATCTTTAACCGTGGTCATTCTTATGTCTTCTGTCATTTACAGACAGTTCTGGCTGTACTCTGTTGATGTCACAAAAATGTTCCTATAAAAAGATTTCATCTTCAAGGAATTCATGGAAAAGGCTCTGACAAGTACAGGTTTCTGGTAACTGACTCTACTGCTGAATTGAATGACTAAGCATTTTCAGAACGCTAATGAAAAACTGATGAATTCATAAAACTGCTAACAAAAGATCGAGATAAAAAAAATTAATTACATGGGACTGAGTGAACTGATGAGGATGATTATAATTTTTGTGACTTTCTGTTTGAATTTAAAAAATAAGGGAACAGAAAATAAGGAGCGTGGAAGTGAGAAAGAAGCAAGTGCCGCGTGTTTTGCATGCTTCATCTCATTTAATCCTAACAACCACTTGGCCAAGAAGGTGTTATTATTCCATTCTACAATAGAAGAAACTGAGGTGGAATCATTAGGGTATATGCCCATGGTCAACCAGTAGATGACTTGGGATTCAAACCCAGGTTGTCTGAAGCCAGCAATCATTTTACCACTGAGAATGAGGAGAGAAAGAGAGAGACGTCAGGAGTCATACAGGTCCTTTCTTTTAGAAAAAGTTCATAATTCAGTGTCCATCTCACCCAGTCAAACCATCGGTACCTCTGTAGGCTGCACTATGTCTATTTAACAGTTCTTTTCCCAGCTTCTGAAACACCATCATGCTCACTGATAAGACTTTTCAGTCTCTCCCCTGCAGAGGTCAGTTGAGTCCATGTTAGCATCAGTAATGGAATTCAGTGGCAGATCTTCAGCATCATCTGTCAGTCACATGCCTGGTTTCCTGCCAAGGAGTAGGTCATCTTAGCTGCCTTTGCCGCAGTGCATCAAGGGGAAACCAGAAAGCTATGTAAGTCAGACCACACAGATTGTTCTCTAACCAGAATCATGATGTTCACCTTACCCAGAAGTGGAAAACTCCGGAAAACAGGTTTATGCTACTGAAATTCATACTAGTTAGATTTGCTCCAGTGAGAGAGAAGCTGGCCAAGCTGACCGGAACTGGTAGACTATGAGCCCTCCAAGAGACTTAAAACATGCCAGGGCTGGACAAAATGTTAGAAGTCTCTATCCAGTGGTTTTCACCGAGAGGACACCCAGCTCTGTTGGGAGCCATTTACATTTTAGGTTTCCTGGTGGATTTCCTTTGAAATCTGCTGCTGGAAAAGAAAAATTCTTGAAAACAATCTATTCTAAATCTTTCATCTTACCCGTGGGAAACTGGGGCTCCCACACATGAAAGGGCTTGCTCAAGGTCACCCTAATAGGTAAGATGGGTAGGGTTATTCCACTGACACAAGAGCTCCAAAATTTCCAGTGGCTTAACACTACAAAGGTGTATTTCTTTCTCACACTCCTTGCCCAGCACATCTCTTCATAATCCCTCAGGGACCCAGAGTAACAGAGGCTCCCTTTTAGCACATGCTTGCAGGACGACCACAGAGAGGAAAAGGAACGTCGGCATCAGGCACAAGCAAGTTGATGCTTCTACCTACAAGTAGCATATGCCTCTTCCACTAACATTTCATTGTCAAAGGAAGTCACATGGCCACACCTGACTTCAAGGGGCTAGAGAAGTGCAAGCCTGGTGCCTAGCCAGAGGGAAGGGAGCAGCAATGTTTGTAAACAGCCCTAATGACAACCGGAGTCAAGAAACTAGTTACGTGCAGAACCAAAACTAGCACTCTAGTCTTCCAGCACCCTGTTCATATCTTTTTCTCTTTCCCTGTCCTTCAAGCCCTAATTAAATTCTGCCTTCTTTGAAAAGCTATTCTTGACCTCCCTGGCCCATTTTGCTCACTCCCTTCACTCCACTCCTCTGATTCTTTAAACTGGATACAATGGTAACTTGCCTCCGATGAAACCCTAATCCTTCCTGCCTTTTAATCTAGGTAATATTTATGAGGTAACACACTCACACACACACACACACACACACATTCATACATACATACGTGCAGTTTTTAAGAAACCTTTTCCTTGATGCTGGATCCTACAGTCACAAAAATCCGTGCTAGAAAGACACAAGACAGGGAGAATTTCAGTTAAAAAGGCAAAGTGCCAAGCTTAAGAGGGGACAGTACAAACTGAGCCATGAAATGCATTTTGGCTCTATGAAGCAATGTTTGCTAGGCTGGATATTATTTAGTCTGTCTGGTTTGGTTTGGCCTGGTTCTACAGTCAACATTCATTCCCATTCTTCTTCTATGCTCTCGCCGTATCACAGGAGACGGTCACCCAGAACTGCAGTTTGCAGGTTTCCTTGCCTGCAGAAAGATGGACATTAATTACGTTTTGCCTGTGAGATGCATTAACATGAGATCTGAGAGGAGCAAAAGAGGCAGAAGCCACTTTCCTCTCCCTCCAGCAGTACCACCAGATGCGTGGGCTTTACACAGATAAGTTTTTCAACACCCTGTGCAGTCCCCTGCCATTCACTCATCTCAAGATGTGAAGAAACTGTGAAGTCAGCAGCAGTTTCCTGCAGGTTCCCAACTCTCGGGTAACAGCACTCTGACTCTGGACCATGGGAACATGGCAAAATTGAAAACTGATGGCTGATCCCCTTTCACTCCTCCAGGCTCCATTGTGATTTGTATGCACCCAAATAGCTGCATAAAATTATATAAAATTCCTGTTTTCCTGACTGAACCCCAACTGAAACAATTTATCTTTTTTAATCATTTACTTCTGATTATAAAAGTAATACATGAAGTGTAAGAAATAAATTTAAAGTGAGTATAACTCACCACCCAGATACGCCCTCGTACATATATTGGTAGATTTTATTCTACTCTCTTTGCTATACAACACTTTTCCAGTCCTAACTCAAGGAGATTTCCATATATAAATAGATGATTCCAACACCCTTAGACTTTCAGTTCCTAGAGCTCCTCTCCTCAAATGACCTTGCCCGCCACCTTGTCTCAACCACTCACTCCCATGGTCATGTCCATAATGACCTTGTCATGACCAATAACTGCGACCCCTCTGTGAACTCAATTTCATGCATCTTACTCCCTGACCACCATATTCCCTTCCAGCTCACACCCCTCTGGTACCCCGACTCCATCAATACTATGACCCCAGATACGACCTCCAATTCATTGATCCTACCAATGTCTCATTCTCCCTCATCTACTGATATCTCCTCTTCCCTCCTTACCCAGCTTACTCTTTGGTAAATAATTGCAATGAATTCGTTCCTTTGTATCCCTTCATCTCCCTTGCCCTTCTCTCACGTCATTACATTTGCCCTGGCAAAACCACAACACAAATTGCCATCTATACTATGCCTGCCCCTGTGCAGCTCCCTGTGACTGAAGAAAACCATACGATCTATGATAACTGGCCTCACTTTGAATCCACTTTCTGGAATCACCTCTTGAATAAACAACTTGCACTTGTATCCTCATCACAGAGTATGCTTTTTTAAGGAACCCAAGCCAGGAGAAGGCATTTAGATCAATGTCTGTCAAAATTGTGCGTTACAGAATCCCTTGAGTTTCCCCAAAGGTACACATGAGCGCTCATAAAGTGAAATTCAGGAGGAATTCAGAAGCATCTCAAAAACCACCCAATGAAGTTTTATTTTTATCTGTTTTAAGTATACTGTGCTTCCTCATAAGATTTCTAAATATTGGACATAATAAAATTTCCCCTACAAAATATAAAACTTTGGATGCTGTGAAACCAGTTCATCTCTAGTGATCTCTAAGGCCCCCTCTTGGTTCTCTTTTTTTTTTTTTAACATCTTTATTGGAGTATAATTGCTTTACAATGTTGTGTTAGTTTCTGCTGTACAACAAAGTGAATCAGCTATATGTATACATATATCCCCATATCCCCTCCCTCTTGCATCTCCCTCCCACCCTCCCTATCCCACCCCTCTAGGTGGTCACAAAGCACCGAGCTGATCTCCCTGTGCTGTGCGGCTGCTTTCCACTAGCTAGCTGTTTTACATTTGGTAGTGTATATATGTCAATGCCACTCTCTCACTTTGTCACAGCTTACCCTTCCCCCTCCCCATATCCTCAAGTCCATTCTCTAGTAGGTCTGTGTCTTTATTTCCATCTTACCCCTAGGTTCTTCATGATCTTTTTTTTTTTCTTAGATTCCATATATATGTGTTAGCATACGGTATTTGTTTTTCTCTTTCTGACTTCACTCTGTATGACAGACTCTAGGTCCATCCACCTCACTACAAATAACTCAATTTTGTTTCTTTTTATGGCTGAGTAATATTCCATTGTATGTATGTGCCACATCTTCTTTATCCATTCATCTGATGATGGACACTTAGGTTGCTTAGTTCTAATATTTGGTCCTTCTAGCAACACACTTGTGAGTATTCACACCCAAGGAAGTTCTCCACTTTCAGCTTTTGCTATAAAGTTGTTATAAGCTTCTCATGGAGGTACCAGAAACTGGTAAATCTGGAAGGTTTCCCAGTAAATTAGTAATGTATCCATCTGGGCACATGGTAGTACCTCACACCTGGCTGAGTGTCACTGCCTGGAGATGATCCCCTTTCTCCTGGAAAGTGGAAGGTCACTCACACCCACACAACTTTTTTCTCTCCTGTCGCCTCTTGCCTTAACATCACAGGCAATGATAACCTGGCTGAGGGATGAATGGACTGAGAGGAAACACTGCTCTCCTGCTTTTCCCTAGTTAGAATCAGGCCAAGTATTTGACATTTTGCTAGGGAGCTGAGCCACTGGTGACTTTCCCTCAGGGAGTTGGCATTTTCAACAGTCTCCTATTGTGCAAGTGAGAGTTGTTTATCATAAATTACATCATGTTTAGCTTGGCTGCAGGGTGTTCCAATATGAACAAAAATGTGTTAATAATTGCATTCCCTACTCCCCAACTCTCACAGCTTTGCTGCTGCTATTTGCTTGAATCCACACACAATAATCTACTTAAGCCCTTTATCCCTGATTATATGTCATTATAAGAATCCCCAGATTCCAAGACTGCCCATTACTGCCAACATTCTAATCCTTAAGGCTCTACATGTCTCCTATTTCTCCCCGCTTCTCACCCCTGCCCAACTCCTGAAATCAGTCTGCCATGTTCTCTGGAATTCAGTCATTCTCAAAATGCCCTCTCTCTACCTCTACTTTTTATCTTGTTCTAACTAAAACCAGTCTTCCATGAGGATGCTACTTCCATGAAGCTCTCACGATGAAGCCTGTTTTTTCTTCCACAACCATCAAACCACTGGACCTAGGGGTGCAGCAGGTGTCATCCTTGCTCTTCATTGCCACTTTAATTCTCCCTCACTCCTCCCTAAAAATATCCATCTTTGAATCTCAAGTCATCAGATTATATCACCTTTTATACCCCACTGTTACTGTCATTCAGCAACCCCCAGACCAATCTCACCTGTTTCTCACTGATTTTAGCTCTTAGTTCACTGTCATTCTACTCTTGTTTTAATTTTTGGCAATTTCAACAGACTTATGAGCAATCTTCCAAATACCCTGGTCTCTTTGTTCCTCAACTTCCTCTTCCCCATCACCTTGTCCTTCATCCTACCTCAACCTCTGACTCCCAGGGTCATATGCTGGACCTGTCATTACTGATTACTAAAATACTCAGACTCTAACTAACATATCAATCCATCTGACAGTATCACCCCTGCATGCTCTGTCTTCCATGTGTTAAGAGAGATAAACATATTCTTATCTAAAACTTTCCCGTCCAATTTCACACTAAACACCACTCCATTCACCTATTGAAGGACTTCTCCAGAAGTTCCCCCTCATCAATTTTTCTATCTCTACTGAATCTTTCCAAACAGAACACAAACATACCATTATTTTCCCATTTAAAAAAAAAGAAAAGGTCTATATCGACTCACTTTCCCCACAAGTTAGTGCTTCATTCTTTGCACAATTTTTCAGCAAAAATGCTCAAAGAATTGCTCCATAATTTGTGTCTCTAATTCCTCTCTCTTAACTCTATCTTCAACCCACCCCAATCAGCTCTTCTTGGTCTATATCACACCATCAGAACTGCTCTTAAGTGGGTCACCAACACCTCCATGTTGATAAATCTAATGGTAATTCTTAGACCTCATCTTACTTGACTTATCAGCATTTGACACAGTTCATCACTCTTTCTTCCTTGATGCTTTCTTTACATGCCTTCCATGCTACTATAATCTCTTTATTTTCCTCCTACCTCACAGCTCCCTTCTTTTCAATTTCCTTTCCTGGCTTCTCCTTTCTCCCTTACCTCTTAATATTGGAGGGCCCCAGATATATAGCTTGAAAGTATTTTCTCCTTTTCCATAGGTTGCCTTTTCACTCTGTTGATTATTTCTTTTCCTGTGCAGAAACTTCTTAGTTTGATGTAGTCCTGTTTCTTTATTTTAGCTTTTGTTACCTATGCTTTTGATGTCATATCCATGAAATCACTGTCAAGACCAGTTTTATGAAGTTTTTCCCTTATATTTTCTTCTAAGAGTTTTACAGTTTTAGGTCTCACATTTAAGTCTTTAATCTATTTTGAATTGGTTTTTGTACATGGTGTAAAATAAGAGTCTAATTTCATGCTTTTGCATATGAAAATCTAGTTTTCCTAACACCATTTGTTGAAGAGACAATCCATTCCCCACTGTGTAATACTGGTACCCTTGTCAAAGATCAGTTGATTGCATATGCTTACATTTATTTGAGGCCTTTCTATTCTCTTCCATTAGTCTATATGCCTGTCTTCACGCCAGTACATACTGTTTTGATTACTGTTTTTGATATACCCTGAGAAAACCATAATTCAAAAAGAGACATGTACCACAATGTTCATTGCAGCACGATTTATGATAGCCAGGACATGGAAGCAACCCAAATGTCCATCAACAGATGAATGGATAAAGAAGATGTGGCACATATATACAATGGAATATTACTCAGCCATAAAAAGGAACTAAATTGGGTCATTTGTAGAGATGTGGATGGACCTAGAGTCTGTCATACAGAGTGAAGTAAGTCAGAAAGAGAAAAACAAATATCGTATATTAACGCATATATACGGAATCTAGAAAAATGTACAGATGAACCTATTTGCAGGGCAGGAATAGAGATGCAGATTTAGAGAATGGACATGTGGACATGGCAGGCAAGGGGAGGGTGGGATGAACTGGGGGATTAGGATTGACATACAGAGAATTCATTACATTAAAAATAACTTTTATTTATACATTGGTACCTATATCCACACATGTTATCTAAACTAAAGTCCATTTATTCATTCAAGAAATATTTGTAAAGTGTTTTGTCTATGCCAAGCACTGTCCTAAGTACTGATAACAGTTCCATGGATAGGAGATTAGTTATTAGCATTTCTGTTTCACAAATGAGTTAACCAAGGCTCAGAAAAATCACATGATTTGTCCAATACCATACCAAGTCATTTGATGGTAAAGGAAGGACTAAACATAGGCACTTGACTCAGAGTTAAATGTGTTTATTTTCCAACCTTTCTACAAACTATACATGTTTTTCACTAAAACTATTCCGAATAAGTTATCTTATTTGAAAATAAAAGCTTATGCACTTTATGCACTCTCTATTACAGTTCTCTGTACTCTATATTGTATTTTTTAAAAAGAAATTCTAAAAAGAAATAAATAAATGGCTCAGCTCCAGCGAGTTGAGATTATGCTTAGAAATGGGGAAAAAAGTTTTGATCACCTAATGAAAATTAAGAGAGAGAGGAAACCAGGGGAGCCTGAGAAATGCCAAGTACCTTCGGTATCTTCAGAAAACAAGTCTTACTTACTCTCCCAGGACAAAGATGATGGCAGTGGCTTCCCAACCAGGCTTTCCCTTTTCCCACCAAAACCTCCATTTTTGTTTTAACATATCATAACACTTGTGATATGCCAGGCACTGCTCTAACTGATTTACAAATATTCCCTTAAGAAGTCACCAAATTGCTCAAGCATCATTTCAAACACATCATCCTTCTCAGAAACCTGAAATGCTTCCAGTTGCCTCTGAGACTGGAAACTCCTTATCAAGGGTCTCAAACACAACATGTACCTGAAACATTTTTGCAAAGTATGAAATTCAATGTAAGTAGAAGTTTCAGTGTCTCTACCAGTTAAGTTGACATTTCCCTCCACACCAGCTTTTCCTCTCTACTCTAAGCAAATAAACACTTCTACTCTTTATTTTTTTTTAACCAACCTTCCCTCCTCTCATCTCAACGCCTCCCATATGCTAATATTTCCTCAAACTCTTTGGATTCAGTAAAATTTCAAAGATCCTTCTTATAAGAGCATCATAACACGTTTGAGAAACTGGAGAATCTTTGAAGCCATCTAGTCCAACTCTCTTAAGGGTAAGGAAGCTAGAACCTAAGAAATTAAAATAATTTCCCACTAATTAATGACAGAACTGGAATTATACACCGCTTTCTAATTCTGGGCCATTTTAGCAAAGAGAAAAATGAGCACATTCTAATGAACAAATAGGCAATCTAAGCACAGATGCATTTATACAGCACTAATTTTTAATTTGGTTACAATGGAGTCATTGTCAAGTAAAAATCATTATTTCTTTAAGACAATTTGTAATTTTCATTTTCTTTTTAAGAATTTCTACACTACACTGTGTAACAGTGTAACAGTATTGATTTATGCTCTGTATTTATATTGATCCAAAAGGACACCGCCAAGGTCTGCTTTAATCTATAATTAAAGAAGACAGTCTCCAAAGCCATTCCCTGAGAAATTAATTCCTGGCACCTTACATGCTGCTCTTTCACAATCAAATATGTTACAACAGTTTAAGTTTATAATTTCCTCAGTTCACCATTTGTGCTAAAAGAGAAAAATCACGTTTAAAATAAATTTCTAGTCATTTGAAATAACATTTCACATTTATATGCCCTCAGGTTTTGCTTAAAACAGTGCTGGTTGACAGGAAAAAGGCAAGTTCATTGTTAATCCTTCCTCGTATATTCTCTTCTGTTAGGTAAGTGCTCCCTGGAATTTTTTTTTTATAACAATCAATTTAAATTCAGCAACCATGCTCCTTCCTGACACAAAGAGCTGCAGTAATTACAATTTAAGAAAAGACTGAGCAGAAACATACAATCTGACACTCAAGGAAATTCCACCCAAAGAGCAATAATTCTCATGGAGGCAGTTACTCTTGGCCTGAACCTCAAAGGATGCATTAGGGACTTCTGTAGACCAGGAAGGACACTCTAGACAAAGGCATGAGCAACTGTGCAAAGAGGAAAATCATGGCATGTGGGTGGGGAACACAAAAGATCCATTTGGCTGGAGCATCAGGCTGCACCCTGGGCAGCGCGAAATAGGCTGAAAGGGAGGTTAAGGTTGTTTTGCCTTTTGAGAAATATCAGACTGTGACTCCCTACTTAGTCAAAGATGAATGAATTTTCCCGTTCCAACCTCTCTAAGAAAGGCAGGGAACATTCGCTTTGTATCTCTTTACATCCTTATCTCTTTAGCATAGCTTAGCTTGATAAATAGCAGTGTAACATACAGTTTAAGAGCACAGACTTGGGAGCCAAATAGGTTGGAATCAAGTCTGGTCCTCACCACTTATTAGCTATGTGACATTGGGTAAGTCTCACATTTTCCCTGCCTTCACTATTTTATAAAATGGGCATGGTAAAGTGTTATTTTGAGAACTCAAGGAAATTATACATGTTGAAGTCCATAGTACCTTGCTTGGACCTAGCACTCATCAAACGTTAGATACTATTACTGTTTTGTTGCTATTAATTTTGCCCATTTTAGCAAAGAGAAAAATGAGCACATCCTTATTTCACTTAGCATAAGGTCCACCATGTTGTTGCAAATGGCAGGATTTCCCTCCTTTTTTAATGATGAAATCTATATATATGGACACTTCTGTTGTTTCCATGTCTTGGCTATTGTGAATAATACTGCAATGAAATGGGAGTCCAGATACCTCTTTGATAAAGTGATTTCATCTCCTTTGGTTATATACACAGAAGTAGGATTGGTGAATAGTATGGTAGTTCCATTTTTAATTTTTTGAGGAACCTCTATGCTGTTTTCCATAGTGGCTGCACCAATTTACATTCCTACCAACCGTGCACCAGGTTTCCCTTTTCTTCACAACCTCACCAGCATTTGTTATCTCTTGTTCTAACAGGTGTAAGGTGATATTTCACTATGGTTTTCATTTGTACTTCCCTGATGATTAGTAGTGTTGAGCACCATTTCATGTACTTGTTGTCCATTTGTATGTCCTCTTTGGAAAAACCCTCTATTCAAGTTCTCTGCCCATTTTTAAATTGGATTGTTAGTTTTTTGGGCTACTGAGTTGTATGAGTTCCTTATATATTTTGGATTAACTCCTTATCAGATGGATGGTTTGCAAATATTTTCTCCCACTCCATAGATGATTTTTTCAGTTTGTTGATTGGTTCTTTTGCAGTGCAGAAGATTTTCCATTTCATGTAGTCACACTTTTTGTTTTTGCTTTTGTTGTCTGGGCTTGTTGTGTCATATCCAAAAATATTATTGTCAAGACTGATATCAAAGGAGCTCTTTTCTTATGTTTTCTTCTGTGAGTTTTATTGTTTCTAGTCTTATGTTTAAGTCCTCAATTCATTTTGAATTAATTTTTTTTTTTTTTTTTTTTTTTGCAGTACGTGGGCCTCTCACTGCTGTGGCCTCTCCCGTTGCGGAGCACAGGCTCCAGACACGCAGGCTCAGCGGCCATGGCTCACGGGCCCAGCCTCTCAGCGGCATGTGGGATCCTCCTGGACTGGGGCACGAACCTGTGTCCCCTGCATCGGCAGGCGGACTCTCAACCACTGCGCCACCAGGGAAGCGCTGAATTAATTTTTGTGAGTGATGTAAAATAGAGATCCAGTTCCATTTTTTGCATAGGAATATCCAATTTTCCCAACACCATTTATTAAAGAGAGTTTCCTTTCACCACTGGGTATTCTTGGCTCCTTTGTCAAATATTAGTTGACTATATCTGTATGGGTTTATTTCTGCACTCTTAATTCTGTTCCCTTGGTATATGTCTATTTTTATGCCATACTGTTTTGATTACTATAACTTTGTGAAACAGTTTGAAATCAGGAAGCATGATGCCTTCAGCTTTGCTCTTTCTCAAGATTGCTTTGACTATCAGGGTCTTTTGTGGTTCTAAATGATTGCTACAATTGTTCTTTTCTATTTCTGTGAAAAATGCCATTAGAATTTTAATAGGAATTGCATTAAATCTGTAAATGGCTTTTGGTAGTATGAAAATTTTAACAGCATTAACTCTTCTGACCCATGAATATGGGATATTTTTCCACTCACTTGTGTCTTCAATTTCTTTCACCAGCATCTTACAGTTTTTGGTGTATAAATATTTCACTTCCTTGGTTGAATTTATTCCTAAATATTTTATTGTTTTTGATGCTATTGTAAATGGGACTGTTTTCTTTATTTCTCTTTCTAATAGTTCATGTCAGTGTATAGAAATGCAACTGATTTTTGTATGTTGATTTTATATTTTGAAACTTTACTGAATTTGTTTATTAGGTCTAGCAATTTTTTGGTGGAGTCTTTGGATTGTCTATATATAAGACCTTTTACTTATAAACTTTGGAATAAGCTTTTTGTGTTCTTTAAAGTTCTGCTAAAATTCTAAGTTAGAATTGAATTTAATTGGTATATTAATTTGTGGGAAAATGACAAATTTACAATATTAAAATATTCAACCATGAATATGGTGTTTTCCCAATTATTCAGATCATCTTTATGCCCTTCACTAGAGTGGAAACAAGATTTAAAAGGCATCACCTAAATTACCAAAAAACCTTGATTTAAGGATATATTTCTCTCAAGTACTTTTTACATATCTGAAAAACTAAAAACTTACTATCTCCAAGAAATAGTGATGTCTGAAACCATAAATAAGTTAGACTATTCATCCCCTAGTCAGTTAAGTGAAACTGAAGGTGTGGCCGAGTACATGCTCTCTGAGGCTAATATCATGGAAGAAAATCCTGCCATCTGATATTATACTCTCTGTTCTATTATCAGGTAGAATTATGGGCTTCATATTCAGAATTTTGTGGTCTGATTCAGAGAGGTAAATATTAGGCAAATGGGAGATTGTCCTAAGACCTTGGTCTTTCAAACTGTATTCACCTGAAGAAAGCAGGCATGAATAACTCTGAAAATAGAGCTGCAAGAGAACCTGTTTCTTAGGAAAAAAAATGTCACTCACTGAGTAAAGGAAAGAGAAAGGGTACATTAAAAAATCGAGCCCCTCTCTGTTGAAAATCAATTGATTCTGTAGCTAAGATAGAGAAAGAAGAACTAACTTTCTGAAATGTTCAAAATCCCAGAACTCATCTATATTCACTGTATTACTAGTCAGTGGTAAGAAATACATTTTTCCCTTGCTTATTCTTCCAAAGTACTCCTATTCCAAGTGTCATAAACTACATACTACTTCCCTCTAAGTTTTCCTGATAGTCATTTACAGCACTGAAGGACATTTCCACTGTGTCCTGAAACCACTACGTAATTTCATGCACTTGCTTAAGTTCTTCCTTCTGTTTGGACAACCCTCCCTTTCCACTGTGCCTCCTATCAACCCAGTGAACTCTTATTCACTCCTCAAGGCCCAGCTTAAATATTATCTCCTCTCTGTAGAGTTACCTCATCTTCCTATCCTCACAGAGAGAATTAATTGATCCTTCATTTGTGCTCCCACGGTCCTTAATATATTTCCCTACTGTGATATATTTCCCACTTATCTCACTGAATTTTAGTTTACCATTTAAATTAGTTAATATACATATAAAGTTCTTAAAATGGTGCCGGACACGTGGTAACCGTTACATAAGCACTAGCTATCATTATAGTTAACACTGTTATTGTTGTCATTACTGTTTGTATATATGTCTCCCCTATCAGCACTTGACATTTCTCAAGGGCAAGGACAACATCTCATTCATTTTCATTTCCCCAGTGCCTGGCACAAGATGTAGTATACAAGAGAAATTCAAAAAGTATTTACTGAATAAAGTTTCCTTAGGACAGTGGGAACTGTCATATCCAAAGCTGGAGCATGATGCTGACTCTGACCTTTCTAAGCTTTTCACCTTGAGCTAAACCTCTGGCTGCTCTGCCCCTCAACTGATGTAGTCAGTTGGGTGATATAGCCATTGCCAGTGAAATCATCCATAATAATTGAGGTAGTGCAATCTGTGGTGTACAAAGAAAGCACTCCAAACACCCTCTCAGAACTCATACTCAATAGGAAAATAAATAATTTATTTGATATTGGTTCACTGCCAGCATGTCTGAACAATCTTTACCACGGACTTGCAATAACGTTTGGTGACTTTATTTCCATCAGGTAAATAGTTGGATATTACTGATTACTTCATCTTTTCCCCAAAATCAAGTATGCTTGAGGTAATGATAGGGAAATGTACCAAACCAATATCCACAATGACTTTTTTTAGTTTAGGAAGAATTAAATCTCTCTTTCCAATACCCGTCATATTTATGACCAAAGATGTCAATATATCATGCTTTCAACTGAGTCAATTTTCTACTGAAATGAATGTACTGCTCTTCTTTCTCAATTCAATTCTGTGGAGCTAGTTATAATAAGTTACTAGTGTAACTATGTTACACTAGTTTTAGTCATTTCTCATCTAGAGATCCAAATCATATCCAGATGATTTATAAACCTGAGCCAGCTTCCCAACCAAAAACATAGTCTTAAAACCTACACAAAGGCCAAAGAGTGCATATCTTGACACTTGTCAGTGAAGTTACACGTATCTGTAAATCCTAAAAATAATCTGGATTACTCACTAAGTGTGTGTGTGGTTGGCAGAAGGGAGCTATGGAGTAGGACAACTGAGGAAAATTATTTCTACCTGCATTAACTTTAGAAACAGGCACTTGCCCATGCTGCCAGGCTCCCTTTTGCTTACTCAGAGAGCAGGTCTAGGCAATGGCATCCCTTGGTTCCAGCCTACATATTTCCCAGCAAGCCACCTACCCAGCAGGTGAATATCAGAAAAGCCTAGGATGTGAAGAAAGAGAGACTTCCCTGGTGGCGCAGTGGTTAAGAATCTGCCTGCCAATGCAGGGGACACAGGTTCTAATCCCTGGTCTAGGAAGATCCCACATGCCACAGAGCAACTAAACCCGTGCACCACAACTACTGAGCCTGCACTCTAGAGCCCATGAGCCACAACTACTGAAGCCCACATGCCTAGAGCCCGTGCTCCACAACAAGAGAAGTCACCACAATGAGAAGCCTGTGCACCGCAGCGAAGAGTAGCTCCCCCTTGCCGCAGCTAGAGAAGGTCCGCACACAGCAACAGAGACCCAACAAGCCAAAAATAAATAAATAAGTAATTTTATTTAAAACCAAAAAAAGAGTCTTGATCCTTTCAGTCCTAGCTCTTCTTCCAATGCAGTGGCCATACTGTTCCCAAACGGAACTTCCTTAGCCCATGGCCCTTGTAGGATTTCATCTTTCTAGAGCAGAAAGCCACTCAGGAAACTTACATGACCATTTCAACTTATGCCAGACTGTCTTATTGACCAAGAAATTGTTGAAATCTGCAAAGAAACTTCAGAAATTATTCAGTCAAGAGGCTGAAGCTAGCTCTGTTAATCTGCTGAACTAATTCTATGTGGGCTTAGGGTTTCCATGGAACAGGTAGGGTTTACAAGCATTCTTGACCTCTTTCTCTACTGCCCAATATTGTCCTGTCCATTTAAGTTAGACTGAAGCTGCACAGATTATATATATAAACAAAGATGCATATATGTATGTAAACAAAGTGTTTCTGACTAACTGAAGCCCTAATACTAGATTTGAGCCTTAAGATTACAGGGTGATGTCCTAAAATTGATGAAAATCTTTGTAAGAGTCTGGTCAAGGGCTGAGGAACAGAAGCAAATGGACACTGAGAGATGAGGCATAAGCAGGACAGTCTGAGGGCTTAGAGGTCAATGTGGCAGAGGTGACCATTCACTGACTTCTGCAAAAGAGACTGGCAACATTCTGGTGCCCCAAGCACTGGTATTTGGTGGGACATAAGAAGACAACATGCTTGGAGTGGACAATGCCATGTCCACAATGGACACTTGCAGCATAAACAGTGGCAAGACCTCCTCAAGCAGCTTTTCATGTGTGATCAGTAAAGGGGGCTGGAACCAATCCTGGTGATCAAAACAATTCCATTTACAATGACATCAAAAAGAATAAGATACTTAGGAATAACCTAACTAAGGAGGTTAAAAACTTTTATACAGAACACAACTATACATTGCTATAAGAAATTAAAGATACAAATAAATGGAAAGATATCCTGTGTTCATGGATTAGAAGACTTAATATTAAGATGTCCATACTACTCAAGGCAACCTACAAATTCAATGTAATCCCTGTCAAAATCCCAACCACATTTCTTGCAGAAATTTAAACAATTAAATTCATGTGAAATCTCAAGGGACCCCAAATAGAAAAAACAATTTTGAAGAAGAACAAAGTGGGAGTCTCACACTTCCTGACTTGAAAATATATTACAAAGCTATGGTAGTCAAAACAGTGTGACAGTAGCATAAAGACAGAAGAAATGGACAAATAGAATAGAAAGCCCCAAAATAAACCCTTGCATACATGGTCAAATGATCTTCAACAAGGAAGCCAAGACCATTCCATAGGGAAAGGACAGACTTTTCAACAAATGCTGTTGGAAAAACTGGATATCCACATATGAAAAAGACAAAATTGGAACCATATTTTACACCATATATCACAATTAACTTAAACAAATTAAAGACCTAAAATGCAAGACCTAAAACTGTAAAACTTCTAGAAGAAAACATGGGCACAGTTTTATGGCATTGGATGTGGCAACAATTTCTTGTCTATGACATCAAAAGCACAGGCATCAAAAGCAAAAATAGACAAATGGGACTACATCAAACCTAAAACTTTTGTGCACCAAAGGACGCAATCAACAGAGTGAAAAGGAAACCTAGGAAATGGAACAAAATATGTGCAAAACATATATCTGATAAGCGGTTAATATCCAGAATACACAGAGAACTCAAATAACTCAGCAACAAAAAATCAAATAGTCCTATATAAAAATAGGCAATGGACTTGAATAGATATTCCTCCAAGAATGGTATACAATTAACCAACAAGCATATGAAAATATGCTCAACATCACAAATCATTAAAGAAATGCAAATCAAAACCCCAATGAGATATTGCCTCATGCCTGTCAGAATGGCTATTAGAAAAAAATAAAATAACAAGTGCTGGTAAAGATGTGGAGAAATTGGAACCCTTGTGCACTGTTAATGGAATTATAAAATGGTGCAACCAGTACGAAAAACAGTATGAAACTTCACCAAAAAATTTAAAATAGAACTATTATATGATCTAGCAATCTCACTTCTGGATGTATATCTAAAAGAATTGAAAGCAGGGTCTCAAATAGATATTTGCACACCCATATTCATAGCAACACTATTCATAATAGTCAAGAGGTAGAAGCAAACCAAATGTCCCTTGATGGATGAATGGGTAAACAAAATGTGCTATATACAAAAACGGAATATTATTCAACCTTACAAAATGGAGAAAATCTTGTCACATGTTACAACATGGATGAACCTTGAAGACATTATGCTAAGAAAAATAAGTCAATTACAAAAAGACAAATACTGTATGATTCTACTTACATGAGGTATCTACAGTAGTCAAATTCATAGAAACACAAAGGAGGATGATGGTTACCAGACCCTGGGGGAGGGAAAAAGGGAAGTTGTTTTTAACGGATATAGAGTTTCACATTTGCAAGATGAAAAAGTTCTGGACAACTGTTTTACAATAATATGAATACACTTAACATTATGAAACTTTACACTTAAAATGATTATGATGGCAAATTTTGTATTATATTTTATTTACCGCAATTCAAAACAAACTGAAAAAATATACTGGTAGTCACTGTATTTGATGAACTAGTTTGTATGCACATGTGAGACACATCTTGCGTCGGGGGGGGGTCACAGAAATATCTGTGGGAACATTTTAAGGAACTGAGTTAATGCCAGGAAAAGTTTCAAATATCATTTTGATTTGGAAATTAATATAAATGCATATTTATTTAATTATAAATAATTATAAGTATATTACACATAATATAATGTATATTATGCACGTATAATACAAATATAAAGATGAGCCCATTTTGTCATTCCATGATAAGACCAGGATACATTTATTGACATTCCATGGTAGTTTTTACCCATAAGGATGACAAAGAACATTCCTTTCCACGCTTTACAAATAACTTCAGAGATTTGGCCAGCTCTAAACATCACAACATGTGTCCCCAAATATTTGTATTACCTTGTGCACTATAGCTCCATGTTATCATTTTATATATATATATGTAAATATATATCATAATTTCTCAACATTAAGGGAACAATTCATGGTTTCAGAATAGACACAAATTATTCCTGATTGTAATTAATAATGTGATGGACTCAGAGGAGACAATAATTCATGAACCTGATTTGAAGAGGTGCCTTGGGGATTCTCTGGCACTAAAAGCAAGTCTACTCTATATCAATCCATCACAGCTGAGGAATAATATGTCATGAGATTGTTAGCAAGACCAAAAAGACAAGTCTCTTGAGGTATAATGGGAAAATTAAGTTGAGTTTTATTTTAAAGCAAGTCATAAAATCTGCTTTTGGATCTGTCAAAGTGTATGACAAATCCATTTAAAACTTACCTATCAATCCAGTAGTTTTTATAACTAGCACCTTGATAAAAACCTCTACTCCCATTCCCACCCCACCCCCAAAAAATCCTAACTATTCACTATTGGGATGAAAGGTATGTTAGAATGAGAGAATTAGAATCAGGGAGACAGGAGAAGAGGTTGCTTCTTTAATCACATGGGATGACAAGGGTGTACTAAACCACTCGCCAGAGGTCAGTTCACTGACCTCAAAAGCACATCTTTATAAAAATCAATAATGTTCTACCTTTCCAGTTATCTGGTTGTTCCACTCCAGTATATTTCATTGGTTCAAACCTTCTGATTTCACCTACCGCTCAGTGTCCAAGATAAACTCTACCCTTCGTGGTGAACTCCTTTGTTTACTGAAGCTCAGAAAAGCAGGATGGAAATGCATATTAGATAAGAATCTATGGTCCTTTTATGAAAAATACTGAACTATTCAACTTCAAAATATCTGTTCCTAAGATACCAGTAGGGACACTTGTAGTTCTAATATTGGATAAAAGTAGTGGGAAATAAACTGGAAAGGAGGAATTAGGCAAAAGAGAAAGAAGAGATAGAGTTTTATTTTATTTTGTTTTATAAGAATTTTGTTTGTTTGCTATGAGTAAGAGTTATTGAGACAGATATCTACTAGCAACTAGAGATATATAAATAGAAGTTGAGAAAGAGGTTAGAGCTAAAAGTCTTGATTTGGAAGTCCTCAGCACAGGGGTTGGTTAAAGCCAACCCCTTATCAGAATGGATAAGATTTTCCTTTCTGAAGTAGAAAGAATAGAAAAAATAGACTCAGAGGGCATCAACTGCACCTTGGGGAAGGCAGAGAGAGAGGTAGAGGAAGGGGATAGCACGGTGGCACTGAAGGTAATGAAGTAGACAATGTTTCTCGTGATGGAAGAAGGTTCTGCGTTCACTTGCCTCATTTTTGAGGGCCAAGGAAGCATCATATAGTCGCACCAGTCCCTGAGGAGGACCTAGGAATGGAGTCCCAAGCTATCCATGGTCAAAAATTAATGAAGTGTGAGAAAAAAATATCTTTGCCCAAGACAGGAACCAAGTTGGGTCCGGGAAAATAAAAACTAGGAAAAGTTGTATGAGGGAGAACAACAAACCTAAATCTGAATCAAGTCACAGGAAAAGGTCAAATGAGAAATAAAGATGACCCTTCGAACAAAATTACAGACACTGGGCAGACTGGGGTCCTGACTTCACCAGAACCAAACATTACTTGGAAGGACTCAGGGATGCTCTACATTTCAGGTCTGACTAGCCGTTTGTGTGAACAGAGTTCTGAGGGCTTCACAGTATACCATACATAGTGGTTAAGAGCACCAAATATAGCATCATATAGACTTCCAGTCACATCCTGGATCTGTCACTTACAGCCCTGTGACTTTGGAATAATTACCTATTCTTTCTGAGACTCAGTTTCCTGATCTATAAAATGGAGATGGTAAGAGCGTATATGTCATAGGACTGTAGTAAGAACTTAATGAGATAATGTATGGGAAGCACTTAGCACAGTTCTAGCACATTAACAAATACTCAAGAAAGATATAAAATAGCCTAAGCCTTACTGATTACATTTTCCCACACTGAGGACCAAAATTCTTTCCAGTCGATTTGGGAGAAGCTATTGTAAATAAAGCTCTGTAATATGCTGAGCCATAACTTTCATTTTCCAATACTCATGTAGTGGCACACAAATGCACTGAATCCTAGGTTGGGGAAGACAACCTATCTTGCCTGGGCATCCTCTATAATAAGCAAAGAGGAACTACCTATCTTTTTTCTGGTAGGCTAGTGCTCTACAGTGAAAAATGCAATGATAAATAGGGCATCTAAGAAGTTACAAATTTCCCCAGCAATGTTATTATAGCAATGTTATTACTCCAGAAAGCATGGGAGCCAAAATGAAAATCAGACCTGTCATGGCTAGTCACAAATTCTCAGAAGTAAGAAGGTAATTCTGGGACCCTAGACTTAAATTTGGACAACAAATTTGCTTATATACTAGCTTTATGAAAAGATATGAGGAAGAATAACTAATCCCACTCTACAAAAGGAGAAACAGAGGCTTAATGAGATTAGGTGGCATGCCCAAAGACACACAGTGTAGCTGGGTATTTGTAAAGCTTTCTAGAGACCCAGCATATTTTGAACACCTTGCTATGTTTGGAAGATCCTCTAAGTTGTATCTCATATCGAGGTAGAACCTAGAGAAATCACTACCCCAACCCCCTTAGAAGGTAACACATGGACATGTGTTCTAGACTCCATGTGTGACTAAGATTCAGAAGTAAGAAACTTTATAAAGGAGGAATTCATGATTCATTTCTGTGGGTGACAGAAAAGGTGTCCAGATTTGGGGGTTGGGAACAACTGGAAGGCCAAGTTTCTGGTGCAGAAGTGGCACTGGTGCTGGGGAAAGTGCCTGTGTGTTGCTGAGGTGTAGTTTTGGACATGGTTCCTGGGAACTTAACCTCAGCCCTGTTTCTCCAGTCAGGCCAATGAATCTATGAGCTTCCGGATAACATTTTAACAAACTTTTTCCGCTTAGCCAGCCATAGTCAGCTTCTGGTGCACGCTTCTAAGAACCTTGATGGAGTGAGTCAGTAGTTGAACTATAAAAGTTATATTACTTTCAACATAAGATATTTCTTCTAAAAGAGCTTATCTGTTTATGGTCTTAATGATAATTCTTAGTTCATCAGAATAGACCATACCCCAACAATTCCAAATAAAACAAGAATTTATTATAATTCACTTTGCATTGCAAAGGCTATCCTATGGCTATGAGTGAACCGTGCCAAAGAAGTCAGCCAGTTTTGTCCAAAAATCAGTCAACTCACCAGGGGAAAAAAATTCAGTCAAAATAAGTTAATTTTTTCACAGTGTATGACCAATATATTCTCCTGATAAATTGAATTTTTCTCTTTTTCAACCAACAGCAGCACTAAGAAAAGACATAGCTTTAAAAATTATTTCCTCACTATAAATGTAATATCCTCAGTATGTAAAAATGTATAGAGTTATGGGCAATAAACTTTTCCCTGAGAAAGGGAAATTGAGCAGATACCTTCCTTCTGTCAACACCATATTGGATTGCTGGGTAAAATAAATAGCATCTCAGTGATACCATTTGAAAACACTAAGCAACTTAACTCTAGCCACTCCACTACTATCTCCCTAAATTCTCCAACAATTTTCCCTAAAGAAAAAAAAAGAGAGAAAGAAAACACCATCTGGTAGTTTTTAGGACTATTTGGAAATTTTTGACATTTACACCATCATCATGTCAAGGAAGTCCAAGACACTTTGTCTGGAAACCGCACCACTAGAGAGTCCCTTTACACATAGTGGGTCCACTTCCTCAGTTTAGCATTATCTAGACATCATCTTCCAACATTTCCCCGAGCCGTAAATGGTTATGCTTGTTTTGCTTCCCAGAACTGGGCCTCCTGAGTAGCTTACCAACACCCAATTTATCCCAGACCCCTACACAAACCCCATGTTCTGCATACACCAAGACCACTCTCAGCATCACCTTCTCCCTTACCAAAGAGGATTTAAAGCCTTCCCCAAAAACCTGTCTTTTGAACATTTTTGATCCTTCTTTAAATATCATCTAAAATTAAAAATACCAACATGGAACAATGTACTGCTTGGTCTTCAAACTACACAGTTTCCACTAATACCTCTATTGAAAATTATTAAGTAACAAAAGACAACTGGTATACCTGGACCCCAGCGCCAACACCATGCTGAATGGATTAGGGAAAGTCTCTTTGTTTCTCTGGACTTCGTTTGCTCAGTTGTGGAAAAATGATGTTAAACTAAGGTCTAAATATTTGTTTTTATAGTACATTTATTTACTACAAAATTATGCATTTTGTTTATATTTAACTCTATCTCAATCTAAGATAAATGGTTATATTCATCTCTGAAAGAGTATAGGTATTAATTCTGCATATTCACAGGTCAAGCAGTTCAAGGTGATCTAGATTTCTAGAAGTTTGTCCCATGATCCTATAGCATGAAGAAGCAAGAACTGAAGTCCTCCATTTCTGGATACCAAAGTAGAACCAAAGATCCCAGAATTTTTGATCTTTGACAATGCGCTGGCTACAAACAGGCATAACCGGATTTCTGTCCTGAGTTTTTCAAAGGTGTAACAGACTATTTACAACTCTTTCAAGTAAAACTTCACAGTCATTACCATCGGCCTCTCTTGTGAATATATCTGGGTTTGTAGACAGCACAGGAAATAATGACATTCACTCCTCACATTGATCCAGCTGCTAGAGCAAGAAGAATCAATACACATTACTGCAACGATTAGCTGAATTATCCATTCGAAGAAATCAGCTTCTATTTAGGCTGACGAACAAAATATCTCTAAATCTTCAAAAGAAGTTTGAGGGCTGGGGAGAATATTTAAGTCACAAAGAAAGTCAACATTGGGGAAATTAGATGGAAAAAGCAAAAGTCTTAAAAGTAGGGCAACCAAGTAATTTGAAAGGTTCAAGGGCCTATTCTTTCTGCCACGGCAGCCGCCCGAGTGGATGTGATGATCTCTAGGTAGAACAACATCACAGCATAATATGGGCTCTCAGATAGGAGCTGCTTGTTCTTCCAAACTGCCACCAAGTGAGAATATAAGCATCACTCTTATTTCCACTGTTACTTCCAGAATATTCTTCTTCCACCCTTATGCAAAAGTCTCTCAAGTCATTCATTTCTTCCCTTAATGAAGACCACTGTCCTAGTTTCCCACCACACTCCTGATCATGGCCTCACGTTCACTGAGAATTTTAACTTCTGATTATAGTTTTCCTCCCTACTCCTAATACTACCACCATTCTGGTAGATCCCCAAATTGGTATGGACAACCTATACAGGTCGAGCTCAGACAGTTCCTTGATTTCCTCTGTACCAGTGACCTTTATCTCATCTCCACAGTAAAACTCAACCCCATGGCCAACACTGGACCTTCCTGGTCAGCATGCAGAACTGCTCTACCTCAAATCAGACTCCATTATTCCATTTGCCGACCAAAACTTCTACTCAACTATAGATCAGTTACCATCGTATTCCCCCCCACACACCCATTTTTCAACTTTACCACTATCTGTAGTATCTTGAGCCGTCTAATTTTTCCCAAATAATCACCAGTTCCTAGATTCACAGCATATCCTACATATCCTGGATCCCCATGGGCATAGTCACTCCTGAGAGTCACACAGTTAGCAGGCTTACTGTCTTGATTTGCTGCCTTATCTCACCCTGGATCAATCTAATCCTCTGCTTTTACTCTCAAGTATTTAGGAGCTTGATTCTGAAATGCAAAATTAAGAATTTAGCTTTGTAACTACTAGAACATTAAATAAACCACTGAATTTTGAGACACTGGATCATAGAAAGAATCTAGTTCAAGTCCCCCTCAATTTATAGATGAGGCAACAGAAACTCAAGGAGGTGAAATAAGTGATAAAGGTTACAGAGCTCATTAAGCAGCAAGGTTGGAACAGAATCCCAGGGTTCCTGGCCTCCTGGCTCCAAGCTTAAAGCTCTTTCCTTTATGCCACATCACCTCCCCTGGCTGGTCAACCACTGACAGTTGTCAAGCAGGAGCTTGAATAAAGGGCATTTTACTGTCTGAGTTTGGGAAGCTACACCATATAAACATCCTTTAAGACATTAGAATACATTCTCTGTGTTTTCTTTCATTTTGTTTTATCAATCATTCCTTTGTCTACCTGGGGAAAATAACCCTTAAATACCAACAATACAGTGATTATAAATAATCTATAAGAATCAATAAACCTACAAATTAGCACTGAATTCTAAAGCTAATTCCCTATTTCAAAAGTTCTCAATCCCAATGGACATCAGTATCGCCAGGGGAGATTTTTTTTTTAACAAATAGAGATTTGGATTCTTCTACTGTCATCCAATATAAACAATGGGACACGTTATATGTGCAAATTCTGATCTTAAAAATATCTCCAGCAGCACAGTGTTTCCATTATTTAATTTGTATATTATATAGAGCAGTTCCTTTGCAACCACAGGGGATTCGTTCCAGGACCCCCTGGAACGAATAACAAAATTCACAGATGCTTAAAATGCTTAGATAAAATAGCATAGCATTTGCATATAACCTACTCACATCCTCCCATATACTTTTTTTTTCAGCACGTTACTTCATTCATTTACAGTAAATCTTAGAGACTGTTCCATATCATTACCAAAAAAAAAAACCCACTCTTTTCATTCTTTTTATTTATTTTTCTTAACATCTTTATTGGAGTGTAATTGCTTTACAATGGTGTGTTAGTTTCTGCTTTATAACAAAGTGAATCAGTTATACATATACATATGTTCCCATATCTCTTCCCTCTTGCGTCTCCCTCCCTCCCACCCTCCCTATCTCACCCCTCTAGGTGGTCACAAAGCACCGAGCTAATCTCCCTGTGCTATGCAGCTGCTTCCAACTAGCTATGTATTTTACATATGGTAGTGTATATATGCCCAGGCCACTCTCTCACTTTGTCCCAGCTTACCCTTCCCCGTCCCCGTGTCCTCAAGCCCATTCATTAGTAGGTCTGTGTCGTTATTCCCGTCTTGCCCCTAGGTTCTTCATGACCTTTTTTTTTACTTAGATTCCATATATATGTGTTAGCATACGGCATTTGTTTTTCCCTTTCTGGCTTACTTCACTCTGTATGACAGACTCTAGGTCCATTCACCTCACTACAAAAAACTCAATTTCGTTTCTTTTTATGGCTGAGTAATATTCCATTGTATATATGTGCCACATCTTCTTTATCGATTCATCTGTTGATGTACACTTAGGTTGCTTCCATCTCCTGGTTATTGTAAACAGAGCTGCAATGAAAATTGTGATACATGATTTTTTTGAATTATGGTTTTCTCAGGGTATGTGCCCAGTAGTGGGATTGCAGGGTCGTATGGTAGTTCTATTTTTACTTTTTTAAGGAACCTCCATATTGTGCTCCATAGTGGCTGTATCAATTTACATTCACACCAGCAGTGCAAGAGGGTTCCCTTTTCTCCACACCCTCTCCACCATTTATTGTTTGTAGATTTTTTTATAATGGCCATTCTGACCAGTGTGAGATGATATCTCACTGTAGTTTTGATTTGCATTTCTCTAATGTTTAATGACGTTGAGCATTCTTTAATGTGTTTGTTGGCAATCTGTATATCTTCTTTGGAGAAATGTCTATTTAGGTCTTCTGCCCATTTTTGAATTGGTTTGTTTGTTTTTTGATATTGAGCTGCATGAGCTGCTCGTAAATTTTGGAAGTTAATCCTTTGTCAGTTGCTTCATTTGCAAATATTTCCTCCCATTCTGATGGCTGTCTTTTCATCTTGCTTATGGTTTCCTTTGCAGTGCAAAAGCATTTAAGTTTCATTATGTCGCATTTATTTTTGTTTTTATTTCCATTTCTCTAGGAGGTGGGTCAAAAAGGATCTTGCTGTGATTTATGTCATAGAGTGTCCTGCCTATGTTTTCCTCTAAGAGTTTTATAGTGTCTGGCCTTCCATTTAGGTCTTTAATCCATTTAGAGTCTATTTTTGTATATGGTGTTACGGAGTGTTCCAATTTCATTCTTTTACATGAAACTGTCCAGTTTTCCCAGCACCACTTATTGAAGAGGCTGTCCTTTCTCCACTGTATATTCTTGCCTACTTTATCAAAGATAAGGTGACCATATGTGCATGGGTTTAGCTCTGGGCTTTCTATCCTGTTCCATTGATCTATATTTCTGTTTTTGTGCCAGTACCATACTGTCTTGATTACTGTAGTTTTGTAGTATAGTATGAAGTCAGGCAGCCTGATTCGTCCAGCTCCATTTTTCCTTCTCAAGATTGCTTTGGGTATTCAGGGTCTTTTGTGTTTCCATACAAATTGTGAGATTTTTTGTTCTAGTTCTGTGAAATATGCCAGTGGTAATTTGATAGGGATTGCATTAAATCTGTCGATTGCTTTGGGTAGTATAGTCATTTTCACAATGTTGATTCTTCCAATCCAAGAACATGGTATATCTCTCCATCTGTTTGTATCATCTTTAATTTCTTTCATCAGTGTCTTATAGTTTTCTGCATACAGGTCTTTTGTCTCCTTAGGTAGGTTTATTCCTAGGTATTTTATTCTTTTTGTTGCAATGGTAAATGGGAGTGTTTTCTTAATTTCACTTTCAGATTTTTCATCATTAGTGTATAGGAATGCAAGAGATTTCTGTGCATTAATTTTGTATCCTGCAACTTTACCAAATTCATTGATTAGTTTTCTGGTAGCATCTTTAAGATTCTCTATGTATAGTATCATGTTATCTGCAAACAGTGACAGCTTCACTTCTTTTCTGATTTGGATTCCTTTATTTCTTTTTATTCTCTTATTGCTGTGGCTAAAACTTCCAAAACTATGTTGAATAATAGTGGTGAGAGTGGGCAACCTTGTCTTGTTCCTGATCTTAGTGGAAATGCTTTCAGTTTTTCACCATTAAGGATGATGCTGGCTGTGGGTTTGTCATATATGGCCTTTAGGATGTTGAGGTAATTTCCCTCTATGCCTACTTTCTGGAGGGTTTTTATCATAAATGGGAATTGAATTTTGTCAAACGCTTTTTCTGCATCTATTGAGATGATCATATGGATTTTCTCCTTCAATTTGTTAATATATTGTATCACATTGATTGATTTGCATATATTGAAGAATCCTTCCATTCCTGGGATAAACCCCACTTGATCATGGTATATGATCCTTTTAATGTGCTGTTGTATTCTGTTTGCTAGTATTTTGTTGAGGATTTTTGCATCTATGTTCATCAGTGATATTGGCCTGTAGTTTTCTTTCTTTGTGACATCTTTGTCTAGTTTTGGTATGAGGATGATTGTGGCCTTGTAGAATGAGTTTGGGAGTGTTCCTCCCTCTGCTATACTTTGGAAGAGTTTGAGAAGGATAGGTGTTAGCTCTTCTCTAAATATTTGATAGAATTCACCTGTAAGCTGTCTGGTCCTGGGCTTTTGTTTGTTGGAAGATTTTTAATCACAGTTTCAATTTCAGTGCTTGTGATTGATCTGCTCATATTTTCTATTTCGTCCGGGTTCAGTCTTGGAAGTTTGTACTTTTCTAAGGATTTGTCCATTTCTCCCAGGTTGTCCATTTTATTGGCATAAAGTTGCTTGTAGTAATCTCTCATGATCCTTTGTATTTCTGGAGTGTCAGTTGTTACTTCTCCTTTTTCATTTCTAATTCTGTTGATTTGAGTCTTCTCCCTGTTTCTCTTGATGAGTCCGGCTAATTTTGTTTATCTTCTCAAAGAAACAGCTTTTAGTTTTATTGATCTTTGCTATTGTTTCCTTCATTACCTTTTCACTTATTTCTGATCTGATCTTTATAATTTCTTTCCTTCTGCTAACTTTGGAGGCTTTTTGTTTTTTTTCTAATTGCTTTAGGTGTAAGGTTAGGTTGTTTATTTGAGATGTTTCTTGTTTTTTGAGGTAGGATTGTATTGCTATAAACTTGTCTCTTAGAACTGCTTTTGCTGCATCCCATACTTTATATGTCATCATATTTTCATTTTCATTTCTTCTAGGTATTTTTTGATTTCCTCTTGGATTTCTTCAGTGATCTCTTGGTAATATTGTTTAGCCTCTATGTGTTTGTATTCTTTACAGTTTTTTTCCCTATAATTGATATCTAATCTTATAGCGTTGCGGTTGGAAAAGAAACTTGATCCGATTTCTATTTTCTTAAATTTACTAAGGCTTGATTTGTGACCCAAGATATGATCTATCCTGGAGAATGTTCCATGAGCAGTTGAAAAGAATGTGTATTCTGTTGTTTTTGGATGGAATGTCCTATAAATATAAATTAAGTCCATCTTGTTTAATGTACCATTTAAAGCTTGTGTTTCCTTATTTATTTTCATTTTGGATCATCTGTCCATTGGTGAAAGTGGGGTGTTAAAGTCCCCTACTATGATTGTGTTACTGTCGACTTCCCCTTTTATGGCTGTTATAATTTGCCTTATGTATTGAGGTGATCCTATGTTGGATGCCTAAATATTTACAATTGTTATATCATCTTCTTGGATTGATCCCTTGATCATTATGTAGTGTCCTTCTTTGTCTCTTGTAATAGTCTTTGTTTTAAAGTCTATTTTGTCTGATATGAGAATTGCTATTCCAGCTTCCTTTTGATTTCCATTTGCATGGAATATCTTTTTCCATCCCCTCACTTTCAGTCTGTATGTGTCCCTAGGTCTGACATGGGTCTCTTGTCGACAGCATATATATGGGTCTTGTTTTTGTATCCATTCAGCCAGTCTATGTCTTTTGGTTGGAGCATTTAATTCATTTACATTTAAGGTAATTATTGATATGTATGCTCTTATTACCATTTTCTTAATTGTTTTGGGTTTATTTTGGTAGGTCTTTTCCTTCTTGGTGTTTCCTACCTAGAGAAGTTCTTTTTTTTTTTTTTTTTTTTTTTGCGGTATGTGGGCCTCTCACTGTTGTGGCCTCTCCTGTTGCAGAGCACAGGCTCTGGACGGGCAGGCCCAGCGGCCATGGCTCACAGGCCTAGCTGCTCCATGGCATTTGGGATCTTCCTGGACTGGGGCACAAACCCATGTCCCCTGCATCGGCAGGCAGACTCTCAACCACTGCACCACCAGGGAAGCCCGAAAAGTTCTTTTAACATTTGTTGTAAAGCTGGTTTGGTGGTGCTGAATTCTCTTAGCTTTTGCTTGTCTGTAAAGGTTTTAATTTCTCCATCAAATCTGAATGAGATCCTTGCTGGGTAGAGTAATCTTGGTTGTGGCTTTTTCCCTTTCATCACTTTAAATATGTCCTGCCACTCCCTTCTGGCTTGGAAAGTTTCTGCTGAAAGATCAGCTGTTAACCTTATGGGGATTCCCTTTTATGTTATTTGTTGTTTTTCCCTTGCTGCTTTTAATATTTTTTCTTTGTATTTAATTTTTGATAGTTTGATTAATGTGTGTCTTGGCATGTTTCTCCATGGATTTATCCTGTATGGAATTCTTTGTGCTTCCTGGATTTGATTAACTATTTCCTTTCTCATATTAGGGAAGTTTTCAACTATAATCTCTTCAAATATTTTCTCAGTCCCTTTCTTTTACTCTTCTTCTTCTGGGACCCCTATAATTCGAATGTTGGTGCATTTAATGTTGCCCCAGAGGTCTCTGAGACTGTCCTCAATTCTTTTCATTTTTTTTTCTTTATTCTGCTCTGTGGTAGTTATTTCCACTATTTTATCTTCCAGGTCAGTTATCCGTTCTTCTGCCTTAGTTATTCTGCTATTAATCCCTTCTAGAGAATTTTTAATTTCATTTACTGTGTGTTCATCATTGTTTGTTTGCTCTTTAGTTCTTGTAGGTCCTTGTTAAACTTTTCTTGTATTTTCTCCATTTTATTTCCAAGATTTTGGATCATCTTTACTTTCTTTTTTCTGAATGCTTTTTCAGGTAGACTGCCTATTTCCTCTTCATTTGTTAGGTCTGGTGGGTTTTTACATTGCTCCTTCATCTGCTGTGTGTTTCTCTGTCTTCTCATTTTGCTTAACTTACGGTGTTTGGGGTCTCCTTTTCACAGGCTGCAGGTTCGTAGTTCCCCTTGTTTTTTGTGTCTGCCCCCAGTGGCTAAGGTTTGTTCAGTGAGTTTTGTAGGCTTCCTGGTACAGGGGACTAGTGTCTGTGTTCTGGTGGATGAGGCTGGATCTTGTCTTTCTGGTGGGCAGGTCCACGTCTGGTGGTGTGTTTTGGGGTGTCTGTGACCTTATTATGATTTGAGGTAGCCTCTCTGCTAATGGTTGGGGTTGTGTTCCTGTCTTGCTAGTTGTTTGGCATAGGGTGTCCAGCACCGGAGCTTGCTGGTCGTTGAGTGGAGCTGGGTCTTGGCATTGAGATGGAGATCTCTGGGAGGTTTTTGCCATTTGATATTATTTGACTGGGAGGTCTCTTGTGGACCAAGTCCTGAACTTGGGTCTCCTACCTGAGAGGCACAGCCCTGACGCCTGACTGCAGCACCAATAGCCTGTCATCCACATGGCTCAGAATAAAAGGGAGAGAGAGAGAAAGAAAGGAAGAAAGGAAGGAAGGAAGGAAGGAAGGAAGGAAGGAAGGAAGGAAGGAAGGAAGGAAGGAAGGAAGGAAGGAAGGAAGTTATTAAAATAAAAAAATTATTAAAAAAATTTTTTTAAGTAATTAAAAAAAAAGAAAGAAGAGAGCAGCCAAACCAAAAAAACAAATCCACCAATGATAACAAGTGCTAAAAACTATCCTTAAAAAAAAAAAAAGACAGACAGAACCCTAGGACAAATGGTAAAAGCAAAGCTATACAGACGAAATCACACACAGAAGCATACACATACACACTCACAAAAAAAGAACAAGAAAAATATATATATATATTGTTGCTCCCAAAGTCCACCTCCTCAATTTGGGATGATTCGTTGTCTACTCAGGTATTCCAGAGATGCAGGGTACATCAAGGTGATTGTGGAGTTTTAATCCGCTGCTCCTGAGGCTGCCGAGAGAGACTTCTCTTTCTCTTCTTTGTTCACAAAGCTCCTGGGGTTCAGCTTTGGATTTGGACCCATCTGTGCGTGTAGGTCACCTGAGGGCGTCTGTTCTTCACTCAGACAAGACGGGGTTAAAGAAGCCGCTGCTTTGGGAGCTCTGGCTCACTCATGAGGGGAGAGGGAGGGGCACGGAGTTCGGGGCGAGCCTGCCGTGGTAGAGGCCGGCGTGACGTTGCACCAGCCTGAGGCGCGCCGTGCGTTCTCCCGGGTAAGTTGTCCCTGGATCCCGGGACCCTGGCAGTGGCAGGCTGCACAGGTTCCCCAGAAGGGGTGTGGATAGTGACCTGTGCTCGCACACAGGCTTCTTGGTGGCGGCAGCAGCAGCCTTACTGTCTCATGCTCGTCTCTGGAGCTCCTTTAAGCGGCGCTCTTAATCTCCTCTCCTCGCGCACCAGGAAACAAAGAGGGAAGAAAAAGTCTCTTGCCTCTTTGGCAGCTCCAGACTTTTCCCGGACTCCCTCACGGCTAGCTGTGGTGCACTAACCCCTTCAGGCTGTGTTCACGCAGCCAACCCCAGTCCTCTCCCTGCGATCCGATGGAAGCCGGAGCCTCAGCTCCCAGCCCCGCCCGTGCCGGCGGGTGAGCAGACAAGCCTCTCCGGCTGGTGAGTGCTAATCAGCACCAATCCCCTGTGCGGCAATCTCTCTGCTTTGCCCTCCGCACCCCTGTTGCTGCGCTCTCCTCCGTGGCTCCGAAGCTTCCGCCCTCCGCCACTCGCAGGCTCCGCCCGCGAAGGGGCTTCCTAGTGTGTGGAAACCTTTCCTCCTTCACAGCTCCCTCCCACTGGTGCAGGCCCCGTCCCTATTCTTTTGTCCGTGTTTTTTTTTTCTTTTGCCCTACCCACGTATGTGGGTAGTTTCTTGCCTTTTAGGAGGTCTGAGGTCTTCTGCCAGTGATCAGTAGGTGTTCTGTAGGAGTGTTCTACATGTAGATGTCTTTCTGATGTATTTGTGGGGAGGAAGGTGATCTCCACGTCTTACTCTTCAGCCTTCTTGAAGGTCCTCCCTCTCATACTTTAAGTCACCTCCAGATTACTTATAATACCTAACACAATGTAAATGTTATGTAAATTGTTGTAAATACAATGTAAATGTTATGTAAATAGCTGCCACCACAAGGCAAATTCAAGTTTTACTTTTTGGAATTTTCTGGAAATTTTTTTTTTTTCAAATATCCTTCATCTTTGGTAGGTTGAATCTGCAGATGTGAAACTTGTGGATACCAAGAACCAACTGTATATATTAAAATTATTATTTGTAAATTCTTAAGAAAAAGTGAGATAAAAAATTCTGAGACATTCCCCTCTCCAGATCTAAACATCAGAAGTTCTGGTAGTAAGGCCAAGTTATCAGGAAATTTTTTAAATTTTCCCAGGGAATTCTGTTGCCCATCTTGGTTGAGAATATTTTATCTCATGTAGTAACAGCCTTAAAGAATGAAGTGGGTAGGATCTTTTGGGATCCTATTTCTTAAAAAAACAACAAAATCTAGAAACTTAAGCTGAAGATTCCCAAACTGGGCATGTAGAGAAATCAACCTAGGTCCAAAGCTCACACCTACTGTTACTCAGGTGTATAATTCAACCATACAGAAAGCTTATTATAGATTGTGATGTCATTATATGTAATGTTAGTGGCCTCATACAACATCTTCCTATGGTTTTCTTTATATTGCATTTTTGTGTGACTTTATCTGTATGACATTGGGTATGTCAAAACTGCCCTGAGATATTATTTCCTCATCTGTAAAAATGAAAATCTTGAATTACTCTTAGTCTGAAGATCTGTGGTCACTCCCAGCTGCTCTTTCCTCATATGCCCTCAAAAGACTCCCTCCTGGCCCGAGTTCTGGTAAGACAGATCAGTTAAAACCATATTTTACATATACAAGACCAAATTGAAATACAAGTATTAATATTAGTGTTTAGCACTTACAATAGGCCAAACACTGTGCTAAGTATTTTAAAATATTATATTACAGTTAATCCTTTCAAGTCCTTACAGAGGCAGAGACCGTTACTGACCACATTTACAGATGAGGAATTAGATTTAAAGAGGTTAGATAGTTTTCCCAAAATGGCAAAGTCAGTGGCAGAACCAAGATTCAAACCATATCTGGCTGATTCCAGAGCCCTCTCTTCAGTTCTATTCCTCTTCATGTTTAGAAACTCAAATAATTAGATATTCCAGTGAGGACTGCCTCATGACCACATTATTAGGAATTTGAATAACTGGATTTTGAATCAATAAGTTATGACTCTCTTTTGTTTTTACAGAACCTTAACCCTTTGAGCCTTACAGAGACCACTGTTTTCCATTACAGAAACATGCTCACACACACACACACACACACACACACACACACACACACACACACTCTCTCCAAAGAGCCAATGGATACAGTTTCTGAATATTTCGGCAGGATGCGGTCTCTTAAAGAATGCCTACTCCAACTCTTTTTTACATATAGATGGTGAAACTGAGGCTCAGAGTCGTGCCTAAGGTCACAAATCTAGTTAGAGGCAGAGCTGGGATCCCTCTCTACTATTCATGCTGCTTCTAACAGTTAGGCATTACCAAGTTCTTTACAGCCACAAATGATTTTTTAGTACACTCATCAGTTTTTTAAAGACACTGGTAAAATCCCATTAGTGTATTTATGTGCAACAAAGCTGTTTCTATGTAGCAGAGAATAGTTCAAAATCATGCTACTTTGTCCTTCAAAGTCACATACAACCTTAAGAGTGCATGAAATTCTGAAGATGAATTTTTTTTTCTGGTGTCTCCATGTGGGAAAAGCCTGGTTGTGTTGGTTTTCTTTTTTTGCGGTACACAGGCCTCTCACTGTTGTGGCCTTTCCCGTTGCGGAGCACAGCCTCCGGATGCGCAGGCTCAGCGGCCATGGCTCACGGGCCCAGCCACTCCGCGGCATGTGGGATCTTCCCGGACCGGGGCACGAACCCGCGTCCCCTGCATCAGCAGGCGGACTCTCAAGCACTGCGCCACCAGGGAAGCCCCTGGTTGTACATTTTTGTGTGTGTTGTTTCTTTTGAAATTATCTAATCAGACCAAACTATATGCAGCTTTTGGTTCTTTTATATGTAAGTCAGTTGCTCTTTGCTAACCATTCCTTCTTCTGAACTATCCAGATTCCTTTTGTCATAAGGCTATAGAGCACTGAGTCTTGTTCCCAAGTGACAGTTTAAGGAGATGCCCAATGCACAGAGTCAGTCCTCATCGTGGCTATGTCTGAAAATGTACCATGCATATTTCCTGTTCAAAAGACAAGATATCTACAGTTCATTCACTGAGCATACTTCAGCACCTCCTGGAGACATTGTAAAAATTAGGTGCTGGAAGCAAAGAGATGAGCAAAGCAGAGGTCGCGCCTTCAAAGAACTCATAGTGTGCCAAATAAAACGGGTGTACACAGACAATGCAATAGAATTTGATAAGCCCTGTGACAGAGATAAATTCAGGATGTGTGGGATCTCACAGAAGGGGCATTTAACTGTGCTTCCAAATGGATATGAGACATGAGGTAGGTCCTGAAGGATGAACAAGAATTCTCTAAAAAGAGTAGATGAAGAAGGAATAGGGAAGAGCATATGAAAGGACATGAAGCAGAGGAGAACATGAAAAATATTTAGGAAAGTGGAATCAGCGAAACATGGAGCTGAAAGGTGGACAGTGTCTTTGTCATAAGGGGCTTTTTATCCTATGGACCTTGGGAAGCCTACTGACCATTCCATTCATTGATAACTTGTACTCTTCCAATTGTCTTCTCCATCTCAAAGTCCTGTTATCTTCTGGAAAAACTTCTATATCCAACCCATTAGGCTTCTCTTTACTTAGTCTTTACTCAACTCTAATGACATCTATGTCTTTGCTTCATCTTTGTGCCAGAAGGAGTCTTCACTCTTCCTTACTAGTGTCTCAAAAAAAAAAGGGTGGCGGTTATCCTTCCTTTGTACAGCACCATTTTTTCAACCTGTGCTTTTAGGCCCATCCTCTCCCTGCATCTTTGAGTCATTGCCCATAAACTGTCCTCTCTCCCTCTTCTTTTTCCAGGTCAACATGTTAGTTTGAACACTTTGCTATGTACCCTCTCCATTCATTTATTCAGTATGTCATGCTTATTACCAAAATCTGCACTATGCATTAGGACCTCAAAAGATGAATACAAAGCAGATGCAGTCCTCAAGGAGCTCAGCCCAACAAAGAAAAGAGACATAAAAACAGATAAAAGTAAATGTAATTAATTTAGCCCACACAGTACAGTATGTGACACAGTTCAACAGAATCATCCTGAATGTCTGCAATTAGTGCAGGGTTTATCTGTATTATCCATGAAGTGCCAAGAGGATCTGTCTTTATTCTTTTTTAATCCAAGAAGGAAGCAACTCTGCCCACTGAATAATATTTACAGTGATCCACCTACAGGCATTGAGAATACCATTTGTAGCATTCCAAATCTGCTCCTACTTCTTTCTTCCCCAACTCAGTTAATGATACTGGCTTTTCAAACCAAAAATCTGGGAGTCATCCTGGATACCTACATCATCACCTGTGTCTAATCCATCAAGTCTTAGTCTTTGAACCATACCTTAAATCCATCTGCTTTTAGCCACCTCTATCATCAACCTTCATGATATCTCATCTGGACACTGCAATTACTACCAAACTGGTGTTTGCACTTCCACTGACGCTGCCCTCAGCTCACCAATCAAAACAATATCTTTAATTGTAAATATCATGCCGGAATTCCACTTTAAAACTCTAAGTGGTTCTTATTTCTTTCATAAACTTAATATGATATGGCCAAAATGCCTGAGGAATCTTTCCTTTCTCTGCTTATCAAATATGAAATACACAACACCTCCCTTGCTCACCATGCTCTGACCCACTTGCCCTTCCTTAAGAGCACCAAATCAGTTCACACCTCAGAGCACTGACACAGGCAGATCCAACTGCCTAGAATGCTTTTCAACACAATCTTCACCCAGCTAATTCCTACTTATCCTTCAGAGTTCAGTTTCAATGTCACTTTGTAGGGAGCCCTCAACAACTCACAAATCTGGATCATATCTCCCCTCCATCTCCTACAGCATCCTAGCCTTTTCCCTCAGATTTCAGAGCACAGTATGTAGTCAGACATGTATCTGTGTAAATATTTATTTAATATCTCTTTTCCCCAATAGACTGGATGCTCCATGTGAGCAAAGCCTACATGTGTATTCTTTACAACTATATAAGCAACATTTCACATAATGCCTGATACAGAATGGGTGTTCAATAAATATTTGTAAATGAATGAATGAATGAAAAAGAAAGCTAGGAAGGAAGAACAAAAAGAGAACTACAGTGATAATCACATTAGAGAGACAGGTATCACATTGTCATTCCAGAATCATTTTCAGTTCTCTGTAAGTTCTCCTCACCTTTCCTTTTTTTATCAGCTTTATTGAGATATAATTCACATACCATACAATTCACCCATTTAAAGTATACAATTCAACAGCCTTTTGTTTATTCACAGAGCTGTGTGAATAACCCTAACCTCACTCCACATCCTTTAACAGTCACTCCTGAAATCCTTCCCCTCAGCCCTAGGCAAACACTAATCTACTTTCTGTCTCTATAGAGTTACCTATTCTGGATATTTCACATCAATGGAATCATGAAGTATGTGGCCCCCTGTGTCTGGCTTCTTTCATTCACCATTAATACTTTCCAGGTTCAGCCATTCACACTACATGTTGTAGCATGTATCAATATTTCATTTCTTTTTACCTGCCAAATAATATGCCATTGTATGGTATACTACATTTTATCTATCCTTCATTAGTTGATGGACGTGGCTGTTTTTTCTAATGTGCGGAAACCAAGAGAGAGTCAAGGAAGCACTGGTGAACGCTATCTGGAGGTTCACTAGAGGCTGCAGAAAAAGAATTAGAAGTACTGTTAGAGCTCAGAATGACTAAGTAGATGAACTTTTCTGTATTTCATGGACTACAAATAGTCCTCTGACACTACCATTCCATCACTGAGCTCTTCTGTCTACTATTTAAACTAGTTTTTTTTTCTTTTTAATTGAAAAAAGAAACATATACATAGGGAAACAAGTGAAACAGAATCCAATGTATACAATAAAAGGTAAATCTCCTTCCTACTCCAAATCCACCCATTCCACTCCCTGTAGAACCACTATTAGAAGTTTCTTGGGTACCCATTAAAATATCTTCCATTTACAGGCAACAAACACACGGCTCTGCATCTTGCTTTGTAATGATAGAGATATTTCTATGTTAGCACAAATGTATTTATATCTTACTCTTTAATAGTGGTGTAATGTTCCATGGTATGAATCAGCCAGAATTTACTTAACTGATCTCCAATTGATAGTTACATTTTGGTATTGCTATTAGAAACAAGGCTACAGAAACATTTTTGTTCATAACTTCTTTGACCACTTATCTTAGGATAAATTTCTGGATGTGGAGTTACTAGGTCACAGGATATGTGTCCATCTTCAATTCTATTAGCATCCAACTGCTCTCCAAAATGGTTGCACCCATATTTCTCTCATCTACAATGTTCGAGGTTAACAGCTTCTTCACTCTTCAACACCAGATATTATCAAATGTCTAAATGTTGGCAATCAGGTAGGTATCTCCTTGCTTTTCTTTGCATATCTTTAACTGTAATGCTGAATATCTTTTATATCTGTATAACTCATTCATATTTCTTTCTCTATGAACTGCCTATTCTTAGCCTGTATTTCTAATAAGTTATTAGGTTTTTTTTTCCCCCATATTAAATCATCTACTGCTGCTTTGGTTTAAAATGACTGTTATAGAAAATAATATCTTTTCTTTCTCAAGAAATATAAGAACACTTGAGAGTTTAAGCTATTCCCCATAGATTTATAAAGCCAAGATTATTTTATAAGTCACATATTCTGTTTTTACCACTGCAAGGAAAGCCACAAAAGAAATCTCATATTTTTACATTTATGGGGTTGTTTCAAATTTCATAAGCCTGATTAGAGTATGGAAAAACTTTCAACACCTACTAGATAAATATTTAATATTAAGGTAGACTCCCTTGAATTTTCACTACCTCTTTATTTCCCTTTTCTCTATTCTTTTGGCAAGAAGAATATTCTCCTTCTTTGATTCTTCTGTAATGAATTTCCCTTTTTATTTGACCATTTAGTCAATAAATTCTTAATCATCAAAGAGTTCTTGACTTAAGGTGGATACTCCAGAAATATTTACGGGAGTCTTGAACCAGTATATGGATACTGGCAGGCCTCCTTCAGAATGCTGTTTCATTCATATGTCTGCTACTCTGGGTAAGAACTTACAAGGATATCAAGTGATGCTCCCCCATTTTCTGATAATAAAATCATGGGTCCATTCCCATTTTATCCTCATTGTATACTATATAGATGCTTCAGAAAAATCCATGACATTTTCTTGCACTTAGTTTATATGATATTTCCATATCTATCTATCATACTAGACTGGAAGCCCCCTGAAAGCCAATCTGTGTCTAATTCATATCTATGCTTATTGCCATCATAGACCCTAGCACATGCAAAGGCCTCTGTAAATACACTGAATGAATGAAGAAACAAAGTTGTATTAGCTATTCACTTACTACAAGTTAACACAAGAACAGAGGCAACCTTTCCCCCTTCACACTTCATTTGTGGAGCATTCCCCAATAGACCCTCTCCCCCAGAAGCAGGAAGATAATCAGGTCTTTCTGAAGATAATCAGGAAAAGCTTTTAAAGCCTAATCAACCATTGTAAGATCTCCCTCAGTGGTTATTATAAGCTAAATTACAGAAAATCCAAGCTTGAAATATTTTATAAGACAATTTAAAAGATTTAATAGGATACTGAATTTTCAAAACAAAACTGATCTCTTTCCCTGGTTGTATGATGTATTGTTCATCTTCAGCCCAAAAGACGTAATTGATTATATGAAAAATACATAACTAAAAGTGAAAGTTGTTAGAAACTAAGATCTCTAAGAAGCCAGGGTGACTTGGGCACATCTGTGCAGCTGTTTCTAGCTCCTTCCATCCTGAGATGGTCATATTTTTGCTTTCTTAGTACAGGAAAGCCTCTGGCCGGAAGGGCATCAGTACGCAGCTCAGCATCAGGAGAGAAGTCTCCTAGAGATGCAGGAGCAGGCTTCATTCCCACCTTGAATCGTTTTCTTCTATAACTGCAGCTTCTATAAGCTGGAAAAGGCAGAGAAAGGGAGGAGATCTTCAAGACGGTGGAGGAGTAAGATGTGGAGTTCACCTTCCTCCCCACAGATACATCAGAAATACATCTACACGTGGAACAACTCCTACAGAACACCTACTGAACGCTGGCAGAAGACCTCAGACCTCCCAAAAGGCAAGAAACTCCCCACGTACCTCGGTAGGGCAAAAGAAAAAAAAGAAAAAACAGAGACAAAAGAATAGGGACGGCACCTGCACCAGTGGGAGGGAGCTGTGAAGGAGGAAATTTTCCACACACTAGGAAGTCCCTTCACAGGTGGAGATGAGGGGTTGGCGGGGGGGGGGGGGGGGGGGGGCGGGGGGAAGCATTTGAGCCATGGATGAGAGCACAGCAACAGGGGTCCAGAGGGCAAAGTGGAGAGATTCCCGCACAGAGGATCGGTGCCAACCAGAACTCACCAGCCTGAGAGGCTTGTCTGCCCACCCGCCAGGATGGGCAGGGGCTGGGAGCTGAGGCGCAGGCCTCGGTCAGATGCCAGGGAGAGGACTGGAGTTGGCTGTGTGAACACAGCCTGAAGGGGGCTAGTGCACCACAGCTAGCTGGGAGGGAGTCCGGGAAAATGTCTGGACCTGCCAAAGAGGCAAGAGACCATTCTTTCAGGGTGCACAAGGAGAGGGGATTCAGAGCACCACCTAAACAAGCTCCAGAGATGGACACGAGCCACAGCTATCAGCTCAGACCCCAGAGATAGGCGTGAAATGCTAACGCTGCCACCAAAAATCCTTTGTGCGAGCACAGGTCACTACCCACACCTCTCCGGGAGCCTGTGCAGCACACCACTGCCAAGGTCCAGGGGTCCAGGGACAACCTCCCCAGGAGAACACAGAGAGCGCCTCAGGCTGTTGCAATGTCACGCCAGCCTCTGCCACCACAGGCTGAACCCGCATTCTAATTATAACTATCATACCTCTCCCTCTCCCAGCCTGAGTGAGCAAGAGAGGCCTAATCAGCCACTGCTTTAACCCCCTCTTGTCTGGGTGGGGAACAGATGCCCGAGGGCGGCTTACACGCAGAGGCAGGGCCAAAATAAAAGCTGAACACCAGGAGCTGTGCAAACAAAGAATACAAAGGGAAATTTCTCCATGCCGCCTCAGGAGCAGCAGATTAAATCTCCACAATCAACTTGAAACGTGCATCTGTGGAAAACTGAATAGACAATGAATGTTCCCAAAATTGAGGTGGTGGACTTTGGGAGCAACTGCAGGATTTGTTTTGTGCGCCTGATCTGTTTCTGGTTTTTATGTCTATCATAGTATAGTTTTTAGTGCTTGTTAGCATTGGTGGATTTGTTTATTGGTTTGGTTGCTCTCTTTTTTTTAATTTTTCTTTATTTTTAAAAAATTTTTTTTCTCTTTCTGTGAGTGTGTATGTTCCTTTGTGTGATTTTGTCTGAATACGTTTGCTTTTTATTTTTTTTTTGCGGTACGCGGGCCTCTCACTGTTGTGGCCTCTCCCGTTGCGGTGCAAAGGCTCCGGACGCGCAGGCTCAGCAGCCATGGCTCATGGGCCCAGCCACTCCGTGGCATGTGGGATCTTCCCAGACCAGGGCATGAACCCGTGTCCCCTGCATCGGCAGGCAGACTCTCAACCACTGCGCCACCAGGGAATCCCCAAATAGGTTTGCTTTTACCATTTGTCCTAGGGTTCTGAGAGTTGGTTTTCTTTTTTGTTGTTCTTGTTTGTTTCTTTACTGTTTATGAGTGTGTGTGTGTATGTTTCTTTGTGTGATTTTGTCTGTATTGTTTTGCTTTTACCATTTGGTTTGAGGTTTTATCTGTTCAGGTTTGTTTGTTTGTTTGTTTCCATTTTTTCTTCCGTTTCTTTGAAACATGTGGATGACAGGGTCTTAGTGCTCCAGGTGGGTGTCAGACCTGGGCTTCCGAGGTGGGAGAGCTGACTCAAGAACAGTAGACCTCCAAAGACCTCCCAGGTCCATGTAATATCAATCAGCGAGATCTCTCCCAGAGATCTCTATCTCAACACTAAGACCCAGCTCCACCCAATGACAAGCAAGCTCCAGTGCTGGATGCCCCATGCCAAACAACTAGCAAGACAAGAACATAGGGCTTCCCTGGTGGTGCAGTGGTTAAGAATCCGTCCGCCAATGCAGGGGCAACAGGTTCTAGCCCTGGTCCGGGAAGATCCCACATGCCACGGAGCAACTAAACATGTGCACCACAATTACTGAGCCTGCGTTCTAGAGCCCATGAGCCACAACTAATGAGCCCACATGCCACAACTACTGAAGCCCATGTGCCTAGACCCCATGCTCCACAACATCAGAACCCACCACAATGAGAAGCCCACGCACTGCAATGAAGACTAGCGTCTGCTCAGCACAACTAGAGAAAAGCCCACATGGAGCAACAAAGACCCAATGCAGTCATAAATAAATAAATACATACATACATACATAAAAATTAAAAAAAAAGACAGGAACACAATCCCACCCATTAGCAGAGAGGCTGCTTAAAGTCATACTAAGTTCATAGACACCCTAAAACACACCACTGGACATGGTCCTGCCCAACAGAGGGACAAGATACACTGCATACAGGATAAATCGAAGGAGAAACACAACAAGACACATATTAATCAAACTCTCAGAAACTGAATACACAGAAAAAATATTAAAAGCAGCAAGGGAAAAGCAACAAATAACATACAAGGGAATCCCCATAAGGTTAACAGCTGATCTTTCAGCAAAAACTCTGCAAGCCAGAAGGGAGTGGTAGGACATATTTAAAGTAATAAAAAGGAAAAACCTACAACCAAGATTACTCTACCCAGCAAGGATCTCATTCAGATTTGACAGAGAAATTAAAATCTTTACAGACAAGCAAAAGTTAAGAGAATTTAGCACCACCAAACCAGCTTTACAACAAATGCTAAATGAACTTCTCTAGGCAGTAACACAAGAGAAGGAAAAGACCTACCAAAACAAACCCAAAACAATTAAGAAACTGGTGACATACATATTGATAATTACCTTAAATGTAAATGGATTAAATGTTCCAACCAAAAGACACAGACTGGCTAAATGGATCCAAAAACAAGACAAGAGACCCAGTTCAGACCTAGGGACACATACAGACTGAAAGTGAGGGGATGGAAAAAAATATTCCATGCAAATGGAAATCAAAAAAAGCTGGAATAGCAATTCACATATCAGACAAAATAGACTTTAAAATAAAGACTATTACAAGAGACAAAGAAGGATTCCACATAATGATTAAGGGATCAATCCAAGAAGAAGATATAACAATTGTAAATATTTATGCATCCAACATAGGAGCACCTCAATACATAAGGCAAAAGATAACAGCCATAAAAGGGGAAATCGACAGTAACACAATCATAGTAGGGGACTTTAACACCCCACTTTCACCAATGGACAGATCATCCAAAATGAAAATAAATAAGGAAACACAAGCTTTAAGTGAAACATTAGACTTGATGGACTTAATAGATATTTATAGGACATTCCATCCAAAAACAAGACAATACATCTTCTTCTCAAGTGCTCATGGAACATTCTCCAGGATAGATCATATCCTGGGTCACAAATAAAGGCTTGGTAAATTTATGAAAATTTAAATCGTATCAAGTATCTTTTCCAACACAATGTTATGTGACTAGATATCAACGACAGGAAGAAAACTATAAAAAATACAAACACGTGGAGGCTAAACAATATGCTACTAAATAACCAAGAGTTCACTGAAGAAATCAAAGAGGAAATCAAAAAATACCTAGAAACAAATGACAATGAAAACACAGTGACCCATAACCTATGGGTTGCAGCAAAAGCAGTTCTAAGAGGGAACTTTATAGCAATACAATCCTACCTCAAGAAACAAGAAATATCTCAAATAAACAACATAACATTACACCTAAAGCAATCAGAGAAAGAACAACAACAACAAAAAATAAAACCCAAAATTAGCAGAAGGAAAGAAATCATAAAGATCAGATCACAAATAAATGAAAAAGAAATGAAGGAAACAACAGCAAAGAACAGTAAAACTAAAAGCTTGTTCTTTGAGAAGAGAAACAAAATTGATAAACCATTAGTCAGACTCATCAAGAGAAAAAGGGAGAAGACTCAAATCAATAGAATTAGAAATGAAAAAGGAGAAGTAACAACTGACACTCCAGAAATACAAAGGATCATGAGAGATTACTATAAGCAACTATATGCCAATAAAATGGACAACCTGGAAGAAATGGAAAAATTCTTAGAAAAGTACAAACTTCCAAGACTGAACCAGGAAGAAATAGAAAATATGAGCAGATCAATCACAAGCACTAAAATTGAAACTGTGATTAAAAGTCCTCCAACAAATAAAAGCCCAGGACCAGATGGCTTACAGGTGAATTCTATCAAACATTTAGAGAAGAGCTAACACTGATCCTTCTCAAACTCTTCCAAAATATAGCAGAGGGAGGAACACTCCCAAACTCATTCTATGAGACCATCATCACCCTGATACCAAAACCAGACAACGTTGTCACAAAAAAAGAAAATTACAGGCTAATATCACTGATGAACATAGATGCAAAAATCTCAACAAAATACTAGCAAACAGAATCCAATAGCATATTAAAAGTATCATACATCATGATCAAGTGGCGTTTATCCCAGAAATGCAAGATTTTTCAATATATGCAAATCAATCAATGAGATACATCATATTAACAAACTGAAGGATGAAAATAATATGATCATATCAATAGATGCAGAAAAAGCTTTTGACAAACTTCAACACCCATTTTTGATAAAAACCTCCAGAAAGTAGGCATAAGGGGGACTTTCCCCAATATAATAAAGGCCAAGTATGACAAACCCACAGCCAACATCATCCTCAATGGTGAAAAACTGAAAGCATTTCCACTAAGATCAGGAACAAGGCAAGGTTGCCAACTCTCACCACTATTATTCAACATAGTTTTGGAAGTTTTAGCCACAGCAATCAGAGAAGAAAAGGAAATAAAAGGAATCCAAACTGGAAAAGAAGAAGTAAAGCTGTCACTGTTTGCAGATGACATGGTAATATACGTAGAGATTCCTAAAGATGCTACCAGGAAACTACTAGAGCTAATCAATGAATTTGGTAAAGTAGCTGGATACAAGATTAATGCACAGAAATCTCTGGCATTTCTATACACTAACAACAAAAAATCTGGAAGAGAAATTAAGGAAACACTCCACTTACCATTGCAACAAAAAGAATAAAATACCTAGGAATAAACCTACCTAATGAGAAAAAAGACCTGCATGCAGAAAACTATAAGACACTGATGAAAGAAATTAAAGATGATACAAACAAATGGAGAGATATACCATGTTCTTGTCTTGGAAGAATCAACATTGTGAAAATGACTATAATACCCAAAGCAATCTACACATTCAATGCAATCCCTATCAAACTACCAATCTCATTTTTCACAGAATTAGAACAAAAATTTTCACAATTTGCATGGAAACACAAAAGACCCTTAATAGCAAAAGCAATCTTGAGAAAGAAAAATGGAGTTGGAGGAATCCGACTCCCTGACATCAGACTATACTACAAAGCTACAGTAATCAAGACAATATGGTACTGGCACAAAAACAGAAATATAGATCAATGGAACAGGATAGAAAGCCCAGAACTAAACCCACACACCTATGGTCACCTAGTCTATGACAAAGGAGGCAAGGATATACAATGGAGAAAAGACAGTCTCTTCAATAAGTGGTGCTGGGAAAACTGGACAGCTACATGGAAAAGAATGAAATTCGAACACTCCTTAACACCATGCACAAAAATAAGCTCAAAATAGTTTAAAGATCTAAATGTAAGGCCAGACACTATAAAACTCTTAGAGGAAAACATAGGCAGAACACTCTATGACATAAATCACAGCAAGATCCTTTTTGACCCACCTCCTAGATAAAGGGAAATAAAACCAAAATTAAATAAATGGGACCTAATGAAACTTCAAAGCTTTTGCACAGCAAAGGAAACCATAAACAAGACGAAAAGATAACCCTCAGAATGGGAGAAAATATTTGCAAATGAAGCAACTGACAAAGGATTAATCTCCAAATATTCAAGCAGCTCATGCATCTCAATATCAAAAAGACAAACAACCCAATCCAAAATGGGCAGAAGTCCTAAATAGACATTTCTCCAAAGACGACATACAGATTGGCAACAAATACATGAAAAGATGCTCAACATCACTAATCATTAGAGAAATGCAAATCAAAACTGTAATGAGGTATCACCTCACACCAGTCTGAATGACCATCATCAAAAAATCTATAAACAGTAAATGCTGGAGAGAGTGTATAGATAAGGGAACCCTCTTGCACTGTTGGTGGGAATGTAAATTGATACAGCCACTATGGAGAACAGTATGGAGCTTTCTTAAAAAACTAAAAATAGAACTACTATATGACCCAGCAATCCCATTACCGGGTATATACCCTGAGAAAATCATAATTCAAAAACAGAGTCATGTACCACAATGTTCACTGCAGCACTATTTACAATAGCCAGGACATGGAAGCAACCTAAGTGTCCATTAACAGATGAATGGATAAAGAAGATGTGGCACATATATACAATGGATATTACTCAGCTTTAAAAAGAAACAAAGCTGAGTCATTTATAGTGAGATGGATGGACCTAGAGTCTGTCATACAGAGTGAAGTAAATCAGAAAGAGAAAACAAATACCATGTGCTAACACATATATATGGAATCTAAAAAAAAAAAAAAAAAAGGTTCTGATGAACCTAGGGGCAGGACAGGATAAAGACACAGACATAGAGAATGGACTTCAGGACACAGGGAGGGGGAAGGGTAAGCTGGGATGACGGAAGAGAATAGCATTTACATATATACACTACCAAATGTAAAATAGATGGCTAGTGGGAAGCAGCTGCATAGCACAGGGAGATCAGCTCAGTGTTTTGTGACTACCTAGAGGGATGGGAAAGGGGATATATGTACACATGTAGCTGATTCACTTTGTTATACAGTAGAAACTAGCACAACACTGTAAAGCAATTATAACACAATAAAGTTGTTAAAAAAAAAAGGTGAAGAAAAGGATTATTCCCTAATATCTTGACAAGGAACACACCCTGTTGACACCTTGAATTTTAAAACCTCTGACCTCCAAACCTGTAAGATAAATTTGTGTTGTTTTAAGCTGCTAAATTTGTAGTGGTTTGTACAGCAGAAATAGGAACCTAACACAGAATCTAAAGTGGATAATGAAGAGGTTAATTTGCACATTTAATGGATTGCAGCCCTAGACAATGGGAATATGGGCATTATTAATATAGAGCTGGGCTCTGACCACCACCATTTCCCAGCCCAACTGTAGTCTTCCACAGCTCTATGCCATGTGCTCATTCTGTTCCCTCGCCCTACTATTCACTTTTGTCCTTTTTCCACCTGTCATATTCCCACTCATCCTTTAAAGCAATTCCAATATTACCACTTTGTTTATAATGGCTTCTTGTATGCCTCCAGGAAGACTTAAGATTACCTCCTTTGTTCCTATGGAAACTTTGTTTGTACCTCTGCTTTGTCCCTTAGTATAGTCTCTCATTAAATCCATATCTATGCCACCCCTACCTCATCCTCTGCCTTTGTCTTAGTCTTTAAGGGGGTGAATATTAATCCAATCCCCAACTGATAGATTATCAGGCAATTTGTTGGCAAAAGATCTTCTGTTATTTTTTACAAATATCACTTGCAAATCATTAGTACCACACTGTTCTGATTACTGTAGTTTTGTAATAAGCTTTGAAATCAGGGAGTGTAAACCCTCTAAATTTGTTCTTTTTTGGTGTGGTTTTGGCTATTCAGGGTCCCTTGAGATTCTAGAAATACAATTGATTTTTTTTTTTTTTTAATCTGTGATCTTGTTGAACTCACTAGTTCTATGAGGTTTTTGTTGGGTCTTTGGTGTGTGTGTGTGTGTGTGTGTGTGTGTGTGCATACATACCATATTTTTTATTCAATCATCTGTTGATGGACACTTAGATTGCTTCCATATCTTGGCTATTGTAAGTAATGCTGCAATGAACATAGAGGTACATACATCTTTCAAATTAGTGATTTCATTTTCTTCAGATAAATATCCAGAAATAGAACTGCTGGATCATATAGTATTTCTGATTTTATGTTTTTGAAGGACCTCCATATTGTTTTCCATAGTGGCTGGACCAATTTAGATTCCCACCAGCAGTGGAAGAGGGTTCCTTTTCTCCACATCTTCACCAAAAGTTGTTGTTACTTTTCTTTCGAATAATAGCCATTCTTACAGGTGTGAGATGTCTTGTGGGTTTTTGTTTACATGTCCTTGATGATTATTGAGGTTGAATGCCTTTTCATGTGCCTGTCAGCCATCTGTATATCTTCTTTGGAAAAATGTCTATTCAGATGCTCTGCCCATTTTATATTAGGTTGGGTTTTTTTTAATATTGAATTGTATGAGTTCTTTATATAATTAAGATATATATCTCTTCTTGGATGTATGGTTTACAAATATCTTCTCCTCTTCAGGAGGTTCCCTTTTTACTTTATTGGTGGTCTCCTTCGTTGTACAAAAGGGTTTTGTTTTGTTTTGTTGTTTTTTTTATTTGTTTTATATAGTCCCATTTGTTTATTTTTGCTTTTGTTTCCCTTGCCTGAGAAGACATATCTTTAAAAAAAACACTGCTAAGATTAATGTCAAAGAGCATACTACCTATTAGACCAAGTAAGAAAGGGTCCAATTTCATTCTTTTGCATGTAGCTGTCTATTTTCTCAACACCATTTATTGAAGAGACTGTTTTTCCCCCACTGCATATTCTTGCTCCTTTTTTGTAAATTAAGTGACCATATAAGCATGAGTTTATTTCTTGGCTCTCTGTTCTGTTTCACTGATCTGTTTTTGTGCCAGTACCATACTGTTTTGAATACTGTAGATTTGTGGTATAGTTTCAAGTCTGTAAATATGACACCTCCAGCTTTGTTCTTCTTTGTCAAGATTGCTTTGGCTACTCGGGGTCTTCCATGGTTCCATACAAATTTTAGGATTATTTGTTCTAGTTATGTTTAAAATGCCACTGGTGTTTTGATAGAGATTGCATTGAATCTGTACATCACTTTGGGCAGTATGGACATTTTAACAATATTATTCTTCCATTCTATGAGCACAGTATATCCTTCTATTTATTTGTGTCATCTTCAATTTTTTCTTCAATGTCTTCTAGTTTTCAGAGTACATGTCTTTCACCACATTGGTTAAACTTATTCCAGGGTATTTTATTCTTTATGATGCAGTTGTACTTGGGATTGTTTTCTTCATTTTAATTTCTGATAGTTCTTAATTAGTGTCTAGAAATACAACAGATTTCTACATATTAATTTTGTATCCTGAAACTTTGCTAAATTACTTGATTAATTCTAACACTTTTTTGGTGGCCTCTTTAGGGTTTTTCTATATATAGTATCATGTCATCTGCAAGTAGTAACAGTTTTATTTGGATGCCTTTTATTTCTTTTTCTTGTCTGATTTCTGTGGATAAGACTTAAGATACTATGTTTTGTTCCCTTTATCACTTTAAATATATCATGTAACTCCCTTCTGGCCTGCAAAGTTTCTCCTGAAAAATCAGCTGATAGCCTTATGGGGGTTCCCTTGCGTGTGACTCTGTTTTTCTCTTGCTTCTTTTAATATTCTGTCTTCGTCCTTTTACCATTTTAATTATGATATGTCTTGGTGTAGATGTCTTTGGGTTCATCTTATCTGGGACTTTATGTGCTTCCTATACTTGGATGTCTGTTACCTTCCCCAGATTAGGGAAGTTTTCAGCCATTATTTCTTTAAATATGTTTTCTGTCCCTTCATCTCTCTCTCCTCTTTCCGGGACCCCTATAACGCAAGCATTAGTATACTTGATGTTGTCCCTGAGGTCCCTTAAGCTCTCCTTAATTTTTAAAATTATTTCTTCTTTTTGCTCTTCTGACTGGGTGATTTTCACTATTCCATCTTCCATCACTTATCTGCTTTTCTGCATCATCTAATCTGCTGTTGATTCCCTCTAGTGTATTTTTCATTTCAGTTATTGTAATCTTCAGCTCTGATTGGTTCTTTCTATATATTCTAAGTCTTCTGTGAAGTTCTCACTGAGTTCTTCCATTCTTCCAAGTTCAGCGAGCATCCTTATGACCATTTCTTTGAACACTTTAACAGGTAAATACTTTTCTTCATTTTGTTAGGGGGTTTTTTCTGGAGTTTTATTTTGATTTTTCATTTAGAACATACTCCTGTCGCCTCATTTTGTTTGACATTTGGTGTTTGTTTCTATGAATTAAGCAATATAGCTACCTCTCCTAGTGTTGAAGGAGTGGCCTTGTGTGGGAGCATCATCTGTGTAAAGTGCTTGTGCCCAGCAGCTTTGGCAGGATGGCTGGAGCTGGAGTGGGTGCAGGTCAAGGATAATCCCAGGGTGTGTGGTGCCACAGCTGCCTTGGCAAGGCAGCTGGAGCTGGAGCAGGCATATGCCAGTGCCAGTCCCTGGAAAGAGCCACATTGAGGTTGCCTTGGTGGGGTGACTGGAGGTGGAGTGGATCCAGGACTGAGGCAGTCCCTGGGAACCAAGACACCAAGGCTTCCTTGGCAGGACAGCTGCAGCTGGAGCAGGCACAGGCCAGGGGTAGTCTTGGGGAGGGCCACATTGAGGTCACCTTGGTGGGACAGTTGGCAGTGGAACAGGCACAGGCCTGGGGCAGTCCTAGGGAGCACTACATCAAGGCTGCCTTGGCAGGAAAGCTGGAGCTAGAGTGGACACAGGCCAGGAGGAGTCCTGGGGGGATTCAAACAATGGTGTTCTCAGGTACCTCCAACCCCAGAGAGGACTCCAGCAGTTCCCCACTTGTTTGGCAGAAGCTCTAAATTTAGTAAATGGATTTATTTTCTGTATGGTCTAGGTTTCCTTTAAACTGCTGGGTTTTTGCTGTGTCTCAGGGCTCCGGTCCCTCAGTAATATCCATCTCTATTGTGGGTCACAACTTCAGGAGTGGGGTTCCATGGACACTGTTTCTCCATCTTTCCTACCCATTTTTATATGGTCCTTCTATGTAAAGAAGAAGTTCAATAAGCCCTCAGGTCTTTTCAGGAGGAACTGCTCCATATGTAGGTGTAGATTCAGTGTTGTCTGTGAGAGGAGGTGGGCTCAAGGTCTTCCTAAGCTACCATCTTGGACCCTTTCCTGAGTCACTTTTTATATCTTTAACATCTCTGCTTAACAAGTTTGATCTTTCCTCTGGCTTTTTAAGTGTATGAAATATAGTTATAACAACTATTTTAATAGTCATCTACTAATTCTATAGTGTCATTTGGGAATCCATTTTGATTGATTAAATATCCTCCTCATTATGAGATATATTTTCTTTTCATCATTGGTAATTTTTTATTGGAAGCCAGATATTACGAATTTTACGCTATAATGTACTGGATATTTTGTATTCCTATAAATATTCATGAACTTTGTTCTGGGATGTAATTCAGCTATTTGGAAATAAAGTGATCTTGAGACATTTTTTAAAACCTCTGTTAGGTGAGATCAGAACTGCATTTATTCTAGAGTTACTTTTCCACCCACTGAGGTGAGACTCTTCTTTGAACTCTGACTGATGCCCTGCAGGGTGTGAAATACTCTCATTTTGACTTTTGGGAACAGACACTATCTCCATCCCTTTGTGAACTTCAAGCATTATTGCCTCTATTACTTTTAGGTTGTTATTTGCTCAGACTGGGGTGGTTTTCTAACAAGTATGTGATGATCAGTACTCAAGTGAAGTCTTGAAGTAGACTTTCTGCAGATTTCTAGTGTTCTCTCTCTGTGTAACTGCCTCTTCTCCGATAACCTTTCCTATGAACTCTGGTTGTCCTGACCTCCCCAGATTTCCAGCTTTGTCTCCTAAACTCAGGGCTACATCTGGGCTCTGAATGAATCCTGTGCCTTGGCCTAGAAACTTTATCTAGGCAGTAAGATGGCGGCAATATTAGATCTCACCACGTTTGTTTTCTGTTTCTTTTTGGGATCATGGGGGTTTTTTCTGTTTTCTGATATCCAGTGTCTTGAGAGTTGTTTCATTCATTTGTCCTGCTTTTTAGTTGTCAAGGCAATAGGGTAAATCCAGTCCTTGTTACTTCATCTTGGTTGGAGGTAGAAGTTCTCCTGTGCCACTTTATGCAAAGGTTTTATAAATATTGCCTGGAAAAAGCTTATTTTGTTTAGCAGCTTGCTCTACACAGATTTCTGATAAGCATTTAATACTTCTGTGGATGCATATGACTCCATTTCCATTCAGTGTCTTATAGGTTTTCCTGGCATCCAAAGCCCTCGATGGGTTTGTGCAAATAGGAGTGATTCTTCGATGGAAGAGAAGACTGAGGCCTAGAGAGTCCAACTGACTCACTCCAAAATTCACAATAACTTTAAGAATTGAGACTAGAACCTAGAAATCCAGAATCAGATTCCTGTCATCTTTGTACTACATCAGCCTGCTGTACTGGTGTTTTAAGAAGAGTCATACTGCAGGTTATTTAGGGAATTTTTAAAATTTCATTCTTTACTTCTTTAGAATATAAAACTTCTGTAGGTGAGATTGAATCCTTAAGTGGAGTCACTTGGTCCCATTCTATGGAGTCATTCGTTTCAGTCTATTCTATTCAGTCATTCATTCATTTACTCAAGAAATATATATGAAGCACCCATTATATGCAAAGATTTGAGAAACTGACAGGCCTGACACAATTTGGAGAAAAATTTATGTCTGTTTATACATCCTGTTTTTCCCTCCCTATTGTCACACTGATGTCTAGAAATAGTTGAAATTTGGATCTTAGCTAAGGCTCCTTTGAAATAATTTTATGCCTTCTTTTTTTTTTTAATGTAAGGAAATGAACTTCTGTCTGGCCTAAGGAAAGATATGACGCCTTAAAAATACTCCTATGGAGACTATGGAAAAAGTATGAGGATGATTTAGCTTCTACCTTCCCTTGAAGGGATGTAAAGCAGAAGGACAAGCAAGCCCTTTTCACACCTTAGATTCTATTTCTGTCCACTTTGTAATCTATTTTTATGGCTACAATCCAGTTTTGTCTCCCTAGGTTGTATTTAATAGTATCTCGGCTTTGAGTCAGGCAGAATAGAAGAGGCTTGCTGTAGGGTGAGTTCACCTGGCCAAACACAGACTCCTATGCCACTTAAGAGGTTGTAAGAAAGGGCTATCTCACTTTGGTATTGAATATGTTGGGTGCACACATACACACACACACAGAGTAAATTCTATCTCCAATTGGAGCTCTGGGGCATGTAAACAGCCATAAGAGAATCTCCTAGGCTTACAGGGTGGGGAGTGCTACCTCTCTCCTATGTATTAGAAGAAGTGGCAGATGGCAGCTTTCTTGCCTAATAATCACCAGATGGCATGTAGCTATGCCCTGTGGTACAGCAAGGGAGAAACTGGGTTGATCATGTATTTTCTACACTTAAGCTCTTCTTACTTGATTGAAATTTGCTTATGCTATTAGTTATATGTCTATGTAAGAAGAACTTAAAGAATGTGACCAGAGCTTTACCGTGGCTGCAGAAAGCACTTATCTTAATTTCATGAAGTTTTAGCATATTATACCAGCTAATAATTTTCCAGTCTGCTAAGCAGCTCATAGATTTCTGTTCACTTATATTCTGAGTCATGATATCTGTTTGTACCATGCTGTGATCCATTCTAAAACCTTTTGCCCAGATGTTTTCAGGAATGATAAAATGTCTAGAGAACTTAAGTTTAATATTTTGACTAGCAGAATTTTTATTGTAAAATTTCAAAATAAATGTTTCTAAAAACTTTATACACACAACACACATATACATACTCGATTTTATGGAATGGTACACTAAACATAAATTATCTCTTCCTGTTAGAGACATCAGTTATGGTACAAGTACAGTTGATGTGGAAACATATGAGACTAAAAGCAGAATGAACTTTAATCCTAGAGACACTCCTAGAATAAAAGTTCGTGACAATTTTAAAAAGAAGCTGTAATAGATATCTTTTTAATTAACAGATTGTAATGACTCGGGGGAATGAAAATCCTAGTATTATAATCAAAACCAAGTTATAACAACATTAATCTAACATGTTTCAGTGGGTTCCTTAAATTATTGGGGTCCTGAATGGTAATTAGATATTAAGATGCATATTTTCTTGTTTGCATTTGGCTGTTAGGTTTATCTTTCTTGAAGTAAATATACAGTACCTTTAATGTATAGAGGTGATATATGGTATATTGAGAAGCTTCTCTGTCACTGGCAACAGCTTCTAAATTGCTTTCCCGTAGAGACTGACCTTTTATTTTGTGGTTCCATTTACTGCTTTTGCCTCACAGGCTGACCTCAGCCTTTTCTTCTGGATTTTAATGTATAACGATTTTTTTAACATCTTTATTGGAGTATAATTGCTTTACAGTGGTGTGTTAGTTTCTGCTGTATAACAAACTGAATCAGCTGTATGTTTACATATATCCCCATATCTCCTTCCTCTTGTGTCTCCCTCCCATCCTCCCTATCCCACCCCTCTAGGTGAACACAAAGCACCGAGCTGATCTCCCTGTGCTATGCAGCTGCTTCCCACTAGCTATTTCACATTTGGTAGTGTATATATGTCCATGCCACTCTCTCACTTTGTCCCAGCTTACCCTTCCCCCTCCCCATGTCCTCAAGTCCATTCTCTACGTCTGCGTCTTTATTCCTGTCCTGCCCCTAGATTCTTCAGAACCATTTTTTTTTTTAGATTCCATATATATGTGTTAGCACACGGTATTTGTTTTTCTCTTTCTGACTTACTTCACTCTGTATGACAGACTCTAGGTCCATCCACCTCACTACAAATAACTCAATTTAATCTCTTTTTATGACTGAGTAATATTCCATTTTATATATGTGCCACATCTTCTTTATCCATTCATCTGTCGATGTACACTTAGGTTGCTTCCATGTCCTGGCTACTGTAAATAGTGCTGCAATGAACATTGTGGTACATGACTCTTTTCCAATTATGGTTTTCTCTGGGTATATGCCCAGTAGTGGGATTGCTGGGTCATATGGTAGTTCTATTTTTAGTTTTTTAAGGAACCTCCATACTGTTCTCCACAGTGGCTGTATCAATTTACATTCCCACCAACAGTTTAAGAGGGTTCCCTTTTCTCCACAGCCTCTCCAGCATTTATTGTTTGTAGATTTTTTGATGATGGCCAGAGAAAGCATATTTTAGAAATGTGATAGATATTAACAGTTTGTCTTTCAAAAGGGTTGTATCATTCTCTATAATGCACTTCATTACATCCTTGTCAGCCCTGTATATTTTCAACAGTTTTGAGCTTTGCCAGTATGATAGATGAAAAATAGTCTGACAGATTTTGGTTACTTCATTTCTCATAAATTAGAAGCAGCAATAGGAGGATTTGTTACTCTGGACCTGATTCTGATCAACAGAGAAAAACTGGTTAAAACTGACAGGCATATTGTGAGAAAATAACCCTCTAACCTTGAGATTTATGATGATAAAGAAATGAGACATTAGGTACAGTCAAGCATGTGCCCCAGGGTTTCGGAACCAAATTTCAAGAGGGTTCAAAGAAAAATCCTGGATGTCCTACAAGAAACTCTAAAATGAATGGGTGGTGAATGGGTTCCATTTCATACTCTAATGCCAATCAATTGTCTACCTGGAGCCCAGTAATGAGAGGGACTATGAGGGAGCATACAGCTCAGTGATTTAAAAAAAAAAAAGACCAACTAGTGATGCCTGCAGTGACTCCCATACGGGAGACTGGTAGTGCTGAAACCATGTAACTCACATTGGGACTTGAACCCATGGTCTTTTAATTGACATCACACACCTGGTCTCAGGACTTAATGAAGCTCAGGTTCATGATGTCTCATGGCAGGAAGAATTCAGTGAGAGACAAAGTAATAGGTAAGAAGTGGATTTATTTATAGAGAAACACACTCCACAGAGTGTGGGCCATCTAGAAGGCTAGAGGCCCCAAAATATGGTGTCGTTTCTTTCTATGGGCTGGGTAATTTCATAGGCTAATGAGTGGGAGGATTATTACAATTATTTTGGGGAAGGGGTGGGGATTTCCAGGAAGTGGGCCACCGAACACTTTTTAACCTTTTATGGTTGGCCTGAGAACTGTCATGGCGCTGGTGGGTGTGTCATTTAGATGCTAATGTATTACAATGAGTGTATAACGAGGATCAGTATCTACTGGAAGTGGAATCTTCCGCCATCTTTGATCTAGTTAGTTGTAAGCAGTTTTTGTCATATCCTATGGCTATGTTATTCTTTTAAAAGTTGTGCCCTGCCCCTTTCCCTCCTGTTTCAGTATGTGTACCCCATGTCTTCCATCCTAAACTAAAATAGCCACTGCCATTTTTAAGGATGAAGCAATACTCTAGGAAGTAAAACTCTATTTAATTGTGGAGCAGAAACAAATATTTCAATGCATCTACACTTGGGTTCAGGTTTTGGGGTTTTGTTTTTGTTTTGTAATATTTATAGCAGTGGTTTTCAACAGGGAGCAATTTTACCCCCCAGGAGACATTTGACAATGTTCTGGAGACATTATTGGTTATCACAGGCGTTGCCGCTGGCATCTATTGAATAAAGGCCATAGATGCTGCTAAATATCCTATAATGCATAGGACAGCTGCTACAACAAAGAATTATCTGGCTCAAATGTCAATTGCGTCACTGTGGAGAAACCCTCGTCTATAAAAGGAGGAAGAGGTAGTTAATTAGGGAATAAGTTAGAGCCACACACTTGGAAAAATAGTGTCAGCAAAACTGGCCAAGAATCAGATGCAGCTTGTGAACAGTGCTTTAAAAAAAAGTTTTTTGAGTTTTGTTGTTTGGGGTTTTTTTCCCTTAGTTGCCGATGAGAAACTAAGCGAGGATGGAGTAGAATCACTAATTAGGGAAGATGATTCAAAACAGAGAGAGCCATGCAACTGAATTCTTATTTTGCAAACCATCTCACAAGGGAGAACGATTTCCAAACCAGAAAGGATAAAACAAGTACTGAGTGGGAAGAACTAAGTCCAACATTAAAGAGAATTAATGTTCTGCCCAGCTATTTAAAGGAATCCAACCGTTCAAATCCAGATGAATTACCTTCAGGGCATTTAAAGTGCTTATACCATCAATGATTTGAGAAGTCATGAAGAATGAAAAAGGCTTCTAAAGGGAGAGAGAGGAAATGTTGTACCAGTTTTCCAAGAGGGACAGGGACAAGGGGAGAGAAAATTTTGGTTTCCAGAAATTATAGACCAGCAAATTGGGTGTCATTGTTTAGCAAATATTCATTTAGAAATTAAAGACTGCATTAGACACCACAACTGGTCATTTATTCATTCGGTCAGTCAGTCAGTCAGTCATTCATTTACTTAGCAAACACTTTTTTAATGCCTACAAATCACAATGTACTTCTAGGTCCCATATTATTGCAAATCAACATTACTTCTATTGTTATACAGGCCGTGGTTAATCAATATAAATCCATCTTTAGAAGGAGAAATATGGATAAAATAGGTAAGGGAGGGCTTCCCTGGTGGTGCAGTGGTTGAGAGTCTGCCTGCCGACGCAGAGGATGCGGGTTCGTGCCCCGGTCCGGGAAGATCCCACATGCCGCGGAGCGGTGGGCCCGTGAGCCATGGCCGCTGAGCCTGTGCGTCCGGAGACTGTGCTCCGCAACGGGAGAGGCCACAACAGTGAGAGGCCCGCGTACCGCAAAAAAAAAAAAAAAAATAGGTAAGGGAAATTCACTGCCAGTTGAAGCTATGGATTATTGTCAAATTAGAACAATGGTTCCCAGCATTGTTGCTGATCAAAATCACAACCCTAGGAAGTGCTTTAAAGATGCATGATTCATGAAAACAGAATACATGAAAACAGAATGTCCAAAATCGGGCCTAGGAATTATTTTTAAGTTTCCCAGATATCACTGATAGCGCTGATGCAAAGATGTGCATTCATGAAACAGTGCTCTGAAATACAGCGCTTAGTGGTATGTCCCAGGGCTCAGATGGTGACCCCCTCTGTTTATTAGCAGCATGGATGAAGACACAGAAATCATAATTATTATATCTGCCAATGGCACCAAGTTGACAGTGTTAGTCTATATACTGGAAAGCAAAATCAGGGTTCAAAAAGATGGACCCTGGAAAAAAAAGGGGGAAAACAAACAAGGTGAACCTTAAACAGCCAAACTTAACGCTCTACATCTTGGTTCAAAAAAATTTTTTTGAAAAATATAGGTAACTTGAAATAATTAATGAAGGAGGGGGAAACTACCTCCAAGGAGTTTAGGTAATGAGTAGCTCCATATAAGTCAACAGTATGACATGAATGAATGCCAAAAGCCAGTGAAGTATTTGGTTGCATTTATAACCATCCTTGTTTCTTGCCAAAGATAGATAATAGTCACATTGTGGTTTTCTGCTCAGGCTTCACAGGGGGTATACATCCAGACAGAGCAAGGTTTCTCGGCTGGCACTACTGACTTTTTGGTCTGGATACTTCTGCGTCATAGGGCGCTGGCTTGTGCACTGTAGGATGTTTACCAGCATCCCTGGTCTCTACTCACTAGATGCCCCAAGTATCTGCCTCCAGTCATGACAACCAAAAATGCCTGCAAACATTGCCAGGTGTCCCCAGGGAGGCAAAACTGCCCCCAGTTGAGAAGCACTGAGTTAGAGGTGCCTCAGCAGACAGCTGCCCTCACTTTCAAAGGGTACTTGCGTGTAGTGGCTTAGAGTGTGGAGTAAAGAACTTAAATTCATTCCTAACTCTGACAATTATCTGTGTGGACCTCTGTATGTTGATCTCCTCATCTGTAAAGTAGGGATTTAAAAATATCAGAAGAACTTAACTTACTGGATTGTTCAAAGGATTTAATGAGTTAATATATGTGCTAGCACATGGTTGATGTTACAGAATCATTAGCTATTACTATTAATGGACTTAATCAGTCCACCAGCTTCCTGATGGAAGGCTCAGAAGACATCCCCCAATCCTCCCTTTCCTTTTCCCACCCCCTCACCTTCTCCAGACCAGCACAGTCCTTCCTTAGAATCCTGACTGCCAGCACGAACAGCAAAGGAAGGAGAGAGAAGCAGACAGAGAAGGAAAAAAGGGAGAAGACAGGGAGGAAAATTAACAATAAAAGCCAATCCTCAGCTTCCCTCAGACCCCGGAAGGAGAGGTTTTGGATTAAGAGAAGTGAAATGTTTCAAAACAAAAATAAAACTGTTACACTGAGCTTTAGAACACCTTCACGTAAATGAATAGGTGTAGCACAACCTGGAAAAAGATGTCAAAATCGGAGGGAAACAGCCAGAAGTTCTGGCTGAAGTTGTTGGCCAACTTTGGCTGTGAGCCAGTTTATGCCATTGTACAGTTCCCCACTGTCTCCTGAGCCTGGCATGGGGCCTAGCACATAGTAGGCATTCAAAAAACACATGATGGATAAATGAATGAATGGTTTATGAGAACTGTCACACAGCTACTCTGTTGAGAGAATGGGGGTTGGAGGTGACCTACCTATTCATAGATCTGGCCATTAATACCAGTGAAGGAGGACCTTTAAAACATTTTTTTCCTTAGGTTCCCCCATCAAATCTCTACATAATTTTTGCAAGAGTTCCAACAAAGGGTTGAAAGGTATAACTGCGTCAACTTGCTGTACAGCAGAAATTAACACAACGTTGTAAATCAACTATACTTCAATAAAATTTTTTTTAAAAAAGACAGAGGACCTTTTCATGAAGTCTGTTTTGTTCTCCAATTACCCATCAGCATTTGGGGACTGATCTAGGCTTCTCTGGGTATTTCTCACAAATCATGGTTATAACCCCAAAGAATCTTTTCCTCCCAATTTTTACCTTCCTTCTCCTCTCTTTCCCTCAAATTTTTGTCCCTTCTTATGCCAATCTAAGTGAGAAAATATACCTGTGAAGTGGTAAAGTCATTTGTGTTCCTTGAAGGTGAGTAGGAGGGGTGGTAGCTGGGTGGGGAAAGTGGGGTACAGGAAGGCATCGTGCCACCTTATGTCAGTGCAGCATTTCGGGGGGAAATTTCAGGCATCACTAAAATGTGGGGGAGAGGGGAGTGGTTAGACCAGGAAGTCTCTATAAACCTTTCAGTCCTCACATTCAGTAAAGCTGAGCAAGAGATGGAACAATATTGTAATAAGGTTGAGTTTTTCCTTGGGCTTGCAACTGGTTCTATGTGCTAGACATGAATATATGTGTCCCCACCCCACGTGCCCCTTCCAGCTGTCCACTCCTGCAGGGTCTGCTTCAGTTGCAGAGAGCCTCCTTGCCCAAGGTCATGCCACTCTGGGGACAGCCTGCTTCCAGTGACTGAGCAAGGAGGAGTATAAAGGCACAGTCATTGCGGTCTGAAGCAAAACACCCTAACAAGCAAGCCTTGCCGCATAGCTGTCTGCCCCAGGTTAGTCAAGTCTTCGTCAGGCCTGCATCACAGTTCAATTTCTCCCTCTACCCAATCCTGGTTTTCCCCATCCCTTCACAGGAGTTGAGCTCTAATAAACATCTGTCACCTCAAACTCTGCTGAAAGTGTCTGCTTCTGGGGAACCCAACCTACAGCAATTTAGTTGATGATCCCAAAGAATGAATTCCTAAATTATTTGGAATAAGTAAATGGCCTCCCAAGAGAAGTTGTTTTTTTTGTTTGTTTGTTTGTTTGTTTTTGCGTTACGCAGGCCTCTCACTTTGCGGCCTCTCCCGTTGTGGAGCACAGGCTCCGGACGCGCATGCTCAGCGGCCATGGATCACGGGCCCAGCCGCTCCACGGCATGTGGGATCCTCCCGGACCGGGGCACGAACCCGTGTCCCCTGCATCGGCAAGCAGACTCTCAACCACTGCGCCACCAGGGAAGCCCCCAAGAGGAGTTTTTGAAGAAAAAACATGCTCACTGGGAGAGGTAAACCCCATTATGTCAGTTTGGGGTTGGGGGGGAATTGCTCCACTACTTTATGCATTTTCATTTTTTAAGGAAGTGATCGTGATCCTTTGTTAGGGCAAAGGACAGACTTTGCGGCAGAAAAGGAATTTGTGATTCAGAGACTTAAAAAGCTAAACTTGCCCAGAGTTTTTTGTCTTTTTGATGCTGGAAAACAATGGTACGTGGTAGGAGTAAAGAACGAGAAAAGTCAATGCAAATCAGCTGACTCGTGCAAATTGAAGATGGATCTGCCTGAATCTTGTCAAGAAACAAGGTGAAGCTGCCATTGCTGCCATTGAGATGGCAGCTCAAGGAAATAGAAAGCCTGTTTCCAAGGCAATATATAAGAGCCCATGAGTGGTCTTTACTGCCTCTTTTCTACAGGAAAATCCGCAATGAGAACAGGACAACAAAACTGAAATTTCTGAATTTGTTTCCCAAAATCCACCAAGTTGTCCTAGGTCCCGCCCCCGAAAAATTCTCCTCAGAGAGAACCCCTTATAAATATCATGACCTTAATGACAGTGAATTCTGATTTGTTGAAGTAGAAATAAAGCAGGAATTAAGGAGAACTTTGTATTGCACATAATGATAAGCCTCATCTGAAATACACATTTATGTGGTTATTTGGTTATTCGTTTAAATACCCGTTAGAAAGTTTTATTAAATATAGATGGAGCTACTGTTTATGGTTGATTAATAACAATATTTATGGCTGTTTTTCTAAAATGATGGTTAGGAATTCCATTCTAAACCAGAGTTACAATCTGTAGCAGACAGTGTCAGACCCTCACCTACACTTGCAGAGAACCAAGTGCCTCAGAATTTACTTTCCCTGGGAGCAGCTCTTGAGAGTTACTGACAAATGTTGAGGATAAAAGTCCAGCTCCCTTGCCCTTAACTTAACCTCCAGAGTTCCCCTGCAGGATCAGGCTGAAACTTCCCCCTGTGGCACTCTACCTGAAACTGTTCTGTTAATTGCCTCTTGTCCCTTCCCTGTCCTTTTTTCCCCCACTCCATATATTTGAGAAAACATGGATAATAAAGGAAACAGAACTAAGAAAAATGCTGTAATATTAAATCTACTTACAAACATGGATATGAACTCATGACTTTTTAAAATATATTCCTATCTCTGTCCACTGAAAAGACTCAAAACACAATCATAGTTCAGTAGAAATGAAGATATCTAGCCCCTAGATCTTGGCTTCTAATTTTCCACTAGTACATATACTGAGGTTCTTTGTGAAAATCAGTTGATTTTAGGTCTTGGGAAGGAAATGTACAAGATTAGCCTAGGGCATCTCATTATGTTAAAAAGCAAGGAAGCACTTGAAGACTAAGAGGCCCAGAGCCAGCTTGAAGGGTCTTCCACTGGCCTTTGAAACAAATTAGCATCAAAAAGAATAATGACAGTAATGAATATAGTGTTCTGAGTAAACAGCGGTCCATGAACCATAATGAAACTCAAGAGAGACAAAAAAAGAGGAGAAAAAAAAGTTCTTATTTCATAATAAATGTAAAAGTAGTAATGGAAATTAGAAAATCACCACATTGCTACCCCTACTGTAAAAATTGATTTAGGCAAGGATCCTCAATGGACAATAAAACCACTGAGTGAAAAAATGTCCCATGGTACAAAGTCTCTCCCCATAGATTACTTGCAAATTGCAAATCAAAATATATATATACCTTTACAATAGAGCATAAGTAGTTACCTTAACCAAATAGCCAACCTTGAGTTTCTAACAGCAGGACAACCTAACCTTGCCTGTGTCATGTGATGCAATTAAAAATATACAATACATGTGAAATATTCTTTCCAAAAAGGTTTAACTGGAATCTAATCAAGCCTCCAGACCTACCTTACAATTTACAGACAGTATAGGAAATAGCAGTACAAGTTCAATAACATCATAAACAAGCAATCAAAAAATCCAAAATTTGGGACATTTTACATGACAACTGGCTTGGACTCTTCATAAATCAATGCCACCAAAACAACAACAACAACAAGAGGGCAGGGGGATGGTCTCAATTAAGAGATCTTAAATATCCGTAACAACCAAATGCAATGTGTGAATCTTGACTACATCCTCATTCAAAAGATAAACATTTAAATGACATTCTTCGGACAACTGGAGAAATTGGACTGGATACTAAATATTGGACAGGACATCAAATATTATAGAATAGAATGTTATAAGATGTGGACTGGATATAAACATTATAAAACTATTTGTAATTTAGATAACAGTATTGTGTATATGCAGGAGAATAATCCTATTATTAAAGTGATGCATGCTAATGTATAGAGGAGCAAGTTATATCTGCTTCTCACTTTCAAACGGTTCTACCAAAACTTAGATATAGAAAGGGATAAAGAAAATATGGTAAAATGTTAACAATTGTTGAATATAGTTGTAGGGTATATAGATATTAACTGTACTCTTCTTTAAACTTTTCTGGTTCTTAAAATTTTTCAGTGGAAAAGAAATCATAGGGCTCCATGACAGTAATGAGTCCTTGTCAAGAAGTAATATCAACAATTTCCAGTTGGCCATTTTCCTCCCTTTAGTTTTTATAGAGGTATACTATGCCACTGATAACTAAGAGAATTTACATTTGTAAGGATGCATGCTTTAGGCTTAACTGTGAAGATTTTAGAAAAACTTTATTTTCTCAAGTGGTCCCCAAAGTCATATCATTCAATAAACATATGGCTTCCTTTAAACTTGAGCCATTTTCAGATATTCCTTTGTTCACTGAATTGGCTCAAGCATGTGTTAAAGTTTGAGTCATCATTTGCCTTTCACGAGTATCAAATGAGGTATTGGATTGCATGTCTGAGCAATCTGCAGTTTCTATAAATACTTGATAAGATCTACTTTCTCTATTTAAAGTGGAAAATCATTTGGACTCTGCTATAAGAGAAAATATTATGTTCAAGTGAGAAACATCTTCCCTGCTTATTCAGTTGTCTGTATTCTACTATTCTTAACATTAAATGAATTCATATAAAGCAAAGGACCCTGAGTATTCCAACTTCACATCTTACCCATAAAGACACAGACCTGCAGAGCTTATATGATTTATACAGGGTCATATAGTCATTAACTAGTGGTAAATCAGAACTGGATCCAAGGTTTTTGACTACTAGTTAAAATATAAATATTCCTACACAATATTGCTCTCCTGCTTATTTACTGTGTGATTTGGGGCAAGTTGCTTAACCTCTTGAGGGAGGGATAAAGATGGCAGAGTAGGAATATCCTGAGCTCACCTCCTTCCATGGGTACACCAAAACTACAACTCTAATATGCTGTTGATTCCTTCTAGTGTATCTTTCATCTAAGTTATTGTATTCTTCAGCTCTGATCTATTCTTCTTATATTTTCTCTCTCTTTGTTGAAGTCTTACTGTGTTCCTACATTCTTCTCCAAATATGGTGAGCATATTTATGACCATTCCTTTGAACTCTTTATCAGGCAAATACTTATCTCCATTTCACTAGGGTTTTGTGTGTGTGTGTTTTCAATCTTGTTCTTTCATTTGGAACATATTCTGCTGTCTCCTCCTTTTGTTTGACTTTCTGTGCTTGTTTATGAATTAGGCAAAACAGTTATTTTTCCCATTCCCATTCCCTGAGAACAACTTGAAGACTTGCAGAAAAGTTCTTCTACAGTTAAGGATATAAAGAAAAAACAACATTGACATAGGTAGGAAAGGCAGAGGCACAACTGAGTCAGAACCCATACATCTAGCACAGTAACCCATAAGTAGGAGGGGATATCACACATGCAGAGGTCCTCTCTAAGGAGCAAGGGGTTCAAGCCATACATCAGGCACTCCAGCCCCGGAAACCAGCGTTGTGAAGATGAGCCCCCATAATATCTGGTTTTGAAAAAGAACAGGGCTTATGTCCCTGAGAGCAGGAGAGTTTCAGGAAACTGAGACTCCACTCTTAAAGGACTCAAGCACAGACTCACTCACTCTGAGTCCCAGAACAGCGGTAGCAGTTAAAAATAAATGGCAACCTGCCTTGGCTGCTGCAATATGCCCCTAGCATACGCCCACTCCAGCTTCAGCCACTCTGCAAAGGTGACCCAGCTCAGTCTAGTATGATCTGGGACACCACCCCCCCAGGCCACATCCACTACAGCTCCAGCCATACTGCCAAGGTGGCCCCAGCCTGGCATGCCCCAGGACACCCCCAGCCTATGCGTGCTCCAGCCCCTGCCTGCCTGCCAAAGCCACCCAGCAATCACAGTGCACATAGGGGACACTCCTACACAAGGCCATAACTTCAAGAATGGGAAAAATAACCGTTTTACCTAATTCATAGAAACAAGCACAGAAAGAAACAAAAGCAGGATACAGCAGAATATGTTCCAAATGAAAGAACATGATTAAAAACTCATAGACACACACACACCAAAAAAAAAAAAAAAAAAAAATCCTAGTGAAATGGAGATAAGTATTTGCCTGATAAAGAGTTCAAAGGAATGGTCATAAATATGCTCACCAAACATGGAGAAGAATGTAGGAACACAGTGAGACTTTAACAAAGAGAAAATATAGAAGAAGAACAAATCAGGGATGAAGGGCTGAAGAATACAATAACTTAAATGAAAAATACACTAGAAGGAATCAACATCTGTATTGTCTAATATTTCTGTATTAGACGATACAGAAAAACACATAAGTTATCTGGAAGACAAAATAATGGAAATCACCTAATCAGAACAGCAGAACCAAAAAAAAACTAAAGAAAATGAGCATAATTTAAAGGACCTCTGGGACAACATCAAGCACAATAACATTCTCTTTATAGGGGTCCCAGAAGGAGAAGAGACAGAGAAAAGGGCAGAAAACTTATCTGAATAAATAATGGCTGGAAACTGCCCTAACCTGGGGAAGGAAACAGATATCCAGGAAAAAAAGTACAGGAAGTCCCAAACAAGATGAACCCAAAGAGATACACACCAAGATATATCATAAGTAAAATGGCAAAGGTTAAAGATAAAGACAGAATTTTAAAGGCAGCAAGAGAAAAACGATTAGTCACATACATGGGAACTCCTATAAGGCTATCACATGATTTTTCAGCAGAAACTTTGCAGGCCAGAGAGAGAGAGGCATGATGTATTTAAAGTGCTGAAAGGAAAAAACTTCAAACCAAGAATACTCTACCTGGCAAGAATATCATTCGGAATTGAAGGAGATATAAAAAGCTTCCCAGATAAGCAAAAACTAAAAGTGTTCATCACCACTAAACCAGCCTTACAAGAAATGTTAAAGGGTCTTCTTTAAGCAGAGAAGAAAATCCCATAACTAGAAATAAGAAAATACATGAAACAAAAAATTTCACTGGTAAAGGCAAATATATAATAAAGGCAGAGGATTAGCTTCTTAAAAGGCTAGCATGAAGGTTAAAAGACAAAAGTCATAAAATCAACTATATAACTACAATAAGTAGTTAGGGAATACACAAAGAAGAAAGATATATCCAAAAAATATGTAAAATATGACATCAAAAACATAAAATGTGTGGTGGGGGGGACAAAGTAAAACTGCTTTTAGAATGTGTTCGAATATAAGCAAATATCAGAATAATATAAACTACTATATATATCAATACCTATGAACTTCATGGTTACTGCAAACTAAAAACCTATAATGGATACACAGAAAATAAAAAGAAACCCAAAGATAACACTAAAAATAATTATCAAGCCACAAGAAAAGAGACTAAAAGTGGACAAAAGGAACAGAGAAGAACTACAAAAACAACAAGAAAACAATTAATAAAATGGCAATAAGTATATATCTATCAATCATCACTTTAAATGTAAATGTACTAAATGCTCTAATCAAAACACATAGTATGGCTAAATGGATTAAAAAAAAAATGACCTATATATGTTGCCTGCAAGAGACTCACTGCAGAACTGACACACAGAGACTGAAAGTAAAAGATATGGAAAAAGATATTCCATGTAAATAGAAATGAAAAGAAAGATGGGGTATCAATATTCACATCTGACAAAGTAGACTTTGAGACAAAGACTACAACAAAAAACGAAGAAGGGCATTACATAATGATAAAGAGGTCAATCAAACAAGATAATACAACATTTGTAAACATTTATGCACCCAACATAGGAGCACCTAATAATATAAAGCAAATATTAACAGAAACAGAAGGAGAAATAGACAGCAATCCAATAATAGTAAGGGTTGTAATACCTCACTTATATCAATGGATATATTCATTAAGACAGAAAACCAGTAAGGAAACTCTGGCCTTAAACAACACATTACACCAGATAAACTTAATACATATAGAGAACATTACACCCAATGGCAAAAGAATGCACATTCTTTTCAAGTGCACATGGAACATTCTCCATGGTAGATCACATATTAGGCCACAAAACAAGTCTCAATAAATTTAAGAAGACTGAAATCATATCAAGCATCTTTTCCAACCACAACAGTACAAAACTAGAAATCAGCTACAAGAAAAAAAACACAGACACGTGGATACCAAAAAACATGCTATTAAACAATCAGTGGGTCAATGAAAAAATCAAAGAGAAAATCAAAAACTGCTGTGAAAATGAAAATGGAAAAACAACTCCCCAAAATCTATGAAATGCAGCAAAAGCAGTTTTAAGAAGGAAGTTCATAGCAATACATACCGACCTCATGAAACAAGAAAAACCTAAAATAAATAATCTAAATATGCATTTAAAGGAACTAGAAAAAGAAGAACAAGCAACGCCCAAAGTTAGTAGAATGAAAGAAATGATAAAAATCTGAGTAGAAATAAATGAAATAGAGACTAAAAAAAAATAGAAAAGATCAATGGAAATGAGTTAGTTCCATGAAAAGACAGACAAAACTGACAAACCTTTAGCCAAATGTACCAAGAAAAAAGAGAGCCCACATAAATAAAATCAGAAATGAAAGAGGACAAATTACAATCAATATCACAGAAATACAAAGGATCGTAAGAGAATACAATGAACAATTATATGCCAACAAATCTGACAATCTAGAAGAAATGGATAAATTCCTAGAAACATACAATCTCACAAGACAGAATCAAGAAGAAATATACAATATGAACAGACCAATTACTGGGCTTGAAATTGGTCATTAATTTTAAAATCTCCCATCAAACAAAAGTCCAGGACCAGACAGCTACACAGGGGAATTCTACACAACATTTAAAGAAGAGTTAATGCCTATCCTTCTCAAACTATTTCAAAAAAAACGGAAGACGAAGGAATGCTTTCAAACTGATTCTACAAGGTCAGCATCACCCTGATACCAAAACCAGACAACAACAATATTAAAAAAAAAGAAAATTACAGACCAATATCCCTGATGAATACAGTTGTAAAAATCCTCAACAAAATACTAGCAAACTGGATTCAACAGTACATTAAAAGGATCATACACCAGAACCAAGTGGGATTTATCTCAGGAATGCAAGGATGGTTCAAAACCTGCAAATCAGTCAATGTGATATATCACATTAACAAATTGAAGAATAAATATCATATAACCTAGGGACCCAGTATGCAATGGCTGCAAACAGCGGCCTCCTCAGTAATGTATGCAGCCTGTTGCTTGCATGGGTGGCCCTAAGGGACCTTGGAGATAGCCCTTTCCAGTGGACATTTAGTCTGACATGATTTCCCCAATCTAGGCTCCAGACAGGTATGCAGGGTGCCTTTGAAAAGCCCCATGAAAAGTGGCCAAGGTCCCCATTGGCCAAGTCATCATGTTCATCCACATCAAGCTGCAGAACAAAGAGCATATGATTGAGGCCCTATGCATGACCAAGTTTAAGTTCCCTTGCCACCAAAAGCTCCACATCTCTAAGAAGTGGACATTTACTAAATTTAATGTGGATGTATTCGAAAACATGGTGGCAGAAAAGTGGATCAGCCGAGATGGCTGTGGGGTCAAATACATCTCTAATCATGAGCCCCTCGGCAAATGGTGGGACCTGCATTCATGAGTACCTTGGCACTGTCCCCTCCTTACTCGTGCCCACCAATAAATCCTACTTTCATGTAAAAAAAAATATATATATATATATATATATATATATATATAATCATCTCAACTGATGCAGAAAAAAAGCTTTTGACAAAATCCTACATCCATTTATGATAAAAACTCTCCAGAAAGTGGGTGTAGAGGGAACATACCTCAACATAAAAAAGGCCATATATGACAACCTACAGCCAACATCATACTCAACAGTGAAAAGCTGAAAGCATTTCCTCTAAGATCAGGAACAAGACAAGGATGTTCGTTCTTGTCATTTTAATTTAACATAGTATTGAAAGTCCTAGCCACAGCAATGAGACAAGAAAAAGAGATCAAATAAATCAAATTGGAAAGGAAGAAATAAAACTGTCAATTTTTTCAGATGACATGATACTCTATACAGAAAATCCTAAAGACAACTTCAAAAACCTATTAGAACTAATAAATTAACTTAGTAAAGTTGCAGGATAGAAAATTAATATATAGAAATCTTCTATGTTTTTGCACACTGGCAACTAACTACCAGGAAGAGAAATTTAAAAAACAATACTATTCACAACGGCATCAAAAAGAGTAAAATACCTAGGAATAAATCTAACCAAGGGGATAAAATACCTGTACTTGGAAAACTATAAGACACTGATGAAAGAAATTGAAGGAAAAACAAACAAATGGAAAGATATATCATAGTCATGGATTGGAAGAAGGAATATTGTTAAAATGACCGTACTACCCAAGGCAATCTACAGATTCAATGAATTCCACATCAAAATACCAATGGCATTTTTTCAGAACTAAAACAAATAACTCTAAAATTTGTATGGAAATACAAAAGATCCAAAATAGCCAAAACAGTCTTGAGAAAGAAGAACAAAAATGGAAGAAACACACGCCCTGATTTCAAACTATACTCCAAAGCTACAGTAATCAAAACAGTATGGTACTGGCACAAAACAAGCATATATATCATGGGAACATAATAGAGAGCCCAGAAATGAACACACACTTACATGATCAATTAATCTATGACAAAGGAGGCAAGAATATACAATGGGGAAAAGACAGCTTCATATATAAATGGTGTTGGGAAAACTGGACAGCTACATGCAAAAGAATCAAATGGGACTACTCTCACATCATCTATAAAAATTAACTCAAAATGGATTAAAGACTTACATGTAAGACCTAAAACCATAAAACGCCTAGAATAACACATAAGCAGTACACTCTTTAACACTGGTCTTAGCAACGTAATTTTTTTTTTTTTTTTTTGCTTCTGTCTCCTCAAGCAAGGAAAACAAAAGCAAAATTAAGCAAATGGGACTAAATCAAACTAAAAAGCTTTTGCATAGTGAAGGAAACTATCAACAAAATGAAAAGGAGACCTACTGAATTGAAGATATTGGCAAACAATACATCTGATATGGGGTTAATATACAAAATATACGAAGAACTCACACAATTTAACATCAAAAATACAAAAAAAATCAATACAAAATTGGCAGAGGACCTGAATAGATATTTTTCCAAAGAAGACATACAGATAGCCAACCAGTGCATGAAAAGGTGCTCAACACCACTAATTATTAGAGAAATGCAAATCAAAACCACAATGAGATATCACCTTACACCTGTCAGAATGGCTATTACCCAAAAGTCAACAAATAACAAATGTTGGTGAGGATGTGGAAAAAAGGAAGCCCTTGTTCACTAGGAATGTAAATGGTGTAGCCACTACAGAAAACAGTTTGGAAGTTCCTCATGAAATTAAAAGGTAGAACTACCATATTCCACTACTGGATATTTTTCCAAAGAAAACAAAAACACTAATTTGAAAATATATATGCATCCCTATGTACACAATAGCCAAGATATGGAAGTAACCTAGTAGATAAAGAAGATGTGGTATATATGCACAATGGAATATTACTCAGCCATAAAAAATGAAATCTTGCCATTTGTGACAACATAGATAGACCTAGAGGGTATTATGCTGAGTGAAACAAGTCTGACAAAGAAAGATAAGTACCATATGAGTTCACTCATATATGGAATCTAAAAAACAAAAATGAACAAATATAACAAAACAGAAATAGAGCCATAGATACAGAGAACAAACAGATTGTTGCCAGAGGGGAGGGGAGAGGGGAGGCGGATGTCAAAAGGTGAGAGAGATTAAAAGGTACAAACTTCCAGGTACAAAATAAATGAGTCATGGGGATGAAATGTACAGCACAGGGAATATAGTCAATAATAATATAATATATTTGTGTGGTGACAGATGGTAACTAGACTTATTGTGTGATCAATTTTTAATGAATAGAAATATGAAATCACTATACTGTGCACCAGGAACTAACACAGTGTTGTAGGTCAATTATACTTCAAAAAACAAACAAACTCAGAAAACAAGACATCAGATTTGTGGTTACCAGAGGTGACAGGTGGCAGGAAGGAGGATTGGATGAAGGTGGTCAAAAGGTACAAACTTCCAGTTATAAGGCTAATAAATACTAGGGATGCAACGTACAGCATGATTAATATAATTAACACTGCTGGATGTTATACATGAATGTTGTTAAGAGAATAAATCCTAGGCATTCTCATCACAAGGAAAAAAGTTTTGTTTTTCTTTTATTTTGTATCTATATGAGATCATGAGTGCTCACTAAATTTATTACGGTAATCATTTAATGATGTATGTAAGTCAAATCATTATGCTGTACACCTTAAACTTGTATAGTGCTATATGCCAATTACAGTCTCAATAAAACTGGAAGAAGAAATTATTGTAAGTACCAAAAGCCACTGAAATGTACACTTTGAATGGTTGAATTGTATGATATGTGAATTATATATCAAGAAAGCCATTTTTTAAAAAAAGAAAGAAACTGCACCTTGACCATCTCCTATTTTACTCTTCACTTTTGGTTTTCTCTGTACATACTGTGAAGGGAAAAATAGACGATTTTCACATGTATCAAAAAAGAAAGTGATGGGCAGGAGACCAGCATATATGTCCACAACTGAATCATATTTAACACCTTTCTATAACGCTTTTCTCCAAAATTCCCTCCTACCATAAGAAAAAAGTTGAAACACTGTTATTTTTCCAGAAAGCTGGGCTCTGGAATGCTATTTCAATTTGCACAATTTTAAGCAAGAAGTTATAGAATTGTATGCCAGTACATTTCCACAACAACAAAAAATAGTTCTAGTGGCTGAGATCTATTGGCAAAGGGGGAAGAGAAAGAGGTTTCAGATACTGTATTTCTTCAGACTCAGGAATACAAAGTTGACAGAAACATGAGAAAAGTTTCAGAGGTGAGAAAAAATAAATGGGAATGTTTACGATCCTTAAATCTCTGACTTTTGTAGATTTAATTATTTTCAGAGAGAGAGAGAGAGGAGTCCTAACATAGGCAGTCAAATACATTTCCTTTCCTACTCCTGCTGTGACACAGCAGGCTAGGTAGGATGAAATCATATTAATTAATTCACTTACAAGTCCTCTTCATAATCAAGTGAGAGGCTGAAAAGAATGGACAGGGTGTTACTGGGAATTCAGACAGTGTTATCAAAATAATACAATGAGAGCCCTTGTATCTGACATAATTGAGAGCAATTAGTAAATGAATAAAATAACAGTAGGGAGAGAGAATTATATAAAGTGATGCACTCATTAAAATTTTTGTTTTAACATATAAATCCATTTTCATTCATCAATCTTTTGATGTAGGACCAAAGCCTTTGCTTTTAATATGATAGAAATTACAATGATCTGATCACAATATTTATTAGTGGCTTTCCTTTAACAAGTCTTTCCAAAACATTCAGTTGAGCTTTCAGAGAAACAATTCTCTTTTCACACTTTGGTTTATATAATATTTAACTAAATTACATAATTACAATATCAAGTACAACTGGTACAAAGAGCTTTGGAAACAAACACAACTGACTTGTGGGAAGCATTTAACTCAGCTGACATGGCAAGAGCAGAGGATGCAGAGTTGTTTTTGAATCATTAATAGATGTTGAAATTTATCAAAAGCTTCCACTGCATTCATCAAGATAACCATGAAAGAGTTCTTGTTTACTCAATTAAGACAGTGAACTGGGATTTCTGAAGTTAAACCATCCTTTTACTTGATCTGATATTTGTCATACACCAATACACTTAGTTTCATAGATTATTTGGGATTTCCACATGCCTTTCTTAAGCAGACCTGTAATTATCTTTCCTTGTGCTGTCTTTATTTGGCTTAAGGTCATACTAGCCTAAAAAATGAGTTGGGAGGTTTTCCTCTTTATTTCTAAAATGTATAAAACATTGATTTTCTTTCCTTGAAAATTTGGTAGAACTCTCCCATAAAGCCATCTTTGTCTAGAGCTTTGGGGGATGAGGGTAGGGGTGAGGGTCTTTGATTACTACTTCAAATTCAAATGTTCTCTTTCTTCTGACACCAATTTTGTAATTTCATATTCTTCAAGAAACCTAGCTCATCTAATTTTTCAAAACATTTTTTGAAACAGTTTTTTAAATCACTTTTGTGAGGGGCTTCCCTGGTGGCACAGTGGTTAAGAATCCTCCTGCCAATTCAGGACACACGGGTTCAAGACCTGGTCTGGGAAGATCCCACATGCTGCAGAGCAACTAAGCCCATGCACCACACCTACTGAGCCTGCACTCTAGAGACCACAAGCCACAACTACTGAGCCCACGTGTTGCAATTACTGAAGCCCTCACGCCTTAGAGCCCATGCTCTGCAACAAGAGAAGCCACCGCAATGAGAAGTCTGCACACCGCAACAAAGAGTAGCCCCTGCTCACCGCAACTAGAGAAAGCCTGCACGCAGCAACGAAGACCCAACGCAGCCAAAAATAAAATAAATAAATAAATTTAAATCACTTTTGTGAAAGAAGACTCCAGGTTTTGGCCTCCTCGGAAATTCTGATATTATAGTCTGTAACCCTCTAAACACTAACCTTCAAGACCTTCGTGCTAGCACACAGCTCTCAAAGTGGAGAAGGGTGCTGAGGAGGAGAGAAGGCTTGAAGACCAGTAGGTCTGCCTGCACCTACTGTAAACTCCCACTGCCCCAACCAGACTCACCTCCATGCTGTTGGATAGCTGTCAGGATGGCTACTGTTTTCCCACTTCATGGTAGCAATGCAGCCAACCACAAGCCACTCAAGTAAAAACCAGGGCAAGGAATCTTACCTAGAGATTCCCACCTAAAATCCTCTCCCACCCTGTCTACTGTCTGTAGTGTGCCCATTTATTTTACATTCAACCATTGTGATTGAGCTTGTAGTCATGGCAGGCTCTGTCCGTACCAGGAAACTCAGTAGTGAACAACATATAAAGCAGTCTGCCCTTTTGGAGTTATAGTCTAGTGCAACCCTGTCCAATAGAAATCTAATGCAGCCACATGTGGAATTTTAGATTTTCTAGTAGCCACATTTTTTAAAAATAAAAAGAAACAGGTGAATTTAATTTTAATAATGTTATAGGCTGAATTAGCACCCACCCCCCAATTCTTATGTTGAAAAGCTAACCTCCAGTACTTCAGAAAATGGCTGTATTTGGAGTTAGGGCCTTTAAGGAGGTCTTAATTCAGTTAAAATGAGGTCACTGGAATGGGCCCTACTTCAGTGAGACTGGTGTCCTTATAAAAAGAGGCAAGGGCTTCCATGGTGGCGCAGTGGTTGAGAGTCCACATGCCGATGCAGGGGACACGGGTTCGTGCCCCGGTCCGGGAGGATCCCGCATGCCACATAGCGGCTGGGCCCGTGAGCCATGGCCACTGGGCCTGCACGTCCAGAGCCTGTACTCAGTGGCAGGAGAGGCCACAACAGTGAGAGGCCCGCGTACCGCAAAAAAAAAAAAAAAGGCGATTAGGACACAGAAACACACAGAGGGATGACAATATGAAGTTACAGGAAGAAGATAGCCATCTAAAAGCCAACAAGGAAGGCCTCAGAAGAAACCAACTCTGCTGACACCTAGGCCCTGGATTTCTAACCTCCAGATCTGTGAGAAAATAAATTTCTGTTGTTTAAGCTACCCAGTCTATAGTATTATACTTTGTTACAGCAGCCCTAAAAAACTAATACATATATTTTATTTAGTTCAGCATATCTAAAACGTTATCATCGCAAAATGTAAGCAACATAAAAATGAACTAGTGACATATTTTACCTTCCCTTTTTTATACTAAGTCTTCAAAATCTGGTGGAAGGTGGGGGAATGGGGTATTTTACACTTGCAGCTCATGTCAATTCAGACTGGCTGCATTGTAAATACCCCATAGCCACCTGAGGCTAGTGGCTATACCATATTGGGCAGTAGCGGTCTGGTCCAACGCTCTTCCAAACATGCTGCCATTTCCCACACTTTGTAACCCAGATGTGATCTTTGCCTCAGTGTTCCTTAGAGTTTGCTTGTCTGTTTTTATTAGTTTATCAGGCCCACTGACTTCCCTCTGGCTTTTGCAATGTTTTAATGTTGGTTACAGATAGGGAGCCAGGAACCCAGCCTGGGTGAATCATATTATCAGAAGTCAGAAATCTCCACACAGGACTGAAAGTAGGGTTTGAACACACACTGCTCCTGGCTAGTCAGTATTCAAATCAAAGAGCATGGTAATGACTCAGGAATCTCCCTGCTCAGCCTTACACAAGTTTGTCCTCTCTAGATAGTTGGGGTTTTCCACAGCTTTGAAAGCAAAGAAATGGAGTAGGATATTCAAAGTTTTCAAATGTGCCCTCAGTGCTATGAGAAGAAATAGTGTAGAACCCCTCCACTTCCAGAGTCCCCGTAGCAAAGCCCCACTTCTGTGAAAGACCCTCCTGAGAGACAGACAAAAAAGATAATTATTGACCAAGGACAGCTTTATTCCCATCTACTAAAAGGAAGAGCTGCTTAGTGCTACACTTCAAACATTCCTTTCCCCTTCATGTTGAACACTGAAGTTTCAGCTTTCAAATTCTCTTCTAAAGTTCTGATTCACTAACATCCTTATAAAATTTTATGATAGTCTTTCAAGTAGATGTAAGCCGGATATCAACTGGTGTTGACCTATTTCTTAATATCTAGATAAAGATAGATTAAAATCTCCACATTATCTATTGTAGAAAAATGCAGTGGCATCCTTGGGATTTCTGCTCATTTCTGTGGCTTAGGGGTAGGGGGGCCCTCATTATAATGGCTGCCTCTGCCCCTGTGTCTGTTGAGTGAATACTGAGATCAGCAGTTCTCTCACCCTCCACTCCCATCTGGCTCAACCCTGCTCTGCCTTCAGGTGTTCTTGCCCTTAATTTCAACCCAATGCACCCTCCAATCAAGGCATTTTGAGTAAAGAGAAAATATTATTGAAGGTTTGGGAAAGAAAAATCTACACTGCAGCAGCAGAAATCATTTAAAATTCAGTAATAGATATTTGTATTGCTAAAGGTCGCTTGGCTTTTTCCTTGACTTGGGCACCAGCCACCCTCTCTCTTCCCTCTCCCTTCTCTTTTGTCTCCCCCTCTACCTTCAGTCCCCTCTAAATTCCTGTTCATTTCTAAGGCACACCGCTTCAGCTATCATGAGTTTGCCTCGGCTCCTGGAGGTCCCCATGCCCCACCCTAGGGTCCCATCTTTGCTTCAAGCAGCTTATCAAGGTAGTTTTGCTCTTCTAAATGTATCTATCACTGTATCTCAAAAGGTCCCAATTGGATCAGTTTCAAGATTTGGATATGTATCTCTGTGAAATTAAATAATATCCTTTTTTCTCTTTCCTTCTTCCTTCCCACCACGTTTTACTCTTTCTATTCATTACCTCTCCACTTAGAGTCCTATATTCCCTTCCTGCCAGCATCCCATTTTAAAAATAAAAATATGATATAATCTTCTGGGTTCTATTTTTATAGTTCCTTGTTTGCACTCTCTCTGGCTAATAGACAAATGTGAGTTGATACTGCGTTAAAGTCTTTCCTTTTTCACTGGGGTATTTGCATCCTAGTAGAAGAGCTAGGACCTTGCCAAGCTGACCAAAGCAAGTAAAAATGTCCTAATCTTGAGCACAAGGCACAGTTATCTAAAAACAAGAGTAGTCTCTTTGCCTTCTAGCCTTTGGTGGCCAACATTGGGCATGAGCAGATGGTTAGTCTTTTTATAAAGAAGAAACACGATTTAGAGGAGTCTAAAGCCAGAAGGGAAAGTGGACAGATGATGTAACTTCTTTTTGTCTCTATTACAACCTCAGCATCTTAACCAAAGGGCACCCTAATTAGGTGTGCACACAACTATCTCATAACCGAGGAGAATGGTCAATTCAGGAAAGGGCCTGGGGGGAAAGGCTTTGCCCTGAGGTGTCAGAGTGTGTGAGTTACCCCCTAGGAAGCGGGGAGTGCTCTTCATAGCACCTCCTCCCCAGCAGGCAGCTATCTTCCCTTCCTCTGAACTCACCCAGCAGGTCTTCATCTATCCATCCCTTACATCACTTACCTGTTCCACCTTCTGTTACATGAGTTTACCTTTACACCTTTTTTCCTTATTAGAAATGAATTCCCTGAGGGCCCTGGTACTTGTTCTTCCCTCAGATAAATGTATCTCTGATCAAACGTCATTTTATCAGAGATGCCTTCCCAAACCACCCTATCCCCCTCACCTCTCTCTTCATTCTCTGCTTCATTTTTATTTATAGCTCTGACTACTACTTGGCATATATTTTTTGTCTGTCTCTCAAATACACACCCAGGAAAACAACTCACTGACAAAAGAGATTTCATTTCTAGCTTGCAAAATAGAGCCTGGCACACAGTAAATATTCATTAAATGAACAAATCAATCATAAAACTTTTTCATCTATCTATATATCTTTGTATCCCCCACAGAACTCAGTACAAGGCTTAGCATTTCTTGAGAATCTAGTAATTATTTGTTAAAGGGAGGAAAGGGGAAAAAAGGGTAGAAGGGAATGAAAGAGGAAAGAAAGAAGGATGGTTGAAAGGAAGGGAGAGGGGAAGGAGGGAAGAAAGAAGTGCTAAATGGCTAAATGAATGAATAAATGTACAGGTTATACATAAGTAACCTGTCACCTTGAGAAATTGTGGGAAAGACTGCAAGTGTCATTAAAACCAACGACTGCAAGGAAGGAGGCCCAGACAGTGGCTCATTTCCTTGGTAGAGACATTTAAGGCAGAGAGTCAAGATGCAAGGAAAGTTACCATAGGAGAACTCCATCCTATAGGCTGGCCAAGTGAAATATGAGATGAATTCAGGCATTAGCACTGCTTGGCCAAGAGCCACAGAGCTAATTGTTACTTGTTGTTTGAGTCTCTGAAGATGGCACCATTAAAACTTGCACTTTTAATATAATGAATAAACGTCTGTGAGCCCCATAATTAGAGGATGGTCTAGAAAATTAGGGAAATTACTTTTTTAAAAAGAGGAAATTAAGACTTGGAATCAGTCCAAGAAATTATTCAACTGCCTCCATATAAGACCAGTTCATATTTTCTGCCTCTTTAAATGTCTGTTGGCGATAAAACCACACATCTTCAGCTTCATCTGACTCTTGTCAACCAAATCATGCTGACCATCTTTCGTGTTTCAGCTACTCAACCATTTGGCACAGATGAAGATGGGTTTATTCCCTAATGAGCAACAGAAGAGCACTGAAGGTGTCCATAAGAGAGTAAAGCACAGTGACTAAGAGTCTGGGATCATTGGTGGGGCTAATGGCGGACGCTGGGAGGGCTCAGTCCAAGGAGTACTTCCCAGAACTTCTGCTGCCAGTGCCCTTGTCCTCATGGTGAGATGAAGCCACCCCCTGCCTCTGCAGGAGACCCTCCAACACTAGCAGGGACCAATAATCTTCTGTAAATATCAACATCAGTCTCTGTGAGAGAGGAAGAGTTGACAGGATACAGTTCACACGAGGCTACCAGCAAAAACGTCCAGTTTACCCCTTTGTCACCTAGAGATACATCAGAAATACATCTACACGCGGAACAACTCCTACAGAACACCTACTGAATGCTGGCAGAAGACCTCAGACCTCCCAAAAGGAAAGAAACTCCCCACGTACCTGGGTAGGGGAAAAGAAAAAAGAATAAACAAAGACAAAAGAATAGGGACAGGAACTGCACCTGTGAGAGGGAGCCTTGAAGGAGGAAAAGTTTCCACACACTAGGAAGGCCCTTCGCGGGCAGAAACTGCGGGTGGCGGAGGGGGAAAGCTTCGGAGCCGCGGAGGAGAGCACAGCAACAGAAGTGCGAAGGGCAAAGCGGAGAGATTCCCGCACAGAGCATCGGTGCAGACCAGCACTCACCAGCCCGAGAGGCTTCTCTTCTCACACGCAGAGCTGAGGCTCGGGCTTCGGTCGGAGCGCAGCGAGAGGACTGGCGGCGTGAACACAGCCTGAAGGGGTTAGTACACCACGGCTAGCCGGGAGGGAGTCCAGGAAAAAGTCTGGACCTGCCGAAGAGGCAAGAGACTTTTTCTTCCCTCTTTGTTTCCCGGTGCGCGAGGAGAGGGGATTAAGAGCTCTGCTTAAAGGAGCTCCAGAGACGGGCGCGAGCCGCGGCTAAAAGCGCAGACCCCAGAGACAGGCATGAGACGCTAAGGCTGCTGCTGCCACCACCAAGAAGCCTGTGTGCGAGCACAGGTCACTCTCCACACCCCCCTTCCGGGGAGCCTGTGCAGCCCGCCACTGCCAGGGTCCCGGGATCCAGGGACAACTTACCCGGGAGAACTCACGGCGCGCCTCAGGCTGGTGCAATGTCATGGCGGCCTCTGCCGCCGCAGGCTCGCCCAGCATCCGCACCCCTCCCTCCCCCCGGCCTGAGCGAGCCGGAGCCCCCGCATCAGCGGCTCCTTTAACCCCGTCCTGTCTGAGTGAAGAACAGACGCCCTTCGGCGACCTACACGCAGAGGCGGGGCCAAATCCAAAGCTGAGCCCTGGGAGCTGTGTGAACAAAGAAGAGAAAGGGAAATCTCTCCCAGAAGCCTCAGTAGCAGTGGATTAAATCTCCACAATCAACTTGATGTACCATGCATCTGTGGAATACATGAATAGACAACGAATCATCCCAAATTGAGGAGGTGGACTTTGAGAGCAAGATTTATTATTTTTTCCCCCTTTCCTCTTTTTGTGAGTGTGTATGTGTATGCTTCTGTGTGAGATTTTGTCTGTATAGCTTTGCTTTCACCATTTGTCCTAGGGTTCTATCCGTCCTGTTGGTGGTGGTGTTGTTTTTTGTGTTTTTTTACTTTTTAAAAAAAATTTTTTTGTTAATAATTTATTTTTTTATTTTAATAATTTTATTTTTACCTTATTTAATTTTATTTTTCTTTTATCCTCTTCCTTTCTTTCTACTTTTTCTCCCTTTTATTCTGAGCTGTGTGGATGAAAGGCTCTTGGTGCTCCAGCCAGGAGTCAGTGCTGTGCCTCTGAGGTGGGAGAGCCAACTTCAGGACACTGGTCCACAAGAGACCTCCCAGCTCCACGTAATATCAAATGGCGACAATCTCCCAGAGATCTCCATCTCAACACCAACACCCAGCTTCACTCAATGACCAGCAAGCTACAGTGCTGGACACACTATGCCAAACAACTAGCAAGACAGAAACACAACTCCATCCATTAGCAGAGAGGCTGCCTAAAATCATAATAAGTCCACAGACACCCCAAAACACACCACCAGACGTGGACCTGCCCACCAGAAATACAAGATCCTGCCTCATCCACCAGAACACAGGCACTAGTCCCCTCCACCAGGAAGCCTACATAACCCACTGAACGAACTTTAGCCACCGGAGACAGACACCAAAAACAACAGGAACTACGAACCTGAAGTCTGCAAAAAGGAGACCCCAAACACAGTAAGATAAGCAAAATGAGAAGACAGAGAAGCACACAGCAGATGAAGGAGCAAGGTAAAAACCCACCAGACCTAACAAATGAAGAGGAAATAGGCAGTCTACCTGAAAAAGAATTCAGAATAATGATAGTAAAGATGATCCAAAATCTTGGAAATAGAAACATTTAACAAGGACATAGAAGAACTAAAGATGAAACAAGCAACAATGAACAACACAATAAATGAAATTAAAAATACTCTAGAAGGGGTCAATAGCAGAATAACTGAGGCAGAAGAATGGGTAAGTGACCTGGAAGATAAAATAGTGGAAATAACTACTGCAAAGCAGAATAAAGAAAAAAGAATGAAAAGAACTGAGGACGGTCTCAGAGACCTCTGGGACAATATTAAATGCACCAACATTCGAATTATAGGGGTTCCAGAAGAAGAAGAGAAAAAAAAAGGGACTGAGAAAATAGTTGAAGACATTAGAGTTGAAAACTTCCCTAATACGGGAAAGGAAATAGTTAATCAAGTCCAGGAAGCACAGAGTCCCATACAGGATAAATCCAAGGAGAAACACACCAAGACACATATTAATCAAACTGTCAAAAATTAAACACAAAGAAAACATATTAAAAGCAGCAAGGGAAAAACAACAAATAACACACAAGGGAATCCCCATAAGGTTAACAGCTGATCTTTCAGCAGAAACTCTGCAAACCAGAAGGGACTGGCAGGACATATTTAAAGTAATGAAGGAGAAAAACCTACAACACCAAGATTACTCTACCCAGCAAGGATCTCATTAAGATTTGATGGAGAAATTAAAACTTCTACAGACAAGCAAAAGCTGAGGAGAGTTCAGCACCACCAAACCTGCTTTACAACAAATGCTAAAGGATCTTCTCTAGGCAAGAAACACAAGAGAAGGAAAAGACCTACAATAACAAACCCAAAACAATTAAGAAAATGGGAATAGGAAGATACATATCGATAATTACCTTAAATGTAAATGGATTAAATGCTCCCACGAAAAGACACAGACTGGCTGAATGGATACAAAAACAAGACCCATATATATGCTGTCTACAATATACCCACTTCAGACCTAGAGACTCATACAGACTGAAAGTGAGGGGATGGAAAACGATATTCCATGCAAATGGAAACCAAAAGAAAGCTGGAGTAGCAATTCTCATATCAGACAAAATAGACTTTAAAATAAAGAGTATTAGAAGACACAAAGAAGGACATTACATAATGATCAAGGGATCGATCCAAGAAGAAGATATAACAATTGTAAATATTTATGCACCCAACATAGGAGCACCTCAATACATAAGGCAAATACTAACAGCCATAAAAGGGGAAATCGACAGTAACACAATCATAGTAGGGGATTTTAACACCCCATTTTCACCAATGGACATCATTGGATCATCCAAAATGAAAATAAATAAGGAAACACAAGATTTAAATGTTACATTAAACAAGATGGACTTAATTGATATTTATAGGACATTCCACCTAAAAACAACAGAATACACATTTGTCTCAAGTGCTCATGGAACATTCTCCAGGATAGATCATATCTTGGGTCACAAATCAAGCCTTGATAAACTTAAGAAAATTGAAATTATACAAAGTATCTTTCCTGACCACAATGCTATGAGACAAGATATCAATTACAGGAAAAGATCTGTAAAAAATACAAAGACATGGAGGCTAAACAATACATTACTTAATAACGAAGTGATCACTGAAGAAATCAAAGAGGAAATCAAAAAATACCTAGAAAAAAATGACAATGGAGACACGATGACCCAAAACCTATGGGATGCAGCAAAAGCTGTTTTAAGAGGGAAGTTTATAGCAATAAAATCCTACCTTAAGAAACAGGAAACATCTAATAAACAACCTAACCTTGCACCTAAAGCAATTAGAGAAAGAAGAAAAAAAAACCCACAAAGCTAGCAGAAGGAAAGAAATCATAAAGATCAGATCACAAATAAATGAAAAAGAAATGAAGGAAACGATAGCAAAGATCAATAAAACTAAAAGCTGGTTCTTTGAGAAGTTAAACAAAATTGATAAACCATTAGCCAGACTCATCAAGAAAACAAGGGAGAAGACTCAAATCAATAGAATTAGAAATGAAAAAGGAGAAGTAACAAGTGACAATGCAGAAATACAAAAGATCATGAGACGTTATTACAAGCAACTCTATACCAATAAAATGGACAACCTGGAAGAAATGGACAAATTCTTAGAAAGGCACAACCTGCCAAGACTGAATCAGGAAGAAATAGAAAATATGAACAGACCAATGACAAGCACTGAAATTGAAACTGTGATTAAAAATCTTCCAACAAACAAAAGCCCAGGACCAGATGGCTTCACAGGCGAATTCTTTCAAACATTTAGAGAAGAGCTAACACCTATCCTTCTCAAACCCTTCCAAAATATAGCAGAGGGGGGAACACTCCCAAACTCATTCTACAAGGCCACCATCACCCTGATACCAAAACCAGACAAGGATGTCACAAAGAAAGAAAACTACAGGCCAATATCACTGATGAACATAGATACAAAATTCCTCAACAAAATACTAGCAAACAGAATCCAACAGCATATTAAACAGATCATACACCATGATCAAGTGGGATTTATCCCAGGAATGCAAGTATTCTTCAATATATGCAAATCAATCAATGTGATACACCATATTAACAAATTGAAGGAGAAAAACCATATGGTCATCTCAATAGATGCAGAAAAAGCTTTTGACAACATTCAACACCCATTTATGATAAAAGCCCTCCAGAAAGTAGGCATAGAGGGAACTTTCCTCAGCATCATAAAGGCCATATATGACAAACCCACAGCCAACATCGTCCTCAATGGTGAAACACTGAAAGCATTTCCACTAAGATCAGGAACAAGACAAGGTTGCCCACTCTCACCACTCTTATTCAACATAGTTTTGGAAGTTTTAGCGACAGCAATCAGAGAAGAAAAGGAAATAAAAGGAATCCAAATCGAAAAAGAAGAAGTAAAGTTGTCACTCTTTGCAGATGACATGATACTATACATAGAGAATCCTAAAGATGCTACCAGAAAACTACTAGAGCTAATCAATGAATCTGGTAAAGTAGCAGGATACAAAATTAATGCACAGAAATCTCTGGCATTCCTATACACTAATGATGAAAAATCTGAAAGTGAAATCAAGAAAATACTCCCATTTACCACTGCAACAAAAAGAATAAAATATCTACGAATAAACCTACCTAAAGAGACAAAAGACCTGTATGCAGAAAATTATAAGACACTGATGAAAAAAATTAAAGATGATACAAATAGATGGAGAGATATACCATGTTCTTGGATTGGAAGAATCAACATTGTGAAAATGACTCTACTACCCAAAGCAATCTAGATTCAACGCAATCCCTATTAAAGTACCACTGGCATTTTTCACAGAACTAGAACAAAAAATTTCACAATTTGTATGGAAACACAAAAGACCCCGAATAGCCAAAGCAATCTTGAGAACGAAAAACGGAGCTGGGGGAATCAGGCTCCCTGACTTCAGATTATACTACAAAGCTACAGTAATCAAGACAGTATGGTACTGGCACAAAAACAGAAATATAGATCAATGGAACAGGATAGAAAGCCCAGGGATAAACCCACGCACATATGGTCACCTTATCTTTGATAAAGGAGGCTGGAATGTACAGTGGAGAAAGGACAGCCTCTTCAATAAGTGGTGCTGGGAAAACTGGACAGGTACATGTAAAAGTATGAGATTAGATCACTCCCTAACACCATACACAAAAATAAGCTCAAAACAGATTAAAGACCTAAGTGTAAGGCCAGAAACTATCAAACTCTTAGAGGAAAACATAGGCAGAACACTACGACATCAATCACAGCAAGATCCTTTTTGACCCACCTCCTAGAAAAATGGAAATATAAACAAAAATAAACACATGAGACCTAATGAAACTTCAAAGCTTTTGCACAGCAAAGGAAACCATAACAAGACCAAAAGACAACCCTCAGAATGGGAGGAAATATTTGCAAATGAAGCAACTGACAAAGGATTAATCTCCAAAATTTACAAGCAGCTCACACAGCTCAATAACAAAAAACAAACAACCCAATCCAAAAATGGGCAGAAGACCTAAATAGACATTTCTCCAAAGAAGATATACAGACTGCCAACAAACACATGAAAGAATGCTCAACATCATTAATCATTAGAGAAATGCAAATCAAAACTACAATGAGATATCATCTCACACCAGTCACAATGGCCATCATCAAAAAATCTACAAACAATAAATGCTGGAGAGGGTGTGGAGAAAAGGGAACACTCTTGCACTGCTGGTGGGGATGTGAATTGGTACAGCCACTATGGAGAACAGTATGGAGGTTCCTTAAAAAACTACAAATAGAACTACCATATGACCCAGCAATCCCACTACTGGGCATATACCCTGAGAAAACCGTAATTCAAAAAGAGTCATGTACCAAAATGTTCATTGCAGCTCTATTTACAATAGCCAGGAGATGGAAACAACCTAAGTGTCCATCATCGGATGAATGGATAAAGAAGATGTGGCACATATATACAATGGAATATTACTAAGCCATAAAAAGAAACGAAATTGAGCTATATGTAATGAGGTGGGTGGACCTAGAGTCTGTCATATAGAGTGAAGTAAGTCAGAAAGAGAAAGACAAATACCATATGCTAACACACATATATGGAATTTAAGGGGAAAAAATGTCATGAAGAACCTAGGGGTAAGACAGGAATAAGGACAGAGACCTACTAGAGAATGGACTTGAGGATATGGGGAGGGGGAAGGGTGGGCTGTGACAAAGTGAGAGAGTGGCATGGACATATATACACTACCAAGTGTAAAATAGATAGCTAGTGGGAAGCAGCCGCATAGCACAGGGAGATCAGCTCAGTGCTTTGTGACCTCCTACAGGGGTGGGATAGAGAGGGTGGGAGGGAGGGAGACACAAGAGGGAAGAGATATGGGAACATATGTATATGTATAACTGATTCACTTTGTTATAAAGCAGAAATTAACACATCATTGTAAAGCAATTATACTCCAATAAAGATGTAAAAAAAAAAGTTGATAACACTGTATCATATAACTGAAACTTGCTAAAAGAGTTGAACAACAGCAACAAAAATTTGGGAAGTAGGTAAATGCCCTTATTGTGACTAAATGTTACAAGGCACATTCTGGAGCTATTTCATAGTGTGGTTCTTTAAACTTTGGCATACAGAAACAAGCGTCAACACCAGTAGGCTACCACCAAAAATGGCATTTGGTATCATGGAGGATGAATTAAAAGCTACCACAGAACCAGCCACAGCAGAAGCTCCCCCTGTTAGGGTTACAGGACCCACAGAGCTCATCTCTCATCTCAGATAATGAGCCACTGTGACTCTGGGAGCTCTGCCTGGTGACATCTGAGAGCAAAGGCCGTGACATCTGGCTTCCAGTGCTGCAATGTGATCTTTCTTCCTGTTTTTGCTTTTTTCTCTGTAAAAATTGACAATGAAGACCTTTTTGAGGGGGGAAATGACATAAGTCATTGCAAATGGAGATAAATCAGTTAACAGACAAGAGAAGCTGATCTGGAAACCAAGAGACAATATTGTGTGTAAAATAAAGTTCATACATTCATGAAAAAAAAGAAAAAGAGTCTGGGATCATAAGTCAGTTTCCTGGATCTGTCTTTTAACTGCTGTGTGACTTTGGGCAAGCTTTTTAACCTCTTAAGTCTCCATTTTTATCATCAAAATATGTGATAATAATAACACATACTTCATAGTATTGTAACAAATATGGTGCATGCAAAAATATGGTATACTATAAGTAGAGTTCCTAGCAAATAATGTGTCTAGTGAATGTTCATTCTTTTCTGTCTTGTTTGTATTTGTCTTCTTTTTTCCTTTGACAGGATAAATTCCTTAAAGGAAGAAACCCTGTTTCTCTTTCCTTGATAATGATTCATTTTAACTAATAAAAATATTCACCAAAAAAGGCTGTACTCACTTTTGGTGATTCCATCCATCCCCAATTAATAATCTTCACTTACATTTTCCTAAAGATAGCATCCAGTTGTGAAGCCATTAGAAAGATGTCATGGGTTTGCAGGTTGTTACTATGCATCTGCATGTTATTTTCAGGTAATATTCTGAGCCCTATTGCTTCTTTTTCTATTTTTCTCTTTCTCTCAATCTTGCTGTTATCTTCAACCTCAATCCCCTATTCCAAAAAGTTACACTGTATATTTGCAATCAAACTCTTGTCACTGGTTTGTTGTACAGTCATCTAAAACGCAAATCACATTCCTCCATAAAACACAAATGCCTAACTGATGAAGTATAATTTAATTTCCCAAGGTAGGGGCTCCAGTCTCTCTCCCCTCCTCTACTTCCAGAAGAGTAAAAATGCTGCTCCCCTTATCAGGAGGAATGGAAACAAGCATGGCAGACACCATACTCTAGAATACTGAAGCAAGAAGGTGAGACAACAGTGCTGACATCTTGACCCTGGCCTGCAGTCCTGCTGAGTGACCTTGCCAAGACAAAGATTCTATCTTGGCCCTGTTGAAGCTATAAGAAACCATTCTATTAGCTCCATCAAATTCAGCCCATTAATTTGTCCTGCCTCCATGCCCCAGATCCATCACTAGAGGGATCACACTGTTGTAGCAAGAAAGGATCTCCCAGGACTTCCCTGGTGGTGCAGTGCTTAAAAATCCACCTGCCAGTGCAGGGGACACAGGTTCAATCCTGGTCTTGGAAGATCCCACATGCTGCAGAGCAACAAAGCTGGTGCGCCGCAACTACTGAGCCTGTGTGCCCCAACTACTGAAGCCCACATACGTAGAGCCCATGCTCTACAACAAGAGAAGCCACCACAATGAAGAGCCCACACACCCCAACGAAGAGTAGACCCCGTTCACCACAAATAGAGAAAGCCTGCGCTCAGCAACAAAGACACAATGCAGCCAAAAATTAGTTAATTTATTAATTTTTTTTTAAAAAAAGGAAGGAAGGATATCCCACTCACCACAGTACCACAGTGCCTATTTGCACTATGACAATTCAGGTACCTCCTGTAGGAGGAGAATCAAGAAAGTTTTTTAAAGGAGAAGAAAAGCTAATGGAAGCCTGCACATGTCCAAAAAAGGTTCCTACATCACAGTTTGACAAATACAATACTTTGGAAAAATTATAAATTTGAGGATTCAGAAAAATAAGGACATAGTTACTTTCTAAAGAATGAAGTCACATTTGATGATCACTGGGATAATTCCAGTTTCAGTGTATTCCCTGTGGAGGAAAAATCTGGGTTCTTCAAATAGAAATGCTCCCTACATCTTCAGTATGTAAAAACTTGGGTTTGCTTGAACTTTTAAGTTTACTATCTGCCAAAAGTTTAAGCCTGTTTTCCTACATAATCAAAACCTGGGTTACAGCTGATATTAATAATACGTCTAGGTTGGCTAAGTGCTGGTGTGGTGATTGATTCAGAACAATCTGAGCAGGAGTGCTCAACAAGGGACCCTCTCCAAATCAGTACAACCCTCAAAGCCTCCCAGTGGACCTGTGGTGAATATTTTAATCAGTCACTTGAATGAAGACATAGGATGGCAGTGGATGAACAGGCTAACAGTCGTAATGACAAACAGGAATGGTGCTTTTGATCAAATGAAACCAGCCATGTCGCTGGCAGGGCCTTTGTACTCCGGCTGGTTGTCAGGCCTGTGCCTCTGAGGTGGGAGAGCCGAGTTCAGGACATTGATACAACAGAGAGATCCCAGCTCCACGTAGTATCAAATGGTGAAAGCCCTCCCAGAGATCTCCATCTCTCAATGCTAAGACCCAGCTCCACTCAACGACCAGCAAGCTACAGTGCTGGACATCCTATGCCAAACAACTAGCAAGACAGGAACACAACCTCACCAATTAGCAAAGACGCTGCCTAAAATCATAATAAGGTCAAAGACACCCTAAAACACACCACCGAACACATTCCTGCCCACTAGAAAGACAAGATCCAGCCTCATCCACCAGAACACAGGCACCAGTCCCCTTCACCAGGAAGCATACACAGGCCAATGAACCAACCTTAGACACTGGGGACAGACACCAAAAACAACGGGAACTATGAACCTGCAACCTGCGAAAAGGAGACCCCGAACACAGTAAGTTAAGCAAAATGAGAAGACAGAGAAACACACAGCAGATGAAGGAGCAAGGTAAAACCCCACCAGACCAAACAAATGAAGAGGAAATAGGCAGTCTACCTGAAAAAGGATTCAGAGTAATAATAATAAATATGATCCAAAATCTTGGAAACAGAATGAAGAAAATACAATAAATGTTTAACAAGGACTAGAAGAACTAAAGAGCAAACAAACAATGATGAAGAACACAATAAATGAAATTTAAAGTTCTCTAGAAGGAATCAACAGCAGAATAACTGAGACAGAAGGACAGATAAGTGACCTGGAAAATAAAATAGTGGAAATAACTACCACAGAGCAGAATACAGAGAAAAGAATGAAAAGAATTGAGGACAGTCACAGAGACCCCTGGGGCAACATTAAACACAGCAACATTCGAATGATAGGGGTTCCAGAAGAAGAAGAGAAAAAGAAAGGGACTGAGAAAATATTTGAAGACATTATAGTTGCAAACTTCCCTAATATGGGAAGGGAAATAGTTAATCAAGTCCAGGAAGCACAGAGAGTCCCATAAAGGACATATCCAAGGAGAAACATGCCAAGACACATATTAATCAAACTATCAAAAATTAAATACAAACAAAAAATATTAAAAGCAGCAAGGGAAAAACAACAAATAACACACAAGGGAATCCCCATAAGGTTAACAGCTGACTTTCCAGCAGAAACTCAGCAAGGCACAAGGGAGTGGCAGGACATAGTTAAAGGGAAAAAACTACAACTGAGATTACTCTACTCAGCAAGGATCTCATTCAGATTCGACGGAGAAATTAAAACTTTTACAGACAAGCAAAAGCTAAGAGAATTCAGCAGCACAAAACCAGCTTTACAATGGATGCTAAAGGAACTTCTCTAGGCAGGAAAAACAAGAGAAGGAAAAGACCTACAATAACAAACCCAGTACAGTTTAGAAAATTGTAATAGGAACATACATATCGATAATTACCTTCAATGTAAATGGATTAAAAGCTCCAACCAAAAGACATACACTGGCTGAATGGATACAAAAACAAGACCCATACATATGCTGTCTACAAGAGACCCACTTCAGACCTAGGGACGCATACAGAATGAAAGTGAGGGGATGGAAAAAGATATTCCAGGCAAATGGAAATCAAAAGAAAGCTGAAGTAGCAGTTCTCCTATTAGACAAAATAGACTTTCAAACAAAGACTATTACAAGAGATAAAGAAGGACACTACATATAATGATCAAGGGATCAATCCAAGAGGAAGATATAAAAGTTGTAAATATTTATGCACACAACATAGGAGCACCTCAATACATAAGGCAAATGCTAACAGCCATAAAGGGGGAAATTGACAGTAACACAATCATAGTACGGAACTTTAACACCCCATTTTCACCAATGGACAGATGATCCAAAATAAAAATAAATAAGGAAACACAAGCTTTAAATTATACATTAAACAAGATGGATTTAATGGATATTTATAGGACATTCCATCCAAAAAACAACACAATACACTTTCTTCTCAATTGCTCATGGAACATTCTCCAGGATAGATCATATCTTGGGTCACAAATCAAGCCTTGGTAAAGTTAAGAAAACTGAAATCATATCAAGTATCATTTCTGACCACAGTGCTATGAGACTAGATATCAGTTACAGGGGAAAATCTTTAAGAAATCTTTAAGAAACACATAGAGGCTAAACAATACACTCTTAATAACCAAGAGATCACTGAAAAAATCAAAGAGGAAATCAAAAAATACCTAGAAACAAATGACAGTGAAAACATGACAACCCAAAACCTATGGGATGCAGCAAAAGCAGTTCTAAGAGGGAAGTTTATAACAATACAATACTACCTCAAGAAACAAGAAACATCTCGAATAAACAGCCTATCCTTACACCTAAAGCAATTAGAGACAGAAGAACAAAAAACCCCTAAAGTTAGCAGAAGGAAAGAAATCATAAAGATCAGATCAGAAATAAATGAAAAAGAAATGAAGGAAACAATAGCAAATATCAAAAACTAAAACCTGGTTCTTTGAGAAGATAAACAAAATTGACAAACCATTAGCCAGACTCATCAAGAAAAAAAGGGAGAAGACTCAAATCAATAAAATTAGAAATGAAAAAGAAGAATTAACAACTGACACTCCAGAAAGACAAAGGATCATGAGAGATTGCTACAAGCAACTCTATGCCAATAAAATGGACAACCTGGAAGAAATGGACAAATTCTTAGAAATGCACAACCTTCTGAGACCGAACCAGGAAGAAATGGAAAAGAAAAACAGACCAATAACAAGCACTGATATTGAGACTGTGATTAAAAATCTTCCAACCAACAAAAGTCCAGGACCAGATGGCTTCACAGGCAAATTCTATCAAACATTTAGAGAAGATCTAACACCTATCCTTCTCAAATTCTTCCAAAATATAGCAGACAGAGGACCAGTCCCAAACTCATTCTACAAGGCCACCATCACCCTGATACCAAAACCAGACAAAGATGTCACAAAGAAAGAAAACTGCAGACCAATATCACTGATGAACATAGATGCAAATATCCTCAATAAAATACTAGCAAACAGAATCCAACAGCACGTTAAAAGGATCATACACCATGATCAAGTGGGTTTTATCCCAGGAATGCAAGGACTTTTCAATATACACAAATCAGTCAATGTGATACACCATATTAACAAATTGAAGAATAAAAACCATATGATCATGTCAATAGATGCAGAAAAAGCTTTTGATAACATTCAACACCCATTTATCATAAAAACTCTCCAGAAAGTAGGCATAGAGGGAACTTTCCTCAACATAATAAAGGCCATATATGACAAACCCACAGCCAACATCATTCACAATTGTGAAAAACTGAAAGCATTTCCTCTAAGATCAGGAACAAAACAAGGTTGTCCACTCTCACCACTATTAATCAACTAGTCTTGGAAGTTTTAGCCACAGCAATCAGAGAAGAAAAAGAAATAAAAGGAATCCAAATCAGAAAAATAGTAAAGGTGTCACTGTTTGCAGGTAATATGATACTATACATAGAGAATCCTAAAGATGCTACCAAAAACTACTAGAGCTAATCAATGACTTTGGTAAAGCAGCAGGATACAAAATTAACACACAGAAATCTCTTGCATTCCTATAGAGTAATGATGAAAAATCTGAAAGAGAAATTAAAGAAACACCCCCATTTACCAATGCAACAAAAAGAATAAAATACCTAGGAATAAACCTACCTAAGGAGACAAAAGACCTGTATGCAGAAAATTATAAGACACTGATGACAGATGGAGAGATATACCATGTTCTTGGATTGGAAGAATCAACATTGTGAAAATGACGCTACTACCCAAAGCAATCTACAGATTCAGTGCAATCCCTATCAAATTACCATTGGCATTTTTCACAGAACTAGAACAAAAAATTTCACAATTTGTATGGAATCACAAAGGACCAGGAATAGCCAAAGCAATCTTGAGAAAGAAAAACGGAGCTGGAGGAATCAGATTCCCAGACTTCAGACTATACTACAAAGCTACAGCAATCAAGACAGTATGGTACTGGCACAAAAACAGAAATATAGATCAATGGAACAGGATAGAAAGCCCAGAGAGAAACCCACACACATATGGTCACCTTATCTTTGATAAAGGATGCAAGAGTATACAATGGAGACAAGACAGCCTCTTCAATAAGTGGTGCTGGGAAAACTGGACAGGTACATGTAAAAAAAATGAATTTAGAATACTCCCTAACACCATACACAAAAATAGACTCAAAATGGATTAAAGAGCTAAATGTAAGGCCAGACACTATCAAACTCTTAGAGGAAAACATAGGCAGAGCACTCTATGACATCAGTCACAGCAAGATCCTTTTTGACTCACCTCCTAGAGAAAGGGAAATAAAAACAAAAATAAACCAATGGGACCTAATGAAACTTCAAAGCTTTTGCACAGCAAAGGAAACCATAACAAGACGAAAAGACAACCCTCAGAATGGGAGGAAATATTTGCAAATGAAGCAACTGACAAAGGATTAATCTCCAAAATTACAAGCAGTTCATGCAACTCAATATCAAAAAACAAACAACCCAATCCAAAAATGGGCAGAAGACCTAAATAGACATTTCTCCAAAGAAGATATACAGATTGCCAACAAACACATGAAAGAATGCTCAACATCGCTAATCATTAGAGAAATGCAAATCAAAACCACAGTGAGGTATCACCTCACACCAGTCTGAATGGCCATCATCAAAAAATCTAGAAACAATATATGCTGGAGAGGGTGTGGAGAATAGGGAACCCTCTTGCACTGTTGGTGGGAATGTAAATTGGTACAGCCACTATGGAGAACAGTATGGAGGTTCCTTAAAAAACTAAAAATAGAACTATCGTACAACCCAGCAATCCCACTACTGGGCATATACCCTGAGAAAACCATAATTCAAAAAGAGTCATGTACCACAATGTTCATTGTAGCTCTATTTACAATAGCCTGGACATGGAAGCAACCTAAGTGTCCATCGACAGATGAATGGATAAAGAAGATGTGGCACATATATACAATGGAATATTAGCCATAAAGAGAAACAAAATTGAGTTATTTGGAGTGAGGTGGATGGACCTAGGGACTGTCATACAGAGTGAAGCAAATCAGAAAGGGAAAAACAAATACCATATGCTAACACATATATATGGAATCTAAAAAAAAAACAAAAAATGGTTCTGAAGAACCTAGCAGCAGGACAGGAATAAAGACACAGACGTAGAGAATGGACTTGAGGACACAGGGAGGGGAAAGGGCAAGCTGGGACGAAGTGAGAGAGTGGCATGGACATATATACACCACCAAATATAAAATAGATAGTGGGAAGCAGCTGCATAGCACCGGGATATCAGCTCAGTGCTTTGTGACCACCTAGAAGGGTGGGATAGGGAGAGTGGGAGACGCAAGAGGGAAGAGATACGGGGATATATTTATACATATAGCTGATTCACTTTGTTTTAAAGCAGAAACTAACACAGAACTGTGAAGCAAGTATACTCAAAGATGTTAAAAAAAAGATTATGTGCTAAAAAAAAATAATAATACATCTATATTACCAATAATTGCTTCAGGTTTCATTTTGGCATTTTAAGGTTAACCATAACCCTTTGAAAGTCCATTGTTTATTCTGTTTAAAGCTACTGTTAGAGTTAATGCACTTTCATTTTCCTACCTTCCATTCAATTAATCTGAAATCAAATATGCATTTCTTTTAATTGTGTCAACTTTTAGCTTTCATTTCATATACCAAAGTAATATGTCTGAGTGTAGCAGAGAGGAATAGATTTATGTATTTTGGTTACCAAATCCTATAAAAATCCTTAAAATATGCACAATTGTATCACATTTATGCAAAGGTCATATGTAAAATGGCTTCAGCCATCTGGATGAGATCTAAGAACCCACATGTAATTGAAGGTCAATGTCTCTGGCACAAATAGTAGAGGTTGCTTGTTGCTACTGTAGCTACCCAGTGGTCTCCTACTGCTCCTTTACCGCCAACAGTACTGTCACAGCTGCAACCAGCCAAAGTCTGACACACTCTGCCCAAGGGTAGGGAGTCACCACTGCCAGTACTCCAGAAAGACATGCAACTTTCAGATATCTTCTCACACTACTAGTCTCACATATTTCACTATCATTCTGCCACTCATGACTTCCTGAGAAATGGTGAGAGCTCCTCAGAAAGACTTCTTTGTTCCCACCTTTAGCAGAAGAACTCTTGGCTCTACTCATTTCTGATTGCACTTTCAAGGCACGTCTCCCAAGCCTTCAGGAGAAGACACCAAAGAATGAAGTTATTAGCGTTGCTGCCCTCACACGACATACTCCTACAAAAATGCCAATGAATGATTCCAACCTCCTCTCCTCCTCCCAGCGTTCAGCTTTCTTAATAGAAGGACTGTTGTCAACTCCATCTAGACTGAAGGTCTCACTTCCAAAACCAAAGCATTTGTCATGTCCTCTAAATCGTCTAAGCTTCTACCAGGAGGGAAATCTCTTCTGTCTGATTCCTGCAATCAGCATCCTTCTACCCCTATCCTACAACTGCTCCCCTCAGTGTCCCAGCCTCCCCATGGAATAGGCAGATGGCTTGAGGTAACTGAGCCTGATAAACTCATGTTTTGACTGGGTCAACTCCCCTCCCAGTTCTCTAAACACAACACCTTGCTAAGCGGCTCCAGCACACTGCGTTACCCTTCCTATCTCAACCACGCACATCCTAAGACACAAGTCTTGTCGTGGGCCTACTGCATGCAGGGCAACATCCCTCCCATACCATCTATAAACACTAACATCTGCAGCAACCATGCCTGAGACAGGCTGAGGGACCCCGCTGGTAAGAAGCCGGGGGATGCCTCAGGCTCCCGTTTCACAGCCAAAGACTAAGGTCACAACAGGCTTTCTCTGGCCACCTTTCTACTATGTAGACCAGACCACACATCAGGCTTTGACACAACTGGCACCAGTGGTTATTAGTAAAAATATGCATCCAAAATAGAATTCTACTGAGAATGAGAATTCAGGCTTTAATAGATTACACCACATCTCGATCATACGTAATCCATAGAGTGAGGTCCCCTTTGTGTATCAATCTAACCAACAGTGATTTGATTGCCTATAGAATACATCACTCTGTGAAGTGCAATTAGGGATGTCTTTGAAAATCCATTATAAAACAACCTGTATTAAGGCATTTATTGCTAGAGAGTTGCAACATGTTAGATTTTCAGAGGAAAGTGAAGATGTGCTTTAGAAATGGGGGAAATTTATGAAGATTCCTAAGCTTAACACTACTTTACTCCCTCTACCCATTTCTTACTATCTCAGGAGAAAAGAACAATTTATCTTTCCTTGACTCTCTCTATTCATTTAATGTTGCATAAATTATCTTTCTTAAAAGTATTTCACTGGTACACTCTGAGGTAAATTCTCAAAAACAAACAAATTTTACTCTACATTTCTTATTTGCTTCCCCCGTCTCCTTCCTTGTTCCTGCTGGCTCCTTGGGGGGTCAAATTTACCTTTTCTCAACCTTCTCTTTTATGGATATTCTCTACCTCTTTTCCAGCTGGCTCGCCCTAACCAACACACCTGCCACTAGTCTCACATGAGTAAATTACCATAACCATCCTGGTTTAAGTCACATGACTCTTTTCAAAATAAATCATTCAAGATAAATTATTATCCCTAAAGAGAGCCCAAGGATCTACTGAAGTAATTTTGGTGAGGCTTTACAAAATTTTAATTGTGTCAAAACAGCTGAGATTGATTTAACTTTAAGTGCAGATTAATTCAGAGGGAAGAGTTTGAGCATTCCCTGCTTAAGAGCACTTTTAAGTCGCTATCACAAATTTGAAAGTCCTGAGATAATTACTTTTTTGCTTTGCTTTGATAATATATCTGTGAGTTGTTTTTATGAGGTGCTTTAGACCTGTGTCAATGAAAATCACCTATTTGCCCAGCCAGCTGTGACAGTGATACAGTGATCTGAAGAGAGAAATGTGAAACAATTTCAGAAGACCACAAATACTAGAGGCCTGAAAAATCTAATGGGGAGAGGTGTATGGAGTGAAAAGCGAGAGAGCTCCCAGGGCTAGAGTAAAGAGGTTAGGCCATGTGCCCATAGCAGCTGCCCTGTGGTAAGGAGCCAAGAGGAGCCCCTGAAGATGCCTTCCAAACTCAGCCAACCCCCACTGACCCGGCTTCCTCCCTCTTCCACCTTCCTCCTAACTTTTTCCAACTGAGGCCTCTGGAGAACGGAGAGGAGATAAGGCAACAGGCAAGAGTCTATCATGGTATCCGAGAATACAAGGGAAGGCACAGCAGAACGTAAGCTTACCAATCAGTTCCCCCAGAGAAGAAACCAACCACCCACTCCAACTTCTAAAGGAAAATAGGAAGGAAGGAAGGAATTCGGCGAGGGAGGGAGGGGGGGAGAGAGGGAATCAGAATCCCGGAGGGAAATACAAAATGTTCCTTAGAAACCAGATATTGCATCTTCAGCATTTCTTTTATTTCAACTGTCTTCTACAAAGTTATTACTTCCCAAACCACCAATCTTTGGGTAATTTAAGTACTTTACCATGGCCCCCAGGCAAACTGAAATATATCAGGAAAAGGAAGAGTGTGTTAGGTCCTCTAAGCTCTTTGTAAGGGATAAACAGCCAATGTTGAAAACTTTCATTGCATAGAATTCAGACCTAAAGATATAGCTGATGAATTTTTCCATCTTCATTTTTTAAAATTCCATTGTGCTTCTAACAGAATTAGTGAGATAAAAAATGCTGTGTTCGGGCTTCCCTGGTGGCGCAGTGGTTGAGAGTCCGCCTGCCGATGCAGGGGACGCGGGTTCGTGCCCCAGTCCGGGAGGATCCCACATGCCGCGGAGCCGCTGGGCCCGTGGGCCATGGCCGCTGAGCCTGCGCGTCTGGAGCCTGTGCTCCGCAACGGGAGAGGCCACGGCAGTGAGAGGCCCGCGTACCGCAAAAACACACACACACACACACACAACAACAACAACAACAAAAAAATGCTGTGTTCATTTACTCCCTCCCCACCCCCCCCACCGCCCCCACCCCCCCCAAGCTAAAGGCTGGTATACAGACTTCTCCACCCCTTCCAAAGTTATCACAAATAGCCCAGTGCCCTCTATTGGCCTTCCTGACACACTGCTTCTCTATGGCCTCTGCAGCTACCTGGGTTGTTTTTAAACATTCTGCAGCCACAGCTCCGCAGATAAATTAGTGGCTTAAGAAAAGTGTTGTTTGGATTGAACACAAATCATCTGACAAACAAAAGAAGAAATAGGTATGATGGACTCTGAAATCAAGCAGTAAAATTAATTACGGTGGGTCAACAGTTATGTCACTTTCCTCTTTCAAGAAAAGATTTAATTTGACTTTTCTTAAAAACAGCTTTGTTATATTGCTGAATTACCATTGAGTGTGGCTTTACCTGACTGGCTTCAGAAGCAGACAATGAACTGAATCAAATCTACTCAAAGTGACCCAGCAAGCAGGGGAGTGATGGGAGACCATCGTGCTAGCCCATAAGGGCTGAGGGAGGAGGGGGGCTAAGCTCCTTCAGGCTTACATCATCTTAGACCAAGTTGGGAATGGGCTTAGGGAGTCAGATGCTATGAGGAGAAGAAGTTCCTTGAGGAGGACAAATTGGGCACATTCAGAAAGCAACCCTTTCAAACTCCTAGAGAACCATTTCTTGACAGGAACATTTAACCCTACAGTCCTTCATCCAATTGTTGTTTTTTATTTTTAATGACACTATAAGGTGACCCTTATTGATGGATTTTTCTTTTTTGCATTAGAAGACTTTGCCCTCCATACAAAAGTTTATTTTACCCTCCTGTGTGAAAAACTCAAAACTTCCAAATTTGCTGGAAACGAACAAACAAAAAAAACCTAGCAAATAAGCCAAGAATAATTTCAATCTGGGACCTGTGCGGTCTCCATGTAAAACGGAGAAGGGACATCACCACAGCCCCCAGCCCCATTCTGACTGATCTGTTCCTGAGGCTAGAGACCTCATAGGTGACATTGCCTTGCAACACAAGATGGATATCAGCAAATAGCTACTCTTGCAACTAAAATAGTGAATTTCATTCCTGCCTCAGTACTGTTGAATCATTTGTGTGCCAGGCATTGGACAGGGGTTGGAGCAATAGAAATAAATAAAACACAGTCTCTACCCACAAGGATTTCAGTCAAGCAGGATACAAAGACAAGTGAATATAATTAGAACCTAACACTGTAAACTCCATGATAAAAGTATACACAAAGTGGAAGCAAAAAAGAGATGGTTCTAGCAGGAAAGATCCATGATTCCAAATCACAGTTTGTATTGTACCCCAAAATGCATCACTTTCATTCACTGAGGACTCAGGAACTGCCTGAATTCTTTCATACCCTTCTGATGCATGGTTGCAAAGCAAAGCTGGTGATAAATATATTAAGTGAAGTGTGATTTACTCATATCAGAGAAGCATCAAACATAAACAACAAGCTACTCAAAAACACAGAAGAAACACATTCAAGGAGAGGATGGTAGGCTTGTCCAATAGAGAGAAGGTCAGGGAACATTCCGACTGAAAGGATTGCTGGATTTAGCAGTAAAAAGTCACTGGTGAGTTCAAGACAAGCCACTTCAATAGAGTGATGAATACAAGAAGCCAGGCTCGAAGAAAATGTGTTTAAAAAGGAAATAAACACCGTGGGCACAGATGCTCTTGTAGGAGCAGTTACCTTAAGTGAATGCCTTTGGAGACAGCACAGTGGGAAATTTTCCTCAGGGACAAGAGCCTTTCCTGTGGGGGAGAAGATGAGAGTGTTGGCCCTCCAGTCATAGAGACCTGGGTTCAAATTCCAGCTGTGCCACTTAAAGTAATTTGCCACTCCAAATCTCTGTCAGATGGGATCATCAGAGCACCTATCTCATAGAAAAAGTACCTGGCACAGAGTAAACACTCACTGTGGAAAGTGGGAAGGAGTCAGAGAAAACCCCCTATTCCTTGAATTCTAAGACTCCTATTTTAACATATCTGAAATCAGCATGCATCATAGTTTGTCAGTATTTTCCCTTCTTAGCAGCACATAAAATAATGGCTCATCTAACAATCAATGACAACTTGGATTTAATGAGAGAATTAGTCCCTAACCCTGGAGCAGTTGAGTAACTGACCTAGCTTTATGCAAATTGGGTTATGAAGAAATGTTAAAGGGAACATTTCGCTTAAATTCACAAGGGTTTCAAAACATCTTCTGGGCCCTTGCTACTTGTAATATGGCCCACAAACCAGCAGTGGCAACATCACCTGGGATCTTGTTAGAAATGCATAATCTCAGCCTTCTCCCCAGACATATCAAATAAGAATCCTTATTTTAACAAGGGCCCTAGGTAATTTGTGTGTACAGTAAAGTTTTTAAAGCACTGTTCTAGCATTTTTTAAATTTGTTTTAAGTTGGAGCTATTGGTATAATTGGACACTGAATGCATTTTCTTAACTTATTTTCCTTCCGTACTCACCAAAATTTTATTCTTTCATTAAAAATATAAAAGAGAAGTGCCAAGTCAGTTCCGGCAGAGAGCGCGGTGAAAAGCGGATCGCGGCCTTCTTGCCCGGGGCCCTCCAGGCCCTCCGGCCTCTGGTCGGCAGGTGAACTGGGGGGCCCCCGGGACAAGCTCAGGCTGTGTCTTACCGAGCCCCAGAGCCCTCGCCGCAGCCGCCCACTGGCAGGGCCCGAGCCTGGAAGCAGCAACGAACTGCTCCCCCACCCCCACCTCCGCGACCTAATGGCGGCGGCCCCTCGGAGCCCAGATCCCGCCCACCGCCGGGTCTCTTGACCCCACGCTGCAGGGGTTAGGCGAAGCCTCCAGCAGGCCACCGAGGACGTGGCGCCTTTGGGCGTCGGGCGTGGCAGGGCGAGAAGAATGGCGGCCACTGGAACGCTGCGGAGGGCCGTTAGAGCCTCGAAGGCCCGGGAAGGGGCCTCTATGTGGACGCCAGCTCAGCCACCCTTAGGCCTTGGAGCCCGCGCGGATCCGGGACCTGAGGTGACCTCTCTGCCCCAGTTGGACGAGACCTCACCTCGTCCGGACAACGACGGACAAAGGCCTTAACGGGCCCGGAAGGTGAGCAGAGCCCCGGTGGACGACGGGTGGAACGTTAGCGGGTCATCGGGCAGTTGGTCGTCGTCCTACCAAGACCTCGATGTCGGAAGATAGAAATGGTAGAATAACGTACCACATGCGGCCAATAGGAAGTGCCTGCCACCCTTTGGGAAGATTTACTGGCCGTTTATAGAAGGCCTGTGTATATAATATGAAAAAGCTGCTCTCAACTTTGCCCCCAACCTTTCGAAAGAAAACTTTTCGCTACATATAGGCCTTCTAGATGTGAAGAGGTTGCCGACGTATGGTAGAGTTAAAGTCACATGTCTTGTAAATGCCCATTTGTTTCTTTAAAAAAACCGTAGAAAAGAAATGTCTTCTGGAAATGACTTTTCGAAATGGAGTTGTTTGACCACCTCTAGAGGCGACATCAGGAGCCACAGAGGTCCACGTTTGTTCAGTGGGTTAGAGGACATGGAATGGAAGACGTTGAGGAGGAAGAAAAGAAGGTTCTGTGCCAGACTGGTCACAATAGACATTTGCGTATTAGAACCATTGGTTTGTGTGTGCATTTTTCTCCTTACTACTGTATGTGTAGTTGACAGTAAGTACTTTTTTGATATATCTAGTCTTTCTAGATCTTCTAAAGTGCCTGATATATGTTCAGAGTAGAGGTAGTAAAAAGACATTTTGTAAATATCTTTTTGTTAAAATTCGTATGAAATGTTGTTTGGGGGGGGAGGGGTGGCCAAACCACCTTTTTGAACAGTACGCAGTATGCACTGTGTTTGTTTGTGCACTGGTTCGAGGTCGCGGGGAGGAGAAGGAAGTGCAAAGAGCTCTGTGCCAGTGTGTTTATAGTGAGGCAAGATTAACCATTGTCTTTTTTATGTTCCCGCATTTTGTTTCACTTTGCTGTGTATATAGTGTATATAATGGACAAATGAGTCCTAATTTACAACATCTAGTCTTTCTAGATGTTAAAGAGGTTGCCAGTGTATGACAAAAATAGAGTTAGTAAATAATACATTTTGTACATTTTGTGTTAAAATTTCTAGGAAATATTGTCTTCTGAAAATTTGAGCGTGATAGCCCTCTGGGTTGGTGGAGGGGAGAGAGAGAGAAGGGGGTTGGTCTTAGAATGGCTAGAATGCTGTTATTTTGAAGAGAGTTTCAGATTATAACTGTTACATGTGTGCAGTTCATTCAGTACTGCTCTGTATATAGTGGACAAATTAAGTCCTTATTTGAAACATCTAGTCCATCTAGATGTTTAGAAGTGCCCAACGTATGTTAAATGTAGATGTAGTAAAATATCACTTTGTAAATAACTTTTTGCTAAAATTCACAGGAAGTACTGTCTTTGGGAATGTTAAATGTTAAACCACCTCTCTGAGCAGTATACTATTGTTTATACTTGTTCAGTGGTTTGGAGGAAGGAGGGAAAGAATTGCAAAAGGTAATATGCTAGTGTGTTCATACCTGGACATTTTCAGACAAAACCATTTTTTGTATGTTCATTTTGTTTTGCTGTGTATATAGTGTATATAATGGACAAATTGAGTCCTAGTTTTGCAACATCTAGTCTCTAGATGTTAAAGGGGTTGCCAGTGTATGACAAAGTAGTAAAATTAGCACATTTTGTATACTTTATTGAAATTCATAGGAAAGCTTGTCCTCTGTAAATGACTTTTGGATATGAATTTGTTCAACCACCTCTAAGCATTACATATGCATGTACTTGTCCACTGGATTGGTGGTGGAGAGAACGAAGTGAGGGAGGAAATGGTTCAGGCCAAAATGGTCATATTTAGAAGATACCTCAGATTATAACCATTGTTACATGTGTGCAATTTTATTTAACAGTGCTGTGTACATAGTGGACAAGTAAGTTCTTATATGAAATATCTATTCTTTCTAGATGTTTAGAAGTGCTTGATGTATTTAAAAGTAGTTTTAGTAGAATAATGCTTCTTGTAAATAGCTTTTAAAAACTGATGGGAAATACTGTCTTTGGAAATGGAATTGTTAAACCTCCTCTCTGAACAGTATACTCTGTGCTTGTTCATTGGGTTTAGGGAGGTGGGAGGGAAGATTGCAAAAGATGTTTTGCTAGCAGGTACTAGAACATTTCAACTTATCCCTTGCTCTGTATGTTACATGCATTTTGTTTAACTTTACTGTATATATTTTGTATATACTGGACCAATGGGTCCCAATTTTATAATATCTAGTCTCTAGATATTAAAGAGGTTGCCAATGTATGACAAAAGTAGAGTTAGTAAACTAACACATTTTGTACACTTTGTGTTAAACTTCATTGAAAAGCCGTCTTCTGAAAAGGGCCTTTGGAAGTGAAATTGTAAATCACATCTAAGTGACACCTGTGCCTGACACCTGTGCCTGTACTTGCCCAATGTTGGATGGATGGCAGAAAGGAGGTACTGGGAGAAATGAAGTGTTCTAGATTAGAATGTCCCTATGTAGAAGACACTTTCAGATCTAACCATTGTTACATGTGTGTAGTTTATTCAACACTACTGTGTATATAGTGGACAAACTTTAGTCCTTATTTGAAACATCTAGTCTTTCTAGATGTTTAGAAGTGCACAAAGTATGTTAAAAGTAGAGGTAGTGAAGTAACATATTTTGTAGATATATCCTTTTGTTAAAATTCATATGAAATACTGTCTTTTAGAAATGGAGTGATCAAACCACCTCTCTGAGCAGTACACATTATTTTATTTGTGCTGGTTCAGGGAGAAAGAAGAAAGTGTAAAGGGCTTTATACCAAGACTAACCATTGTCTGGTGTGTCTCTGCATTTTGTTTTACTTGGCTGTGTACATAGTGTACATAAAGGACAGAGGGTCCAAATTTACAACATCTAGTCTTCCTAGATGTTAAAGAGGTTGCCAGTGTATGACAAAAATAGCCGATAAATACATTGTGTACACTTTGTGTTAAAATTCATAGGAAAGACTTCTGAGAACAACTGGAGGAAGTAAAATTGTTAAAATCCCCTCTAAGCATTACAGATGCTTATTCTTGTCCACCGGGTTGATAGAGATGAGAAGGGGAAGCTTCTAGGCCAGAGTGTTCCTGTTTAGGAGACACTTTGTGACTATAGCCTTTGTGTGCAGTTTCTTCAGTGCTACTACGTGTATACATAGTGGACAAACTTAAATCTGTATTTGAAACATCTAATCTTTCTAGATGTGTAAAAGTACACAACATGTTGAAAATAGAGAGTTAAAAATAACACCTTTTAAAGTATTTTTTTTCTGTTAATTCATAGGAATGGTTGTATTGGGGGAGTGGAAATTGTTAAACTTGAGTCTTGGAGCGTAAGCTGACTATTCACTGGGTGGTGGGGAGGCGGGGAGCAGACAGGGAAGGAAGTACAGAGAAGGGATCTGTGCCCATGAGTCTTTAGAGAAGTTCAGATTGTCTAACCATTGTTCTATTTGTGTGTTTTAGTTAATATTGCTGTGTATTAAAGAATAAGCAAGTCCTAATGCCCAAAGTATATTAAAAGTAGAGGTAGTAAAATAACCCCTTAATAAATGCCCTTTTGTTGGTTTTTAGGAAGGGCTGTGTCTTCTGGGAGCGTCTATGTTAATCCACCTCTTGGAGCTAGATAGAGTCCTGTACTTAGTTGCTGATATGCTGGAGGATGGGTGAGAGGAAGGGTGAAGGGAAGGGCTCTTAGCTAATATCTCCATATCTAGAAGACAGTTTTAGGTTATAACCATAGGTCTAAATGTGCATTTTTGTAAAGTACCAATGCTTACTATGGACAAGGTTCATTCATTATTTTGCAACATCTAGGCTTTTTAGGAGTCCTGAGGTGACAATGTATGATAAAAAGTAGAGCTAGTGAATTAACCAATTTGTAAATATCTTTGTTATAATTGGTAAAAAAAGTAGCATCTTGGACATGGAATTGTTAAACCATCTGAGAAATGTACACCAGTACTTGTTCATTAGGTTGGCAGCAGAGGGGCAGAAGGAAGTATAAAAGGGAGGGAAGTATGTGGATGTATTCCTTTTTATATTTTGATGATAACCATTGATGTGTGTGCATCTCTTAGCTGTACTATAGGAATACATTGTTAAGTAATTCAGTGGAAATATACCTCCTTGCTAATACTTTAATAGTTTAGATCAGATAATGAATCCTCTTAAAAGCATTATACTATGGGTACTCTGTTGCTTTATGTCTCATTTTTAATTGAACGTTAAGGGAATGTAGTATTTTAATCATAACTCTGCCAATATCTTTACCTCTGGGACAACATTAAACACACCAACATTCGAATGATAGGGGTTCCAGAAGAAGAAGAGAAAAAGAAAGGGACTGAGAAAATATTTGAAGACATTAGAGTTGAAAACTTCCCTAATATGGGAAAGGAAATAGTTAATCAAGTCCAGGAAGCACAGAGAGTCCCATACAGGATAAATCCAAGGAGAAATACGCCAAGACACATATTAATCAAACTGTCAAAAATTAAATACAAAGAAAACATATTAAAAGCAGCAAGGGAAAAACAACAAATAACACACAAGGAAATCCCCATAAGGGTAACAGCTGATCTTTCAGCAGAAACTCTGCAAGCCAGAAGGGAGTGGCAGGACATATTGAAAGTGTTGAAGGAGAAAAACCTGCAACCAAGATTACTCTACCCAGCAAGGATCTCATTCAGATTTGATGGAGAAATTAAAACCTTTACAGACAAGCAAAAGCTGAGAGAGTTCAGCACCACCAAACCAGCTCTACAACAACTGCTAAAGGAACTTCTCTAGGCAAGAAACACAAAAGAAGGAAAAGACCTACAATAACAAACCCAAAACAATTAAGAAAATGGGAATGGGAACACACATATCGATAATTACCTTAAATGTAAATGGACTAAATGCTCCCACCAAAAGACACAGATTGGCTGAATGGATACAAAAACAAGATGTATATATTTGCTGTCTACAAGAGACCCACTTCAGACCTAGAGACACATACAGACTGAAAGTAAGGGGATGGAAAAAGGTATTTCATGCAAATGGAAACCAAAAGAAAGCTGGAGTAGCAATTCTCATATCAGACAAAATAGACTTTAAAACAAAGACTATTAGAAGAGACAAAGAAGGACACTACATAATGATCAAGGGATCGATCCAAGAAGAAGATATAACAATTGTAAATATTTATGCACCCAACATAGGAGCACCTCAATACATAAGGCAAATACTGACAGCCATAAAAGGGGAAATCGACTAACACATTCATAGTAGGGGACTTTAACACCCCACTTTCACCCATGGACAGATCATCCAAAATGAAAATAAATAAGGAAACACAAGCTTTAAATGATACATTAAACGAGATGGAGTTAATTGATATTTATAGGACATTCCATCCAAAAACAACAGAATACACATTTTTCTCAAGTGCTCATGGAACATTCTCCAGGATAGATCATATCTTGGGTCACAAATCAAGCCTTGGTAAATTTAAGAAAATTGAAATTGTATCAAGTATCTTTTCCGACCACAACGCTATGAGACTAGATATTAATTACAGGAAAAGATCTGCAAAAAATACAAACACATGGAGGCTAAACAATACACTACTTAATAACGAAGTGATCACTGAAGAAATCAAAGAGGAAATCAAAAAATACCTAGAAACAAATGACAATGGAGACACAACGACTCAAAATCTATGGGAGGGCTTCCCTGGTGGCGCAGTGGTTGAGAGTCCGCCTGCCGATGCAGGGGACACGGGTTCGTGCCCTGGTCCGGGAAGATCCCACATGCCGCGGAGCGGCTGCGCCCGTGAGCCATGGCCGCTGAGCCTGCGTGTCCGGAGCCTGGGATCCGCAACGGAAGAGGCCACAACAGTGAGAGGCCCATGTACCGCAAAAAAAAAAAAAAAAAAAAACCCAAAACAAAATCTATGGGATGCAGCAAAAGCAGTTCTAAGAGGGAAGTTTATAGCAATACAATCCTACCTTAAGAAACAGGAAACATCTCGAATAAACAACCTAACCTTGCACCTAAAGCAATTAGAGAAAGAAGAACAAAAAAACCCCAAAGTTAGCAGAAGGAAAGAAATCATAAAAATCAGATCAGAAATAAATGAAAAAGAAATGAAGGAAATGATAGCAAAGATCAAAAAAACTAGAAGCTGGTTCTTTGAAAGGATAAACAAAATTGATAAACCATTAGCCAGACTCATCAAGAAAAAAAGGGAGAAGACTCAAATCAGTAGAATTAGAAATGAGAAAGGAGAAGTAACAACTGACACTGCAGAAATACAAAAGATCATGAGAGATTACTACAAGCAACTCTATGCCAATAAAATGGACAACCTGGAAGAAATGGACAAATTCTTAGAAAGGCACAACCTGCCAAGACTGAATCAGGAAGAAATAGAAAATATGAACAGACCAATCACAAGCACTGAAATTGAAACTGTCATTAAAAATCTTCCAACAAGCAAAAGCCCAGGACCAGATGGCTTCACAGGCAAATTCTATCAAACATTTAGAGAAGAGCTAACACCTATCCTTCTCAAACTCTTCCAAAATATAGCAGAGGGAGGAACACTCCCCAACTCATTCTACGAGGCCACCATCACCCTGATACCAAAACCTGACAAGGATGTCACAAAGAAAGAAAACTACAGGCCAATATCACTGATGAACATAGATGCAAAAATCCTCAACAAAATACTAGCCAACAGAATCCAACAGCACATTAAACCGATCATACACCATGATCAAGTGGGATTTATTCCAGGAATGCAAGGATTCTTCAATATACGCAAATCAATCAACGTGATACACCATATTAACAAATTGAAGGAGAAAAACCATATGATCATCTCAATAGATGCAGAGAAAGCTTTTGACAAAATTCAACACCCATTTATGATAAAAACCCTGCAGAAAGTAGGCATAGAGGGAACTTTCCTCAACATAATAAAGGCCATATATGACAAACCCACAGCCAACATCATCCTCAATGGTGAAAAACTGAAAGCATTTCCACTAAGATCAGGAACAAGACAAGGTTGCCCACTCTCACCACTCTTATTCAACATAGTTTTGGAAGTTTTAGCGACAGCAATCAGAGAAGAAAAGGAAATAAAAGGAATCCAAATCGGAAAAGAAGAAGTAAAGCTGTCACTCTTTGCAGATGACATGATACTATACATAGAGAATCCTAAAGATGCTACCAGAAAACTACTAGAGCTAATCAATGAATTTGGTAAAGTAGCAGGATACAAAATTAATGCACAGAAATCTCTGGCATTCCTATACACTAAGGATGAAAAATCTGAAAGTGAAATTAAGAAAACACTCCCATTTACCATTGCAACAAAAAGAATAAAATATCTAGGAATAAACCTACCTAAGGAGACAAAAGACCTGCATGCAGAAAATTATAAGACACTGATGAAAGAAATTAAAGATGATACAAATAGATGGAGAGATATACCATGTTCTTGGATTGGAAGAATCAACATTGTCAAAATGACTCTACTACCCAAAGCAATCTACAGAGTCAATGCAATCCCTATCAAACTACCACTGGCATTTTTCACAGAACTAGAACCAAAAATTTCACAATTTGTATGGAAACACAAAAGATGCCTAATAGCCAAAGCAATCTTGAGAACGAAAAACGGAGCTGGAGGAATCAGGCTTCTTGACTTCAGACTATACTACAAAGCTACTGTAATCAAGACAGTATGGTACAGGCACAAAAACAGAAATATAGATCAATGGAACAGGATAGAAAGCCCAGAGATAAACCCACGCACATATGGTCACCTTATCTTTGACAAAGGAGGCAGGAATGTACAGTGGAGAAAGGACAGCCTCTTCAATAAGTGGTGCTGGGAAAACTGGACAGGTACATGTAAAAGTATGAGATTAGATCACTCCCTAACACCATACACAAAAATAAGCTCAAAATGGATTAAAGACCTAAATGTAAGGCCAGACACTATCAAACTCTTAGAGGAAAACATAGGCAGGACACTCTATGACATAAATCACAGCAAGGTCCTTTTTGACCCACCTCCTAGAGAAATGGAAATAACAAAAATAAACAAATGGGACCTAATGAAACTTAAAAGGTTTTGTGCAGCAAAGGAAACCATAAAGAAGACCAAAAGACAACCCTCAGAATGGGAGAAAATATTTGCAAATGAAGCAACTGACAAAGGATTAATCTCCAAAATTTATAAGCAGCTCATGCAGCTGAATAACAAAAAAAAAAAAGCAACCCAATCCAAAAATGGGCAGAAGACCTAAATAGACATTTCTCCAAAGAAGATATACAGAGTGCCAACAAACACATGAAAGAATGCTCAACGTCATTAAACATTAGAGAAATGCAAATCAAAACTACAATGAGATATCATCTCACACCAGTCAGAATGGCCATCATCAAAAAATCTACAAACAATAAATGCTGGAGAGGGTGTGGAGAAAAGGGAACCCTCTTACACTGTTGGTGGGAATGTAAATTGATACAGCCACTGTGGAGAACAGTATGGAGGTTCCTTAAAAAACTACAAATAGAACTACCATATGACCCAGCAATCCCACTACTGGGCATATACCCTGAGAAAACCATAATTCAAAAAGAGTCATGTACCACAATGTTCATTGCAGCTCTATTTACAATAGCCCAGAGATGGAAACAACCTAAGTGTCCATCATCAGATGAATGGATAAAGAAGATGTGGCACATATATACAATGGAATATTACTCAGCCATAAAAAGAAAAGAAATTGAGCTATTTGTAATGAGGTGGATAGACCTAGAGTCTGTCATACAGAGTGAAGTAAGTCAGAAAGAGAGAGACAAATACCATATGCTAACACATATATATGGAATTTAAGAAAAAAAAATGTCATGAAAAACCTAGGGGTGAAACAGGAATAAAGACACAGACTTACTAGAGAATGGACTTGAGGCTATGGGGAGGGGGAAGGGTAAACGGTGACAAAGCAAGAGAGAGGCATGGACATATATACACTACCAAACGTAAGGTAGATAGCTAGTGGGAAGCAGCCGCATAGCACAGGGAGATCAGCTCGGTGCTTTGTGACCGCCTGGAGGGGTGGGATAGGGAGGGTGGGAGGGAGGGAGACGGAAGCGGGAAGAGATATGGGAACATATGTATATATATAACTGATTCATTTTGTTGTGAAGCTGAAACTAACATACCATTGTAAAGCAATTATACTCCAATAAAGATGTTAAAATGAAAAAAAAATTAAAAAAATAAAAAAATATATAAGGCAAATTGGGAGTAAGTTGATGCTTTCAAATCTTTCAATATTTCTGATGTACCTGGGGATTAATATAACTGTCCATGGAAATCAAAATCTCTGAAAATCAGGTATAATATTAATACCAAAGTTGGAGAGGTGTGGAATCAAGTTTTAATTTAAAAAATAAATCTTTTCTCCTGCAGCATTGCTGAATTTGGTTTTCAGTGATGTTCCAAATTGACATATTTATACTGTTAGTCAAGAGGAATACCAAGCAGATTGAATACTTATAATGCATAAGGACTGAACACCTTGGGGTTCCAATGAACCTGTTCTGACCAACATAGGAAAACAATAGGATGCCAAATACTTGACCATATAATTAGAATTATTGGACTGTTATAAAATTTGTTGCTTGGTGACATCTACCCTGGAAAACATAAATCAGTATTAGGGACTTTTGTGATGCCCTGATTGAGGATAATACTAGTATAACCACGACCAAAGGTAGCACAACTTTGATTATTCTATTTTTTGTTTGTTTGTTTTGTTTTTGTTTGTTTGTTTTGCGGTACGCGGGCCTCTCACTGCTGTGGCCTCTCCCGCTGCGGAGCACAGGCTCCGGACGCGCAGGCTCAGCGGCCGTGGCTCACGGGCCCAGCCGCTCCGCGGCATGTGGGATCTTCCCGGACCGGGGCACGAACCCATGTCCCCTGCATCGGCAGGCGGACTCCCAACCACTGCGCCACCAGGGAAGCCCTGATTATCCTATTATTCTCTATGGTGGGTTCAGTGAAAGGGAATGTAAAATCAGGAAGCATAACCCTGAAATGGAATAGTTAGTCCTCCACGTAAAGAGTTCTCTGGATTGGCTGCCAGAATGCAATTAGCTGGAGCAGTGAATGTGAAAAGATTAGCAATCCAGAGAAACCCCTGGACACTATTACTTTATAGAGCAAATAAATTAGGTTTTCTATAATTCATGTAGGTAAAAGGAATTGGATTTGGCGCTTTTTTTTTTTAAATCTTCTTGGTTTTATTACACTGAGTAGGCACACGTGCCTCCTTTCACAGCCCCCAGGAATCTGGTGTCCACTGTCAGCTTCTTGCTACAGGAGTCCCTTTACTAGCTGACCAGGACCTAGCCAAGCCCACACAGGCTCTCTCTCACCCAAGGCCCGTCTCTACTCCATAGGAGACACTCACAGTCACTCTCCTTTGCCCCAACAAACACTGAGGTGTAGGTTAATCCCTACGCAGTAACCTCTTTGCTGCCCCCATCAGCGAAGCAGTCTCTTTTCTGACTCCCTGGGCAGGAGTCGCGTCCCAGTTCTCTACGCCTGGCAGCCACAGTGGACACATAGCAAGCCCTCCAGATAGTGTTGTGAAAGCCCTATCTTGCCTTGAGTCCGCCCAGAAGCAGGCACTGGGACAAGGATTCAAGCGCAAGTGGTTTATTTAGGAGATTCTCTCAGAAAACACTGGCAAGGAGTGGGAAGCCTAGGTCTGGTGGGCTCTGATGCATCGCCCAGATCCTCCAAGTAGGAAGGCTGTGTGTGTTACAGCAGAGCCTCAGTTATCGGCCCTCTTTGGAGATCATGTTGGCTGAAGACAACTGCCTCTCCCGAGGTCAGGCCTCCTTCTAGGCACAGCCCACACCCATGGACTAATCACTGTGAGGTTATAAACCTCCAACCTACTCACCCCAACTGGAGACAACTCTGCAGGGCCCCTCCAGCTCCAGAGTTCCCTAAGGGGTCGGCCGAGGCTTCTGTTTGGACTGTGTTGTGGTCCAGCTTCTTCTTCTGTTACTCTGCTTCCGTCTCCTCCCTCCCACAGGTGCTGATCCTGAAAGAACTCCCCAATAAACACTGTGCATGCTAATAAGCCCCACCTGCAACAGGGAAGGGAAGGGAGCCAATACAGAATGTGTTGTCAAGCGGTTTACCACTATGAGTCATTGAGCTCAATCCCACCAGAAAAGTTTAAGAAACAGTATAGAACATGTGCCTTAGAATTATCCCACCCAAGGGGCAAAGGAGCTGAGGTATTCATTGGTTGAGGACATAATTCCTTCCATAAATGGCGTGCCCTGTGCACAGGAGGCTGCAGCTGCCAGAGGAAGCCTTCGGGCAGAGTCATGGGGTTGGTGCTTGGAGGCTGGGTGGGAGCGCGCAGCAATGAGAGATGCCAGTGGGATACGGACGGGCTCTGACAGGATCTGCTTCTAGCCACCTGCCCCAATTTAGGCCTGAGGGGAATCATCTTCCCGGACTAATGATGCTGTGGACCCAGAAGTAAAGAAGCACCGGACACGGAAGAGCCCTAGAAATACCTACCCCAGTCAGGAAGGGATGTGGGCTTGAAACCCGGAGAGTGGCCATAGAGCAAACACTGATGGAGTGGATAATACCTGCCGGACATTCTATTGGGCTCTTCTCACTCCTGAACTTATTTAATCTTCACAACAATTCTATGAGGTATGTGTATTTAACAGTTGAGGAACTGAAGTTTAGAGGAGGGAAACTGGGGCTTCCCTGGTGGCGCAGTGATTGGGAGTCCGCCTGCCGATGCAGGGGACACGGGTTCGTGCCCCGGTCCGGGAAGATCCCGCGTGCCGCGGAGCGGCTGGGCCCGTGAGCCGCGTCCGGAGCCTGTGCTCCGGCAACGGGAGAGGCCGCAACGGTGAGAGGCCCAGGTACTGCAAAAGAAAAAAAAAAAAATAGAGGAGGGAAACTTCCCCAAGTTAGAAGCGTCATCCCAAATCTAATGCAAAATTCCATATTCTTAAACAGACTATACTATTTCACCTCTCTAGGAGCAAGAAACAGATTTCTCCAAAAAAGGAACATTTTTAGTGAGTCTTGGAAGCCAAAGGCCGCTACCCACAAGGCTGAATAAACATCGTTCACTTTTGTGAAAAATGAAGAACCGTGTCCCCCTTTCCCCCTGCAAACAGCTAGCATGGGGGGCAGGGGGGAGAAAATGTAATGTCATAATAAGAATTTAATGTTACTAGGTGAAATTACTTTATGTTTTAAACTGTCAGAGTTTGTTTATTTATTCCCTAGCATTAGGCAATCCAACTGCTGAACTGAGATTACGTTTGCAACTTAAAGTGACTATGACCGTGTTATTACCTAAGAGTAACCAGAAGGGTCATGGGTTGGCCAGAATTTTCATCCAATGGCAGGCGCAGATTACTCTCCCTCAATAAATTTCGTAAGGAAGATGGGAGACAAAAATAAAGGTGTGTCTCAATCACAGGCCACATCCCATGCATCATGCTAGCTCAACTTGCCAGTTACATACTGACTAACCTACAAAATTCACATTGCCAGCCTTCCCAACTTCTATGAACTACAGAATAACTGCTACTAAAATAATATATAGGGTACCTCGGTTTTGTTTCCAAACCTCACTTTATCTTTGACCTTAAAAAGAGATTTGAGGGACTTCCCTGGTGGTCCAGTGGTTAAGAATCCGCCTTCCAATGCAGGGGACGAGGCTTCGATCCCTGGTCAGGGAAATAAGATCCCACATGCCGCGGGGCAACTAAGCCCACGTGCTTCGGAGCCCACGCGCCACAACTAAAGAGAAGTCCATGGGCCGCAACGAAGAGCCAGTGTGCCACAGTTAAGACCCAATGCAGCCACAAAAAAAAAAGAAAGAGAGAGAGATTTGAGCTGCCACTTGTCTAAATTGATGGTGTTGTTAACCACTTACTTCAGGATATAGAGAATGACACAGGAGGAAGTGACAGAAAACCAAATCAACTTATAGACTAGCAAGCCAAGACAAAGAAGAGTCTCTCTCCTTGGCTACAACCTCCAAAATTTAAGGCGCATGCAAGGCACTGCAAAGGCTCCAAGAAGAATCTTTTCCTTTACTTCTCCTCAAGCATCAGACTGAAGAAATTCTCTAATGTTCTCTTATGATATATGGTCAATTGTTAGGGCATTTTCCCAGGACTGAGGTTTCAGCCTCAAAAAAAAAAAAAAAGTTTCCATATGGAACCACAAAACCAGAGGAAAAAGTAGGCATGTCAGATGACAGTGAGTTGGTGAGAACAGAAAGAAGAAAGACACATGAAGAATCAGAAGGAAAAAAGTAAAAGTTTTAAGTGGAGGGAGAGAAAATAAGATAGAAATAAAGGCCGATTTTTTTTTTTTTAAGAAAAAGACTGTAATTCCAGTCTACACGTGAACCACCATGATACCCTGAAAAGATGCTGTTTCTCCTCATTTCCTTTTGGAAATCTAATTAACTAATAGTTCACAGCTTATCAGCTGCTCTTTCATTTCCACGAGGAAATGTTTGCTCAAGGTTGTTAACAGTATCCAAACAAATAACATCTCAGAGGCTAATCACCTCGGGAAGGAGGGAGTGAATGCTCCCAACTCCGCTGTAGAAAAATTGCTCATCTTACAACCCCAGTAATTACTTTGTAAATCATGGAGTGGTTCTTTGTTATGGTGATGGGTAAAACCTCACCGTTTATCTACATCTAAATCTGGGACATCTGGCTACCTTAACCTTGTATACTAGACAGAGCATGAATCACAGGCCAGGGAGCTATGGACAGTGAAACACACGAAATTGTGAAAACCGATGGCCTTACAAACAAAAGCAAGTGACGATTTCTATATACATGTACTGCTTTATGTTTACATCATCTTCCAGCCCCCTTTACATCATGGTTTGAATTTAGGGAAAGGCAAGTTTGACACATCTGGTTACTTATAACCAAAACTCATATTTAAAACAGCATTAAAAAAAAAGTGATAAAAACCTCAATTGCCCCAAATAGAAAATATTATTTATCAAAGAATTGACCAAATGTAAAATAGATAGCTAGTGGGAAGCAGCCGCATAGCACAGGGAGATCAGCTTGGTGCTTTGTGTCCCCCTAGAGGGGTGGGATGGGGAGGGTGTGAGGAGACGCAAGAGGGAGGAGATATGGGGATATATGAATATATATAGCTGATTCACTTTGTTATAAAGCAGAAACTAACACATCATTGTAAAGCAATTATACTGCAATAAAGAATGACCACTCCTAACAAGTATACTTCTGTATCCTTGTTTGTTGTTGTTTTTATTCATTTATTTTGTTTAATTTTTTAAACCAACGAAAATACTTTTTTAAAAAGATCTCCACCTAAAGCCTTACCAGCATGTGATCTTTAACAGTTTCCTCCCCAGTGGTGAAAACAGGACACCCACACAGTCGGTGAAGAAAATTAGGCGATGTATTTAAAGCATCCAATACCACACTTAGCACAGCAGATGCTATATGATCAGAGGCTACTGGTTTCATTGGCTTATGACATTTTCAAACACCCAGAATCCAAAATTAAAATTTATATCAAAATAATATTGTGGATTGTCATTTATTTTCATGTATGTATGAAAATCATTACAAGTCAAGTGAAAATTAGAATCTTCAGGGGAAAAAAACTGTTTTAAGTAAAAACAATCTTGCATTATATAATGAACCCCACTAATAACAACTGGGTGTTACAACACTCTACTCCTTTGATATTTATTGAATTTTTACCAACAGATCATTATATAAAATGAAATTTTGGAAACACTCTGCTTCCTGTATCATAAGCCAACTCACGTACAATAAAAAACAATAATATGAAAAACAAAGCTCCAACAACTGTAACTTAAAAGATAGCAGAAGACGCAGAGAAGAAAGGTGCTATGGACCCAGAAGGAAAGGAGAATTGAACCCAGATTGAAACATGAGACATGAACTCCACCATATTCTTGTCCCCACACCAGTGTATGTATCAGTGTCTGAATTCAGTTCACCATGCTTCCCTCCACTACCAGTGGAAGAGTTTTCTTTCTTCCCATATCTTATCTCTAAGATTGCAACCTAACTTTATAATCTTCTACTTTCCATTTTCCTTCTCCTCCTTAACCCCTTCAAGAGTTTTTTCAAAACTCTCCTTCAGCTGTGTAACTCTCTGAACCTACCCTTCTATAGCTCTCCTCCACCACTGCCAACTTTCTCAAGAGAATTAAATTACCTCTACTTTCTTATGCCAATTCACTCACCACTGAAGGCTTCCAACACTGCATCCCCAACACTCCCATGTTGCCTAGCAAAGATCACTGGTGACCTCCATTGTCAAATCCAACGTCCATTCCCCTGATCTTGCTTGAAGTCTGGGCCTCTCTGCTGCACGTGACTCATCAGCCACTTCACTCTCCTTGAAACTCTTATTCTTTGACTCCTCTATCAGAGCTTTCTCCTCTCATCTCCCTGACTGCTACTTGTCAGTTTCATTTGCTGACTCAACTCCTCTGTCTTGGATGGCCCTGGTATGTTGACACGTCCTGGGATTCTGTCATTTGGCTGAGAGTGTCAGTGATCCAACAGATTCCTTTTGCAATTTTAATACACTCCCAACAGTCTGCTCCCACTTCTTTCTGATGGAGCGCTGCCCGAGAGTGCTAGAGTCCACTTTGCTTGTCTGCACTTAGACCTGGAAGTGCTTGGGAATTCACATCACCAAAAGCAGCCACTGGCCAGTGCTGACAGATGAGGAGTATACATATTCCATCTCTCTTGGCCCCAAATCAGGACATCTCTCAAGTGAGAACTACGCTGTCACCAGAGCTCCCCTTGGATTTAAAGCAAAGTCATCCTCCGTGGAAGTTTAATATTGCATCCATTGCTTGACTTCCTTCCTTTTCCTGACCCACTTCCCTACTTCCCTACTTGTCTTGCCTATTAAGTCACTTTTACACAAACCTCTATCTCTAGGACTGCTCCTGGGGAGCCCAATCTAAGGCAGACACTGGAAATCTTCCCTCACGCTGCTCACTCTCTCTGGGTGATTATATTCATGCTCACAATTTCATCTCCTACCTATATGCTGATGACTTCTTAATAGTCCTATTAAGCGCTATCTTCTCCCTTGAGCTTAGATCTATCTACTCAACTGTCTGCTAGGAAATCTCAACCCTCATGTTCCCCCAATAACTCAAACCCAACACATGTACAAGACCGAATTCATGGTCTAGCACCAAATCCTGTCAATTCTATTAACACCTGTCATATCAATCCCCTCATCTCTGTCCCAACTGCTGTTGCCTTAGTCAGGTCCCCATGTGCTGTTTCCTAGACTATTTCAATGAAGAGTGTAGCTTACTACCACATACTAGAGTGTGGGATGGCTCAGGCTCTAGAGACACACTGGTAGGTTCAAATCCTGACTGCCTCATGCACTAGCTATGGAATGTTAGGCAAATTACTTATCCTCTATGCACCCCAGTGTCCTCTTCCGTAAAAAAGAGAATCACATAATTATCCCCATAGGGTTGTTGTTTGGTCTAAATGTAAATTTATAAAGGTAAGGCACTTAGAAGCGTGTCTGGTACTTGTTGTTAAAAAATATACACATATGCATGTTGTTATTATTCTTGTTTTTACTGTGTTTCAACTACTGTACTGCAGCAAGATTAGTTCATGGCAGCAACTGGTATTTGGGGATGAGATACTCAGTGTTTTCCATACCAAGTCAGGAGAGGCTCAGTGACTTCAACACAGAGAGCATTCATAGCATCCTCCTAACCCTTCAGAGCTACCAGAAGGCTTTTAGGAAATACATGGAATTTCCATTTTTGTAAGTCAAAAACCGTGCAATTACTGCAATATCACATGGTTCAGTCTTATACTTTAATGTATAGAAATGAAATATGTTTACACAAGAAAAATACTATCTTTAAACCTATTTTGTTAAGGACCCTTAAAAAGTAGCCCCTCTTCCATTATGCTAAGTGAAATATGTCAGACAGGGAAAGACAAATACTGTATGATATCACTTATATGCGGAATCTAAAAAATACAACAAACTGATGAATTCAACAAAAAAGAAGCCAACTCACAGATATAGAGAACCAACTAGTGGGTGCCAGGCTGGGGGAGGGGCAGTATAAGAGTAGGGGGGTAGGAGGTACAAACTATTGGGTGTAAGACAGGCTCAAGGATGTATTTTACATCATGGGGAATAGAGCCAATATTTTGTAATAACTGGTAATGGAAAGTAACCTTTAAAAATTATATTAAAATTTTTTTAAATTTTTAAGTAACCCCTCTTCTTTAAATAATTATAAGATTTTTTTCAAAGCCATATTCCTGTAGCTATATGTCATATCTCATCTTCATTAAGATTAAGACACTCATCATCAGTATCATTAGGCAAACTCAGGTGTGAGCTTCTAGTTCTCCAGTCTTCACTGAATAAGTTCCTTGGGTCTCTGACATGCTAACTGTGAACGACCAGCTGCTTAATTTTAAACCCTGGATCATAGAGGTTTTAGCTTCTAAATTTGACTTGAACATTAAAGTGTTTAATGGAGATGCCTCTCCCTGCAGATGTTCTAAGAAGCTGGTGGCCGCATCTGTTTTCACCCACACAGACATGTCAGCAAATTTTCTGGCCCATTTTGATGTTGTACGGCAATGACGGTGGCAACAGTTGCTTACAGAAGCATCTCCACCTCACAAAAAGACAAGAGTGATCAAAAGCACTTCTAGCTGAGTACGGAAGATGCGGGGTGTCCAAACAACCAGATGTTCTGATTTTGTCAAGGCGGCTTGGTTCTCATCACACATCCTGTGAGTTCTCAACCCAAGCCCAAGTGGTTCGAACTTAGTTCATAGCTTCTGGTTAACTGTCAGGGAGGAGGAATATTTTAAAATGATTTCCCTATCGGCATCACTCATACTCTTCTAATCCAGGTCCCAGGGCACTTGCGGAAGATTATATAAGAAAGAGAAGGCATTTTAGGAAACTGGAAGAGTAAGCCAATGACAGTTGGCTTCTTCTAATCCAGGTCCCAGGGCACTTGCGGAAGATTATCCAGGTCCCAGGGCACTTGCGGAAGATTATATAAGAAAGAGAAGGCATTTTAGGAAACTGGAAGAGTAAGCCAATGACAGTACTAGGTCTAGGGACTACTCTGACAGAGTAACAGGTAAAGCAAGATTTTCAGTTCGAGAAATGTTAAAGAAAGAGCTGGAGTAAGGAGGACTTCTTCCTCCGTCTCAAGGTACTGATGAGTTGGGCTGAATAGACAACCTGCGTGGAAAAGATAACATTTAGTATTAGTGGCCTAACTCTAGTGGCCAGACTAACAATAAGGGGATTGGGCAACATCAACCAATGAGCTCAGAAGAAGAGGCCAAATGCTGCTCCGAAAAGGAAAAAAGAAGCAAACCCTTGAAGGCAAAGCAACCAAGAAAGGGCTTTGGAAGAGAACAAATAGGTCCAAAGGGGATTTTTTTTAAGTGGGTATGATGAGATATGTGACACAAATCACCTCCTCCACTTTTCCTACGAAATTTTTTACCTCAATTGTTGATTATTTTATACAATCAGGAAGATGTTTGTTGTTGTTGTCTTGTGTTAACCCTAAAAGATTCTGAGTTTGTCATCTAGGTTGGTCCAGAGATTCATCACGGAAATGCTGAAACTAGACTACAGTCTGGGTGGAGTTAATATCCTTCAGCATTCACCAAGGCCTCACTAAATCCTGAAACACTCCCCTAACTTCAGAAGAGACTCGGTGGCCCAGGATTTAACTTAACTCAGAAAACACTCTCAGAGATTTCTTACAAAGCAAACACTTGCGCCCACATTACATTTCTACAACTGCCCCAAACACAGACCCAGCAAAGAACTATTCCCTGAATTGTAATAAATAATATATGTTTTTATTTATAAGTATAACAAAAGGTAAAGGCAATCCAGAGTGATGCACTGAATGAAACAATAGTTTTGCAATTACACCATAGCAAAGGTGCACAGAAGCTGCATGGCAGTTGGCTACACCACTCAAGGGAAGCTGGAAAAACATAAACACCCTCCAGTGACTAATACAGCAGGGCTTTGGGAAGAGACAACCAGATCTCAATGCAAAGAGGTGTGGGTTCAGTCTGAAGCCACTGGTGGCTGGCCGCCTTCCTAGGATCAATACTGCAAGTCGCTCCCAGCTGAAAGGACTGTCATCTGAAAAGAAGCAGGAATAGCATCTAAAAGAAACCAAATAGATGAGACAGATTTTTACATTTCCATTTATCAAATATCACACAGCTGTGTTTGTAGGAACAATCTGAGTGGATTTAGCTAAAATAATAAATAAAATGTAGCCCTGAAGTATTTATAAAGTAATTCTAGGCAATCCTTAGAGACAGTTATTATCTATCAGTTCTCAGTAAAAGTTGGTCTCTCAGCAAAATCAGTCAGATGAGTAGGAGGTTGAAGACTAGAAGGCAGTAGTGACATCACCTGACATTCATGACAATAAACAAGAGGAAAACAGTTGCAATCCTAGCCTTCTGGAATGCCAACATCAACCCTGCACAGCAGGTAGACCTGTGACATGAGGGAAATTTCCGGGATGTAGGATGGACTTGCATAGGGTAGAGAACTGCGTGAGAAATGGGTAAGTGGGGACAGTGGAAAGAGACTTCGTCGGATTCTCTTTGGAAGCTGTGATTCACACTAACTCAACCACTGATATCTCCCAATCAGTTCGGGCAGGGGCAGGAGACTGTTATGTAACTGATTTACCAAGCCCGCTGGGCTCTCAGAGCTGATTCTTCAAACTAAGAGAGGAGAGAGAGAAGAAAACCTAACTAAATAAATAAAATTCTAAGGCATGAGGTACATTCAGTTGTCAATTTCTGCTAAACTGATGCACCTGTTGGTCTGCCAGTTCTCAGTTTTGAAGATCAAAACTTGAGACAGGTGGGAGGCTTTACCTGTGGACATTTAGAACTGCCTCTGGGGTACCAATAATGCACAGCCTCGCCAGCAGGATGTCCCCTGTGCCTGCCGGGGGTGGGGAGGGGGGAGACAGAAAGGAGAACTTCAGGGACATAGCTTTGAACCCCAGGGGAATCCCAGGGAAACCTGAAATATGAGAGGTTTTTTTTTAATATACTGTATATAACAACCTCTCGGTGCTGATTAATCACTCCTTTTCAAGCGTGAATGCTCCAGTCCTAGAGCTCTCTGCTCATATGGAATAGAACAAACAAGGTTGGTTGGTTATTTAAAAGCTCCTCAGATAGAAATTTAAAAGGACCTGTGATGCTGCAGATAGAAATTTAAAAGGACCTGTGATGCTGGTAGATCTGAACAACTGCAGAATGGTACCATGGACCAGCTGTCAGGAGTCTCGGGAGCTATTTCTGCATCTGCCTCTAACTCTGTGTTACTTCTAGCCCTTGATTTTCCTCGTCTGTGAAATGAGGCTGGGATGATAAATAGTGTATTTCATCTCGTATGCATGAAGTAGTTGACTCTCACTGGGTGCATGGATGGCTGTTTGCGAGGAATATGAGGCTGAAGCTAGGTACAAAGAGAAAGAGGACCGTGATGTCTGCAATGCACACAACATTAGAAAGTATTGACGCATGATTCACCATATGTGAAAGTTCTTTTCTGAGGCTGCAGCTCTGTAAGTCTATGATTCATGTACTTCAAATCTTATTGGTGTTCCCTCATACATAAGTTATTTTTCCCTTGATGGTTTCAAGATTTTCTCTTTGTCTGGATTTCATCATTTCTGCAATGATGTGTCTGGGTGTGAGTCTTCGAGTTTATCCCACTTGGAATTTGTTGAGCCCCTTGGGAATGTAGGTTAATCATTTTCATCAAATTTGGGAATTTTTCAGCCATTATTTCTTTGAAAATATTTTCTGCTCCTTTCTCTCTATCCTATCCTTCTGGTACTCTCATTACACATATGTAAGTGTGCTTCGTGTTTTCCCAGATTTTTCTGAGGCTCTCTTCATTTTTCCTTATTCTTTTTTCTCTCTGTTCTTCATATTATATAATCTCTATCAAGCTATCTTTAAGTGTGATGATTCTTTCTTCTTCCAGTTCAAAACTACTGTAAAGCGCTTCTGGTGAAGTTTTCATTTCAGTTGTGCTTTCAACTCCAGAATTTCAATTTGATTCTTCTTATTTTGGCTGCACCGTGGGGCATGCAGGATCTTCCCCTGCATTGGGAGCAGAGTTTTAACTGCCTGGGACTGCCTGGGAAGTCCTGATTCTTTGTTATAGTTCATATCTTTTTATTGATATTCTCTATTTGATGAAACTGTCTTCATACTTTCCTTTACTCCTATAAGCATGATTTCCTTTAGTTCTTTGAACGTATTTATAATGGCTGATTTGAAGTTTTTGTGTATTAAATCTGCCGTCTGAGCCCTCCCACAGGCAGTCTCTATTGCCTACCTTTTTCCCTGTGCATAGGTCACACTGTTTCTTCGCATCTCTCATAATTTTTTGTTGAAAACTGGACATTTTAGAAACTCTGGATATTGATTTCATCCCCCATCTCTGGGGATTTTTCTTTTTTGTGCATGTTTGCCTTTTTACGTGTTTGGACACTTGGATACTAGTTTAGTGAAGTCCAATACCTCACCAGAGATGAAGCCTTTTGGATGAAAGTGGTTTTAGCAGAGCTGTCTTTGAGAGTCTCTCTGTTAAGATGTCTGCCTCACTTGGTATCACACCTAATTGTTAGGCTCCACTAGCCCACAGGGCTATTGTTTTCAACAATGCTTTGGGCATAAATTGCTCCGCAATCTCATCCAATTAAATTCAGACAGTAGTCATTTTTGAAACCAGTTTTTGAGGTTTGTTCTGACCTGAAGAAGGATCTTCTTCGTGGTCTCTCTCCAGTTCTCACTGCTAAAATAACTTGTCTGTGATTTAGTTTGTTGCTTTTAATTTGTAAGAGCTACCAGCCTCCTCTTATTTGCTTACCATCAAAACGTTCATATTTTGGAGAGCATCCCAGGTTTAAACTTCCCCACATTCTTTTTCAAATAAATTCTGTCCCGTTGTGGAGAGCTTCAGATATATCTTTTGCCTCTTGGGCAAAATTTCTGAGCTCCTTCTCCAGGCACTGGGCAGGTGTGGTAGCCTCTGGCCTTCTTGACTTACCTCTCCTGGCTTGGAAACTCTGCTCTACAAGTGAGCCAGGACAGGGAAACTGGGGACCAATATGCTCATCCTGTCCCACCTGGGGTAGATCTGCCCAATGAGTGAGGGCTGGGTGGATGAAGGGAGCCACCTGAGTTCTCAGTCTCTCTCACCAGTAAATTAGCCTCTTCAACTCAGAGATTGAGGGGATGAAAAGGGCTGGAGACCTGCCCCTCCTGGTAAATACCACATCCCCTGATCAGAAGCTGAGAGGAGAGGGAGCCCCATCTTCTTAGTCACACCCACCAGAAGTAGTGCTTCCATGAAGCTGGTGGTGAGGGGAGCTGATCATGGCTCAAGTGCCACGGACTCTCACTAATCTTACTCTGTTTCACATATTTTCTTGAATAAATGTTTCTTCATTTACTGCATGCCCTTTGGAAATTTTCCAGGCTTTAAAATAGTTTGGCTTTATTTTATGGTTTTCAGAAGGTATACTTATTTCACTGAAGAATGGGTCCACAGAATTCCTCACACTACTATCCTAGAAGTGGTATCTGACAGCTGCCTTCTTATCTTAAAAAGCAAACTTAAATTTGCTGTAGCTGTATCTTAAAGTTGTCACCTCTATTTTTCTTGACTGAATGTCTGATCATCAGGTATCTTCTGTTATCCAGTTAAAATTGACACACGGATAAGTAGAGATCTATGCTTATTTTCCATTCTGAAAAAGAATCTGTGTCACCTGAGGCTCTTAATTTTTGTAGAACCAAATTCTGGCAGAATCAGGGGATTCTTGAAGGAACACTTTCTTGCATACCATATAGATTAATTTTATGTCCACTTGACTGGGCCAAAAGGTGCCCAGACATTTGGTCAAACATTATTCTTGGTATGTCTTTGAGGGCGTTTCTGGATAAGATTAGCAATTGAATTGATAGACTAAATAAAGCAAATTGCCCTCTCTAATGTGGGTGGGGCCTCATCCAATCAAATGAAGACCGGATAAAACAAAAAAATTTTGAAGAAGCAGGAACTCCTCCCTCCTGATTTAATGATCTGGGACATTGGTCTTTTCCAAACTTCAGGCTCAGACTGGTGTTTCATGTCGAGCCTGCCATCTTTGGGACTGGAACTGCACAGCATCTCCTGTGTCTCCAGTTTGCCAGCTGAAGATCTAGGGACTTCTCAGCCTCTATAACTGCATGAGCCAATTCCTTACAATAAACCTCTTTATAGATTAGATAGATAGATAAATGTATAAATGTGTAAATATCTCAATTCATCCTATTGGTTCTGTTTCTCTGGAGAACCTTGACCAATACACATAAAAACTGCCTCACCTTTTGTAGCATTTTGCTGCTGCAGGTAATTCTCAGATTTGGCTCTCTCCAAAGGATTAATAGATTCAGCCTCAGGACAAACTTCAGGGAGTCACTCATGGTTTCTTCTAGTTTCTTACTCCTAAATGTTGATTAAGAAAGTAAGTTGCAAAAGTAAAGCTATTTTTCATCCTTTCCTGCTGCATTTGACTCAGAACTACCACGAGGCCAAACTATTCTGAGAATGTATACGAATCAAACACCACAGGCCAAGATGAAATAGATGAAGTAGCATTAACCAGCCTGAGAGAAATATTCAAATGAATTGAGGACAAGAGCAATCAGACCAAGAATTGTGATAAAACTACATGGTACTTTCCACCAATTTCTGTACCATTCAGCAGAGACCACCCCTACTGACCACACAAAACATATTTGGACTATTTCCAAAGGACTTCCACAATGAGTTTAGACCACTTCTAAATTTAAAATGGTAGAAGAAATGAAATCTAGTATCAAACCTGCAATTGTGACAAGGTTACCATCCATACACCACAACTGTAGACCATCCCAGCTCTATGAACAATAGTCTGAGCTGGTTTGCACCACTGGCAAAATAATTTGGCAGGAACAGACCCTGAAATAACTGAGCCAAAAACAGTAAACACACATTTTAAAGCAACTCTGTTTAATTGTACTAATATGATGCCATGTCTACTTCATTAAACATATTTGAAGAGAAAGGGGGCATTAGGTGTTTCACTGCCTTACGTGATCATTGCAAATCACCACAACTAGCAATCCTATGCCTAGAAGGATTACACACCTGCATCATCACACAGTAATCTTGCTGGCCGCCTCCTGGGCAATTAGCTCTATCAGTTTCTGCTGCACTAGTCAACTTGAATCTGCTTTTAAACCAGTCAAAGACATAATGAAAACCAGCCAGCACAACAGAACCCTACAATCCCCCACAGAATGATCTGGAAGACAGCCCCTTCCCCGCCAACAATAAAAGCTGATCCTAATTTTTTTCTTTTTTTTTTTTTTCTGGCTGCTCCACGCGGCATCTTGGTTCGCCCCACAAGGGATTGAACCCATGCCCCCTGCAGTGGAAATGTGGAGCCTTAACCACTGGACCACCAGGAAGTCCCAACAGCTGATCCTAATTTAAACCTCCATTGCGAAGCACCATTTCTAGCTTCTCATGAGGCATTAAGTGGGACCCTCTACTTCTTTGGAAGACTATGTATGACGCCGACCGCTAACCATGGGTGTAAATCCTCTAGATTTTGCACGCCCTCGCTCCCTCAGTCTGTAACAGACGCTGAACCAGATCATGGTATGCAACAGTAAATCAGATACAGGGTCTGTCCTCAAGGGGCACCCAGTCTGAGCATAAAACTAAGTAATTATAACTCCATGTTATGAGAGCTGCAAGTGAGACGTATACATGGAGAATTTGGAACTCAAAATGTTAAAACCTCTGGCTGAGGACAGGGAAAAAGACATCTTCACAGAGAAGAATTATTGAGCCAAGTTCAAATTTGTGAAGATCTGTTTATTCCTGTTCCTCTTTAGCCCATTATCATTCGCTTTCAACAACCACCCAGCTTCTCACCTCAAAATCAATAGATGCCCAGCCCTGAAGGCCAGCAGGTGCTCTCACTTCACTCCTATGTGGCATCAAGGGATAGTTTTTAATTGTTTTTTCGCTCGAGGCTAAAACACCAGCACTCAAGCTCCTGCCAACACTATCAAACTCAGCTTCCCAAACCTGCCCTGCCGAACAAATGGCAGTAGAAATTTTATTAATTGACGCCCATTTAACATTTCACCATGTTCACCAGCTCTGTCTATAAAACAGAGATGACTGCATACTGAACAGTCACATTTTGTGGGCTAGTCAGCCACTCCCTAGTACACCCACACACTTCTGCTTCCACTAATAAGTTAGCTGTATGTTTACTAAGAGTCAGTTGTGTTTGTTCCCAAACCTGTTTATGCCTCTTGTACTTGTAATCTGAATGGGGACTGTGGTAGGCAAAATAATACCCCAAAGATGTCCACATCTTAATCCTCAGAATTTGTGAGTATGCTACCTTATGTGGCAACGGGGACTTTGCAAATATGATTAAGGTTAAGGACTTTGAGAAGGGGAGGGGCGAATGAATTACCCAGGTGGAACCAATCGAATCACCTGAACCCTTATAAGGAGAACGCCTTTACTACCTGCGTCAGTCAGAGCGCGGCGTGATGGTGGAAAGCCGGTCGGAGAGCTGTTAGCTTTGAAGATGGAGGACGAGATTTGTGAACCCGGGAATGAGGACCGTCTCTAGAAGCTAAAAAAGGTAAGAAAACAGACTTTTCTCTAGAGCCTCCAGAAAGGAATGTAGTCCTGCTGATACCTTGACCTTAGTCTAGTGAGACCCACGTCAGACTTCTGACTTACAGAACTGTAAAATATGTTTGTATTGATTTAAGTGGCTAAATTTGTGGTGATTTGCTATAGCAATGATAGAACGATAATACAGAGATTAAAGACCTCATCCGGGCTTCCCTGGTGACGCAGTGTTTGGGAGTCCGCCTGCCGATGCAGAGGACGTGGGTTCGTGCCCCGGTCCGGGAAGATCCCCCATGCCGCCTGGGCCCGTGAGCCATGGCCGCTGAGCCTGCGCGTCCGGAGCCTGTGCTCCGCAACGGGAGAGGCCACAACAGTGAGAGGCCCGCGTACCACAAAAAAATAAAAATAAAAAAAATAAGAGTCATACTTCAGTCTCACCGTACTGACAGCCTATGAATGTACGAAGACTTTAGGGGAGGCACGTAAGGTAGTGAGAAGAGTACAATCTCTGGAAATAGGTAGGACTGAGTTCCTCGAACAAATCACTTTACTGGTGAAACGGGAATAAAAATATCAAATTCACAGAGTTGTAGAGATACCAATGATTCATGTAAATCTCCTGGCACATGTTTACTACATTAGTCACCATTACTGTGATACTGGCAACAGGTGCTGTTTCTTGACTTTTGGGCCTCATATAGAAAAGTAACACCTGCCATGCTCAGGGCTTCAATTGTGCGTTTATGTGTGTTGCCTCGTTTGATGTTAACAACATCCTTAGAAGCAGGCAGAGTAAGCTTTATAGAGGTAGAAACTGAGGAAATGGGCAGTGATTTGCAGACTGCTATTAAGCAGCAAAAAATGCTGAGAAGGCAAACAGACTGGTACACAGTCCACTGTCTCCCCACCTGATGTCTCCTGATCCTATCTCTGGTTCCCATATGCAGTGTGGTTCTATTTGTGGAGCTTCGCAGCAAGCCTTTCAGTGCTGTGTCGTTTGAGGCAGTGTCGTGATGTTCCTTTTCCCACACTTCTCATGCTGACAGCCTCTCCCCTCCCTGTGCAGTGTCTAACAAGCTGCCTTTCCTTCAGCCATCCACAGCTCAGATCCTCCCACCTGTGTTGTGCAGCAAAAGCACTACGTCCACACTGGTGGGCAGGGTCCAGAGTTAGAGTTGTATGCTTGCTATAGGTTGACAGTAGTGGTCAGAGCTGATAAGTTTTCAGGATTGTAGGGTGAGGTCCATAAGGAAGTGTGACCATCAGCCCAGTCACTCCACAGGTCTGTAGAATGGTCTGAGGATATATCTTTTGTTGCCTCAGTTTCCCAAAGTGGATCACTTTTCAGGATGCCAGTGGAGATGTGGCCCAAAGGCACACAGCAAATGACTTGAGCAGTGTGTTGTATATATGTATAAACACATACATATTCCTAGACATCTCCAGTTGCCAAGCTTTTAGGTGTTCCTTATGGCTAAACCTCGAATGTTCACCTTCTTAAAGTTTATGGAGCTCACAAGAAGTCTGATACTAGGTAAGGGCATAGAATATGGATCAGAACTTCCACCTGCTCAGTCCCTTGGTTTCCCTGCTTTCACAGCCCACCTTGGGAGAAGGGAAAAGAAGAAAGGGGGGAAGAATGGAGACTAACATCTAGTGAGCCCTGACTGTTCCTGGCACAATGCTGAGAGCATTTGTCACGTGGCCCAGGGAGATAGGCACTGTTACCACTACAGGTGAAGAGGCTGAGATTAAATTACCCAGTGTCACATGACAAGTAAGTGACAGAACTGGGATCTAAGCTCAGGTTTGATTGACTGCAAAGCCCATGCTCCTTCAACTCGGTCATGCTCCCAGAAGCATCTAAAGAGCAAACCTAAGGCTGATTATATCACAACCTACTAGTCATCAACTACAGCTATGTTCGCCTATAACAGTGGTTCTCGATAGGGAGCAATTTTGCCCTCTAGGGGATGTTTGGCCATGTCTGGGGACGTTTTTCGATGCCACAAGTGGGGAGGAGTACTACTGGCACGTATGGGTACAGGCCAGGGTCGCTGCTAAACATCCTACAGTGCACAGGGTATCCCCACAACAAAGAACTATTTAGCCCAAAATGTCAATAGTGCCATGTTGAAATTCTGACCTGTAAGAATCAGTCTCAACGTTGACAAATCACTGCTTACTTCATTTCTTGAAACTTTTTTTTTTTCCTGCTACCTGTTTCCCTGTTAAGATGCTTTCTGCCACTCTCAGTATATACCATGTATAATTCGGTTGATGCAGAGGAATACTTCAGATCCTTGTGACCAATGTCCCCACCAGCTCAACTCATAAGCAGAGTCCAGACCACTCTGCGAATCAAGCCAAGTAAGAGAAGTCTTTCAAGCTTCTCCATAAAGTCATGAACAGGTGAGAAAATCTGAAACCTAGTTCAGATCAAATGACTGAGGCAGTGAGGGTCCAGTCACTTGCCTGTGTTGTTGGAGGATTAGCTAATGAGAACCAGCTCTTGGTCTTGAGGAAAAGGACAGAGTCATGAATATTTTATCTTAAACACTTCCCCAAGGCCCATGGCAGTGATCACTATAAATAAATGTCCCTTCTTGGATGTGAAACACTGATTGCCCTTATGGCAAATTTGGCCCCTAGCTGAAGACATGAATTTTCAACTCTAAGGTAGCCTTAAAAATGGAAAACAAAATAAGTGCCCTCTGAAAAACAGGGATACTTGCCCTACCTACTTTTGCAGGAAAGAGTACCTAGTGAATATCTTTTGATGCAGAAAATAAATAACAGTAAAGGAAACATAAAAAATTAATTCTAATATAGCTGTCTTTGCCCATTCTCATGTGTACTTATGTTCTGAGTAAATATATATAATATATATATTATATGTATTACATATATAATTGTTATATATATTATATATTTATTATATTATATATATTATATATAATATATATATATATTTTTTTTTTTTCTTTTTGCGGTACGCGGTCCTCTCACTGTTGTGGCCTCTCCCGTTGCGGAGCACAGGCTCCGGACGCGCAGGCTCAGCGGCCATGGCTCACAGGCCCAGCCGCTCCGTGGCATGTGGGATCTTCCCGGACCGGGGCATGAACCCACGTCCCCTGCATCAGCAGGCGGACTCCCAACCACTGCGCCACCAGGGAAGCCCTATGTTCTGAGTAAATATATTTTTATTTGACTAAAAACCATCATTGCAATATTAGATCCAGAAAATTAATTGGGATTTGATTTGTTCATTTTCTACTTGCTGATATTTTGAGAAACTGTGGTCATTTAAAACTCTCCAAGTATAATTTTGTGGAAATAAATGTATCCACCAAAAGTTCAGCTGATTCAAGCCATAATTATCCCTGCACAAGGCTGCAACCAAATGGTCTCTTTTTACAAAACAAAGATTTTTCAAGAGGCAGTTTTCACCTTCAAGTCAGTTTAAACTGTCCCGTTCTTCGCCTAAGAAAGAAGCAGCAGCCACTCTGCTCCCACTGTTAGCCCCTAGCTGTTCCTCTAAACACCATAATATGCTGGAATCACCCACCAAGGAAGATCCAGCACATTTTCTGAACGTCTGAGTCATCCAAAAACTGGTCCATGTCAAAGCATAACATGTCATTTGCAGGTCGTGCTAAAACAGAACTAGAGAAAACAGAGCAAACAGTATTGAGAGTCCACTTCTAGGCATAGCTCTGCCTTTAACTGGATATGTGATCCTGAGCTAGTCTGTTGGGCCTTTGTGAGTCAGTTTAGTTATCTGTCACAGAGGAAAGTAGGTGTTCTACAAACCATACAGGATTGTCATGCACCTCAAGTGAAAGAAGTGTATGAAAATGCTATGAAAAGTTTAGAGCTCTGTACAAATACCAGATTATCATCTCTGAGTGAAATCTCATGGTAGTGGAGAGACACTTACTTCCAAAGATTTCCATAACCTAAATCATCCTTGCCCCATTTCTATGCGTATAATCTGAAGTTATTTCCTGCTACTTCATTGATGGGAAATATCCCAAATCATCCTTATAAGTAGGTTTATTTCACTATTTTCTTTCACATAGTTTTTCCGTTCAAATCAATATCTAATTTTAACCCATGTATGAAAGGCCACTGCCTTTCCCTGATAGAACTAAAAGTAGAGATGGGGGAAAAAAGAGGACAGAAGAAAAAGTAAGCCATGCCTTTTTTTTTTTCGTTACGCGGGCCTCTCACTGTTGTGGCCTCTCCCGTTGCGAAGCACAGGCTCCGGACGCGCAGGCTCAGTGGCCATGGCTCATGGGCCCAGCCGCTCTGCGGCATGTGGGATCTTCCCAGACCAGGGCACGAACCCGTGTCCCCTGCATCGGCAGGCGGACTCTCAACCACTGCACCACCAGGGAAGCCCAGCCATTCCTTTTTTACTTCCATTAGAGACCTTGACCAGAATCGATCCTAACCTCCTTAGCTTCTCTTACTGGTAAGAATATTGTCGATCCAGCTTTCATCACTGCCTTAGACACAGATCGTCCCAACTGGTAGACTGAGCCCATGGTTAACAGTAGCCTCAGCAGCCTCAGAGCTCCACTTGTATTGTCTTCCACATCTGTCCAAATTGGCATGGTAAGATCAGCCAGAGAGATGTGCAGCCTTTCCACTGTATTTATGGCCCTAAGTCATGGCCTCCACTGCCTACCATTCCTCAGCTGGGATCAGGAGCTTCCAGCCCTTATTTTCTGCCCAATACATGCAAGCCCTATTATTTATTCTCTTCCCCAGCAATGGAGCAAATATAAGTTGCCAAATTCAAACATAATTCCTATCCTGCAATGCAGACCTAAGGAATATCTAATATTTCCAGTAGAATCTTTCCATCCCCCACCCATTGAACAAAACATGATTTGAATTGTACTTTTTTTCTTTGGGTTTGGTGGAGGAGGGTTTCCAGCTTTATCGAGATATAACTGACATAATATTGTGCAAGTCTAAAATGTACAACATGTCAATTTGTTATGTTTATGTTTAGCCAAATGATTACCACCATAGCATCATGTAATCATTTATTTATTGTTAGAATATTTAAGGTTATTCTCTTAGCAACTTTCAAGTATACAATATAAAATGATTAACTAGGATCATCATGCTGTATGTGAGATTCCCCAGAACATACTCATCTTATAACTGGAAGTTGGTACTCTCTGACCAACAGCTTCCCATTTTCCACAGCCCCAGGTAACTATCATTCTGTTTCTCTGAGCTTGGACTTTTAAATTCCACACGTAAGTGATGTCATACAGTATTTATCTTTCTATGTCTGACATTTAATTTAGCATAATGCCCTCAAGTTCCATCCATGTTGTCACATACGGCAGGATTTCCTTCTTTCTAATGGCTGAAGTACATTCCATTATGTTTGTATGTGTGTATGTATGTATCACATCTTCATTTATTCATCCACTGATGGACAGGTTTTTCCATATCTTGGCTATTGTCAATAATGCTACAATGGACAGGGAAGTGTAGATATCTTTTTCACCTAATGATTTCATTTCCTTTTGATATACACCCAGAAGTGAAGCTGCTGGATCATATAGTAGTTCTATTTTTAATTTTTTGAGGAAACTCCATACCGTTTTCTACAGTGGCTGCACCAATTTACATTCCCACCAACTGTGCACAAAGGTTCCCTTTTCTCCACATCCTTGCCGACACTTATTTCTTGTCTATGGATAATAGCCATTCTGACAGATGTAAGGTAATAGCTCACTGTGGTTTTGATTTGCATTTCCCTGATGATTAGTGATGTTGAGCATCTTTTCATGTACCGGTTGGTCATCTGTATACCATCTTTGGAAAAATGTCTATTCAGTTTCTCTGCCCATTCTTTCATGGATTGGATTTTTGCTATTCAGTTGTGTAAGTTCTTTACAAATTTTGGATGTTAACCCCTTATCCAATACATGATTTGCAAAAATTCTCTCCAGTTTTGTAGGTTGCCTTTTAATTTTGACAATTGTTTATTTTGCTGTGCAGAAGTGTTTAAGTTTGACATACTTTCACTTTTTCTTCTGCTGTTTGTGCTTTTAGTGTCATATCCAAACAGTCTTTACCAAGACTGGTATTGAGGAGCTCCTTCCCTGTTTTTTCTAGGAGTTTTATGGTTTCAGGTCTTAAGTTTAATGCTTTGATCCATTTCAAGTTAATTTTTTCTTTTTTCCATACTGTAACAAATCTCACAATTACCAAATAGCACACACGTGAAAGAGGTAGTTCTGCATCAAGACTAAGGTCAGAAATGGAATGCTGGAATCTTGTTGCTTTCCCTGGATCTTTACCTAACCTGAGGAGCTGTACCAGCAAGATAATCTTACAGTCTTTGCCAGGATAGGAGTTGAGAAAGGGAAAAGACAGAGCCCAATTTCTGTTAGAATCGTTTTAGGGATAAGGAAAGGAAATACAACTGGAACAGAATGTGTGTCTATCTTTACTCTTGTTGTCTTCTCCTTCTTTGACCACAGTATATCTTTTTTGCAGCTTCCTTGATGATAGAATATCACTCCCCCTACCTGCCCTTCCTTCGTTATCCACTGTGTTCCCAAGTAGTTTTTTAACTATTGATATGGTAAGGGAAGGAGGAAAGGAGGGTGGGGGGAAAGGAATGCAGCTTTGGCATTAAGCTCTGGGAAACAAAATAAGCAGCCCACAGATGACTCATGTAGGGAGGTGTTCAGAGGGTGGTGTTCATTTTTACCTTTTGATCCCCTTCACCCATTTCTCTCAAGTAAATTTTGAGTGATGTCAGATAAGGTCTGATTTCATTTTTCTGCATTTGGTTATCTAGTTTTCCAACACCATTTGTTGAAGACTATCCTCCCTGCACTGGGTGTTCCTTGCTCCCTTATCAAATATTTATTGGGGTGGGTGGTTAATTCTAGGCGCTCTATTCTCTTCCATTGATCTATGTGTCTATGCCAACCCCATACTTTAATTCCTGTAGCTTTGTAGTGTAGTTTGAAGTCAGGAAGTGTGATGCCTCTGGTTCTTTCTCAGGATTGCTTTGACCATTTGGCATCTTTTGTGGCTCCATACAAATTTTAAAACGTTTACTATTTCTGTGAAAAATGTCATTGTAATTATGATAGGGATTGTGTTGAATCTACACATGGTTTTGGGTAGCATGGACATGTTAACAGTATTAACTCTTAAAATCCATGAACATGGGATGTCCCTTCATTTGTTTGTATCTTTTATTTCTTTCAGCAAAGTCTCGTAGTTTTCACTGTACAGATCTTTCACTTCCTTGGATAAATTTGGTCTTAGGTATTTTATTGTTTTTGATGCTAATGTGAATGGGATAGTTTTCTGTCTTTTTCATGACTTGTATGTCCATCTCCTTCCTCAGGTTTGGCAAGTTCTCACTATTATTTCTTTAAACTCTCTGCCCCTTTCTCTTTTCTTCTCTTCCAGACTCCAGTTATTCAAATGTTTGCCCTTCTGATGGAAATGGATAGCTCTTGTAGGCCTTCTTCACTCTTTTTAAATCTTAGTAAAGTTAGAAGATGAGAGGGAACTATTTTTATATTCCTACACTCCGAGTTACTACTGCTTTCTGTCATCCACTCTGCCCTGCTACAGATGCTCTGTATTGCACTGTTAATCTCATTCATTGAATTTTTCAGCTCCAGAATTCACTTGGTTCTTTTTTATATTTTCATTCTCTTTAGTAAAGAACTCCTTTCCATTAATTTTATTCATTATTTCATTGAACGGCCTTTCTGAATTTTCTTGTAACTTGTTGAATTTTTTCACAACAGCTATTTTGAATTCATCATTTAGACCACAATATTCCATGCCTTTGAGTATGGTTACAGAAGAATTATTATTTTCTTTTTGTGATACTGTATTTCTTTTTGTGATAATATATTTCCTTGATTTTTCATATTTGCAGTTACTCACTTCTTTTACCTTCGAAGTAGCAGACACATTAACTAAGCTTTTATACTTTCTTTGGTTCTTAATATTCACCAGGCTGGCCATTTGAAACTTGTCTTTTGTATTCCATAAGGTGGTGCTATAGCTGTGTGTGTGTGTGTGTGTGTGTGTGTGTGTGTGTGTGTGTGCGCGTGCGCGTGTGCGCGCGCGCGGTACGCGGGCCTCTCACTGTTGTGGCCTCTTCCGTTGCGGGGCACAGGCTCCGGACGCGCAGGCTCAGCGGCCATGGCTCACGGGCCCAGCCGCTCCGCGGTATGTGGGGTCTTCCCGGACTGGGGCACGAACCCGTGTCCCCTGCATCAGCAGGCGGACTCTCAACCACTGCACCACCAGGGAAGCCCTATAGCTCATTTTTGGCTTCTCCTCTGCCAACCATCCATGACCTGTTTCCTAAGCATTCTCCCTCCCTACTGGAGCTTGCTCTCACAGAGGCATTCAGGAGCACACACCAGGATCCAGCAGCAGAGTTAGGGGAGGTATGCGCTTGGCACTTGGGGCTTTGGGAGTGCCCTGCCCAAGCCTTTAAGACCAGTTCTTAGTCTTGTGGCTTTTGTGCATACAAGCCCTGTTGGCTTTCAAAACTAGATGTTGGGGGCCCAATCTCTCAGCTGCAGGTCTTAAAAGTTGAGGTGGCAATTTCAAACCCTTCACTCCTCAGAGAGAATCTCAGAGTTGTGAGTTCCCTCCTTATTGTGAGTCACTGTGACAGGGGTGGGATTCATGGCAAGATTGTGTCAGTCTCTCCTACCCATTTTGATGTGAGTTTTTTTCTTACTCCCCTGATGTGTAGGAGTTGTTCAGTTACTTTTGGATTTCTTTCATAGGTAGGGAACTATTCTCTATGTAGCTGTAGATGTGGTGTGTCCATGGCAGCAGGTGTGTTCAGGATCCTCCTACACTGCTATTTTGATCCAGTCCTTTTTACTGTTTTTCTTTTTTCCTTTTGCTCCTTTGATTGGATATTTTCAATTGATCTATCTTCAAGATCAATTATTCTTTCCTGCTTTGTCAAGTTTAATGTTGAAGCTTTCTATTGATTTTTCAGTTCATTCTTCAGCTCCAAAATTTCTATTTGTTTCTTTTTTTATGTTTTCTCTTTGTTGAACTTCTCATTTTGTTCTTTTACTGTTTTCCTGATACCCTTAAATTACTTGTGTTCTCCTGTAGCTCTCTGAGCATCTTTAGAACAATTATTTTGGATTCTTTATCAGGAAATTGCTGGATCTCCCTTTGGGGGGTGGGGGTCATCTCTGGAGGTTTACTGTAATCTTTTGGTGGAGTCCTATTTCTGGTTCTTTGTGATCCCTGTAGCCTTGTATAGGTGTATGCACATTTGAAGAAGCAGTTACCTCTTCCAGACTTTATGGACTAACTGGTAAGGGAAGACTTTTACCTGCAGGTAGGGACATGCTGGAGCATGTAGTGACCCCAGGAGCAGTGTGCAGGGTACCACGTGTTAGGGGAGGGGTATAGCAGCACTGGGTCCAGGGGACTGTGATAAATCTTCTACTCAGCCTCCTGGGGTGCAGAGCACCAACAGCCACACAGTTTGGTGAGCATTGTGGGTGTCCACAGTGGCTACAATAGCTATCAGGGTCCTAAGCAGTGCCTCCAAGTCCAGGAGCTAAGGACCAGGACAGGCAGCAGAGGGAGCTGGAGCTGGTGGTGTACATACCCTCAGCTGCAGGGGCCAGCTGCAAGTGCCTGTGTCGTGCCAGGGGCTGGTCCCAGACATACACATGTAGTGGTGGGGGCCAGAGCAGACAGAAAAGGCTGCAGCCACTGGGCATACTGGCAGGTGCAGGTGCCCTGGCTATCGTTATGCATGCCTTGGCTGTGGCGTCTCACTGCTGGTGCACAGCAGTGGTGGCCAGCTATGGGGGTCAGGCCGAGGCTAGGCAGGTGCACAGCTGGAAGGGCTAGCTGCAGGTGAGTACAGTGCAAGCGAGTGACAGAAGAAAAGGGCTTCTCCAGGCCCACAAGTGTATGAGTTTTGTGGGGGAGTGTGGGAGGTAGGACTATCTCCCATGGCTGGACAGTGTCCCCTTGGGCCCATGCACTTCATTGAAGCCCAGTGTTGAGTGTAAGGCCAGCACACTACCCAAGGGGCTCTCCCTGAGTATACACACAGCAGGGGGGATCAGCTGCAGGAATCTAGGCTGATGTCTTGCACTTGTACAGCTGCACCGGCCTGGGCTGGCTGCCAATACAGATCCTGGGCTCCAGAGGGGGCTGGGGGGAGGGGTTGGGAATAGACAAGGACTCAGGCAGCTGGCATCAGTGAATGTGTGAATACCTGTAGGGCAAAAGCTGGTGAAATCTGCAGGGGGTCCCAGGCAGCTCTGCTGGCCCTTGGTTTCTTTAGTGGGGAGAGCTGCCAGGTCTGTCTGCAGATCAGGTCACTGGGAGACACGATCACTCCTGCTGTGTGGTTGCTCCTAGTAGCCCCTGCTTCTCTTCTTTGTTCCTAGCCGTCTCTGTATGCCTCAGCTTTGCCAGTTGGAGTGGGGTGAAACTGGTGGAGGACATTCACGCAGTGCCCTGAAAGGCTGGGGAAGCTGGTAGCTCACCCCTGCAACTCTTCCAAGGGATGGGAGCCCTCCCTACCTGGGAAGTTCACTTTTGGTGCTGAGCAGTTCCAGCTTGGGGAAGGGATGAGGCACACAAATGATGAAGCTGTCTTCTTTCCCTTTTTGAGCTGTTATTCTCAGGGGTTTTGTTCAACTGCGTTGCTAAAGTTTAAGTGGATTCCAGAGCTCTCTCAGCTCTTTTTGTTCATGGATGGCTGTCTAACTGTTAATCTTTGTTGGGGAACAAAGGCTGGGGCCTCCTATGCCACCATTTTTATGACATCACTCCTGAATTGTACTTTTGAATACTGCCCATCAGCTTCACGGTTTCAATTCGGTCTTTTCCATTTTTTGCTCAGTGCCTGGACTGATGGACTACATCTCTAAGGACTAGATCAAGGAGCTTCCTTGTTCCAAGTAGAATCTTTCTGATCTTTAAACAAAAAAGTCCAGAATGACTTTGGTTGAAGTCGGTAATTAGCCCTGAAATCACCAACTTCATCTGTCTGTCTGACTCTCAAAACCAAGGTGACAGGAGTGTTCTCTGGGCAGTTCGCCAGCCCTTCCAGTATCATTGCTCTGTCTTCAGTAAGCATGCAATTTGGGGGTTGAGATGAGAGCCTGGGTGACTGCATAATAACTTGCTGAGGCTGGAATTTCTGATAGCATTTTGGGAAAGTTACCCCTTTTTTCCACTGTTGGAAAAAGCTCCAGTCTACCAGGTTCTTGGGCAGATAAAAGCTGTCAAAAATGATTTCTGCAGCAGCATGTAGGCAAAGGTACACCCCTTTCTCTTGATCACTACTTCCCAAAAGAACAGCCTGTCTTTTTAAATAACTATTTTCCATGGCAACTTCCTCCACCCTGAGAGTCACAGTAGTCCAAAGCTGGCCCGAGAAAACTCATAACCTTTGTTCCCAAGTTACGTCTTCAAGCAGCCCAGACCATCCCAAGCCATGCCAGCCTTTTCCTCCCGTCCATAGCGGGGAAGGGTCTTTGCTGAGGTTAATGAGAACAGCTCATTCAGGTCTTGCGTGGTCAGTGCGGGAATATAGATCAAAATATTTTACAAAGCAATAGAATAAGCCATGAAAAATTCTAATACTTGCTTACAAGGCCAATGCAGGAGTCTCAGTACTCTGAAAAGTTTCCCTGCCGTAATATTGGCCCATATTTCAGGAGGCTGGAGGGAAAGTACTAAGAAGTAATTTTCTTGGTCAAAGAATAATTTGTCGTTTGGCAGAGCTGGAAGTCTGAGCAGCATTTCACAATAGAGCCCCTTGGGAATGATTGGAAACAGAATAGGCTACAGTCACTCCCTCACTGGTCATTCAAGTATTTACTTAACATTTACTACGCCAGGCTCTCTGGGGACTCGGTGGGGTTTCCAAAGATGAATCAGCCCTGCATCCTTCACCATAGGAATTTGGCCAAACTGGTTGAAAAGGAAAACAAAAGCATCAGCAGCATCACCCTAATAGTTCCTATTTATCAAGCACTAGGAACTGTGCTAGGTAGTCTCATTTCATCTTCGCCACAGCTCTGCCAGGGAGGTACAGATGCTAGAAGTGCGATTCGGAGGTTCTGGTAAACTGGACCACGTATGCACAGCTAGCGTGTGGCAAAGTCAAGATGAAAAGGCCGCTCTGACCCCACAGCCTCTAACTTGATGCACAGCATAGGATACACTCAGAGAAAGTACACTGGAAGTGATCTCAGGTGGTCTCGGCCTGCAGCAGCTTGAAGCAGGATTTCGTTTTCCGGCCACATATTGAGGTCGGGCCGCGGCAGTGAGAGCGCTGAATCCTAGCCACTAGGCCAGTGGTCAGTGACAAGGCCCTGGCCCTTTGGCTTTGCGGAAATGAATTCCCACAAAGACGGAAGTAGTGAAACAAGTTAAGTGTTTATTAGGAGGAAAAAGAGTATGTGTGGATAGACAGGTGGACTCAGAGTCACGCCCTCATGGTACGTTAAATCACTTACATGGGGCATTATTTCCGGGTTTCCTTTGGCCAATCATCTGGCTTTGCCTGGTTCTGAGTCCATATTTGGTATATCTTGGGGTCCTCCCACGTGTGCGTGCATCTCTTAGCCAAGACAGATTCTAGCGAAGAGGCCTATGGGTAGGTTGACATCGCCTACTATGGGGTGGCGCCCCCTACCTTTTGAGCTTCAAGGAGCCTTTTCTGTGCATGCATAGTCCAGATGGTGTCCTTGACTTCAAGAATGAGAAATATGGGGTCTCTATGTATCTGGGCAGGGCTCGGACTCTCCTATTATCCTGCTATTATGGAGTATGTGTCCACAGGGGACGAGCTGCAGCTGCTCAGCCTGGGGCCCATCTATCTCCTGCCTCAGAAGTCCTGAACAGAAATTACATCTCAGCCTCTTTCATTTGGGGATATCAGAGATCATGTTCACCTAAACTCGGTAGTGTTCCTTTTTGCACATTTAACCTAAAACTTTCCTTGGCCTGTGAATAAGCCCAGCAGCTTACTTCTGTTTCTCATGCCCACTTAACGTTTAGGAAAAGTTACTCATTGGATTATGGATCGTAACATCTTCAGATGGGACCTTTTCTATCCTAACCTGTTTGTCCTGGGGTAGTAAGTCCCACACTCACCTAGGCTGCTATGTGTCCTGTCTGCCCGCTTCCCTGTGCTCCCTTCCTCTTTCCTAGGGGACACCTTTGCCATATGGTTCCCATAGGATTTATCCATATCACCCCCTTTCCCCAAGAACCTGATCTAATCCAGGTGGCCAGAATATTCCATTCCCTGGACTGAGTGATTGGTTCAGATATGGACATGGAATCCAACCAGATCAGTCAGTCTCCCCTGGGACTTTTCTGCTACCGCCAAAGAGTCTTTTGCCCCTGGGTGTTAAGTTGGAAAAGTATGAGTTCAGGACTCCATTTGCCATCTTGCCCAATACAAAGAGCTGAGAAGGCAGAGTGAGGGCTCGCTGACAATATCGTTGTGACCTAGACCTCACATACCTAGGCTAGCGACATAGGTGATCTTTTCAGTAAGTACCCTCTCTCCATAAGCTAGTATGAGTTGGGTTTCGTCCACTAGAAACCACAACTTCTGAATAATACATTAAGGCAGTTGGCTGCAGAGTTCTGTGATTACATGTACCTCAGCACTAAAAATTTGTGCTGACTCTCAAAATACACATATATGCATGTGTTTGTTACATACTTGCGTTGCTGTACTAACATACTGTGTAATTAAAGAATACACAAAATATATACGTCATAAAAGGATGATTAAAAGCTAAATATAAATAAAAGATTTAATGTTTTCTTTCTGAACCCCTTTGAATTATCTTACAAAGTCCCTGAATGGTCACATCCCACTTTAGAGACCACCTATGAACGGAGTTAGGAGGGTGAGACAGGAGGTTGGGCACTACTGAGAAAATCAGAGCTCAGATCTTAGAAAATGGGGCGGTTTCTGTTGGTGATGCACTCTAGGGTGACACTTTGCTGGTAGGTGATGGAGATCATTGGCAGAGATGAAGGACATTGGACCTCAGGAGATTGGGGAAACAGGACAGAATGACAGGTACCTCAATAATGTCCTCTACTTTTCAGCATCATCACTGAAGCCCTCTGCATCCTCTCCATGGAATTCATAATTTTCTCATAACTCAACTTTGACTCCCATCACATTGTATCATTGGTAGGTGACAAACCTTCTATCTCTTTGACTTAACTGTAAACATTTTAACCACAGTTGGCTAAGTTCTGCATCCCTAATGCTTACTTAACACAAGACTTGGAAACTTCTGTGACGAACAAATGCATTCATTACCCCAACTTAGAGCCAGGAAAGGAAATAAATTTAAGGCTCTAGCTTGGCAGGAGATAAGATAGTAAGAACTCCCATGTATCACTTCTCAGCTGAGAGAACTTCACGTTAAGCTTTGTATGGGTCACGTTAAACCTGTGCATGGTAAGAACTGTAGCCTGTATCTACTACTTCAGAAGGGAGCAGACCACTTCTGATGCTTTCCCAATGACTCAAAATATAATAGCAAACATTCAGTATATGTGACAAGCTCTTAATATGCATCAACTGAAAAAATAAATACTATCATCCTCAATTTACGTATGTGAAAACTGAGTTTTACAGAGGTCAGATAATTTGCCTGAGTTCAGAGTGAGGGTTCAAAGAGCATCGTGTGACTTCAAAGCCGTGCTGTATCAGAAGTTTCATTTTTTTTAAGCAGGACTCTCTCCTGTAGATGGCCCTGGCTTCAATCCCTCCCAATCGGAATCCAGGATCTAATCCCTGGATCTATACTGACTGTAGCCCTATTTAACCCCTTCACTGACATTCTGCCTTTCTGAGCCTCTCAGCTTATTAGCACAGCACGTTTGCCTGGTGTTACCCTACTTGGAATCCTGATTCTCGCAACTCTCTGCTGCCCCCATCTGGCGCCCAGAAGTACAGACTCCATCATTTCAGTCTAATCCCTTGTGAGCACTCTCCGATCGCCATATCTGTAACTAAATTTTCTAGAGGCCATATTAACAAAGAGAATAGATGAAATTAATTTTAATAAAATATTTCGTTTAACCTAATATATCTAAAATATTATCATTACAATACCAAAAATGTGTTAATGAGATTTTACATTCTGTTTTTCATCAAAATCTGGTACATATTTTACACTTGGAGGACATCTGAATTTGCACTAGCCACATTTCAACTGCTCAGGTAACCACATGTGGCTAGTGACTTCAGTATTCTACGTCTTAGCCTTAGACATTAAATCTGTTCTTCATGTCTGATTAAATTAGTAAAGTGGTTCCCATCTGGAGATAAAATGGCATTACCAAGTTTTAATACTTAACTAACGGGTTCTACCAAATCTAAGTGAACTGTAATAGAAGGATATCACTCGAGAGTCAATTTGATATGGTGGGGAGAGCACAGGCTTTATAGTCAGACGTTCTCAAATTAAAATCTCAGCAAAACGGTAGATAAAAGGATCTTCACTAATTGATTGTTTACAATAGTGAAAAATGAAGCATTTGTTTAAATTTCCCTCACTAGGGCAATGCATAACAAATTGTGGTATATTCCCATATATTCCCATGATGGAATATAACACATCATTTAAATGAACAAACTAGATCTACATGTGTGCATGACACAGTTATAACTTAAAAAAGATTAATGATAAAATGTATTATAGGATACCTTCAGTATGAGATCAATTTTTAAAGTTTATATACATGTAAAATTCTGTAATACATTGTTTGTGAATATACACTAATGACATGCAGTTATGAAGACGTGCCTGGAAAGATATACATCCACTTTCAAAGAGTGGTTCTCTGGTGATGGAAGGAGGGAAATTGGGTGACAGTGTGCAAAGTAAGACTTCAACAGTATTTGCAATGATTTATTGAGGAGGAGGAGAAAATATTTAAGACAAAGACTTAGGCAGTTAACAAATGACTACAGCTCAGGAAGTCCCTTGACTGAAGAACACTTTGTTCAGCCTCTTAGTAGTTTTGAGGAAATAAAACCAGCAAATGCAATTCTTAATCTAGAGACTTTCTCGACAAGCTTCCATCTCAAATCCGTTTTCTAAGGTAGCGCATCTTCCCACAAGGCAAACCCATACTTCCACAACACTGGCTTAGAAAAGGTTAGAGAAGATGAGAGGAACAGCTATAAATACTGAACTTACCACCTAGGCAAGTCTGGAAAGAAATGCCTTTCTGAACTATCTAACGATTTCACTTAATGGAACATGACAAGATGTGCCTTGACAGTTTGTTCAATCTGCAGGATTTCTACTCAGAGCTGTAGACAGCAGAAGAAAACTTTAATTAATGCAAAGTTAATTATCATGCAGGCATTGGGAATTTAATATAGTGCTTATAGAGGATTTATTCCTGGACATATTTTTTATCAGCATCTCCTAATCCATCTGTGCTTCTACAGTAAGGTTTCTAACGCTAAAATCCTATGACTGTTTCCATTTGCTCTACTATAATTATGCAAAACTGTGTGTTTTGTTCAGCCTGATCCTAGTTCAGTTTAAACACTGATTAAATGGGAAATAAATTAATGTGATGCAAGTGTGGATGGAATCATCATAAACTGGTGCTTACCTACAGAAACAAACCATTCACTAATGAGATAATTGTACACTTCATTTCAGGGAAAACATTTGATGAGATCAAATGGAGTACACACATTCGTGGACCCCAATAAACGGGTATGTTACAAGAATGACAGTAAATTAATTTGAAGAAGCTCTCCTAGCACAGGATATGCAGTCTCTAGTTAGAAAAATGAGGAGTCCAATGAAAGAGAAAACATGTGATCAGCCTTGCCCACTCAACGATGTTTGTCCTACCAAGGTAATGTGACTTTTTTTCTACTTTGTTTTATTCACTTCTGTATCTCCAGTGCTCAGAACAGTGCTTGGTACATAGTAGGTGTTCATTATGTATTTGTTGAATGGACGGATGAATGTTTTAGGACCAGTAAACTCTCTAGCTGGGCACCAGCACTTCGTGGTAGTTCTGTAATTTCTCTCAATACTTCTCCTCAAAAATCAAACAGATTACTCAGAAAGACCTCTTAGGGCTTCCCTGGTGGTGTAGTGGTTGAGAGTCTGCCTGCCGATGCAGGGGACACGGGTTCGCGCCCCGGTCTGGGAAGATCCCACATGCCGCGGGGCGGCTGGGCCCGGGAGCCATGGCCGCTGAGCCTGTGCGTCCGGAGGCTGTGCTCCGCAACGGGAGAGGCCACAACAGTGAGAGGCCCGCGTACGGCAAAAAAAAAAAAAAAAAGACCTCTTAAACTAAACTTGTTACCATAGTAGAGATGAGATTCATCTAGGGGAACAGCACCTATAACACATTTTTGCAAAGGGTCTGGCACTGAAACATTCTGTGGACACTATGATCATCTTCCATTCAACAAATATTTAACAGGTATCTATTATGTGCTTTGGTGTATATAAGAAAGGAAATAAAGAGACCCTGCCTTTCAAGAAGATTGTTTTTAGTAAGATTATTACTGTCTATCATACTACATGAGATAAATACCCCAAAAAAGTCATAACAATACATAGTTAGGGTAAACTGGATGGAGAAAATATTTCCAATAGCAGTGGTCATGAAAAGCTTTATGTAAGAGCAGATATTTGAGATGGGTCTTGAAGCAAAGTTGGGATTTGACAAGTGGAGACAGATACTGGGATACAGAGAAGCTCAAGGTAATGTGACTTTTAATCAAAGAATGGAGACAGTTAATTCTCTGATGAATAAAACGTGCACATTTAAAGTAATAAAAATCCCAGGTGGTCACCTGAGAATTTCTGCAGAGACCACAGTAGACTTCTACAAACCAGCATAATGCCACTGACCCTGGATTCCCTGCAGATAAAATCTGGGGACTCATTAAAGGTATTTTATGGCTAATCTTTTTAAGCCCATGGTGGCTTAAAAAGTGGTAGCTACAATATTTCAACCAAAAAAGACTCAACTAGACCCCAGCTTTCCGGGAGATAAGCCTGGATTGGACCTGCCAAAGTAGAGTTCTCAGCAGTCGAAGCATTCACTGTGCACTTTGGTGATAAGGGATGAAACAGTCCTCTGACTTCCTCAGAATAGAACTCATGGATTTCTAAGAACATGATATTCTAAGCATGAACAGATGACTTCCTTGGTGGATATAGCTCATTACTAAGCAGGCAAGTCCCTCAACCCATGTTATAGGAGTAAACCATGTCCATCAGAGAAATGGAGGCATCACAGATACCAGCAATCAGGTGTGTACAGGCCAGAAGAGCAGTAGAAAAAGACAGAAATGCCTGAACTTTTTAATAAATAAACATTCCTGGGCTGAGATAATGAGTCCAAGATTTAGCACCACATTTATAATAGTTTCTTTTTGTTTCTAATTACAAAGTCAATACTTGCTCATTTAAAACAAAATGCAGATAAACACACAAAGAAAAATAACATGAAAAAACGTCCATGACCCTATTTATCCAAAATGTATGTTTCCTTTCAATGTTGTATGTAATTATTTAAGAGCAGGGTTTCTCAACTTCAGCACTACTGACATGTTGGACCAAATAATTCTTTGTTGTGGGGGACTGTCTTATCCCTGACCTCTAGTCACGAGATGCATCACCTCAGTGTAGCAGCCAAAAATGTCTCTAAACATTGACACGTGTCCCCTGAAAGGCAAAATAGTATCCAGCTGAAAACCACTGTTTAAGTGGAGTCACATCATACAATTTCAAAAGCCCCCCAATTTTTTTTATTGAAGTATAGTTGATTTACAATCTTTTATTGGTTTCAGGTGTACAACACAGTGATTCAATACTTTTATAGATTATACTCCATTCAAAGTTATTACAAAATAATGGCTGTATCTCCCTGTGCTCTACAATAGATCCTTGTTGCTTATTTAATTTATACATAGTAGTTTGTAGTTCTTATACCCTTACCCCTATCTTGCACTTCCCCCTTTCCCTCTCCCCACTAGTGTGTTCTTTGTAATTGTGAGTCTGTTTCTGAAACCCTCAACTTTCACTTAACAATATATTATAAGCATCTTTCTGTGTAATAAGAAACATTTCTGTGGCATCTTTTTTAATGGCTTCAGACTATTCTACTACATGATGCGCTATAATTTAGGAAACTGTCCTTAATTTATTTAACCCGTCCTTAATTTATTTAACCAGTCCTTGTTTTCAGTGTTGTGCTAAAATATGATGAACATCTTTGTACATACATATGCTGGCACCACGTTATTTCTTAGATTATATTTCTTAAGATTTCTGGGTCAAGATGGGGGGTTTTTTTTGGTTTGGTTTTTTTTGTTTGTTTGTTTTTTAATGTCCTCTTATTTTAAAACTTTTGACATACCCTTGCATTATTTTCTGTTTGAGATTGGTGTCAGCCTTTACCTGGGACATTCTCTCCCACACTGCACCGTGAGTCCAGGGATTTATTTCTCTATTTTCTATATGCTACAATATCCACACATTGTCTAGAGCTGTGCCTGGCACATAGTTGCAGCTCAGTATCCATTAAATAGATGAATGGATACGTGAAAGATGGCAGTTAAAATTTCAAACTCCTTGCAAACTGCTAATTTTGAAGCTTATCCAAAAAGAGTACGTTTAAGGTTGATTCTGAAGTAATAAATAGGTTATAAATGTACTTTGACTTCAGAGAAGAAGGAAGTGTATTAAGAGGCAGATTAAAAGTCCAAGACCTGAACACTTCAGTTTCAAGTTTGCAGTTGGAATGAAGAGAATTTGGTGGAGGTAGGGAAATGATGAATTATTTAGTGAGTCTCCCTAGCTCTGTTGTTTCTTTCGAAGATAATACCTATTCATTGCCTCATGACTTTACAGCTTCCTTACTGAGAAGAAAATAAAGAGAGAAACTGGTGTCTTTGAATACTATTGTAAATCAAGACTAAGAAATTTGGAAGATGCCATTTTGACTAAACGTTGATGTTTTGTGATGGAAACATTCCAAAATGAGTTTGAATAGTTCATCTGGGCTAACATTTTGTACCTGTTTATATCTAATTAGTGGACCCCGAACCCCAAAGTGATTGAGAAAATACAAATTTGATTATAACAAGGGTATGAGAAAAATGCTTCAAGTAATGTTCCATCCTTTGGCTCCGTCCACCTACAGATGGTACAATACATCTCTCTTAAACAAAACGCCCAACTTGTTCCCCTCATACGTTCTCTTAACCTCTCTTTAAAGGTAAGTTTTATTTTTTGTGATAAGCTACTTCGTGGAAGAAACACAAGTGGAAGATAAAGAATATGATGAGAGCCTCATGTAGGATTCAAGGAGTCCTAGCCAGGCCATTCATAATTGTAAGAATTAAAGGGCTTCCCTAGTGGTGCAGTGGTTAAGAATCCACCTGCCAATGCAGGGGACATGGGTTCGAGCCTTGGTCCGGGAAGATCCCACATGCCGCGGAGCAACTAAGCTCACGCGCCACAACTACTGAGCCTGCTCTCTAGAGCCTGCGAGCCACAACTATCCAGTTAATTACCATAGTGGAGTCATGAGGTACTTGGAAAATTACATAACTGCGTTGAAATTATACACACATCATGCTAAAAATGTTTCCATTATTTTGGAAAGCCACTTGATAACATGATGAAACACATTAGAGTGTTTGGTAAAATTCCTCTTGAAAAGGCACTATTTGAAAACAACTTTGCCTTAATTGCCTAAACTAAGAAATTCTAGATGTTATTGATGTTAGTCCTCAACCTGGGGAACACATCAGGATCATCTGATAGCATTTTTCAGCTTTCCTTAGTTAAAATTGACAAATAAAATTGTAATATATTTGAAGTATACAACCTGATGATTTAATCTACATAAACATACATTATGAAGGGATTCCTCAATCAAGTTAATTAACACATCCATTGCCTCACATATTTACCGTTTGTGTGTGTGACTGAGACACTTAAGTTTTACCCTTAGCAAATTTCAATGACACAATGCAGTGTTAAGAGACTCTAGTCACCATGTTTTACATTAGATCCTCTTATAGCGGAAAGTTTGTCCCCTTCTACCAGCCTCCCTATTTCCTCTATTCCCCTGCCCCCAGCAATCACTTTCATACTCTGTTTCTATGAGTTTCACCTCTTTTTTCAATTCTACATATAAGTGATACCATGCAGTATTTGTGTATTTGGCTTATTTCATTCAGCATAATGCCCCCAAGGTCCATGCAAATTATCACTAAAGGAAAGATTTCCTTCTTTTTATGGCTGAATAATATTCCTCATTGTGTGTGTGTATTGACATTTTCTTTACACATTTATGGTCAGCAGACTTAGATTGCTTCTATGTCTTGGTTATTGTAAATAATGTGCAACGAACATGGAAGTATACAGATACCTCTTTGCCATAATGGTTTTGTTCCCTTTTGATATATACCAAGAAGTGGGATTGCTGGGTCATGTAGTAGTTCTATTTTTAATTTTTTAATTACAACCAACAGTACAAATGTTGGATTTTCTCCACAACCAAACCAGAATTTATGTATTATCTCTTTTATTTGTTTTTTATTGAAGTATAATTTATTTATACTTTATTTATAATATAACTAATGTTATATTAATTCAGGTGTATAACATAGTGATTAGATATTTTATAGATTATATTCCATTTAAAGTTGTCATAAAATATTGGTTATATTCCCTGTGCTGTATATTACTTCCTTATATCTTATTTTATATGTAGTATTTTGTACCTCTCAATCCCCTTCCCGTCTTGCTGCTCTCCCCACCCCTCTGCCCTCTGATAAACACTCATTTGTTCTTTGTATCTATGTTTTGTGACCTTCATTTTTTTGTTTTTTAGATTCCACATATAAGTAAAAACATACAGTATTTATTTTTCTTTGTCTGACTTACTTCATTAGTGATAACATCCAGATCCATCCATATTGTTGCAAGTGGAAAATCTTCATTCTTTTTTATGACTAATATTCCAATGGAGTATTATATATTATATATGTATAATATATTGTATATATGTTATATGTATAATATATTGTATATATGTTATATATAGTATATATGTTATATATATATTGTATATATGTTATATATGTATAATATCACATCTTCTTTACCCAGTCATCTGTCGATGGACACTTAGGTTGTTTCTGTATCTTGGCTATTATAAACAGTGCTGCTATGAACATGGGGGGGGTGCATATATCCTTTTAAATTAGTGTGTTTTTATTCTTCAGATATATACCCAGAGTGGAATGGTTAGATCATATGGTAGTTCTATTCTTAATATTTTGAGGAACCTCCATACTGTTTTCCATAGTGGCTATACCAATTTATATTCCCACCAACAGTGAATGAATGTTCCCTTTTCTCCACATCCTTGCCAAAATTTGTTATTTGTGGTCTTGTTGATTTTAGCCTTTTCTGACAGGTATGAGGTGATATCTCGTTGTGGTTTTGATTTGCATTTCCCTAATTAGTGATGTTGAGCATCTTTTCATGTGCCTCTTGGCCATCTGTACATCTTCTTTGGAAAGATATCTATTCAGGTCTTCACCCATTTTTTAAAATCAGGTTGTTTTTTGATAGTGAATTGTATGAGATTCTAAATATATTTTGGATGTAAACCCCTTATCAGTTATATCATTTGAAAATATCTTCTCTCATTCAGTAGGTTGTTTTTTCATTTTGTTCATGGTTTTCTTTGCTGAGAAAAAGCTTTTAAGTTTAACTAGATCTAATTTGTTTATTTTTGCTTTTGTTTCCCTTGCCTGAAGAGACAGATCAAAAAAATTCTACTAAGAATTATGTCAGAGTGTACTACCTATGCTTCCTTCCAGGATTTTTATGATTCCTGGTCTTATATTTAGGTCTTTACAATTTTGGGTTTATTTTTGTACATGGTGTGGGAAATTTTTCTAATTTTATTCATTTATGTGTGGCTGTCCAATTTTCCCAGCACCATTTATTGAAGAGAGACTGTATTTTCCCCATTGTATATATTTTCCTTTTTGTTGTAGTTTAATTTACCATATATGTGTGGGTTTAGTTCTGATCTCTCTGTTCCATTGATCTATGTGTCTGTTTCTGAGCCAGTACCATAATGTTTTGATTACTGTAGCTTTGTAGTGTAGTTTGAAATCAGGGCACATGATAACTCCAGCTTTGTTCTTTTTTCTTAAGATTGTTTTGGCTATTTAGGGTATTTTGTAGATAAATAGGAATTTTAGGCTTATTTGTTCTAGTTCTGTGAAAAATGTCATGAGTATTTTGATAGGGATTGTGTTAAATCTGTAGATTGCCTTGGGTCATATGGACACTTGAACAATATTAATTCTTCCAATCCCTGAACACGTGATATTTTTTCATTACTTTGTATCATCTTCAATTTCCTCCATCAATGTTTTATAGTTTTCAAAGTAAAGGTCTTAATCTCTGTGGTTAAGTTTATTCCAAGTCATTTTATTATTTTTGATGCAATTTTAAACAGGATTGTTTTCTTGCTTTCTCTTTCTCATAGTTAATTATTAGTGTAGAGAAAAGAACAGATTACTGTGTATTAATCTTATGTCCTACAACTCCACTGAATTCATTTATTCTAATATTTTTTTAGTGGAGACTTTAGGGTTTTATGCATATAGTGTCATGTCTGCAAATTGTGACAGTTTTGTTTTTTCCCTTCCAATCTGAATGCCTTCAGTTTCTTTTTCTCATCTGATTGCTGTGGCCAATACTATGTGAATAGAAAAGGCAAGAGTGGACATCCTTGTTTCTGATGTTAAAGGAAAATTTTTCAGTTTTTCACCATTGAGTACAATGTTAGCTGTGGGTTTGTCATAGATGGCCTTTATTATGTTGAGATATGTTCCCTCTACACTCCCTTTAATTGAGAGTTTTTATGATGAATGGGTGGTAAATTCTGTCAAGTGCTTTCTGCATCTATTGAGATGATCATGTGATTTTGATCCTTTGTTTTGTTAATGTGGTGTATCATATTGATTTATTTGGATATTGAATCATCCTTGCAACCCTCAAATAAATCCCAATTAATCATGGTGTATGAGCCTTTGTATGTATTGTTGAATTTGGTTTGCTAATATTTTGTTAAGGATTTTTGCATCTATGTATTCATCAGATACTGGCTTGTAAGTTTCTTTGTACTGTCTCGGTCTGGTTTGGGTGTCAGGCTAATGGTGGCCTCATAGAATTAATTTGAGAGTGTTCCCCTCTCTTCAATTTTTTGGAATATTTTGAAAAGGTTAAGTAGTACCTCTTCTTTATATGTTTGATAGAATTCACCTGTGAAGCCACCCAGTCCTGAATGCTTTTGGGGAATTTTTTTATTACAAATTCAATTTCATTACTGGTAGTTGGCCTGTTAATGTTATCCACTTCTTCCTGATTCAGTTTTGAAAGATTGTATCTTTCTGGGAACTTATCCATTTCTTCTAGTTTGTCCAATTTTTTGGCATATAACAGTTCATAGTGCTTTCTTTGAAATTTTTTGTATCTCTGTGGTATGAGTTGTAATTTCTCCTCTTTTATATTTTGTTTATTTGGATCTTCTTTTGTTATGAACATGGCTAAAGGTTTATCAATTTTGTTTACCTTTTTTTAAAAAATAGCTCTTGGTGTTTTTGATCTTTTCTATTGTTTTTATTCTTGTTCTCGTTGTTTTTCTGGTCTCTATTTGATTTAATTCCTCTCTGACCTTTAATATGTCCCTCCTGGTGACTTTGGGCTTTGTTCTTGTTTCTCTAATTCCTTAGGTGGTAGGTTAGGTTGATTGTTTGAGATTTTTCTTGTTTCTTGTGGCAGGCCTGCATCACTATAAACTTCCTTCTTAGAACTGCTTCTGTTGCATCCCATAGAGTTTGGAAAGTTGTGTTTTTATTTTCATGTGTTTCAAGGTATTTTCTGATTTCCACCTTAATTTCTTCAATGATTTATTGTTTTTTTAGTAGCATGATGTTCAGTCTCCAAGTGTTTGTGTTTTTCCTATTTTTCTTCCTGCAATTGACTACTAGTTTCATACCACTGTGGTCAGAAAACTTGCTTGCTATAATTTCTATCCTTTTAAATTTTGAGACTTGCTTTGTGGCCTAGCACGTGATCTATCCTGGAGAACTTTCCATGTGCACTTGAAAAGAATGTGTATTCTGCTGTTTCTGGATGGACTGTCCAGTAGGTATCTACTAAGTCCATCTGGTCAAATGTATCATATGAGGCCAGTGTTTCCTTTTTGATTTTCTCTCTGGATGATCTGTCCGTTGATGTAACTGGGGTGTTAAAACTCCCTGCTGGTTTTTTTATTATTATTATATTTTTTGGGTGTGTTGGGTCTTCATTTCTGTGCGAGGGCTTTCTCCAGTTGTGGTAAACGGGGGCCACTCTTCTTCGCGGTGCACAGGCCTCTCACTGTCGTGGCCTCTCTTGTTGCGGAGCACAGGCTCCAGATGAGCAGGCTCAGTAGCTGTGGCTCACGGGCCTAGTTGCTCCGTGGCATGTTGGATCCTCCCAGACCAGGGCTTGAACCCGTGTCCCCTGCATTGGCAGACAGATTCTCAACCACTGTGCCACCAGGGAAGCCCCCTGCTATTTTTTTATTGTCAGTTTCTCCCTTTATGTCTGTTAATATTTGCTTTATGTACTTAGGTGTGCTTATATTATGTGCATATGTATAGGAACGTTATAGCCATTTCATGTATTGATCTTTTATCATTATATAATTTATCTCTTTGTCTTATGTTACAGACTTTGTTTTAAAGTCTACTTTGACTGACATGAATATTGATACCCCAGCTTTCTTGTCATTTCAGTATGCCCAGAATACCTTTTTCCATCACCTCACTTTAAGTTTGTGTGTCTTTACCTCTGAAGTGAGTCTATTGTAGGCAGCATAAGGATGGATCTTGTTTTTTCTTTTTTTCTCAATTACCCAAGCTATATCTTTTTTTAAGTGAAGTATAGTTTATTTACAATATTGTGTTAGTTTCAGGTGTACAGCAAAGTAATTCAGTTCCATATATACATATATATACACACACACACATCCTTTTTCAGATTCTTTCTCATTATTGGTTATTACAAAATATTGAATATAGTTCCTGGTGCTATACAGTACTTCCTTGTTATCTATTTTATATATAGTAGTGTATATCTGTTAATCCCATACTCCTAATTTATCTCTCCCCCCTTTTCCCCTTTCCCCTTTTGTAACCATAAGTGTGTTTTCCATGTCTGTGAGTCTGTTTCTGTTTTGTAAATAAGTTCATTTGTACTATTTATTTTAGATTCCACATATAAGTGATACCATATGATACTTGTCTTTCTCTGTCTGACTCACTTAATATGATAATCTCTATGTCCATCCATGTTGCTACAAATGGCATTATTTTATTCATTTTTGTGGCTGAGTAATATTCCATTGTATATATGTACCACGTCTTCTCTATCCACTCATTTGTCAATGGACATTTAAGTTGCTTCCGTGTCCTGGCTATTGTAAATAGTGCTGCTATGAACAGTGCGGTGCATGTATCCTCTTGAGTTAGAGTTTTCATCTTTTCCAAATATATGCCCAGAAATGGGATTGCTGGATCATATGGTAAAACTATTTTTAGTTTTCTGAAGTACCTCCATTTTTCTTCATAGTGGCTGCATTAATTTACATTCCCAACAACAGTATAGGAGGGGTCCCTTTTCTCCACACCCTCTCCAGCATTTGTTATTTGTAGACTTTCTGATGATGGCCACTCTGACTGGTATGAGGTGATACCTCATTATATTTTTGATTTGCCTTTCTCTAATAATTAGTGATGCTGAGCATCTCTTCATGTTCCTGTTGGCCATGCTTCTTTAGAGAAATGTCTATTAAGATCATCCAACCATTTTTTGATTTGGTGGTTTGTTTTTTTGATATTGAGTTGTAGGAGCTGTTTATATATTTTGGAAATTAAGCCTTTGTCAGTTGCATTGTTTGGAAATATTTTGTCCCATTCCATAGGTGGTCTTTTTGTTTTGTTTATGGTTTCCCTTGCTGTGAAAAATATTTTAAGTTTAAGTCCCATTTGTTTATTTTTGGTTTTATTTCTATTTCTTTGGGAGACTGACCTAAGAAAATATTGCTACAATTTATGTCAGAGAATGTTTCACCTGTGTTCCCTTCTAGGCGTTTTATGGTGTCATGTCTTTAAGTCTTTGAGCCATTTTGAGTTTATTTTTGTGTATGGTGTGAGGGGGTGTTCTAACTTAATTGATTTACATGCAGCTATCCAGCTTTCCCAACACCACTTAATAAAGATACTGTCTTTTCTCGAGAACAAAAGTATGGAGACCAAGGAGGGAAAGCAGGAGGGTGGGTGGTGGTGGGGATGAATTGGGAGATTGGAATTGACATATATACACTAATATATATAAAATAGATAACTAATAAAAACCTGCTGTATACAATTTTTTTTTTTTTTGGCAGTATGCAGGCCTCTCACTGTTGTGGCCTCTCCCGTTGTGGAGCACAGGCTTCGGATGCACAGGCTCAGCAGCCATGGCTCACGGGCCCAGCCGCTCCGCGGCATGTGGGATCTTCCCGGACCGGGGCACGAACCCATGTCCCCTGCTTCGGCAGGCGGACTTTCAACCACTGCACCACCAGGGAAGCCCTAAAATTTTTTTTAATTTAAAAAATACTGTCTTTTCTTCATTGCATATTCTTGCCTCCTTTGTTGAAGATTAATTGATGGTAAGTGTGTGGGTTTATTTCTGGGCTCTCTATTCTGTTCCATTGATCTATATGTCTGTTTTTGTGCTAATACTAGACTGGTTTGATTACTATAGCTTTTTAGTATTGTCTGAAGTCTGACAGGGTTATGCCTTCTGCTTTGTTGTTTTTCCTGAGGATTGCTTGGGCAATTCTGGGTCATTTGTGGTTCCATATAAATTTTACAATTATTTGTTCTAGTTCTGTGAAAAATGTCATAGGTAATTTGATAGGGATTGCATTAAATTTGCATAACACTTTGGGTAGTATGGTCATTTTAACAATATTAATGCTTCCAATCCAAGAGAATTGGGATATCTTTCCATTTCTTTGAATCATCTTTAATTTCCTTTATCAGTGTTTTATAGTTCTCAGCATAAAAGTCTTTGACCTCCTTGGTTAGGTTTATTCCTAGGTATTTTTTTTTTGATGCGATTTTAAACAGGATTGATTTTTTTTTTTTTTTTTTTTTTTTTGCGGTACACGGGCCTCTCACTGTTGTGGCCTCTCCCATTGCGGAGCACAGGCTCCAGACGCGCACGCTCAGCGGCCATGGCTCACAGGCCCAGCCGCTCCACAGCATGTGGGATCTTCCTGGACCGGGGCACAAACCTGTGTCCCCTGCATCAGCAGGCGGACTCTTAACCACTGCACCACCAGGGAAGCCCAACAGGATTAATATTTACTTTCTCTTTCTGATACCTTAGTGTAAAGAAATGCAACTGATTTCTGTATGTTAATCTTGTATCCTGCTACCTTGCTGGGTTCATTTATCAGTTCTAATAGTTTTTGTGTGGATTCTTTGGGGTTTTCTATATATAGTATCCTGTTATCTGCATATAATGACAATTTTACCTCTTCTCTTCCAGTTTGGGTACATTTTACTTCTTTTTCTTGTCTGATTGCTGTATCTAGGACTTCCAATACTATGTTGAATAGAAGTGGTGAGAGCGGGCATCCTTGTCTGGTTCCACAATTGAGCTGGAAGGCTTTCAGCTTTCCACCATTGAGTATTATGTTGGCTGTGGGTTTGTCATAAATGGCTTTTATTATGTTGCGATATGTTCTCTGTATACCCACTTTGGTGAAGATTTTTTGTCATGAATGGTGGTGAATTTTATCAAATGCTTTTTCTGCATCTATTGAGATGATCATGTGGCTTTTGTCTTTACCTTTGTTGATGTGGTGTATCACACTGATTGATTTGTGTATGTTAAACCATCCTTCTGACCCTGAAATAAATCCAACTTGATCGTGGTGTATGATCCTTTTTATGTGTTATTGAATTTGTTTGCTAATATTTTCTTAAGGATTTTTGCATCTATATTCATCATAAATATTGGCCTGTAATTTTCTTTTCTGATTCTGCCTTTGGTTTTGTTATCAGGGTGATTGTGGCTTCATAGAGTGACTTTGGGAGTGTTCCCTCCTCTTCAATCTTTTTTTTTGCATTACGCGGGCCTCTCACTGCTATGACCTCTCCCATTGTGGAGCACAGGCTCCAGACGCGCAGGCTCAGCGGCCATGGCTCACGGGCCCAGCCGCTCCGCGGCATGTGGGATCCTCCCAGACCGGGGCACAAACCCACGTCCCCTGCATCGGCAGGCAGACTCTCAACCACTGCGCCACCAGGGAAGCCCCTCTTCAATCTTTTGGAAGAGTTTGAGAAGGATAAGTATAAGTTCTCTCTATGTTTGGTAGAATTCCCCAGTGGAGCCATCTGGTCCTGAACTTTGTTTGCAGGGACTTTTTTTTTTTTTATTACAGAATCTAGACCACCTCTAGTGAACAGTCTTTTCAAATTTTATGTTTCTTCTTGATTCAGTTTTGGCAGGCTATATGTTTCTAGAAACTTGTCCATATCTAGGTTATCCATTTTGTTGGCATATAAGTGTTCATAGTATTTTCTTATGATTTTTTGTATTTCTGCATTATCAGTTATTTCTCCCCTTTCATTCCTTATTTCGTTTATTTGGGTCCTCTCTCTTTTCTTTTTGGTGAGCCCGGCCAGAGGTTTCTAGATTTTGTAAATCCTTTCAAAAACAACTTTGGGGGCTTCCCTGGTGGCGCAGTGGTTGTGAGAGTCTGCCTGTCGATGCAAGGGACACGGGTTGTGCCCCAGTCAGAGAGGATCCCACATGCCGCGGAGCGGCTGGGCCCGTGAGTCATGGCTGCTGAGCCTGCGCTCTGCAACGGGAGAGGCCACAACAGTGAGAGGCCCATGTACCGCAAAAAAAAAAAAAAAAAAAAAACTTTGGTTTTATTAATTTTTTCTATTGATTTTTATCTCAATTTTATTTATGTCCTGTCTGATCTTTATTTCCTTCCTTCTGCTGACTTTAGGTTTTGTTTCTTCTTCTTTTTCTAATTCTTTAAGTTGGTAGGCTAGGTTATTTATTTGGGCTTTTTCTTTTTTGAGGAAGACCTGTATTGCTATGAACTTTGCTCTTAGGACTGCTTTTGCTGCATACCATAGATTTTGTATGGTTGTGTTTTCATTGTCCTTTGTCTCAAGGTAGTTTTTTAATTTCCTCTTTGATTTCATCATTGACCCATTAGCTTTTTGAGGAGTATGTTGTTTAGTCTCCATGTAATCATTTTTTTTCTCATTTCTCTTTCTGTGGTTGATTTCTAGTTTCATGCTGTTTGGGTCAGAAAAGATACTTGAAATAATTTCTATCTTCTCAGATTTGTTGAGACTTATTTTCTGTCCTAGTATGCAGTCTATCCTAGAGAATGTTCCTTGAAATGAATGCACTTGAGAGGAATGTGTATTCTGTTTGGGCTTTTTTTTGGAGGGGGGCCATGTAATGTCCTGTAGATAACAGTTCTATTTTGTCATTTGGAATCTCTGTTGCCTTACTGATTTTTCTGTCTAGATCTGTCAATTGATGTCAATGGGAGTTAAAGTCTCCTACTATTATTGTGTTCTCATCAATTTCTCCAATTATGTCTGTTAGTATTTTATGTATTTAGATGCTCCAGTATTGTTTGCATATAAGTTAATGAGTATAATATTCTCTTCTTGTATTGATCCTTTTATCATTATATAGTGTCCTTCTTTGTCTGTCTTTATGGCCTTTGTTTTAAAGTCTATTGTGTCTGATATGACTATTGCTACCCACACTTTCTGGTCATTTCCATTTGTGTGAAATATTTTTTTCCATCCCCTCACTTTCAGTCTGTGTGCATACTTTGCCCTAAAGTAGGTCTCTTGTTGGCAGCCTATTGTAGGTTCTTGTTTTCTTATCCAGTGTGCCACTCTACATCTTTTGATTGGAGCAGTTACTTCATTGACATTTAAAGTAATTATTGATAGGTATGTATTTATTGCAATTTTAAACCTTGTTTTCCAGTTGATTTTGTATTTCGTTTTTGTTCCTTTCTTCTTCTTTTTGTTTTCCCTTTTGCTGTTTGATGGTTTTCTCTTGTATTATGCTTTTTAGGTTTTCTGAATCTATTGTATGTTTTTGATTTGTAATCACCCTGATTTTCAGGTATGTTAACCCATAACTATATCTGCTTGCTGTTGACTTGTAGCCATGTAAGGTCAAACACAGTCTTAAAAAATCTACACTTTCTTACTCCCCCAACATTTTGTGATTTTGATGTCCTATTTTACATTCTCATGTTTATCCTTTGCTGTTCATTGTAGTTATAATCGCTTTCACAGAGTTTTTTTGTTTTTTTAATCAATATATGGGCTTATTTATCTACTTTATATATATATAAAATCACAGTAGGAAAGGCCATATTTATATATGGCCTTTCCTATTGTGATTTTCCCTTTACTGTAGATTCTTCTTTTTTATTTAGAGAAGACTTTTCAGTATTTCTTTTAGTTTTTGCTTGTCTGAGAAATTCTTTATCTCTCCCTCTATTCTAAATGATAATATTGCTGGATTGAGTATCCTAGGTTGCAGGTTTTTCTGTTTCAGGACTTTGGTTTTTGTATTTTTTTGTAGTTGAAGTATAGTTGATTTACAATGTTGTGTTAATTTCTGCTGTACAGCAAAGTGACTCAGTTATACATATATATATATATATACATTCTTTTTTTATATTATTTTCCATTATGGTTTATTCCAGGACGTTGAATACAGTTGCCTGTGCTATAAAATAAGACTTTGTTGCCCATGCATTCTATATGTAATCATTTGTATCTACTAACCCTAAACTCCCAATGTATCCCTCCTCTACTCCCCCTTCCCCTTGGGAACTACAAGTCTGTTCTCTATGTCTGTGATCTTGTTTCTGTTTTGTAGGTGGGTTCATTTGTGCCATATTTTAGATTCCACATATAAGTGATATCCTATGACATTTATCTTTTTCTTTCTGACTTACTTCACTTAGTATGATAATCTCTAGTTGCATCCATGTTGCTGCAAATGGCATTATTTTGGTGTTTTTTTATGGCTGGGTAGTATTCTACTGTATATTTATACCACATCCTCTATATCCATTCATCTTTTGATGGGCATTTAGGTTGTTACCATGTCTCGGCTATTGTGAATAGTGCTGCTATGAACATAGGGGTGCATATATCTTTTCAGATTAGAGTTTTGTCTAGATATATGCCCAGGAGTGGGATTGCTGGATCATATGGTAATTCTATTTTCAGTTTTCTGAGTAACCTCCATACAGTTTTCCATAGTGGCTGCAACAATTTACACTCCCACCAACAGTGTAGGAGGGTTCCCTTTTCTCTACACCCTCTCCAGGATTTGTTATTTGTAGACTTCGTTTTTTAAGTGAAAACAGGTATACTGAGAGAGATATACGTTCCATAGGTAGAATATGGTTGTCTCAGAAGGTGAAAGTGGCCCCAGGCTAAGGGGGTGGTTAGTTTTTATGTGCTGGCTAATTTCATGCACTAAAGAGTAGGAGGATTATTCCAACTATTTTGGAGAAGAGTCAGGGACTTCCAGGAGTTGGGCCACCACCCACCTTTTGGCCTTTTTTGGTCAGCCTGGGAACTGTCATGGTATCTGTAGTTGTCATTTAGCATGTTAAAGTTTATAATGAGCATATAATGAGGCTCAAGGTCTACCAGAAGTTGAATCTTCTGCCATCTTGGGCATAGTTGGTAACCGGTTTATGTCATATCTTCAACGGCTGTGTCATTCTTTTCTGTTTCTTTTTTTTTTTATTGAAGTATAGTTGATTTACAATGCTGTGCCAATCTCTGCTGTACTGCAGAGTGACTCAGTTATACACATATAATCATTCTTTTTTTAATATTCTTTTCCATTATGGTTCATCACAGGATATTGAATATAAGTTCTCTATGCTATACAGTGGGACCCTGTTGCTTGTCCATCCTATATTTAATAGTTTACATCTGCTAATCCCAAACTCCCAATCCATCCCTCCCCCTTGGTAACCACTATGCTGTTCTCTGTCTGTGAGTCTGTTTCTGTTTTGTAGATAGGTTCATTTGTGCCATACTTTAGATTCCACATATAAGTGATATCATATGGTATTTGGGTTTCTCTTTCTTGACTTCACTTAATGTGATAATCTGTAGTTGCATCCATGTTGCTACAAATGGCATTATTTTGGGTTTTTTTGTGGCTGAGTAGTATTCCGTTGTGTGTGTGTTTGTGTATACACCACATCTTCTTTATCCATTCGTCTGTTGATGGACATTTAGGTTGTTTCCATATTTTGGCTATTGTGAATAGTGCTGCTATGAACATAGAGGTGCATGTATCTTTTTGATTTATATCTTTGTCCAGGTATATGCCCAGGAATGGGATTGCTGGATCATATGGTAATTCTATTTTTAGTTTTCTGAGGTACTTTCACACTAATTCCCATAGTGGCTGCACCTGCTTGCTTTCCCACCAACAGTGTAGGAGGGTTCACTTTTCTCCACACCCTCTCCAGCATTTGTTATTTGTAGACTTTTTAATGATGGCCATTCTGACTAGTGTGAGGTGGTACCTCATTGAAGTTTTGATTTACCTTTCTCTAATAATTAGCAATGTTGAGCATCTCTTCATGTGCCTGTTGGCCATAGCTTCTTTAGAGAAATGTCTATTTAGGTCTTCTGCCCATTTTTCAATTGGGTTGTTTGTTTCTGTTGTGGTTGAGTTGTATGAGCTGTTTGTATATTTTGGAAACTAAGCCCTTTTTGGTCTCATTGTTTGTAAATATTTTCTCCCATTCCATAGGTTGTCTTTTTATTTTGTTTATGGTTCCTTTGCTGTGCAAAAGCTTTTTAAGTTTGATTATGTCCCATCTGTTTATTTTTGCTTTTATTTCTATTGCCTCGGGAGGCTGACCTAAGAAAACATTGGTATGATTTATGTCAGAGAATGTTTTGCCTATGTTCTCTTCTAGGAGTTTTATGGTGTCATGTCTTATATTTAAGTCTTTAAGCCATTTTGAGTTTATTTTTGTGTGTAGTTTGAGGGTGTGTTCTAAATTCATTGATTAACATGCAGCTAACTTTCCAGCACCACTTACTGAAGAGACTTTTCCCCATTTTATATTCTTACATCCTTTGTTGAAGATTAATAGACCATAGATGTGTGGGTTTAGTTTTGGGCTCTCTATTCTGTTCCATTGATCCATATGTCTGTTTCTGTGCCAATAACATGCTGTTTTGATTACTATAGCTTTGTAGTATTGTCTGAAGTCTGGGAGAGTTATGCCTTCTGCTTTGTTCTTTTTCCTCAGGATTGCTTTGGCAATTCTGGGTCTTTTATGGGTCCATATAAATTTTAGAATTATTTGTTCTACTTCTGTGAAAAATGTCATGGGTAATTTGATAGGGATCACACTAAATTTGTGTATTGCTTTAGGTAGTATGGCTAAATAGCATACTAATGGCAATATTAATTCTTCCAGTCCAAGAGCATGGGATATCTTTCCATTTCTTTGAATCATCTTTAATTTCCTTTTTAATGTTTTATACTTCTCAGCATATAAGTCTTTCACCTCCTTGGTCAGGTTTATTCCTAAGTTTTGTTTTGGGTTTTTTGGTGCAAGTTAAATATTTTTTTACATTCCCTTTCTAATATTTCATTGTTAGTGTAAAGAAATGCAACTGATTTCTGTATGTTAATCTTGTATCCTGCTACCTTGCTGAGTTCATTTATCAGTTCTAGTAGTTTTTGTGTGGATTCTTTGGGGTTTTCTACATATAGTATCCTATTATCTGCATATAATGACAGTTTTACCTCTTCCCTTCCAGTTTGGATACATTTTATTTCTTTTTCTTGTCTGACTGCTGTGCCTAGGACTTCCAATACTATGTTGAATAGAAGTTGTGAGAGTGGGCATCCTTGTCTTGTTCCAGAATTTAGCAGGAAGGCTTTCAGCTTTTCACCATTGAGTGTTATATTGGCTGTGGGTTTGTCATAAATAGCTCTTATTATGTTAAGATATGTTCCCTCTATATCTACTTTGGTGAAGGTTTTTATCATGAATGGATGTTAAATTTTGTCAAATGCTTTTTCTGCATCTATTGAGATGATCATGTGGTTTTTGTCTTTTTTTGTTGATGTGGTGTATCACATTTATTGATTGGTGTATGTTGAACCATCCTTGTGAACTTGGGATGAATGCCACTCGGTCATGGTGTATGATCTTTTTTAGGTGTTGTTGGATTTGGTTTGCTAATATTTTGTTAAGAATTTTTGCATCTGTATTCATCAAAGATATTGGCCTGTAATTTTCTTTTTAGGTGGCCTTTTAGGACTTCGGATATATTTTGCCTCTCCCTTCTGGCCTGCAAAGTTTCTGTAGAGAAATCAGCTTATGGGGGTTCCCTTGTAAGTGACTGTTTCTTCTTCTCTTGATGCCTTTAGAATCTTCTCTTTATCTTTAACTTTTGCCATTTTCATTGATATGTCTTGTTACAGGTCTTTTGGGATTCATCTTGTTTGGAACCCTCTGTGCTTCCTGTACCTGGGTATGTTTCCTTGTTTAGGTTTGGGGAGTTTTCAGCCATAATTTCTTCAAATACATTTTTGATCCCCTTTTCTCTTCTCCTTCTGGGATCCCTATTACATGGAGATTAGCATGCTTTATGTTATCCTATACATCTCATGTTGCGTTCATTATTTTTTTTCTGATTGTCTTTCTCTCTGATGTTCTGATTGGATGACTTACAGATCACTTGTTCATTCTTCTGCCTTGTTTAGTCTGCTACTCATTGCCTTTAGCTTGGTTTTTATCTCAGCAATTGAGTTGTGTAATTTTGATTGGCTCCTCTTTACAGTTTCTAGTTCCTTGTTACAGTCATCTGCATTTCTATCAATAATCTTTCTTAATTTCTTTAGTATTTTTATGACCTCACTTTTGAACTTGGGGTCTGGTAGACTGGAGAGGTCTGTTTCATTGTTCAGGGAGTTTCTCTTGTTAGTTGGGAGTAGCACCTCTGCTTTTTCACTTTACTTATTTCTCTGACTCTATGAATTAAGGAGAAACAGTTATCTACTGTGGTCTTGAAGATCTGTTTTATGTGGGAGCCTCCCTGTGTAGGCTGCACAAGACAATATTTTTGGTATGAGGGCTGTTTTTCTTATAGATGCCCGCCACATATTTCCTCAGGGTGTGTTGGCCCTTGTTCCCTTAATATGGGGTGTGTTTCATGGGGTCTGCTCCCCAGTTGTTGGAGTAGAAGCCCCCAGATCCAGTTCCAAGCTATAATGTGAGTTAGGCAGGAGTGGAGTGCTCCCACTGGGAAAGGAGTCATTGTATTCCTCTCCAGGAGCTATCAACCAGGACATGCAACTCTGATGCCACCTGACACCTGGCATGCATGCCAACAAAGTATACTGTTGCTGATGCTGCCTTGGGACCCACCTCCACTGTGAGAGCACTGGTAATCAGCTTGGACATCCCTCAGGCACTGCACTCACAACGCCACTGGCAAAAAAATCTGCCAAAGCTATGCTCCCACACCTCCTGTGGGAGCCCCAGTAATTGGATTAGATTTCAGCCCCACCTCCACTTGTGTGTGTGCACCCACAAAGCCCACTGCTGCTGGCAGTGGACACGTCTCCACTGCAGAAGCACCATTGATTGGCTTGGATGACCCTCCAGTGGTGCATGTATGCTCCCAAACCCTGCTGGTGATTGCACACTCCCAATGTCTGCAGTAGCTAGAGCCATGCCCTGCTGTGAGTGCACTGCCAATGAGACTGCTGGGGCAGCCCCACACCTCTGTCTTCACACGCTGACAATGAGGCTCCTATGGTGGACCTATACTCCATCCCACCAGCTGTGGACCACACTTCAGGCTCTTTGGCCTGTCTCTGTGCATTCAAACCTAATCCTCTCCCCAGGGCTGTCCAGGGTAGCCCAAGTTTAAGCACCCAGCCACTGAGTACAACAGCAGGCACACATCTTGGGCTGGGAAGTGCAGTGAGGTGGCCAGGACGGTCTATGTTGGTCTCTCTCTACCTTATTTTCCCACACGGCAGCTCCTACACTCTCTTCTAGAGCCTCTGAAACTCCCTATCTGTCCTGGCGTACCTCCCAGCTGGTGAAGGAAGTCCCCATGGTGAGGGAACCTTTCCTCTTTCATTTTGTCCTACCCAGTTACATGGGGATCTTTATTGAAGCTTTGGTTGTATGAGATCTTCTGCCAGCTTTCAGTAGGTATTCTGTGAGAATTGTTCCACATGTAGATGTGTTTTTGATGTATTTGTGGGAAAGGTGAGCTCTGGGTCCTTCTACTCTGCCATCTTGATCTGATGGGTCCACCCTATGTCTGTTGATTGGAGTATTCAGTCCATTGACATTTAAGAGATTGTTGATAGGTAGGTACTTATTGCCATTTTGTTATTTGCTTTTTGGTTGTTTTTCTAGTTCTTCTCTGTTCTTCTTCTTTTAGTCTCTTCCCTTGTGGCTTGATGATTTTCTTTAGTGATATGTTTGTTTCCTTTCTTTATAGTTTTTTGTATAGCCATTGTAGATTTTTTTAAACATCTTTATTGGAGTATAACTGCTTTACAATGGTGTGTTAGTTTCTGCTTTACAACAAAATGAATCAGTTTTATATATATACATATGTTCCCATATCTCTTCCCTCTTGTGTCTCCCTCCCTCCCACCCTCCCTATCCCACCCCCGCAGGCGGTCACAAAGCACTGAGCTGATCTCCCTGTGCTATGCATATGCTTCCCACTAGCTACCTACTTTACGTTTGGTAGTGTATATATGTCCATGGCTCTCTCTCGCTTTGTCACAGCTTACCCTTCCCCCTCCCCATATACTCAAGTCCATTCTCTAGTAGGTCTCTGTCTTTATTCCTGTCTTACCCCTAGGTTCTTCATGACATTTTTTTTTCTTAAATTCCATATATATGTGTTAGCATATGGTATTTGTCTCTCTCTTTCTGACTTCACTCTGTATGACAGACTCTAGGTCTATCCACCTCATTACAAATAGCTCAATTTCGTTTCTTTTTATGGCTGAGTAATACTCCATTGTATATAAGTGCCACATCTTCTTTATCCATTCATCCGATGATGGACACTTAGGTTGTTTCCATCTTCTGGCTATTGTAAATAGAGCTGCAATGAACATTGTGGTACATGACTCTTTTTGAATTATGGTTTTCTCAGGGTATATGCCCAGTAGTGGGATTGCTGGGTCATATGGTAGTTCTATTTGTAGTTTTTTAAGGAACCTCCATACTGTTCTCCATAGTGGCTGTACCAATTCACATCCCCACCAGCAGTGCAAGAGGGTTCCCTTTTCTCCACACCCTCTCCAGCATTTATTGTTTCTAGATTTTTTGATGATGGCCATTCTGACCGGTGTGAGATGGTATCTCATTGTAGTTGTGATTTGCATTTCTCTAATGATTAGTGATGTTGAGCATTCTTTCATGTGTTTGTTGGCAGTCTGTATATCTTCTTTGGAGAAATGTCTATTTAGGTCTTCTGCCCATTTTTGAATTGAGTTGTTTGTTTGTTTGTTATTAAGCTGCATGAGCTGCTTATAAATTTTGGAGATTAATCCTTTGTCAGTTGCTTCATTTGCAAATATTTTCTCTTATTCTGAGGGTTGTCTTTTGGTTTTGTTTATGGTTTCCTTTGCTGTGTAAAAGCTTTGAAGTTTCATTAGGTCCCATTTGTTTATTTTTGGTTTTATTTCCATTACTCTAGGAGGTGGGTCAAAAAGGATCTTGCTGTGATTTCTGTCATAGAGTGTTCTGCCTATGTTTTCCTCTAAGAGTTTGATAGTTTCTGGCCTTACATTTAGGTCTTTAATCCATTTTGAGCTTATTTTTGTGTATGGTGTTAGGGAGTGATCTAATCTCATACTTTTCCATGTACCTGTCCAGTTTTCCCAGCACCACTTATTGAAGAGGCTGTCCTTTCTCCACTGTGTATTCCTGCCTCCTTTATCAAAGATAAGGTGACCATATGTGCATGGGTTTATCTCTGGGCTTTCTATCCTGTTCCATTGATCTATCTTCCTGGTTTTGTGCCAGTACCATACTGTTTTGATTACTGTAGCTTTGTAGTATAATCTGAAGTCAGGGAGCCTGATTCCTCCAGCTCCGTTTTTCGTTCTCAAGATTGCTTTGGCTATTCGGGGTCTTTTGTGTTTCGATACAAATTGCGAAATTTTTTGTTCTAGTTCTGTGAAAAATGCCAGTGGTAGTTTGATAGGGATTGCATTGACTCTGTAGATTGCTTTGGGTAGTAGAGTCATTTTCACAATGTTGATTCTTCCAATCCAAGAACATGGTATATCTCTCCATCTATTTGCATCATCTATAATTTCTTTCATCAGTGTCTTATAACTTTCTGCATACAGGTCTTTTGTCTCCTTAGGTAGGTTTATTCCTAGATATTTTATTCTTTTTGTTGCAGTGGTAAAAGGGAGTGTTCTCTTGACTTCACTTTCAGATTTTTCATCATTAGCGTATAGGAATGCCAGAGATTTCTGTGCATTAATTTTGTATCCTGCTACTTTACCAAATCATAGTAGATTTTTGATTTGTGGTTACCGTGGAGTTCATATACATTGACCAGTACTATATCAACTGGCTTTAAACTAATAGCCATTTAGAAGGTTAAACACATTCTAAAAGCTCTACATTTTTTGCTCCCCACCCCACGTTTTATATTTTTTATATCGTATTTTACATCTTCATGTGTATCTGTTAACTTTATTTTAGCTATAGTTGATTTTACAATTTTTGTCTTTTAACCATCATACTATCTTATTTATATGGTTGATCCACTGCCACTAGTATATATTTGCCTTAAACAGTCTGATTTTTCCCTTCCTATAATTTCTTATTGTAGCCTTTTCTTTTTCACTTAAAGAAGACCCTTTAACACTTCTTGTAAAGTCTGTTTAGTGGTGATGAATTCTTTTAGTTTTTGTTTGTCTTATAAGCTCTTTGCTTCTCCTTCAATTCTGAATGATAGGCTTGCTGGCTACAGTATCCAAGGTTATAGGTTTTTTTCCTTTCAGCACTTTAAATATACCATGCCTATCCCTTCTGGCTTGCAAAGTTCTCTTAAAAATTCAGCTGATAGCCTCATGGGGGTTCCTTTGAATGTTACTCTGTTTTTCTCTTACTGGATTTAGAATTCTCTCTTTAACTTTTGACATTTAATTATGATATATCTTGATGTGAATCTCTTTGGATTCATCTTGTTTGGAACTCTGTGCTTCCTGTTCTTGGATTGTTTCCTTCTCCATGTTTAGGAAGCTTTCAGCCATAATTTCATCAAATAATATTCTACACCTTTTCCTCTCCTTCTCCTTCTGGGACCCCTATAACATGCAGGTTAGTATGTTTTATGTTGTCCCAGAGGTCCCTTAAACTGTTCTCATTTTTTAAAATTTGTTTCTTTTTACTGTGCTGATTGGGTGATTTCCATTATTTAATCTTCCAGATTGCTTATGTGCTCTTCTGTATCACCTAATCTCCTTTTAATTCCCTCTAGTGTGTTTTTCATTTCAGTTACTGTATTCTTCAGCTCCGAGTGGTTCTTTTTTATATTTTCTAGTTGTTTGTTAAAATTATCATGTGTTCATCTGTTCTTTCCCCAGGTCAGTTAGAGTTCAAAGCAATAGTAATGAGAATGCTATCAGGTAAATTATTTATCTGTTTTCTTAGGTTTTTTTTTAAAGGTTATTTCTTTGTTCTTTCATTTGAAACATACTCCTCTGTCTTTTCATTTTGTTTAACCTTATCTCTATGAAATTATGTGAAAGGGTTACTTCTCCTGGTCTTGAAGGCATGTCCTTCTGTGAGAGCTTGTGTATGCCATCTGCCTTTGCCCAGTGGCTTGGTGAGAGAGCTAGATCTGAAATGAGCATGAGCTGCATCTTTCACCCCAGGATGTGCTGGCAGCCACTACTTTTGTGGGAGGTGGGGGCTGGAGTTGGATTGGCTAACACCAGAGCCAGGTGCAAGCTGAGGTTTCTCCTATGCTCGATGGCCATCACCATCCTATCAGGGTCAGGGTCGGGGGCCAAGTGGCTGGAGCAGGACCCCTGAGGAAGTTGGGTTTCTTTCAGGAATGATGACAATCTCTGCCTTGATTTGGGATGTGACTGGGGCCTGAGGGCATGGGGTTGTACTTCTGTGCTGGTTTCACTTTTTCCCCCATGTTCACACCTTTGTTAGAGGGTGGGTCAGGAACGGAGGGGTTGGTGCCACACTACTGAGCTTGTTTCACTCCTGTTGGCAACGTTGGTCTCCACCCTGGAGCTAGTTTTACTCCTCAACATGGGCAGAATGTGCAAGCTGGAAATGGCTGTATCCACTGCTGCCAGAGACAGAGCTGTGTCCAAGCTGGCTCCATTCCCTCTAGGTGTGCTCACTCTTTTGGCAACAGCAGCCTCCACCCTAGTGGAGAGCAGCACCATCGCAAGAGGGGCTGGAGCGAGTGCCTGGCGTGGGCTGGGTGGGGGTGTGCTGGGGCAGTCTTGGCAAGCCTACCAGAGCCCCAGGCAGTTTTCAGTCTGATCGCTTCATGCTATGACTAGGAGTAAGGAAATTAAGGCATGTGCTTTTCAAGATCAGAGTCTCAGTTTCATACACTCTTCCAGTAAGCCACACTGATTTTCAAAACAGCAAAGGGGCTCATCTTCCCAGTGTCGTATCCCAGGGCTGGGGTGCCTAATACATGGCTCAAACCCCTCACTCCCCAGGGAGGATCCCTGAGCCTGTGATAGCCCTCTGTTCTTCTTTGTCCCCCACTAGGGGTACCAGTCCCACCTATTTTGCATTTCCTCCCTTCCTACCCGAGTACATGTGGATCTTTCTTTACAGCCTTGCTTGTAGAACTGTTCTGCTAGCTCCTTGGTCAATTTCAGTGAGAGTTGCTCTATATGCAGTTGTAGTTCTGATGTGCTCGTGAGAGGAGGTGAGACCAGCATTCTCCTACTCTGCCATCTTGGTGTCCATCTCTTGTCCTTTTTTTTTTTTTTTGCCGTACACGGGCCTCTCACTGTTGTTGGCCTCACCCGTTGCGGAGCACAGGCTCCGGACGCGCAGGCTCAGCGGCCATGGCTCACGGGCCCAGTCGCTCCGCAGCATGTGGGATCCTCCCAGACTGGGGCACGAACCCACGTCCCCTGCATCAGCAGGCAGACTCTCAACCACTGCACCACCAGGGAAGCCCCGTATCTCTTGTCTTTTTGATAGTAGCCGTGTTAACAGGTGTGAAGTGATATCTCATTGTGATTTTGATTTGCATTTCCAGAATGAGTAGTAATGAGCACCTTTTCATGTACCCGTTGTGCATTTGTATGTTATCTTTAAAGAAATGTCTAGTCAGATCCTCTGCACATTTTTAATATGATTATTTAGGTTTTTTCTACTGAGTTGTATGAGTTCTTTATATACTTTGGATGTTAACCCCTTATTGCACATATGATGTGAAAATATTTTCTGCCATTTGGTAGGTTGCCTTTTCATTTTATTGATGGTTTTCTTTGCTGTGCAGAAGCTTTTTAGTTTGATGTAAACCTACTTGTTGATTTTTGCTTTTGCTGCCTTATGATTCTTTGTGTTTGTCGTATCAGTTGTCTTGTCTCCTCTTGCAATTATAATTTTAAATCTCATCTTTTCTTAGTCAGTCTATTTAAAGGTTTGTCTATTTTGTTTATCTTTTTAAAAACCAGGTCTTAGTTTCATTGATCTTTTCTATTGTCTTTTTAATCTCTAATTTATTTATTTCCACTCTGAGCTTTATTTCTTCCTTCTAACTTTTGGCTTAGTTTATCCTTTTTCTAATTCCTTTACGTGTAAGATTGGGTTGTTTGAGATCTTGCTTTCTCTTAATGCAGGCATTTAATACTATAGTCATCCCTCAGTATCAGTGGGATATTGGCTCCAAGACTGAGGATAACAAAATGAGCAGATGCCCAAGTCCCATGGTCAGCCCTCTGTATCTGCATATTCTGCTCCAAGGATTCAACCAACCGTGGGTTGTAAACATAGTACTCAATCCACAGTTAGTTGAGTCCACAAATGTGGACCCCATGGATACAGAGAGCCAACAATTTTGGAAAAAAATTGTATGTATTAAGTGGACCCATGCCATTCAAACGTGTGTTGTTCAAGGGTAAACTGTATAAACTTTACTCTTTGAACTGCTTTTGCTGCATCTCATAAGTTTTGGTATGTTGTCTTTCCATTTTCACTTGTCTCAAAATATTTTTCATATTTCCCTTTGTTTTCTTTGACCCATTTGTTCTGGAGCATGTTGTTTAATTTCTTTATATTTGTGGGGTTTTTTTTTCTAGATTCTTGTAATTGATTCCTAATTTCATACCATTGTGAATGGAAAGGAAGCTTGATATGATTTCTTTTTTTAATTTAATTTTTATTTTATATTGGACTGTAGTTGGTTTACATTGTGTGTTACTTTTGGGTGTACAGCTAAGTGATTCAGTTATACATATACATATATACTTTTTTCAGATTCTTTCCCATATAGGTTATTCCAGAATATTGATTAGAGTTCCCTGTGCTATAAAGTAGGTCCTTATTGATTGCCTATTTTATCTATGGTAGTGTGTGTATGTTAATCCCAATCTCCTAATTTATCTGTCCCCCCACCCCATGTTTCCCCTTTGGTAACCATAAGTTTGTTTTCCATGTCTGTGAGTCTGTTTCTGTTTTGTAAATAAGTTCATTTGTATCATTTTTTTTAGATTCCATATATAAGTGATATCATATGATATTTGTCTTTCTCTGACTTACTTCCCTTAGTATAATAATCTCTAAGTCCAACCATGTTTGCTGCAAATGGCATTATTTCACTCTTTTTTATGGCTGAGTAATATTCCATTGTATATATGTACCTCATCTTCTTTATCCATTCCTCTGTCAGTGGACATTTAGGTTGCTTCCATGTCTTGGCTATTGTAAATAGTGCTGCAGTGAACATTAGGGTGCATGTATCCTTTCAAATTATGGTTTTCTCTGGATATATGCCCAGGATTGCTTTAGTTTTTTAAGGAACCTCCATACTGTTCTCCATAGTGATTGTACCAATTTACATTCCCACCAACAGTGTAGGAGGTTTCCCTTTTCTCCACACCCTCTCCAGCATTTATTGTTGTTTTTTTGTATGTATTGGAATATAGTTGATTAACAATGTTGTGTTAGTTTCAGGTGTATAGCAAAGTGATTCAGTTACATATATACATGTATCTATTCTTTTTCAAAGTCTTTTCCCATTTGGGTTGTTACATTATATTGAGCAGAGTTCCCTGTGCTATATAGTAGGTCCTTTTTTGTTATCCATTTTAAATATAAGTGTATACATGTCAATCCCAAATTCCCTAACTATCGCTTCCCCCCACCCTTCCCCCCAGTAACTGTTGTAAATAAGTTCGTTTGTATCATTTTTTTGATTCCACATATAGTGATATCATATTTCACTTTCTCTGTCTGACTTACTTCACTCAGTATGACAATCTTGAGGACCATCCATGTTTCCAGCATTTATTGTTTTTGAACTTTTTGATGATATCCATTCTGACCAGTGTGAGGTGATACCTCATTGTAGTTTTTGAATTTCTCTAATAATTAGCAGTGCTGAGCAGCTTTTCATGTGCTTTTTAGCCATCTGTATGTCTTGTTTGGAGGAATGTCTATTTAGATCTTCTGCCCATTTTTTTATTTTTAATTTTTTTTATATAAATAGGGCTGCATGAGCTGTTTGTATATTTTGGAGATTAATCCATTGTTGGCGGCTTAGTTTGCAAATATTTTCCCCCATTCTGTGGATTGTGTTTTCACTTTGTTTGTGGTTTCCTTTGCTATGCAAAAGCCTTTAGGTTTAATTAGTTCCCATTTGTTTGTTTTTGTTTTGATTTTCATTACTCTAGGTGGTGGATCAAAGAAGATCTTGCTTCGATTTATGTCAGAGTGCTCTGCCTATGTTTTCCTCTAAGAGGTCTTTAATCCATTTTGAGTTTTTTTGTATATGGTGTTAGGGAATGTTCTCATTTCATTCTTTTACACGTAGCTGTCCAGTTTTCACAGCACCACTTATTAAAAAGACTGTCTTTTCTCCATTGTATATTCTTGCCTCCTTTGTCATAGATTAATTGACCAAAGGTGTGTGGGTTCATCTCTAAGCTTTCTATCCTGTTCCATTGATCTATATTTCTGTTTTGTGCCAGTACTATACTGTTTTGTTTACTGTAGCTTTGTAGCATAGACTGAAATCAGGATGTTTGATTCCTCCAGCTCAGTCTGCCATTGGTAATTTGATAGGGATTGCATTGGATCTGTAGATTGCCTTGGGTAGTACAGTCATTTTGACAATATTCATTCTTCCAATCTGATATCATGGTATATCTTTCCATTTGTTTGTGTTGTCTTTGATTTCTTTCATTAATGTCTTATAGTTTCCTCTTGCCTTGTTAGGTAGGTTAGGTAAAATAACTCCCAGGTATTTTATTCTTTTTGATGCAATGGTGAATGGGATTGTTTCCTTAATTTCTCTTTCTGAACTTCCACTGTGATTGTATAGGAATGCAAGAGATTTCTGTGTATTAATTTTGTAGTCTGAAACCTTACTGAATTCATTGATGAGCTCTAGTAGTTTTTTAATAGCATATTTAGGATTTTCTATGGATAGTATCATGTCATCTGCAAACAGTGACAATTTTACTTCTTTTCCAATTTGGATTCTTTTTATTTCGTTTTCTTCTTTGATTGCCATGGCTAAGACTTCCAAAATTATGTTGAATAAAAGTGGCGAGAATGGACAGCCTTGTCTCGTTCCTGATCTTAGAGGAAATGCTTTCAGTTTTTCACCATTAAGAATGATGTTTGCTGTGGTGTTTGTCATATATGGCCTTTATTATCTTGAGGTAGGTTCTGTCTATGCCCACTTTCTAGAGAGCTTTTATCATAAATATGTGTTGAATTTTGTCAAAAGCTTTTTCTGCGTCTATTGAGATGATCATATGGCTTTTATTCTTCAATTTGTTGTGTACAACACTGACTGATTTACAGATATTGAAGAATCTTTGCATCCCTGGGATAAATCCCACTTGATCTTGGTTTATGATCCTTTTAATGTGTTGTTGGTTTCGGTTTGCTAGTATTTTGTTGAGGATTTTTGCATCTATGTTCATCACTGATATTAGCCTGTAATTTTCTTATTTATTTACTTATTTATTTTTGGCTGCATTGGGTCTTCTTTGTTGCACGCGGGCTTTCTCTAGTTGCAGCAAGCAGGGGCTACTCTTCGTCACGGTGAGTGGGCTTCTCATTGCAGTGGCTTCTCTTGTTGCAGAGCACAGGCTCTAGGTGCATGGGCTTCAGTAGTTGTGGTGAACGGGCTTAGTTGCTCTGCGGCACGTGGGATCTTCCTGGACCAGGGCTCGAAACCATGTCCCCTGCATTGGCAGGCAGATTCTTAACCACTGCGCCACCAGGGAAGTCCTAGCCTGTAATTTTCTTTTTCTGTAGTATTTTTGTCTCCTTTTGGTATCAGGGTGATGGTGGCCTCAGTAGAATGAGTTTGGGAGTGTTCCTCCCTCTGCAATTTTTGGAATAGTTTGAGAAGGATAGGTGTTAACTCTTCTCTAAATGTTTGATAGAATTCACCTGTGAAGCTATCTGGTCCTGGACTTTTGTTTGTTGGGAGTTTTAAAATCACAGTTTCAATTTCAGTACTTGTGATTGGCCTGTTCATATTTTCTATTTCCTCCTGGTTCAGTCTTGGAAGATTGTACATTTCTAAAAATTTGCCCATTTCTTCTAGGTATTCCATTTTGTTGGCATATAGTTGCTTGTAGTAGTCTCTCATGATCCTGTGTATTTCTGTTGTGTTGTAACTTCTCCTTTTTTATTCCTAATTTTATTGATTTGGGCCCTCTCCCTTTTATTCTTGATGAGTCTGGCTAAAGGTTTATCAATTTTGTTTATGTTCTCAAAGAACCAGCATTTAGTTTCATTGATCTTTTCTATTATTTTCTTCATCTCTATTTCATGCATTTCTGCTCTCATCTTTATGTTTTCTTTCTTTCTACTAACTTTGGGTTTTGTTCATTCTTCTTTCTCTAATTGCTTTAGGTGTAAGGTTAGGTTCTTTATTTGAGATTTTTCTTGTTTCCTGATGTAAGATTGTATTGATATAAACTTCCCTCTTAGAACTGCTTTTGTTGCATCCCATAGGTTTTGGATTGTCATGTTTTCATTGTCATTTGTCTCCAGGTATTTTTTTATTTCTTCTTTGATTTCCTTGGTGATCCATTACTTGTTTAGTAGCATATTTTTTAGTATCCACATGTTTGTGTTTTTTAGGGTTTTTTTTCTTGTAGTTGATTTCTAATCTCATAACACTGTGGTTGGAAAAGACCCTTGATATGATTTCAGTTTTCTTAAATTTACTGAGGTTTGCTTTGTGGCCCACCATATGATCAATCCTGGAGAATGTTCCATGTGCACTTGAGAAGAATGTGTATTCTACTGCTTTTGGATGGAATGTTCTGTAAATGTCAATTAAGTCCATCTGATCTAATGTGTCATTTAAGGACTCTGTTTCCTTATTGAATTTCTTCCTGGATGGTCTGTCCATTGATGTAAGTGGGGTGTAAAATTCCCCCACTATTATTGTGTTACTGTTGATGTCCCCTTTTAGGGCTGTTAGCATTTGCCTTATATATTGAGGTGCTCCTATGTTGGGTGTATATATGTTTATAATTATTATGTCTTCTTGGGTTTACCCTTTGATCATTATGTAGTGTCCTTCCTTGTCTCTTGTAACAGTCTTTATTTCTAAGTCTGTTTTGTCTGAGTATTGCTATTCCAGTTTTCTTTGGATTTCCATTTGCATGGAATACCTTTTTCCATCCCCTCACTTTCAGTCTCTATGTGTCCCTAGATCTGAAGTGGGTCTTTTGTAGACAGCATATATATGGGTCTTATTTTTGTATTCATTCAGCCAGTTTATGTCTTTTGGTTGGAGCATTGAATCTATTTACATTTAAGGTAATTATCAACATGTAAGTTCTATTTCTATTTTTTAATTGTTTGGGGTTTGTTTTTGTGGGTCTTTTTTCTTCCTTTCAGCTTCTCTTGTGATTTGATGACCATCTTTGGTGTTGGGTTTGGATTGCTTTTTCTTGTGTGTGTGTATCTATTACATATTTTTGGTTTGCAGTTCCCATGAGGTTTTGATATAGCAGTCTATATATAAACAAGATTGTTTTAAATTGCTGGTCTCTTAATTTCAAATGCATTTCTAGTATCCTGCATTTGTACTCTGTTCTTCTCATGATTCCTGGTTTTGATATCATATTTGTGTGTGGATAATTTCCTAACTTTACTGTATGTTTGCCTTTACCAGTGACCTTTCCCATTTGTAATTTTCTTTTTTCTACTTGTGGCTTTTTCTGTTCTGCCTAGAGAAGTTCCTTTAGCATTTGTTTTAAAGCTGGTTTTGTGGTGCTGAATTCTATTAGCTTTTGCTTGTCTGTAAATCTTTTGATTCCTCAGTCGAATCTGACCGAGAGCCTTGCTGGGTAGAGTGTTCTTGGTTGTAGGTTATTCCCTTTCATCACTTTAAATATATCATGTGGGTGCAACGTGCATGCTCCAGGAGAGAGGTGGTGTCAGAGCCTGCAGATTTTTGCTAAGTTTCCCTGAGAAGTTTCTGGAAAGTCAGAGCTCAAGGGAAGCTGGGGGATGGAGAGTGCAGGGAAGCAAGCATTTGAGAGAAGGAAAAGCAGAAAGTCCAAAGCACACTGCCACTGCCCTGCCTCCATCCATCAAGCCATGACCAAAGCAAAGCCCAAGCCCACCAAGACCCTCATGCCTGAGGAAAAAGCATGGGGATGACAGCAGCTGCTCCTTCTGCCTGTGCCCACCCCCTGATACCCCTCACCACAGGGAGAAGGGAGAGAGCAGGAGGGAACGACGAAAATCCTAAGACACTCACTGGATGTTTGCGTGGTGGAGTGAAAGCTGACGTCCACGCTCTAAAGTGCCTGCATGCAGTGGGCCACGGGTGGCTCTTCACTGCTCTCTTGGGTGTGGACTCAGTGCGTTGGAGTTCAACATGACTGCTGAAGGCCTGCTATGGAACTTTGGCGCCTTTTCCTTAATTTCTCCTCATCAGGGGACTCTTTGATTCCCCTTTTCTATCTTTACTTTGGTGGCCTGGAGTTAAGCTGCAAGTGTGGAGACCCTGGGAAAGGGGTGCTCCCTCCCCACGTCCAACCAAAAGGGTGTCCTTGGCAGACAAGTGTCACCCAGCAGGTGTGCCATGCTCAGTTCTGTCCAGTTTGTATGCCCTTAAGTAAGAGCCTCCTGAAGAGGGGGCTGTTTGGAAGGGAAAAGGCAGCCCAGGCACAAAGTTGCCAAGTCTTTTGGACTTGAGAGGGCAGAGGATGGTGCTGCTGGGTGGGGTGGTATGGGAAGGCCAGGGTGTCTCCATGTGGCCATGGAGGCGTGCCTGTGTCCAAGGAGGGCTGGGGCCCCTGACCACCATCAAGAGGAAGCTCAGGCTTGCATTGCTGCACTAGGGATGGGATCCATGGCACCTTTAATCTCTCTGCAGCACCTTTAATTTCCCCTCCAGTGCCCACTTGGGGCCTGGCCCAGCTGTCACCCTGTGACGCAGCTCCCATTTTGTGGCGCGGCCACCGTTTCGCCCAGCCATGGGGGCCGTGTAGTGGGGGAAGGGCGCACTGCCAAAGAGGGGTGGGGCTGGCAACTGGGCACGTGCTGCCCCCAGGAGCAAAGGCGGGCAAGTCCCCTTTGTTCTTCTTCTGGGCTCAGGGCTGGGCTTGGGCTCTGCCACAACCCTTTCCAGACACAGGCCAGGTGCATATGGTGTGTAAACCTCTAAAAAGCACAGAAAGGCATGCATGGAGTCCCAAATCCTTCCTGCCCTCTAAGCGCTTGAAAAGTGAGATTTCTCATGCCCACCCTTGCAGTGTGATAGGGATTGACTTTATGAGGCTGTGCTCAGAGCTCGAGCATGGGAAGCTGTAATTTCACTCAGAGTGAAGGCACTTTCTGCAGTCCTGTGCTGCTGGGAGTAGTAAGCCCACTGGAATGCCATGTCTTGAACCAGAGTGGTATTCTGCAAATAAAAGTTAAACTGCGGACCTGGGAGACCCAGCAATGGTGCTAAACACCAGTGTAACTGAGAGGTCAGTCTCCTTAAAGAAGAAAAAAAGAAAAGGTAATGTCTTTGGAGTGCCTTCAGCCATAGAAAAAGGGAGATGTTGCTTTTCATTGGCTGGCTTTGAAGCACACACTGTGCAACTATTTTCAGATCATGTTTATTCCATTATTTATATGTGAGGTATAAACTGGAACAATAGATTTGAATATCTTATTTCTGTCTGTTGAGAACATCTTCCATTTAATGTCTTTTTAAAATCCCTTATGAGTATGTAAATAACAAACTGAATAAAATCTGTTATGTGCCAAAAATAAGTATCAATATGTATCTATATCTATCTATCTATATCATGCCACTCCCCTCTGGCCTGCAGAGTCTCTGCTGAAAAATCAGCTGATAACCTTATGGGGATTCCCTTGTATGTTATTTGTTGCTTTTCCCTTGTTGCTTTTAATATTTTCTCTTTGTGTTTAGTTTTTTTGAGTTTGATTAACATGTGTCTCGGCATGTTCCTCCTTGGATTTATGCTGTATGGGACTCTCTGCACTTCCTGGACTTGAGCGAGTGTTTCCTTCCCCATGTTAGGGATGTTTTTGGCTATAATCTTCAAATATTTTCCCAGGCCCTTTCTTCCTCTCTTCTCCTTCTGGGACCCCTAGAATGCATTGGTGCATTCGGTGTTGTCCCAGAGGTCTCTGAGACTGTCCTCATTTCTTTCCATTCTTTTTTCTTTATTCTGTTCTGCAGCAGTGATTTCCACCACTCTCTTCCAGCTCACTTATTTGTTCTTCTGCCTCATTTATTCTGCTATTGATTCCTTCTAGTGTATTTTTCATATCAGTTATTGTATTGTTCCTATCTGTTCTTCTAGCTCTTTGTTAAACATTTCTTACCTTCTCAGTCTGTGACTCCATTCTTTTTCTGAGATCTTAGATATCTTTACTCACATTAGTCTGAATTCTTTTTCAAGTAGATTGTCACCACTTCACTTAATTGTTCTTCTGGGTTTTTACCTTGTTCCTTCATCTGGAACATGTTTCTCTGCCATCTCATTTTATCTAACTTTCTGTGTTTGTGATCTCCTTTCCACAGGCTGCAGGATCGTAGTTCCTCTTGCTTCTGCTGTCTGCCCCCTGGTGGGTAAGGTTGGTCCAGGGGCTTGTGTAAGCTTCCTGGTGGGAGGGACTGGTGTGCTTGCCCACTGGTGGGTGGATCTGGGTCTTGTCCCTCTGATGGACAGGGCTATGTCAAGTGATGTGTTTAGAGGTGGCTGTTAGCGAAGTACATCTTTAGGCAGCCTGTGTGATGACGGGTGGGGCTGTGTGCCCCCACTCCTTGCTGTTTGGGCTCAGGCGTCCCAGCAGTGGAGTCTGCAGCCTACTGACTTGGGCCAGGTCTCAGTGCCAAAATGGTGATCTCCAGGAGAGCTCATGATGATTGATATTCCCTGGGGCCAAGCCACCAGTGTCCTTCCCCCCACAGTGAGCCACAGCCAACCCCCGTCTCCCCAGGAGACCCTCCAAGACACACAGTTATGTCTGGCAGAGGCTCCTATGTAGTCACTGCTTTGTGCTGTGTCCCAGTGCACATGAAATCTTGTGTGTGCCCTCTGAGAGTGGAGTCTCTGTTTCCCCCAGTCCTGTGGAGCTCCTGCATTCAAGCCCCACTGGACTACAAAGCCAAATGCTCTCAGGGTTCCTCCTCCCAGTGCCAGATCCTCAGGCTGGGGAGCCTTACATGGGGCTCAGCACACTCACTGCTGTGGGAGAACATCTACAATATAATTATTTTCCAGTTTGTGGGTTGCCCACTCGGCAGGTACAGGATTTGATTATATTGCAAAAGCGCCCCCTACTGTCTCGTCGTGACTTCTTTGTCTTTGGATGTAAAATATCTTTTTTGGTAGGTTCCAGTCTTTTTTGTTGGTGGTTGTTCAGCAGCGAGCTGTGATTTTGGTGTTTTCATAAGCAGAGGTGAGCTGAAGTCCTTCTACTCTCTCATCTTGTCCAGAATCAAGGGGCTGCTTTTAGTGTGGGTGTTTGCTGCCTCTTTCCTCAGTGTGTGCTGGCCATTATCCCCTTGATAGGTGGTGTGCAGGTGCAGCGGCCTGTGCGCTCTCCCAGTACGGCAGGGGCAGTGGTTGGCACCCACTCACAGGTCTCCCAGCCATGGCAGCGGCCCACGCACTCCCAGGACAGCAGGAGCAGTGCTTGGCGCCTGCTCCTGTGCCTCTTTAGTGGCGGCGACAGGCCGTGCACTCCTGGGATAGCAGAGGCAGCAATTAGTGCCTGCTGCTGCCCATGTGCGCTCCTACAGGTCTTTTGCCTCCTTAGGTAGGTTTATACCTAGGTATTTCATTCTTTTTGATGTGATGGGAAATGGGATTGTTTCCTTAATTTGTCTTTCTGATCTTTCGTTGTGTTTATTTATATGATTTCAATCTTAAATTTATTGAGGCTTGCTTTGTGGCCTAACATAATCTCTCCTGGAGAATATTTCACGTGCACTTGAAAAGAATGTATTCTGCTGCTGTTTGATGGAATGCTCTATAAATGTCTATTAGATATATCTGACTAATGTGTGGTTTAAAGTGCAGTATTTCTTTATGGATTTTCTGTCTGGATGACGTATCCTTTAATGAAAGTGGGATATTGAACTCCCCTACTATTATTGTGCTGCTTATATATTACTCCTTTCATGTATGTTAACACTGAATTTATATATTTAGGTGCTCCTTTGTTAGTTGCATAAATATTTACTGATGTTTTGTTCTACTGATAAATTGAACCCTCTATCATTATATGATGACCTTCTTTGTTTCCTGTTAGTCTTTGACTTAAAGTCTGTTTTGTCTAATGTAAATTTAGCTACCTTGCCTTCTTTTGATTTCCATTTGTTTGGAATATCTTTTCTAATCCTTTCACTTTCAGTCTATGTGTATCCTTAAAGCTGAAGTGAGGTTTTGTTTGTTTTTTGTTTTTGTGTGTGTTTTGTTTTGTTTGTTTGTTTGGGCTGTGCTGCACAGCTTGTGAGGTGTTAGTTCCCCGACCAGGGAGTGAATCCATGCCCTCAGCAGTGAGAGCATGACATCCTAACCACTGGACCACCAGGGAATTCCCTGAAGTGAGTTTCTTGTAGGCAGCATATAGGTGGGTCTTGGATTTTTTCATCTTTTGTTTTGGTTTTGGTTTTGTTTGTTTTATCCATTCAGCTACTTTGTCTTTTATGAGAATATAGCCCATTTACATGTAACGATTGTTAGAAATGGACTTGATATTGCTATTTTGTTGTTTTTCTGGTTGTTTTGTAACTGCTTTGTTCTTTTGATCCTCTCTTGGTTTCTTCCTTTGCAATTTAATGATCTTCTGTAGTGGTATTCTTAAAGTCATTTCTCTTTATCTTCTTTGCATCTACTATAGGTTTTTGCTTTGTGGTTACCATGATGCTTACATAAAATATAAGTCTATTTTAAGCTGATAACATAACTTTGAAGCTCTACATTTTTACACTCACCCACCCACATTTTTGTCACAATTTGTCTTCTTATGTTGTGTAACCATTAACAAATTATTGAGGTTATTATTAATACTTTGGTCTTTTAATCCTTATAGTAGAATTATAAGTGACTTACCCATCAATGTTATAACTTTACAGTATTGAGTTGAACTATATAGTTACTTTTACCAGTGAGTTTTATGCCTTCTTATGTTTCTTGTTACTAATTAGGATCACTTAATTCCAGCTTGAAGAACACTTCAATATGTCTTGTAAGGCCAGTCCAGTGGTGACAAACTCCTTTAGCTTTTGTTTGTCTGGAAAACTCTCTCCAAATCTGAAGGATATTTTTGCCAGAATATTCTCCATTGGCAACATTTTCTTCCTTTCCTTTCCTTCTTTCTTTCCTTCCTTCCTTTTTTTTTCTTCCTTTCACTTTGAAAATATTCTGCCACCCACTTCTGTCCTGCAAAGTCCCTGCTAAAAAATCCACTGATGGTCTTATGGGGGTACACATACAACTTGTTGCACGAAACAAGTTGCTTTTCTCTTGCTGCTTTTAAGATTCTTTCCTTTTCTTTATCCTTTGGCAGTTTAATTATAATATGCCTTAAATGGGTCCCTCCGAATCCTCTCTATTTGGAACACTCTGGCATTCATAGATCTGTAAGTCTGTTCCCTTCCCCAGATCAGGGAAGTTATCAGCCAATATTTTTAAAAATAAGCTTTCTCTCTCTCTCTCTCTCCTCCTTCTAGGACCCCTTTAATGCATATAATTGTGCTATGAGGGTTGATATCCCATAAGACCCTTATGATATCTTCACCTTCTTCATACTTTTTGGGTTTTGCTTCCCTGGATGAATTCCATTGCCCTGTCTTTAAGTTCACTGGTCCTTTCTTCCACTTGCTCTAATCTGCTCTTGAATCCCTCTATTGAATTTCTTAGTTCAATTTATATTTTTCAGCTCTGTGATTTTTGTGCTTTTCTGCATTTTCTCTCCCATTTTTGAAATTATCATTTTGTTGTGCATTGCTGTCTGACCTCAGTTAGCATCTTTATGACTGTTATTTTGAATTCCATCAGGTACTTTACTTTTCTCCATTTCATTAAGATCTTTTTCTAGAGATTATCTTCTTTTGTTCAGAACATACTCCTCTATTTCTTCATTTTTCTTGATTCTTTATGTTGATTTCTGACAAAACAGCCACCTTTCCCAGTCTTGACAGAATGGCCTTGTGTAGGAGATAAACCTCATCTATCAGCCTGGCCCCAGCTCCTGGTTCTCTCAAACCTCTGTGATCTTCCAAGCTGCCTTCTTTGTTCTGAATGGCTCCCAGTACTTGAGGGTGTACCAAGATCTGTCAGTGTCCTAAAGTGGAGGATCTCAGCCGGAACCTAGATACACACTGATTAGAAGGCAGACCCTTAGGCGGCAGCTGGGAAAGTTTTTAGTTAAGCCCCTTCTAGGGAGAAACTGGGAGATAAGAATTTTTGCCTGCTCCCTCTGCTCTAGGCCTGCATATATAGATGCAGGGGTCAAGGGGTGCTTCTGTGCCCATTAAGAACTGCTTCTTTGTTTGTTACTATCCTGTAGGACTCATGAATGCAAGCCCTGTTAGCTATCAGAGCCAGGCAATCTAAGGGCCCATCCCACAGGCAGCAGCACAAAAACTGGGCATATAAGCTCCTTCCATGGTGACAGTGGCAAGTTTGAGGGGCTATAGGGAGAGGCTATAGCAGAGGAGGTGTCTGACAGGTTCCTGTCTCCAGGAAACACAGCTAGTGCCTAGATGTGTCCTAAAGTAGAAGCCTGACCCTAAGGCAGCAGCTTTCAAAGTATGCACATACACTCCTTTCAGAGAAAGATTGGGAAACTGGTGATTTTTGCCTGCTTCTGCCACACAGAGCCCAGGGGATATAGCCACAGCAAGTGCTCACACACCCACTAACAACTGCTCCTTTGTTTGCTATAGTCTTGTGGGTGCAAGCCTGATTGGCTTTCAGAGCTAGGTGTTTTGGAGGACCCACTCCTCAGGTGAGCATCTTTAAAGTCGGGACACCAGATGGTAGGTTCAAACCCTTTAATCCTCAGGGAGAAGCTGGAAGTTGGGAGTTTCTACCTAAATGTATGGTGTTGTGCTGGGGGTGGGGTTTATGGTGAGTGTGTCTCAGCCTTCCCTATCCATTTCAGTGTGGGTTTTGTTCATTCACCAGTGTATACGAGTCATTCAGCTAGTTTCTAAATTTCTTTCAGAGTTGATTGCTCTGCGTGTCCATGGGAGAAGAGTTTAGGTACCTCTTTAGTCACCATCTTTCTTGACCCTAACGCCTGATAACTTTTTAAAAATACCAATGCCTGGGCCTCAATCCCAGATTCTCATTTAATCGTTTTGGGGCAGGGACCTGGCACTGATAATTGTAAATTGCCCCAGATGATTCTCTTGTGCCATCAGGCTTGAGGCCCCCACTCTGAGTGCTATTGTAGCTAATCCTCAACTGTTTTGATCAAATCTTCCTGGATCCCTAATCTCCAGTGGGGACTAAGCATCAAGAAAAAGGAATACAGTTGCTTAGTAGGGCCCACATTATTTCTGAGGTTCCACTTAACTAACAGTGGGAATAAAATATTATCATGCGTGCTTATGCATTGCAAGAACATGATTTTAGATTCTTTTCCACATCAGTTATTACAAAGACGAATCAAATAGTACACTGGGCATCTTCAAATCCCACCTCTCACCTTAGATGAAACCTGAAGCTTGTCAGCATCAGGACTTTCAGCCCCTGGGACAAAGACGTAACTCTATTGTCAGTAATCCTGACAGTCCTAGAGAATTTAAGAATTGGCCCAAGAGCAACAGCTATTAGAATTAAAGTCCTATAAAATGAACTATAACTAGAGGAATGCACTTTGCAATGATTCAAATTTCTCAAGTATAACATGAATTAACTTGCTAAGTGAGGCAAGCCATTCCTCACACACAGCAGACACAAAATAAACATTTAAAATTAATACTGAAGTTGCTTAATTGAATCAGGTGTTGAATTTCAAAATCGTTGGATAACAAGATTAGCATGCATTGTAGTGCTAAATGAACACTTGCTCCAATAATTATACTGTAATTACTTGTACTGCTGTACTAATTTTTGAAGTGAATTTCAAAAAAACTTAATTTCCCTAAACTTGCTGTCTGAATTATACTCAACCTGGGATAGGTGATCACCTGTCAGTCCTGGAAGAACTGGTAAGAAAAAGTGTTCATTCTAGAGTCATAGGTTAAACTACTCCATGAAATCTATCCTTTTCTCCTGGATACTTTTTTACTGCTAGATTTTTTTCCTTGAATGAATAAACACATGTATATTGAGCACCAACATGCTAGATGCTGTTTAGGATTTCAGCTAGTGATTGTCAGAGCTTGAATTTAAGCTCTGCTACTTGTTAGTGACAAGCATATGGATGAAGCTATTTTCATATTCTAATGTTCCTCATCTGCAAAATGTAGGACTAACTTAAAGGGTTGTGAATATTATGAGATAATATATGCAGTGTACCTGGCTGTAATATTTCCTGTATCACTGAGTTCTCACAACTCTGGGATAAGGTGGTACTACCTCTTGGCAAACGTGTGATCAAAGGAACTGAGAGGTTAGGACCTAGATATTTTTCCCTACAGAACTTTTATTTCCATTGTATATTATCTTCTAGAAATGGGGAAACTGTCTCTACAAAGTCAAAAAGCTACTAGCTCTGGTGTTTCGGCAGCATGAAGAATCAGAGTACTGAAGAGAAACTCAGTGGACAACAATGTAGTTTAACACAGTATAAGCAGGTAGTATCATTTGCTTTGGAATGGGGAGTCCTTTTAATCAGCTGGACTGCCTTTACTTGCTCACTGACTACATCATTCTATATCAGAAGAGTTAATATGTAACAATATCATCAAATGGACACTGGAAAACAGTGTGAGGTAACTCACTGACTAGAATGGCATACTGTTCATTGGTGTTCCTCTTAAGAGTCCAAGGCTTGGTGCCGAACCAAACATATATACACTTTATTGGAATATATTAAACAAATGAAGTATTTAAAATCTGGCATCCTCAAAACAAAGAGTTCCTCAAAATGCTAACGGACCAGTCTCCTGTATTTTTTTGGTTGGTTAACATCCCTTTAGAGAAGCAGTACTCTTTTAACAGATTCTTCCCAATTGTCCTTCTTTCTATTTTAGACTCTGTGGCTCCTGAAGTAAAGTTCTACTTCCACCAGCAAAGCACGTTCCAGACAAAACATTAAGAAACCTGCCAAAACCATGGCTCATGCTCAGTTCTTCCTGGGATTTCTTGACTTGTGAATGCTCCAGCCAGACCCAGAAGTGGAGGTTGGTGTACCACGACTAGATGGTTAGACCTAAGCAGCAAAATCAGTTTTTTGCAACCCAAGGTAAGCACTGTTCTTCAGCAAGTCTTTCCAACAGTGCAGATACAATTAATGTTAAAGTCACAGACAGGCTGCTTCCTTTCCTAATGTAGTATCTCTCTGCTGCTAATTGATTCTTTATATCTTCCAAGTTACTGGCTATCTTAAAGATAAGCAGGAGTAAACCTAGCAAATGGCTACATTTAGTCGCATTTATTGAGCACCTTCCAGGCACCAGGTACATAATATGTGTCTGGGATAAGAAACAGTCCCTGCAATCTTAATAGATTATGATAGAAATGGGTTGCCTGGACTTGCTGGAGAGGATGGGGATGTCTATCAATCAAAATTTTTGGTTACAAACACTGGCAAAAGGAATTTATTGTCAGGATCAAAGGAAAGACACAGAATCGATGGGAGCCTAGAGAATCAGTTCAGGTAACTGTAGTGAGTGTTTCTACTATGTTGGTAGAAACATCACTTCCAACCTCTGCATGATAGCTTGAATTAAGATAGAAAACCTGGGGGGGGGGGGGCTTTCCTGGTGGCACAGTGGTTGAGAATCTGCCTGCTAATGCAGGGGACATGGGTTCGAGCCCTGGTCTGGGAAGATCCCACATGCCGCGGAGCAACTAGGCCCGTGCGCCACAACTACTGAGCCTGCGCGTCTGGAGCCTGTGCTCCGCAACAAGAGAAGCTGCGATAGTGAGAGGCCCGTGCACCGCGATGAAGAGTGCCCTCGCTTGCCACAACTAGAGAAAGCCCTCCCACAGAAACGAAGACCCAACACAGCCAAAAATAAATTAATTAAGGAGGCAGATTAAAAAAAAAAAACAAAAAACAAACCTAGGGAGAGTGTTCAAGCAGGAGAGCTTAAGTTAGAGACTCACCCCATGGCACCAGAAACTAAAGACTGTTACATCCAGAATGTCAGAAAAGATAAGAAAAAGGTCACTTCTCCTTTAAAAAGAAAGTCAACAGACAAAAACGATTCCAGTCAACACGAGGCTGATGGATACACTCAGTGTAAACACATGCAGGGTAAACCATGTGGGTTAACTTTTCCTTTCTGCTATGTATCAGTAAAGAACAGACACCTTAGAAAATTCTTCCTATAGCCTTTGAAACTGATTTTTTATATATTTTCCCCTTAGTTTTTCAACACTCTCAATTCAGCAGGCTGCTAAGTTAATTTTTGCAAGGTGTAGTGTTCATTCAATATTGGAATTTATACTGAGTGATTAAAGTCTGATGTCTTTTTCCGGATCTCCATTTAAAATGTAAGCTAAAGGACAGAGGGAAAAAATAACTTCCCTTATATCATGTAAATTAGCCATTAAAACTACGGGCGATGATTCATTTTTTAAACCAATGCTGATGAACCAGAAATGTATTTCCCCCTTCCAATCTTCACAGCAGAGAATCTTTGTGGAATGAGATGCTTTTAATAACTGAACTTGCCAGCTGACATAAAGGCTAAAATTAACATTTTAAGCCATACATATCACTTTGTAGACAAAGTACACTGCACTCAATTTAGCACAGCTAGCCCCAACCCTAAGACCTTCCATCTTTCTTCCAAGTCAAAGTCCTTTGCTGTTACTGAGTTTGTTAATAGCTAACACTTTTTTTTTTTTTTTGCGGTATGCGGGCCTCTCACTGTCGTGGCCTCTCCCGTTGCGGAGCACAGACTCCGGATGCGCAGGCTCAGCGGCCATGGCTCATGGGCCAGCCGCTCCACAGCATGTGGGATCTTCCCGGACCGGGGCACGCACCCGCGTCCCCTGCATCGGCAGGCGGACTCTCAACCACTGCGCCACCAGGGAAGCCCCGATAGCTAACATTTTAACAGTACCTTACTATAGTGGTGGAGTTGAAATGACTATTTTACATGTGTTAACTAATTAGATCCTCATAAAACTCCTGAGGTTAGTCATATTATTGTCTCCATTTTTTTTTCAGATGAAGAAACCAAAGTATAGTCAAGTGAGTGTTGCAGCTAACACCTGGACTTGTGAAGATGGGATCTGCGAGGCTCTAGATCAATCCCTTCCATATAAACGCAGGGCAATGCTGGAAACAGACTGGTAAGAACGCAAATCCCTGCCTCTTCCATCTTCTGTTCCGTGTGATTAAGGGGCAAGATTTTATACCTGAGATTTGGCCATTTATAAAATTAGAAAAATGCTGTCTTCTTCATGAGATAATAGGCTAGTCCTTCTCAAACTTTCTTCTACAGGGTAAACATCTTCCTAGGGTTTCCATTTTTAAGAAATGAGATTTTTTTTTCATGTGAGAATTTTTTTTCTGCAATCTTACAAGGTTTTTTAAGAGGTACATGTTAAAAAAAATTCTATGACTTCCAGCCCTATGCTGTTCTTAAGCAATGAGAGAATATATTCTGTGTAGTGAGTGTTTGGACAATTTACGCTTTTGTGTTTATGCTAACTGCCCAGCAGAGGTCTCAACCAGACAAGCTAAAACAATAGTAGCCTAAAACCATTGAACCTCGCCACTCTCAGGCAAACTTTAAAGGGACAACTCATCCTCAGTGGTCCAACCAAGCTTAAAAAGCTGTGGGTGGATAAAATCATGGCATTTGCACCCAAATACTTATCTGGCGTCTCACAATAATATGAAATCCTGACAGCTAAGAGAACTGCCTGAATGTTAAACCTGAGACACAGTGTCAGCTCTTTGTTTCAGCTCAATTTCCCCAATTAATGATCTCAAAGCAATAGCTAAGCTGCTCCCTAACTAGCACCGTAGGAAATTTGTTTCTTAAAACTCAGTAAAACTTACTAAGAAACTAAGTTTTACTTTAGTTTTACTATGTAATTTTAAACAAGTTTATATTAAAACAAACATGAATATAGAATGCAATGAAAACTTCAAGTAATTTTACAAATGTCTTTACATACATATTTCCCCTAAATGTTGCATCAATAATGTTGTTTACAAATGAGCTTTATTTTATCAATAAGAACAAAGCTGGATTCAGGTCTTCTAACACGTGGTCCAGTGATCAGTCCACTTTTTTACTATCTAATACTAAAATAAAAATTTAGCCATAACTATATAATTATATAATCTTAAAACTTGGAATTTATTCTAAATTTTGTCCTTAAAAAAAAAATCTGAGTTACCTAATACTCTAAACATACTTACTCATAAGTAATGTAAAAATAAGAAAACATGAAGTATAAAGTATACATTTCTCTCTAAATGTATCTCCTACTTCTTAGTATGTGTGGGCAAACTTCATACCTTTTGTTTAGTACTTTTAAATAATAAATACGTAGGCACTTACTTCAGAAACAATTTTATGTGCAAATAATCTATAACGTGTTACCCATACGTCCAATTTTCCACAAACAAGGAGTTTTTAAAAAGAAAACCACACAAAAAATTTTAATAGGTACTGGACGCCTAGAAAAATAAAGCTTATTCTACTAGGAATCTCAACTTAGAAGTGAGTATTCTCCAAAGTAGAAATTATATAGTGCCATTTCAGGAACAGACTATTCAACTCACCCCCAACATCCACAAATGCCTATCAATCACAATAGTTAAAACCAGATCAAAACGGTCCAACATAATTAGGCTTCAATATATTAGACCATTATGTTCTTCTAAGAAGCTAATAAACCAAAACCAGAAGTACTAAAATCAAAAGAAATTACTAGAGGCTAATTATCATACAGATTGTTAGTTCCTTGCTGTATCCCTTCTAGGAAAGGAATATTTTACTGCAATGAAAATTTTATTTTATATATAACTCGTCATGAATTTGTCATTAATTGTTACATAAATGCTGCCTAGTGCCATTAACCAAATGGCATGACCATTTTATGTCCACAATTCACTTCTGTATTTACAAACAATTTTCATGACTTATAAAAGTGATCTCTCAGTGAAGGCTTACCGTTGAGATGCAATCAAGCATCCACATCTGCTGTTCTGTAGAGACCAATGTAGGAAAGAAGTACTTTAATCCCCTTTCATATGAGTGACCTTATATGAAAAAAACCCAATAATTTAGAAGTTCTGTGTCTCCAAAGGAGATTTCCAGATGCACTTATAGAAATGGTTACAGGCAGTAAGAGTTCTAAGAAACATCTTCCATGTCCACATCCTGTTGTAATTTCTGCACCATTCTGTCTTCCAGCTGCTTTTCTTTGCCTTAAAAAAAAAAAGGGGGGGAAAGAAAGAAATTAAACTCTTGACAAAGAGCTGGGATGTGAACCCTGGCCACCTTGAACCAGGGTCTCTGCTCTTAACACTGTACTACCTACCTCAAAGAGGGTTACCTAAAAACTTAGGTAACAATGGTTCATTCCTACTGTTTTTTGGTTGTCTGTCAGTCCATATCATCTATATGTGAAACAATGCTCCAGGATTTTGTCTTTTTTTTTAAATTTGGTACAAAAACAACCTAGCTAGGACTTTTGCATAAATCTACCCAATATGTGGTTATAGGATTTGACTTTACTAAGGTTTAGGCATAGCTATATCTCACCAAAATTTCTCTCCTTTTAACAGATTGCACTTGGCACCAGCTGAGTAAAAAGAGTGGTTTCCTAGCATCTCACAAAAGAAATTATGCACACAAGCAACTGCTCAAGTGAGTGCCTAACTGTAAGTTACATAAGCACAAGGAGGGTTTTTAATACAAAACTGTAGTTCTCAAACTGAAGTATCAGACTCACCTGGAGAGCTAGTAAAGAACTAGCTAGCTAGTAAAGAACTCAAGGGGCTTAGACCTCTATGTTTACATACTAAGTCCCCCAAGTAACTCCCACACCAAATGAAGTTTGAGAGCTACTAATATAAAACATTATCCTTTAATCAAAACAGGTATGAGGCAAAATCATCTATTAAATTATTACTCAAATCGTTTTGATTAACTTGGATTTTGTGGAAGCTAGGATTTTATGAAGGGAGAAAAGAAACACCATACGCAATAAATTGACTGGAACTGGGAAACACACTGACTAAATTATTTTTATAAACAGTCATATCATAAATGAGGGAGAACATTTACATGAAAAGATTCAACCTTAAAAAGTTGGTTGGTACCCAATTACATAGACCACAACAATCCAGATTTTTCATTTCTCTACTTAAGGCAGAGAACTCCTGCACAATGCAATACTTACCTGCAAGAGGGGCCCGGATAAGATGGATGTTTTGCTTCACTTCTTTAATGTCCTGAACTTTCTGTAGTTCTTTATTTTTCTTCAACCTAGGACAAAGGCCAAAACTTCAGTTACTAAAATCTCTTTAAAAGACATTAATTCCTAATTTGTAAAAATTGTATTAAGTTAGCCACACAAATGAGCAATGGGAACACAATTCATTTCTTGTTCCTAATTAGCTTAAACATGATTCTTGCACTCCCAATTTGTTCATTCACTGTATTCTTAGCACCTAGTCAGGAATAAAACAGGGGTTGAAAAGATATTTGATCAGTGAATGAAGGGATGTGATTGAAACAAAGAATTAACAAGTCTCAGAGATTACACAGAGTAAGAATCTCTAATTATTGAAGTGTCTGTGTTCTCTATTTGAGGAGAAAGATTTGTAGTCTCTGTTAGTAATTACAAGAGCACAAAACACAAGACATTCAACAAAAAAAGCTAACAGACTAGTTCTCAAGCATTTGGGTCCTTTTTTGTAATGCTTTAAAAAAAAATTTTTTTTTAAGCCAGAAAGCTGTTGACGCATGCTTTTCTATGACTTTTATGGTGACTAGATCAAAAGCGATGCCCCTTCTAAAGCAATGGCCAATTCCAAGCTGGGGCAGGGAAAATCTTATTAGCCATAAAGCAAAAAGCAAGAAAGGACTCAAAGAATGGTGAGGAACTGTCAAAATGACACACAGCCTGCCTGAAGGAATTCTCACTGGCCAACTTGGGGCACTTAGAACATCAAAATAATGACAAAGAATTATAACTCATTGAATACAATAAGAATTAATGAATACACACAGATATGATGTGAATAAATGAATAAAAGAATAAATTTTGGAACTGGGGAAAAAGGAAAATGCTCTTTCTTAGATAAGAAGGTCAACTAATAAACGGAGAAGAAATGATGAAATCAGAAAAACCACCATTTGGCAACAATCACAGTAGTAACAGATTCAGGCAGAACTCTAATGGATGCGAAAACCAGTAGGTATCAGTTTGAGGAGTAACAGGCTCTTTGCCGAGTCTCAATGTGACTCCCTCAAGATATGTACTGATAAAAGGGGGAAAAAACAGTAACTTTCCAGTGGAGAAAACTGGCAGACACTACTTTAACCAAGCTATGAAAGTTAACATCACCAGTAAGGGACAACAGGTGCCTCTGCTAGGGTGCTTAAGGGGGACACACTTCTATGATGTTCTGGCCAAAGGGACCTGAATTTAATCACGAAGAAAACATCAAACAAAAACCAGGGAACATTCTATGAAATGACTGACCTGTACTCTTCAAACAGGCCAATGTCATCTAAGACAAAGGTGAGAAACTGTTTGGATTAAAGGAGCTTGAGGAGATATGACCACTAAATGTAATGTATGATCCAGGATTTTCTGCTATGAAGGACATTATTGGAACAACAGGTAAATCTAGTAAGGTCTATAGTATTTTAGCAGTGTTAATTTTCTGATTTAACTATACTGTGGTTATGTTCTTTGCTGTACACCTGAAACTAATGTTGTGTGTCAATTATACCTCAATTTTAAAATCCCAGAGAAAAAGAACATACTATTTTTAGGATATATATATATATATAGAGAGAGAGAGAGAAGCATACTTAGGAGGAAAAGGTATCATGTCTTCAACTTACTACGCACAGAGTTAAAGTAAATTTGGCAAAATGCTAACAGAATATACAAGACTTCTTTATACTATCTTGCCAGTTTTTGAAAGTTTGAAGTTACATGAAAATAAAGGTATTTTAAATATTCATACCTGTTCATTATAAATGTAGCCTGGCGTTTCTGTTTGATCTCTTCAACTCTCTTCATTGCATCAACTACAAAAAAAATGCATAAATGTTAACAAATTTATGTACATTCATTCAAGCAGGATGATTATAACCAACAGGAGCTTTAACAATCACTACTTTACTGTGGCTTAGAAGTGGATTAAACTCAACAAAAAACTCACCTCAAAAACAATTCCTACTAAAATAGCTGACAAAGGTATGCACCCTTGGCTGATATCACTGTTGACTCTTTCCCACGTATCATTTCTCTAACTTTTATTTTGCAAAAGCCTTTACTACTAAATTTTTCTTGTACTTGAAACCAGTCCAATGCTTTTCAAATTTTATTCTACAGAGAACTTGGATTAATGGCAATTAATCCCATCCTTAGCTTGTCATCTCCATAAATAGACTCTACCTTGTCATAAAAGCCACTTTTTCTTCAAGTGCCTAGGATATGATCTGCACATGATGAATACTGGTAGAATGAACCAATCAATCTGCCACGTTCTTAACCACTAAAATCCAACTGTTTCAGAAAATGTGTAGAGGAGCCTTGGCTATAAGGGAGTTGAGTCCAACTACTCTAGAATCTATATCAGCACTGTCCAATGTAAGATAAATCACATATGTAATTTTAAATTTTCTAGTAGCCACTTTTTTTAAAAAAGTAAAAAGGAACAGTTTGAAATTAAATTTAAGATAGATTTTGTTTAACCCAACATAGCCAAAATACTGTCAGTCATTTCAACATGTAATTAATATAAAAAATTATTGAGATATTTTATGCTTGTTTTCATACTAAGTATTCAAAATCCAGCACGTATTTTATATTTACAGAACATCTCAATTCAGGCTAGTCACATTTTAATTGCTCAGTAGCCCCTGGGGCTAGTGGCTACCATACTAAATAGCACAATTCCCAATCCAGATTCTTAAAGTGTAGTCTGTGGATCTGAGTGGGGCAAATGAATGAGACTCTGTGATAATACCTAAACCAATTACTGTCTAACAGAAACAATAAAATACTCAGTAAAATGCACTGAGAGATCAGGGACTGTGTATGCCCTGTTCATCTTTGTATGCTAGAGTCAGTGGTTATTGGTAAAGGAGACAACATCTTAGAGAACACACAGTATTTCTCAGGAACAACATAAACATCATGATACCAGCACAGAGGATCTTAGTAACTGAAGATCCACAGATGACTAAAATATGTACCTCAGTTTCCATATCAAGCTGAATACCCATCAAATAAAAGTAGTTATAGGTAAAAATGGTCTGGAGCTGCTATCTTCAAGTAGTAACAAAAAAGAAAACAAAGGCCAAAGTGAAATAAAACTCAGTGGGGTCCAGAAACGCTTTAGGATCTTCCAATAATGTCCCTGCCAAGAGTACCTTTAGGAATCAATTTAATAATCCTATGAAAATTAGCTATGTATGGTGTAGATATTAACCAGACTTATTTTGGTGATCATTTCACCATATATACAAATATCAAATCATTGTGCTGTGCACCTGAAACTAATATGTCAATTATAATCTCAATTTAAAAAATCCTATTAATCTCTTCAATTTAAAAAATCCTATTAATCTCTTCAAAAATCCTTGCGTTTGAATCAGTGTTATTTCCTTACCAAATAAACCCAATAAAACCAACTGCTAATCAGAAATTAACTCCTCCGCTAATTACAAAACAGAAGGGAAAGACCTTATTTTTTAAAAAGATAAACCAAACAAGCACACCAAGGGGCAGAATACTGAGGCAATTCCCCATTGGGACTCTGATTTTTCCACACAGTTCAGGAAGATAAACAAGGCTTTAGAGGGTGTCAAATGCTACTACAAAGGCCCATAACTTTCCAACTCTTCCTCTGAAGTCTTGTGACTAACTGGTGAAAAGGTGTTGAAAAGTATGCCCTGCCAATAATCCATTAGAGACCAATAAAGTTGGTAGAATTCTAAGTCTTAGAGACTTCTAGGTAACAAACTACATCACCTCCACACCCAAGACTAGAAATGGCTAAAGGCTGCATAAGCAGGCATGGGGGAAGGAGAAAAGGCAGGGCCGAGGGCCTCAAACACACATAGAGACATAGTGGAATCTACAAGCTAGCTTAAGGAACTACGTTTTACTACATGAGAATTTTTTAAATTAAACCCTCTGCTTACTTAAATAAGTAAACAAAACAGAGAGGTAGGTAGGTAGGTAGGTAGATAAGAATTAAACATTACTTTTAGTTTCAGTAGCCTATAGCTTCATTTTTACCTAAGTCGAGCACTTAGAAGTTCTCTTAGAAAATTTGTAATTATCACCTTACATGCTGTACTTTTTAACTTTACAGAATCACTATTATTAGGTATACAGAAAACAATACTTATATCCCTAAACCAAATTATCTAAACTTGTAAAGTGTGTTAGGTTTTTTGTATATTTTAACTATGCCACACTCACCCCCCAAAAGTATTCTACATCTCTATTTTTTTCCCCAGATATTTGAATGTTTTTATATTTCTGTGTAGGCACTTCAAATAATATCAAATTTAATAATTATGTCATTTTTATAATGGATACATCAGCCAATTCTGAAAAGGATTTGGGATAGCTTATTAAAAAAACCCACAAATACAACAGAGCCATTAAAATAAGGATAAAAGTATAAAAGCTAACTGATGAAAAGAAATCTAATATTTAAACAACCAACTGATATTAAAGGTATGGTAATATCCCAAACCAGTGTCTCCTGAAAATCCCCGGTAGTCCTTGTGACTTACTGGTTTTATTCCACAGCTCTCGCTGGTATCTGACAGGTTCATTTCTACGTTTTTCAAATTCAAATGAATTATCCTGTAAGAAGAGGAGAAATACGGTTTTAAGAGAGGTAGAAAGGAAGCATTTCTTAAAACTTTTTCTCCTTTTCACAAAAGTTCGAAGTGTTTCAAGCTATGGGCACATATTAAGATTTCCCCCGGGGTGATCCCAGAAGATACAAGTTTTCAACCTTTTTCTCTTTTAAATACCACGATGTACAAGACAGCCCTATTGAAAATGTCTGTCTATGTATGAGTGATTCTCAAAGGGAGGGGAGGGGAGAGGATCACCACCATCCCTCATAGGGGCCTATAACAATCATGGGGATTATAAACGAACTAAAAAAGCTTCCCTTACTTCCTATTCCTAGATGAGACTCACAGCCAGAAAACTTTATATTAGTTTGAACCATATGAAATTTCCTTTTCCCATAGATCAAAAAGTCAAACACTGAGAACTGCATATGGTTCAACAAAAATACCTAGCATGTTTATATATTTCAATACCTATAAACCTTTGTGTTACAGCACAGAGTTGAAACCACATCTTCAAATAATGTGGTACGACTCTGCATGATGTAAGCTTCAGCCTGAAATTCTTTAGTCCCCTCCAAATGTAGTTGATATTTTGACAATTAACAATCCTATTTATCTCAAAACATGCAAAATAATTTTGGAAAAACTACAGATATTTCTTAGTTTTCAAAGCTATCAGACTCTGGCATATGGAACAGCATTAACTCTGCACGTGGCTATTTCATTTATATACACATGCCTCTGTTCAGATCACAGTAACCTCAGCCATGATAAGGTAAGTCGTCACCAGCAAATGACTATGACCCGGCATCCTTTCTTCACTCATACAGTTGCCACCTGTATTTGAGATGCAACATATCTATTCGTCCACAGTGAAAATTACTTTTGTGACAATTATGATTTGGCCTTATGTGTTGTCAAAAAATATTCTTTATGTTCACTGAAGAACCTCAGGTGTCGAGAAAGACAGCAAAGGGCTTCACAGCAACTACTTAGATACTGTCTTTAAGGAGTGGCGAGGTGGGAAAGAGTCATGGGTTTGGGGGAAGAGGAAGTCCGGCGGAAGGGGACAGTTGAAAGCTCTCCCTCCCTCAAAGGTAGCCTGTGCAGCAGCTTCCCCTCCTCCCTTTTTAAGGATCGAGTGCAGATAAGCTTCACCAGGTCCTTACACCAACTCAATTAACAGCAATATGGTGGGGGCTTGCCCCATGGAACTCCCTCACCCCTGATTCCTCACTATTCCTCCTTACACTGCCATTATGAACTAAGCTCTCTGCTCTCAGACACACAGTCCTGCTAAAGAAATCAAGAAACTGATAAATGAGTCTACTACAAACCTCAGCTGAGTCCTCACTGCTAGTCAAAAACCCTTTAATCTCTTAACCTCCTTTCAAAATCCTTAAGTAGCAATTTCCAACTTCAATCCATTTAAATAATTCTCCCCTTGTTGCAAGAGCTAAAAATACTTTTTCGAGAATAAGAAAAATCACTTTTACAAACTAGATTAGGAATTTTTTCCTTTTCAGAATTCTACAGATTTATGGTTCTGAGGATCATGTGAGAATTACCAGATGCAAATAAGTCACTCATTAACCATTCTATAGGAAGCCTTGTTAGAGTTAATGAAATCACATCTCCCACCCAGAAGTTAAAATTTTGAAAACTGTAAAAACTATACTGATAGCTAACCGTACTCACCACTGTGAGCTCTTTACCAGCTGCTTTCCGGAATGCTTTGGTCCACCTGACCTTGCGAGGATTGCGCTTCTTTTTAAAGTTTTTATGACACTTGGATTTACAGAATCTGAACACCTACAAGAAAAGTGTTAAATAGTGAAAAGTCAATATTAAAAAATTTTATACCATAGGACGTTATCCTACCAAACAAAATATACTATAAAGTCTGAGAAGTAACAATCGTTCTCACAACTGCTTCTACTTACTCAAAACACCATTTAGAAATGTGTGAGACATATCACATAAAATGGAAATTGAACTATTTTTTTGACTAAAACAGCATCACAACTAAAGATTGAGGGCCCCAAAAATATGGTTAAAAACGACCATTGGGGCTTCACTGGTGGCGCAATGGTTGAGAGTCCGCCTGCCGATGCATGGGACACGGGTTCATGCCCCGGTCCGGGAAGATCCCACATGCCGCGGAGCTGCTGGGCCCGTGAGCCATGGCCACTGAGCCTGCGCGTCGGGAGCCTGTGCTCCGCAGCGGGAGAGGCCACAACAGTGAGAGGACCGCAAAACAAAAACAAAAACAAACAACAAAAAAAATGAAAAGGCAACCTACTGAATGGGATAAAATATTTGCAAATTATATATCTGATAAAGGGTTAATATCCAAAATATGTAAAGAACTCATACTATTCAATAGCAAACAAACAAACAATACAATTAAAAAATGGGCAGAAGACCTGAATAGACACTTTCCTAAAAAAGACAGATGGCCAACAGGTACATAAAAAGATGCTCAACATCACTAATCAGAGAAATGAAAATCAAAACCACAGTTAGAATGGCTATTTTCAAAAAAACAACAAGTAACAAGTGTTGGAGAGGATGTGGAGAAAAGGGAACACTTGTAATTGTTGGTGGGATTGTAAAGTGCTGCAGTCACTATGGAAAACATTATGGAAATGCTTCAGAAAAAGAACAGGACTACTATATGATCCAGCTATTCCACTTCTGGGTATTTACCCAAAGAACACAGGAATACTAATTTGAAAAGATATATGCATGTCTATGTTCATTGCAGCATTACTTACAATAGCCAAGATATGGAAACAACCTAAGTGTGCATCTAGAGATAAATGGACAAAGAAAATGTGGTGTATATATACAATAAAATACTATTCATGCCACTGTAAATATGACATATATATATATATAATGGAACATTATTCAACCATAAAAAAGAAGGAAATCTTGGGAATTCCCTGGTGGTCCAGTGGTTAGGACTGGGTGCTTCCATGGCAGGGGGCCCGGGTTCGATCCCTGGTTGGGGAACTAAGATCCCACAAGCCACGTGGCACAGCCAAAGAAAAAAGGAAGGAAATCTTGCTGTTTACAACAACATGGATGTATCTTGAGGGCATTATGCTAGGTAAAATAAGCAGACAGAGGAAGACAAATACCGTATGTATGATATCACTTACATGTGGGATCTAAAAAAACAAAAACACAAAGCTCACAGATACAGAGAATAAATTGGTGGTTGTTAGAGACTGAGGGAAGCGGGAGAGGTGGGCAAAATGGGTGAAGGGAGTCAGAAGATACAAACTTCCAGTTATAAAAAAAATAAGTCATGGGGATGTAATATACAGCATGATGACTACAGTTAATAGACTGTATTGCATATTTGAAAGTTGCTAAGAGAGTAGATTTTAACAGTTCTCATCACAGTAAAATAAATTCTGTAACAAGGTAATGGTGACAAATGTTAACTAGACTTACTGTGGTGACCTTTGCACAATACATATAAATATCAAATCATTATGTTGTACATATGGAACTAATGTACGTCAATTATAACTTAATAAAAATAAGATGGTAAATTTTATGTTATGTAAATCTCACCTCAATAAAAACAAATTTAGAGTTTGTTGCCAGTGCCCTACAAGAAATGCTAAAGGGAGTCCTTCAGGCCGAAATGAAAGGACAATGGGCAGTAACTTGAATCCACAAGAAGAAATAAAGAACACCAGTAAAGGTAACTAAATAGGTGCGTATAAAGGTCAGTATTAATGAATTTCTAGTTAGTGACTCCTCTTTTTTCATAAGATTTAATTTAAAAGACAATTGTATAAAACAATAATTATAAATCTACATCACTGGAAATTAAGATTAATTGTAGTCACCAGAGTAACCATTAAGAAAGTTACTAAAACTAAAAATATACAAAGAAACAAGAAGGGAATCGCAACAGTACACTACAGAAAAAGCAGTCATAAAGTAAGACAGTGATAAGAATTGAGGAACAAAAAAGACATGACATAGAAAACAAATATCAAAAATGGCAGAAGTCCTTCCTTACTGGTAATTACTTTAAACGTAAATAAATCAACTTCTCCAATGAAAAGGCAGAAATTGGCAGGATGAATTTTAAAAATGATCCATCCTGGGACTTCCCTGGTGGTGCAGTGGTTAAGAATCCGCCTGCCAATGCAGGGGACACAGGTTTAAGCCCTGGTCCGGGAAGATCCCACATGCCACGGAGCAACTAAGCCTGTGAACCACAATTACTGAGCCTGCGCTCTAGAGCCCACAAGCCACAGCTACTGAAGCCCATAAGCCTACAGTCCGTGCTCTGCAACAAGAGAAGCCACCGCAATGAGAAGCCCACTTACTGCAACAAAGAGTAGCCCCTGCTCCCTGCAACCAGAGAAAGCCCGCATGCACCAACAAAGACCCAACGCAGCCAAAAATAAATATTTTTTTGAAAAAAAGATCCATCTATATGCTGTCTACAGGACAGCATAACAGTAGTTATACTGTTTATATAGTATAACTATGTTAGTAGTTATACTAATATCAGGCAAAATAAGTCTTAAGAAAAATTGTTACAAAAGACAAAAAAGGACACCATAAAATGATAAAAGGGTCAATCCAACATGAAGATATAACTTAAAACATATATGGCTGGACTTCAGGAAGATGGCGGAAGAGTAAGACGCGGAGATCACCTTCCTCCCCACAGATACACCAGAAATACATCTACACGTGGAAAAACTCCTACAGAACACCTACTGAAGGCTGGCAGAAGACCTCAGACCTCCCAAAAGGCAAGAAACTCCCCACGTACCTGGGTAGGGCAAAAGAAAAAAAAAAAGAAAAAACAGACAAAAGAATAGGGACGGCACCTGCACCAGTGGGAGGGAGCTGTGAACGAGGAAAAGTTTCCACACACTAGGAAGCCCCTTCGCGGGCGGAGACTGCGGGAGGCGGAGGGGGGAGCTTGGGAGCCGCGGAGGAGTGCACAGCAACGGGTGCGGAGGGCAAAGCGGGGAGATTCCCCGCACAGAGGATCGGTGCCGACCGGCACTCACCAGCCCGAGAGGCTTGTCTGCTCACCCGCCAGGGCGGGCGGGGCTGCGAGCTGAGGCTCTGAGGCTCCGCGGCTTGAACACAGCCTGAAGGGGTTAGTGCACCACTGCTAGCCGGGAGGGAGTCCGGGGAAAAGTCTGCACCTGCCGAAGAGGCAAGAGACTTTTTCTTCCCTCTTTGTTTCCTGGTGCGTGAGGAGAGGGGTTTAAGAACGCTGCTTAAAGGAACTCCAGGGACGGGCGCGAGCCGCGGCTAAAAGCGCGGACCCCAGAGACGGGCGCGAGCCGCGGCTGAAAGCGCGGACCCCAGAGACGGGCGGGAGACACTAAGGCTGCTGCTGCCGCCACCAAGGGGCCTGTGTGCGAGCACAGGTCACTCTCCACACCCCTCCTCCGCGGAGCCTGTGCAGCCCGCCACTGCCAGGTTCCCGGGATCCAGGGACAACTTCCCTGGGAGAACGCACGGCCGGCCTCAGGCTGGTGCAAAGTCACGCCGGCCTTTGCTGCCGCAGGCCCGCCCCGCACTCCGTGCCCCTCCCTCCCCGCCGGCCTGAGTGCGCCAGAGCCCCCGAATCAGCGTCTCCTTTAACCCCGTCCTGTATGAGCAAAAAACAGACGCCCTCCAGCGACCTACACACAGAGGCGGGGCCAAATCCAAAGCTGAGCCCCTGTGAGCTGTGAGAACAAAGAAGAGAAAGGGAAATCTCTTCCAGCAGCCTCAGAAGCTGCGGATTAAAGCTCCACAATCAACTTGATGTACCCTGCATCTGTGGTATACCTGAATAGACAACCAATCATCCCAAATTAAGGAAGTGGACTTTAGGAGCAAGATCTATGATTTTTTTCCTTTTTCCTCTTTTTGTGAATGTGTATGTGTATGCTTCTGTGTGAGATCTTGTCTGTATAGTCTTGCTTTCACCATTTGTCCTAGGGTTCTATCCGTCCATGGTTTTTAAAAAAATTTTTTTCTTAATAATTTTAATTTTAATAACGTTATTATACTTTACCTTCGTTCTTTCCTTCTTTCCTTCCTTCCTTCCCTCCTTTAGACAACGAATCATCCCAAATTGAGGAGGTGGTCTCTGAGAGCAAGATTATGATTTTTCCCCCTTTACCTCTTTTAGTGAGGGTGTATGTGTATGCTTCTGTGTTAGATTTTGTCTGTATAGCTTTGCTTCCAACATTTGTCCTAAGGTTCTATCTGTCCCTTTTTTTTTTCTAAATAAGAATTTTTTAATTCAATAACTTTATTATACTTTATTTTTACTGTATCTTCTTTCTGTCTTTTTTCCTTCTTTCCCTCCTTCCTTCCTTCCTCCCTCCCTCCCTCCTTTCTTTCCTTCTTGCCTTCTTTCCTTCTTTGCCTTTTTCTTTCTTTCTTTCTTTTCCTTCCTTCCTTCCTTCCTTCCTTCCTTCCCTCCTTCCCTCCTTTCCTTCTTTCTTTCCTCATACTTCTACTAATTCCCTCTACTTTTTCTCCCTTTTATTCTGAGCCGTGTGGATGAAAGGCTCTTGGTGCTCCAGCCAGGAGTCAGGGCTCTGCCTCTGACGTGGGAGAGCCAACTTCAGGACACTGGTCAACAAGAGACCTCCCAGCTCCACATAATATCAAATGGCGAAAATCTCCCAGAGACCTCCATCTTAACACCAACACCCAGCTTCACTCAACGACCAGCAAGCCACAGTGCTGGACAACCTATGCCAAACAACTAGCAAAACAGGAACACAACCCCACCCATTAGCAGAGAGGCTGCCTAAAATCATAATAAGGCGACAGACACCCCAAAACACACCACCAGACGTGAACCTGCCCACTAGAGAGACAAGATCCAGCCTCATCCACCACAACACAGGCACTAGTCCCCTCCACCAGGAAGCCTACACAAACCACTGAACCAACCTTAGCCACTGGAGACAGACATCAAAAACAGTGGGAACTACGAACCTGCAGTCTGCAAAAAGGAGACCCCAAACACAGTAAGATAAGCAAAATGAGAAGACAGAAAAACACACAGCAGATAAAGGAGCAAGATAAAAATGCACCAGACCTAACAAATGAAGAGGAAATAGCCAGTCTACCTGAAAAGGAATTCAGAATAATGATAGTAAGGATGATCTGAAATCTTGGAAATAGAATGGACAAAATGCAAGAAACAGTTAACAAGGACCTAGAAGAAATAAAGATGAAACAAGCAACGATGAACAACACAATAAATGAAATTAAAAGTACTCTAGATGGGATCAATAGCAGAATAACTGAGGCAGAAGAACGGATAAGTGACCTGGAAGACAAAACAGTGGAAATAACTACTGCAGAGCAGAATAAAGAAAAAAGAATGAAAAGAACTGAGGACAGTCTCAGAGACCTCTGGGACAACATTAAATGCACCAACATTCGAATTATAGGGGTTCCAGAAGAAGAAGAGAAAAAGAAAGGGACTGAGAAAATATTTGAAGACATTAGAGTTGAAAACTTCCCTAATATGGGAAAGGAAATAGTTAATCAAGTCCAGGAAGCACAGAGAGTCCCATACAGGATAAATACAAGGAGAAATACGCCAAGACACATATTAATCAAACTGTCAAAAATTAAATACAAAGAAAGTATATTAAAAGCAGCAAGGGAAAAACAACAAATAACACATAAGGGAATCCCCATAAGGTTAACAGCTGATCTCTCAGCAGAAACCCTACAAGCCAGAAGGGAGTGGCAGGACATACTGAAAGTGATGAAGGAGAAAAACCTGCAGCCAAGACTACTCTACCCAGCAAGGATCTCATTCAGATTTGATGGAGAAATTAAAACCTTTACAGACAAGCAAAAGCTGAGAGAGTTCAGCACCACCAAACCAGCTTTACAACAAATGCTAAAGGATCTTCTCTAGGCAAGAAACACAAGAGAAGGAAAAGACTTATAATAACGAACCCAAAACAATTTAGAAAATGGGAATAGGAACATACACATCGATAATTACCTTAAATGTAAATGGACTAAATGCTCCCACCAAAAGACACAGATTGGCTGAATGGATACAAAAACAAGACCCTTATATATGCTGTCTACAAGAGACCCACTTCAGACCTAGAGACACATACAGACTGAAAGTAAGGGGATGGAAAAAGATATTCCATGCAAATGGAAACCAAAAGAAAGCTGGAGTAGTAATTCTCATATCAGACAAAATAGACTTTAAAATAAGGACTATTAAAAGAGACAAAGAAGGACACTACATAATGATCAAGGGATCGATCCAAGAAGAAGATATAACAATTGTAAGTATTTATGCACCCAACATAGGAGCACCTCAATACATAAGGCAAATACTAACAGCCATAAAAGGGGAAATCGACAGTAACACATTCATAGCAGGGGATTTAAACACCCCATTTTCACCCATGGACAGATCATCCAAAATGAAAATAAATAAGGAAACACAAGCTTTAAATGATACATTAAACAAGATGGACTTAATTGATATTTATAGGACACTCCATCCAAAAACAACAGAATACACATTTTTCTCAAGTGCTCATGGAACATTCTCCAGGATAGATCATATCTTGGGTCACAAATCAAGCCTTGGTAAATTTAAGAAAATTGAAATTGTATCAAGTATCTTTTCTGACCACAACGCCATGAGACTAGATATCAATTACAGGAAAAGATCTGTAAAAAATACAAACACATGGAGGCTAAACAATACACTACTTAATAATGAAGTGATCACTGAAGAAATCAAAGAGGAAATTAAAAAATACCTAGAAACAAATGACAATGGAGACACAACGACCCGAAACCTATGAGATGCAGCAAAAGCAGTTCTAAGGGGGAAGTTTATAGCAATACAAGCCCACCTTAAGAAGCAGGAAACATCTCGAATAAACAACCTAACCTTGCACCTCAAGCAATTAGAGAAAGAAGAACAAAAAAACCCCAAAGCTAGCAGAAGGAAAGAAATCATAAAAATCAGATCAGAAATAAATGAAAAAGAAATGAAGGAAACAATAGCAAAGATCAATAAAACTAAAAGCTGGTTCTTTGAGAAGATAAACAAAATAGATAAACCACTAGCCAGACTCATCAAGAAAAAAAGGGAGAAGACTCAAATCAATAGAATTAGAAATGAAAAAGGAGAGGTAACAACTGACACTGCAGAAATAAAAAATATCATGAGAGATTACTACAAGCAACTCTATGCCAATAAAATGGACAACCTGGAAGAAATGGAAAAATTCTTGGAAATGCACAACCTGCCAAGACTGAATCAGGAAGAAATAGAAAATATGAACAGACCAATCACAAGCACTGAAATTGAAACTGTGATTAAAAATCTTCCAACAAGCAAAAGCCCAGGACCAGATGGCTTCACAGGCGAATTCTATCAAACATTTAGAGAAGAGCTAACACCTATCCTTCTCAAACTCTTCCAAAATATAGCAGAGGGAGGAACACTCCCAAATTCCTTCTACAAGGCCACCATGACCTTGATACCAAAACCAGAAAAGGATGTCACAAAGAAAGAAAACTACAGGCCAATATCACTGATGAACATAGATGCAAAAATCCTCAACAAAATACTAGCAAACAGAATCCAACAAAACATTAAAAGGATCATACACCATGATCAAGTGGGGTTTATTCCAGGAATGCAAGGATTCTTCAATATACGCAAATCTATCAATGTGATAAACCATGTTAACAAATTGAAGGAGAAAAACCATATGATCATCTCAATAGACGCAGAGAAAGCTTTTGACAAAATTCAACACCCATTTAAGATAAAAACCCTGCAGAAAGTAGGCATAGAGGGAACTTTCCTCAACATAATAAAGGCCATATATGACAAGCCCCCAGCAAACATCATCCTCAATGGTGAAAAACTGAAAGCATTTCCACTAAGATCAGGAAGAAGGCAAGGCTGCCCACTCTCATCACTCTTATTCAACATAGTTTTGGAAGTTTTAGCCACAGCAATCAGAGAAGAAAAAGAAATAAAAGGAATCCAAATCGGAAAAGTAGTAGTAAGCTGTCACTGTTTGCAGATGACATGATCCTATACATAGAGAATCCTAAAGATGCTACCAGAAAACTACTAGAGCTAATCAATGAATTTGGTAAAGTAGCAGGATACAAAATTAATGCACAGAAATCTCTGGCATTCCTATATACTAATGATGAAAAATCTGAAAGTGAAATCAAGAAAACACTCCCATTTACCATTGCAACAAAAAGAATAAAATATCTACGAATAAACCTACCTAAGGAGACAAAAGACCTGTATGCAGAAAATTATAAGACACTGATGAAAGAAATTAAAGATGATACAAGTAGATGGAGAGATATACCATGTTCTTGGATTGGAAGAATCAACATTGTGAAAATGACTCTACTACCCAAAGCAATCTATAGATTCAATGCAATCCCTATCAAACTACCACTGGCATTTTTCACAGAACTAGAACAAAAAATTTCGCAATTTGTATGGAAACACAAAAGACCCCGAATAGCCAAAGCAATCTTGAGAACGAAAAAAGGAGCTGGAGGAATCAGGCTCCCTGACTTCAGACTATACTACAAAGCTACAGTAATCAAGACAGTATGGTACTGGCACAAAAACAGAAAGATAGATCAATGGAACAGGATAGAAAGCCCAGAGATAAACCCACGCACATATGGACACCTTATCTTTGATAAAGGTGGCAGGAATGTACAGTGGAGAAAGGACAGCGTCTTCAATAAGTGGTGCTGGGAAAACTGGACAGGTACCTGTAAAAGTATGAGATTAGATCACTCCCTAAGACCATACACAAAAATAAGCTCAAAATGGATTAAAGACCTAAATGTAAGGCCAGAAACTATCAAACTCTTAGAGGAAAACATAGGCAGAACACTCTATGACATAAATCACAGCAAGATCCTTTCTGACCCACCTCCTAGAGTAATAGAAATAAAAACAAAAATAAACAAATGGGACCTAATGAAACTTCAAAGCTTTTGCACAGCAAAGGAAACCATAACAAGACCAAAAGACAGCCTCAGAATGGGAGAAAATATTTGCAAATGAAGCAACCGACAAAGGATTAATCTCCAAAATTTACAAGCAGCTCATGCAGCTCAATAACAAAAACCAAACAACCCAATCCAAAAATGGGCAGAAGACCTAAATAGACATTTCTCCAAAGAAGATATACAGACTGCCAACAAACACATGAAAGAATGCTCAACATCATTAATCATTAGAGAAATGCAAATCAAAACTACAATGAGATATCATCTCACACCAGTCAGAATGGCCATCATCAAAAAATCTAGAAACAATAAATGCTGGAGAGGGTGTGGAGAAAAGGGAACCCTCTTGCACTGCTGGTGGGGATGTGAATTGGTACAGCCACTATGGAGAACAGTATGGAGGTTCCTTAAAAAACTACAAATAGAACTACCATATGACCCAGCAATCCCACTACTGGGCATATACCCTGAGAAAACCAAAATTCAAAAAGAGTCATGTACCAAAGTGTTCACTGCAGCTCTATTTACAATAGCCCGGAGATGGAAACAACCTAAGTGCCCATCATCGGATGAATGGATAAAGAAGATGTGGCACATATATACAATGGAATATTACTCAGCCATAAAAAGAAACGAAATTGACCTATTTGTAATGAGGTGGATAGACCTAGAGTCTGTTATACAGAGTAAAGTAAGTCAGAAAGAAAAAGACAAATACCGTATGCTAACACATATATATGGAATTTAAGAAAAAAAAATGTCATGAAGATCCTAGGGGTAAGGCAGGAATAAAGACGCAGACCTACTAAAGAACGACTTGAGGTTATGGGGAGGGGGAAGGGTGAGCTGTGATAGGGCGAGAGAGAGTCATGGACATATACACACTAACAAACGTAGTAAGGTAGATAGCTAGTGGGAAGCATCCACATGGCACAGTGATATTGGCTCAGTGCTTTGTGACAGCCTGGAGGGGTGGGATAGGGAGGGTGGGAGGGAGGGAGACGCAAGAGGGAAAACATATGGGAACATATGTATATGTATAACTGATTCACTTTGTTATAAAGCAGAAACTAACACACCATTGTAAAGCAATTATACCCCAATAAAGATGTTTAAAAAATATATATATATATGCACCTGCATGTAAATCAATGAAGTTACAACACACCCTCACACCGTACACAAAAATAAACTCAAAATGGCTTAAAGACTTAAACATAAGACATGACACCATAAAACTCCTAGGAGAGAACACAGGCAAAAATTTCTGACATAAATCGTACCAATGTTTTATTAGGTCAGTCTACCAAGGCAATAGAAATAAAAGCAAAAATAAACAAATGGGACCTAATCAAACTTACAAGCGTTTGCACAGCAAAGGAAACCATAAGCAAAATGAAAAGACAACATACAGACTGGGAGAAAATATTTGCAATTGATGTGACCAACAAGGGCTTAATTTCCAAAATATACCAATAGCTCATACAACTCCATAACAAAAAAACAAACAACCCCATCAAAAAATGGGCAGAAGATCTAAACAGACATTTCTCCAAAGATGACATACAGATGGCCAACAGGAACATGAAAAGATGCTCAACATGGCTAATTATTAGAGAAATGCAAATCAAAACTACAGTGAGGTACCACGTCACACCAGTCAGAATGGCCATCATTAAAGAAGGCTACAGATGGGCTTCCCTGGTGGCGCAGTGGTTGAGAGTCCGCCTGCCGATGAAGGGGACACGGGTTCGTGCCCCAGTACGGGAAGATCCCACATGCCGCGGAGCGGCTAGGCCCGTGAGCCATGTCCGCTGAGCCTGCGCGTCCGGAGCCTGTGCTCCGCAACGGGAGAGGCCACAACAGTGAGACGCCTGTGTACCGCAAAAAAAAAAAAAAAAGTCTACAGATAACAAATGCTGGAGAGGGTGTGGAGAAAGGAAACCTTCCTACACTGTTGGTGTGAAAGTAAATTGGTGCAGCCACTATGGAGAACAGTACGGAGGTTCCTCAAAAAACTAAAAGCAGAGTTGCCATATGATCCAGCAATGCTACTCCTGGGCAAATATCCAGACAAAACTGTAATTCAAAAAGATAGATGCACTCCTATGTTCATAGCAGCACTGTTCACAATAGCCAAGACATGGAAACAACCTAAATGTCCATAGATAGAAGAATGGATAAAGAAGATGTGAGAGACATATATATATGATATATATATATATAAATATCATATATATGTATACACACACACATATATACACAATGGAATATAAAAAAAGAATGAAATAATGCCATTTGCAGCTACATGGATGGACCTAGAGATAATCCTACTAAGTGAAGTCAGAAAGAAAAGGACAAATACCATAGGATATCACTTATGTGTGGAATCTAAAATATGACACAAATGAACTTATCTATGAAACAGAAAAAGACTCACATGCATAGAGAACAGACCTGTGGTTGCGAATGGGGAGTGGGGGTGGGAGAGGGTTGGATTGAGAGTTTGGAACTAGCAGATGCAAACTATTGTATACACTGAGTTGGCCACAAAGTTCATTCGGTTTTAAGTAAAAATAAAACACACATTTTTCATTTTCAGCAAGAACTTTATTAAATGTATTCATTAACCAAACGAACTTTTTGGCCAACCCAACAGAATGAATAAACAACAAGGTCCTATTGCATAGCACAGGGAACTATATTCAATATCCTGTAATAAATCATAATGGAAAAGAATATGAAAAAAATATGTAATATATATGTATAATATATAACTGAATCACTGTGCTGTACACCAGAAACTACCACAACATTGTAAATCAACTACACTTCAATTATATATATATATATATATATATATATATATATATATATGCACCAAAAGAAGAAAAACACCAACAGAATTGAAGGAAGAAATAGTTCAACAGTAACAATTGGAAACTTCAAATACCCCACTTTCAATAACGGTCAGAACAAAAAGATCAATAAGGAAACAGAGGACTTGAACAATGCTATAGAACAACCAGACATAATAGACATCAGTAGAACTCTCCACTCAACAGTAGAATATACATTCTTCCCAACTGCACATGCAACATTCTCCAAGACAGACCATCATTTGAGAACACAAAACAAGTCTCAATAAATCTGAAAAGATTAAAATAATACAAAGTATGTTCTCTGACCACAACAGAATGAAACTGAAATCAATCACAGAAAAAAATCTGGAAAATTCACAAATATGTGGAAATTAAACAATGCACTCAAACAATCAAGGGTGCAAAGAAGAAATCACAAGGGAAATTAGAAAATATTTTGACATGAATGAAAATGATAACAAAGCCTACCAATACTTAAGGGATGCAGGGAAAGCAGTGCTAAAAAGGAAATTTGTAGGGCTTCCCTGGTGGCACAGTGGTTGAGAGTCCACCTGCCGATGCAGGGGACACGGGTTCGTGCCCCAGTCCGGGAAGATCCCACATGCCGCGGAGCAGCTGGGCCAGTGAGCCATGGCCGCTGAGCCTGCGCGTCCGGAGCCTGTGCTCCGCAATGGGAGAGGCCACAACAGTGAGAGGCCCGCGTACCGCAAAAAAAAACCCCAAAAAAACCCGACCATTTTTATAGAATAATAGTAAAACCTTACAAATGATCTTGAATGAAGGGAACAGTTTTAGGGAAATTCATTTATTTAAATCCCTTTGCAATTCAGAATAATTCTCAAAATTCACTTTCTAAATACCTCAATGGGGGGAGGGGGTTAAAAGTTTCAAACAACCATTCTGAAACTTCCTTTGGTTCTTTCCACCGTTGCACAAAATAATTTCAAAAAAGCAACTAAAACTGACTATAGATTTGTCTTCTAAAGTATTTATTCAGAGATCTACTAGGAAGATTCTTCACTACTTTAATTCTTCACTTTCATCCCAAAAGATGTGATCCTTTAATAGTGTTTACAATTTAATGATCATTCAACATGCTCCTGAAATGGCTTATTGGGACTCATTTTATAAGTCTAAAATGCATCATTTTGTTACTTTGTCTTAGAACACATTGAAATTTGTGTGTATTACTAGAGGAAATCTGAAGAGAAAAAGTAATTGAGTTTGTAGATCTTGGCAAAGAAAATTAAGTTGAATTATCATACCTAGAAAATGTGACCCATTAAAAAAAAAAAAGGTCAAAATAAGATATCACCATTTCAAGCTAACATACACACACTCACACACACACACACACACACACACACACACACATACGCATATATCACAAACCAAAATACTTTTCATTTTATATACACTTTGTTCTATGGAGACCTTCAAATAGGTCACTAAACACACTAGGACATAGTTTTCTTAGAAATGGTCAATACCAGATCAATCTGATCTAAGCCCTGACCTCATGGAGAGCCCTCTCCTGGGAGACTCGAGTAAAAGCATGTCTACATTCTTGAATTAATTTCAAACCAACTAGAAAATAGGAGAATACTGTAGTCTTCTGGAATAACTCACTATAAAATCATTATTGGTAAAATTTCTTTGAGTATTTTCAGCCAAAGTACTATTACCTTTTTTAAGTAAAAGGCTTCAATGTTTAACACCTACTAGATAACTCCTAAACAAATCCCCACTTCTGAGATATACCTAATGAGAGACCTGAACTTGTCCCAGGTCTCCTCGGTTCCAAAGAGAGCCAATGGGAAGTTACAGGCAAGTCTACTTGAACTCCATATCTAACAGACGTCACCTGAAAAGCACAATGAATTATCTGAAGAGACTGGAGTCACTGAGATGGGATGGGGATTCAATCCCCAAATAAGGAGCAGCTACTATGTGCTGGATGTTGTACTAGATACAAGAATAATTAAAACATGATGCCCTACGTTGAGAAGCTTAGTCTAGCAACGTGGTAAAATCTCATTTTGCAAACAAGAGAGATAAAGAACCGACTAGGATATAAACAATGGGATATAACTATACACAATAATCAAGTATAAAGTAATATGCAAGTACACATTAAGGAAGTGGTTAAATCTATGGTGGGGTAGGTGGTAAACGATTATGTGTGAGATAAAGCTTCATAAGACTCAAATTTCCCTTTTAACCTAGTCCTCTGGCATCATCCTCAGTCTTCAACATGCACACAAATGATCCATCTGAGCCTCAAAGTTCTTCCAACACCTTCAAGTTCTTATGCCACATCTTCAAGTTCTTATGCCACTAATTCAACAAACATTTATTAAGCACACCTTAAGAGTATGTATATTTTTCCTGTTTGCAAACTATGAAAATATGGAACAGTAATACACTAATTCTACTCTTAAGAAACTACCTGAGAAGCATAAGAGGGGAGGTTTCTATGAAAGATGGTCCCAAAAGCTAAAAGCATAAATGCAGAAAGACTAGTTAGGAGGCTACAAAAGCGACAAGTGCCTAATCTGGACCCAGGGCAGGTGGGCAGAAAGAAAGCTAAGACACCACTCTCCCTTGCAAAGGCAGAATGGATAGAACCTATAGCTAGATATAAACGGTGAAAGATTCAAAGATGACTCTCAGTTTCTAGCAGAACTGTCTAGGTGGATGACAGTATTAATTCAGAGAGCAAAAAGATTTGAGGTAATAAGGAACACTCTCAGTAGGCTCACTGTTAGGTACAAACAGGATTTCCCTGTCAAGCGGAAAATTCACACCTGAAACTAAGGAGATAAAGATTTCGGAATCATCAACAAAGAAAAAATGAGGCACCTGTTCTTCATTAGTGCTTCAGGGCCTCTACTTCTTATTTCCCCAATCAACTCTGTTCTGGATACACTGGTCTTCCCTACAGCAAGCTAGCTCCCAGCTAATTCAACACTATCCTTGCTAGCAATATAGACTTCCTCATCAACTTGAACTTCCACTGTGTCTGCCAGATCAACATACAACTCTAGATAGCTCCCATCATCCTTTCTAATTCCCATACCCAGCTGACAAACACTGATGGACAAAAATCATAGTCATGATGACCAAATCATCCACAAAGCCGTAATGCCCACTGTGAATTACACCCCAACCTGACAATCATTTCATTCATTGCTATAAATTCTTTGTCATGTTCCTGAGAGCAGGAATTAAAAATCTTTTGGGCTTCCCTGGTGGCGCGGTGATTGAGAGTCCGCCTGCCGATGCAGGGGACACGGGCTTGTGCCCCGGTCCGGGAAGATCCCACATGCCACGGAGCGGCTAGGCCCGTGAGCCATGGCCGCTAAGCCTGCGCGTCCGGAGCCTGTTCTCCGCAACGGGAAAGGCCACAACTGTGAGAGGCCTGCGTACCGGAAAAAAAATAATAATAATAATGCGTGGAAGACCTAAATAGACACTTCACCAAGGAAGACATACATACAGATGACCAAGATGCACATGAAAAGATGCTCAACATCACTAATTACTAGAGAAATGCAAATCAAAACTACAATGAGGTATTACCTCACACTGGTCAGCATGGCCATTAGCAAAATATCTAGAAACAATAAATGCTGGAAAGGGTGTGGTGAAAAGGGAACCCTCCTGCACTGTTGGTGGGAATGTAAATTGATACAACCACTAGGGAGAACACTATTGAGGTTCCTTAAAATACTAAAAATAGAACTACCATATGACCCAGCAATCCCACTACTGGGCATATACCCTGAGAAAACCATAATTCAAAAAGAGACATGAGGGCTTCCCTGGTGGCGCAGTGGTTGAGAGTCCGCCTGCCGATGCAGGGGACACGGGTTCGTGCCCCGGTCCGGGAAGATCCCACGTGCCACGGAGCGGCTGGGCCCGTGAGCCATGGCCGCTGAGCCTGCGCGTCCGGAGCCTGTGCTCCGCAACGGGAGAGGCCACAACAGTGAGAGGCCCGCGTACCGGGAAAAAAAAAAAAAAAAAAAATCTTTTACATGCTCTTTCAAGTTTTCAAACATCGCTTTGGTCCCACACTTTTGGCAAGACCCCTTACTCCTAATTTAGTGAGGTCAATATTTTTCATGTAGAATACAGACATAAGGTGATGAAACAAGAACTGTAGTTCTTTAGCATGTCAAAATCACCTCAATGAATATAGATTTCTAGCTCCTCTTCCTCTCTCCCCAGAGATTCCAATTCAATAGATCCGGTGGAAACCAGGAATCAGTATTTTCTACAAGTGTCCAGTGATTCAGAAGCAAATACAAAAGAGGTCTAATTCTGAGAAACAATGTGTTAAACAGAGGAATGAGATCCATTCCGGTATGAAAGGCAAATTCATGTATCACTCATAAAGTCTTTCACAGAGGCCTTATACAGACGGTCCCCAACTTATGATCTTTCGACTTCATGATGATGAAAAAGTGATACACATTCAGTGAAAACCGTACTTCATTATAGCCCTACCCCAAGCCTCTATTACCATCTGCAATCCGTCACTTCCCTAAACAGAGAAGTAGCTGCTCCCCTCTGTGCCTTTGCTCAAACTGTTCGTTTTCCTTCCACCTAGATTGCCTTCTCCTCACGTTCTTAAGCAAAATGCAAGATCCAGGATAAACGTCACTTCCTTTCTGTGCCTTTCTACAGACGACCCTCTCCAAAACACCTCCAACAGCTTCATAATACATAACTCTATTATTAAGCCATATGCAACATTTCTATCAACCTCTACAGACTATGGCCGACCCCAAGTCTTATTCATCTGTACAGACGCGGACCTCAGCAATGATGCTTAACCCGGCATGCGTTCAACAAAGTTTACCGAACTGAAGAACGTGGCCCATGTGCAAAAGTGGGCAAACAGACTCCCAGCTTCCCCGTCGGCGCTGGCTGGAATCGCTCCTCAACCTCATGACAGCCAGCCTCGCCCAACGGCGGTCTAGTGACCAGCTCCGGTCGCGACGCCGGCAGGAGAACCTTCCCCAGGAGGGAGGTCGAGGTCGGAGCCGCTAGCAAAACCAGCCCCACGAGCCGAAATCCTAGACCAAACCCCACGCAGGGGCCGAGGAACCCCGCGCCGAGCGGGCGCGGCTTCAGCCCGGCGGGAGCGCAGCGGAGCGCGCGCTACTCCCGGCCGTCTCACCTTGCAATCGTTGCGAACGAACATCATGCCGTGGCCTGGGTAAATCGGACCCGAACAGAAATAACACTTCTCAATCCTCATGTTGAACGCTCGTGCGGACGCCGCTCGTGCGGACGCCCCGGCCAGACGCCGCGCTTAAGAGGAAGTGACGTGGCCCCGCCACGGGAAGTGATTCTCTTTCCGGTTCTCCACCCGGAAAAGGCGGTGGTCCTTCGCTCTTGGGGGCCCCCTGGAAAGCTAGCCGGACGTGACAGCGCCACCCCGCGGGCACGCCGGCAAAAGCGCTGCCGTTTGGCGCAGGCCCAGAGTGCGGCCGCCCGCTGGTGAAGTGCGCGTTTCTACGCAGGCTTCTGAACTGGCTGTCCGAGCCTCTAGTTTTCCTCCCCACCGTGTCGTACGACGTCAGCATTTACTCACGTCTTGTATATCCTGTTTCTGGTTTGTGCTTTTCCCAAGACGGCTCTCCACACGTGGCTCGTCTCCGGGAACTCATTTCTCTGCGGCCCGAGCCCCGCCCATGATTCCAGTCCCAAGCCGACTTGCCTGATGCCCGCGGCGGGAACCTGCTGCCACGCGCTGCAACCGAAGCAGCTGAGCCTCAGGTTCGGAGGACTTAAGCGGCAGTGTTTTAAAGACTTGTAGTGGTGGTCTCCACCTTTACTCCCCCACCTCCGCGCTTTTTAATTAATATACATATGTGGTTAAAAAAATTTTTTTTTCTTCACAGTAAACTTAAGTTCTCTCCCCAGACCTCCAGTCCTCCTCTCCAGTAGCAGTCACGTCCTTTTATTACCTACCAGAGGTTTTCTGTGCATAGACAAACATTTGTGTGTACGTGTCTCCACTCCCTCTTCTTGATAACACTGATGAGCATCCTGTTCACCCTTTTCTGCATCTTGCTGTTATCTGCCTCCCCTCAATGGGATGTGAGCTCCATGAAGGCAAGGATTTTTGTCGTTTTGTTTACAGCTATACTCCCAGTACCTAGAACAGTTCCTGGCACGTAATTAGGCATCCAATACACATTTTATTATCAGTGAATACTTCACATTGTCTTCCATAGTTACATAAGCGCAGTTGTAGGAGGGTATCATCTTAATTGGTTGCCTGTGTTTGGAAATTTGTTTCGTATCTTGTCTTCTATCTTTGGGAGATAATAAGCATCCTTACTAATTTTTTTTTTTCAGAAGAGTTTATTGGTATAGAGTTGCTGGGCCTATAACACTTAAAATTTGGTAGATAATACTAAATGCCTTCCAAAAGGTTTTACCAATTAACACTCAACAAGAACAAATAAGATGCCTACTTCACGACGTCTTTGTCGAAGGTGATCTTTGCCAATCTGAGATTAAAAATTTTTTTATTATTATTTTAACTGGCATTTATTTGATTATGAGTGGAGTTAGGAATCTTTACAAATGTTTGACATCTATTTTTTTCTGTGAATTGCCTGTTTATGTCCTTCACACAGTTTTCTACTGTGTTGTTGATTTTTAACAGCATTTTACATATTAAGAAATTTAGAGCTTTGCTCTTTCAGAAATTGTTTCCCAATTTATCAATATTTTAAATTTTGCTTATAGCATTTCTCTGTGCAGAAATGTCTTATTTGTATGTATCCAAATTAATCTTTTCTTCTGTGGTTTTGGATTTGGTGTTTTGCTTGAAACTGCATTTCCCTCTTCAAAATTGTTTTTCAAATATTTTTCTCTATTATTTTTATAGTATCATTTTCCACATTTGAATTTTCAACTAATCTGGAATTTGCTTAAGTATAAATAATAACATAGGATTCCGGTGCATTTTTTCCCCCCAGTACCACAGGTTGAATAAGGGCATTGCTTCCTCCACTAATTCAAAATATCACTTCTCCATGGGTCTATCTACTTTGTTCAACTGATTTATCTATTTATGTGACAGTTCCAAAATGTTTAAATTATTGTAATTTTTTAAATAACTGGGTTTACCAGCAGTCCTCCTCTTCCTTCCTTGGCCTTCTTATTCCTTGTTTCTCTAGCTATTCCTTAAAGTTTTTTCTTTAACTTTAGAATCAGTTTGTCTAGTTATAATCTGTGAATACATGTGTTTTCTTTTTATCTGATACTTGCATTTATTTTTCTTTGCTAATCACTTGACATGCAATTCCAGAACAATGTTAATAACAAAGGCACACATCAGAAATTTCAGTAATAAACATTTTCCCAACACTTCACTGGCAACCAAGATACTGAAAATTATTTTACTTTTGTTTGATCTTCTCCCTCTCTCATCCCCCTCAATAATTATAGAAGAGCCTCATCAGTCTTCCCAAGCTCTTTACACAGTTCCTTCCCAACTCTCTCAGTTTTATCCCTTTACTTCAAGAAGAAATTTCCTGCCTTTCTCACCAACATGATAACCCAGCTTCACTTCTTACCTTCAGTGTCAGGGGCCCTATCCCTTATCTGTGTTCTTAATCCCACACCTTAAGGCTTCATTTGAGACTCTGTTCCCTTCAGCCTATGAGCATACTCAGTGCTTCGCTCTAGGTTGAATAGGTGAGTAGCCAGTCTTAGAAAATGTTTTTCTTTCCAATTATTATAATGGAATACAGAGGAAGGGGTTAACAACAACAACAAACATGTATTTCACGTCCAACAGACTGAACTGAAATCTTGGAAATACTATTTCTTTTTGTTTAGCTTGCTTGAGACTTAATGATTCCTGAATCTGAAGGTGTATGTCACCATTACTGAAAAATTCTCAGCTATTTTCTTTTCATATATTTCCTCTTCCTCTATGTCCTCCCGTTTCTCCTTCTAGAATTCCTATTAGACATAAGTTGGAGCCTTAATCTTTCCTCTATCTCTCTTAACCTCCCTCATACCTTATCCCTGTCTGCTGAATTCTGTATAATTTCCTCCAGTCTACCTTCTAGTTCACCAATTTTCTCTTCACCTGTCAAACTTGCCATTTAACTTCTGACCATTCCATTTTGAACATCAATAGCTACATTTTTCCATATATGGAAGTCTTTTTCTAAAATTCAAACCAGTCTTGTATCTTTAATAAAGTCTCCTTTTCCCAGATGTTTCTATTCCTTTTATGTTTGTAAGCATTTTAAACATCTTTACTTTATGGTCTCCATCTGATAACTATATTATCTGCTGGATTTTGGTTCACTGGCCCTTGCTCATGTTTGGGGCTGAAGGGGGTGAGGAAGGAATGGGTTTTCATTTTAAATAGTGAGCTCACTCTTAGCAGGGTGTTTCCTGTAAAAATCCTGTAAGTTCCGGGTGAAAATGTTTTCTCTGAAGAGATTTTACTTTGCTTCTCCCAAGAAATCCAGAGGTATTACCAACCACAAATCACTTTATGTTAGTTTATGTTCATTTTTTGGCTTAGACATTCCCAGAAAAGGGGGCTAATGTAAACTTGAACCTCAAACCTGTGTAAAAGCATACTTATGGTTATAAATGCTCAGGGAAGATTAAGACATAGACCAGGCCCTGGCTTTGTGTGTGTTTGGAGGTAGGGGCCCTCCACCCCAGTATCCTACCTCCAGCAGATCCAAAGCTTTCTCCCATGATGGCATGTAGCCATTAAAACCAAGCACCTAGATTACTGATGCTGGAAAAAAACAAACCAAAAGCAAACCACACTCAGTATCAGTTTGTTGTAAGTTCCCTCTGTTGCTGCCATTGTTGTTGCTGCTGTTGCTGCTGTTGTCTGTTTTGTGGAAAAAGAGGGATGGTCTCAGGGTATTTCCCTTACTTTCTTAAGAGATCAAGAGTTCATTAAAAAAAATGTTCATTATATTTTATCCAGCATTATCAAGTGTTTTATATTGGGAGAGTTTTCCAGTTCTATACTCACCCATATTGCCAAAAATAGAAGACCTGGAAATACCATATAGAGTTTTCCAGCTTATAAAAAGCCAAGCAAAACATTCTTTAGTGTGCAAAAATAAACAAATGGGACCTAATCAAACTTACAGGCTTTTGCACAGCAAAGGGAACCATAAACAAAATGAAAAGACAATCTACATAATGGGAGAAAATATTTGTAAATGATGTGACCAACAAGGGATTCATTTCTAAAATATACAGAGCTCCTACAACTCAATATCAAAAAACCCAAACAACCCAATTCAAAAATGGGCAGAAGATCAGAAGAGACATTTATCTAAAGAAGACATATAGACAGCCAACAGGCACATAAAAAGATGCTCAACATCACTAATTATTAGAGAAGTGAAAATCAGAACTACAATGAGTTATCACCTCACACCAGTCAGAATGGCCATCATCAAAAAGTCTACAAATAACAAATGCTGGAGAGGGTGTGGAGAAAAAAAGAACCCTCCTACACTGTTGGTGGGAATGTAAATTAGTGCAGCCACTATGGAGAACAGTATGGAGGTTCCTTAAAAACTAAAAATAGAGCTACCATATGACCCAGCAATCCCACTCCTGGGCATATATCCAGAAAAGACAAAAACTCTAATTCGAAAAGATACTTGCACTCCACTGTTCATTGCAGCACTATTTACAGTAGCCAAGACATGGAAGCAACCTAAGTCTCCACTGACAGATAAATGGATAAAGAAGATGTGGTAATATATATATGATAGAATATTACTCAGCCATAAAAAAGAAAGAAATAATGCCATTTGCAGCAACATGGATGGACCTAGAGATTATCATACTAAGGGAAGTAAGCCAGGCAGACAAATACTATATGACTTAAATATGGAATCTAAACAATAACACAAGTGAACTTATTTGTAAAACAGAAACAGACTCACAGACATAGAAAACAAACTTATGGTTACCAAAGGGGAAAGGAGGGAGGAGGAATAAATTAGGAGTATGTGATTAACAGATACACACTACTATATATAAAATAAACAATGAGGACCTACTATATAGCACGGGGAACTATATTCAATATCTTGTAATAACCTCTAATGGAAGAGAATCTGAAAAAGAATATACGTATGTATATTATACATATACATATATAATGTATGCATAATGTTAGCAAAGAATTACTTTGCTAACACATATTGTAAATCAACAACAGTTCAATCAAAAAAAAAAAAAAACTCCTTATTGGGAATTCCCTGGCGGTACAGTGGTTAGGACTCTGTGTTTCCACTGTGGGGGGCACGCGTTCCGATCCCTGGTCAGGGAACTGAGATCCTGCATGCAACGTGGAGCAGCCAAAAAGTCCTCATTGAACATTTCTTCAATAGATTATTAGCTATCTTGACATCAACTTCAAAACACCAGAATATACTTCTCAGATTTCCTAATTTCTCATAATAAACCAATATGGATTTATTATATGAGAGCATTTCTAAACATTTTTGAAGTGGTTACTTTCAAATTCTATTCCTGTCTTTGAACATTAATAGTGACTCCTGTTTTTTTTTGTTTTTTTTTTTGCGGTACGCGGGCCTCTCACTGCTGTGGCCTCTCCCGTTGCGGAGCACAGGCTCCGGCCGCTCCGCGGCATGTGGGATCCTCCCAAACCGCGGCACGAACCCGTGTCCCCTGCATCGGCAGGCGGACCCTCAACCACTGCGCCACCAGGAAAGCCCGTGACTCCTGTTTTGAAAACTCTTTCACTTGACCCTGCTGCATCTTAAGTCCTTTATTCAGTCCACCAATAACCATTTGAGTACCTACTGTATACCAGGCCTTTTCCAGGTAGTGGCAACACAATTTTGAAGAAAACTTCCCAAGTCCCTGTCCTCATGGAGCTTATATCTTAGTGGATGGAGACAAACATACAAATATATTGAGTGGTAATAAGTGACATGTACAAAAACAGAGCAGGATAACAAGGCAGCAGGTGACAATCTGGTTGGGGCCATGAGGGGGAGTGACTGATACTTTATTTTATTTTTTTGTGGTACGCGGGCCTCTCGCTGTTGCGGCCTCTCCCGTTGCGGAGCATAGGCTCCAGACGTGCAGGCTCAGCGGCCATGGCTCACGGGCCTAGCCGCTCCGCGGCACGTGGGATCTTCCCGGACCAGGGCACGAACCCGTGTCCCCTGCATCGGCAGGCGGACTCTCAACCACTGCTCCACCAGGGAAGCCCGACTGCTATTTTATATAAGGTGATCAGTAAAGTCCTTTTGGACAACGTGACATTTGAACTGTCTTAACGGATGGGAGAGGGAGCCATGCAGATATATGGAAGACTAGCGTTCCAGGTAGAGGGAACAGCAAATATTCCTGAGGCAGGAACATACTTGGCCGCTCCAGGGAGGCCCGTATGCCTGTGGAGGAGTAAGTGGGGTGAACAGTGGTGGTAGGAAATAAGGTAAGAGTGTCCATTTCCCCACATATTCCCTCCTCATCCAGTCAAGTACCACACCACTCCCAATGCCTCTTGCACCCATCTCTCAGTCCCAGTCTTAGTTCACGCCCTTACCATCCTTGCTTTGTTCACCTGAGGACAGCTAGTACAACATTTCCTGCACTGCAGATGCTCCATAAATGTTCGAGGATAACAAATTTGAATTATCTGCTCCAGAATATGTTGTCTTGGCTGGTCACTCGTCACGCACCTAATGGAATTTGTGTCTCTGAATGTGGTTTCCTTTAGCATTATGACTTCTGGTTGAAACTTTATTGTGATGGGAAATGAAGTTGTGTTCACATCCAAACTTGACAGATTAAACCACTTTTTTATTATAAGCTTAATTGGCACACAGTTCACTGAAGATACACTTCACTTTTACAGAAGCCTGTCAATAGGAAAATACACTGACGCACACAAAAATTTATATTGGTACTTCAATATAAATTTAAACAAATGCTTTCCAAAGAGAATACAGGTTATTTACATCAATAATTAAAGATGGCTCTTGCATGTGCCAATATCATGTATATGTTTAACTGTGTATTACGTTTAAGGCCGATGGAATCTGTAGCTAACTTCTCAGTTGGTTCCTAAATAGGTTGGAACATACTGATATTGTCTTCCTTTTAACTATACAAATGAATCATATAAAATGTTCCCTGATATGTAGCTATAAAATTATCGTTTACTCCACTTAAGTCTTATGGCAACTTTAGAAGGCACTGCCTGTGAGGATGACCCTGCCCTTGAAATGTCTGGATCTTTTTCTCACCAGGATACACAATTCAAATGCATAGGACTCAATGAATCCTTAGTATTTAAAAAGGTCCTCATTTCACGGATAGAAATATATAAGATCTTAGTAAACACAGCTAAGTTTCTTAAGGGGATGGTGGGAGGGCAATGGCAAAAAAAGAAACCAGGACAGATGCTCAACAAAAAGCCGTTTGAAAATCATCATAAAGGTAATTACTTTCCATCATAGCTGTATTTTTCTAATTACTGTTATGCCAAACATTTGCCACCACAAAATACAGTCATTTTTATTCTTTATTTAAATTATAATGAGTGGTGGGTGTTTCTTCCTAAATAGCCATTGAGCTCTTTGGAAATTTTAATCTACTTTACTTAAACTACTTTAATAAATAAGAATTTTCCCCTTTGATTTTTGTAAGCAACTGCCATGAAGCATATTTTGAAACCGCCTTTAATTTGCTAAAAAGACACTTTGGCAATGTGGAAGAGTACATGACCTTGGAAAGACCCAACAAGTACAGTAAATGCCCATGATCTCAAGGAAAACTACAGGCTACAGAACACTCCATTTTTCTTATACTGAGCTAGAGTACAAATGTAACTGCTTAAACACAACCATCCATCTTCCACCAAATAGTAAACAGATATTTTATGTAATTATAAGATAATTCCTTCAATTCCACCAATGTAAAAACAAAACAAGTTGCAAAGATCAACAATATAGAGACTGAGGGTGAAAACAAGATGAGTCGTTCACAAGCTAATTGAAACTGCAGCCTGAGGATGCCAGACCAACATTATAAATATGAAGAAAAAGAAGCTAAATGTTTACTTATCACAACTAACTTCGGCATAAGCACCAGCTATGTTCAGATGGGGTCAGCACATAGGCCACGTATAAATGCACACATCACAGTGAACGAAAGCCATAAAAATCTAGCTCCCTGGCCCGTCAATCAACCCTTCAGAGCAACGGGAATCTAGCAGGGAGCCAGAAGTCCCCCTTCAGCTGCTTATACAACATTAAGCCCCCCCAGGCCTCACCCCCAAGCCCTTTCCCACCAGCAACAGTCACAATGAGCATACAATTTCTTGATCCAGTTTATCCAAGGTCTGTAGATATGGGCAATAATTTGCCCTATTTCATTTTAAACAGAATGCTTACATAAATTAATACTCAAAGACACTGAAGCATCATTTGTGTATATTCTTATTTAACATTCAAATGGTTTAGATGGCATTTTAGAAGGTCCCTTGGGTGCAAGTAAGGGTCTTCAAATTTGGATTAAACACTGATATTACGTCTAAGATCTTGAATGTGAGACTCCAGGCCTATCTATGGTAAGGCAGGTGACAGTATCTTCAGTCATTCTACATAATAAATGCACTGTTCTGTGGCTACAAAATCCTGACTACTTAAATGATCTACTGCCATGGGCTAAGGTTTTATAAGGCACTTTGGGCTGTGTGAAATATTTCTCCTAACTCTCAGGCTGAATCTTAAAGAAATATTTACAAAGCTGCAGCAAAGTAATTTTAAAACTGGATGCTCTACTGATAGGTCTAACTGGGATGGTGAGAAGCAGTTTGTACACAATGCCCGTTAATTTCTCCCTGTGCCATGCGTGTATCACCGTAGAGAAGGTCACAGACATGGGCCACCTGAATTACTGTGTAGCTCGCTGGACTCTTCAACAGCCACATGACCCCTTTTCCTTTTCTTCATTCAACTGATCTGCAGAGGTGTGACCGTTGGATCGCACCACGCCTTCGGGAATCCAGGACTTGTCCACACACCGTTCCATTCGCTTCATTATCAGGTCCAGGAGCATCTCAATCGCTTGGTTTATGTTTGTCCCATTGGCAGCGCTAGTTTCAAAGTAGGGGATTCTGGAAGACAGTGACAACTCGGGTAACAACATGTGGAGGGAAAGGACAGTGACCTTTTTGCTCTTGATAATTCAACTTAAAAAATCGGAAGAATACAAATATACAAGGCAACAAAAGCATTTTGCCACACAGGCCACATTAAAAAGTGAAAAATAAAATAATTGACACTGAATTCCTAACAGACGTAAAACTTCTGGAAGTGTTTACTCCCATTTAACAGATGATTAAACTGCAGCTCAGAAAGATAAAGCAACGTGCCCAATTTCATTATGCTAGAAAGTAGCGAAGCCAGGATTTGAATCCACAGCGGTTTGCTTCTAGTGTAACCAACTTCAACTATAGGCTCCACTGGTTCCAAATATGCATACTTGCATGAGGATTTCCAAAACAGAAAACTCTGTTTCACTTGATACATACGGGGCGGGGGGTGGGGGGGGGAAGCTGATATAAGAGAGACTTCAGAGGTCCCTGGCTGTATTTGTCAAAGGCTTTGCCACTTGTCAGCTCCAGGCTGTATTCCTGGACCACACACCGGAAGACATTCTGAATTCCACAGCACTTCAGAGTTCCTCAGGTATTATCGATCTTAAGCATGTTTGTTTTGTTATCCCAGGACCCGAGGTTAGGTGTAATTTTTTAGTAACTCACAAAGCATCATTTCAAAACTGTAAGGCTACTTTTCACATATTCTTAAGACGTCAGTCTTGTCATGGTGGTCACCTTTCATACTTAGAGTCAGTCTTTGCAAGGGGATTAATCAATCACCTGCCAAGTTCTTCCTCCTTCTTAATAAAGTCATGAAAATAGTGATAAAATTGTATTTTCTTCAAACTGTTGATTTCATTCCCACCACTTAGTAAGGAATCTGACCAAAAATGCTCTTAGATGTAAAATCTACAAAAGAAAGTTGTTTTAGCACCTCTGGGAGCCCTGCAATTGAATTCAGTAAAATACTCCTTACATTTATAGAGACTTTAACATCCAACTCTATTACAATACTTTTCCTGAAGAATGTCTTTGTTTTCCTGTCTTCTCATAGCATGTTAACACTACATCAATGACTCTGATTACAACTTTGGTTATTCTTTCATTTCCTGGCTAGGAGCAGCTTCCACAGGAGAGCGTTTCCAGATTTGTTTTAACCTTCTTACTACTTTTACAGATCTTTTCACAACTGTTCTGCTTCCTGTGTCACCAAGAAGCACATTAGGGGCACATGTGTAGGGATGGAAGGCTATTTGTCCATTATGATTTCCTCAAGATGTTGCCTTATTATCTGCTCGCTTCCTATGGGAGGTAGCAGGCCTTGCAACTGGACTCTACAATCCTCTCCTGTTTGAGTATAGCTCTTAAAAGCCGGTTGAGGAACCATCACTTCATTTGAGGATTTATCTACCTATCTGTGAGTTCTGAAGGACATGCTTGCTCCACTGATTCTACCATGACCATGTTCATAGCCCTTCATATGCTGGCTCTAAAATATCTTAATCAGAGAAGGGTCCACTGGGCAAATTACATCATCTCAGTAGTTTTTAAACCTCTTGCCTGGATATCTCTTTGGTTACTGTCAGTCTTTTTTCCCTACCTCTTCATCTGGTGCCTTAGCCACAAAATGAAGGTAATACATCTTTCCCATCCCCCTGGTCACATGCAGTATTTCTTTACCAAGTTTGAAGAAGACATTCTTTGTGGGGACTGAATAAATACTTATTTATCAAGTACCTATGTGATTGACCTAAGTCCTGGGGACACTTTGTAATGCTGCCATTTTTACATGAGCTGCATTTTAGATTAAGAATTCTCAAAATTTAAATACTTAGGTTTTCTCCATCGTGCTCTTTCTCAATTATACCCATGAAGAATCATTTAATATCTGCAGAACATTTCTTATACTTAAGGAGAAGGCTTGATCATTCTATCACCATTCAGAAAGCTATTGTTTAATGGAAAAGCAACTGAAAAACTCATCTCTCCCTCAGAGAATAATGGGCTGAAATTGGAAATACACAAATAAAAAAGTAGTTGAGCAGTAAACTTTCTTGTAAATACTAGTCATAATAGTGTACATCTTACTTTTAAAATTTCCTCCAAGTCAATTAAGAATATCCTTCCAGCTATAGAGTCCTCAGCCTCAATGAATTCCTCAACAGGGTCTCCATTAAGCTATTTCTATTTTCCATAGTTTCTTCCATCTCAGCTCCTGGTAACTACCTCACAATAATTTTTAAGGCATAAATGAGAAAGAACAGTTGAAAATACTTTTTAAAAAATAATAAAACCTATGCATGGAAGTTACAGACAGTCTGGAGAATAGTTAAGAGCCATAACCTCTGGAGCCTGCCTGCCGGGATTCAAATCCTAGTACGACTCCTTACCGACTGTGTAGCCCTGGCAAGCTATTTACATCTGTGCCTCAGTTGCCTTATCCATAAAACCAGATAATATCAGTATCCTCCTATTAAGGATTAAATGAGTTAACATTTCAAGCACTTAGAAATGCGTAATTTTTGACAAATGTGTCATTGACAAACATTCCTTATTTCCAACGCAGTAATGGGTTAGGTTACAAAAGTTTGTTTTTAATTTTGTTGTTTAAATCTTAGGACACATAGAAACAATGTCACTGAATCGTGGAAAATCATAGCTCCAAGAGACCTCAGCAAGATTACAAACATTAAATTTCCAGACTAGCCCATAAGCATTGATTTAATCCACAATGTAGCTGATATACAATCCTGCCCTAAATTCTGGTAAACTGAACCATGCTTCCCTACGTCAGAGATGGCTCACTCAGATCTGTCCTAGCCAAAATGTTTCATGCTTCAAAGCATTTGTCTCCCTCCAGTCCCTGTCAAACCATAAGAGGTTCCTTACTGCCCCGAAGTGATCATCACTAAATGCTGAGAGAAAATGGATCTTACTTTACTGATCAGTACTGAAGTATAAATGGCTGGTGCCTCTAGCAGAACTATGAGCTATTCTCTATTTACTAACTTCAGCAAATATTTAATTGGTATAATTTCAGGGTATAGGAGTGAAGGTGTACATTTTTAAGTCACTCATATTAAAATAGGTACAGTATTAATGAGATATAGTTTAGAGTTATAATTCAAATTCTAGTAACAAACTAAAAATATATTTACTGGCCATTTGTGAATCTTCAGGTGATGTGACCAGGAGTCAGGTTAACAGCCTTAAAATCTTTTGACTAATTATTCAGAGTCTTCTGAGCAATTGGGGCAACACGGTTTTTGTTTCTATAGGAATAAATGAATGCTAGAGATCACTCCTCTCTACTCTCAGTTCTTTGAGCTGCCAGACGAAAAGCAAACTAGATGAGATGCACATCAAAGACCCTGAATTAAGACTTCTGTTCCAGCATAAAATGATGCCCCAGACACAGAAATGTGCCTTGTGCTCACATGTGAAAATTGGACTTGCTCAGCTTGTCCTAAGGGCATAGGAAGTCTAGTGGATGGAGTCAGTCATATTTTTATGTCCATATCTTCCTGATGCTCACTTTTAGAAGGCATTCGGGCTACTTTATCTGAACAGTTCTCCGCGTCTGTAAAGAGGTGTTAACAGTGCTTCATGGGGTCTTGATAAGGAGGCAATAAGATAATATACGTAAAGGGCTTAACACAAGCCTAGCATCCGCAAGTGCTCAATCAATGTTCATCTAATGGGGTTCTCTTCTTCTCTAAAAATAATATTCTGCTTTTCCTAAAACTTTCTAGGCAAAAATTTAGTAATCTTAGCTTAAATTCAAGAAGATCAATTGTCCCCCTTTTAAGCATGGAGACAGGTGTGTTGTTCCTTCTCGCCACATGGTGCTGCTAGAGCAGCATGACTAGGGAGCAGTACCGCCAAACATTTGAAAAAATCATGTGCAGCTAATTGATATCAATCTGTAAACGAGCACTTAATGACCTTTTGGAACACATGCAGAATACAAATTTTGATGTGCTTTTAATAACTTGATAAATCACAAATTTCTAAATTAAAAAATAATGCGCAAAACGAAAATTAGGGTGGGCATTATCATTTACAGCTTTTCACCGAGACACCTATATCCAGCTCATGTCATAGGTTAGGACCCACATTTTTAGATGTTTTCTTTTCCATGACTTATTTCTACAACACTAGAAGAGCTTAGATCCCAGGAATGAAAGCAAGTGTATTTGGTGATTCTGTCCAATGGTTCTAGATATTTGGCTCACGTGTGGGTCCAGAAATTATGAAGATATTTTTCACTAAGGTAAGAAGCAAGTCTCACTGCTCCTCATGGCCTGTTGGCTGGTAAATGAACAAGCATTTACAGGAAACAGTGAGGGTATAAACTGTTTCAGCCTGGGAGACTGTGCCCAAATGAAATTCAGGTCCTCTACTGAGTCTTTGGGGCTCTGGAAATCAGCCTTATCTGTTTAGTTGCAGCTTATGTGTGTGGTTTTAAAATGTGCCCAATGATACGGCATTAATTTATTTCTTGAATAAGGGTCGGATGTCCACAAATTTTCAAAGAATAAAAAACTATTAGAGATCAAGCTATTCATACATTTCATCTAGTTCAGACTAGATAAGACACTGACAGCAGTATGCTGAGCTAAGCCACTTGAAATCCCAGAAATGGTCTGTACTCGTATTACTAATGTTGTAAATCAATGTTTTTAACACATCTTTCATTCAAGAAACTCTTGAGCACCCTTCTCATCACTAGCCAGCAGTCTCCAGTGGGGGAACAAAGTTGTCTTATATTTGCTGCCCCTAAGAATAGATCTTAAAAGCTCTCATCACAAGAAAAAAAAACTGTAACTACATGGGACTTTCCTGGTGGTCCTGTGGTTAAGACTCTGCACTTCCACTGCAGGGGGCACGGGTTCCACCCCTGGTCTGGGAACTAAGGTCCCACACGCTACCAGGTGTGGCCAGAAAAAAAAAAAAAAGGAAAATAAAATTGTAACTACATGTGGTGATGGATGTCAACTAAACTTACTGTGGTGATCATATCACAATATATACATAAATCAAATCATTAAGTTGTATACCTAAAACGAATACAATGTTATATATCAATTATATCTCATTTTTTAAAAATTTGCTGACTCTTTCTTTGCACAGCACATGTGAAATACATACTTTCAATTATCATACTTTCATCATATTCATAATGTTCTCTATTTCCCTCGACCCTGAATCAAAAACAAAAGGCTTATATTGACCACCAACTATCTTCTGTGAATAAAGAGGGTAGAAGGATGCTTAGATGCAACCATTTTCACTCACAATAAAGTCCTTTCCCACCCAGTTGTGGCTGGTGCTCCTTTGGTACCAATCCCAGTGTCCCTGCCCAGTCTGTATCAAAGCTGATATCATTAACTGTGCAAGAGAAAAAATCCTCCTGGATTTAGCATGGATTTTCCGATGTTAAGTCATTGAGCACATTTCCCTTCTCCAAGCATGGCACAAGTACACACCTGCTTCATATTCTATGCATAATGATCTTGTCCAGCTCTGCTGTCAAGGAAAATATCTGCCAGCATGCACAGCTCATAGTAACTTGACATCTACACAGGTGGGTCTCAAAGTGTTATCCTCAATCACTAACAGCAGCAGCACCTAGGAATCAGCTAGAAATGTAAAATGTGGGGCTTCATCCCAGACGTACTAAATGAGAAACTCAGTGGGACAGCGTTCAGGTGAAGCTGGAGCACACTAAAGTCTGAGATTCAACGGTATCATCTAAAAGACGAATGTTGTCAATGTTGCATTCTGCTTTCTCTTTTAATATATTTGTCACTGACTTTGTAGCTATTTTTAAAAGTATTTCAGCAACAGTGTGAACTATAATAGTTTTGACTGGCAGAAGTACAAATTTGAATAACCCTCTGTTTTGCTCTCTTCTCCGATTTCATTGACAATATTATTCAATATTACATACTAGAAAGCATTATTTTGTAGTTGTTCTAAAAAACTCGACTGCTTTACGGGGCACATCGCTTTGTTGTGTTAGGAAGTGACCTAAGAGCTTCACATTACAATTTAACCACGTTTTATAGCAAAAAAAAAAAAAAAAAAAAAAAAAAGGTAACTAGGGGTGAAGGGATTCTTAGTCTACTAAAACTAATTTTTTGAATATTCATCATCATGCATCCAATTCACCCTTTCTATTTTGGGCTGCTGCATGAAGCCCTCATTCTCAGATTTACTTGTCCCAGCAGACACAGATTTATGTTCCATATTTGCACTGTAACATGTTTTTATTAGGTTTGCAAAGTTTTTCTGAGACATAGTCTTTCACTCTCCAAATGCATGTGTATTTCAGAGAACCACCTGTGAACCAATGACCCATTTTTATGAACTGAGGAGAGAAGGCAATATGATAGTAACAAAAAATGCAAATTTATCAGACAACATACAAAAGATATGAAGATATGCCGTAAACTACTGTTTTCTGAGTGTTAGCACATAGATGGACTAACCAACATAGTCCTCTAGTGCATGTGCAACCAATGAAAATATTACGATTATTAAAAGTGAAAAAAAGATTTCTGTGAAAATAATCATTAAACTTATATGTTCAAATTTGTGAAGCGCATGTGAACCAAATTTCCCCTTTACACCTTCCTCTGCCAAACAGCCTACAGAACTCTATTTTATGCTTCCTAAATCCTGAGGGATGTCCGTTTCCACCCCTTTCCATTCTTCAATAATTTCAATTATCTTATCTGCTAATCTCTCCTCTCCTTATTTTAACTCAGCTCAGAAACTTTACATTGAGTCCCTCTTATGAAATACTCCCCAGATCTTCCAACCCGGGCACAGAGGGAAGACAATCCCTGTTATCCCCAGAGCCCCCATATAGTCAGAAAGCAATGCCAGGCTCTTTCATACCAGGCAGGAGATGGGATCCTAAGAACCTGCCCAGAGGAAACAAGCAAAGGGCTGAAGAAGGCCAGAGGGATAAGAAATCAATCCAGACTCCCCCACAAAGCTTGACAATGTGCTTCTTTGATCCAGCTAACTCCCCTAGCTGCCCTATTTTTTTTTTTTTTTGGTCTTTGCAAACACACTTCTCAAAAGCATGGTCCACAGTTTCCGTTGCTTCATCACTTACTTCCTCCTCACCCCCTTGCAACACAGCGCCCAGCTTCAACACTACAGAATCCTCCATGATATTTGATCCCTCCCTCTTTCCTTCCACTACTTTACACAAAGTGCCTCTCATGAGAGGAGGGGACATATCAGGTGATCAGAATCGCCTGCAGGGCTCTGTCAGCCTCCATTTCAGAATCACCTCCGTCAGAGGTTCTCAACCTCTGCTCACAAAAATCACATGGAGAGCTTTTAAAAGACACCAGTGCCCGGCCCCCACTCCCTACCTGTGATGGCTTTGCAATCTGTCAGCTTGGCTAGATTGCACAAAACTTCCCAGAATTCCCTTCCCAGTCAGGGTGGACCACAGAGAGATGCAGCGGGGGGGATGCAGAGGGCGGAAGTGAAGGAGCAGCCATTCTGCTCATACATCGACGCTTCTCCACTAGCTCATCTCTTTGGCACAGACCAGTGACCAGACCTGCCCCCTTTCCACCTTCCCCTAGATCCTCCTTCAGCTTCTCCAACTCCTGGGCCAGGTGTGTGTGTTTAGCTCTGTGGCAAAGGGTCTTGGCTTCTGTAGGACACCCACACCATCCAGGTCAGAAGCCGTAAGAACTGATACAAGTTTCAGTCCATGATTACGGGTCCCAGCTGGTTCTGGCTCTCTGCCACTTCAAATCCATCTTTCCCTCTGACTGCCTGCCCTGTGGGCTCCAGAGTCAGACACAAAGCAACACTTTACAAAGGCTGCCCGACAGCTCTCCACTTCACCCCACTCGTCATCCCCAGACTGACCTGGGAAAGTACTCATAACAGCCCTCCACGTTTGAAGGCTTTCGGCAACTTCCTGTGTCCCGGGAGATCAAGTCCACTCTTCTTACCTGGTGTTCAAAGCTCTCCAAACTCTGGCTCCTTCCCACCGGGCCTTCCACTTCCCCCCACCCCCGGTTTGAACCCCATTGTTGAGTGTTTTCCGAACTCAATCAGCCCAAGGAAGAACAAAGCAGGGGTCACACAAAGAAAAGGGAAAGGGCCTCCTCGGGCCTGCCTAACAGAGGCCGCCAGCGTGGTAACGCCCCTACACACAGCCTACTGACACCCCACACCATATCTCTCTCTCTCTCTCTCTCTCTCTCTCTCTCTCTCCCCTTCCTTCTCTACCCTACTTGCTGCCTCCCACTTATATTAAGGGTAATTAATACATACACATTTGCATTCTCATTATATTAGAGGAAGAAAGAAAGTAAAGCACGAATTGTTTTGTAGACGTGCCCCAGACACCTTAATTAGCAGCGGCTGACCCCTTCTCTCATGTCCAGTTAATGCTGCTGCTACTATGAACCTATTCCCTGAGCTAAAGGAGGAAGACAGTATTTAGTTGATTCTCCAGCACAAAAACACAGCTTAAACCAAAGGGGATCTTCACAGTCCTCTCCCAGCACAGGTATTCCAAAGCCAATAAGGCCTTCTTGTCTGCGGGAGCTCTCTACAGCAGCATAGGAACTGGCTTTGAAATTTCCTCGCTGAATATAGAGAATTTCCTTACCCTGGGTGTCTCTTACCTGCATCTTGGAAAGGAGGCCTTACATAGTTAGGGCATTTGACCTCAAAGCTGTCTTTCTTCAAACACCAAGAGACTGAGAAAAACGGTACTGAAGCACTGAATGAGGGCCCTCGCCCACTGCTGTTGCTATGGTTCCCATATCATATAATATTAATATGCAAAGTAGGTATTTGACACCTCCCCCCAAGGGCTACATCTGAGTGTTTCAATTTTTTGCTTTTGCCCTTTTTGTTATCCATTCATATGCAAATGTTTGCATTGGAAACTTGCCCTGTAGATTCCTCCACAAAAATACTCACCCATACTTCTCTGCAAGTCCTCTGGCTTCTTCCTCTTTTACTACTCTTTGGTCTTCCAGATCACTCTTATTTCCACATAACACTATATCTGGGTTTTCACAATATGCATGCATTTGTAGCTGGCCTATTAATATAAGAAAATTTATTATAGGTAAGTAATGTAAGTCTATGATCAGTGGAGAATACATGCAAAAGTGCTTTGAAACTGTAAATGGATACACAGATATAAGGAACTGATATAATTCTTTCAAAGCACCAAGACCCTAAGCTATAAAACTAAATGGATGGGGCAGAGATGTAAAACTAATCCTACCCTTATGCACATACCCCAGCTTATTTATATCGGAGAGGAATGGGAGAATTTGTTCTCTCTCCAAAAGTTATGTACACACACACACACACACACACACACACATGCATACACATACAACATAGCTGTCTTTCTTATGAAGGCCATTTGAAAAAAAAAAACTTGGAGGATTTACTAGTGCTTATGGCTAATCTTAAAGCTCTGTTTGTCATATATTTTCTCTCCATAGCAATGACATTTTAAAACAAATTGTCTTTCTATAAACTAACCTATTTCCATCTGAAATGTTATTCACATTTTCCTATTATCCTAAGGCAGAATCAATTTATCTAAAACAAACAAAATATAGGATCAAATGAAGACAGAAAACCCAGAATAAGTAGTAAATGATTCTGTCACCAGAACCAAGAAGCAGGAGACTACAATTCTTACTCCATAGCTGCTATTTCTTTTCACCTGAAAACCTGTAAATAGGCAATAATTTTTAATAGCAGTTAAATCAAGGGAAATTCAACTAAGCTAAAGAGCTTAATCTCCCAAAGAAGGAAAATAAAGCCTTATTTCTTCCTCATCACACTCCACAATGAAATGAAAGCAACCCAAACTTGCACAATAAGACATCCTCAAAAATGTGTGGCTTAATTTATTTTTTATCATGGTTAACCAGAAAAGTGTTGACATTTTAGTTCCTCATTATAAAGTCATGTTCGCTATATCTTATCAGGAGAAAGTCAAATCGGCAAGTATTTACTGAGCAATAAGGGAGGCCTGATACTTGGTGTAGAATTCAGGGCACTGACCTTTGCCCTCAAGGGACAGTTAGGGGAAACAAGACCCATACAGGCAAGACCAAACTGTGTACCATTTCCAACAACAGCCGAGACCTTTCTTTCCTCCAGGCTGTTACACATGCTGTCCCCACACCCTTGAATACCCAAATACAACCTTCCTTCAAGGAATCCCAACCCTTCCTTTAAGACTTGCCTCTTAGTTACCTCTACTGTGAAACCTTTCTCGTCTCCAGAGAGACTCTGTGCTCTGTTAACACCATGTCTATTCAGTGTCATGGTTATGAGCATGAACTCAGGACTCAGGGTGTCTAAGGTTGAATCCTGGCTCTGCCATTTACTAGCTGTGTGGCCTTGAGGAAGTTATGTGGCCACTCTGTGCCTCAGTTTCCCCATCTGTAAATGGTGATAATGACGGTACTTACTTCATAGGGTTTAGGTGAAGATTAAATGAGTTAATTCAGCAACTCTTCAGGTAAGGTCCATGGACCAGCAGCCTAACCATCACCTGGGAACTTGTTAGAAATGCAAATTCTCAGGTACCACCCCAGATCTACTGAATCAGGAAGGCTGTGTTTCAGGCCTGGAATCTGTGTTTTAACAAGCCCTCTGGGGGGATCTAGATGCATGCTTGCACTTGACAATCATTGTTAATATAATAAAGAATTTAGAGCTGCTGTGTATTACCAGTAGTAATGTTTAATAGTATTTACTTTGAGGAGTCTGGGAAGTACGATAACTGATAATTTTTCTTTTTTCCCAACTTTTCTACAAAATCTGTGAATTACTTACCGTGGGTTCGATCCCTGGTCCAGTAAGATCCCACATGCTGTGGAGCAACTAAGCCTGTGTGCCACAACTACTGAGCCTGCACTCTACAGCCCATGAGCCACAACTACTGAGCCCATGTGCCACAACTACTGAGCCCAGGCACTGTAACTACTGAAGCCCATGTACTGAGGCCCACGTGCTGCAACTACTGAAGCCTGTGTGCCTAGAGCCTGTGCTCCACAACAAGAGAAGCCACCGCAATGAGAAGCCCACGCACTGCAACGAAGAGTAGCCCCCACTCACTGCAACTGGAGAAAGCCCGTGCGCAGTAATGAGGACCCAACACAGCCACAAAAGAAAAAAAGGTAAATTACAGACGTCCCTGGTGGTCCAGTGGCTAAAGACTCTGTGCTCCCAATGCAATGGGCCCGGGTTCGATCCCTGGTCAGGGAAAATAGATCCCACATGCCGCAACTAAGAGTTCGCGTGCTGCAACTAAGGATCCTACATGCCTCAACTAAGACCCGGCACAGCCAAATAAAAAATATTTTTTAAGTAAATTGATTAATCCTTTTAAAAAAATCTCACCAAGGAAAAAAGCACATACATAAATAACTACAACTAGAGGTGGTATGTGATACGGACCCTGTAAGTAGTACAAAAGGTAATAGGAGTTAAGAGGAGAGAAAGAATTTAATCCAACAAAGTTATCACAGAAAATTTCATGGAGGCCATATTTTGCTATATTTTAAAGAAAAAGTAAAACTCAACTTTTTAAGGAAATGGGAGTGGGTGTGAGGAGGGCTTTTCAGACAGAGGGAATAACGGAATAAAAATATAAAGGCAAAAATACGTTAAAAATATACCTGCTGGGCTCTTGTCCCATTTATGTGAGGCTACAGAAGAAAAGTTTAGAAATATAAGCTGCTTTAGAGTTTCCCTACAAAACACGCTGCCTGTGGGCATGACTGGCTCCTCCTACAAGCTCCAGAAAGACAGGTGAGTGATAAAAACTATCTGATTGCTCTCAGATTTCAAATTCAGGCCCAGAGGACACAGCTCTCTATTCAGTCTACTAAACTCAGCAGGGATCACCTTGGGACTCTTACCCCTTGCCCAAGATGGCATGGACAGATCTTGGGTCAAGGGAGAAGGGACTGCAATGCAGCTCTAGAGAAGCAAAGGGAGGGGGCAGACTTGCTTCCTCCCCCTGGGCCTTCAGTGCCCAGGACTCAGCTACCTGCTCAATGCAACACTGCCTCTGTTCTTCTATCACCATTAGTGTGTATATATATATATATATATTTTTAATTTGACCAAAAAAAAGAAGAAATGAATGATCCCTCTAATAGTCAAAATACTAACAGGAAGAGGAAAAATAAAATGTATAGATAATTAACAAATTTTTATTCCTAATTAAGATTTGCTATTACCACCTCTGACACTGAACCTTATACCATTTTTTTAAAAACGGGGCTGGAGGGAGGAGAATACTTTCCATTGAAGATGCGAAATCTCCAATATGCATATTTTCTTTACCTAACTGGGCAAAAAGAATTCTTTTACACTATAAGGAAAATATAAAATAATACATACATACACATAATTTCACATGATTTTGTTCTTCATCTAACTAGCCATAAAGCCCAAATGGACAAGATTTATCTTGTCCAGGGTTTCAGTTTCTGCCAGTGAAAAATAGGTGGGTTCATGCTCTTTCGATGCTAAGATTCTATGAGCCCATCTCTAACAACAATCCTTTTAAAGTGCTTGACTTAAGAAAGCCCCAGAATTTGTTCCGATGATGCAGAGGCGAGAATGGTGGGCAAGGAATGAGGATAAGAGATTAGAAATAGCCACCACCCTTCAATTGTAAGGGTGTGTGACTCAGGCAGGCATTTAACGAAGTGAAGCCCAGTAAACATGACTAAACTGGGGAGCCTATATTTAAAGTATTAAATAGCTCTTCAACTCTTAGTGATCAACTTAGTTGAGAAAGAACATAAAGGGCCACTGAATCAAGGGGGAAAAAAGGCCACTGAATCAAAAGCCATAAGCTCCATGTCATTGGACAAGTCTGTTACTCTGTGAGGCTCAGCATCTTCATCCTAAAATTAGGACACACCACCTCCCTGCATCTGCTCACAGGCGGCACGTGGGGATCAGACACAAACTATGTGAAAATGCTTTGAAAACCACAAGGCACTAATAAATTACTTATTTAAAAACTCTTTTTTTTATTTTTAAAAATTATTTATTTTTGGCTGTGCTTGGTCTTCGTTGCTGCGCGCGGGCTTTCTCTAGTTGCGGCGAGCGGGGGCTACTCTTCGTTGTGGTGCACAGGCTTCTCATTGCGGTGGCTTCTTTTGTTGTGGAACATGGGCTCTAGGCTCACGGGCTTCAGTAGTGTGGCATGTGGGCTCAGTAGTTGCGGTGCAAGGGCTTAGGTGCTCCGCGGCATGTGGGATCTTCCTGGACCAGGGCGTGAACCTGTGTCACCTGCATTGGCAGGCGGATTCTTAACCACTGCACCACCAGGGAGGTCCCTCATTTTTTAAAATAAGGTTTTCTACTATAAAAACCACAGCCCATTACCCTTTCATAATACAGAAACTCCAAATTCTTAAGTAGTGGGTGTTTCGAAATAAGTGTTTTCACTTTAAAGATGTGGATGTTAAGAATTTAACATCACAGCCCTCTCAACAGATTCTCTAAGGTAACACTAATACAACCAACAGAGGAAAATGTACATTTGCAAGGCAAGAAAATGATACATTTGGTCAAGTAGCAGTATTTTAAATGGCTACTATAACCAATCATGTAAGAGATTAGGCTGTCTCCAAAGAGCCAAAATGCAGGTTCATATATATATTGCTGGGGACCACTCTGGCCAATGCAGTTCTAGAGGTTTCTATGACGGGATCTTCCTGGTAAATGCTCTGGCCCTAAAAGTAGAAAGGGGTCTCTAAATACAGAAGAGACATGGAGCCAGGGGTAGGGTCCATTAAGCTTTCAAAAGGGTCAATGTAATATATGTTTTAAACCCTGGGATGGTAAAATACCTGATAGCACTTCTCTAGGCTTCTATTTCCTCATCTATAAAATGCAGATGAGAGTCCCCTTTGTGGAAAAGACTGATGAAGAGATTACATAGAAAGCACTCCTTGTATCTAGAGTGCACGATGCACTCAACAAATGAAAGTGAGCATGACTAGGGAAAGCAGAGTATTTCAGTTATCTTCACCCCTAAACTAAGAGCCTTGCTCCTTTAAACAGCATCTTAAACAGCACTAGGAGCTCTTACAGAACAACTTACAAAAGAAGTAGAATATAAAAGGGATTTTATTGCAGGGAGTGGGAAGCAAGAGGCAGGGGGACTATTAACACTTACTTATCCAGTTTCTGACACTGAGGAAGCTTTGCTCATTTGTCAGATCAAAGAGCAGAAGAAACCCCATAGCATCTCTGAAGAATGCGGTTGTCAAGCTGCGGAACCTGGGAACATAAAGCAGATTGGTCACCTAAACCATGGCCCCACTCTTGAGAGATAAAGCCACCAGCAGTGCCCTCAGCCTCTTACAACAGTTCATCAAAAACAAGTTAGATGTTTAATAACATGCCGCTGTTTCTAGTAACTTCACATTATATATGCACATTATACATGCATAAATCTTATTTGTGCAAGATTTACTGTATTACATTAATAGATAATTTCAACAGTGTAGAATTATGTACATAATCAATGATATTGGATAGCATACAAAATATAGTAAGTAGTTATCTAGAGCAAGAAAGAATATGTGAAAACAAATCTAGACTTTCGAAAATGCCAACAATTATCCAAAGTTAAACGTGCAATTTTCTTTTAAAATAAAGACCACCTGTGTAAACTTTTAAAAAATTTTAAATAAGTTAGATGATGCTATTCCAAACATGTACATTACAGTTATTTATCTGACTGATAAAAGTTTATGTGTTAATAGGCCATGTGATTTAAAAACCCAGCCTGCTGGACAGGGATGACAAGAACCAGCTCGTGATTCCCTGGTCTCAGTCCAGAATTTATTGTACAGTTAAGAGTTAAATAGGCCAAAAGCAACGGTGCTTGCTGTGTTTGTCTTCTTTGTCCTGTGAAAGCCTGACTTGATTGAACATCACAATGTGTTCCATGACCTTTTAATGTTCAGTCTCTAAAGAAATCTCTTATCTCTGAGAACCATTTCTTTGGCTTTAAGGTGGGGATAGTATCGCCTCAGTCACCCCTTTCTTGGTACTCTCTCCACCAAGGATTTATCCTGCTCTCTCCTCTCTCTCTCCCCCTCTAGTAGCAGGTTTTCTCTTATTTTGCTTTTATGCAAAGCCTGCAACTGACGGGCAAAGGCTCCAGGGAAGAAAATACTGGTACAAATCTGTCATCTAATCCACTCTTTTAAGTTTTCTCAATTATTTCTAATCCATGTTTTTACAAAATGAGTACTTATCTTTCAGAGATACGTACCAAAATAGTTACGAATGAAATAATTTGCTATTTGGGATTTGCTTCAAAATAATTGGGCGGTGGGGGTGGTGGGAAAAGGTGAGGAATATACGTGAAATACGATGGGCCACAACTTGATGGCTGTTGAAACCAGGGAATTAGTACCTGAGTTCACTGTACTGTCCTCTCTACTTCTGCATATACTCGGAGTTTCCCATGATAAAAAGTTAAACAAACAAAATCCTTCAAGGAAATTGTGAGAGATAACATGGCTATAGCTAACTAAAAGCAACTTCAAACAGACTTGTGGTTGCCAAGGGGGGAGAGGGGTGGGGGAGGGATGAATTGGGAGTTTGGGATTAGCAGATGCAAACTATTATAAACAACAAGGTTCTATTATATAGCACAGAGAACTATATTCAATATCCTGTGATAAACCATAATGGAAAAGAACATAAAAGAGAATGTATATATTTGTATAACTGAATCACTTTACCATACAGCAGAAATTAACACAACACTGTAAATCAACTATACTGCAATTTGTAAAAAGTAACTTCATATGAAGATTTCATGTGACATTTTTGTCATGCAACCTCTGACCATATAAATTAATTCCAATGAGATTTTCTACTAGGTTTCAACAATCAGGTAAGAATAACGCATACAACTCTACAGCCTTCTTTGTGGTTGAGTAAACAGCAAAAGCAAATGGAGAAAAGTATACAGATCTAAAAAAAGGGTGGGAGAAAAAGAAAAAAGTCCATAAGTAAAAGGGTCCATTTTGAAAAGGATCCATTTTTCCTTTGACCTTGTACGAAATAAAGCCACCATTATCAGCTCAGACTGATACATTTCCTGCTAATTTGGCAGCATGTCTTATCCAGGTGCAAATCAACTAATCAGCTGGCCTTTTCCTGCTCAGGTCACTGTGTGAAGAGCGCAGCTGTTTTTCCCCTTTCCTCCAGTAAGGAGCACGTAAGTGAAGATCTCATACCTCTCCTGCCCTGCTGTGTCCCATAACTGCAGGTGGATTCTCTGGCCTCTGCCAATGGCTCCATCTGGTCCATTGGCTCTGTACACCTAAAATGGAAAAATGAAAGAGAAAAAGAGAACTTCTGAGAGAACTTCTTCTCACTTTCCTATTCAGTACAACTCCCCTAAGCATCTAAACTTCTAAAGGAAATCCCATCTGGAATATAATCTTATTTGTATTTTATTCCAAATAATCGTCTTTGGGTAACACAATAATTTGTATTAAATGATGTATGTACATTATATATCTTTATAAATATATTACAAAATATACAAGTAATACATAATTTGTATTAAAAAATAATAATCAGCTCACCTTTCCTCAAAGTCCCCTCAGGTCACTAGTTTCAGGAAATATTACCTTCTCCCCATCCTATGTTTAAAAAGTACTCTTAAAACAATTTTATAGGAAGGGCCTCTGAAAATCTCTTCCTCCATCAAAGCAATAAAAACACTGGCAAAAATAGTCAAAATCAACTTTTTCCAAACCCTTAAAATTAACAAAAGCTTGCAACATTCCTAGGAGCACCTATTCAAGAAAAACAGCTGAATATCAGTAAAAATTATAAATTTTGTGCCTTTTTAACTTGTCCTATTCCCATTCTCCCTCTCCGGCTCCACTGTAGCCTTGAAAACCAACAGATGCACAACTACAGTAGCTGTGAAAACCATCAGTGCAGCAACCACTGTAGGAAGGAGAGGCAGAACAGGTTTGGAGTTCCCCAAAAGTCTCATCCCCAGAGTAGTGTCTGAAATCTGCCTGTAAAGCTCCATTCCCAAGTCTTGTCTTTATTTTATCTGACTTAACTTGCTCTATGAGAAAACCCTATCCTTAGACCATTTATTGAAAGCAATCAGCAGCAATTATTTAACATCACAGCTACCAAAGGCAGCAAGACCAGTTGGACCTAATCTAACCCCAAATCTTAAAGATAAGATATGAGATGTCCACAGAGAGATTTGAAAAGTTTCACAATATTCCTTGGAACCTACTAGGCCAGGCTCATGTGCATGGTTGTACATATGTCCAGGAAAGACCTAAAAATGCCCTAATCTCTCACCTTTGGCTGACCTTGAGACTCTTCTCAAGCAGAAGTGAAGGCTAAGGCAGAGTTGTAAACTGCCTGCAGGAGCATTAAGCAAACATCCCAGCACACACACACAGAGTCCCTCAGAGAAAGCTGAGAGATATACTGGCTCAAGAATTTAAGAAACTTTCTGTCCACTCATTAGCTGACCACTAAGTTAACTAAGCAGAGACTTCAGTAGCTGCACGTAACAAGAAATACAGACTTCACAGAATTAGCCCAAGAACATCACTAAACAAACAGTGACGACAAAAATAAACAGGAAAAACAAGAAACCCTTGGGAATGGGGAGGAATCTGATTTCCAGAGTTGCTACATTCTATCAATGTAAATGTTCAGCTCTCAACAAAATTTATAAGACACACAAAGAAATAGGAACACACACACAGATAAAGCAACCAAAAGAAACCATTCCTAAGGAAGTCCAGATGTTGAACTTACAAGACTTTAAATCAGCTATTATAAATATGTTCAAAGAACTAAAGGAAATCATGTCTAAGGAATCAAAGGAAAGTATGAGAATAATGCCCCACTGAATAGAGAATGTCAATAAAGAGATAGATATTATAAAAAGTAGTAAACAGACATTCTGGAGTTAAAAATTATAACTGAAGTGCAATATTCACTAGAGGGGCTCAAGAGGAGATTTGAACTGGCAGAAGAAATAATCACTGAATCTAAAGATAGCTCAATTGAGATCACCTAGTCTACTCACAAAAGAAAAAAAAAAGGAATTAATATAAGTGAAGAGAGGGAATTCCCTGGTGGCACAGTGGTTGGGAATCCACCTGCCAGTGCAGGGGATGTGGGTTCGAGCCCTGATCCAGGAGGATCTCACATGCTGTGGAGCAGCTGGGCCTGCATGCCACAACTGCTGAGCCTGTACTCTGAAGCCCACGAGCCACACTGCTGAGCCCGTGCGCCACAGCTACTGAAGCCCATGCGTCTAGAGCCCGTGCTCGGCAGCAAGAGAAGCCACCGCAACGAGAAGCCTGCGCACGGCAACGAAGAGTAGCCCCTGCTTGCCGCAACTAAAGAAAGCCTACGCACAGCAACAAAGACCCAACACAGCCAAAAATAAATTAACTCATTTTTTTAAAAAAAGTGAAGAGAGTCTTGGAGACCTATGGAACACCATGAAACATACCAATATATGCATACTAGCAATCCCGTAAAAAAATAAAAATAAAAAAAAGGAGAGATAGAAAGAGGCAGAAAAAATATTTGAGGAAATAATAGCCAAAAACTTTCCAAATCTGAAGAAAAACATTCATCTCCACATTCAAGAAACTCAGTAAACTCCAAGAAGGATAAGCTTGCTGATACTGACTAGACATATTACCACCAAACTGTCAAAATCAAAAGACAGAGAGAATTTTAAAAGCAGCAAGAGAAAAGTGATTCAGCACATGCAAGGGATCCCAATAAGACTAAGAGCTGATTTATCATCAAAAAAAATGAAGGCCAAAAGGCAGTAGGATGACAAAAAGTGTTGAAAGAAAAAAGACTGTCAACCAAGAATCCTATATCCAGCAAAGCTATTCTTTAAAATTAAAAGAGAAATTAAGACAACCTCAGATAAACAAAAACAGAAAATTCATTGCTAGCAGAACTGCCCTGCAAGAAATAATAAAGACAGAGCTTCAGGCTGAGATGAAAGGACCCTAGCCAGTAATTCGAATCCATATAAAGAAATAAAGAGCACCAGTAAAGATAACTACGTGGGTCAATATAAAAGACAGTATAAATGGTTTTTTGCAACTCTTTCCTTCCATCTGATTAAAATACAATTGCATAAATTAATAATCATAAACCTGTGCTGATGGGCACACAGTGTATAAAGATGCAATTTGTATGACAATAACAGTGCAAAGTAAGGGGTAGGAAATGGAGCCACATAAGAGCAGAGTATGGCATTGAAATTAAATTGGTATTAATCCAAACTAGATTGTTAAAAAGTAAGATGACAACTGTAATCCCTAGGGGAACTATTAAGAAAATAATTCAAAAAATATATAGTAAAAAATGAGAAGGGAATTTAAATAGTATACTAGAAAATATCTATGTAACACAGTTGCAAAGAAATAACAAAACAACAGAAAAAAGATGAGATACACAGAAAACAAGTAGCAAAATGGCAGATATAAATCCTACTTTATCAGTAATTATATTGAATATAAATGTATTAAAGACTCCAAGTGAAAGGCAGGGGTTGGTAGAATGGATTTAAAAACATGATCCGACTATATGCTATCTACAAAAGACACACTTTAAATTCAAAAAGGTGTAGGGAAAAGGATGAAAAAAATATATACCATGCAAACAATAACAAAGAGAGAGCTGGAGTGGCTATACTAATATGAGACAAAATAGACTTGAAGACAAAAAGAGTTATTAGAGACAAAGAAGGATATTTTATAATGATAAAAGGGCTGATTTATTAAGGATACATAGGGATAAAAAGAGAAATGAACAATTTGACAATAATATTTAGAGACTTCAATACTACTTTCAATAGTGGATAAAACAGGGGCTTCCCTGGTGGCACAGTGGTTGAGAGTCCGCCTGCCGATGCAGGGGACACAGGTTCGAGCCCCGGTCCGGGAAGATTCCACATGCTGTGGAGCGGCTGGGCCCATGAGCCATGGCCGCTGAGCCTGCGCGTCCGGAGCCTGTGCTCCGCAACGGGAGAGGCCACAGCAGTGAGAGGCCCGCGTATCGCAAAAAAAAAAAAAAAAAAGAAAAGGATAAAACAAGCAGGCAGATGAACAACGAAACAGAAGACCTGCAGAACACTGTAAGCCAATTAGACACAATAGACATCTACAGAAGATTTCACCCAACAACTGCAAAATACACATTCTTCTCAGGTTCACATGAAACATTCTCAAGGACAGACCATATGTTAGGTCATCAAACAAGCCTCAATAAATTTAAAAAACTGAAGTCATACAAAGTATGTTCTCTAACCACAATGTGGTAAAATTAGAAATCATTAACAGAAAGAAATTTGGAAAATTCATGAATATGTGGAAATTAAACAATACAGTCTTAAATAACCAATGGGTCAAAGAAGAAACACAAGGGAAAGTAGAAAATATTTTTAGATGAATGAAAAGCACAACATACAAAAAATACTAAGTGAACTTAAAGCAGTGCTCAGAGGGAAATTTTTAGCAGTAAACACCTATATTAAAAAACAAGAAAGATCTCAAATCAATAGCTTAAACTTCAACCTCAAAAAACTAGAAAAATAAGAATAAACTAATTCCAAAGCAAGCAGAAGGAAAGAAATAATAAAGGTTAGAGTAGAAATAAATGAACTTTTCTTTGAAAAAAAATCAAGAAAATTGATAAACCTTTAGTTAGACTAATCAAGGATAAAAATAGAAGACTCAAATTCTTAAAATCAGAAATGAAAGAAAGGACAACACTACCAACCTTACATATGTAAAAAGATTATAAAGGAATAGTATGAACAATTGTATGTCAAAATATTAGATAGCTTAGAAGAAATGGAGAAATTCCTAGACCCAAACAATTGAAACTAACTCAAGAAAAAATAGAAAATCTAAAGAAATATATAACCAATAAGAAGACTGAATTCATAATAAAAATAACTTCCCACAAAGAAAAGGCCAGGCCCAAATGCCTTCACTGATGAATCTGATCAAATGTTTACAGAAAAATTAACACAAATCCTTCTCAAACTCTTCTAAAATATAGAAAAGAAGGAAATACTTCCCACCTCATTTTATGAGGCCTATATTATCCTGACACCAAAATCAAAGATACGAGGGGAAGAAAAACTACAGACCAATATCCTCTCTGAATACAGACACCAAAATACTAGCAAAAAGAATCCAGAAAAATATATAAAGGATTATATACCATGACTGAGTAGAAGTTATCACGAGAACAACAAGATTGGTTTAACATACAAAAATCAACCAATATTGATTTGTAATGGAATAGAACAGTTATAGACTAAAGGACTAAAACCACACGACCATTTCAAAAGATGCAGAAAAAGCATTTGAAAAAGTCCAACACCTTTCATGATAAACATGCTCAACAAATTAGGAATAGAAGGGAACATCCTTGACCTGAAGAACAGCATCTATGAAAAATGCACAGCTTATATTACACTTAATGGTGACTGAATGCTTTCTCTCTAAAAGACAAGACAAAGATGTTCTCTCTGAACACTTCTATTCGACTTTTTACTGGAGGTTCTCATCAGGGCGATTAGGCAAGAAAAAGAAACAAAACATACCCAAGTTGGAAAGGAAGAAGTATAACAGAAGATGGGAATTCCGAACATCTATTTCCTATCTTGTATATAGGAAATCCTAAGGAATAAATACACACACAGATACATACACCCCCTACACACACATGTACAGGTTATATTAAAACTAATAAACAAGTTCAGTAAGGTTCCAGTATACAAGCTCAACTTACAAAATAAATTGTATTTTTATACACTGGCAAGGAACAATTCAAAAAAAAATTAAGAAAACAATTTAATTTATAATAGCATAAAAAGATTAAGAATAAATTTAATTAAAAAGTATAAAACATATTCTGAAAGCTATAAAATATTGTTGAAAGAAATTAAAGGAGATCTAAATAGGAAAACATTCCACGTTCACAAGTCGGAAGACTTAATAGTGTTAAGATACCAATACTCACCAAATTATTCTACAGAGTCAATGCAAACCCTATCAGAATCTCAGCCGGCTTCTTGGTAGAAATTAACAAGCTGTCCCTAAGATTCATATGAAATTGCAAGGAACGCAAAATAATAGTGAAAAAAGACAAAGTGGGAGGACTCGTGCTTCCCAATTTCAAAACTTACAACAAAGCTACAGTAATCAAGATAGTGGCATAAGGATAGACATATAGATAAATGGAATAGAATTGAGAGTCCAAAAATAAACCCTTACATTTATGGTCAACTGATTTTCAACAAGAGTGTCAAGAACATTCAACAGGGGAAAGAATAGTCTTTTCAACAAATGGTGCTGGGACAATTAGATATACACATGCAGAAGAATGAAGTTGGACCCCTATTCACCCTATACCCCAAAATTAACTCAAAATGGATCACAGATCTAAATGTAAAAGCTAAAACTATTTGCATATCATATATCTGATAAGAACATTTATCCAGAATACACACACAAAAAAACCTCTTAAAACTTAACAACAAAAAAACAACCAATTTCAAAATAGGCAAAGGATCTGAACAGACATTTCTCCAAAGATGATAAACAAATGGCCGATAAGCATATGAAAAGGTGATTGTTCCACAACATTCATCATTAGGGAAATTAAAGTCAAACTTGCAATGAGGTACCACTTCACACCCACTAGAATGGCTACAATCAAACAGACAACAAGAAGAGCTGGTGAAGATATAGAGAAATTGGAACCCTCATACATGGTTGGTGAGGATGTAAAATGGGGCAGCATCTTCCGAAAAATGTGAAAGTCCCTCAAAGTTAAACAGAGAGTTATCATATAGCCAGTCAAATCCGCTCCAAGCCTATATAAGTATATTGAAAACATAAGTTCACCCAAAAAATGTATATGAATATTAATAGAAGTATGGTTCATAACAGCTAAAAAGTGAAACAACTGAAATGTCCACTAATGGATGAATGGATAAACAAAATGTGGTATACCAATACAATGGAATACTATTTGATCATAAAAAGGAATGAAGTTCTGATACACGATACAACATTATGCAGAAAACATTACACTAAGTAAAAGAAGCCAGACGCAAAAGGCCACATATTGTATGATTCCATTTACATGATAAATCCAAACGAGCAAATCCAGAGAGTAGATTAGTGGCTGGGGGAGGGAAAATGGAAAAATGCTAAAGGATATGAGGTTTCTTTTGGGGTGATGAAATGTTCTAAAATTTGGTAGTGGTGACAGTTGCACAACTGTGAATATACTAAAATACCACTGAATTGTACATGTTAAATGGGTGAATTTTATATAAATTATATCTCAATAAAGTTATTTTTTAAAAACAAAGTTATAAAATGGGGATTAGTTAATAAATATAATCACAAGCATATAGGGGAGGGGCAAGATGGGGTAGGGAATTGAGAGGTACAAACTACTATATATAAAATAAATAAGGTATAAGGATATATTGTACAACACAGGGAATATAGCCAATATTTTATAATAACTATAAATGGAATATAACCTTTAAAAATTGTGAATCACTATATTGTATACCTGAAACTTATACAATATTGTACAGCAACTATACCTCAATTTGAAAATAATTTAAAAAAAAAAGAAAGAAAAAGAAACAGACTCTCTGGTAGTGGAAGGCTTAGGGTGGATCAGAGGGAATGAATATTTCTGTCCTAGAAGCCAGAGACCATTCATTTTTCCCAGGTAGGATACTCTCCACTGCAGGGTTTTTGTCATTAATCTCCTGACTACTTGTTGACCTGCTTCATGGGAACAGCTGCTTTTTCAGTAAGAAATGTAGTTCCTGGACATACTAACCTCCTGCCTTCCTCCCTACCCCACAATAACTTGTCTTGCTGTCCTCTGAAATATAAATTAAATAAAAATATTTTAAAATATCCACTTCCCTTATTCTGCAGAACCTTGCTGTTCCCTTGGTTACCTCCCAGATTCATATGCCCTACCGCCATTCCCATCCCTACTCCAACCTCACACTCCTGGTGGGATCAATGAGTTCTGCCACTTAGTGTTCCACATGGGATAGCTGAGGCCTTAATTAAGAGAAAATCCATTTAAAATGATATCAAAAATGGAAGAAATAGCCCACAAAACAGGGGTATGAGGAGCAGGGAAGATTGCAAGCTTCATAACAAAGGTACGAAGCAAATTCCACAAATAACTTTGTGGAAATCAGAAGGAACATACCATCCAAAAGAGTATCAAGGAAATTTTTTTAAATCTTCACTTTTATTTTATCTGCTTGGTTTTATATGAAGTGTCCTCAGTTACAGCCTTTAATCACATTGCCCAGACTGAACATAATACACTCTCATAGGTACCCTTTAATTTTAGATTCCAACCTTTGTCCTCCTAATTCCTACAAAGTAAACAAAACAGACAGGCAAATGTTGACTCAGATTATGTTTTTATATAGAAGGATACAGAACTTACCACTCTCTTTTCCCTGAAATCAATGCCGACTGTCGTGATAAATTTGGAGTTAAATTTACCATCTGTGTACTGGTAAAGTACACTGGTCTTCCCTACTCCAGAGTCTCCCAGAGCTAAAAACTTGATGAGGTAATCATAGTCTCCATCAGACATAATGAAGAACTCAGTGGTTCACCTGAAAAATACAAACAAATGTATATTTACCAAAAACCGATTAGAAAATATTAGAATCTTCCATGAATTAAATGACTTCCTTTAATATCCAGTTCATCAAGTACTTTTAAGTAACACCTATGTGCCTAAGGGTTCTGTGAAGAGAGGATTAGACATGATTCACTATCCCAAGGACTTAATCATTTGCTAGATGAGCTGCTACTGAATTTGTAAATAACTAACAGTTTAGGTTAAATTTATCGTGCATATTATAGTACTGTTAAGACAAAAATTCCAAGTAAGAATGAAAATCAAGAAGATAATGGTCACTAAGGCTTATATGCAGACCGTGTAGAACAAGAGTTGACACAACAAAGAAAGAAAGGAGGAAGGAGAATATTACAAGAATAACAAAAATTCTTAGAGTGCAAGTGGTTCCAACTGCCCCTCCTTTTTCAAAGTCTCCTAGTGCTGCATCCTTGGCTTTTCTTTTTTTACTTGGACATTGAGGCAATTTCATTTATCCTATTCATTTTCACATGTGATTATCATTCCTTCAAAGATAATGTTAAGTTCACAAGTAAAACTTGGTTTGCAGCTTCCTTACAAATTATTGTTACTACATATTAAATCAGATCTTTCTAGAATATCACTGCTCACTTGAGAACTGAGTTCCACCATGAAGGGCTCATTTATCTACATTTGCCTTGGTATTCTACAGGAAATGCTTCCAATTCAGCTCTTCAATATTGGCCAGAAGTCTACCTTTGAGAAGAAATATTCTTGGTTTTACAGCAAGATCTAACCATGGTTACTTTCTATCCTTTGCAATCAGCACTTTTCAAGATTGTTTTTATCCTCTAAATAGATTCAAACTATTCAAAATATCAGTCTGACTAGAAATATAGTCTGTCTCCAGGGAAGGCTTACTTCTTTTTATCCTCCCATTTCTAATACCGATAAACCCTCCTGAAAATCAGAAAAACAATCAGCTATTCCGTTACCACTGACAACTCTACCTGCCCATTCAACATACATATTCACCCATCCACATACACATCATATGCCCTACATTAGATGCTGCTGATTTTCCTCTCATTGTCCCCTTTTCACCCAGCCATCTCCTGCCCAGAAACTTTACCACAATTCTCAACGCTTCCTATAGGATTATTTCTATAGATCCATAAGATTCATAAAAGCTCAGGCAAGGACATTTATTGATTTTCAAGGTTGCCTCCCCCACCCTATCCTCAATTTGGTGACCCACCTTATGCTCAAAAATCCTGAATTCTGATCCCCAAGAGCTGCTTCAGTGACTTCCACAGAGTCCCTTAGTGCAGAGCTGTGGCCTCACATTCAGATATGGCTGGTCAGTCGACAAGGGCAAAGCCTCTACAAACATTTGGCATTCTATTTGCACACTATAAGGTGTGACACTGTACAGATGATGGTTTTCCTATGTTATAGCTTCTGTACGCACAGGTACAGGTTGCCAGCATTAATGGTGTGTAACAGAATGCCTCTCCAGAAGATGACCACTTGGATACAAATAAAGATTCTAGTACGTTTTATCACAGCATCTCACTCAGCTCCAAGTTATTCATAAATAAGAGCTAAGAATTGAAAAGTAGGTCCAGATAACATTGAATCATTTGGGGGGGGGGGCTCCCGTCCAAATAAATGAGGAAGCAGAAAGCAACTCCAAATTCTGCAAGGAGAATGATGCAAGAAGTCGCTGTGGCTACCTTATTTCCTCTTTACTTTTTTTTTTTTTTTTTGTGGTACGCGGACCTCTCACTGTTGTGGCCTCTCCTGTTGTGGAGCACAGGCTCCAGACACGCAGGCTCAGCGGCCATGGCTCACGGGCCCAGCCGCTCCGCGGCATGTGGGATCTTCCCAGACCGGGGCACGAACTCGTGTCCCCTGAATCGGCAGGCGGACTCTCAACCACTGCGCCACCAGGGAAGCCCTCCTCTTTACTTTTATTTTGAAAAAAGTTGGTCATTTTTATAACGAGTTTCTGTATCATTTCAGGTACAGGAGAAAATGTTGTCACCAATGGCATACTCTTCTAGAATTCTCTAAACCTACTTCAATGGAATTCAAAGACTGATGAACCTATCTCTGCTGCACCAAAATTTAATATGTTTAGTTATCATGGGAGAAGAATTACACAGGTAAGTCTACAAATGATCTTCATGGGTTTTGTCTTCTATTTGTGATGACAGCAATATATAACAGTTTGTTCCCAAACCAAACCATCATAAAGGAAGTGTTAACAACATACCACAACTGAAGGTATAGACACCACCATTGAAATTAATCATATTTTATACTCTTCAGACTGCACCTTTAGACAATTATCTGCCTTGCTGATCTGAAAATAAATGCTCAGACCTTCCATTTTCTGGGTTCAGTTTGCTAAAGAATGAAACAGAACCCAGAGAGTTTAACTCATTTGCACAGTCTAGAACATGTGTCTCCTAACTTCAAGTCTAATGTCCATTCTACCTCAAGCTTTGTGGCCATTACTCAAGTTTTTACAAATGGATGTTGGATTTAAAAGTGACCAGGTGGGATATCATACAAGGTAGCCTAACAGGAAACATGTGACTTCTGAAGTCAAGCAGAGCTGGATTGGATTCCATATCTCCCACATACTGGCTACTCAGATGTTTTTCAGTCTTGGATTTTCAGGTTTCCATTCCATGAAAAAGAAAATGTACACTACTTCCCACCATTGTTCTAAGGATTGAATGAGATACTCTTTGTGGAGTGCCCAGCACAATGCTTGGCATAAGCTGGGTACTCAGTAAATGTTGGCTCACTCTCTTCTCCCCATTCTGGACACATCAGACAGGCTCTGAAGACCTAGAACAATTTCTGAAATTGCCTCTGGGCAGCTCAAAACATGTATTTCTGGCACGAAAGATTGCTGACTGGCTCAGAATAGTTTACGGAGTCAGCAAACGTCACCTTCTTTTTTGGCTGGTTCAAACCATTTTCAATTAATTTTAAGTAGATATGTCAATTTCAAAAGAGTTATGACCAGCTTAAGAACGGGTTTAAATTGTATAAAACACTCTGGTCCATACTAAAAAATTCATACTTGTTTAAAAGGATCTCAAAGGTTCATTCTGGTTCAGACTGAAAGAGTTAAGTTCAGAGACATTCTACCTACAAAACCATTTCTGATTGATCTAAAGCCACTTAGTTAAAACCACATGTATTACTCAGCCATAAAAAGAAACGAAATTGAGCTATGTGTAATGAGGTGGATAGACCTAGAGTCTGTCATACAGAGTGAAGTAAGTCAGAAAGAGAAAGACAAATACCTATGCTAACACATATATATGGAATTTAAGAAAAAAAAATGTCATGAAGAACCTAGGGGTAAGACAGGAATAAAGACACAGACCTACTGGAGAACGGACTTGAGGATATGGGGAGGGGGAAGGGTGAGCTGTGACAAAGCGAGAGAGAGGCATGGACATATATACACTACCAAACATAAGGTAGATAGCTAGTAGGAAGCAGCCGCATAGCACAGGATATCAGCTCGGTGCTTTGTGACCGCCTGAAGGGGTGGGATAGGGAGGGTGGGAGGGAGGGAGACGCAAGAGGGAAGAGATATGGGAACATATGTATATGTATAACTGATTCACTTTGTTATAAAGCAGAAACTAACACACCATTGTAAAGCAATTATACCCCAATAAAGATGTTAAAAAAAACAACAACACATGTATCTAACCAAAATCATTTAGGTCTGGTTTTAAGGGCTCAAACTGCTTCACACTGGTTTTAGCTAGCTCAAATAAGCTCTGACCTGGACAAGTAGGTTCTGACCGGCTCACCTAAGGTTTGATTGGTTCAGAGCATATTCTACTGAATCAAGCTAGTGCTGACCAATTAAATCTATCTCCAACTGGGTCACAGTTGCTCTAATTTTACCAAACTGCTTGTAGTTGAAGGTAAAAACTGGCTCAAAACAGTCCAAGTTGACTGATAAGATGTTCAAACAGTTCAAGACTAAAAATGTAAAATGATACTCAGAAGCACCAAAAGCAATGGTTTGGGGCTTTTAAACTTATACCAAATCAACAAACTTAAAATTTTCCTTATAATTACCCCAGCTGTAGACAATCTGTACTCAAATATTTATCTCCATCACAGTACAGTCTCTTTCTACACTTGAACAGTTTGTACGTGTTAGAGTACAGAAAACAGGTTGGGAGAAGGGATACTGGCAGAGGAGAATACGATAAACAACAGGGAAAGGTATGATGAGTGACACAGGCTTCCTTGGTTGGGAACTCACCTCCTGCCTTATCTCAAGGACCTGGCAGCAAAACACTGATCTGTAATCCAACAATAAAACAGAGATTTCAGCTGGGGGGAACCTTTAGCAAATTGGGATGCTATTTAGAGTTTGCCCTAAGTTGGTCACAATGACCAGGCTGTTCTGGGTTAACAGAGACCAGAATTCTAAAGAGTAAGGAAGCTGCTAGGAAATAAAAGTATTCAGGGAACAGGCAGGTCTTCAAATTGTTGACAGAGATTTTTCAGGGTATTGGTGGTGACAGGTTCCTTATCTGAGCTTACAGTCAGTTAGTCAAAGCCTAGAGTTAACGGAATCATTCCATCTTTCAGGAGAAAATAATTCTAGTCCATAGCAGACTACAATCCCAAACCCATGCTGCAGTCCTATATGTGGTTGTCTCGCCACCGCTTACCACCACGAGGTAAAGACAACTAAATGTTAAGTTTCAGCTTCTGGTAGGTCTTCACGTAGAACCATCTTCATATTATTAAAAATTATTTTTGGGACTTCCCTGGCAGTCCAGTGGTTGAGACTTCGTCTTCCAATGCAGGGCGTGAGGGTTTGATCCCTGGTCAGGGAACTTAGATCCCACATGCCTCCGGGCCAAAAAACCAAAACATAAAACAGAAGCAATATTGTAAAAAATTCAATAAAGACTTTTAAAATGATCCACATTAAAAAAAAGAAAATCAGGGCTTCCCTGGTGGCACAGTGGTTAAGAATCACCTGCCAATGCAGGGGACACGTGTTCGAGCCCTGGTCCTGGAAGATCCCACATGCTGCGGAGCAACTAAGCCTGTGTGCCACAACTACTGAGCCTGCATTCTAGAGCTCACGTGCCACAACTATTGAAGCCCAGGTGCCTAGAGCCCATGCTCCACAACCAGAGAAGCCACTGCAGTAAGAAGCTCACGCACCACAACAAAGAGTAGCCCCCACTTGCCACAACCAGAGAAAGCCCACGCACAGCAATGAAGACCCAACGCAGCCAAAAATAAAAATAAATTTATTTTTAAAAAAAGAAAAAAAAATTTTTTTTAAAGAGTATAAACATTTAAAAAAAATTTTAATTAAAAAAAATTAAAATTATTTTTGCTTTTTATTTTTGTTACTCAAGTCCTGAGTGGTGTTTCTGGAACCTGTTCTTCAGAAAAAAAAAATACTCCACTCCCCAATTATGGAAATAACAAATTATTTTTATGTTGGCATTTTAGAGCAGACAGGGAAACAGTAAAAATACACAGTGCAGAATTCGGGGCACCCAAACAACATTTTGTGCACACAATTTCCAGCAAGCACTCCAGCCTATTGATGCTTGGGAAGCTAGTTCATCAAGGCCTCCCAATTGCACTGCTCTTGCTAAAAATAAGTAAGATGCCCACATGTCAGGCACTTTACCTGCATTAGTGTAACAGCCCTCATCACAGCCCTAAAGGCAGGTGATACATACATCACACACACTTCCTCCCTCCGAGGAATCTCGGTGCCAGTCTATCATGAATGCCACAATGAAAGGATGAGGAAGTGGGTCTTGGGCAGTCTCTCCACATATTAACATGCGCTCAATTCCAATGAATTGTTGAGAGGCATAAAAAAAGTGGAAGTTAAGAGCAAGGACTCTAGAGTTGAATCACCTGGATATGAATCCAGTCATGTCACTTTAGAAAATTTAATGTCTTTTGCCTCGGGATCCCCATCTTAACAATGGGAATGATAACCTATTTTATTAATACTATCAAGTATCTGCTTTCTTAACTTCTTTAAAAGTGGGGTGCATCTTATATTTCACAGTCTTACCACCCATGACATCTTACAATTGTTATTAAATAAGGTGGTACTGGAAATACAGTTGTGTGAAACCTTTCATTAGCAACTTCTAAGCAAAATCAAGAATGCAGCATCAACACATTTTAGATTCGATGGAGCACAACAGTAAACCTATCTCAGAGGGCTGTTGTGAGGATTGAGTATACATATAAAGTTTAGTTTAGAACAGTGCCTGGCACACAGTAAGTCCTGTATAAGTATTAACTGCTATTAGCATCATCAAGCAGTCTAGCTCTGAAGGGTCAATACGAAGGCAATATTCTTTCTTAGAAATGAAGAAAGAACTGAATCCCTAATCGAAAAATAAGATTTAAAAAAAAAAAAGACTCTATGGAGATGTAATGGCCTATATGGGAAAAGAATCTTAAAAAAAAAAAAGAGTGGATATATGTATGTATACAACTGATTCACTTTGCTATACACCTGAAACTAATACAACATTGTAAATCAACTATACTCCAAAAAAATGTAAAAAATAAAATAAAATAAATTTTATCAAAAAAAGGAAAAAAAAGAATCTATGGAGAGCACTTGAACCTAAGGTCACTTCTTTAAACACTGTACCTCCTGGAGGAAGGAGCAACTAAATACCTCAAGGAAATGTCTTCTAAAGTCAAGAATGCCCTCAATTTGAGACAGGCAAACGATTTTCTTATTCATCTCATATCTATCTCTCCTCCTTACACAAATATTTTTTCAAAGTGATCTACACCCTCACTCTCATCAGATTAACAATAGAAAGCAAGGAACACCTACTTCCTCAACATGTACCATGTGGTGATAATTGCCTGGTGAGAGAAAGTCAATGATCTTCTTCCTTATTTTTAATTGCTTTTCAGGAAATAAGGTAGAAGAAATTGATTTTAGTTAAGTGCAAAGGGGAAAGCTCTCACTCTCTCTCTCTCTCTCTCTCTCTCTCTCTCTCACACACACACACACACACACACACACACACACACTATAGCCCAAATTCTCCACGAAACTTCCTATTAAATTCAGTCAAAGATTCCAACCTTACGATCCCCAATCACTAGGCAGAATCATTCAAAATCTACTCCAGATAAGCCAGTTTTTAAAAGCCCAATTTTCCCTCTATCAACCACATTTAATACAGAGAGTAAAAAAGCAGGGAGGGATAATATTACCTGAACAACTACTATGTGTCATGAATGGTAGTAGACATGGTTCTATTTTATCATCCTTAAGTGCAACTTAATGTCTAGGTAAGACATAAAGAGAACGTTGTTTTCTTAATGTGGTGGCACGTAGGCTTGGGTTCAAATTCTGGACTCTTCTTGGTGTGACTTGGTCCAAGTTCTTCAAACTAAGTCTCCTCTCTTTCAACTACAAAGTGGAGATAACATTACTAACCTCACTGGGTTACTTTAAGGATGAAGTGACATAATCCACAGAAAGTTTTAGCACATTGCTTGGTTTGTGTTAAGTGTTCAACAACAGAAACTTCTTTTTAGCAATACTATTACTAACATATAGCCTCATCAAGTTCTTATTAGGCAAGGCATGTAATTTTATAACCTATTCTTAATGTAACCAGTACCTGAACCTTTAGAAAAAATAGAGAAAGAAAGTCAATTTAGGTGCAATCATTTAAGAGGTCTCTATCACAAAAGCTATCTTGGCATTCCAATCTAACAATGAGTTGGGTTTTTTTTTTTTGCGCTACGCAGGCCTCTCACTGTTGCCTCTCCCGTCGCGGAGCACAGGCTCCGGACGTGCAGGCTCAGCGGCCATCTATCACAGGCCCAGCCGCTCCGCGGCATGTGGGATCTTCCCAGAGCGGGGCACAAACCCGCATCCCCTGCATTGGCAGGTGGACTCTCAACCACTGTGCCACAGGGAAGCCCAACAGTGAGTTTTAACTGGGTGATTTTTGGCGATTTCAGAGCTAGAGTGTTCATTATAAAAGCATTTTATAATGGGGAATTCCCTGGTGGTCCAGTGATTAAGTCTCCTCATGCTTCCATTGCAGGGGGCCTGGGTTCGATCCCTGGTCGGGGAACTAAGATCTCACAAGCCATGAGGAAAAACAAAACAAAAAAAAAGCAGCATTTTATAATGTACCAAGATATGAGTAGGGGCAACTTGTGTTTACCAGATGAGCTCTGGCTCCAACTATTTTAGATCACTGTAATTGCTATACCCTGAAGTGACATACATTTACTTTCACTGCAAAAGCAAGATGTGTACTGCCCAAGAGTGGGGCTCCCCATTTCCACAAGAGGAGATAGCCTCTGCCCTCTGTGCACGTGACCTTCCTCTTCTCAATTTCTGATCTAGTGTGAGTAGATAGGTTTCTGCCCTCCTAAATAGGTTGACAGTAGAACAGATGAAATTATAAACAAAGAGCTTATCTTGTTTGTGCAAAGATCTTAGGTAGAGAGAAGTAAGTAGAAATGTAATGGCATTGAAGAATAGACAGAAATTGGAATCTGTTTCATAGTAATATAATAGATCCACCCTTAACACTGAGAAGAGAGGTACATAGCTAAAAACTGACAATCTAAATTTACATACAATTTGGCTTAATATTTATAAATGTGCCTCTTACACAGGAATATTCCATTTTCCCCAATTACACAAAGTGAAAAGACTAAATTATAGCATTCGATGATATTCCAACATAGTAAGTTATTCAGAGAAAAAATAAAATCATCTACAAACACTACTGAATTAAATATACATTCCCAAATACTACCAGGACATCCAAATATATCATTTGTAAAAGCATCCTTCAGCCATTTGCAATTCCTTATGAGTATTAAAAAAGAAAAAATAAGCAGTCTCAATCCAGGAGTTGACCTACTATTTCTGAAATGTTACCATCACCTCAGTAGGTGACTAACATAAGCCAGTAGTCAAATAATACAAGCAACTACACATTAAGAAAGAAGTGGGCACTGGAATGATTCTTGAAAGTAGAAAATGTTCTTCTGGAAGACCACTGTCAGCGACTCAAATGAGATACTGGCTTCTTTGTTTTTGTAAGATGTGGAGATCATCGATTCATTTACTCAAAAGGCATTATTTGCTGCCCACGCCTCTTTTACGATCAGAATATAACTGTTTACAGAAATTTATGGAAAGTAAATACTGGGTGTTATTTACTTACAGTTTGTGACAAGTACATCTTATTTTATAGACACAGGGTAATAGGAATAAAGGCGTACTACAGAAACTGTCCTTTGTAAAATATAGACAATACAGTGGCAATAGGAGTGGCTGTTTGGTTTGCCGAGCAATATCTCAAATAAGGTGAAAGTAGCCCCATAATGGCCCCAACCACATGTCCCTGCAATGGAATGTCCCACCCATGGCTAAACGTGCTTCCTAATGACACCGTAAAGCAGGAAATTCTTGGAGAATTCTTGGAATTCTCCAAGAAGTCCACAGAAGTGCAAAACGTGTAAAGTCTACTCCCACTCAGTGGTTGCTTTCTGCGAGCACATAGAAAACAGTAAGACATAGGTGTTGGAGTCAGGGTCTCCTCAATTCAAACAGGGGACCACCACCTACTGGTGTAAAGTGAGTAGCAAAATGCATGATGGAGATCAATATATCGTAGCTGTTCTTATGACTACGAGAGATTAAGGTTTGAACACTGACCTTATGGCATTAAGACTGGTGCTTTTTCCACTATTCCTTGAGAGGGACACTGAACCTAATAAATCTCCTAAAGAATGGAGTAAAAATATTTTCCGAAAATGGAACAGGAGGAGTGACCTAAGCTACCTGGAAGGTAGCTGCAAGACCAACTGATTCATAGAGGGAATTCTGCTATTAAGTTCTGAAGAGGTAGAAGTGAAGAGCCTTTGGTTATGTCAGAGTGATGCCAAACTCCTGGGCCCAAGACTCAAAGGTGGAAATATTGGGAGTGACTGTGCTGCTACCGCAGCCAGGACTGGAAGGATTACAAACCAAGTAGCACTCAAAGGACTTGAAATTGAAAAGTGCATTTCCATGAATTGGGAGATTGGGATTGACATGTATACACTGATGTGTATAAAATGGATGACTAATAAGAGCCTGCTGTGTAAAAAAATAAAGTAAAATTCAAAAAGAAAAAAAAAAGTACATTTCCAAGGTTGCAAAACACAGAACACCTTTCCATTTATGACCTAGAAATGGAGTCAGGGATTCTGGCCAAGCCTGGTCCTCCCGGAATATGCGAGGGTTGTAAAGGCCTCTGACCAACACAACCTAGCTGCCCTCTTGCATCTCACCTGCCTCAAAGTTTTTCATGTGCTGAAACACAGGAAAGATGTTGATTTGTCAGAGGAAATGCACCAAATCAAGAAAAGAATCACTTCACTTTGTGATGGAGCAATGATGCTTCTTTCATTCCAAGAAAAATTTTAGGATGGAAAAACAATTGTGAATTAGAAGAATCAAGACCTGTTGAGGATGACTGTCCAAATAATAAAAACAATTAGATTAATGTCCCTGAGTTGGCAGTAGCTGGGGAGGAGAGGGATTCCTTTACCATTGCCTTTTTTAAAAACTAAAATGAGTGCTCTATATTTATTCACCCCATAGAGACAGTGTGTCCAGAATATACCACCACCCTGCCTTTCCAGACCCAATCATTTGCACACCAGGATATTATTTTCACTGTTGTTTTTTTAGGGTGACTTCTACAGTGTACTGTAACCATTTCCCTGACTTCTTAAACAAAGGGCATAGACCATACCTCACCTTTTCTGTGATGAGATACCGTAACTGTATACTTACAGAAACTGTGAATGGTGAGGGCTCCTATCCCACACACCCTACTCTGAAGGCTAAGATGAAGCATCAGTTTGGCACACAGATACTTACAAAGGCCACTAAGATGCACCAGACAGGGCTTCACCTCTCCCTTGTCCTGTCTACACCACAGCCTCACCCATGCTGACCACACCAGGGCACAGCCGTTCTCCACCCCCAGGGATATGCTTCTCAGGTGCAGTCTGGCTTACAAAAGCACACAGGAGTCCATCTCTTCACAGCTGGCTTTCTTTCTTTTTTTTAATATAAATTTATTTATTTGTTTGTTTTTATTTTTGGCTGTGTTGGGTCTTTGTTGCTGCACACGGGCTTTCTCTAGTTGCGGCGGGCGGGGGGGCTACTCTTCGTTGCAGTGCGCGGGCTTCTCATTGTGGTGGCTTCTCTTGCTGCAAAGCACGGGCTCTAGGCACGCGGGCTTCAGTAGTTGTGGCTCGCGGGCTTCAGTAGCTGTGGCACGAAGGCTCTAGAGCGCAGGCTCAGTAGTTGTGGCGCGTGGGCTTAGCTGCTCCGCGGCACGTGGGATCTTCCCGGACCAGGGCTCGAACCCTTGTCCCTTGCATTGGTAGGCAGATTCTTAACCACTGCACCACCAGGGAAGTCCCATGCACAGCTGCTTTTCTTTTCCACAGTCTCCTATCCACCCTACAACGCCCCCATGTTGGGTTCTAACAGTCCCACTTCTATCCATTACCCTGAGCCTCTCTACTCTTTCTTGTCCCTCATCTCCACGTACTCTTCCCAAACTCCAGTTTGTGTGTGCAAAAACTGACCTCACACCAACAACACCAGTCCATGAATACTGGTGCTTTCCTTGTAACAGTGAGCTGCTATATCAATTTCAAGGTACTGGATTCTCCTCCATAAGCTCATTTGCTACTCTGTCTTCAGGGACTTCTGCTTTTCCAATAAGGAAAGTCTTCCCCCAGCTAAGTCTGGGAACAGAGCCGTTTCAGAAACCCAAGTGCTTCTCCACTGTGCCAGTTTGGGGTTTACCATATACTGATGAAAAGGCAGCATACTGACACAAGTTAATCATGAGTTTAAAAAACTAGTGTCTGAGGACTTCCCTGGTGGTGTAGTGGTTAGGAATCCACCTGCCAATGCAGGGGACACGGGTTCGAGCCCTGGTCTGTGAAGATCCCACATGCTGCGAAGCAACTAAGCCCGTGCACCACAACTACTGAGCCTGTGCTCTAGAGCCCGCAAGCCACAACTACTGAGCCTGCACGCCACAACTACTGAAGCCCGCGTGCCTAGAGCCTGTGCTCTTCAACAAGAGAAGCCACCGCAATGAGAAGCACGCGCACCGCAATGAAGAGTAGCCCCCGCTCGCTGCAACTAGAGAAAACCCGCACATAGCAACGAAGACCCAACACAGACAAAAATAGATAAAAAAGAAATAAATTTATTTTAAAAAAACTAGTGTCTGTAAATATTCCACCATGTGTTAACTTAGTTCTTTTAAAAACAGTAAAATAGGCTCAGAAATATCAAACTATTTCCTGATGTTTTAGCACCACAAAACAACAGTACTAGGATTCTTAGCCTCTCTCGTTTGGTGTCAATAAGCTCTAAACAGCCAGCTATAGGTCTTCCTGGTCCTCGATCAGGTCCACTCTCTCCATTTAATATACTTACAATACATGTTTAACTGCTCCCTAAATATCATATTCTTTAATAGCTGAATCAAAAGGAAAGAAGAGAAACTCACCTGTGGTGCAGGTCCAATCTGATATACTTCTTATTGATTCTTGCCCCGTTCCACCTATGCAGTAGGCAGTCTTAGCAGGGACTGTTTGCATTTCTATCAACAGCTTTTTATAGACTAGGGCATGCCTTGGGTTTACTTATGCAAAAGAGGACTGAGGTACTTGCAGGCATCCAGCCTATTTCTAAATCAGCCTGTCAGATCACAGTTGGCTTTTTTGCGATTGTTGTTGTTTTTTCTAATTTTCTTACCTTTGAATCAGTAAATGCTGCCTAATATCACATTTGGGGGGATTTGTTAAGTTTTACGAATGTCCCCTGGTTGCGTAAAAAGGATCTGTATTCCCTGTTTGTTGTATGCAGAATTACGTATGTACTAGTTCAAGCTAGTTAGTTGTATTTTTCAATCTGATATATCCTTGTTTATGTTTTCCTACTTCACCTGTTAGGTTCCGAGAAAAAACTGGATCGTATTTATTTTTAGAAAATAAGCACAAGACAATGTCTTAAACGAGATGAATATAGCAAATCATAAAAGAATAAGGCACTGCAGTTCTTATTAGAGAGGCCTCAAGTCTGTGGAGCTCTGGGACCCATTGAGGTTCTTTAGGAGTCTATAAACTTTTATTCAAATGTCCTTTTTCTCTTTATTGTTATTTTTTTTAACTGGAATAAAAAGTTACAGCCAAACGAGTTATATACCACATTTAGAGACCTCCAAATTGTTCACTTACTGCCTGGCTAAGTTATTTGCTTCTGCCTTTAGTGCATACATATTATTTGGAATTCTTATAAATCTGACATTAATTGAGAAGGCTATAATTTGCACTAGGCTTTTGTCATTCTCTTTCCTTTTTAAAAAAAGTTTGGAGTGGATTCACATGTCCACTCTTATGAGAATATTTAAGGAAGCATATGTGAGGCCCACTCAGTAAATGACAGAAAGGCTCAGGCACATCTGTTCAGCACATGCTGGCTTTTACTCAGTTAGGACAATTGAGCAATAAGGAATGAACACAGTATGCTGCATCCTAACATTCTATTATAGAGCACTGCAGACATGATTTTATGTTTGGGGAGCTTCTTCTCTGACTTAGAGCTACGCTAAGCTTGGGTTACTTCTTGTTCATAGCAGATCAGTGTTTTCACAGCCAGCTGAATACTCTTGCATAGCGTCTCAGAAAAGCTACATAGTATCACTGCAGCAAATCTTTCGCTCCCTCAGAAAACTGCTCTGGTCCAGCTGGTTGCAAACTTTCTTTAGCAAGGTTCTTCAAATGAAATCTTACCTGGCACTTTAACATATAAAACAGGTGAAAGTAGAACCACTCTGGTAAAAGAAGTGAAGGTAAGACCCCACCTCCAAGGCCTGTGGACCCAACAAAGTCCTAACAAGTGCTCCATTGTACACATGTGGAAAATCAACGTGGAAAGCTCGACCTCAATGGCTCTGAATCATCTTGTTTACCTTCAACTTTGTACCCAACACTTCCTGCCTGCCTAAACACCTCAAACTGACACCTCATTACAAGGTATGCTACACTTTTTTATTCAGCATCTCCTAAAAATGCCATGTCTCAAATCTCATCCCCTTACCACAACCTTAGGACTCTTCTTATCTGGGATTGAAAATCTGGAATGTATTGGGTGACCCTGGTAAGAATTCCAAGAAGGGCTACCTGGAGCTTCACAGAATAAGTCTGTAGGAAAGGACAATGATCACTGGGTCAACCAAAGGGAAAGAAGAGCTGTGGATCTAAGGCTGAATAGTCCAGGGAAAATCTAGATCAAACTGGCTAGAAGTGAAGCAAGGGGCAGCATCCCCCTTGGGACAGAAAACCAGTGTTCTTGGAAAAGGGAACTATTGGGAGGATGTTTATAACCAGCTACACTGGTGATCTTTTCCCAAAGGGCATTATAAAGCATAGCCATGTCAGTCTCAATGGACTCGACAACCTATGCTTGGGTGGAACCCTCAAAAGTCAAGATATGCTTTGAAGACCACAATGAAATGTTGATATAGCAAACTTAAAATAACTGAGAATATATTATTTTGTGCTACGTCAGAAGCCACTTTGTACTAAAGTACAGCACAGGAGAACACAAAGCAGCATAAATTTTTAAAAATACTGATGGGAGAAAAACTTAAAATTTTCTCCACTAACTTGACTTTTTTCTATAAATTCAAAAGAAATTGCTAGTATTGTATTTTCTCCATAGAACCCCTTGTTCCAGCTAATGGCTATGTCATGAGGAATGTTTCATATGAAAGGACTGCTACTGGGACTTCCCTGGTGGCGCAGTGGTTAAGAATCCACCTGCCAATGCAAGTCCTGGTCCAGGAAGGTCCCACATGCCGCGGAGCAACTAAGCCCTTGCGCCACAACCACTAAGCCTGTGCTCTAGAGCCCGCAACCCACAACTCCTGAGCCTGCGTGCTGCAACTACTAAAGCCTGTGTGCCTAGAGCCCGTGCTCCACGACAGTAGAAGCCACCGCAATGAGAAACCCGCGCACCACAACAAAGAGTAGCCCCCGCTCACCGCAACTAGAGAAAGCCCACACGCAGCAATGAAGACCCAAAGCAGCCAATAAATAAATTAATTAATTTAATTTAAAAAAAAAAAAAGAAAGGACTGCTACTTAGAACCATTAGAAAGTTCCAGGGAAGGAGGAAAGGGCATGGGGAAGATGGGAACAGAGCAATCCCTAGTGTTCCCTACCAGAGCAGGCAGCCTCATATGAAGATGGCATAGAACCAACTTCAGGCCAGAAGGGGGAGATTCAAATGGAGGTCCCAGACAGGTGGACAAAGTCACATCAAAGTCAAACACCAAAAAAGTAAGGAGCAGATCAAAAAGGGGAGAGATGGCTTGTGGATTTGAGGAATTCAGGAGGACAGCTAGCCATGCAGACTGGGAAGACCAGTTGCTCATCAGAGCCAGTAGGAACAACACCTAGAAAAGACCCAGGTAGTTGTTACTTTATCAAAAGCCAGAGAGATTCTTCCTTTCTAAGTCAGGGCAATTTATTCCATCTACTTGCTCTCCCCTGCTTAACCTATCCAATTTCAAAGGCTCCCTAATCAACCTAAACAGGTTCCTTCACTAAGTTTCCTCCAGCTGCCCTGGGCAAATGGAAAAGTCAAGCATCCAGGTTAGAACTTGGTTCCCAAAGCCATACCTGTCTTTGTCATCAGCCAAGCCTGGGATAAGGACACCTATGGGAACCAAGCTCCTATTTCCTTTTTTTTGGGGGGGGGATGGGTAAGAAGTGGATTTATATAACACAAAATAAAGATTCTGTGTTAGCAAGGAAACTATGAATCAGCAAGAGAACAAGCTTCTATTAGGAAACTGGACATTTACCACATACATTCTAGTGCAAGAGGTTTTACATTTTGTTAAGATGCAAAATGTTTATTTACTCAGGAGATGCAGTGTGATTTTCCAAACCAAAATCTGGGGCATGAGGTCTGTCAGTGGATTTTCATGACCATTTTGGGAAAAAGGCAGAATCGGGAATATAGTTTAGTTACCAAAGTACTGGAATTTCTAAAGCACCTCACTAATTTATAGGGCAAATACACAGAGAAGAAAGTGAAATGAAGCAGTATCGGAAAAGCCATGGAGTTGGCCATCACAACACACCTCTGTGCACAGAGGCCACGTGCAATCATTTGAGTTCCCTTCACTTCTGACCATCAGGTCTCAGGACTGAGACCCTACTGATCGCCGTAGTAGAGAAAGGGGAAGGGAAGTTGTTTCAATGGCAACATCCTCACCTACTTATGTTCCTCTTCTCACAGTCTCAGTAATTAACAGTATGATCACGAACTAAGCCAAAAGTTTCTCTACCCATTCCACTCTCAGCCTGGAAACCAGTCCTCCTAGGCCACATCATGCTCTGGATATTCCTTTAACCAATGTTTCCTCAATATGTATGAGTGCTTTATCTTGGTTAACTTGGACGGGTATTACACTACTTCTGAGTACTCCTCTCCCATTCCTCAGCTCCCCAGTAAACTTGCGTATTGCCGGGACTGTTCTTCTTGTGTGTCGCTTCCCCTCCACACCTCACCGCTGGACTTAAAACAGACCAGCTGTCACTCAATTGCTAATTGTGTCTACCATCTGGCTTTCTCTGACAGCCTTTTCCTTCCTCTGTTTCCCTCTGTTCCCTGCTGATTTCATTCAGGAATGACTCATAAGGTGTCTTGGAGCTCCACTGATAGCGGCTCTTTTTTTTTTTTTTAATAAGTTTATTTATTTATTTATTTATGGCTGTGTTGGGTCTTCGTTGCTGCACGCAGGCTTTCTCTAGTTTTGGCGAGCAGGGGCTACTCTCCATTGCAATGTGTGGGTTCCTCATTGCAGTGTCCTCTCTTTGTTGCGGAGCATGGGCAATAGGCTCACGGGCTTCAGTAGTTGTGGCACGAGGGCTCAGTAGTTGTGGCTTGCGGGCTCCAGAGCGCAGGCTCAGTAGCTGTGGCGCACGGGCTTAGTTGCTCTGCAGCATATGGGATCTTCCCAGACCAGGGTTCGAACCTGTGTCCCCTGCATTGGCAGGCGGATTCTTGACCACTGAGCCACCAGGGAAGTCCCTAGCTGCTCTTTTTTGGTAAATTAAATTATATTTGCATTCAACTCAACAGTATTTGATAAGCAGTTTCTATGTGCCCAGTACTGTGTTGGCAACTACAAATGGCACAAGAGAAATATGAGAACCCTCAAGAACTTGGTAATTGGGATGAGCAAATAAAATGAACTCACTTCCAACAAAGGACAAATAAGACAAGATAATCAGGAAGCAAAATGTCACCCAGCCCAGGATATCAAAAGTGAAATGGGGGGCTTCCCTGGTGGCGCAGTGGTTGAGAGTCCGCCTGCCAATGCAGGGGACACGGTTCGTGCCCCAGTCCGGGAAGATCCCACATGCCGCGGAACAGCTAGGCCAGTGAGCCATGGCCGCTGAGCCTGCGCATCCGGAGCCTGTGCTCCGCAACAGGAGAGGCCATGACAGTGAGAGGCCCGCGTACCACCAAAAAAAAAAAAGAAAAAAAAAAGGTGAAATGGGCTTGATGTCAGAACACCTGGATTCTGCAACGTACTTCCTAGCTGTGTGATCTTGGGCAAGTCACGTAACCTCTCCCAGCCTGTTTCCTCAATATGGGAGTGTTTATCTAGCAAGATCACTGGGAGGATTAAAGACCACAAGAGGTCAGAAACAGGGCACAATCTGACCAAGGCTTCAAGCAGAAACCAGGGCCTTAGCTGAACACCTTCAAAGCCGGAAGGGATTTAGCTCAGTGGTGGTGAGTAGGAAAGATGGAATGTTTGGTGCAAGAACATGTTCTGACTGCAATTTAACAAGTATTGAGAAGCCCTGTTAACTACTTCAAAGGCTACGAATGTAAATACGATATAGTTCTTTCCCTCAAAATTTACAGTCAGAGAAACATAAGACAAATCCACAAATAACTATAAAACTGGCTATAAATTCAAAGGAATGCTTATGAGGCAATGTGGCAAGCTGAAGAAGGCTGGACAACGAACCCGTCGGTGTGCTGGGTACTCGTTTCAGCTCTGCTACCATCTGTGTGTGATCCAGCATGGGTCACCACCCCTTCTCCAGGCCTTGTTTCCTCAAATATGAAATAAGAGGGCTGAACTCAATGGTCTCTTCCCTACACAAACATTCTACATTTGAAGAGTTTAGCCATGAGACGTTTAAATGGGGTCATGGTGGCAGCTGTCCCTCGTGTCACCTCTCACTCCTTAAAGACGAGAGCCCTAGACATGAGCATGAGATGGAAAAGATCCAAGAGACATCTGCATTGATTTTGTGGATTCTTGATGGTAAATAAAATGGTTATAGTATAAAAAAAATAATAATAATAAAATGCAGTGCCTCACTGGGTAGAGGAGGAAGCAACAAAGAGAAAGTACTACCAGGAATGAAACTGGGTGACCAAGACAGCAAAATGGGGCTGCTGACAGAAACAGGATATTTGAAGTTTGGGAAGGGAGAGAGCTGAAGTGGGCAGAAGTTTCTTGTGGGTGGCCACCAGATTTTTGGAGGGAAAAGATGATGAGATTGGATTGGGACAGACTGAGAGTTAGGGGTCAACAAAGCCACATGACAGAGAAGTGCTTGAAAACCATCCCCTTTCACTATGGTCCCACATTTATCTCTGTCCTTGGGACAGAGGCAGAGGGGCCAAGAGTGAAAGGTCCAAAAAGAAGGCCATGACTGTACAAACCACAGAAGAGGGAACACACAAGACCAAGGATCACAGCAGGGTGTTCTCACTCAAACTAAATTACATGGGACATGATGGGAAGTCCCTGCTGTTGTGATGAAACTTCATTTGTAGACATCATGCCTCTAGTATCTGACAGTAAGTAAAAGGGAAATGTCAAGGAGGACAGCTGGATATCTCCTTGCCTCTAGACTGTTCTCTCCTTTGGGGAGCCTTTATTAGGGCACCAATTCAGATTCAAAACATCACCCTATATCCCACCCATCTGACTACATGTTAATAAAAATACATAATGGCCAGGGGTATATCATTTTCCTTCAGCCTCATTCTCTGCCTCTCTCACTCGGCTTGAAATAATTACCACTTTTACTGCTGATATTAAGAAATGACAAGCCCATACTCTTTTCTAATTACTTAATGGCTGTGGGTTTTCAGAAGAGAATTAGCTAACTAGACCATGTCCCCCATGTTTTTGTTCTCATTTAAAATAAAACAACACTTCTATAAATATGCACGTGCACCGTCTCCTGATGCATGCCAGCAAGAGCTTCTCCAGGAAATTGTTTGGCAACCCTTTTCATGCTATTTGTTTGACGAACTGGGTCAAATGCTCATAATCGAAGGCCACAGATCTGGGCATTCCAGCAATGCCAGGCCCTGCCCAACAACCCTGAGAGAAGAAGCGTTTACTGTCTCAACACATCTGAACCAATTCAGAACATACCAGGGGAGAAGGGTAGATACCAAAGAGTGACATTCCTGGGGCATAGGTATGTGCGCGTTCAATAATATTCAGTACAAGACAATGCCAAATTGTTGTCCAGCATAATTGTTGTACTCTCCCAACTTCACATCTTCACCAACATTTTATTGTCAGACTTCTCAAAATGGTAACACACTGTAATCTAAATTAGCATTTCTTTTATTGCTAATGTGGTTGAGCCATTCAATTCCTTTTTTTTTTTTTTTAATTTGTTGGCCATTTGATTTCTTCTTGTGGAAGAGCATAGTCATGTCCTTTCCCTTTTTCTTCTATTGGGTTGTCTTTTTCTTATGGACTTTTTCTTAAAGACATTCTTATGTCTTTTTCTTATGTCTTTTTCTTCTATTGGGTTGTCTTTTTCTTTTCTTCTATTGGGTTGTCTTTTCCTGTCTTATGAAGGAGTTCTTCATATATTCTGGCGACTCGTCCTTTGTCAGTTACAGAGGTTGCAAATATCTTCTTCCTGTTTGTGGTTTGTCTTTTCACTTTTTTTTTCTTAATTGAAGTATAGTTGGATTTGCAATCTTGTGTTAATTTCTGCTGTACAGCAAAGTGACTCAGTTTATGTAGAGAGAGAGAGAGAGAGAGAGAGCACGAAAGAGTCTTTTTTATATTCTTTTCCATTATGGTTTATCTCAGGATATTGAATATAGTTCCCTGTGCTACAGAGTAGGACCTAGCTGTTTGTCTTTTCACTTTTTTAATGGCTCAATCTTCCAGTAGTCATATCTATCAAACTTTTATAGATAGTTCTTTTCATATCATGAAAGAAATCCTTCTTTACCTAAAGTAATAAAGATATTCTTCTACATTATTTTCTAAAAGATTTTGCCTTTCACATTAAGTCTTCAATCCAGTGGGAATTTTTAAGGTGTATGTAGGAATCCAATTTCATTAGTTTCCCCAGAAGGACACCTAATTATCATAGTACCATTTATTGAGAAAAATTATGCTTTCCCTAGTGAGTCACCATATCTGATTAGATCTGTTTCATGGCTCTCTCTTCTGTTCCTTTGGTCATTTTCATTATCCCTGGGCCAATGTCATATGGTCTTAACTACTACTATGGCTTTATAATACAGCCTTATATTTATTGTTTATATCTGGAAGGACCAGGCCCCTCTACCTCACTGTGGACATCCTTGACCTTTCACACTTCCATCTAAGTTCCTCAAAAACCATAAGGAAATTTTGATTTGGAGTACATTAAATCTATAGATCAAATTGAGAAGACTGACATATTCATGATATTGAATCTATCCATGTAATGTATAATCTCTACCTTTATTTATGTCTTCTTTAACGCCTTTAAAAATGTTGTCAAAGTAAATTCTCTTCATAAAGACCTTGTACATTTTTAGATTTACTGGTACTTTATATTTTTGTGACTACTATAAGTGACATCTTTTAAATATATATAATATATATGTAGTATATATATATATACACACACACACATATATACATTCTATATATTTCTTTTCTAATCTTTATATCTTTTATTTATATTCCTTGTCTTACTGTACCAGTTAGGACCTCCAAAAGTACTGAATAAAAATCTTGTCTTGATTCTAACGTTTCACTGTGATGAATAACATTTGCTTTAGGTTTTTGGTACACACTCTTATCAGGTTAAGGAAGTGCACCATCTATTACTAGTTTTCTAAGAATGAGTATTATGAATGCATATCAATTTTATCAAATTACATTCCTAAATCTATTGGGAAAATTATGTGGGTTTTTTTTCTCCTTCCATCTGTTAATTTACAAGCTTTTATAATTATTCTGCCTTTTTTTTTTTACATCTTTATTGGAGTATAATTGCTTTACAATGGTGTGCTAGTTTCTGCTTTATAACAAAAAAATATGGAACACTTCACGAATTTGCGTGTCATCCTTGCACCGGGGCCATGCTAATCTTCTCTGTATCGTTCCAATTTTACTATATGTGCTGCCGAAGCGAGCACTATTCTGCCTTTGATCTTTATTTTTCCTTTCTTCTAGTTTTTTCTCTAACTTTCCTGACTTCTCCTCTTTACCTATACTCTCTACCCAAGACTTCTCTTTCAAAGTCACTGTTTCTTCCATGTCCATCCCTGAGGAGAGGAGGCTATAGTTCTCAGAATCATTAATAAATATTTGAATGAATAAAAAAATGAAATACCTAATAAGTATCACATAATTGAGAGGATTTACTCAAAACCAATCTTCAAATGTAACACATCACGTGTACATAGGTTGCTCTAGCTTGGAGCCAAAAGAAAAACGTTACTCAAGATGCAGTCAGTTAGAGACAGAAGTAATTATCACAGAAAGTTTTCAACTGAAATAGTCTTTTACTCCCTAGAGAAATATCAGAAAATCATTAGTTGTCTTTTGAATTTCTTTTCAGTACTATGTTGGACTTTAAGTACTGGGGTTCAAGCGCTCCCCCCATTATAAAACCTAGCAATGAGGGTGACAGATTTCAAAAATGATAAGCATCTTAAGAGAGATAAAAAGTGACGTTTATACATATTTTGCAATTCAACACTACCAGCCAAAGGGGCCAGCCCATGCCTCAAAACCTTGGTTCCGAACCTAAACCAGACCAGACACAATGATCATCTAATTTGTACAATCTGAGGATAGAGGGGAAAATATAGTTATTTCCTTTTGCTTAAAACAGGATGAACAAATCTGATTTGTGGAATGCTGCCTCAAGGGAGGTTATACCTCTAGAAAAGACTGGACAGGTTCTGTTTTAATGAGGGGTTATTATCTGTTTGTTTTGTTCATTCATTTAATAGCTGAGTGCCCACCACAGGCAAACACTGTGCAAGGTGATAGAAATGCAAATAAGACAGATACAGCACCTGCTCCCCCACCAAATTTACCATCTAACGGAGAACACTGACCACAGAAGCAAGACTCCAAGTGTGGTTAGTACCTATGGCTGGCATAATGGAAGGAGCACATGAGATTAACACCTAACCTAGATACAGGTGAGGTAGGTTCTGAGAGGAAGTGTACAAAGGGTTTGGTGTCTGGAGATGGAGAAGTTCTCTAAGTAATTTGCCCTAAATAGTACATTAAAGCTGGGATTCCCTGGGGGGAAAGCATTCTACAGCCCAACAGTGTAGAACAGGAGAGAACAGAAAAGCTGAAAGGTCCAAAGACCCTCATGCATACTCTCCCCTCATCCCACCCCACTGCCCATACACACACACAGCTGTGTGACTCACCCTGAAGGCTACGGTTTAAAAAAAAAAGTCAATGTATTCCCCAGATACTTGGAGAAAAGACTGTGACAGTGAGTAGGAAACAGGTTCCTCATCTTTCTTGCCTTACTATACCTCTCTTGTTATGCACTAGATCCCACCCAATCTGCCATCTCCCTCTACTAGTCAAAAAATGTGCTTTTCATATAGATGGCTAAAAAGCACATAAAAAGATGCTCAACATCACTAATTATCAGAGAAATGCAAATCAAAACTACAATGAGGTTATCACCTCACACCAGTCAGAATGGCCATCATCAAAAAGTCTACAAACAATAAATGCTGGAGAGGGTGTGGAGAAAAAGGAACCCTCCTACACTGTTGGTGGGAATGTCAACTGGTACAACCACTACAGAGAACAGCATGGAGGTTCCTTAAAAAACTAAAAGTAGCAGCTTCCCTGGTGGCGCAGTGGTTGAGAGTCCACCTGCCGATGCAGAGGACATGGGTTCGTGCCCCAGTCTGGGAAGATCCCACATGCCGCAGAGCAGCTGGGCTCGTGAGCCATGGCCGCTGAGCCTGCGTGTCCGGAGCCTGTGCTCCGCAACGGTAGAGGCCACAACAGTGAGAGGCCCGCGTACCACAAAAACAAAAAACAAAAAACAAAAAAACTAAAAATAGAACTACCATATGATACAATAATCCCACTCCTGGGCATACATCCAGAGAAAACCATAATTCGAAAAGATACAGGCATCCCAATGTTCATAGAAGCACTATTTACAATAGCCAGGATGTGGAAGCAACCTAAATATCCATCGACAGAGGAATGGATAAAGAAGATGTGGTACACATATACAATGGAATATTACTCAGCCATTAAAAAAGAACAAAATAATGCCATTTGCAGCAACATGGATGGACCTAGAGATTATTATACTAAGAGGAGTAATTCAAAGACAAATATATGATAACACTCATATGTGGAATCTAATTTTTAAAAATGATACAAATGAACTTATTTACAAAACAGAAACAGACTTACAGATATCGAAAACAAACTTATGGTTAACAAAGCGGAAAGGTGGGGGATAAATCAGGAGCTTGGGATTAACATACACACACTACTATATATGAGATAGACAACCAACAAGGACCTACTGTATAGCACAGAGAACTCTACTCAGTATTCTATGAAAACCTATATGAGAAAATAATCTGAAAAAGAATGAATATGTGTATAGCTGAATCACTTTGCTGTACACCTGAAACTAATACAACATTGTAAATCAACTATAATCCAATAAAATTTTTTTTAAATGTGATCTTATCATTTTTTAAAAGGTGACATCTTGGGTCTTCCCTGGTGGTGCAGTGCTTGGGAGTCTGCCTGCCGATGCTGGGGACACGGGTTCGTGCCCCAGTCCGGGAAGATCCCACATGCCGTGGAGCGGCTAGGCCCGTGAGCCATGGCCGCTAAGCCTGCGCGTCCGGAGCCTGCACGTCTGGAGCCTGTGCTCCGCAACGGGAGAGGCCACAACAGTGAGAGGCCCACGTACCGCAAAAAACTTAAAAATTAAAAAAAAAAAAAAGGTGACATCTTGGACTTTCCTGGTGGTGCAGTGGATAAGAATCCACCTGCCAATGCAGGGGACACGGGTTCAAGCACTGGTCCGGGAAGATCCCACGTGCCGCAAAGCAACTAAGCCCATGCGCCACAACTACTGAGCCCACGTACCACAACTACTGAAGCCCGCGCACCTAGAGCCCGTGCTCCGCAACAAGAGAAGCCACCGCAATGAGAAGCCCATGCACCGCAACGAAGAGTAACCCCTGTTCACCGCAACTAGAGAAAACCCACACAGCAACAAAGACCCAGCACAGCCAAAATAAATTTAAAAAATAAAAAAATTTTTAAAAAGGTGACATCTTCATTTTAAAATTAAAGAAGTTGAAGGTACATTTCTAAACTCTGGCTAATTATTTAGGATGCACTTTTGAAAAAACTGCCAAGTTTTTTTTTTGTTTTTCAATTGGCCTATACAATTATACTAAAGTCTGTATTTAACTCCATGAAATACACCTATTTTACCAGGGATGTTAGATGAAAAAGGTCAGTTAAATAGAAATCAGCAAGTAGCTCTCAAACAAACTTCTAGAGTCTTTCATCCTAAGAAAAGTAAACTAAACATCACAAAACTATATAGAATTGTAATTTCGCACCTGACTCCAAGGAGGCCCAGGGCCATTGCCAGCAGTAAGTTTTCTAACACCATAAAAACAAAAACAAAACAAAACAAAAAACAGTCTATCTTCATTCTGTGATTTCTATAAACACTTAATCACTTTTACTTTTTAAACACTTTTCAGAACTATAAAAACTAGACTAGATGGCAATCTATTTTTTTTTAACACACTTTTAAGTGGCTTTAACGGAAAAATTGGGGGGACTTCCCTGGTGGCAGAGTGGTTAAGAATCCGCCTGCCATAGCAGGGGACACAGGTCGATCCCTGGTCCGGGAAGATCCCACGTGCTGTGGAGCAACTAAGCCTGTGCACCACAACTACTGAGCTTGTGCTTTAGAGCCCGCAAGCCATAACTACTGAGCCCACGTGCCACAACTACTGAAGCCCTTGCGCCTGGACCCCATGCTCCGCAACAAGAGAAGCCACCGCAACAAGAAGCCCGTGCACCGCAACAAAGAGTAGCCCCCGCTTGCCGCAACTAGAGAAAGCCAGCGGGCAGCAACGAAGACCTGACGCAGCGGAAAATAAATAAGTAAATTTATATAAATAAATAAATAAAGGAAAACTTGGCTCAAGAAATTTATATAAATAAATAAATAAAGGAAAACTTGGCTCAAGAAATTTATATAAATAAATAAATAAAGGAAAACTTGGCTCAAGAAATTTATATAAATAAATAAATAAAGGAAAACTTGGCTCAAACAAATGCAGGGACTTCCCTGATGGTCCAGTGGTTAAGACTCCGTGCTTCCACTACAGGAAGCACGGGTTTGATCCCTGGTCAGGGAACTAAGATCCCGCATGCCATGAGGCACCGCCAAAAAAACAAAAAAGGCAAATGCAAAATCAGAAAAATTATAAAGGATAGGATGATGTGGAGAATGGCTGTGACAGATACGGAAGTATTTCCCAAGAAATATACATACACCAAATGTCCTTAAATATAACCAGAACTAAATGCAAAATGATATATAAATATCAATCCAAAAGGTGTTAATAATTTTAAATAAAATTTGACAAGTGGACTGTCCTACACCAATGATCCAAAGATATACCAGCAAAGCCTGAAGACACTGAGGAGGGAGAGCCTGGTATGAATGATAGAAATTCAGGTCGTGGCTGATGAGCAGATCAGTTCAAACATCATGCCTGTAATAAGTTAGCACTGAGAACAGGCCCTGCGCTCATCGCTATGTTAAGCACCTAGAACAAGGCTCTAGAAAAGCAATGGTCTAATAGAAGCGCTGTACATGGAAATGAACGATGAAAATGCAGTGGAACAAGAACGTTACAGAAATATGCACACAACGCTGGGCAGCCAGGAGGCCTGGGGCAGAGGGGGCCAGAGGGGCGGGGAGCCCACTATGCCGCCTCACAGAGGGGCACCTGAGCCAAGGACTTACATCAACACACAGAGACGCAAGTGACAAATGTGAATGAACAAAAATTACACAGTTCACATATGATGTGGCAAAGGACTTCACCTCATATGTCAAATAAGCATTATCCTTTAAACATCATGGAAACCATCAACCAAAATGATCACAGATGCCAATCCGAAAGGTGTAACCGAGTTTTGATGGAATTAGGTAAGGGCTGTCTGACATTCGAAGTACAAAACACAGGCCAGGTTTAGAGCCATGAGAAGGGAGCAGGTGCTGGGGTGACTGAATGGGAGGGTGGGAGTCGGGAAAGAGCATTTGCACTTGCAAAGGTCTAAGAGGGAAAAGGCTACAATGCACTTAGGGGACCTCAGCAGATGCATGCCGCTATAGGGCTGCACGGGGAGGCGACAGGAGGTGTCCCAACAGGCTGAAAAGATGGGAGAGAGTTGGGACCTGGGCCTGAAAGGACTCTTATACGGCACTAGGAAGTCTTGTGTTGTCCTCTGGGCAATGGAAAGCCACTACAGGCTTTTACGAAGAGGAGGAACACAAGGTCTGTGTCTTAGAAAGATCTTTCTGGCAGCCACATGGAGACTGGGAATACACAGAGGACCAGGAAGCTATGAGGAGAGACAGTGAGTGACATGTGTTGGTGACAGTGGGATGAAGAAGAAGGGATTAATTCGAGATAGATTTAGGAGGCAGAAAATCAGTATAATTTCTTAACTGACTGGTATAGGAGTTAAAGATAACCAAAACTGAATGAAAGGTATTATCATTAACTAAGAGAGGAAAAGCTGGTTTGAGATGATTATAAGTAACACTCACTGACTACTAAGCCCTTTAAAATATTAACTCATTAGAGCTTCACAACCCTATGAATTCTCTAATTTACAGATGAGAAAAAACTCATGCACAGAAAGGCTAAGTAAGTTCTCCAAGGTCACACAGCCAATAAAAGGCAAAGCCAAGATTTGAACCCAGACACACTCTCAACTACTACGTTATACTGTATGGGACAAGACCAATTAAATGTCCCTCATGTCTCGGGGACATCCAGGGAGTTGTGTTTAATTGGCATGTGGAAAACAGAAACAGGGCTCAAAAGAAAAACAAGGGTTAACACGACGGATTTTAAAGCCATCAACACAGTTGATTTACTGAGAAAATGGGAGAGATAAGATGGCCTTTTAGAGTGAAGAGCCAAAATGTTAAGGCTCAGCCAGAGAGATCCAAGGACACTAGGAAGGAAATTTTTCAAACGACAGTCCATAGGCTGGGTCAGTCACCACCGCACGGAGGTGCCAGCTTAAAGCCGTCTGGACTCTCTCCTTCTTGTGAAAGCAGAGGATCCATTCAATATTTGCTGAGTGATAAATCCAGCACTTACAATAAAGGACCCCTTTACAGACGACATCAGGGAGAAGAGAAGCCCAACAAAATCGATGCTCTCAGCTCTTGGATGATTTGCATCTGTGTCTGAGCAAAGTGGCTCCTGCCTCCAGAGAAGCAGCAGCAATGCGAGCTCACCTCTCACGCAGCGCCCTCATCTCATCACCTCCCTACCCTCCAACCCCCACCGAACCCAGCCTCTGCTCTGCCAAGAGGGCAGGGCCCCGGCCACACCACAGCAACACCGGGAGCGCCGGAGAAAGCAGGAAGGTGTCCTCTTGCAAAGACAGCCCCAGAGAACGATGGCTTCTGCAAAAATCAGCTTTTGTTTTTAATGGGCCTGTTCCATGACTCATCAGCTACCACATATGCTGCACCCTGGCTCAAGCTATAAATCAACCAGGTTCCTAGGGAGGAAGAAGGGAATGACAGCAAAAGAGAGAAGAGAAACAGAGGGAAGTGGGGAGCATGTCCTCCGTGAGCACTCAGGTACTGAGGGACTGGAAAGGGCAGATGCTGAAACAGCGGCAGAGGCAGCCCTGGGCTCCCAGCCCTGCCAAACAGGCGCAGGTCCTGGTTCCCATGGTGCTATCCTGCTGGCCGGTAAGGTTGCATCAGCATTCTCTTTCTACCACAGTTCCTGTCTTGTGGGCGGCAGCAGCAGCAAGAAAGAAGAAAAAATGTTGTTTGTACTCTAATGGCTGCTGGGTCACTGAACACTGTGCCTGGAAAGAAAAAAGGGAAAGCGGAAAGAGACAGAGAAACTAACCAAGGTGGGAGCAAACTCCTTTGGGATGTATTAACTACAAAATGGACATTCTATGGATGAAATTCTATGGATGAAATGCCCTCATGAATAAACACTCCTCCCCCAAACTTTTTTTTTTTTTGGTACTTAGAAGAATCTCAACAGAGAATGTCGGCTTTTTATCAAGTCTCTTTCTCGTGGGATTTTTTTTTTTTTTTTTTTTTTTTGCCACACCACGTAGCATGCAGGATCTAAGTTCCCCAACCAGGGATGGTCCCCTGCAGTGGAAGTGCAGAGCCCTAATCACTGGACCACCAGGGAAGTCCCCCTCTCACCTGATTTCTGATGAGACTTTGGGTTCACTCCTAGGTGAAAGCATGAACTGTGACCAAGAAAACAAAATGATGTACTGGGGTGGAAGTCAGGACACTGCCTTGGCTCTGACACTCGTCAGCCAAATGACTTGAGCACTTTGAAGCCCGAGTTTCTTCATTTGTGAAATGAGGAGGTCAGACTAGATGAATGTTAGGGGTCCTTCTACTCTCCTCACCTATCCTGAGGGTGTTCCGGAGCAAGGGAGCCCTTCCAGGTGCCCTTGTGCCAAGATGCTGATTGTGTCTCCAGGGACACCCAACAGTGAAAGTGGCCCCGACTCAATGGAAGAGATAAGTGAACGCACACTCACGAAGTTAGATCCATACATATGATTAAACCAATGTTAGTGGGCAGAGACAGTGTCTTATTTATCTTCACACACTCAACACCCAACACAGTCTAGGCACTTGGCTTAATAAATACCTATTGCATGCACGTGGAGGCAAAGTGTGATGTAATGAAATCTTTCAGATTTATCTGTTATGAGTTGAACTGTGTTCTCCCAAAATTCATATGTTAAAGTCCTAACTCGTAGTACTTCATAACATGACCTGATTTGGAAGAGGGTCCTTAGAGAGGGTATCAAATGAAAAAGAGGTCATTAGGGTGGGCCCTAATCCAGTGTGACTGGTGTCCCTATAAGATTTCTGAACAGGGACACACAGAAAAGAAAGATGACAAGAAGAGACAGAGGGAGAAGACAGCCATACACAAGCCAAGGAGAGAGGCCTGGAACAGACCCTTCCTTCAGAGCCCCCAGAAGGAGCCAGCCCTGCCAACACCTTGATCTCAGACTTCTAGGCTCCAGGACTGAGACAAGAAATTTCTGTTATTTAAGCTACACGGTCTGTGACACTTTGTTATGGCAGTCCCAGCAAACTGGTACATATCTAAAAGTAGGGAGAATTGTCTAATAAGATACCCCATCATACTCATCACCCAGATCTTTCATTCCTGCATACTATCACTAAGCACCTCTAAAACAGATGGACCTTTCCTCACAATGCTGTTTCCAAACATCACAAAATGAATAATTTGAAGGCAAATTTAACTGACAGAAGAAATACACCTTATACTAAAACACACGCTTATATAATCCTCCACTAGAGCTACTAACAATATTGAAAACAAAATCCCAATAAGCTTGAACTGTTGTGGATAAAATGCTCAGAGGATGAGCGAGACTCTTAGAGCAATTCAATTCCATAATCGGCTCTCTTACTCAACATATTATCTGAGAATAAAAGCCTCTGTTACTTTGTTAAAGTACAGAAAAGAAAGGAAGAATGCAGTTAGTATTCATACTCACTCTCTGGTAACCGAAAATGCACTTTTCAAACTAAACCCAAGAAATTTAGCAGATGTCTTGAAGTCTTTGTTTAAAAAAAAAATTAACATGTGCAGTGGCATTTTATGTTAAATTGCACGTGTTTTAAATACTTGAAAATTGGCATGGCAGAACTCTACCTCCCTCTCCACCACCAAAAAAAGCAAAAGCATACCTTGATAAAGTATAAATCGCTGGTTAATTTTCCTAAAACTGTAGAGACTGGCGTTCCCAATACTTCAACAATTAGAGAACTTGGAATCACATGTCCTCTTCTAAAAAGTTACTTTTTGTCTAATACAAAGATGTGAAAGTCAGAATCGCCTACTTGTAAAATTTTTTCAAAAGAGTCTTTTGAAAAGCAATTTGCTCCATCAACTTTCAAAATCAGGCATCTCTGTAAAAACCCACAATCCAGCTAATTAGTCTCAGCTGTTCGTCATATGGCCTGCAAACCAGTCAAGTGACTTTGCCCCTTTCAAGTTTTTACTAAAACCCAATCTCCTGGTCTCTCAGACAGAAGGTGGCTGTATTAACCGCCTTCCAACGTTAGAAGACTCACACTTCAACTTTTTCTTTTTCCCATCAAAAAATTAGATGTTTCTTGAAAAGACATCTTTAAAGGGATTGCGTTCTCAAGGCCCTGAAGGTTTATATTAATACTGTTTCTTTACAAATACAAGGCCTGATCCAAACAAACACCACGGGAGATCAGTGTTAAGTGGCAGAGGTGACGGGACTTCCCACACCTCTCACTCCGGCCTCCAGACTCACGAGGGAAACTCTCTACCGCGCGGTCTACCCAGGTATCTTGCCGGCATCTTAAATTCAACATGTCCTGCCCTCCACTTACCTCCTGTGCTCTCCTCTCCAGACCCTGCTTCAGACCCTCCTCTCCTCCTGTGTCTTGAGTAACACAGTCCGAACACACACCCAGCCAGACATCTGACTGGCCCTCAGTGGCTCCTCCCACTTCCATTCGCCACCAAGTTCTAGGGCTCCTCCCTCCTCTTGCCTTTATTCCAAGTGTTTATCATTTCTCATTGGATGGCTACAATCAACGACACGTTCGGTTTTCTGGCCCCCAACTGGGCCCCCCCACGGACCCATCCTCCACGCCTCAGCCAAAGTGATCTTTCCAAAAGGTAAGTGGGTGTCCATCACCGTCCTCTGTAAAGCCAGCCAACGGCTCCCCACCACCTCCGCAGTGGCATCCCCATTCCTTAGGCCTCTGCCTTCTTTGTCATCCCTGCCTCCTGACTCCAGCCACCACAACTAGCTGTTAATTCTCTAAACCAGTGATTTTCAAAGTGGGAGGGCAGTCATCAGCAGCATCTGGGAAACTGTTAGAAATGCACATTCGTGGGTCCACCCCAGGCCTATGGGATCAGAAATTCTAAGGATGGGGGCAGCCAACAAGCCCTCCAGGTGATTCTGATACACTCCCCAGAGGGCACCTGCTCTAAACCCACCCAGAGACTTAGTCCTTCGGCTCCTTCTTCTGCCAGTAATGCTGCATTAGATGCCCCTTCTCTGTGCTCACTCTTCCTAGAACAGGTTAACCCTGGATGGTAATTATCCAATTTATTTCTTGCTGGTTGGTGAATACCTTTTTTTTTTTTTTCTTGGCCGTGCTGCGCGGCCTGTGGGGTCTTAGTTCCCCAACCAGGGATCAAACATGTGCTCCCCTGCAGTGGAAGCACGGAGTCTTAACCACTGGGCCGCCAGGGAAGTCCCTGAATATCTTGAAGACAGGAATTGTGTCTTATCTGACTCACCCGTCCCACAAATCACTAGCTGAAGACAAGCCTGTCACTGGGATAGATGCTGGGCGTAAAACGAATCACTCTATCCTTTGCCTCTAGGGGAAGCCACCCGCTCACTTTGACCACTCAAAGTGTGACTGAAGACTCCACCGATACAATCTACACAATCCCATCACCAACCTGAAATGTGAGCAACTGAAAAAGACTGAACATAACCAGTCTGACATCATCTGGTAAATGACACGGAATTTTCGGTTTATGTGGTTTATAAAGGAAAACTTATATACTCCTCTTTTCTCACAGCAACCTCTAGAATGCGGAGAATAATTTATTAAGGGAATGTACCAAAATGTTTAAATCCCAGATTAAAATTCATTACAGTTAGCTTATTCTAAATTACAGTAGAAGCTGAGTAAAGTTTCATATTAGCACTTCTCAGCCTTCAGGGTTCTTAGGAATCTTAGGATTTTGTTAAAATGCTAATTCTGATTCAATAGGTCTGGGTAGGGCCCAGGATTCTGCATTTCTAAGGAGCACCCAGGTGATACCCAGGTAACAATGATGCTCTTAGTCCTAGAACGACACTTTCAGTAGCAAGTAAAACTTCAACGACCCCATTTTTCATAGAACTATAAGTCTTAGAGCAACACAACCTTTTTTTAGACCACTTTGCATTGAAAGCTTTCTCAAATGTCTTTCAGGCTTCAGGATACAGATGGAACACTAAATACATTTAGTTCTATTCCCTCCCCAAATCTCACTAGTATAACAAGGAAGAGAATTTTATTGCTTATAGACATAAACTTACAAAAACAAAGAGAACGTAAGTGGAAACAACAGGAAGAAAATGTTGGAAGCTAGAAAGTATCGAATAGATGAACAAGAGGTAATCGATTAGCAGACCCAGGAAAGCAAACTCTTTACCTGCCGTTAGAGAAAGCCAACAAGCAACTCATCACAGAATCTCCAGAAAGGCTTAGGCAGTTGGGGCCCCAAACACCTCTGAGAGAGAGGAGAGGGTAAAGTGGGGCTGAAAATGGTGGAAGTCTGTTTACACCCCCAAGCCCCACCCTTGCCAGCCTTGTGACTCCTCCAGCTCTGGCAGTAGTCGAAGGTTTATTCTCTGGAGAGAGTAAAACTCCGAGTACCAGACTCTCAGAGGGTCTCTGAGTCATACCAACTTCAGTGGAGGCAGGGGGAGGCACTGAGAAGTTGCTAAGTATGAAGACACCTCCACCCTCACCTACACACTGGACTTCCAGAAGGCAGGCATACTCCACAGGCAGGTGGGTTCAAATGGTCTTCTCGGGAGAATCTGCCCAACCCAGGAGGGACGCTGAAAGATACAAAGGAGCCCATGACATGTCAATCTAGCTAAAACTCTGTTGTACCTGTTGGGAGAAGGAGGAGATGGAAATGGTATACGTGTGTGGTAGGGGTATAGGTGGAAAAACAAGCTAAAATTCTCTTCTTCCATAGTAAAGCATCAACAGATAATGCCTCAAACTGAAAAACCGGCCATAGAAATATAAGTACGTCATTTAGAGACAGGGGATATAACAACCAGCAAGAGTCAATTCATTGCAAGAACTGAAAGCAGTTGACTCTGGGGAGCAGGAAATGAACTGGGGGCGGGGGCTCGGATGCCTTCTCCTAACAAGCCTTGTAGAACTATGCCCTGATAAAATCTTTAAAATTAATTAATACAAAATGAAATGTAATGCCCAAGCTTAAATTATTTTTTCTTGGATGAGTCAGGCCATCACAATAAACACCTCTGACGTGTGCTACATCCTCAGGATCTAGGGCCTACACGGAAACAGGATGCTGAGGATCTGGGCCCTGGAGACAGGCTGCCTGGCTCTGAATCTCAGCTTTAGCACTCACTGGCTGTGTGACCTTCAGCAAGTTACTTAACCTCTCTGTGCCTCAGCTTCCTCATCTGTGGAACCAGGATAATAACAGGATTATTTTGTAAAAATTGAATTATGTAATACCTATAAAGTGCTTAAAACAGTGTTTGGCACATAGTAAATGTTCAGAAGTAGCTATTCTTATTAAGATATGTTTGCCCCTATAATAAAAGCCTCCTGACACTGTATTGATTTTGTCTTTTATTAGTTTACATTTCATTCTCCCTGTCCTCACCTTCTCTGTCAGTTAGCCAGCTGTCCCTCACCACAACAGTCAGTGTGCCTTTCTAGGGTCACCCCTTCCCCCGCCAATGTGCAGCTTCTAATTGACAAGGCACCTGGAAACCAAATAACCAAGATTAGAATTATGTATAAAATGGAGAAAAATGGGCACCACAAAATGTTCTGACGGTCTCTCTGTGGGGCAAATCTGCACATTTCCATATACGAATCATCTATCTGACAATTCAGAACCCTTTGGGCTTACTTTCTAACTATCAACTGTAGGTCAGTGAGCTGGGTGACACTCAGGGAAACCAACCATCCCAGTTTACCTGGGACTGCGTTTTAGCACCGAAAGTCCTGCATACTTGGAAACCCCAGTCCCAGCACTGGTTAAATTACTTAATCCTTCTGAGCCTGTTTCATCAGCTGTAAAATGAAGGATAATATTTACTTTGAAAGTCTATTGAGGATTAAGTGAGAGAATGTTCATATAATTCCTGACACATAGTAAGCTCTCAATAAATGATAGCTCTAGCTACTGGACTCAGTTACCTATTGTTATTACCAACTCTGATATCAGTGGCAAAATAAATTATCCTTAGAAACTTAACCTGTACCTTGGTTATTTTCTTACTGGAAAAATAATTAACCTTATATACAGTGGATCCCAGGAAGCTGAAATGTTTGCTTTCATGAATTTCCTTCCACCCTTTTCCTACACAATTTGTTTCAGGGACTAAGACTTGTTAAAGAAATGTAATATTTCAACAATGTTGACTTCTCCATGCATCTTTTCTACTACAGAAGCCCTGGGGTACTTATGTTAGTACTTATGTTAGTAGTTGCTTCTAAACTTCTGGACAGAAATCAGCATTCCAACTCGCAAAAAAGGACATCAGACATGATGAAATTCTTTTTTAATTTGCATCTCACTTTTTTCCTTCATAATGGCACCAAATCATTGTCTCCTAATGGATTAACAATTCATTCACTAAATATGTCCATTCTATGCCTGAAAAATAAGGGATCTTATCGACAAACAGATGAAATGCCATTCTGACCTCAAAAGCCAAAGGAAATTGCTCACATCAGGGCAGTCCACCAACACAAGGGCGAAGTTGCTATGAGAAAAGTTGCACGATTTGGGGTAGATAACTGAAAGGATCACAAGTTACTCAAAGCCAAGACATGGCCTGGGCACTCTAAGAGGCAGCAGAGAGCATGAACAGCCAGGCATGTGAGAGACTTCTCTGTCCAGGCTCCCAAGCTCCCACCTCCCATGCTCATACTTCTTCTGCCAGTGCCCCCACCCAGTGCCCAAGGCCTGTGAGCAAAACACTGGCGAACCACAGAACCTCCAAGGAGCCTTGAGAGACATCTGGTCCAACTACTGAAGCAAGAGTGATTGGATCCAGGAGAGAACTTCTCCAAGTATGGTCTGATGCCCACCGGCAGCAGGATCACCTGGAGCACCTGAAGAAAATCCACCCAGGCCCCTGAATGAGGATCTCTGAGAGGATGGCTAGGGAATGTGCATTTATAACAAGATTCCCAGAGGACTCCTGATTGTGCATAAAGAGGTTTGAGTGGAGACCACAGACAGCAAAACGCACAACCATCTCTGGGCAAATAACCCAGAGGAAAGACCACGTTTAACCTCCACCAACCTCAAGACTCCAAATCTGCAAAATAGGGATAATAATACCTACCTAGCAGGATGGTTGTGAGAATTAAATGAGACAACAGGTAATAGCTTCCAGCACAGAGCCTCACATGCAGCAGGTGTCCAACAAGTATTAACCCATCCCCCCCTTTCTTGTGTAGCAGTCTAACGAAGATTTATAACAAAAGTCTAACGAAGGTTTATAACTAAAGTCCCTATTTTGAACTTTTATAACAAAAGTCCCTATTTTGAACAAGATTTATAACAAAAGTCCCTATTTTGAACCAAGGAAAGCAGATGGCTAGCTTAAGTCCTGCATGTTAATGCGTCACCAACTAAAAGGCCGAGGCCAGCTTCTTTAACCAATGGTTGGGTTGTAAAAAGTACCTGTGATGGTGGTTCTCAAGCTTCAGTGGGCATCAGAATTATCTGGATGGCTTGAAAACACAGACTGCTGGGCCATCTCCAGAGTTCCAGAATCAGTAGTTCTGGGCCGGGGCTGAGAATCTGCATTTCTAACAAGTTCCCAGATGGTGCCGGTGTTGCTGGTCCCAGAACCACACTTTGATCATGGCTCCACTAAAATCAGATTGTTCTGACAGTTTGTAATCAAAAAGGAAAACGATGCTACATGCATTTCCTGGTTGACACCAGACTGGTTAGTTACATGTCAACAAAGAAAAAAGTAATAAACCCACAACTTCCAAGGCTGTGCCACCTCTGTCCCTGAGACTCTTTCTCACTACATTTTTCGAAAGGCGCAGAGAAAGCTGGGAGATTTGAGTGCCATCTCCCAGCTCCCCAGGTGGGTGCCCCTGAGTGAGACAGGGGATCTCTTTGAACCTCTCAGTGTATTCACCTGGGAACAGAAGTGGGCTCAGTCACTGGTTCCCAAACCTGGCTGTGCACCATCCATCACTACAGCAGCATTTTTGATAAAACATGGATTCCCCAGCCTTAATGCCAAGAATAGCAAATTAAAATCTCCAAAGGAGAGACTGAAAAACGTGTGGTTTTGCATGTGTATGTTTTTTTAGGTTTTGTGGGTTTTTTTTAATATTTATTTGGCTGCACCGGGTCTTAGTTGTGGCACACGGAAATCTTTGTTGCCGCGTGCAGGATCTTTAGTTGCGGCATGTGGGATCTAGTTCCCTGACCAGGGATCAAACCCAGGTCCCCTGCATTGGGAGCACAGAGTCTTAGCCACTGGACCGCCAAGAAAGTCCCTGCGTGAGTATGTTTTAAATAAAAGTTCCCTGTGTGATTTTCATGGGCAGCCAGTTTTGAGGAACCATTCCCATGGTGATCTTACAGGCCCCATCCAGCACTAAAGCTCTTGGACCTGTTTGATTTCTAAGTCCCTGTGTCTGAGTCTGTGCTTACCAAGTACCCTTGTCCTTTTATACTTGCTTCCCACAGAGTTTTTACCAGAGGAAGTGAGTACATTCATCTTCAAAGAAAGGAATCTCGTCTGCTTAACAGTTGCACTTTTCTCATGTATCAAACTGGCATTCCAGTTAGTTCAAAAAATAAAGTCCAGGACTTCCCTGGTGAAGCAGTCGTTGAGTCCTCCTGCCAATGAGGGGACACGGGTTCGAGCCCTGGTCCAGGAAGATCCCACATGCTGCGGAGCAACTAAGCCCGTGCACCACAACTACTGAGCCTGCACTCTAGAGCCCATGTGCCACAACTACTGAAGCCTGCGCGCCTAGAGCCCGTACTATGCAGCAAGAGAAGCCACCACAATGAGAAGCCCACGCACTGCAAGGAAGAGTAGTCCCCACTCGCCACAACTAGAGAAAGCCCGCACACAGCAACGAAGACCCAACGCAGTCAACAATTAATTAATTAATTTTAAAAAAAGAAACAAGTTTAAAAAATAAATAAATAAAGCTCAATGTAGGAAAAAAATAGGAATTACATAGGACAATCTGTCAGGCAATCTTCTCTAACACCAACTCCCTAGTTACTCTATCATTCATTTATTACCTTAGCATCTACCATGTGCCAGGCATTATTCTAGGTGCTAAGCATAGAGAGTTCACAAAACAGAAAAAGTCCCTGCTTTCATAGACAGAACAATTCAGTAGGAAGACACAGACAGTAATAAGTGAAGACAGAGATAAAATAATTTCAAAGAGTACTAAGTCCTGTGAAGACAATAGTGTAATAATAGGGTAGAGACTGACTAGAGACTACTTTCAACAGAGTGATCAGGGATTACTCTGCTGCAAGGGACCAGCCAGGTGAGGATCTAGAGAAAAGAATTATAGGCAAGTATAAAGGCTCTGAGGAAGGAAAGAACTTGGCATTTTTAAGGAACAGAAAGGAAGTAGGTAAGGCTGAAAGATGGAGGCACAGGGGTGAACTGAGGTCAAGGAGGTCAACAGGGCTCAGATCACGGAGACTCTTCCAGACCAGTTAGAACATTTGGATTTTACACCAACTGCAATGGGAAGTGACTGAGGAATTTTTTTTTTTTTTGCGGCACGCGGGCCTCTCCCTGTTGTGGCCTTTCCCGCTGCTGTGGAGCACAGGCTCCGGACGCACAGGCTCAGCGGCCATAGCTCACGGGCCCAGCCGTTCCACAGCATGTGGGATCCTCCCGGACCGGGACACGAACCCGTGTCCCCTGCATCGGCAGGCGGACTCTCAACCACTGCACCACCAGGGAAGCCCCGACTGAGGAATTTTAAACAGAAGAAGGATATGATCTGATTTACATTTTTTAAAGATCCCTGGCTTTGTGTGAGGAATGGGTTATGGGTGGCACAGAACGGGACCAGAAAAGCAGCAGGGACTCCCCTGGTGGTCCAGTGGTTAAGACTCCATGCTTCCACAGCAGGGGGTGCAGGTTTGACCCCGGGCCGGGGAACTAAGATCCTACATGTTGCGTGGTGTGGGCAAAAAAAAAAAAAAAGAAGAAGAAGAAGAAGAAAAGCAATAGTACAGGCAAAAAAATGATGGTGGCCTTTAACTGGCAGCTGGCACACAGCCATAGCAGACAGATATTTCTGGACTGCTTTAACATAGGGGAAAATCATTAATATACTTGCTTCAATTCCTGTGATATTTCAGAAGAGTTCAAGGAAGAGACACTGCTGGTTACAATTAAGAAACATTTGCACAGGGGCATAGAAAGAACCAGCAGACCTGTCTTCTAGAACCGTCTCTGCCATCAATTTGTCATGTGACCTTGGGGACCGCTCTGAACCTCTGAGGTGGAGGGGAGGCTGGGCCCCCTTGTTTCTAAGGTGCCTACCAGCCCTTAAATTACATGATGCCGTAAGTGTAACAAGTGAGGTTGTTGCCACCTTATCTGGGTGGCAAAATGGGCTGCTGACTCAGGGTTGGGGTTTTTGCTGTTGACTTTTAATCTCTCAGAGAGGCTCTAGCTAAGCAGGAAATGGAGTGTTAATGAAAAAACTGGCCAGTCCTACTATTTCCTTGGGAAACTCTGAGGTCTGTGGCACCTCTGGCACAAGGGTACGGTGGCCAGCTGGGAATCTGTGGAGCAGACACTCCCAGGAAGCTGAGAGCTCGTCAGGCCGAGGGGCTGAGGGCCCCGTCTCTGAGGAATTCAGGAACCAAGCCTTCAGTCACAGCACTCCCTGCGGCCCTTCTGGCAGCCTTCCACCTGCACTGAGTCACACGGCAGCCAGGCCCTGCCACCCGGCTCTCACTTCCTACTGGCAGGCTCTCCCCACACCATCCACTCCCCTCAAATGGTCCACCTGGCACCTTGGTGAGGACCTCACTCCATGATCCCTGAGGGCAGGGTTCTCAGTCCCAACTGCCCACCAGCATCCCTGGTGGGGATTAAAAACTATGTACACATATAGATGCCTGGGTCCTACTTCACATTTAATGACTTAGAATTGGGGTGAGGGAGAGGTTAGAAAGGCAAGAGTGGTGGAGTTAGGCTTAGTTACTTTACATGATGGAGAGAATGTGGAACTCAGGAAACCGCACACCAGAGAGGTTCAACGATGTGTCTAACGCAGGGTTTCTCAGCCTTGGCCCTACTGACATGGTGGGCAGGACTGACCCTTTGCCATGAGGGGCTGTCCTGTGCATTGTGGGATGTTTAGAGGCGCCCCTGGTCTCTAAATGCCAGCAATAGCTCCCCAGGTGTGACAACCAGACGTGTCTCTAGACATTGCCCAGTGCCCTCTGCGGGAGGAGCGAGTCGGAACCAGCCCTATTGAGAACGCTGGTGTAATATCACTTAGTTAATTATTGGCAGTGTTAGAAGCTAAAAACGAATCCACTAATTCCTGCCTGTGTTGGTTCCTCCACGTTCCAGCAGGAGCTGTGGAACACAGGGATGAGTCACTCTCTGAGGAAATACCACAACCCACTTCACGGCCCTCTGTGCCTAAGCAGAGTGGGGGCAATGGAGAACTGACCTTGTCTCTGATGAAGGAAGCCCAGCCTGGAACAGCCAGCAGCTTGTTTGGCCACATGTGGTCTCCAGTATCTGACTAGAAGGACGATACTTTATCTTTTCAAGGGCTGCTAGACCTTTTTACTCATGCCTGGGGTTGCTCCCTTGCAGTGGTGAGATTCATTATGAAAATGATTCACACACTGCAGGAAACAAAGAAAGCCCGACCACAACCATGGATTATATTTTAAAATTCTCAGGTGTATGTCTCATTCCTTCCTTCCCATATTAGTACAGCAAGAATTTAAACAATACCTTACCATAAGTTTTATTAGCTGACTGAGACCCTGTCTTTGTTGTCAATGATACAAATATACAGGAGATAAGTAACCAGCCATACTCAGATAAGGCTTGACCAGCTGCCCATGAGGTGGGATCAGAGCAAGATAGATGAGCAGCAGTTAGTTAAGAACGAACAGATTTTTCAGTCTCTTGGCAACCGATTTCATTGTTATGCTTTGACCTGGCAGCTGGTAAGGCTTTATATGAATTAATCAACAAAGCTATGAAAAAACAGGATTAGTGGCTCTGAAATATGGTATTCTCGTGAGAGTCAGAGGAAGCATATTCGTTTTCAAGACTGCTTTCTCAAATAAGTACAAATAACTTTTAAACAGTAAGAAAATAACCCAGTGTTTTAAAAGGACACATCTCTAAACAGGAAGTCACATACACCTATCTACTGCATTGGTCCTTACCATGTAGCTTCCATATCTATTCTACCAAAATACAAAAGGATACGGAGTATCAAAGGAATAGGCCACACAAAGCAAGTGACTTACAGTGAGACAGTAGTTGGTGGCTGTGGAATTGTTCTCAGCAAGTCCTCCTAAATCAAAGCATCTTACAATGAACACTCAAAGGTAACAAAAATATTAACCAGACCTTAAAAGGAATAAAAACACATGGAAAGACAGGCTTTCTGGCTTTCTGGCATCACCACAGAAATACAACCTATGGTGGCTCTAAACAGTCCTATGGTTCTCAGAGAAAAGACAAGGGTATCCACGAGGATGGCTTTGCCTGCTACATAACGGATCTAGGAACTGGAAGGACAGCAAGAGAATGGAGCGATCATGGGAGGGTGGCAAAAGAAGTGATTAAAGGTCAGCACGAAAACATAAGCAACTTACACATGATCTCTTAAGGGAAGACATTATGTAGCAGACCAACCACTGGACCCAGAGTTCCGGTTCTGGCTCTAACTGTGGGACCTTAGAAAATGACTTAACATCTCTGGATAAAAATTTCCTTAACTACCAAACACTAGAGTAAGATAATCTTCTACTTCCTTCTAGTTCTAATACTCCTTGAGTTTACAAGCCCCCTCCTTCCTTAAGATGGACACATGTGCAATCACCGAAGTGAGCCATAGCTCAGGCGTTCTTTGGACATTATCATGCTCAATGCATTCCCTGGGCATAAACCTAGGTTTACCAAACCAGGGTTACCACATTAGATTCAAGACACCAGTTGATTTTGCCTTTCATAAAAACAACTAATTTTTTTAGCATAAGTACATCCCAAATATTGCATGGGACATACTTATAGTAAAATATTAGTTGTTGGTCATCCAAAATGCAAATTTCTTTTTTTTTTCCAATTTGCTAAATCTGGCGCCCTACCTCTGACCCCACGTTAAAAGGTCAATTTCAAGACTCAAAAGTCTGATTTCATATTTGTGGGTGGTGCCAAGTGTGGCTGAGGCACCAAATGGGAGGCCTTCTCATGGGTAACACACACAGAGGCAAACAACAAAACAAAAACAGGCAAGGAAGAATAACTTTCAACATTTCTTTTGAGTAAGTGAGGCATCAAGTTTTCTTTAACAGTGAGTGAAATATGAGTGTTAGTAGACCTCAATCATACAAGAAAAACAATGTGGTGTACTGCACAACCAGACAGGAGGCCAAAACCAGCTGGATGCTCACAGCTCCACACCTCTCACCCTCTGGACATAAAGTTAATTACAAGCCCTTTATCTCTTCCTCCAACTCAGTGCTCTCATCTGCTCCCAAGATAATCAGCTTAAGGGAAACCAAACCATAAACTGGAACTTCCTGACCAAGAGGCAGAGGAATAAATATGATCCAAGCAAAACCTGCACACAGTATAAAAAATGAAAGCAGTGAAAGGGAAAAATTCCTCTCTTCAGAAGGCAATCTTGTTCTAACAATGGCAAGACAATCTTGCTGCCTAGGGCATCACATTTTTTTTTTTTTATTGTGAGCCAGCTTTATTGAGGCATAATTGACATATAAAATTGTAAGATGTTTAAAGTGTATATCATGGTGATTTGATATACATATACATCGTGAGAGGGATTCTCCCACCCATCCAGTTAATTACGGACTCACACTTTAAATATGTGAGCCCTGTTTGGTTTTTCAGGTGGTATCAAGCTTATCATAATTTATTAGAGAGAAATATATATATATATTCCATGTACGTAAAAATAATCCTTTTTCATAGTTTGTAGTGAAGATATAAACAGGGCACATTCCAAGATAAGTCTAAATAACGATGGAAGGCTAGTTCAGTTTTCAAAATAACACAGAAGATTGATTACTGTGCTGTCTGGGCCAGTTAACTCAATTCTCACTGAGAGAGGTCCGCAGGAAACCCCTCTCAACTGTTGCCAATATTGCTCTATCAGGAGCAGCAGGATGAGGTGGACTGAGACCAGATACTTATATCTATACACTAAGAAAAATTAAATATATGGACTAGAGGTTTCTAATGAGGAAAACAAATCCAAGTTTATTCATTAACTTATGGGTACATTCAGCAAGAGTTTATTGAACACTTCTTTTTTTGTCTAAGGCCACGTACACATAATCAGCTGACAGTCTAAAGTCGTCACGTCATTAAAGGCCAAAATGAGTCTCAGAACTGGCAATTTCAGTTAGAAGTCAGAAAAAGATTAAATTCACTGTACTGCAAAATATTCATTAGGAAATGAAATTCCATTTTCTCCAATTTCCAAGGGATTTCACTCTCTCCCTAGATCAGCACAAGAGACCGAATCACTGGAGACAGATGCTGAATGCCCCCACCCAGAGAAGAGGGCTCCCCACTGCCACGGTGGGAAGGACCCAAAGTCCTCACCTTTCTGCTTGTTCGACCTTTCCCTTTCCAAGGAGGGTAAGGCCATTATCTTGAGGAAAATAGGAGAATAGAAGAGGAGAGGTTTAGGAGTTGTGGTATAGCTATGGACATTGCTTCTCGGATAAAGTGGGAAGAAGAGTGAGAAAGAAATAGCAGAGTGATCCCCATTTCTCAGCCTCTCATTCCCTTTTCATTCACTCAACATGATTTTTTAGGGCTTAATATGTGCCAGAAACCATTCTAGGTGCTTTGCCCACCATAGTGAACAAGACAAATTCCTGACCTTCATGGAGCTTGTATTCCACCAATGGGAGATAGATGTTGTGTACAACATACGTGTGTGTGTGTGTGTGTGTGTGTGTGTGTGTGTGTGTGTGATGACAGTAAGTGCTATAAATACTCTAAAGAAAAATAAGGCAAGGGAAAGGGGAAGAAAATGATGGGACAGGGCGGGGGTGGGGGGTGAGGGATGCTATTTTAGATGGGATGGTACAAGAAGGCATCTCTAAAGAAATGACTTTTGACTTGAAAGAAATGAGTGAGTAAGCTGTGCAGACATCTGAAGAACATTCCAGGCAAAGGAAACAGCAAATACAAAGGTCCTGAGGCGTGGCTGAAGCAGAGTGTGAAAAGAGGGGAGTGATAGAAGATGAAGCCCCCCACACCATGTAAGGGGACTGCAGGCCACAGTAAGGACTTTGGTTTCCTTCTGAGATAAAAAGCCACTGGAGAGCTTTGAGCACCGGAGTGAGAGACATAATTGACTCTGGCTGCTGCGTTGAGAACAGACTGTAGAGTGGTGAGGGTGGAAGCAGAGTGGCCCTGTAGGAGGCTTTTGAGTAATCCAGGCGACAGAAGTGAAAGGAACTTGGTGGAAGCAGGGGAAACTGTGGAAATTTCCTATCCTAGGTATAGACTCAAAATAGAACCAATGAGATCTGCTGAGGGACTAGATGTGGAGTGTGAGAGAAAGAAAAGAATCAGGGGTGACCCTGGGGTGTTTAGCCTGAGCACCTGGAAGAGTGAAGTTGCCATTAACGGAGACAGGTGAGACTAAGCGAAAGCAGGTTTGGAAGAGGAAAATCAAGAGTCTGGTTCCTAGAGACTGTTGCCCACTTCAAGACCCTTAGATCTCTTTTAAAACCAAGGCAACAGAAATTGAGAAGCTGATCTTAAATTTCATATGGAAATTCAGGGAACCCAGAATAGCCAGAACAGTCTCAAAAAAGAAAAGCAAAGTGGGAGGACTCACACTTCCCGATCTCAAAACTCACCATGTACACAGCTAATAAAGAGGCGAGTATGATACTAGCATAAGGATAGACATACAGATCAGTGGAGTAGAACTGAGAGTCTAGAAATAAACCCTCACATTTACAGTCAATTTATTTTCAACACAGGCACCAACAGCATTGAGAGGGGAAAAAATAATCTTTTCAACAAATGGTGCTGGGAGAACTGGATGTCCATATGCAAAAAAATTAAGTTAGACCCCCTACCACACACCATATACAAAAATTAACTTAAAGTGAGTCAAAGATGGAAATGTAAGAGCTAGAACTATACAGCTCTTAGAAGAAAACATAGGCATAAATCTTCATGGCTTTGGATTTAGCAATGCTTTTTTAGATTTGACACCAAAAGCAGAGCAACAGAAGAAAAAATAAATTAATTGTACTTCATCAAAGTTAAAAATCAAGGCAGGCCATGGAAATTAAGGAAGTGAGGGAGTAAGGAAGAAAGAATAAAGGAAAGGAAGAAAGTAGGAATGAAAAACTAACATAAAATATAGAAAAGAATGATGGTCAGTCAAGTCTTTCCAGCACTACATTAACCTTTCTTCATTTGTAACCATCTGCAGAAATTCTGTTTTCCAGACTGTGTTTCCCCCCTAAAGCAAGTTTCTAAGAAGTTTAAGATAAATAAATAAATGGAACAAGAACAGTGAAGCACCAACAAGTTATATCACCAATAATTATAGAAAATTTATACAGCATAACACTCCTCCCCTTCTCAACATCTGAATGATGAGCTGAGCCAAAAGTGATAATCCATCCAGTAGGAAAAATAGCTGTTAGCCCATAGAGGTAAGAAAGAGGACCCCCTGGCAGGAAGTCATGTGGCCCGCAGGAGCCGAAATGCTGGGAAGGTGAAGTCAAGGGCTCACAAGCTTTCCTTCACTTCAGGCCTGACTTTGCTTAATCGGTGATCTACTGGGACAGAGACAAAAGCTTTGGCAATAGTTAGCAAACGAGTCATCACACCAGCCCTACCACCAGTCAAGACCAGAGAGCCTGGCTGCCTGGTAGGGTTTTCTGTCTGATTGGCAGGGAAAGAGAGAACCCTCTCCCACCCGTGCAGTTTGCCCGTCCAGACCCTCACCAGCAAAGGTGTCAAGATGTTAAATCATTCAACCGACAACAAAGGGAGGGAGGAAAAAACGGCGGGGGGCTGGGGGGCGGAGAGGAGGGCGTGCAGGAGGTCTGGAACCTTCTTCCTCCTCTCCTGCCAGAGAAGTTTCCTTCCTCCCACCCCGAGATGGGGAGCCTCGCACCTGGATGCCGCCCGGAGGTGACCTCAGCCCCGTCCCAACCTGGGACTCCACCTAATCAGCACCTCGCCCAAGCTGACCCTCACCCCCGTCACTGTCATCGTGGGGTCTGTGCTGAGGGCCCGGGAGAAGCAAAGCAGCTTTTCTGGTGGGCTCAGCCGCCCACAGGCGGGGAGAAAAGGAGCTGCAGCTCCACCCCCCGCCCCAGGGCCAGACTCTGCGCTCGCCCTCTGCGTCGCTCAGCCCCGCGGGGTGACTGGAGCCTCCAGGAGCCCCGGGCCTAAGCGCGCCTCCCCCGCCCGCGCCAGCCGCCTCACCTGTTTCGCCCGCGGTCCCCACGCCGCTCCTTCTGCGCGCGCCGCGTCCACCCGCTGACGGCCTTTTTTGGGTTCTCGGCGGGTATTTTCCGTCGGGCCCCACATCACTTCCCGTAAAGGAGAGCGAGGTGGGGGCGGGACCTCCTCTCCACCCTCCACCTCCCGCTTCCTCCTGTCACCTCGGCGAGCACCCCCGCCCAACTCTGCGAGAGCGCTTTGCGGGCGCCCTCCCCGCGCGCCGCCCCCAGCCCCGCCGCACCTGCCACGCAAAGGCCCCATTCGCCTCTTTTTAATCCAAGTTGGGTCTCCACTGCCGCTTCCCGGAAGGCGCGAAACCTTAGGGGGTTGTTTTCGTTCTGAGACACAGTGGTGACACTTACAAACTGCCACGGGATCGGGCACTGCAAGGTAGTTTGGTGTCTCTCGCCAAATCTGCTCCCCTAAAAGCCATTTTCTAAAGGTGTTTTCCAGGGCATCAGGTCGGTGTGTCCACCTTGTAGCCAGAGGTGCTGAGCGGCTGCAAAGTCAGCCCTGCCCTGCGGTTCCTGAGGCCCGGGGGCGCTCCAGCTCACAGTGCCCCCTTGGTCCGGCTCCCCAGGGACCGGATCCGCGCTGGGCATCCGGCTCTGCCACTGTCCATCCCGCCCCGCCAGCTCCTCACTCAGGGAGCCTGGACATGGCCCTCCTGGAGTGAGAAAAAGCTCCGGGATTCTTGAAAATGACCGGGGGAAGCGGGGGCGGGGGGAGAGTAGTAGAATTCTGGCAGGAAAAAAATATATTTCTGGAAGGAAATGACAAACGGGGTCTCTACTCGTACAGTCTAGTTCAGATTATAAAATCGCTCTCAGTTAAATTTCCAAGTATTAGAGCAATTCGTTAACAACAACAAAAAAAGTACAGTACTTGAAAGAATAGCCCCTGTACGGAGAAATCTGCGAGCCTTTGCTGCCCCCCAGCGGCTCCCTTCTCTCAGTGCCGACGGTTCTGTGTGGGCCGCTTGGACCTGTGGCTGTGAGGCAGGTTGCGGCCACCAGGTTCCCACTGAGAGGCAGCCAAATTCTCCTCCAGTGCCCTGGGGGTCTGAACAGTGGCTTTGGGGCCTGCCCCGTGGGCTTTCCGGCAAAGCACTTCTGAACCAAATAATTCTACTTCTAAGCAAAAGAAAATGACTGGAAGCCCTAGTCTACTGTCTCTTACTATCTGTTCTATCTCACTGATTCTTCTTGCACCACAAATTCCAGCTGTCTCAGGGCGACCTGCCCAACTCCATCATTCTTTCAGTCTATAACTACTCACAGTTCGCACTACAGTACAATCAGCTTCTCAGATTCACATATAGGATGAACCATATGAAATTGCCAAATATTGAATATACATTCAATTTAATAGTTCTAAATACAACACAGTGATCTCAAAGTTAGGGATAACAGATTTCACCATAGGGTGATGCTTTCAAGGGATGTTTTCCAGGGAAGAGAAAGGCCATCACACTGTTGTTGATGGAGGTTAGGACAGGAAAAGTAGCCCGATATTCATGTGTAGAGGAAGTCTTAGGAGTCACTGATCAGCTAAGATCTGGGGGGCCAACAATGCAGCAACCGCTAATGGCTCATATAAGGAGAGCTCCCCCTTCAGCCCTCCCCACTCCTGCAGCCAGGCAGGGCTGTCACCAGGAGTTTACCAGGCAGGAGATCAGAAAATAGCGATACTGTGGCCCATTCGTCGTCACCCATTCATTCATTTCATTCAGTGAGTCAAGCACTGTGTTAGGTACTGGAGAGGCAATAATGAACGAGGTAAATTGGTCCCTGCCCTCAGGGATCCTGCCCTCAGAGAAACCAAGTTAACTCCAGTGCAGTGAGATACGATCCTTGATAAGGGAAGTTAAAGAGTGTAACTGGAACACAGATAAGTGACACCAAGTCAAGACTTCCCAGAGATAGTGATGTATAGATTCAGAAGGATGAATAAGAGGGGAAAGTGACAGAGGAGAGAGTTTTAGGAAAGAGAGCAGAGGAATGGTCTGGAGGCAAAAAGAGAGAATGAGATATTGGAGCAACTGAAAGAAGTTCGGAAAAGCTGAAAAACTGAGTGGAAGGAAGCAATCAAAGAAACTGCAGAAATGAGCAGAGGCTGGAATATGAAGAACCCTGGAATGCTTATATTAGCTAACATTTATTGACCATTTACTCTGAATCAGCCAATATGCTAAGAACTTTACATATATCACCTCATTTACGTCTCACAATTGCCCTATAAAATAAGCACTATTCTTGTCCCCATATTACAGATGAGGAAACTGAGCCTTAAAGGGATTAAGCAACCTAAGTTCATATACCTAATAAGTGGCAAAGCCAGGACCAGAACTTAGAACCCATTTTCTTTTTTTTTTTTTTTTTTTTTTGTGGTATGTGGGCCTCTCACTGTTGTGGCCTCTCCCGTTGTGGAGCACAGGCTCCGGACGTGCAGGCTCAGTGGCCACGGCTCATGGGCCCAGCCGCTCCGCGGCATGTGGGATCTTCCCAAACCAGGGCACGAACCCGTGTCCCCTGCATCGGCAGGTGGACTCTCAACCACTGTGCCACCAGGGAAGCCCTGAACCCATTTTCTTAATGGCTATAAGGCGAAGAATGGGCTGGGAAGGCCAATTAGCATGCTGAAGTCCAAGTGAGGGATATCTGGTTTAAGGCAGTGGCTCTGAGGATGAAGATGAATGGACAGATTTGAGATACTTAAGAGAGTGAATCAAGAAGACTTTGTTAGGGACTTTCCTGGTGGCGCAGTGGTTAAGAATCCACCTGCCAACGCAGCGGACACGGGTTCAATCTCTGGTCCAGAAAGATCCCACATGCCGCGGAGCAACTAAGTCCACGCGCCACAACTACTGAAGCCCGTGCACCTAGACCCTGTGCTCTGCTGCAAGAGAAGCCACCGCAGTGAGAAGCCCATGCACTGCAATGAATAGTAGCCCCCCGCTCGCCGCAACTAGAGAAAGCCCACGTGCAGCAACGAAGACCCAGCACAGCCGAAAATAAAAATTAATTAATTAAAAAAAAAAGAGGAAGACTTTGTTGTAGGGGGTGAAGAAGAGGGAGGAATCCATGGAGACGCCCAGATTTCTGGTTTGGGCAACTAGGAACCCTTGAGCAAAAGGAAGAAAGCAACAGGGAAGGAGAGTGAAATAGGCAATAATAAACAAGTTTAGGACATTTCAACTCTGACATACCAGCACCAGCAGAACATCCAAGTGAAACTGTTCAGTATGTAGTTGAATAAGTTGGTCTGAAGCACAGAAGACGTGAACTGGAGCTATTACCAAAGGGACTCAAAGACATGAGAGGCAATGAGCTAGTGTAGAAAATGTGCTGAGAGGGCAAAGAGGGGGCTTGGTGCAGAACCCAGAGGATCACTCAGTATTTAAGGCATTGGCAGAGGAAATCCAAGAAGGAATTTGAGAAAAGTGTGTCCAGAGGAAAACAAAGAGAGAAAGTTATTACAGAAACTAAGTATATTAAACCCATCTTGTGCACCAGTTCAAAATCCTCCCCACACCACTTCTTACTCCAGTCACAGAACTGGTCACAGTATACCTCTTGCTTCCAGCTCTGGAGCTTCTCTGACACTGCAGGCTGCTGCTTGAAACATGCAGAGTCCCAGCTCCAGTTACATTAATAGGATTGAAATGGGAGGTATCAGTACAAACTCATGATTTTTAATATGGAGAAATAGAGTTATGTATAGATATGTATTAAGTATATATTTTCCAGCTCCATCTGCTAAGAGGTCCTAGAAGCAAGTATATCATAGTAGCTATGAACACACTCAGCACTCAGATCTTGATTTCTAAATACCCTTTTCCAATAAAAGGAACCAAAGACAAGATCTTTTATATATAAAATCCTAAAGAATCTACTAAAAAACTATTAGCGCTAATAAATGAAATATGCAAAGATGCAGGGTGCAAGATCAATACACAAAAATCTGTTGTATTTCTACACACTGGGAATGAACAATCAAAAAAGGAACTTTTTAAAAAAAATCCCATTTATAATAGCAACAAAAAGAATAAAATACTTAGGAGATGCAGGATTTATACACTAAAAACTACAGAACACTACTGCAAGAAATTAAAGAGGACTTAAATAAATGAAAATATATACCATGTTGTTGGATTGGAAGACATAATATTGTAAAGATGGCAATGCTCCCCAAAGCAATCTGTAGATTCAATGCAATCCCTATCGAATTCAACACTATTTTTGCAGAAAAGGAAAAGCTGATGCTAAAATTCACATGAAATTGCAAAGGACACCAAATAGCCCCCAAAAAAATCCTGAAAAAGAATAAAGATAGGGCTTCCTTTGTGGTGCAGTGGTTGAGAGTCCGCCTGCCGATGCACGGGATGTGGGTTCGTGCCCTGGTCCGGGGGGATCCCACGTGCCGCGGAGCGGCTGGGCCCATGAGCCATGGCCGCTCGGCCTGTGCGTCTGGAGCCTGTGCTCCGTGGCGGGAGAGGCCACAACAGTGAGAGGCCCGCGTACCACAAAAAAAAAAAAGCATAAAGTTAATTCACACTTCCTGATTTCAAAACTTAATACAAAACTGCAGTAATCAAAACAGTGTGGTATTAGCATAAAGACAGAGATATAGACGAGTGGAATGGACTTGAGGGTCCAGAAATAAGCCCATAAATCTATAGCCAATTGATTTTCAAACAGAGTACCAAGACCATTTGATGGGGAAAGAACAGTCTCTTCAACAAATGGTGCTGGGAGAATAGATATTCACATGTAAAAGAGTGAAGTTGGACCCTTTCCTCACACCATATATAAAAATTAACTCAAAATAGATCAAAGACCTAAATCATAAGAACTAAAACTATAAAACTCATAGAAGAAAACATAGGCAGAAATCTTCATGACCTTGAATCTGGCAATGGTTTCTTACATGTGATAGCATAAGCAGAAGCAACAAAAGAAAACTGTATTAGACAATCAAAATTTAAAATTTGTTCACATCGAAGGATACTCTCAAGAGAGTGAAAACACAATCCACAGAATGGGAGAAAATATTTGCAAACCATATATCTGATAAGAATATAGTATCAGAATATATAAAGAGCTCTTACAACTCAACCACAAAAAGACAATCCAATTAAAAAGCAGGCAAAGGACTAAAATAGACATCTCTCCAAAGAGGATATAAAAGTGGCCAGCAACCACATGAAAATAAGTTCAATGGCATTAGTCATTAGGGAAACACAAATCAAAACCACAATGGCTGTGTGACCGCCTGGAGGGGTGGGATAGGGAGGGTGGGAGGGAGGGTGACGCAAGCGGGAAGAGATATGGGAACATATGTATATATATAACTGATTCATTTTGTTGTGAAGCTGAAACTAACATACCATTGTAAAGCAATTATGCTCCAATAAAGATGTTTAAAAAAAAAAAAAAAAACCATAATGAGATACCACTTCATAACTTTAAAAAAAAAAGAAGAGACAAATAACAAGTGTTAGTAAGATATAGAGAAACTGGAACCTTTATACATTGCTGGAGGGAATGTAAAATGATGTAGTCACTTTGGGAAACAGTTTGGCAGTTCTTCAAAAAGTTAAACAGAGAATCGTCATATGTCCCAACAAGTTTATTCCTAGAAATATGCCAAAATTATTGAAAACAGGTATTCAAACAAATACTTGTACACAAATGTTCATAGCAGCACTACTCCAAAAGGTTCCAAAAGGTAGAAACAATCTAAACATCCATCAATGGATGAATGGATAAAGAAATTGTGGTATATCCATACAATGGAATATTACTTGGCCACAAAAAGGAGTGAGGCACTAATACATGTTACAACATGAATGAAACTTGAACGTATACTAAGTAAAAGAAGCTAGTCACGGAAGGTCACATACTGTATGATCCTATTTAAATGAAACATCCAGAAAAGGTAAATCCATAGAGACAGAAAGCAGACTGGTTGCCAGGGCTGCAGGGAAGAGGAATAGAGAATGACTGTTTACTGTACATCATCCTTTTGGGGTGATGAAAATGTCCTGGAACTCGACAGAAGTGATAGTTTCACAACATTGTGAATGTACTAAATGCCACAGAATTGTATGCTTTAAAATGTGTTATGTGAATTTTGTTTCAATTTTTAAAAAAGAACCAAACTCCTAGAGTCAAAGCTTCGTCTAAGAAAAGGATGAGCCAGAAAGTAAAGAAGTGCTCAGAGAATGACAAGGACATATCAAAAGGACACAGACCCATCTGGGGGAGGATTATTCCTCAGCTAAGAGCTTGCTTATTTTAACTAGGACTGTCAATATATTTTTGTTTATAAGCTACATTAACAAAACTTACCTTTCAAAAATGTCCACTGTGAATGTCAAAGTATATTCTTATTTTATACCTAGTTGTAAACTTTTTTAAGAAGTCTTATTTTACACTTGTTAAACTACAAAATTATTTTCAGAAAATGCTTAAACATTACATTTTATATTTGAAATAAACATTAAAAAAGAATACAGGAGCCAGCTTGAAAGGACTCCAACCAGCCAAATCTGGGACAATTTGAACGTGTAGTGATTGTCAGGGTTGTCTTCATGGGCATGGAACTAGAACTTGACACAGGGCCCTGCACTCAGAATTTTAATGCTCTGCAGTCACTGTCTTAAAATTCTTAATAATTTTACCTTTGAATTCGTGTTTTATAAGTGAAATCTGATGGCACAATGGAGGATGCTGGAGGCTTGAAGCCTCTGCAGACACATGGCTCTGACTCCTGCCACTGCCCACTCCTCACCCCCTGGTCCCCTGGGCCCTACCCAGCCTTGCATTCACTACCTTACTCCAGGGCAGTGACTAAGTCACCTTGGCTGGGGGAGGCTCACATTCCGCCATCACCTTCCACCTGGCCAGGAGCGTGGATGTGAGAGCAGAAGGGATCAGGGTTGAGTCCATGCCCCATGGCACCATGGGGCGGGCAAGAAGGCAGGTATCACTACCTGGTAGCACCACAGTACATTCTATGTGCCACTCAGCAGGGGGCTCCTGCCACCACCACCCAGGAATCAAGAGCACCCCATCATGGAGGCTACAATCCCTGGGGGGTGCACATTCACCATGGGTTGGAGTGGTGGGTCCATGAGAAGAGGAGACTGACTTTCTCATCCTCACCCAGGGCTGTGCATCTTCATTCTGCACTAAGCCCCACAAATCATGTGGCTAGCACTGGTGACAGTAATAGACTGTAACTCACTGAACAAAATAGGAATCTGTGAATCATACTGACAGATCATTTCTGCAGTATTCCTACCAAAAAGGTATAACCTGAATCTCTCTAATCATGAGGAAGCATTAAACAAACCCAAATTAAGGGAAATTTTACAAAACAGACCAGTATTCTTTAAAAATTTCAAGATCATGAAAGGCAGTGACTAAGGAATGAGAATAAATGAAACCAAAGAATCATGACAACTAAACTCATATGTAATCGTGAATTAGTTCCCAGACCAGAAAAAAAATTTTGTCTTGCTCTAAAGGACATTAATGGGACTTGGTAGAATTTGGATAAAATCTGAGATGAGATAATAATATCCTATCAACCTTAACTTCCTGATTTTGATTATTATACTATATTTATAAATGAGAATATCCTTGTTTTTAGGAATTGCACACTGAAATACTTAGGGGTAAAAGGGAATCACATGGGCAACTTATTGTTCTCAAAGGGTTTAGAAAAACAATGTGTGTGTGTGCATCGACATACACACACATATATAGAGATTAAAGCAACTGCGGTTAAACGTTAACATGTGTGGAATCTGGATAACAGGTATATGAAAATTCTTTGTACTATTTTTGCACTTTTTATTTAAGTCTGAAATTATTTCAAAATAATATCTAAAAAGCTTTTAGAATTCTCTTCAGGAAATCCCATAGGATCAAGTTTAGTGGCCCCCTTGAAAATCTACCATTGTTTAGGCTTTCCCCCTTTAATTCTCTTATTCTCCCTATCTTGCCCTCCTGATCTTGGAGTTAGAATGGATTTGTGATGAGACTGCAGAACCACCACCTGATTACGTTACCTGGGAAGGCCCTGATGATACTCCTTTCACTGAGGCACTGGTGAGGAGGCCACTGACATCTCTGAAAAGCACAACGGTAGATGTCCTTTATGAGCTGAGACTGACAGAAGATGCTGCTGCAACAGGACTCCTGAGTATCAATTAGAAAGAAGAGAATGCCCAAATGGCAAAGAACAGATGGCAGGCCATAAGTACTATAATGGGAAGCCAGGCTGGGGTGCAACCAGGGTGTCTTGACCCACAGAGATCTGTGATGGTGGCTTATAGGTGATGGTGTTCTGAAGGAAAAGATAGATGGGGTGTTTTTGTTTTCAGGAGAGAAGGGGTGTTTCTTGACTCAAATATTTTTTAAAGAAAATCAAGAACTAGTGAGCAGAAGGCTGTCAGTCTCCACAATGGCAATCATGGTCTTTCACCAGTTTCCTGGTTTAAGTCATTTCACAGACTTAGAGTCAATGACTGAAGATGTATTCACCTGAGGAAGGTGAATACCACAAGAATTATACCAATGCCACAAGAATTATATCGTAAACTTTCCTCTGCTCCTACCAAGAGACCAAGGCCTTCAACCAGGATAAATGTGCATTGGGGAAGGAGGAATTCAGACTTTGATGACTGCAAGATCTGAGTTGAAACTGGTACAAGGAAGCTCTAAATGCTACCACAGTCCGTCAGTTTAGAGTGGGGGCTTGTGAGGGTGATAAGATATGTGCAGGTTTGGCCCAAATTTGTTTTACAGGACCCACTCTGTCATTCCATAGGATACATTCCATAGGATACATACATATACTCAAGTAGCTGGCAGAAACCTCACACTGACCTTAAAGGAAGAGCCCCTGCCTTAGTCTGCTCAGACTGCTATTAAAAAAAAACATCATTAAATGAGTGGTTTAAAAAAACAGGTATTTTTTTTTCTTACAGTTCTGAAGGCTATGGTGTCCAAGATCAAGGTGCTGGCAGATTCAGTGTATGATGAGGCCTTCTTCCTGATTTGCAGACAGCCACCTTCTTGCTGTATCCTCACATGGGCGAGAGAGAGAAACAGCATCTCTCTTTTCTTATAAGGGAACTAATCCCATTGATAAGGGCTCCACCCTCATGACCTAATTACCACCCAAAGGCCCTACCTCCAAATACCCTCACATTGGGGATCAGGGCTTCAACATATGAATGGGGAAAAGCATTCAGTCCATACCACATCGTTATTGTAGAAAGGACCAACTGAAAGCCCCTAAATCTGCTTTCCCTGGCTCCAATAGTAAATTAGAAGCAATTCAGGCAAAAAATTGCAGACGTTAATGCCACCTTCAAAGATATGAAGTATATGTGGGGGGGGTTCTCTCTATAACACCATTCAATTCACCTCTCTGTGCCCTGCAAAAACTAAACAGAAAAAATTCTCGGGATGGATGGTGATGGTGGTCACACAACAATGTCAATATATTTCATGCCACTGAAATGTACACTTAAAAATGGTAAAAACAGTAAACTTTATGTTATGTATATTCTACACCACACACACATGCTAGATGGATTATGGCAGGAAACTATGGACTACCTCAACTGCAGCTGCTATTCTGGATGCAGTGGGTTTTTTTCTTCTCTGACAGTTTTGTTGAGATATAATCCCACACAATAAAGCTTTAAAGTGTACAATTCAGTGGTTTTTGTTTCTTTTTGTTTTTGTTTTTTGCGGTACGTGGGCCTCTCACTGTTGTGGCCTCTTCCATTGTGGAGCACAGGCTCCAGACGCACAGGCTCAGCGGCCACGGCTCACGGGCCCAGCCGCTCCGTGGCATGTGGGATCTTCCCGGACCGGGGCACGAACCCGTGTCCCCTGCATCGGCAGGCGGACTCTCAACCACTGCGCCACCAGGGAAGCCCAGTGGTTTTTAATATATTCACAAAGCTGTCATTGATCACCACCATCTAGTTCCAAAATATTTTCATCAACCTAAAAAGTAACCCTATATCCATTAGCAGTCACTCCCTATCTCTTCTTCCCCTTAGTCCCTGGGAACTACTAATACACTTTGTTTCTACACATTTGCCTATTCTGGACACGTCATATAGAATCATACAATATATGGCCTCTTGTGCTCAGCTTCCTTCATGTTTCAAAGTTTATTAATGTTGCAGCACATATCAGTATTTCATTCCTTGTTATAGCTGAGTAATATTCCATTGTGTGGATATACCACAACATGTTTATCCATTCACTGGTTGAGACATTTGGGTTATTTTCACTTTTTGGCTATTATAATAATGATTCTATGAGCATTCATTTACAAAATTTTTGTGTAGACATATGTTTTCACTACTCTGGGACATATGTCTAAAAGCAGAATTGCTGCGTCATATATGGTATCACTATGTTTATCTTTTTGAGGAACTTCCAAACTGTTTCACAGCAGCTGCACTGTTTTATATCCTCACCAGGAATATACGAGGGTTTCAACTTCTCCACATCCTTGTCAACACTCATTATTTGCCCTTTTTGACTGTAGTCATCCTACTGTATGTGAAGCGGCATCTCACTGTGGCTTTGATTTGAATGGCTGCAGTACCTTTACTGGAAAAAACAAAAAACAAAAAACAACTCATTCCCTGGCACTTGTTATGTGACTACCGAACTGACAAAGCAATCCTTCTCAAAAGGAAGATCAAAAGCAGTTCAATTTCGCATGATGTTAAATAGGATTATCATTCCTTGGATAACAGGATTATATATATACTTGCCTATGGTCACAGGCAGAAATACTTGACTGTGTATCCTGTGGGAAGAGTCTTTTTCCCTGGCCTCACCTTTGGGTGTGACATGCTCTAAACCAGCAGACTCTGAAGAGACATTTGCCACAGCTGAGCAGACATTTACAATTCATGTTTCCTTTCAGTCTCTCTCTCTCTTAATCCTAAACTCTGTCATATCCTAGACAGGGGCTACTCCTTGAGCCTGGGGCCCACAATGAGAAGACACACAGAACAGAACCCCAGTCTACCGACAGACAAGCCAAGCCTGTCACACAGTAGATACTTGGTATGTGTTATAAATTTACATATATTTTTCAGTGTGCATAGAAGAAAAACAGTCTCAAAACCTCAAACTATTAAAGGTGCTAATTAAATCAATGTATACTAAAAAACCGTAATTTTCACTTTGTTCATTCTGTATTGTTTGGGTTTTTTTAATGAGGTGAACATGTACTACTCTGTAATTTCTTATTCACATTTTTTTTTTAATTACCTATGCTGGTCTCAACATAGTTTAGATTAAGTTACAATGAATTTACTTTTCAAAAAAATCAATAATAAGAAATGAGTTGATTTAAAGCATTTTATACATATGTGATTACATTTAAGCTTTCGTTGTTAAATATCAGTTCTTAGCGATTTCCACAAAACCCTTTAACTATGTGAATAGCTTCATAATAAATTAACTCCTCCCTGACCACCATTATAATGCAAATTTGCTTGGTGGGTTAAGTAAACAGAGCTGTGGCTTGTTTGCCACCCTATGTGACACCACCTACCTTCTCAAAAACCTCCATTTGATCTGAGCCACCCCAATTCTCAATTTACTCCGCCATTCTGCCTGGGATGAGAAAGGGCTGGGATTAAAAGACTTCTAAAGTATATTAAAGCAGGCTAATTGTAGGCTAACTGAGGGGCATCCTGCCTGAAGTTAACTTGGTTAATTTAATCTACAAACACAACTGTAAACAACATTCCCAGCTAGTTTATACAGTCTAGACTGCCAATGTATAGGCCACATTCCCAGAAAAAAGAAGCTTCAACTAGGAAATAAAATATTCCTTAAGACATTCATTTTTGCTTAAAAGGAAAGTACTAATCTGTCCTGGTGAAAAGACATAAAATGGCAAATAAGAATACAGGAAACATTAAAATTGACAGTGCTAGTTTTAAAACTAATTTAAAATCATTATCTATGATTTATTTACAATTAAAATATATTTGATAACTTTTTACTAGATTATTTATAGTCAATGTATAATTTCAATGGAACTTTAAGCAATTACAGTTCGACTCCATGTAGTATTAACTTTTCTTCTCTTCTGAGTCTTGTACCAATTTCAATTTTTCTTTTAATTCCTTCTGATCTCTGGAATACTGTTCAAATACTGGTTGATAAATATATATTCCTCCAGCAATTCCAAGGATGGTAGCAAAAAGCAGTTGTGGAAAAGTCAATCTTCCAAACATGTTTTCAACAAACACCGCACAGTGCAAGGGTGGTTTCCAGGATATCTCTTCAGATCTGTATACAAAGAAAATGGGAAGCAAAGCAGTAACTTAGCACAATATCCTTTATAAAGACTTCATGTCACAACTTTGCTCCTGCATGAACAGTATTTTTGTCATAATATGTAAATATGCTTATTGATGTAACTAAAATAGAAATCCAGATACATAGGGAATATGAGAAATGACGGTTAGGGGATGGGGTAAAATAAAGCTAAATCCTATTATAAAACGTTTTCAGTGGTTTGGGGGTTTTTTGTTTTTGTTTCTTTGGACAGCAGGAAACACTTTATTCCCAGGATCTCAGCAGCCCTGTGGCCACTGGCTAAGAATCCCCAGTGTGGGGAGGGCTAGTTCCCATAGTCTGGCCCAGGGTGGCAGGCGCTGGTGGTCTGGGTTTGTCCCAGGGACACAGGCATGGCAGAGAAGGGGGTTACTCTTTCCGGAAAATTAGGCACTTGTTGGCTGGTATGTCCACCATCCTCTCCAGGAGCAGCCCACTGGCCTGGCCCAGGTCCTCCAGAAGGGCTGTATCCCGCAGCCCCCACTCTGGGTTCCTGCATCGGAGGGTCAGGTCAAAGTCCACGTTACTCTGGGGAGAAATCTTCCCGTTGATGGCACAGGGCCCATAGGTGATGAGAAGCGCCTTGCATTTGAGCAGGTGTCCTGCTGCTCTGAAGAGCCCCTCGGTGCAGCTCAGGGGGCTGATGTGGCTCATGTCGATGCAGAGTAGCAGATCCAGAGATTGCGGCAGGATCCCACCCCACTACTCCCAATCTCACCTCACGTCCAGGTACAGCAGGGCCTTCACGTTGGATAGTCCCTGGGCCTGAGTGGTGGCCAGGATGCTGTCCAGGCAGCTCTGATCCACGTGGTTCGGCTGCCATTCGGCATGGGGGAAGGCCCGCTCGAAGTGGGCCGTGTGCTGGCCAGAGCCCGAGGCCAGCTCGAGCACGCGGCCACCGCACACAGCCGCAGCATGCGCAGGATGGGTTCCTTGTTCCTTTCCGCGGCTGCCGCCACCAGCGTCTTTCTAGTCCTGAGCGGCGTGGTCCATTGGCAGTGGTAGTCCAGCGCCGCTGGGCCCGTCGGGAGTGGTGGTGCAGTACCGCGGGGCCCGTCGGGAGTCTTCAGTGGTTTTAATGGATGATTTTTTAAATGGCAATAGTGTGAGAGAGGAGAGAAGCATACTCTTTAAGCCTTTAAAGGCATACCAAACCTACTGAAAGAAACAGCCCCACAAAAAAGTTGAAAGTGATCGCCAATCCCGTCTGGAAGTAGGAGAAAGAGATTTCTTACTTTTCATTATTAGCCTTTCTTTACTATTTTATGTTTTTTGGCAATATGTATGATTAAAAACAATTTTTAAAAACAAGCTAAAAGATTTTCTAGTTCCTTTTGATGCTGTAGTAGGTACATATTGACATCACCTCTAAGTCATTTGCCATCTATTTTTGACAAAAATATAATGAGGATTTGGCTGGTTTTACTTTTAACAATTGAGGAGTTAAGGCTCTAGAACTTCTCAGAAAATTATACTCCTTGCTATAGTCTATAGTCTGTGAGAAGTCCTACAGTTGCAGGAGACCCTAAGCAGATGTTTATGAACGAGGAAAGCAGAGCGAAGAATTTACACGTTTTCTTTATTACAATATTTCACAGCCTCCTAAACAGCTGCCAAGGTCACAAAAATCAATAGGAGCTTAATAATTAGTAGCTTGCTCTTAATATATTGCTAAAATTGTCATTTAAACTAATCGGGGTGGGGGAGAGACTGTTTTCTCTTGGACTCTACAGCTAACTGGATAAATGACAACTTCGCCGAGCTTGGTTTCGTTCAATGACCGCTAGGTGTAAGAAAAGGAAACATTTGCAAGTCAGCTCCTTGGAAAACAGACAATTAAACCACACAAACACGGCAAGGTTCCCCTTCTGCCACTAGCTCGCTAAGTAACCCTGACCAAGTCCTTTAACGTTTGGGGGCCTCATTTCCCACAGGCTAAATTACCCCTACCCTGCCTACGTCGTTCAACAAATACTTATTGTGAGATCACCCAAAGAGTACAATGTTACACCAACACTTCCGTTTGTAATGAAGACTACTATTATCATTACCACTCAGAGATCTCTGACAGTTCTGCTCAGGCTCCGCGCCGCCTCCCGCCTGCCCTCGCAGAGGCGAGATCCGGCTCCTTTCTGCAGTTTCCGGACCGCCAGCCGCAGAGACCACGAAGCCAAAGGAGGGCAACAATCCCTCGAGAAAGAAACGTAGGCTGGAAAGCAGGGACTAGCCCGTGGCGAAGCGCAGAAGCGTTGCCTGAACGTGCAGCACTGCGCCACACGGACGCGCAGCAGACACCAGCCGCTGGCGTGGGCGTAACAAAGTTAGCCTTTCCCGGCTACCTCCGCGCCTGCGAGAGACGGCAGCTCGCAAAGGCCAAACTTAGTGGGCGGAAGAGCGCGCTGCTTCAGCTACCCAGGGCTGGGGACGGTGACGGCTGGCTGTCCCCAGCAGACCTAGAAGCAGATGCAGGATGGAGCGAGAGGGCGGCGGCGGCAGCCTCTTTTTCCGTGGTCTCCAGAACCGCTCCCACGAGAAGATGAAGCTGAGAACGAGAAAGTCCACCTTGTACCTCAGCCAGCAGAAGAGCACTGGGCACGGCGGAGGTGAGTGAGTGGGTGTGGAAGACGAGCGGAGTGGCGGTGGCGGGAAATCGCCGACACTGAGCGAGGGCTCCATCTGCTGGGGGGGGGGGGCGGGGGCAAGAAATCACTTTGCTTTCGAGAAGGGATCCTCGATCCCTGTCGTTTGCGCGGCAGTGTATTCTGCATTATTTTGTGCCGTCCTCCCCGCAGCCGTGTGAAGTGAGTAGGCATGATGTGGCCATCCCCTTTTCAGAGAGGGGGTCGTCACCCTGGCCCAGTGTTCCCGAGGTTTCGTAGCTACGGAGGGGCTGATTCCTGGAGTGGGACCAGGTCTGACCCCCCGCCGCACTGCTTTTTCTTCACTGCCCCCTCCGCCTTTTCTTTGGTCCTGATGTAATGTTGACAGGAGAAAAATCATCCCAGCAAGTGGGATTTTGATCTGTCGGAGGGGTATTTACTATAAAGATGGGCTCCTCATTCATTAAGTATTTATTGTGCGCCTCTTATGTGCGAAGGGCGGTTGTTCAAGGGCCACTTCTGAGTACAGTTTCTTCTGCCTGAGTCTACGGACTAGAGAGAAGGAAAGGAAAGAACAAGGTTTTCGGACAGCAGATACAGTGCAGTCGGGAGGTTTGTTTCTGAAAGATGAAAGTTCAGAAGGGTCATGTATGTGGTGTTGAACGTACCAGTTGTCTGAGAAACATTTAAAATGTGTTCCTGGAGAAGAAGGAAGGAGAGTGGCAGGAACCCGGAATGTTAGCAAAGACTCACAGTGGATCAGAGGCAGGTTGCAAACTCAAGTCCTCAGGAGGCCGGACAGGCAAGGCTAAATATTATATACATAAGAAGTCAAAGCACCCTATATTTCAGTACCAGCCAGTTGTTCCCAGTTGAGCTCTGTGTTGCCAGATCTTAGAGTTTTGATACGCTGCAATACAGATGTTAATATAAAACCTGATTTTTAAATGTTGGCAACTAAATTCACATTAAAAAAATATTGTCTACAGGCAGTCCATTTGTGATTAAGAGCAGGGCTTTGGAGTCAACATACAGACCCGGTTTTGAATCCTGTTTATTTACAACCGTTTGACTTGGGAGAAGGCAGTTTAACTTCTGAGCCTGTTTCCTCATATATAAAATAGGGCTAATGATATTTTCCCCATAGCATTGAGGACTAAATGAGATAGCGCATGTAAAGGAACGAACTCAGTGCCTAGCATATAGAAAGTATCAGTAAGGACTATTTTAAAATGCATAGAGGACCATTTTATATGCTAGTATATGCACATTATACGAAGTGTCCCTTCCTATGTTAGTAATTTGTTAGCTGGTTTCTTTCATTAGATATACATATAGGATAACCTAATTAGCCTAAGGCCTTAGTTAACCCAATCTTTTTCAAAATGTATCTTAATATTCTCTTTATATTAATAAGTTGCCAGAAAGATTGGTGAGGCTCTGGCCTTTGTCTAACTTTCCACCCAGGTCTGCTTTGAGAGTAGCGTGGCGGGGCCAGAGTTCACCACTGCTTTAACAGAACCTGAGCAAGGGGCCAACCAGAGCAGCAGATTTTAGTTCCCCAACTGGAATTTGCCTGACTTTTGTGCTACAATTACCTGTTTGTTCATTTTTTGTTGTTTTTTTTCAGATCTTCTTGGTGAAAACATTTATCTGGTCTTGTTTACCATAGCATTACGAATATGTAACTGCTTTTTAGTCCAAACAAGTTTTGTTCCAGATGAATATTGGCAGTCTCTTGAAGTTGCACATCACATGGTTTTCAAATATCCTTTGTAGTTTCTTTTCTGGACTAGAAATGTGTATTCATCTTAGGAATTGTGTCAGCTCCATGACGTATTTTCAATAAATTTTCCATATTTTCTCCAAATAATTTTAACTTATAAAAGTGTGCCATTATTTTATGCTAATATTTCTTCTATATCTTTCTTTGATGTTAGTGTACCTGACTCAGCCTTTAGCATATATTCCCAAAGCGTTCAGTAATGTGGAGGATATAGATGAAGTAAAAAATGCATTCCTGCTTTGAAGAAGTTAACAGTTTAGTTGGCCAACTGCATTTTTACTTCAGATATCCAGTGTGAAATACTATTTTTTTAAGCTTCTTTGCCAAAAAATAAAAGTGTTTTATATATAGAACTGAAAAGAGGTTTTGTTTCAGTGCTATTTAACATTAGTCCTTAATATTACTAATTATGGTTATTTGACTTGGGAATGGAGAGAAAGATTGAGGGGTTACACTTACCCCTTAATCTTTGCAAGCATATACAAGATTCTGCACCTTTTGGGGAAAGATAGTGTTCAGTTGCTGGTAAGTTTAAATAAAAGTAGTCATTAACAGATTTATTCCATCCCTTTAAGGTTAATGTATATTAACTAAATGATAATATTGGTATCATGAAGTTTGTTTTTAAAAGACTACTGTTGCTAAACTCAGACCGCATCTGGGAAGCCCAGGGTTCAAAGACATACTGTGATGTGTAACTGTTCAATATGTGCTAAAACATAAGACTGAGCATGAAAGTGTTCTGCTGTGAGCAATCCTGTTAAGATATACAGATTCTCAGAATGACTACATTATATATTATTCGTACTTTAGAAGTAAATTTCCGTCATAAAACGATCACTTAAGAGCAGTGTTGTATCTTGCTTTTTTTAACTTGTGAGCAGAAGATCATGTTATATGAGCCTATGAAGACTAAATACATGTAAACCCACTCAGGATTTAGTGTTGAAATTACAAATTAGGAAAACTAATTTGACAAAAATATAGTGATATATACAATCATTGTGCTATGTAGTAATTAGCCATCAATAGTGAGCAGGGTTGTAATCCCTAGATCATGAACTTTGGGGGTCAGTCACCAGGAGAGGATACAAAAGAACTAATGGTGCAAAAGTTTTTCTAACTTCATTCTCAGTATCTTTAAGCTATCATCAAGTTGGACTCAGAAGTTTGGGCCTTCCCCATTTTCTGTTAGGGAAGTGGCCCAGAATTCCAAAGGCAGTCTAAATCCTGAAGGGTTTTTTGAAGCCTGGAAAGACACTGAGGTTCTGGAGTTTTGGGTTTTGTTTTAGTTTGGTTTTCTTAGGCTGTATTGTACCCTCCCCTTTGCAACGATATTTGATTACCCATTATTGAGAAACAGGACCATATCGGTAAAATTGATGCTTCATTTGGTAATATCACAGGGAAGGAAAATTGAGAGCAGTAGCAGAGTTTCTCCCATTAACACATGTAGAAGTTAGGAACTATGAATTCTCTTTCCTTCTCTCAGGGCTACCCACTAGCTTCTAGATCAAGAAGGATATTCATAAAGACTTGAAACAGGGCAAATATATATAACATCCCAGAAAGTAGGTTATATTATGAATGAAGGAGTCTTCAAGATTGAAAAACTTCCTATTCCTCCATGATCTATCCACTGCCCTCAACCTGTAGCTGACCCACCTGGCCATTTTGTGATTTAAAGGAAACCTCCTCTCGTCCCCATCCTACCCCACTCCAATACCCCTCCACCCCTGAAAAAACCTCTATCCTACCTGGAACTTCAGCAGATAGAGAACCATTATGATGCTATCAGTCATTCATACTCTCATATTGATTATTTTAAAATATAGATTATACAATTTTGAAACTAGAAGGGTCAGAGAAGGGATAAAGAAAATAGACCAAAGTCACAGCATGTTAAAAGCTAAAACTAGATCCTAGGTCTACTTATTTACAGCCTAGTGTTCTTTCCAGATAGCTTCTCTCTAAACTGCGTAAGGTGTGTGAAAAGAACTAGGGATGGCTTAAAGCTCTGCTGTCCAATATGGTAACCACTAGCCACCTGTGGCTACTGAAGACTTGAAATGCAGCTAGTCCAAATCGAGAAGTGCTATTAGTGTAAAATACATACCAGACATCAAAGAACTAATACAAAATAAGAATGTGAACTATTTCTGTAACTTTTATATAGATTAAATGTTGAAATGATAGTTTAGATATAATGAGTTAAACAAAAGCACTAAGATTAATTTTACCTGTTAGAGATTTTTTTTTTTACTTTTTGACTACTATAAAATTTAAAATTCGGTATGTGGCTCACATTGCATTTCTACTGGACAGCGCTGGCTTAGAATATGTGAGAAGAAAGAGGGATAAGAAGGGAGACCTGTGGGAGTACCACAGTGGGGGCTTTGAACAGTCAGGAGATGGCACAAGGGCATGTGGCTCCTAGAGCTTAAGGGAGGAGGATCTTAAAGAGCAGGAGTGTAGAAAGGTAAGCCGCCAACACAGGCCTCACCTTCAGGGTTTACCCTTGGCATGTTCCTGCTCCTCTTTACCCCACCACCCTAGTTGGTATTTTCCAGAAGCCATGTGTAACTGTTTAATTCTGGTCAGGTCCTTATAACCTGGAAAATGATATCTTAAAAGTCTGGAGAGACTGCTAATAACTGGGAATTTACAACTCCACTTATTTTTGTGTTGAGCTAAAATCTACCTTCTCTTAAATTCAAGATTTCTACATGAAAACCCTTCAAAAAAGTTTTATTTATCCAGGATAAATAATCTCCAGTTCTAAACCTCATAATCAGATAATGTCCTCTAAACATCTTGTAATTTATTAATGTCCATCTTAATATGTGGGTCTCGAAACTGAACACAATATTGAAAACTAGGGTAACTAGCTCAGAATATAGTGAGACCATTAACTTCATAAATACTATACTTCTCTCAGTGCACAAGAATCCTTTTAGTCTTTTAGTGGCTACCTCAACACTCAGCTCCTATTAAGTCTGTAGCAAAATTAACTTTTTACATGAAGTACTTTCATACCTGGGAGGTGAGAAGGAAGCTTATAGATTCTTATGCAGGGCAAACAGAAGGTGAGTACAGAGGTGCCTTTTACTGTATTTTACAGTGCACAGTTTATGTGGAATTATGAAGTACAATGTACCTTTAACTCTAAGATTTAAACATTTATTTACAGATTATTGATAAAGGATGTAAAGCTAAAGTGTTAGAAGCCACTGACAACTGAAAGTAAAGCGGCTCTAATTATAATGTAAAATTAGTGAAGTTTGATCCAACAAAAATACAGATTTACATATAAATTTTTAGAAACACATCTTTTGAGCAAACTAAAATTAAGCTGTGATCTACCAGCAAGTGTTACTTTGTTAATAACTGTGACACATTTTAAAACTCAAAGATGCTAATGTATAACATTAGAATCATTAACTGTAATTAAGTTATAATACATTTACTCTTTCTTTTTACTCTTAAATTTATTCTTTAGTGTCATCTGACTGGATACCATGTTACATGTTTCTGTAATTATAGATTACTTAAAGCTTTAAAAAAAAGTAACATTATTTTATCATCTATGTCGTAGGATAGGGGAGCAATGTAACTTAGTAGCTAAGAGCTTTGGAGTCAGGCTGACTTGGGTTTGAATCTTGACCTCCACGCTAACTAGCTCTGCAGCCTTGGGGAAATTAACCTCTCTATGCCTCAGTTTTCTCATTTACAAAACAGTACCTGTTAGAAGCACTGAATCAGCTGATATACATAAAGTACTTAGTATCATACTTAGCATACAGTAGGGTAAATGTTTCATAAAAAATTACCTACTGTTATGCTACTGAAAAGAACTATATGTGCTTCTAAAATAGAACCTTCACACAATGAAATGGCCTGCTGGCTATTTAAAATTAGTAGTGTTGTAATATATATATATATTACAGAGAGAATGAGAATGAGAAAACTACCTTTTGGTATTTCCATGAAAATTAATGTAATTTTTAAGGTATAAATTATTTTTGCAGAAGAATGGAATAATACATCTTTTTTTTAAACTAAGAATGGCTTTCGATTGATAGTTGGGTCAGCTTGTTGATTTCTTATGATTTTAAAGTATGAACCAACAGATGTTTTTAATATCTTTTTTTTTTTTTAACTAATGAAGATTTGGATTCCTAGACTTGCCCAAGCACTTCTGTCTGCTGTAGCAGACTTGAGGCTTTTCTCATTAATGAAGCAACTAGAAAATCAGCAAGTGGCAAGATGGGTGGTAAGTCCTAAACACTTTAGAAACTGTATGTCAGTTACTTCATTCCTACAAGCATGAAGCACATGAACAGGTCAGTCAATATGATTGATTCCCAAAACAGTTTCTGAAGGTAATTTGTACAACTTTATAGGGGTACTTCCATAATTAAGAACAGTAAAATGCAAGTGGACATGCTATCTCCCTTCTGAATGAGCCCTAGGTGGCAGAAGCCACTGATACCCTCCAACACTATAAGAGGCTAAACCCTAGGACCCAGCCTTGGGAAGCACCATGACTCAGAACTGAGTCCTTGCCTCACTTTCCATAATATTCAGTAGGAATAGTTCTAAACCACTGCCTACCTCACAGATCACCTCAGCTGTTTACAACCCTTGTTCACTCTTCCTCCAGCTACCTGAGACATATCTTTTCACTGATGCACTCTTTCTCTTCTGGCTAGAATGGTAGAAATAGCTGGACTTTGTAAGAGAATGTGGTATAGAAGACTGTCTTTTGTCATTTGGCTCATTTCACAGTGGGGAGATAGATTCTCAAACTCCCATTCAAATCTTGAATGGATTTTCCCATTTAAACCGTAAGTAAGCTTATATGAGCCAACTTAGAAATCTTACTGCCTTTTTTATATTTCTGTTAGCAAATATGTTCCAAATTCCAAGTAACCACTGTACCAACACATTTCTGAAATATTGTTAATTAATATTAACAATTTATTATTAATAGGACATATTTCTGCAGGTAGTCTGTTGATTTGCATTAAAAAGACAGATTGCTTTAGCGATTGAGTCCTTGATAATTGATTCAAGGATTAAGTCAATCTCTTTAATTTGTGCTTAATACACACTGTCGAAGGCTGAACCTAAAATGGCAAAGGCATAATGCCTTTGAAATCCTTCCTCCAAAGTAGCAGCACTAGGATCTTCTAGCTCAGGAAGAGCCTTTAACTTCACAAAAATTGGAAACATATTTTAAAGTCTGTATTTGAAGAGATAGGAAGCTGGTACGATGTTTAATACCTTGCAACAACTAATAAGTTTCTTTTAAGGCATTTGTTTTGTAGACTGAATGATGCTTCTGTTTGCATGTTCTACCAAAAAGTGGTTTATTAATTTAGTCCATTTCCAAATTAAAATTTAATGATGTTTCCTGATAGTCATGATTTTTTCTCTCTTACGTTGTCTTAAATTTTCCACCAAGAAATAGGACAACATTCCAAGCAAGGTCAATAAAAATCAGTCAAAATACCTGTCAGTAATATAAGACAATTGGAGGAATGCTGATTGTGAGACTCTAGTTATGAATTTCATTCTTCTCTGAACTCTACCATCAAAGAATCTGTGTTTTATGTCTTTTATTAGTGTGAAGTGAGATTTAAATCAAATGCAATGCCACAAAAATGTACCTGAAAGTATAAACTTAACTTTAACAAATACAGACCTGGTATCATAGTTGTGCTTGATATAACTTCTTAAAAACAATATTTGGACATGCCCACTTTTAACATTATTTAGACTTGCTTGCTATTTTCCTTAGAATACTAAGCTTTTCCATTTCCCACTCCATATACGTTTGCTTATAATTGTTCTTAGTTTTTTTGCCAGTTATGCTCTTGGTTCACGTGGTATTGCTGTACCAGAACTCTTACAAACACCATGGAAACTGTTCTCACTATAACTGCTCTTTTCTACTATCCTTTGGAAGGTTCGAAGTCTATGAACAGGTGAGTAACAGTACTGTTATAATTATGTACAAAACTCTAAAGCATGCTTTTGAAAAATCTTAAATTATCAATATATTGCAATGTCCAGTGGACCCCCTAATGCTCATGAAGGCTATTAGAACCACAAATTCACAGTTGATGTATTTATTATAGCAGGAAAGAGATATACTCAAACCAGATAATTAAGGAGAGTTTAATAAAAGGACTGTTTACAAAGGTGTAAACAATGTTTGGAAAAGCTAATAAGGGGATACCATAGTACCCAAGGGCTAGTCACAACAGGAAGTTTCAATTACCCTTTGGCCCCAAGGAGCAAGGAGAGGAAAGTTACTGAAATCCATAGAGCTGTAACTTTGAGAGGACCCCAACAGGAGAGGGGCACAGCCAGCCTTTAACCATAGCAAGGAAAGAGCAGGGTGAATAAAACACCCTGACTCTTCTGCCCTGCTGTTAACCAATACTAATGAGAAGCCAAAAAGCAAGATAGCCCATTGATATAGTCCATAAAGGTCAGCCTCCCTGCATATTGAGCAGGTGAAGAGTAGAGAGCATATCTGGATGGGCAAATAGAAAACATATGGACCTGGTTTGGGTTTATATAAATTGGTATAAAATACCAAGCAAAGGGAACATGAGAAAAGGCACAGAGCTATAAAAGGGCTTCATTGTATTCTGGGCAGGTTGTCCAGAGGAGCTAATGTGTGGTAGGATGTGTGGGAGAAGAGAAGAATGAGGGATAAGGCTAGAATGGAACTTTGCCTTTCTCCAGAATTTGGACTTTACAGGTAGCAGCTTACCACTGGTGGCTTTCGAGAAGCATGACATAATCTGATTTAGTAGCAGTATTTAGGATATACCGAAAGGGAATAAGCCAGAAAATTTGGGAATCTAGTTAAGAAAATTTGGGAATCTAGTATCCATTCTCCCTTATATGTAAGGTTTTTGGGAGGATCAAGTCAAATAAGATCATTTCTGCATTAGACTCTCGACTGCAAGAATAGGCATTCACTTAGGTTACCTATAGATGAGGATATCTAAACACTGATTTCTATCAAATGAGAATATTACAATAGCTCTCAAGAATTAAATGAGACTCTATGGACAGTATATAGCGTATAGCACATGACCTATTACAAAGTAAGTGTTCAGTAAGTACTGATGATTGACAATGATATTAAGTAATATTTCTGGGAAATTAAAAAAAAAGACTATGAAAAGATTCCAAACAAGTGACACAACTGTGAAAAGATTCTAGAATAGTGAGAGGACTTGATGTAAAATGATGGCAATGAGAATGGGGAGGAAACACAGTGGATGTGTGGGATGAAAAGTTTCTATTTAAGGTGACTCCAAATTTTAAGACTGAGAAACTGAGTGATACCATTAACTTAAACATTAGACACTAAATAGGTTTGAGGGAAAGGTGTGGAGCTTATTTCATACAGTTTGATTTTGAATGCCAGTAAGAAATTTATGTAGAAATATTCAGAAAGGAGTAAGAAATCCAAGTCTGAAAATTTGGAGTGAGGTTAGGTAGGCCTAGATACATCTGGGCATCCCCTAGGTAGTTTCACTATGGCAGAATTTGCAATTAGGCTGTCTGCAAGTCAGACCAAGCCACAAATGTTTTATTTCACCTACACAGTGTTTGTTTTTTAACTACTTGGCAAAGTTTTTAAATTGGGAGATCTTACCTAAAATCTGGATTTCTAGTTCCTCTTGAAAAAAAATGTAAGGCCTGTTAACATTTTGGGCCAGGATTCCTTCATGATGATATCAGAGCCCCCATGCAGCCAATATCACACAATTTTTATTACTTATCTGGTCTCTGTAAGCATTTGAACTTGAAATCCCTGCTCTTACATCTTCACCAACATTGGAAATTTCTTTATAGTTACTTATTAGTTAATAGGTATGTAATGGTACCATAAAGTTGTTTTATTTTACCACTGTCTGTAGTCCTCATGATTAAGTTATCAGGTGCTCGCCTTCAACCCTTTATTGAGAGAAGTCCTAATAGTAAAAACCCACATTTCTATCCATGATCATATAGGGTTTTATAAGTAAGATTTTTTTAAAAAAAATCAGGTGTATATACACATCTTTCAGTTGGACAAAATTACCAGCTTACATTCAAAACAAAACCACATGTGCCCAGATTTTCCTTATAAAATGGGGACTATCTTTTATCTCTTTTATCTCTTTAGGAGAGACTTGATCATTTTTCCACCAGGAAAGCGACTGGCAGAGTTGTACGGTTAAAAGATGGTATACCTTTCAGTAAACAAGATAAACATTAGGACACAGAATAACTTCTTACTTGAAAATACTAGAATATTAAAGCTGGAAAGGACCTTACATATTACCTCTCTTTATGGATGAGAAAAATTAAGAGCCAGAAGTTTAAGTAACTTCCCCAAGTTCACATAGCTATTTATACCAAAAGGAAAATGCTCTCATTGTTTTTAAAAAAATGTTATACCACAGCATAAATAGATAACTTCTGAACTCATTTCCTAGTTGTCTTGACAATACCTTTTCCTTGCTTACAGTGTCAAGTACTCATCCCTGGTGGCACTTGCCTTTATAATTCGTCCCACAGCTGTTATTCTGTGGATACCTTTGCTGTTCAGACATTTCTGGCAAGAACAGAGAAAGCTTGATCTTATTCTACATCAGTTTTTACCTGTAGGGTAAGTATGGCTACAATCCATATATTAATTTTAAAAACCTATAAATTATAAACAAGATTTTACATCTTTTAGTCAGTTACATCTTCTAACGTCAATGAGAATTGTCAGACCAAGGAAACATAGTATTTCCAATTTTACATGTTATATTTTTATTTGTGATTCTGAAGTATTTTAATTTGCTTAAGTGAGGATCTTGGCAATTTTTCTAAATTAGAACTTTCCTATGCTTTATTTCTTAAATATTTTTCAAATTTTTTTTTTTAGAGATACTTGACTCCTTCACATTTGTATGGGGCTTTATAATATATGTGTTCACATATTACCTGATTTTCACAATTCTTGGATCTAGGCATTGTAGGTGTTTTTACTTTGTGATACAGAAAATGGAGGGCTTGGTGAAATTAAAAATGAATTATAGCCAGTGTCACTGGGTTGATTGCTCTGATGGAAATGGGATTGAAACCCAAGTCCTCTTAACTACATTTTGAGCTCCTAGGATCAGAATTATCCCAGGTATCTAGTGGAATATCCAAAATAATTATTTATTGAAGGGATGAATGCATTTTGACTCTTAAAACAGTGATCTTTTTAATATACTAGTATTCACTCTGTACAGGTTATTTTTGGTAGCTATTAAAAAAGGACAAAATCATCCGGTGGCTAAGTTGCCAGTGTTGTCATTTCTCAGATTTATTAGCATTGTTTTGGAAGTAATGCATTCATTCAGCAAATATTTATTTAATCCTAGTATGTGCTAGGTGTCGTTCCAGATGCTGAAGATACAGCAATTTAACAAAACAAAGTCCATTCCTTCATGAAGTATACATTCTAGTGGGGGGGGGAGACAGCTAGAAACATATGATTAACATGTTTCTCAAATGACAATAAGTGCTATAGGGAAAAATCATGAGAGCCTGCAGATGAAATTACAGCCCCAGTCAATATCCTGACAAGTTATGAGACCTTGAGTCAGAGACACCCAGTTAAGCTGCACCTGGATTCTGGACCCACAGAAACTGAGATAATAAATGTTCATAGTTTTTGGTTACCACATTTTGGGGTAATTTGTCATGCAGCAATAGATAATACAGAGTTTGTTACTTTTAAAAAGTTTGCTTAAATATAGCTTCTCTCAATGAAAGATCTTTCAAAACGATATTCAGTTGGTAAAACTTTTAAAGCATTTTTAAACTGGCTTTTGATGCAGGGCACTTTGCAAAGCCATATGCCACTGTTGGATTTTCAGCAAGTTCAGAATGTTAATCACCCTTTTATTTTGTTTTTCAGATTTGTCACTTTGAGTTTCTCTCTGATAATTGATCGTATTTTTTTTGGTCAAGTAAGTAAAATTATGTTTTTTTTTATTTAAAAAAACTATTTTAATGTAATCATTTATAACACTAAAAACTCAACCTTACTGTTTAATCCATGAGTATCTGGGAGCATAAGCAAATCATTTTTTTAATGATATGGGATATATTAGAAAAAAACTACTAGCATATGCCTTTGGTTAACTTTGCTGTGCTTTCTATATAACAGAATTGTATATTCCTAATTGAAGTTCAAGAATCCATTTTCAGGCATTTTTGTCAGGTCTGAACATTTCTGTCAGGTTTGTAACAATAAAGGTTAATTTTTAAATGATTTTAATTGACCTCAATTATTCAGAATTCAAATTAACCAGAATATTCTTTAAGCATCTGATTTGGCATTTTAACCTTATGACTATTGGTAATGCCTTTGGTTGTTTTTAAGTTCCCTGTTTTTAAGTCACTCATGGGTTCTGGAATCAGATGCCACTGTCTGAGGCCTAGTGCCCTCATTATTAGCTGTAAGACCTTGGACAAGTTGTGTATCTTTCTTGGCAGTTTCCTTATCTGGAAATAATTGTGATACCTGTCTCTTACGGTTGGAAGATTAAATGAAATAATACATGTAAAACGCTTACAACACTGCATGGCACAAGTGAGCACTTAACGTTAGCTGCTGCTGTCATTACCTACTTTATGCTATAATTCAAACTGCAATGTTTTCAAAGCTTTATCTTAATAGGTAATATCTGATGCCATAAGGTAGAACAGTAAAAATTTTAATATGGGTACCAAACACATATACTCATAAAAATTACTTTTAAGGATTCTCTTTACGTCCAGTTGTATGTAAAACTTAACACTGTCATAACATTTATTCATATTTGCTTGAATCTCAAGAACCCAGTGTTTCACAAATTAACAAAAAACACATTAGTACTTAGAACATAAAAAAATTAATAAAGAATGATTTCATTGTTATTACAAATGACAATGAAAACACAACTATACAAAATCTATGGGATGCAGCAGAAACAGTTCTTAGATGGAAGTTCACCAAGATACAGCCCTTCCTCAAAAAACAAGAAAAATCTCAAATAAACAACTTAACCTTACCACGTAAAAGAATTAGAAAAAGAAGAACAAACAAAACCTAAAGTCAGCAGAAGGAAGGAAATAATAAAGATTAGAGAGAAAATAAATAAAATAGAGATTTAAAAAAATAGAAAAAAATCAATAAAACCAAGAGCTGGTTCTTTGAAAGGGTAAACAAGATTGACAAACCTCTGGCCAGGCTCACCAAGAAGAAAAGAGAGAGAACCCAAATAAACAGAATAAGAAATGAAAGGGGAGACATAACAACCGATACCACAGAAATACAAAAAACTATAAGGGAATACTATGAACAATTATATGCCAACAAAATTTGACAACCTAGAAGAAATGGACAAATTTCTAGAAACATTCAGCCCACCAAAAATGAATCAAGAAGAAACAGACCTATTGTATAGCACAGGGAACTCTACTCAGTGCTGGCTCTGTGGTGACCTAAATGGGAAGGAAATCCAAAAAAGAGGATATATGTATATGTCTAGCTGATTCACTTTGCTGTACAGTAGAAACTAACACAACCTTGTAAAGCAACTATACTCCAATAAAAATTTTTTAAAAAGAAGAAGAAATAATTTGGACAGACCAATCACTAGAGGTGAAACAATCTGTAATTTTAAAACTTCCTACAAACAAAAGTCCAGGACCAGATGGCTTCACAGGCAAATTCTACCAAACATACAAAGAAGAGCTTATACTGATCCTTCTCAAACTCTTCCAAAAAACTGAAGAAGAGGGAACACTCCCAAAGATAGTCTATGACGACATCATCACCCTGATACCAAAACCAGACAAAGACACCAGCAAAAAAGAAAATTACAGGGCAATATTTTTGATGAATATAGATGCAAAAATTCTCAACAAAGTATTAGCAAACCAAATCCAACAACACATAAAAAAGATCATGCCACAACCAAGTGGGATTCATCCCAAGTTCACAAGGATGGTTCAACATATGCAAATCAATGTGATACACCACATAAACAAAAAGACAGAAATCACATGATCATCCTAATAGATGCAGAAAAAGCATTTGACAAAATTCAACATCCTCTGATGATAAAAAACTCTTACCAAAGTGGGTATAGAGGAAACATATCTCAACATAATAAAAGCTATTTGACAAACCCACAGCCAATATAATACTCAATGGTGAAAAGCTGAAAGCCTTCCCACTAAAATCTGGAACAAGACAAGGATGCCCACTCTCACCTCTTCTATTCAACACAGTATTGGAAGGCCTACCCAGAGCAATCAGACAAGAAAAAGAAATAAAAGGTATCCAAATTGGAAGGGAAGAGGTAAAATTGTCATTATATACAGATGACATGATACTATATATGGAAAAACCTAAAAACTCCACATAAAAACTACTAGAACTGATAAACGAATTCAGCAGGTAGCAGGATACAAGATCAACATACAGAAATCAGTTGCATTTCTTTACACTAACAATGAAATATCAGAAAGGGAATGTCAAAAAACAGAATCTGGGACTTCCCTGGTGGCGCAGTGGTTAAGAATCTGCCTGCCAATGCAGGGGAGATGGGTTCAAGCCCTGCTCTGGGAAGATCCCACACGCCGAGAAGCAACTAAGCCCATGCACCACAACTACTGAGCCTGCGCTCTAGAGCCCACGAGCCACAACTACTGACCCCGTGTGCCTAGAGCCCGTGCTCCGCGACAAGAGAAGCCACCACAGTGAGAAGCCTGCGTACCACAATGAAGAGTAGCCACTGCTTGCCACAAATAGAGAAAGCCCGCATGCAGCAACGAAGACCCAAAACAGCCAAAATAAATTTTTTAAAAAATCTTTCAAAATTGCACCCCCCAAAATAAAACACTTAGGAATAAACCTGACCAAGGAGGTGAAAGAATTATACACTGAGAACTATAAAGCATTAATGAAGGAAACCAAAGACGATTCAAAGAAATGGAAAGATACCCTATGCTCTTGGATTGGAAGAATTAATATTGTTAAAATGGCCATACTACCCAAAGCAATCTGCAGATTTAATGTGATCCCTATCAAATTACCCATGACATTTTTCACAGAACTAGAAGAAATAACCCTAAAATTTATATGGAACCATAAAAGACCCAATATTGCCAAAGCAATCCTTAAGAACAAAACAGGAGGCATAACCCTCCCAGACTTTAGACAATACTACAAAGCTACAGTAATCAAGACAGTGTGGTATTGGCACAAATACAGATATATGGATCAATGGACCAGAACAGAGAGCCCAAAAATAAACCCACACACCTACAGTCAATTAATCTTTGACAAAGGAGGCAAGAATATACAATGGGAAAAAGGCTCTTCAGCAAGTGGTGCTGGGAAAGTTGGACAGCTGCATGTAAATCAATGAATTTAGAACATACCCTCACATTATGCACAAAAATAAACTCAAAATGGCTTAAAGACTTAAATATAAGACATGACACCATAAAACTCCTAGAAGAGAACATAGGCAAAGCATTCTCTGACATAAATCATACCAATGTTTTCTTAGGTCAGCCTCCCAAAGCAACAGAAATAAAAGCAAAAATAAACAAATGGGACCTAATCAAACTTAAAAGCTTCTGCACAGCAAAGGAACCATAAACAAAATGAAAAGACAACCTACAGAATGGCAAAAAATATTTACAAACAATGAGACTGACAAGGGCTTAATTTCCAAAATATACAAACAGCTCATACAACTCAACAACAACAAAACACACAACCCAATTGAAATATGGGCAGAAGACCTAAATAGACATTTCTCTAAAGAAGCCATGGCCAATAGGCACATGAAAGGATGCTCAACATTGCTAATTATTAGAGAAATGCAAATCAAAACTTCAATGAGGTATCACCTCACACTAGTCAGAATGGCCATCATCAGAAAGTCCACAAACAATACATGCTAGAGAGGGTGTGGAGAAAAGGGAACCCTCCTACACTGTTGGTGGGAATGTAAGTTGGTACAGCCACTGTGGAAAACAGTATGGAGTTTCCTCAGAAAACTGAAAATAGAATTACCATATGATCCAGCGGTCCCACTCCTGGGCATATATCCAGACAAAACTCTAATCCAAAAAGATACAGGCACCCTTATGTTCACAGCAGTACTATTCACAAGACATGGAAATAACCTAAATGTCCATTGCAGATAAATGGATAAAGATGTGGTATGTGTACACACACACACACACACACACACACACACACACACACACAATGGAATACTATTCAGCCATAAAAAGGAACGAAATAATGCCATTTGCAGCAACATGGATGGAACTAGAGATTATCATACCAAGTGAAGTAAGTCAGGAAGAGAAAGACAAATACCATATGGTATTACTTATATGTGGAATCTAAAGTATGGCACAAATGAGCTTATCTACAAAACAGAAACAGACTCACATAGAGGACAGACTTATGGTTGCCAATAGGGAGGGAAGGATTGGCAGTTTGGGATTAGCAGATGCAAACTATTATATAGATAATAGGTAAACAACAAGGTTCTATTGTATAGCACAGGGAACGATATTCAGTATCCTATGATAAATCATAATGGAAAAGAATATATAAAGAAGACTGAGTTCGGGCTTCCCTGGTGGCGCAGTGGTTAAGAATCCACCTGCCAATGCAGGGGACACGGGTTCAAGCCGTGGTCCAGGAAGATCCCACATGCCGCGGAGCAACTAAGCCTGGGCTCCACAACTACTGAGGCAGCATGCCACAACTACTGAAGCCCGTGTGCCTAGAGCCCATGCTCCGCAACAAGAGAAGGCACTGCAGTGAGAAGAAGCCCGTGCAGAACAACGTAGAGTAGCAACGAAGACCCAACACAGCCAAAAATAATAAATTTATTTTTTTTAATTAGTTCATATTCAAAATTATTAATGTAAACTACGGTCTGGTGTTTAGACTTCACTCTGATTTAATTTCATGATTCAGCCAAATTCCCTAATGCCAAAGATTCATACTTGGCACTAACACATTTCTATTTCTTTTTCCTTCGATGATGCCAGTGGACTCTGGTTCAATATAATTTTTTGAAATTTAACGTGCTGCAGAATGTGGGATCATTTTATGGTTCTCATCCATGGCACTGGTACTTCAGTCAAGGATTTCCAGCTGTCCTGGGTACTCACTTACCCTTCTTTATTCATGGCTGCCTTCTAGCCCCAAAGAGGTACAGGATATTTTTGGTGACTGTGCTGTGGACACTGCTAGTTTATAGGTAAGATTTTATTTATTCAAATAGTTCACTACTTAAATGTTACCAAGAAGTTAACTAAATTATTTAAAAGGTAAACTGTTTATCTTTTGGAGGTGCATTAATTCTTATGATTTCTTAGTGGGGATTATTTAGCAGATGGAAAATGTAATAATTATGCTGGTACTCAGACAGACTGAATACTTTTGATACAGTTTGCTTAATATGGACGGATACATTCAATTTTTAAAGAGGGTGAACAAATTGTACTTTTAAAAAACAGAAACTGCCAAAATTTTAAGTATTGAAGGACCAGAGAAATATTTTGAAAATGTATGCGCCTTTATTTGAAATTTGAGTAAAATAACTTACTTGGATTGGTAATAGAAATCCTTTTTTTAGAATGCAATTGTACTTTAGAATATCGCATTGACATCAAATGTTAGGATTACTTTTAACACATCATCATCACCTTATAACTAAAGAAGAATGAGACTGATTCCTAAAGCATGAAATTCAGTCTCAGTAATTACAAAAACAGATCAGGTTAATTATATTCTTTTTAAATACATTAACTTCTCAAACCATCGTTTAATATAAAAAAATAATATTTTCTTTGAATATCTTTTTTTACTATAGCATGTTGAGCCACAAAGAATTCAGATTTATCTATCCAGTTTTACCATTTTGTATGGTGTTCTGTGGTAAGTATTTTCGTATAATAGAGAAAAAAATCAATTATAAAGAAACAGTTAAAAGACAATCAATGCTTATTAAACTCTAAAATATTATTTATTTTCTACTAGGCTAAATAAGAATTGCTCCTTAATTACAAATTGAGTATATTACTGCAGCATTCCCTTTTTGCAGCCTAAATATCCTTTTTCCTGTGTCCTGTGAGATAAAAACATAAGGATCCAGTATCCATAACACCTTTTGGTGGTGGTGTTTCTGGCTGTCAGAAATCTTTCACTAAAAAGTAATACAACATGTCTATTTTAGAATAGCTAATTTAAATTTATGGTTAAACTACAAAGTTCTACATTCCACAAATGAAAAATGTACATTGAAACTAGTTTTTAATGCTTTACACACATCTATCCCTTCAAGACTCACTCTAATGCATATGCAATTTTTAAAGTGATTCACACCTCTGACTTAGTTTTTAATCTTTTCTCCATTTTTCCACTAGGTTTTTTTCAGTAAGTTTTTTACTTATGGCTGCTAAAAAGTCTTATATTACTCGGCTCTGGAAAATATGAACTTTTTCATTGGTTGGTTTGGAAAATTTACGAATTAAAACTTTATTAACTTCAAGTTTAATTCAGAATGAGTGTTGGCTTCCTTCAAATATTAATCACTAAAAAAATCACTGGACTAAGGAGGGAAGAAATGAGTAATCAACTGGGCCTGGAGGCTCAGAAAAACTGGGAAGTTAATGGTACCAAACTTTTTACTTAAAAAAAAAAAAAACCTCCAAACAACCCATCGAGTTAAGCAGCCTTCTTTGACCAAGTATAAGTGATCTCCTGCAGATCTCAGATGTAGTCTCTTCAATTTAGACACAAACACACACATCTATGTATTTGAAACATCTAAAGTTCTGAAACCAAAGTTAGTGTCCTATTTATAGTCTTACTTCATATACAAATGCAGGCACAAATAAAAATATAAGCATCTAAGAGCTATTTGGCAAGTTTTAAGAACAGTGGGACCATTTAGCAGAGCAAATATGTTCACAAATCACTATTCAGATTTAAACTTTTTTTTTTTTTTTACAATAACTTGAGTTAGAATTATAATTGTTTGCTTTTCACCCAGGTAAGCATTGCCAGACTACTGGAGGACAAATATTTCTGTGCACATGTTTGGTTTGGTTAATTTACGAACTTGGTTTCATTCCATTTTTATAATCTGGTTTTTCCAGCATTCCACTTCTCTGCTCTGTCTTTACAGAGTGTTTTAAAGACTTGAGTTGTCTGAATTCTCATTCCCATTCCAAAAGAGTGAGTCTTTAAGTGGCAGGATCTTGGGTTGGGTTTCTGCTTAATCTGTTTTTACTACAGTGGCCAGTGCAGACTTGCTGGTCTCTGATTAGGCCACTTTGTTTTTCCATATGCTTATCTTTTTAGCAAAACTGCACAGGTACTGTTTCAAAAGTCAGATAAGGATTTTTAAAGAACGGTGGTTCCCCTGCCCTCCCTCCCATTACCATACTCAGAGGCAATCACTTACACTCTTTTAGGTGGTTGTTTTGTTATTTGTCTCCCTCTCTAAATAAAATGCTAATAATGCTCTTAAAGGTTACTGTTTTTGGCATTATCTGACTTCTCACTATGGAAAATGAAAATATAGATTTCCTTAGCAAAGTGGTTTTTTTGTTTTGTTTTGCCACACACAAGAATTACTTTTACAAATTAAAAAAGAAAAATTGTTTAGCATCTCCAGATTGTCCAACACTATAGTGAAAGAAAAAAATAATAATAAAACATAAATCGTTCTCTTCCAGAAAGAGATCCATGCCACCACTCATAAACTGACCACTGAAAATCTCCCAGGAGCTTAGTGGTGTATTTTTCTAAGAGGATATTCTGTTATACTTCCTCCAGAATTACTGAGACCTGTATGTACACATCCATTGCTAGTGCTTGGAGATTAAAGTGATAGGTAAATGGAATAAATACAAGTCCTGTTTGTTTAGCAACTATGTACCAGGACAGGCACTGGACATAACATTTTTTTCTAATACTTGAAAAAGGTACTGTTAGGGAAGATAGGGAAACTAATTCCAGAGCTAGAATTCAAATCTGTTTCTGTTAGACTCTCTAGCCATAATCTTTCCGCTATACCTCAATTCCTTTTTCTAGAAAAAGGTCAAGACATGGATGATAATGGATAGTGACAGTGAATGGTCAGAGAAATTACAAAGATGAGGTATTGCTGATTTCTGTTTGTCCATGACAGCATTACAGCTTATACTACACTTCCATGAAAGATTACCAATATAATTTGCAGTTAATATTTGCTTAGCTATAAAACAAAACATTACCAGTGTTACAATTCAGTGTGTCTATCTTTATATAGGATACTCCCTAAACAACCTGAAATTGTGGAAGAAACCAGCTCTAAGTTTCCTGTTTCTATCAAATATGTTCTTTGCCCTCTATACTGGTTTAGTTCATCAACGAGGTACTCTTGATGTCATGACTAATATTCAAGAACTCTGTTGCAACAATACAAATATATCTTCAGCTTCAGTACTTATGATGATGCCTTGTCACTCTACTCCTTATTATAGGTAATAAAATTTGTTCACTATATGCTATTATTACGAAAACTACTTTAAAATTCCTTTTGGATTCCTGGATTTAAATTAATTGATCAAATGATTATAAGAAATTTGAAACTGCTATTTATGTCAATGAAAATCATATACAACTTTCAAATAAACTTTAATATTCTTTTTTCAAAACAACTTACATTTAAATAATCTGATCAAAAGCCTATATGATATTTTATACTATTTAAAGGTAGTTTAAAATATCATATAGGCTTATTTGATGGTACTCTTAGTAAAGAAATTCACTTATCATTGATCCGTACAAACCTATCGTACATCTTATTATTTACATAATTTTGAAATAATCCCAAAACACTGGATTCAAGTCCAGATTTACTGTTGTACTGTTGCCCTGGTCTTAAACCAGTATTTTTAGTCTCTTTGGATATCAGCTGTCTTGCCTGTAAAAATTAGGGAATTCAATTAGATGACATCCTAATGCTTGGATTAAGTGTGTCTGGGAAATAACACTGAAACTGCCTTTAATTATGCAGGACGTTTAAAAAGACATCATTGGGCTTCCCTGGTGGCGCAGTGGTTGAAAGTCCGCCTGCTGATGCAGGGGACATGGGTTCGTGCCCCGGTCTGGGAAGATCCCACATGCCGTGGAGCGGCTGGGCCCGTGAGCCATGGCCGCTGAGCCTGCGCCTCCGGAGCCTGTGCTCCGCAACGGGAGAGGCCACAGCAGTGAGAGGCCCGCGTACTGCAAAAAAAAAAAAAAAAAAAAAGACATCATTGACCCTATGCTTGTATTTCAGGAAGCTGTATTACTTCACCAATTGCCCAATAAGGGTAAAAGGACAAAGCAAACAGCTTTCCTTTAGAAAATTCTTTACCTATCTGGCTTTAAACAATGTGAAGTTATTTTTCCATGTGCACAGTCAACTTAATATCAAACTTGATATCATTTTAAGGTAATTTAACACTTTTGGAATACTGTACTTAACTGAATCATTAATGCCAATCATTAATATGCAATTTGGAAATGACTACCAAAAGCCACAGGTTAGATGGATTTAAGACCCCAAGTATCCCTTTAACTTGAGGATCCTATACTATATAAAAAAGACTAGAGCTGCGAGAGGGACATTCACTCTCCATCCATGCTCTCAGTAGAGTTAACACTGAAGAGAACAGGAATTCTAGAGGCACCAAGATGCTCTCCCATACATGGTTGTAGTGGTTGATATCTTAGGCTTTGTATAGTTCACCTAGTTCTTCTCTTACATTTTTTCAACTTGCAAAATGGAGCACACAAAAAAAAGAAAAAAAAGTCTGATACCTACTTTGGAATATAAGGCTGGCAGCTTTTTCTCAGTTTCTGCTTTCCCCTTGAAGCAAAACCTTCATCTTCAAAATTATAAAAGTCATGAAGTATTTGAAATAACTTTATTTATTTAGGCATTGTTGGGTCTTTGTTGCTGCATGTGGGCTTTCTCTAGTTGTGACGAGCTGGCTTCTCATTGCGGTGGCTTTTCTTGTTGCGGAGTACAGGCTCTAGGCATGTGGGCTTCAGCAGTGGCAGCACACAGGCGCAGTAGTTGTGGCACGCAGGCTCAGTAGTTGTGGCGCAGGGGCTCTAGAGCGCAGGCTCAGTAATTGTGGAGCATGGGCTTAGTTGCTCCATGGCATGGGGGATCTTCCTGGACCAGGGCTCGAACCCGTGTCCCCTGCATTGGCAGGTGGATTCTTAACCACTGAGCCACCAGGGAAGTCCCAGTCATGAAGTATTAAGGTCTTGTGTAAATTTATTTTGTATGCATTTCATAGATAAAAATAAACTTTTATCACTTATTAATTTTTCTTCTTTTTATAAATTTATTTTTGGCTGTGTTGGGTCTTCATTGCCACGTGCAGGCTTTCTCTAGTTGTGGAGAGTAGGGGCTACTCTTCGTTGCGGTGCGCGGGCTTCTCATTGTGGTGGCTTCTCGTCACGGAGCACAGGCTCTAGGCACGCGGGTTTCGTTAGTCGTGGCACGCAGGCTCAGTAGTTGTGGCTCATGGGCTCTAGAGCGCAGGCTCAGTAGTTGTGGCACACAGGCTTAGTTGCTCCGTGGCGTGTGGGATCTTCATGGACCAGGGATCGAACCCGTGTCCCATTGGCAGGTGGATTCCTAACCACTGCGCCACCAGGGAAGTCCCTATATTAATTTTCCTGAGGCAAAGTTGTAAACATGGCTTTTTGCATGGCCCAAGTAACTGGCTTAAGTTGTTATGATTCATCAGTCCATCTTTTTTACATACACTCTAGTCTTTCTATGCCACAGTAAAACCATTACTTATTTGAATTTTGATCAGTGAACCCATGTTGCTCTCTATTACTAAATCTTACTTATATAAATATTTAAGAAAAAAAGAAGGAAAAACTTGTCATGTAAGGATTCAGAGCAGAAAGAGGAAAAGAATCCTTTCTGGTTCATGATCAGTTTTCTACTTTGCCAGATATTACTCTCTTATTAACAAGCAACATACCCGGTCCCAAAGGCCCCATGCATCCCTGGAACAGCATACTAATGTTATAGACTACTGAGTCCCACAGGCTGCTGACCTACTTCCTGCCCTGAAATGGAGTTTTGCTCTTTAGTTTGGACTTGAAGTTACTGCACAGGTACACAGTGTAAGAATCATATTCTCCATTTTTGAGAAAACTGCATTAAAGGTGTGCCTCCTCACCTTAACTGGAACCTAGTTTAGATTCAGATTTCACATTTTGTTATGTGAGCGTATCTTAAGAGTAATTTGAAAACTTTCACGAAAAAAATTTTTTTTTTACTTCTTGTAACTATAATGGTAACTTTCTTTTTATAGCCATGTCCATCACCCACTTCCAATGAGATTTCTCCAGTGTCCCCCAGACCTGACTGGAAAAAGTGATTATCTTGTTGAAGCAGATATATTTTATCTAAATCCCTTAAAGTGGTTGTATAGAGAGTTTCAAAATGATTCAACGCTGCCTACTCACTTGATCATCTTCAGCATCTTGGAGGAGGTAAGGGAACATGAAAAAAGGTATAACTCAGTATTTTTATTTCACCTCAGGTTTAGCAAACACTCAGGTAAATAGACAACATCACTTTTTTTATGGTCCCTTTCAACCCATATTTTATAACTGGTCTTTTCCCTAGTCCAAATCAGCCCTAGTTCTATAACTACCAAGGAATATATGTTACTTACCATGAGTTAATTATTTTATTAAGAAATTGCATTGTTTTATTAAGAAAAGGGTTTCAGAAGAACAAACAGGTCATTCTTAAATTCTTGAAACAGTACTCAGCAAAATGCAGCCTTTATTTACTTAAACATTTATTTACTTCTAGGAAATAAATCCTTTCCTAATTTCAAACAAGTATGAGAGAACTGCTGTTTTCTTCCACACTCACTTTCCGGAGCGTCGAACTGGAAGTCACATATACGTCTATGAACGGAAGTTAAAAGGGAAACTCAACCAAACATGAACATGAAATTCTGACTTTGTTTAGATCTTTCTCAGAGAAATAGACATTGCTGAGCAGAAATATCCAGATGCTGCTTAAATATGCTAGTAAATACTGGGTAAAATTCATGGAACTAGCAAAAAACCACTATGAACTGCTTTACCAAATATCACTACTGAGGAAATATATGAAAAATATCACAAAATATAAAATCATGTATTAATAATGCAAATGCCAGATTTTAAATAAAGACCTTTAGTTTTCCTCATGGTGTAGTTTTATTGTTTCTTCCACAATATTCATATGTGCAAGAAATTTCACAAGAGAACAAGTCAGCAAGCTCGTAAGGCAGCAAATTCTTCACAAGTCAACGGGCTCTTGAACCCACAAAAAGACAAGAAGTGTAAGATTATAAAATGTTAGAGATGAAATTCCATCACAATGTACTTTTTTCAAGCTCTACTGGAAATTTAACACAAATATCAGTGTTAATGACACTTTGTCATGTATGATTTGAGCTTGCTTTAAGCTCATACACTGAAAGGAAGTCTCATTTCATGCACAAAATCTGTTGCATGCCTGGCTTCCTTAATATAAATCTACAGTTGAACATTTCCAGTGCCAAAAAAAATTCAGCAAAGCTAAACTACCGGAAAATGCAAGTTAGTAAGCTTTTGCTTGATGCTTCTGAGTAATAATATAAAATCATCAAACTGATACTTAGAAATGATAAAAAGACACTGTTATCTTGATAATTTCATCTTAGTTTCAACACCAAACAGTATAGAAAGCATCCAAGTTTCTGTTACAGTTTTCTAATTTAACTTAATCATGATGGTCAATATTTAGGATCAAAAGGTAATTGCCCCAATTCTATTTCAAGGTTTGCCATGTGTCTTCCATTAGTGCGAGCATATTTATGCCATTTACCTTCCCTTTTATAAGGTTGTGGCTGAGGGTGCTTCTGCTCTTGTTTTCGATGCCTGGAGCTTTCAATATTTACCATACGTTGCTTTTTATCTGGTCGACTGAAAGCAGTAAACACATTTTTCATCCATGTTAGAGTTAAATTTATTTAAACAAGAAACAATTTTAAAGTTTTTCTCCATTAATCTATTATCTGAACACTGAAAAAGGATGTTAAATTAATCTGAAGTATAATCCTACTATAACCATACGAAAAAGATTCAGTGAGTTTATACTTTTATCCTATAGAAAGAAAAAACAGACAAACTGTGCTGGCAAAGAGGGAAAACACTCAATAGATAAGTAGAAATGTGACAATAAAATAATGAGATGTGTTTCCATTATTTTTCCTCCTTTCCTATAAAAATTAATCCCCCCCCAGTGGCTTCATTCATGAATACATATACATCTCTTACAGAGTCTCTCTCTCGAAGCTAAGGCTTATAAACAATGTCTACATGAACAGTTCTCCATCTCTATAATCAGGCTTCTGTCACTACTTCACTGAAACACTCCTCAATGCCATCCACGGCCATCCAATTCCCAGCCAAGAAATCCAGTCTTTTCCGTTTTTTTGTTTTGTTTTGTTTAAGCATTTAACACTGCAATATTCCTTTTACTTGAGAAGATCTTCGGATTTTCATGATGCCACTCTCTGGCCATTCATTCTCAGCCTTCTTTCTCTACAACCCCTTGGATGTTGGTGTTCCCCAGGAGTCTGATAAATATGTCCAGCCTAGACTGTCTACACACGCACGGAGTCTGGGCTAGAGACAGTCATATAACCAACAGCCAACTAATTCTCTACTTGTATGTCAACAGGTACCCTCCAAACACAATTCTCATTTCCAATTCCCCTTATGCAAAACCTTATGGTATTCCTTAGTGTAGCTGATGTCACTATCTAACTAGTGACCCAACCCAGAAATCTGGAAATCATTGTTACTTTCTACTTCCCTTTCACAAGAAATACCACCAATTTTACTTACTATATATTGTTCAAATCTGCCTCCTCCTTTCTACTCCAGCTGCTGCCCTAGTTCAGATACCCATCAGCTCATGTCTATACTGTTTCAAAAGACCGCTTTCTAGCATCTAGCTTCACCCTTTCCAACAAACCCTGCAGGCTACTGCCCGTGACCCAAAATGCAATAAAGCAAGTCCTTCAGCATAAAGTGAAGGTTCTTCATGCTCTGAATCTTTTCTTCTGTTCACACCCCAGCATCACCTTGCCTCCTTAAAGTAGCATGTCTTCATATCTACAAATCTGTGCAAATGAAGTTCCCTTTGAGTGGAATGTCCCACCCTATCTGCTTGGCAAGTTCTCACTTCTCCTTCAAAAGTTTGTTAAAAAGTTCAGTTCAAAGGCCATCTCACTTATGAAGCCTTCCCAAACATCTCCAGACTGAGGCCACCATATACATATGCCTCCATACCTCCACTGCATTCCTTGTACTGACCTAATTCTCCAAAAGCTTGTGAGCTCTTTGACAGCAAGAATTTTTCATTTGTTTCCTCAGGGCAGCCTCACAGTACTTTGCACTAGATATGTATTTAATGACTAAAGACACCAAAATCAGTCTCATTATTTTATAGACACATTACATTTACTCAAAAAGATATATATATAAAACTATCTCAAAGTTAGTTCCCTTTCTAAAAGGTAAAAAAATAAAGCTAAGAAGATTAGGTTAGTTTCATGTTACAGAATAGAAAGCTGATATGCAATGGATACAATATTACTTTTAGAGATTATATATAAAGCACACACATTAGAACTTTTGGCTTGCTAAGTTTGCCACTTTGATCATACCTCTACCTTTACCAACAATAATTCTGTAATAAATGTATTAGATATCATAATTTAGTTGGTAAATGGAATAGATAAATGAAAGAAAGTGGGACACCTGAATCGTTATTCTGATTTCAAAGTGAAATCTGTATTTTTCCTCCTAGCTTCCCAAAGTGAGTAAATAAAAAATTAAAGGAAAATAATTTCACTTAAAATGATTATCTTTTCATAAAGTATAATGAAAAGAAACAAAATAGGCTAAAATAGGATTATATATCCTTAACTGATTTTTAAGATAGAAATTAAACCATGCGCTCAAGTCAAATTGATTATATGAAATTTTCAGTTTGTAATAGATTTTAACTTAAAATTTTATCTTTCAATTTAATTTATCCTAAATTCTCAGGCAATAAAGTACTTTTACAAATAGTACTTTTGTTTACAAGAAGTACTTTTACAAATACAGCTGACCCTTGAACAACGTGGGTTTGAACTGCGTGGGTCTACTTACACAATGGATATCTTTCAATAGTAAATACTTCAGTACTACATGGTCTGTGGTTGGTTGAATCCACAGATGCAGAGGAATTGCAGATACAGAGGATCTGACTACAGGTCATATGCAGATTAACCCCCACGTTGTTTACAGGTCAACTGTAGTAACATTCTAAGAAATTTATCAAATGATACAAATGCTATCCAATATAAATGTTAAAAACTATTATAATAATAACATGGTGCTATGTAAACCGACCTGGGTCCATATGGAGGGGAAAAGGTGTGACCAAAGAAGTGTCTATATATATATCCATCCAACTTCTCAAATACTCCATCATTATCTACTTGATATTCCTTCATGTCTTTAAGATAATCTTTAACATCATTAACAAAGTCAGTGAAGAGCTTCTGATCATGTATAAAGATACCATTTAGGAAAAAATTATTGATGAAGTGATCAAGTTCTTTCCAATGATGAAAACTATCCAGTTTTTCTAATAAATACCTTTCAATTAACTGTCTAAATTCATCTATCCTTACAGGATTCAACATTTTAACATTAAAAAGATTAATGGATTCCTGTTGAGCACATTCAAATACACCAGAACAAGCCTTTCTGAAAGAATTATAATTTCCACCACAGTCATGCTCAGCACTGCATTTCTGTGAATTTGTATTTTTTCCAAATTCTTCAAAATGAGGCTTTTCTTTCCTTCTCTCTCTTTGCGTAGTAGGGCCTCTACTATTCTGGTTTTGTGTACGTGCCTTATACTGTGGATATAAATATTCACTAAAAACTGTTGTTGGTTTTTTGGCTGCTGCTTCTTTTGTAGCACCAAATCTTCTATTGCCTTTTTCATCAAAGATATTCTTGGTGGTATCTTTGAAATGTCTGAAAGTGGATTTAACTGAATCTGAGAATTTTTTCAGATTTTCTTTTACAGCTTCTTTAGCCTGTTTAATTTTTTCTTTATGATGCCTCACAAACTCCTTGGTAGAATTCTTCATAGCATCAAATGTTTCCTTAACAGAACCCAAAAATGTTTCCTTTGACTTATTTTTAGCTCTGTGGTTTCCTCTGTTCCCTTTCTTTTTTCCATCAGTTTCTTGTTTTCCATTTTGATCTTTTGCTTCAACATACAGTCTTTCCCACAAGTCAGAACGCTGCTGTTCAAAGTTTAGCTTGCGCTCCAGCTCAGTGAGTCTTTCCCGTAACACTTCTATTTCCTTTTTTTCAGTCACTACACTGGGAGAGTCTGGGTTGCTATATGACTGACTAGAGCTTAGCTGCTGGAGTTCCACCCTTAAAGCCATGGTTATTAGTTGTTCTCTTTCCAGTTCCCTCCTTAGCATCTTTGCTTCTGCCAACAGAGTCTCCTTTTGATTAAGGAAGCTTTGTGTTTTCAGCTTTTCTTCTTCCAAATGCTGCTTAAGTTTCTGATTTTCTGTAACTAATTCAGCACTTGTCCCTTTATCTTCCAATATCCTAATCTGTTCTCTTAGTTTCCTTAACTCTTCCTGTAATGAAGATAAGGCTTTTTCTTCCTTCTCCAGAGATATTCTTAGATACTGATTTTCTGTATCAAGGTTCCTTTTCTGAGTTTCAAAGGACGTTTTCTCTGCTTCAGTATGGGTCCAACACCGTGCAAGGTTTTCCTTCAATGACTAAAGTTTTTTCAAAGATAAGAAAGAAAAATATCAAGAGCTTTAAAGGCTGAATTTAAATCTTTAAGATGCAACAAATACCCCATAAATGTTTAGTGTCTATTTCTGCAGAGACTATCCTTTATGTAGTTTTTTCAATATATGAAAACTGGAAAATACAAGGTTCATATGCAGGAAAATGCACAGCAAAGAGCTTCATCAAAAGAAAAACATAGCACACTGGAGGAAGACAGCCTTCTATCTTTTGACTACAGGACTCCAATCTCTCCTGAGAAAGCTCCTAGAGAGAATGTAGGAAGGACTAAAGGTTCTCTGATCCTTGGGTGAGGGCGATTATGTCTTATAAAAAGTAAAATTACAGCTAGAGATGACTTCAGGCTTCAGAAAGTTCTGTTTATACTCACTGCACTCTTTGAAGGAAAAAAATTTCAATAATCTTAGTCCTATTTGAAAGATCTTGGTCGTACGCAAATTAACATCTCGAAGTTCACATAAGTTATACAAGTTCTCCCATACTTTAGAGAACACACTGAATCTTGGTGACATTTACAACTAATTTCTCCAATTTCAATTAATTTTCTGAAGAGACTGTAACCAGATTAGCAATGCAATTCTGAAGTCAACATTCTTGCTGAGAAATTATGTCCAGTCAGGTTTAGAGAATTCTGCTGCAGTGCTAGGTAGCCTTGAATGTTCTTTCTTTCAATACATGTATTAGTAACAAACTTTCATCACAACAGCAAGAAATTAAACAATATGCTTAAACAGGTTAATGGTTATAGCACTATCCAGTCAGTTAATTGTTAGAGCACTATCTAGTCAGTTAAAATATCTTCATAAATCAGCAAAACGATATAACTTTGCTTAATTTACTACAAATATTATGACTATTCCCTTTGAATCAGACCAGAAAAATATCTGAATTACAGAGACCAAAAAAAAAAAAATCCTTTGAATGAGGATATTTTCCACTTGAAAAATAAATATCTGAAATGGATATTTCACTGTCTGGCTCATTAACCTTCAAAGAACAAATTAAAATTTAAAATTTCCTTACAGTCGTTTCATCTGCTCTCCCTGAGTGAGAGAAAACAAGTTTCATCTACCCAACAGAAATGGACTTTGGAGAATATTATGCTTACTGAAGTAAGTCAGAGAAAAACAAATACTGTATGATATCACTTATTGTGGAATCTAAAAAATAATACAAACAAATGCATGTAGCAAGACAGAAACAGATATAGAAAACAAACTAGTGGTTACCAGTGAAGAGAGGGAAGGGGGAGGGGCACATTAGGGATACGGGATTAAGAGATACAAACTACCACTATGTATAAAGTAGATAAGCAACAAGGATATATCCTACAGCACAGGGAATTACAGCCATTATCTTGTAATAACTTTTAATGGAGTATAATCTATGAATTACTATGAATTAGCATGAATTACTATGCTGTACACCTGATACTAATACTGTAAATCAACTACACTTCAATTTTTTTTTAAGTGAACTATGGAGTAGAACAGACTAATGTAACATTATCTTTAAATGCACAAGCACGGGGAGCACCACAGAATGACTGGAGGGTACAATATTCTGTATCTAGTAAACTCTAAAATCTTGAATCAAGTGACTAAGCAGATGCTGGACAGGTCTTCCATGATGATCTTCAAAATCCAAACTACATTTAACAGCTGGAGACAAAAGGTATGCAAGAACTGACTCAGCAAACATCTATACAGGGCGAGTCTCCTTACAGCCAACATCATTCTATAGAACCATAAACCATGATGGTAAGAAGGAAATAGCTGCTCTTTTTTATAACATCCTCTGCTCAAGGCAGGGAAAACTAAACTATTTACAATTAACTTCAGTAGTGCCTCCCTGAAAGATATATTTCAGATGTTAAGTGGGATTCTGTCTTCCAAAGAAATACAATCATAACCCTATAAAGAATATATAAATAAACTGTGAAGGAAATTTAGGGAAATGGAAGGAAAAAGGAATAGTTTACCTTTCTACCCTGAGTTTATCTGTAATCCCTACACCCTTCTTAGGCAAGAACTAGAGAGGAGACCAGGTATTTTGCTAATCCTCATAAACCCAGAATAGACAGCACAGTCCTGTTGGAGCCAGGTGAATTTCAGGTATGAAAGTGTAACATGCTTTCTCTTTCTTCGTAACTGACATGAAACCAGAGAAAAAGGACTGGCTGATTATTTCCCTTGATCAAGGGTGGCTCCTCAGAGAAGCTACAAACTCTCCTCTCTCTCTCTCTCACTGAATGAAAATGTTTTGCTTGGCTCTATAAAAATAACGTTAATAATAATAATGTTTTATAGATAATATCAATTAAAATAATGTTAACTATAATATAGTGATTAGGAATAACATCTTTGGAGTCAGATAAACAGAATTAAATTCAGCTCTGCTGGCTGCTAGACTTGGGAAAGTTACTTAACTTTTTTGAGCCTCTTTCCCAACTATAAAATGAAATTAATACTTGCTTAATTCACTGGGATGTGGTGAGAAATAAGAGAAATACTGTATGTGAGGTACAACAGTGCCCAGGACACAGTAAGTACTCAATCAATAATTACCAATATTATTACTGATTTACTAATCTGCACTGTAGTTGTATCTGAATAGCATAATTATTGGCTAACAGAATTTTAAAATTTTATTTCTAGCACATACCTTATAATCTATAAATGACCCTTGTTCCTGTTGACACTGGGAAAGATAATCCTTCATATCATTCAATTCATCTTTATGTATCTTTCTGACTAACTGTTGACGCTTCTGAATCTGAATTGTGCCTAAAAATAAAAATTTTTATTAGGGATATATAACATAAATGTCATGATTACCAATATTTTTAAACATACAATAAAACATTTACTTTGCATATATTTAACTGCTTAATCCAGACAGGATCATTTTCTTCAAAATATCAGCATTTCACAGTTCTATAAAAATTCTGATTATATAAACAAAGAAGGAATAAGTAAAATCTTACAGTGTCATTCATCAAATGGTGGTACATGGATGTTAATTTATAAATCAGGCCAAGTAGGTTAATATATTTTTTACTTTATTTAGCATACACCAGGGATATTTAAGCAGTTCACTATCCTCTTGATTAAAACAAGCCAGACCATATTACCTTGCCAAACAAAAAAATTTATGTAAAGTTTCTGTCTTACTGTTGTTTTTAAGGGCTGAGGTACATAAAGTGTTGCATTCCCCACTTCAACAGAGAAAGGAACAAACCATGGAGTCTATTCACAGGTTATAAGTAACTAAGGAAAAATGAAGATGTCTAGTTTTTCTCACTGTATTTTGCCTAAATGATATAGCACAAGCCCAAAAAGAATAGCAAGAAAAATAATTGGCTAACTATAATTACCCACCATTCTCAAAGCCAGATCTTTTAATAACTCTGCATTAGTTATGTCTGTACTGGAGTATCACCATCCCTATCCCAGTAATAAAGAAATCGTAAATCAACCAGGATGCTATATTTTCATCCTAAAAATCAAAATGTTAATTTGCCAAGACATGCTGTTCACGTGCTGCTACATGCTTCATGCACGAGAAAAACAACAACACTAAATCAAAAAGAAGGCAAAATGCATTTGGCAACCATAATATTACATCTACTGAGTGGCATACCATTATGTAAAAGACATCACAGAATTTTGTAATGAAAGAATATAATATGGGACTGAGTGAACTGATGAGGATGATTATAATTTTTGTGACTTTCTGTTTGAATTAAAAAAAGAATATAATAATTAATAGTTAATTGATTTCTGAAAAATTAACTTATTTCTTCAGTACATCTTGAAAACCACTAAAGAGAAAACTTCTGCCAAGTTACAGACAACTGTTACCAGTTAACAGCTATGATATCCTGTTAGAATTCACTTCTCAAAAAAAAAAAAAATCACAAATTTGCATGGCAAATTTGTTTCAATATTACTCAAAAGAATCTCAGATTTTTTGAAATATTGAAATAAGTTTATCTATAGTTCCCAAGGCAACTGAAAACTTCTTTTTTTCAAACTGCTAACAGAATGAATTCCTTTGGCCACTGGAAAATAACTTAAAACTAATGTGTTGAGATCTGAGTTTGCAGTACCATTACATAGCATATGTTTGATGACTATCAATGTGTCCTCTGTCAATCAATCTCACAAACAATTAGGTATTTTTTTCCCCCTCTACATCTTCAGCTGCCTAACTATGAAGTGTTACAACCCAGGGTTTAAGGCCTTCTGGTTATATCCACAAATCTGCCTACCTTAATCACATTAACCCACTGTCAGTTTTTGCTACCACTGCTGTAAGACTTCTCTTCTACAGGTAAAGAGTCTCAATCTCACCAGAGCTTGCAGCCAATATAGCCAGCTGCCTGCTAGGCACAATTTTGGGGGTGTCTTCATTTAAAAAACAAAAAACAAAAAACTGAACTTCAGCACCTGCCCTAATTTATTCTAAAATAAAGTTGGGTAAAAACAAACCGAACTGTGCTCACCGTCTATTAACTTTCTCATCTAGTAAAACTCTTCCCCTCTAACTCCCCCAACGCCAAAAGTAAAGCAGCTAACACACTTCTTGGAATTTAAAAAGTAAACCACCAATATCTCAAGCATCCAGGCTCAAAGTTCTGTTTTCCACTGTTACTTCAGTGTCCCTTATTTCACCAGCCTTCTCTCCATCCCCACCATCACGAGAACTGTCAAGGTCCTGATCACTGAATACCTGAATTACAAAACCTTCTAGTTAACTGTTCTAATTTTTCCCACACTATTTATCTTCCTGCACTTTTCCTCTAAAATTACTGCTCTCAGTTCACTCTATAAATCAAACTCTCCTACTCGGATTCCAAGATGTTTTACAATATAATAGCATCCCACATATTCCAACCTATTTTCCATTATCTCTAAATATCTATTCTGCTATAATCCTACCAGTCTTTTCAGTGCTCCCAAACCTAGCAAGTTTACTTTCAGATTATCAGGTTCTCCACTGCTAGAATGTTCTACTTTCCTTCCACATAGTGTAAGTCCAGACCCCCAACTTAAATCCTACCATCTCTAGGGTGACTCAGTGTCATAGTTTGAGCTATGATTCTTGTCTGTGCTTCATAACTTAGCACCTAGTTATACTGTTATACTGAAATGTCTGCTGAAAAGCAGGACAGCCTATACTTAAAGCAACTCCATGAGGAAACCAATCATTTGAACTCCGCTGTTGATTTGGAACATGGATAGTCTACAGGTAAAAGAAAGAATAAAACAGGTGCTTCATCAAGAATTTTTAAAAAAATTTTTGTAAGCACTTTCAGGACCTGAAGCAGTGCCAAACACCTATAGTACATTCTTTTACTATCCTCAGTCCTTCTAGTTCTCTCTTCCTTCCAAGATAGATCTGACACTCCAAATTTATATCACCAAGGTTGGTGAATGTTCTGAGTGATTAACTTAGTAGTTCTTGTTAAATGATTATAAAGCAAATGACTGATTATGGAGTGCAATGACTGACTTCACAGTGCCTGAGAAATTCAAGCTGGCTCTAAAATCAACTCAAAAGAGCTCTTAAAGTATTGAGATCGGTGCCACAATTAAGAAAAAAAAATGTGATGTCCTTTAAAAGTGACCTTGAAAAGCTATCATTCAGGTTAAGTTTTTTTATGTTCCCTGAGCCAATCATATTATTATATGGACCTATTATTATGAAAGTTGTTCCTATTCTGAAAAGCTAATTTGAAATACTACAGGAAAATGTTTATTAAATACAATTAATAAAGTAAATTTTACAAGTAAACAAAATTCTTAAAAAAAAGGGCAATAATTTCTCAACTTTGAAAGCACTCCTAAATTGATCTTTCTACAAAATACTTAAAGGTCATGCAATTTGTAGAGTTTTAATGCAATGTGGATTAACATTAAATCACTGTCCAATTTTTTTTTTTAGTAAGAAAAGAAGATTAAAGTAAGACCTTCTCCTTTGTTACCTCCATGTTTACCTGCAAGGGGAAAAAACCAAGCTCAAAAAAACATATTCATATATTTGCTCCAGCTAGATAATAAACAAGTATGTATTTCAAGTCAAATCTCATTACAACGAACTTCAAGGGAGGATACGAATTACAGATCCCAGTATTAAATTCAAGCAGACATCCACCAGGAGTCTAAATACTTATTTTTATTAATATAAAGTTAAATACAAGAAGAAACACATTTTACTGACTCTGACTTTAAACAGGATTGTCTTCACTTTCTTCTAACATTACACTATATTGAATAATATCTTTTCCACAAATCAACAAAGGGAACATGTAATTCTTCAATCTTAAGGAACACATTGTTGGAAGGAACTAGCAAAACCAGATTTACTCAGAAAGCTAAACTGTGGATTATGTAGGCAAAAATCCTAAAAGTAGTTAATACAAGGCAAACTGAAATTTGTGAAGTTGACAAGATCTAAGACATTTGTTTAAAGTGTCTTTTTCAAAATTCTAATAAAGCAAAAAGAATGAATATTCAGTTCTCAGCCTTATCTTTGTACAAATATATACCTTAAATAAGATTGAATGGTTAGGCTCCCAAAAGAAAAGTAACACCACATGGAATTCCTTCCTCTTTTCACCCAGGATACTTTTAAAGGCTTTGCATTAAGAAAATTATTAATCAATGTAAATAAACACTAACAAGGATAATAGTGAGAAAAGTATAAAACAAATGAATTCTTAAGTCATGTGAATCATGGAAGTAACAACAACGGTCACAAAATATAGTGCTTTCATGAAACCTAAAAGTAGAAATAATGAGCACCTATTATTGTGACATTTCATATGTAACTATTTAAGTGGAATTTAAATAATCCTCCTGATAAGGTCACAGTTAAAACTAGTTTAACTGTGATTCTAAATTAAAACGATTTGCCCTGTAATGAGCATTTCAGATTTTTGATCTTCCAATATTTTCTTTAAATAAATATATATATGAGCAATCCTTACATTTCTTAAATACTACCTCATTTCAGTGCAAACAGCTTTGTGAAGCAACACTATCCCCAGTTTCCACATGAGCAAACCAAGGCTCAAACACGTACAAGCTTTCCAAGGACATATATTTTAAGGAAGACACTGAAAAAGGATCCCAGAATTCCTTACTCTTTACCACCAGTTTATATATAACAAATTTTCAAATACTTACCATAGAAATGTCCAAATCCCATGCTGATTGCAATCACCAAAGCAAGTATAACGCATTTATTGAGACCACTATTGAACTGACGTTTACACGGCTCCTTAGAAGGTTCAGTTTCTTGTTCAGCAAGTAACCTTTCTTCAGATTCTGAACTAGAAACAGTCTTCTTCCTAGCACGGCGTCGTCTAAAGGCCGGACTGGGCTGATGACTGGTTTCATCACTACTGGATTCGTCATCGCTAGGCTGAGATGAAAATACTATTTTAAAAAGAAAAATGTAGATAAATATTAAATATTTTAGAAAAGCCTTCCCAGTAAATATGATTTAGAATGCCATCCCTACATGCCTTTTTACATACAACAGCCAAGAACAAAAACAACAGAATAGAAACAAAAACTCAAGTTTTCAAGTTTATCAACATAAAGCCAAAGATTTCAACTGTGATACATAAGAAACTGTTAACTATACTCTGTGCCTTTGAGGGCCTGGTTTTGGTTGTTTTCTTTTTTTTAACTTCCCTTATAGTTTACACCATTAGAACAATCATTCTCATAGCCTATTAAATTTCACTGCTATTAGAGCCACAAACAAATACTATTTCTAGAAGGGGAAAAAAAACCCTCTATCTCTTCATTTAATTTCAAATAGAGGTAATTTAAGCTCAGCTGTTTAAGGAACAGAGGGAAGTATATAAGCAGTTCCTGAGACTTAAAAAAGACAACACTACCAAAAGTTTCCTTGAGTGTACTAGTCCCTAGTTTTGTTTCCATCCTATGAGCCCAAAATCAAGGTTCAAAGCACTATAGTTTAACACAGGTTTCCAGAAGTCAGATGAGCCCTTCCCTTCGACTGCCACTCTTACTAGAAGGTTATTAATTTTACCCTCTAGTAAATATGTCAGCATGAGGAAGTGACACAACAGCTATCTCCGATATTAAGGACTAGTCTTGTGCTGCTCCTTTATGAAAAGAATAATAAAAAACAACAAATTGGAAAAAAAATTCCACAAGAAATCTCAAGGACTAGAAGCATATTCATTGGAAAAAAACATCTTCAGCTTTTTCAAGTGTATAATTTCTTAACATTGTTCCATATATCAATAAACTATATGCTGACACAGAAGATTAGATGACTCAGTAATAATTTCCATAGGCCAGAGAGAAGAAAAAAAAAAAGCACTAAAAGTAAGGGTAAAATGTGAACATGAATTTGATACAAAGAGCTCCAAAACAACAAACATTCATGCTTCGAAAAAGCAGAACAGTTCTTCAGAAGACAGGGTATCCATGCCACAGCAAAGCTGGTGACTTAGGTTAGACAGTACTTCTAAAAGATGTATCATAGAGAATTTATAACTTTCACACTTACAACAACAAACACAAAGACAGAAGGCACTACTGAATGAATGAATATTCCTAATATTTAGTGAAAATAGATGCCACTGAGAGATCTTTTGGTCATAACCCTTATGCCCATCATGTTTATCTGGTTATTCTTGATCACTAGTTTTTCCAAGATGTCGTCGCCTCAGCTGTGAGGTTACATTTCTTGGAAAAAGAGAAAGAAAGGAAGACTTAAACAAAGCATTACATAATACAAAGGCATTCATGATCATGGTTGGAGTACTTAAGTCAGACTTTCTGACATTATTAAGATGGGTAAATATAAAAACAAACCATTTGTCAAAATTTCTTAAATTTTCAATTCTACATTAACTTACTGCCTTCATTATACAGTCTAAGTAAACAAACCAGCCTAACCCACATGAACAAATTCGCATCCTTATCTAATGCTTCCATCTTTTTTAACCCATAAGTATGATAGCTGAAATATTTTGATTTTTAAACTTCTTTTAAAGCATAATTTGGCACACAGTCCAAGATGCAAGCAATGCAAAGGCATGCAATAAGCTTAGCCAGCTTTATTACAAGATCAATTTTGAACACCTGTTCAGAGTATCACAGATTACAACAGATATCTTCAAAGCACTAAGTAAATTGTAAATGTGACTAGGCACACTCAGCTCTAGAAAAGCTGATCAGATTTAGTCACACCACCTTGGAAAGCGAGTTGGCTAGGAACATGGTGTTTCAGCTGATCATCCCATCCCCTTATGCATTCAGGAATCTTCCACAGCTTCTCCCACCACCTTTCTTTTGTGAATAAACAGGAAAAAAGATGTATAAAGCTTTATTATGAAGAATAAAAAGGAAAAAGAGAATTGAAAAACACTTGTTTTAATTATCACTTAACATTATCACTTGTGCTCCATCGAAATCTAATAATCATGCCTTTTTAAAAAACATACATACAAAAAAAATATATATATATATATACACACACAATACAAACTTTTCTACAGCTACCAATTCTGGTTCCTTAGGGGAGCAGAGGGTCATATGGAGGGAGTGGGAAATGTTCTTAAATCAACAAAAAGATTATTGCCATAGAATCTAATTTATAAAAAGAAAAAAATGAAGTTGAAATCCTATAAAGATGGAGAAGAAAGGGAAAAAAAAAAAAAAAAGCAATAGGTAGCAGGAAATTAACCAACGAAGAAAAATACAGGCTAAGGGAAGAGAACAAAAACTCTTGATAATTGATGTATACATACTATTTTCAACATAGTCCAAAATCATTTTTGATTATTTTTTAACATTTTCTTTATTGAAATAATTAATTCCCTTGGGAGGGACAGCAATGGATAAAAATACACCTAAAAAAATACTCTGCTTAACTGAATCTGTAAAATTCCCAAGAAGTCCAAGTTCAGAAAGGAAATTAAAAACTAGATTAATGTGATCTTAAGTACTGAAGTTCCTGGAAAAAAAGTCAACAGTGTGTGGCATCGTTTCTTAAATGTCTGCTTTGACTCTTCTGCAATGCTCCTGGCTTCAATCTGACTATACATTCTGGCCCACAAATATTTTTAAATTAAACCAGCTTCTGGTTTAACCTCTACTTGAATTTTACTAGCTTAAATTAGAATAAGAAAAATTCCACTGTCTGATTCTGGCAAATTAAACAAAGAATGGTAAAATCTAAGACAATGATCTGAAATAAATACTACACGTTCCTGTCTTTTTTTGTGTTTTTTTGCAGTTACGCGGGCCTCTCACTGTTGTGGCCTCTCCCGTTGCGGAGCACAGGCTCTGGACGCGCAGGCTCAGCGGCCTGGCTCACGGGCCCAGCCGATCCGCGCGCGGCATGTGGGATCCTCCTGGACCGGGTCACGAATCCGCATCCCCTGCATCGGCAGGCGGACTCTCAACTACTGCACCACCAGGGAAGCCCTACACGTTCCTGTTTTTGCATCAAATTTGGAAACTCTTATTATCACTAGCAATGTCCCAGGTATCTCTCACATAATTCACCCTAAATTATAATTGGGGGTTAAAAACCGTGCGTTGGGCTTCCCTGGTGGCACAGTGGTTGAGAGTCCGCCTGCTGATGCAGGGGACACGGGTTCGTGCCCCGGTCCGGGAGGATCCCACATGCCGCGGAGTGGCTGGGCCCGTGAGCCAGGCCGCTGAGCCTGCGCTCCGCAACGGGAGAGGCTGCGTCAGTGAGAAGCCCACGTACCGCAAAAAAAAAAAAACAAAAAAACACCGTGGGTTAATTATAGATCTCTTTCTTAGATTTTCTGTAACTTTGTGTCTAAATATTTATATTACCCTGAAAGATGTTATGTATGTCCCTAAAACTGTGCCAAAGAATTGTAGAGGGAATTAGCTCGGTAACTCACATTTTACCTCCAAATGATTCTGTCTGAACAATAGGCATTCACTGCATTAAGAATGTGATTTACAATAGGTACATTTTCATAACTCAATCTAAAGTGAAAGATCCAAAGTTCAGGGGCTTTAGGATGCTGCTGTTTTGCCAGTTCCTTAAACCCTGTTTGGCACATGGTAGCACACAATAAATGTTTGTTGACTGACTAATAATTAAATGGATCTGGAAGCCTTCAATAAAGTTTCTTTCACTATTTCTATAATATAAAATTTGTACCACTGTAACTAAAAATCTTATTAACATTGTCCTACTTTTTTAAGTATAATGGCTCAATCTCCCACTCCTACAGACCTAAAAACTGTCAAATGCATTTTGGAGTGTTTGAGACATTAACAAATCTCCTTGAAGCTATTTTTTCTCTTCTTTCAATGATAAAAGATGGTATTTACTGGACTACTGTGCTCTAGGCCCTAGATCTAGGAAAACACTAGATATATCAGTAGATTTTACAAAAAATTTTCATGAGTTTTACCCAAACATATTCAAAACTTGAAATTCAGGGTCAGAAAACAAGCCATTATATAAAATGTGGTCACAAGAGTCCTAAGTCTCCTATCAGCGTATCCGTTATGTAGTTCTTACCAGTTTCTGGCTGACAAAACGTATACTGGCTGCTAGAGGAAGAGCCCATGTTGAAGTCTTCCGGACTCTGTGCTTCTTTAACAATTATTGCTTCTTCTTGACTCCCAGTTTCTTCTAACTTAGGTGGCTCAAGTGTAACAATATCAGAATCATCACTGACAGTTCCAAAATAGAGATTGTCATCAGGTAACTTTTCTTCCTCTCCCTGAAGAATCATAATTTTAGAGACAAAGTCAACAATTATTTATGGGTCTTATATTTTCTAGGCAGTTCAAAGTATATAATGGACTTAAGTAGTATGGTGATTGGGTTTAAAATAAGTCCTGCCCAACAGGAAAGGATTACGCAATAGTAGGTTCATCCTAGGGAATTCCCTGGCGGTCCAGTGGTTAGGACTCTGCACTTCCACTGCCAGGGGCCCGGGTTCAATGCCTGGTCAGGGAACTAGGATCTCACAAGCCGTGTGGCAAGCCCAAAAACAAAAACAAATAGTAGGCTTATCTTTCAGTCTGAAAATACCATCAAACCTGTTGGCAACTCTCTCTTTCAGAATTAAATCAAACTGCTGTCTACCATTCATTCGTGGGCTGCAGAAGCTGAGAAACAAACCCACCTTTCCAACCCAATGTCCACAAAAAGGAGAGGATTTGTTTCTCACCAGTTCTACGGGTTTATTTGGGCATAACTCTGTGGTCAGGGAGCCCATAAAAGACTGATTAAATTTTCCTGATAAACTTCAAAAGCTATGTAATGTAAAGATCATCCAGCTATCTAGTTTTATCTGGAAGTCAAGTAAAATGCCAAAGGACAAAGTTTGTTCTCAAATTTTAAAACTAACCTTCATTTTAGATATGAACCCTTAATTTCTCAATATAATTCAAGAAAGCAACATATTTCTAAAGAAAATATTAGAGGTGAAATGAATAGATCTTTAACACATTACCAAGAAATCGCTTTTCTAAATTAAAAGATAGCTCACTTAATTAGGAGTTATATGGAAGCTAACTTTAATCTTAAAACTGACCAACCTGCAGAATCCCAAATTTTTCAACAAAAGATATTTATAATTCAAATAGGAACAGAACACACAAATAGAAATGGAAGCTTTAATTAGTATTCTCTAATAAATACTGTTTATCATATATCCACATAGTAAAACACAAGGTTACCTCGAGTGCTGACTTCATTTCCTCCAAAGCTGGATAAGTAGCTCCTCCCATTAACACTGTGCCATTCTGGCTGCTCTCTGACATAAAGCAAAGATCAATTTAATTACACTTCATCGACTTTTTTTTTTTGTCTGCATATATTATATAATATAGGCAGATAAAATCTATTCCTAATTTTTAAAGTGGATTTAAGGAAATGCCACATGTAATTATAACAGTCACTCTATTGTTACTAAAAAGATCTCTGTATTTCAAATATAACTATTTGAAATTGTCAGGGGATAATTTTAGGTACTGAACTGAACTCATTTAAAAATCTACTAAAAACCATAATCCCTAAATAAACAATCTCTACATTACAATTCCAAAGTACTTAAGCCAAGGTGTTTGTAAAAACCTGTTAATATGGAAAACTGATTCTCAGATAATTGACGGCACGTTTCCTAAATTCTTAGTTTATTCATAATTCTTAAACGTACCACTATTCTAATGACTGTCAACGCCTAGTAACACAAGAATCAAAACTATGGCTTCAAATTACAAATCTTTACAATAAAAAATGGACTATAAAAAACAAGGCCTCAAAAGAACACAGAAAAACAAGATAATGTCACCATAGCAGATGCATATATATTTTATAAGAAACTCTCAAAAAATAATATACAAATTAGATTTTATGTCATATTTTTAATGAAAAAGGCTATAAAATGTTAATAGAAGCTAAAAATATTAAAACAGTATACAATAAGCATCAGGTTTTATGCATAGCAAAGTATATGCATTGTTGGTATAATGTTACTTCCAGATAAAAAGAATTATAGATGGCTTTGAATTTTTTTGCTCATCATTTGTTTTTCTATTTTAACCCCACCAAAATAACAAAGGGAAAAAAACCCAAACATCACTTGTGTGTGTTATATAGCTCCTAACAGAATATTAATTTGGAGATAAGACTCCTCAACGAAGGTGGACTAGGGTCCAAGGATGCCTGAGGAAGTATGGAAATTTTTTTTTAAATATCTAAATATATGCATTTCTTGGGAGAGACCATCCACAGCTTTCAGATTCTCAAAGAGATCTCTGACCCATGAAAGATGAGAATCACTGTTCAAATGAGAATAGCAATCAACACTTAAGCTGAAAACAAGATTAACAGGTATAATCTTTTATATTTCTGGCCTTGACACATGCACTTTATTCTCCTGACGGAGAAATATTCTGTTTACGTTTTAATGCAATTTTTAAAAGAAAATTTAAGAAATAATTTTTAAATATGAAGATGTATTAATTATTTGGGTTTCTTAATCCTCTATATAATTAATATGGGCATCAAATCCCACAGAAGAATATATAACATTAATGCAATACAGTAGTTAAATGCCATTTACCACCTATAACCAAAGGTACTCTGAAGTGTGGTAACTGGAGAAGAATTTAGTAAATCCTTTGTGTGAATAAATAATTTTGTATATCACTAGTCTTAATCAAGGTTAATAATATTTAGTCACTGTTTACACTAGCAGTATCAAAGAGTCACATGGAGGCCCAAGTATGTACTATAGCTACAAACAAACAAACCCCCTGGGCAATTTGGTGCCACTGGGTTCTTTAGGCCTGCCCACCTAATCCACACGAAAATTCTAGTCTTTCAGTGTGACTTGATGATTTAGACTAGCCAGAAAGGCTGCCCACCTAGAAAGAAGGCAAGATTCATAATGTTGCTCACATATCCTATTAAAAAAAAAAAGAAAAATCAGACTTCTTTAAACTTACCTCCCTGCTCTAACTGCAATACTCGTAGCTCCTCTTGTGATAAAGATGAACATTCTGGGGTGAGCTCACAGCTGTCACTGGCTACACCATGTTCAGAATTCATCATCTCTGTATCAGACCCCTAGATAAAAAGTGTTAATCAGTTATTCGTCTATCAGCTGCCCAAAGCTGGATGTGACTACATGTAGATGCTTCCATTTTTAAAAGTCACAGATGCTGCTATACTCCAAAGGGAACAGTATCTATTCCTTTTTCTTTTTTAATTTAAATTTTTGGTCGCGTTGGGTCTCGTTGCTGCGTGTGGGCTTTCTCTAGTTGTGGCGAGCGGGGGCTACTCTTCGTTGCGGCGCATGGGCTTCTCATTGCGGCAGCTTCTCTTGTTGCAGAGCATGGGTTCTAGGGGCACAGGCTTCAGTAGTTGTGGCACACAGGCTCAGTAGTTGTGGTGCACGGGCTTAGTTGCTCCACGGCATGTGGGATCTTCCTGGACCAGAAATCAAACCCATGTCCCCTGCATTGGCAGGCGGATTCTTAACCACTGCACCACCAGGGAAGTCCAGTATCTATTCCTTTTGTTCAATTTAGTCCATAAAACCTACAGCAGGGGAGCCATAGGTTTAGATTCTAAAAGAAGTCAGTCCTGGAACTTCCCTTGTGGTACAGTGGTTAAGAATCCACCTGCCAATGCAGGGGACATGAGTTCGAGCCCTGGTCCGGAAAGATCCAACATGCCATGGAGGAACTAAGCCCATATGCCACAACTACTGAGCCCACATGCCACAACTACTGAAGCCTGCGTGCCTAGAACCCATGCTCTGCAACAAGAGAAGCCACCACAATGAGAAGCCGCACACCACAATGAAGAGTAGCCCCCACTCACAGCAACGAAAGACCCAACACAGCCAAAAATAAATAAATTTTTTAAAATCTTAAAAACAACAAAAGAAGTCAGTCTAAAAGTCCAACACTCTAACTATGCTATAAGCCCAAGCAATAAATCTGAATCCCAGAGGATAAGTTTCTAAATTTAGCTATTTCTATTAATTTGCTTCTACTCAACACTTATAGAACTACTCTAGGCAAGACATTTTGCTAGTGTCACAGGGTATGAAAAACTAAAATCTAAAATTCAGATTTATAGCCTATTCAGAGAAACAGCCACAAGCAAATAACTACTTATTATTGCAACATATGACTAAAAAGGTTTAAGGGCAAGGATTAAAATTAACCTATTAGATTAATGGAGTAAACTTTCCTTATAAAATTTCAGACTCTTATTCTTCCAAGGTTTTCCTTCTTACTTTGATGTCAGACTGTCTTTTCTTTAATAAAAGTGGATCTTAACAGGGTTTTTTTCTCATGTTAATTAGCAAAATAAGTTATCCACTAATGATTCTGTCTCTCTCCAGGCCCCTCCCTCAATTTTCCTATAATTTAGTAATCCATGAAATCAAAGGTCTGAGTTCTCCTGATATACATAACTCACAACAGCAAAAACTAAGAGACGTCATTAAAGCAGTGGGTTTGAGTTGAGTTCTAAAGAGAATTCTGAGTATAAGATTTTGGGATTGCCTAAAGTGGCAGGAGAATGGTAGTAACAGACACAAGGTTCGGGTTGAATTGTGAGTCACTGGGGAGACCAGATCTGGCCTAAATCAGAATGGTAGCAATGGTAAAGGAAAAGGAAATACATGTAAGAGACATTAGCAAGAAAGATTAGAACCTGATAACAAGGTATGGAAGGAAGAAGGATAAAGGTACAAATATGATCAACTCTGTGACAAGGTATTTCTAATACAGAATGCCCAAATGACACACTTGGCTAAATGCCAGAAAAGTCTGCTATCTTGCTTCACACTACAGACTCCCACAGCTGCCTTACTTCTATACTGTTAATTATCCTTGAAGGAGAAATTGTTACTATGAGAGTTGATCTAAGCTTTGGAGAAAACAGGTTAAAAATAGAAAAGTCACTTATTAAAAAAAAGAAGAAAGAAGAAAAAGAAACCACATTCATTTCAACTGGTACAGCTGCTAATAAATTTTAAAACTTTCTTGCAGAAACTTTGGTTAATGTTGTTTTCTAGAAGTCATGACTAACCAATTGTCTAAATATTAAATTATCAAAGGAATCGTAAAAAATAGCGTTTAAAATTTTTATTGATGAAGGAAAATAAGTGAGGCTTGAGTCTAAAAATAAACAGGAAAATTATAGATAAATCCATTAACACTTTAAATAGGTATAGTTTTTATCTTACTGCTTCTATACATCACTATTTTATGATTTTTCTGTAATTAACATATATTACCAGTGTGAGAAAATAAATTACTGTTTATTATGTACTAGTTATGTAACATCACATTTCTATAATCAAATTCATTTTTTAAGAGTTCTAGCCATAGTCCTTTTTCCATCAAGTTCTGAAATGATAATATAACGTAACGTAACATAACATAACATGGGTGGAACACATGTTCTCCATGCTCCTTGGTCTGTTTAAACGCAGGCTCTGATGCTTTCTAGTTACATAATCTTGGCCAAATTACTGAATCTCCGTAAGCTTTGGTCCTCTCAACTATGAAATGAGAATGAAAACAATCTGTACCACAGAGGGTTGTTTAAAATTATGAGAACATAAGTAAAGCACAGGACCTGACCAATAATAAGCCCTCAGTAAATACCTGCCTAATGTCTCAAAGCTGAGGAAAGCAATGTCCAATAACATGCTGGCTCGTGAAGAGTTTTCAGAAGTGAAGTGAAATGTAGGTGGGAAAAGCTATAGACAATGGAACCTTATGCTTAAATGTAAAAAACTAATGGCCTTCAAAGAACCCAGTTTACATCACTGTTAACACTGTAATATTACAAACTGCCTTATAAAAAGTATTCAGTAGCATACCTCATGATTGATGACAGTCCAACCACAAGATGAATCACTGTCACTGGAATTTTCAGACATTTTTCAGGTCTACAAATACAAAAACATATTGATATGTGGGACACATTTTAAAAAATTCTATAGGAAGTACTATATGTGACCCAAGTACAAAAAGTGGCGCTTACTGCCTTCCAGGTGAAACTGAGACAACCCACCCATAGATTTACCAGACAGGATATGCTTGCATATCTATATGAACAAATACAACCAAACTTTATGACAAGGAGATCCTCCTGAGCCAAAACAGTGTAGACGGTCGTACTGTGGAATGAAGAGGCAAGCTGGATCTGAAAGAAAATGTAGGATTTGGCCAGGCAGAAACAAAGGTAAATGAAAACAATCTGACTCTGAGGAAGTCAACTGCTGAGGGAATGACAAATGGGGAACAGTCAGCCAGAGCAAAAGCCTATGTTTTCAATGAACAGTACGGTGTGAAAATCATGGCTGAAGAAACCAGGTGGGGGAAAGAGAAGAGTTCCAAGGCCCAGCAAAATGAAATCTACTGTTGTCAACATGAAGCAATTAATATTTTCAAGCAGGGAAGGAATGTGATCAAATGGTTTTTAGGAAAATAACCATGTTGGTAACACTTCAGTTACATTAAAACAGGGGAAGAAAAAGATCAGAAGTTGGTTAGAAACTTGTGGCCATTGGCAATAACCTAGATAGATTCAAGTCCTAAACCAGCACACATTGGTCACTCTATCTGGTTTGTTCTACCCTTTCTATCTGAAACTCCTATTTAAACTTCAAAATTAAGCTCATTGGGCTTCCCTGGTGGCACAGTGGTTGAGAGTCTGCCTGCCGATGCAGGGAACATGGGTTTGTGCCCCAGTCCGGGAAGATCCCACATACCGCGGAGCGGCTGCGCCCGTAAGCCATGGCCGCTGAGCCTGTGCTCCGCAACGGGAGAGGCCACAACAGTGAGAGGCCCGCATGCCAGAAAAAAAAAAAAATTAAGCTCATTAAAGTAAATGGTATCTTGCTGACTTTGTTCTATACATATGTCTTATAAATGCTTCTATTATTGCACATATACTGAGAACCCATTATATCCAAGTTGATGGTTAGTGTTCTAACAGAACTCTACTGCAGACAATTTAATATGGAACCAGTGCACAAATGAAAACAGGGCAAAAAATATAGATGTGGACTGTCCATTAGTGATTCTGGAAACTCTCGTAAATTAATATTTTAAAAAGAGAAGATACAGAGAGGTGGCTGGTCACTGATAGTATAAAATAAGCATGTTTTCAGACAAATTATTCAAAATCTAAAATAAGACCTAAAGACGACTGTGTGACTTTTAATGTCACTCGAGACAGAACATTTTACAATAACTTCACCTGAGGTCATCTGATTGTTTGATTTCCCATTTACAACTAATTAAGGCCCAGGCAGTTTCTAAATTTAAAGGTAAATTTGTAAAAACAAAACAAAACAAAACAAAAACTATTACAATGAAATGCACTTTTTTCTGTCCAGTAGAGAATACTATCCCAAAGGCTAGGCTTAAATACCCTCCCTATAGAATATTAACCAATTTTATAGCAATTTTATTTCACCATTCCTTATTAAACTGACTACATAAAGCCCAATTTCTCATTGAACCAGTTTTCATGAGTTAAAAACTTTGATGTTACTATTTGTATTTGAATTATTTTATAACAATTCCAAAGTTGTGGGTTAACATATTAGACTGCACAAAGACTGAGCAGTTAACTTTGCAGGAAGAAAGGAAAATGGTCAAAGCAGGCTTTATAAATGAGGTTGTAATGTTTCTGACATACTGGACAGCATGTTTTTTAACTGAATTAGTTGCCAAAATTTTAAAATTGAGAGCTATCACAAAAAAATTAAGTTCTGGTTCCTTATTGCCAAAAGAGAAAATATGACGACACTGGAAGGATTTCCCAAGAGATAATGTGAAAAGCACTACAAAAATAAAGGCAGGAAAAGTTAAAGAATATGACACTTCTAAGAAATTCAATTAATTTAGCATGAGTGAAGTATTAAAAGAAGACATCTGAAAATCAGAATCTTTCAAAGGGCACATATTAAAATGGGGAAACAACTAAAGGGCCCTAGACCTGTGGGATACAAAGAATCAATGCAATATTCCATGAAAAAGATGAGCACCTAAATTTAACCAGTATTGATGAGGGGGAGAGGATAAATAGGATGGGGAGGGGTTAGGAGAGATTTAGGAAGACAGACACAAAAGATTTTTAAAGGACTGAATAACCAAGAAGAATAACAAAGAAAAGAGAAAGTGTAGTATATTTTGGTTTAAGTGACTTGGTATTTGGAAAAACCATTCTATATGGAACAAGTAGGTAGGGCTTTACGATTAAGAAAATTGGCCTAGGACTTCCCTGGTGGCACAGTGGTTAAGAATCCGCCTGCCAGTGCAGGGTACACGGGTTCCAGCCCCGGTACAGGAAGATCCCACATGCTGTGGAGCAACTAAGCCTGTGCGCCACGACTACTGAGCCTGCACTCTAGAGCCCGCGAGCCACAACTACTGAGCCCCGTGAGCCTAGAGCCCGTGCTCTGCGACAAGAGAAGCCACCACAGTGAGAAGCCCACACACCGCAATGAAGAGTAGCCCCCACTCGCTGCAACCAGAGAAGGCCTGCGCGCAGCAACAAGACCCAATGCAGTCAAAAATAAATAAATAACATTTTTTTAAAAAAAAGGAAAATTGGCCTAAAAAAAAGCAATCATTCTTCACCATGTGAAAGCTCCTCTTCCCTTTGCAAACCCCCAGTTCCTAACCTCCTCTAGCAGCCCACATTCTCACTGCTGCTCCATCTCACCCCCAGACTTACATAACCTTCCAAAACTCCTGGGATACAAGACCTGATCAGGGATATTTAATGTGTATATATCTCCTGCTCTTATCTAGGAAATTTCCATTTAAACAGTTCTAAATAGATGGTCCCTAGCTTTTGTTTTCCAATCAAGAACTCTAATTGCTCTGGGGATAAGCAAAGACAAGATTTCAAAAGAAAGTTACATACATTGCTAAACTGGGACTTTATCATATTTGAATTTCTCAAATCAAGGAGCCCATTTTAATCTGATCCCAGTTTCTTTGTTTACTTGCCCTGGAGGAAGAACAGGCTTCACATCTAGCCCAAATGAGGAAAAAAAGATTCCCCTACTGGCCATAACACCACAGTAAGAGTTTGGTAAGCAAAATTCACAGCCCTACTAAAGAATCCTCTTAATTCAGGTGTTTTCAAAAAGTTGGGTGAGGGCTTCCCTGGTGGCGCAGTGGTTGAGGGTCCGCCTGCCGATGCAGGGGGACACGGGTTCGTGCCCCGGTCCGGCAAGATCCCACATGCCACGGAGCGGCTGGGCCCGTGAGCCATGGCCACTGAGCCTGCGCGTCCGGAGCCTGTGCTCCGCAACGGGAGAGGCCACAACAGTGAGAGGACCGGGTACCGCAAAAAAAAAGTTGGGTGCACTGAAATTAAATCAAAATTTTAAAAAGTAAATTTCTGAGCCCCATCCTAGACACATTGACTCTGAAAGCTGCCTCTGTATTTGAACTTCCCCACTATAGCCAGTTATCTTCTTAAAATGGTAATATTTTGTCATTCCTTAAAAATGTTAAGATTTTCATACTGTCTTCAGGATAATGCCCACAGGCCTTAAATATCAAGTGTTTTGTCCCTAGCATCTCATCCTCTCTCCCTCCATCCCCTCCCTCTCCCCTCCACCTTTTCAATTCTGCTAAAAAGCTTAGCTTTCTCTTAATTCAGGGGCTTTGCATATTCTGATCTCAGTTCCTCACCTCCTTACTTCTACCCAAACTCCTGTGCCCACTCTTCTATCTCAGCTAATGCATCACTTCGTGAACCATTCCCTGACCCCATCCCCAAAGACTAGTATATTCCCTAATCTACTACTTAAAATACAATACTAAGCTGTAATTGCTTGTTTACTTGACCGGTAACACATATTAAGCACTCAATAAAGAAAAAAGGTAAACATTTCTGGGTGATGATGCAGTTACTGACACACTTCTAAACTGTTCCTCAAGGAACTCAAAATTCTGGAGGAATCCATGAGGTTCCTCTCCCCATTATTTTGACCAAAGGTAAATGCAAAAACCTGTTCCATTTTGAGGGCTTTACTAATAATAACTTAGAAATAAACAGTTTATGGGAAAGTTACAAAGGCATAAAAAATCATACAAAGTTATAAAGCTAAGGGTACTTTATGAAGATGATAAACTTGAAGCCCTTTTCTAGACTCAGGCTTCGTTTTATTCCTCAGGGTAGCTTCTTTACCCCAATCTCAGGTCATATATTTCCCCATTGCTTTTTGGATGATCACTAGTAGGTTTCTCAGGCCTTTCAAATAAAGCATCTACAAAACTAAGATTATCTTCCTGCTCCTCTTCCTGTTTCTATCATCTCAGAGAACAGCATTAGCCAAAAATAATCTGGCTGCAAGAAAAAGCCACCAAACATCAGGTCAAAAATCCTAGATTTAGGATAACTACATTTGGGATAACTAGAATTGCCTTGACCCAAAAATCCAATCAGGTCTAAATCCTTATTCACTTCCTATCCCAACTTCATCATTTCCCACTTGTATTACAGTGACGGCTCTCTAAGAGATCTCTGCTTGCAGTTTCAAATTCCCCTCCAGTCACTCCTTCCCAATGCTGTCCCTACTCTGTTTATCCTAACACATAAATCTGATCACTTAATCAATCACTTAAAATTGGTCTCCAGTGCCTTCAAGATAAACTCCAAAATCCTATAATAATAGCCTCTAGAACAGAGACAAATCATTTAAATTGATTCTCACTTCATAAGAAATCCTATGGAACATTTCTTCACAACACGTTAAGATTTTATTCATAGAACTCTATGGAAGAGAATTTGACACTAAGCATTATAAACATACGGTTTTCCACATAGAATACAGCACATGAGTCATATTAGGATGTAAATTTATTACATGGATGTTCGTATCTCATTTATGAAGTTACTTAAGGTAGAAGGATTATACTACACTAGTATAATCAAACTCTCCAGCAGATGGGCCTACAGTTAGTACCATTTTTAATTTACTCCTTTATCCATCTGTTCATTCAATATTTATTGAGTTCTTAACACATGCAGGATACTGAAAATATACCAATGTACAAAACAAATAAGAGTCTTGCCTTCCTGGAGCTTAAATTCTATCAGTAATTGACTAGGTTGAACTTCATCTGAGCCCTGTGCTCCAGGAAAGCAAGGAAGGTTGAGAAATTTCCCCATCCTGTTTTGTGTTCTGACTGATAGCTAACTGCAAAGGACCAACCTGCCCTCAAAAAATCCCAGGTAAGACTCACTTCCACCCATTCTGAGTCCCTTGTTTACTTGCCTCTATAAAACTCCTCGGTTCATTGAGATATTCCTATTGCAATAGTCTGAATTAAATTCATCTCAATTTTCTGGGACTTCCCTGGCGGTCCAGTGGTTAAGACTCCATGCTTCCATGTAGGGGGCATGGGTTCAATTCCTGGTTGGGGAACTATGATCCCACATGCCACATGGTGTGGCCAAAGGAAAAAAAAATCATCTCAATTTTCCTAAGCACTTCCTCTTTCACACTGGAGTCATCCAATAAACAACATTACCTGGTAGAATACACAGTGTATTTGATGGTATATTTCCTACTACAGAGAAAGCATGGGAAAAGAGAATAGAAAATGCTGGGTTGGAGAGGCTTAATTTCAAAAAGGATGATCAGCGAAAGCTTCCTTAAGAAGGTATATTTGAGCAAAGACTTGAATGAGTGAGTGAATCATCGTGCAGTTAACTGGGTAAAGAGTGTTTCAGACCAAAGGAACAGTAGGTACAAAGTTGGAACCAAGACCATTTCTATGAGAAACAGCAAGGAGGCCTGTGTGGTTGGAGAGAAGTGGGCTACCGGGAAAGTGGAAAGAGATGAGGACAGAGAGATAATGGAGTGGGAGACAAATGATGTAGGGCCTTACAGATCCTAAGACTTTTTACTGAGTGAAACTAAAAGTCACAGAAGAATTTTGAGGAAAGGAATAATTGAGGATCACACTGGCTGCCCTATTGAGACAGCACTGTGAGGGGGCAAAGGCAGAAGCAGGAAGACCATTTGCAAAGCTACCACAGTAATCCACGTGAGATGATGGTGCTTTGGACCAGGGTGGTAGCAAAGACAGTAAGAAGTGGGCAAATTATACATATATTTTGAAGGTATAACCAACTGGGCTTCCTGACGTACTGAATACGAGGTATGAGGGATGACCCCCGTCCTAAGTAAATACAAGAATGGAAAGGCCATTAAGACTGGAAGACTTCAAAAGCAGCAGGTTATGAAAGGAAAATTGGTAAACTCATCGGGGACATATTAAATTTGAGACAGCTATTATCACATCCAACTTGAAACATCAAGTAGGCAGCTGGAGACTGAATTTAGGGGAGAGATACAGACCAAAGATGTAATTTAAAATTACACTTTAGGTGGCAGCTGTCAAAACTAATAACAGAGCAACAATATTAATTTTACCTCATAAAATACAACTGGAGTGAATATTAGCTGACATGATGGCGCCCCTCATCATTCCTGAGTAGCTACATTTTACTATGGAAAAGGTACGGTTTCCATTACTGTATCTTCTAGAATTAGACACGATGGAGAAGAATGGGGGCATTATTCTCCCACACGTCTACAATTCCGAGGTAAGCCAACCAATGGGCTGTGACCAAAGGTCCCAAAAGTGCTGCTGTACTGTAAATGTGATCAAAGATGAGTCAGTCAGTCTAGACAGCTTTCAAGAACCTACTTCTATCATGCTTTTCAGAGGTTTTGGAACTTTCATCTCCCCAAGAGGATATGAAATGCCTGCTTTAAACCAGACTGTTGGATAAAGGAAAGAGGACCCAAGATCCCAACTAATAAAACCTTTTTAAATGTCTCTTATATTCTATTTTTTGTCCAATAACAACCCCACAGAAATAAACAAGCAGAAGATGTAGTTAAGTTAGTTGGTGGCAAGTACTGTGGAGAAAAATAAAGCAAAAAGGGGGAAAACTGAATGCAGGGAGTAGGGGGTAGGGATCAGAATTTTAAATAAGGTTGTTAAGGGAAGACCTCCCACCAACACAAGAAGGTACCGATTTCTCCACAACCTCACCAAAAATGTAACAACCATCTTTAATTTCTGATCATGTCATGAGCAAAAAAAAGTAAATCTCCTCTTTCAATTTGCATTTCCCAGATGACTCAGTGGGGTTGTGCATCTTTTCCTATGTTTATTGGCTATCCTTATTTCATTTCCCATGAATTATCTAACGTTCACATGTTCACTTTCCTATTGGGCTATCTCTGTTGATTTTCAGAAGTTCTTCATAAATTGGGTCATGAATGAATTCACTGCTAAACCTACTGCAAATATTTTTTTCTAGCATGCTTCAATTTAAAAAAATATCTTCTATCATAATGTCTTTAAATTTTATGCAGTCAAATGTTGAGGATGGAGAATAAGGTGTTTTTTATAGCCTATATTTTACACCTTGCTTTAGAAAGTCTTCCCTACTCTCAAGATTGTAAATAGTTCTCCTATCTTTTCTACTAATACTTTTTCAGTTTTGGCTTTTACATTTAGCTATTTAATGTGTGAATCTGGGTATTCTCCCTTTTAGTGTGAGGTAGAAATTATGTCAATTATTAAATATTCCATATTTTTTCTATGATTTAAAATGCCACTCTCTGTCACATAAAGTCCCATACATTTATGAATCAGTTTCTGTAGTCTCCATTCTGTTCCAATGATCTATATTCCAGCACCAAAATAAGGCTGTTTTAATTACAATGGTACTCACCACTTTTTACAGTGCTATTTTGCAACTCTTCGCTTGGTCCCTCCCTAAACACACACAACCACCCTGAACACTTACATACAGGCAACAATGAAACTGACTGCAGGTTACATGCAGTACTTATTCCAAATGCTAGAAATTTTTTTTTAAACTTCCTGTGCAAAACTCTCCCCATGACCTTGAGAATAAGTATTCTGTACAATAAAGTCAAACTTCTTAAGGGGACATCCAAATGCTTCCACTACCTGGCTCTAGCCTAGCTTGCAATCGATTAGTTCTCTCCTCCAGGGCTATTTCATCTGATCAAAGTAATCTACTTGCTACAAGTAGAGAGCACAGCCCTACCTCCATGTCTTCACTTACTCAAGTCACACTTCCTGGAATGCTTTCCTCCTTTCCTTTCTTCTGATTTCCATCTTTAAGGCTCAGTCTCCTCCATGAAGTTTTCCTTCATGTTTCTGACACACTGATCTCTCCTTCCCCTGAATGTATCACATTTATTTCTTATTTCTCAGCATAACTTCTGTACTTCTTAGCATAGCTTGCCTAAGAGCAGCCTCTATTACTTTTATCCATGAGTTACTTTACTAGTTAGTGTTAAGTTCAAAGCTTTTGATAAGGAGTTTCAATTTAATTTTCAATGTCTCTATAACAGCACAAAAATTTTAACTGCTCTCTACTAGTCAGAAGTCATACAATACATACATAATAATCTCTCATCTTTAATCGCTTAATATTCTATTTTATCTATAGAAAAGGACACACAAGCATTTTTACTCAGATCAGGAATTGAAGGATCAGAAATAGTAATGAGCTACAGGTCTAATTTCAGGTCTAGCCCCACCCCTTAAGCTTGCCTCTTTTAAATGTACCACAATTATGAATTTTTTTTATTCCTGCCTATTTTCAAAAGGGAGCTAGGGCCACTAAAATCACTAAGCACCACGATGAAGAGGTTGAAACAGAAAAGCTTAAGAAATTCTAAGATTTTCTGTCTAAGTAAGGATCTAAAACTGTTACTGTCACTATGCTTTATGGTAATTTGGCACAAATTTACATTTTAAAAAGTACTGTGACAAACACTTCTGGAGTAAATGGTGAGAACTGTATCTCTTTGGGGAATTAAAGGGTCTTCAATCCTGTTCATTGTGGTGGGGGAAGAACCTTTCACTGTGTTGCTTTCTTTTTTCCAAATAGTCTCATCTTAAGTGAAGGCTCAGCTTATACTTTTTTTTTCATCTACAATGTCAACCTTATTTCAGTCCCCAAACTCTGGCAATAAATAAGCCTAGCCTAGGAGTGCCTAGTACCCACTAGGCCTCTGTGCTGTGGGGGAAAAAAAAAGACTGCCTTAGGGAAGTTGATTCCAAGGCTTATTGGCTAGAATGGTCAGGTAAACTCTATTTGAAAAAGAGTAAGTTTTTGTATGGCTTTTTAACTGTTATAGCAGATAAATCCTGCAACATATTTTCACGAAGCCCAGGCCAAACTAAATTGCTTCCAAACAGCATCAAGAGACAAATGATCTGACGGGTAATTCTGAATATGGAACTAAAGTGCTGGCTGCCATTCTGGATGCTCAAAACAGCAGAGCCTTTCTATGGTTGGTGTGAAAGGTAGAGAATGAAAGAGATGCAAAAGATAAGAGCCATTTTCACATAAAACGCTTCTGAATTTAAAAAGACAGTAAATTTCATTGTTCTTCCCCTCCTACCTCCCAAAGGGGGAAAAAATCAGTTTTTTGACAAATTGCATCACTCAGGAATTATACTCTCCATTAAACGTCATAAATGTGGTGTTGCAAAAGACTTTCAGATTGATGTCATCTCTCATGTTTGCCTTGTGAAAGTTCGGCATTTTTAAGATAAGGCTTCATAAAACCTTAAGACCACCTGGTAAAAATACAGCCCAGAGATTTAAACATATAAAATAAAACCACACACACAAAAAGACTCAAACAAAACAGAAAAGTTTTACAATCCTGGGGTAAAGATGACCTTTTTACTAAGCTTTACACAAAACCTAGAAATTGTAAAGGAAAAGCTTTTTATTATATAAAAATCATAAACTTGTTTGCCAAAAGTCATAAAAATAAGAATGATATACTGAGAATACCTGTGACATATATAACAGTTTTCAAAACATTTAAAGTACACCAATAAATGAGTAAGAAAAAGGTTAAAAAACTGAATAGAAAATTTATCAAGGAATATGAGTAAGCAATTTATAGAAGATATTAAAATGGCTTATAAGGAAAAAAATGCTCAACCTTACTACGAAAGATACACAAAGAGTAGCAAGATTATTTTAATGCCTGAACGATCAACAAAGATTAAACAGGTTAATAGGTCAGATACAGAAAAATAGGTACTGTAAACAGTAAAAATGCATAGTTATTATCATTTGAGTAATTTTGTAATAACAAAATTTTACAGGCAGATACCCTGTGACCTATCATCTCTATTTCATTTCCTATCCACCTCATTTCTAGGAATTTATCTGGTAGAAATACTCACATGAATATGAAAATACATATACATGTGTGTAAGAATGGTTGAATTTTTATAGTACAAAATTAGAAAGTGAAAAGTCTATCAAGAGTGAGTTTATTAAAATTAAAATGTATAATATCTATTATTAATGCAGCCATTAAAAATCTAAAATAGATCAACATGTCCTGACATGGAAAGACATCCATAATATATTCTGTGAAAAAAGCAAGTCAGAAAATGATATGTATAATAAACCCTATTGATATTAATTTATATGCATTAGTCTAATTAAATTTTAAAGAGTATCTTTCAAATCTAAAAAAACTAAAATTACACGTATTATGTCTGCTAAATTTCAGTGAGCTATTTATTACCTTCATAATCCGCAGGAAAAAAATATACATTTTTTTAAATGAAAAGACAAACCCAATATTAAGTAAATGAATGACTGACAAAAATCCAATCATCTTCTGGATGACCAGTCTCTTCAGAACAAATTAAAGGACTAAAGGGAATCATATTAAAACGTTTATATCTGAGGTATCAGAAGTTTACTGGAGAAAACTGATGCTAGAGAAGAGAGAGCATAACCCAGGGATTTGAAGAGTCCACAGTGTAGTAATTACGGCATCAAGATGTGGGTCCAATGGCTGTCCTGCCTCTTGGTTATATGCATCTTCTAAGTGGATTCAAAGATAACCTCTCCATAGCAAACAGGCTTTCCTAGTTTTAATGGAGTGGAATTTCATTTAAACACCGATATCGCTAAAGATAGGTATCTGGAAAAAAATCTCCAATAGTAGTAATTTCACTTTATCCATGACCAGAAAGAGGCAGCAATACTGTTACATACAGTAAATTAACTTTTTGGTTTAGAAAACAAATTCTGCAAGAAGTGAGTCAATACACAATTTCTTCACAAGATTTCTTTTATGATGTAACATCCTTCATATTGGGAAACAAAAGCAACTACTGCCATATTTGAAGATAAAAGTATCCCTTTTTGCCTCCATCTAAAAGAAGCTACATCTTTGATTAAAAGTTTGAAACAAAGCAGTAAACCATATGAATTCAAAATGCTGGGGGGAAATTAAGATATCTGTTAGTATGGAAATACCTTTTCACCAGGTGTTCCCATTCTGAAAAGAATCCTGACTTTCCAGGATTGTTACATCTTAATTTTGGAAAAGCCTGAAAGAGCCAGTAGTAAATCTAGAAGCTTGACTAGGCGCCATACGACCCTCACTTGGGCACTGCCAGGCCCTGTTGGCTCCTCTTCCCCTTTCAGAGATAAAGTAAAACTAATGGGATCTAGCTTGATGTTGTTTTTTCTACTCTCAAAAAATTTTTTTAATGATTTTACTTGTTAAAATATATGTATTCATCATATATCTATATTTTTTGTTTATCTTAAACATACTTTCCACAAAAGGATAATCTGTCCTAATTTTTTTTTTTTTACAACTCTCTTCTACTTTTCATTTGGGAAAAAAGCCAGAGAGATGGAAAACAAAGAGATTTTATATATTTTTATTCTGTTTTCCATTTTTTTAAGTACATAATAGACAAGTACACACCCATTGTTACTTTCTAGTAGTAATATTAGATAAAATGTTAGTAAAGATGTTATTTGAGTTATCAACTAATCAAATATAGAAGCAGTCATTACCAACCCATGATATATTATATGTTTCTTTGCCTTTCACTTTCGCTTATATTTGCTCTCATAAAGTCCGCAGAATTGATTTGTAAGTTTCTAAAAGACTTTTTTACTTGAATGTTCTATATGTCAACCCAACTTGAAGTTAATCTCAAGGGGCAGATGTCGTATGTAATACAGATAGGGTTGACTTCCCCAGAAGGAGTGTCTAAGCTCTAAACTATCTCTTTCCCTGAAAGACAAATGCTTACACATGTAATGTATCTCTGGGAGGACCTGGAATTTGACATTCTGTGTAGACTCACTGTTCATGAAATCAACTTAAAGAACTGTTTTAGAACATTAAAAACAACATCCACTTCCTACTGTTAAGTTACACTGAAGATCTTCTTTATACTTTAGATGTGCAATTAAAACAAATCAAAACCAAAATTAAAGGCTGAACCATAAAAGCACACTGCAATTTCCAAACCTTTAATGCAGTAGAGTACAAAGTCACAGTCAGGAAAGGGGCCAGGTTCCCTTCAACCTAGTAAAAGGCAAAAAGCACTATCAAAAAAATCAAATGAAGATCCCATATGACTTTTTTCCATCAAACTTCTCAGTCCAAAAGTATATATATCACATTAAGTCATCACACTTCAAATGTATAATATGCTTTATGTAAATGTTACTTACGCAGGCCAATAATACTTTGCATGGGTAGATCACTCTGCCACTTACAAAGTGATACGACTTTTTATATCTGATTTGATCTTCACACATACCCCATGAAGTATGGTAATGGCTGTTACTTATTATGTACAAATGGAAACAATAGAAGCTCATAAGTTAAATTATTTGTCAACATCATTAAACGTCCTGACTCCCAATCCAATTCTTCTTTCACATTTCATCATGCTGGCAACATGAACCAGAAATAAGGTTTTAGGAAACTGCTTTATGGACAAATACTGAAGAAAAATTAGATTTCTGACTTACTGCTAATACTAATACTTCCTTGCTAATACTTCCTCCAGAAAACTCTATAAGCCCTTAAGCAGGTTTCCACACCTTAAACACCCCTTGGAAAAAAAATCCTCTCAATCTATCAGTTAGTTGCAATCGTCCCCATATTAGAGTTAAATTTCACCTTAGAACTCAAACTGAGATTTTTATTTTCAAGTTTATCTAGTGCAATACATCGAACATGACCTTTTAAACCAACTCATTTTTTTTAACTGTTTTAATTTAGTCAAAACTGCAGAACTGCCAGACAGACAAACATGGTAAGACATCACTTATATGTGGAACATAAACAATACAACAAACTAGTGAATATAACAAAAAAAGAAGCAGACTTACAGATATAGAGAACAAACTAGTGGTTGGGGGGGCGATATAGGGTAGGGGAGTGGGAGGTACAAACTACTGGGTGTAAGATAGGCTCGAGAATGTATCGTACAACATGGAAAACAGAGCCAATATTTTGTAATAATTGTAAATGGAAAGTAACCTTTAAAAACTGTTTAACAAATTTTTACAAATAAATTTAAAAACAAAACAAAAACTGCACAACTCCCAGGAAGAAAATTCTTGAAAATGTAAGTTATCGCCTACAATATGGCAACTTCCTCATCTTAACCACTCAAACACAAAAGCAATTCAGCCTCTAGTAGTTCTGCATTGTTAGATGAGTCTGCATTTTCTGTTTTAAAATACCCTGGGCTTAACAGGCCTTGCACTGTGTTCATATTCTTTACATGTCAGAAACTACTACTTCTAAGCTCTCAGTTCAAACTCACCTAATTTTTTAAATATTTAACTTAGATAAAATACAATTACACAACCTACACAATACTGTGGAACCAGTTAGTAAATCAAACATGTTAAGTAATTATGAATGTTTCTTATGCCCTGTAAATGAACCCAAATTTTTAGTGAGATATTGAGCCAACAAAAGGCACAAAATACACAAAATAAAACAATAGAAAATATTGAAAAGAAACTGAAATCTGGGGAGAGAAGCAATGCTCCAAAGAAAAGAACCTAAGAAAACAAAGTATGACTTCTACAGCTTAAAAAACAAAAAAGCAAAAAAATAAAAACAAAGCTTCAGAATGGCTATTCTATTGAGTTAATGGACACTTGGAATTGAGGTAAACCCCATTTTCTCAAGACTGGTAACTGCAAAAATACATGGACTATTCCTATCAAAGAACAATGTGGCCCTTTCTTTATGACAGAAAACAAAATGTGGGCTAAATATGCTACTTACCCAACCATATCCAACATATCCATAATAGAAAATGAAACAAAAACATAATCCAAAATATCAGGCATATAAAACATAGTATTGATACTTGAAATGACTTGATGAAAACAAGCTTAAAGCCCCCATTTTATAATAATGTTTAACTTCTTTATTTCCACTGGCAAATGTTTACAAATAATAAATGAAAAATCCTGCTACATCCCAGATCTTTTCAGATTAATATGCCCATGCTTTGTCACCTTGAGTTACAGTAATAATCAAGATTGCACTCCCTTAATTGAAGAAAAGTAGGCAATCTTGTCTTGATTTTACTGTACAAAATGAAAAGAAAACAGATCAAAATAAGACGAGATGTACAAATGCTAAGAATTACTGTCATATTTTTTTGTTTCCTTTCCAGTCCAACCAACGCATTTCTTGTCACTTCTCAACAACTAACTTACATACATTTAAACTTGTTATTCACAGAGTCCGTGGATGCAGTAACAGGGGCTCTGCCTATGTTGTTTTTAGTTGTTATTTGCTTTTTAAAATTAATGTTTAAAGAGTCTGTATAACTGGAATTGCTGCACCTGTGTCCTTTTCTTTAAATTAAGGTTTTTTCCTATAGAAAATTTGGAAAATACCAAAAAGTATAAAGAAAAAAATAATTTGTAGTTTCAGCATCTAATCACTTTATAACTATTACACTCCTTTGAGTCTTGTTTCTAATAGACATTGAATCACTTCTAGTCCTATGGTTTAGTTAACAAAATTAGTATTACACTACTTTCTAACCTACTTTCATTTAAAAACTAGTATTTCCCACACCCTCAAATATTATTTGAGAGCGATTTTTAATAGCTTCTTTAATCCTTAGGTTGGGTAAAGGATTAAAAATTATTTATTAAAATAATACCCTCACTTTCTCCCTTCCCTTCCCCTTTATGACCATAGCTCAGGGAAGTATAGTAAACCATTCACACTAGCGTCCAAGGTGTGATAAATACCCCCCCTTGAGAAAGGTGGGGCCTAATAAGATTCAAACGTTAAGCCAAAGATACGATGCGCTAATAATGACATTTCAAGTACCGTCCAGTAGATGTGACCTTATTTGAGGAGGCAAATCTCCTAAAATTCGCAGTACTAAAATAATTACCTATTCTAGCTACAAGAAGGCTCCATTCCATTTTTTAATAAAGCCAGACTGAGTGCAAATTTCACCCACTCAACAAAGTACCTAATTGGCTGAGTTCGTTAAAATTGGCGCTCCCAAAGGCAAAAAGTTGATTCGTTAAATAAAGATAAACAGTAACGCGTACAAGGCACGGTGTGACCTGCTGCTACGAGGGCTTATCGATTAGGAAGGGGACCGGTGGAGGCGGAACAGGATAGACAGGGAGATTTGATCACTATCAGCCAGGCTCACAAGCAGAAATCTCAAACACATTATTTAATCTTTCTCTTCCTGTCATCACGGGGCTCAAACGTCACCAAAAAAGACCGGCCGGCTGAAAACCCGGCGGAGTGACGCACATAACATCTTACCATATGGATTCTCATCAATCAGGACCGAGGAGAGCCTTAAGCCAGCCCAGCGGAGGAAGGCGGGTGCGTCCCCTGGGCTGTCGGCTCCCCCACACTCCCGGCACACCGCTCGCGTCTGCAACGCAGGGAACCGAGGCTGCAGGAACACCGGACCGGCTCCGCCACGGGGGATGCAGACTCGCCTTCCGAGGAGGCCACCCAGGCGGCCGCCAATACCGAGCGCCTAGGGTCAAGCCCTCCTTCAGCGGAAACCCCGCGACCGCCTCCACCAGGCGGCTAAGCCAGGACCCCGACAGTCGGCCGGGACTCCCCTCCTGGGGTCCAAACTCGCCCAGGGCCGTACCTGAAGGAGCAGCGCCACCTCCGCCCGACGGCGTTAGCTGTCGCGGCGGCGACGGTCACAGCTCCGAGAGCAGTGACGCCTCTCATAAAAACAACAACCTGCTCGCAGGCGACCGCAGCCGAAAGGCGGAGGGCGGCGGGGCGCCGCGGCGCATGCCGGGACTCGTAGTCCCGCCCGCGCCTTATACCGGGCGGCGGCGGAGGGAAGAACTACGACTCCCGAAGAGGAGCGCAGTCCGCCGCCGGCAGGCTGCCGGAAGCTGGGCCCCGCGGCCGTGATCCTCACAACATCCGGGCCCCGGCACTGCAGAGGCGCCGCGGCCGGTTACTGTGGAGACGGCCTGCTACAGCCTCTCCGAAGGATTCCACCCCGGAGGACGGCTCCCGGGATTAGGCCGATTAGTTTACACGTATCCATCCAGCCGACGGTTCGCCTTCTCTTTGCTGCTTTAATTGGGTGTAGTAAAAGTCGGCGCTTGCTGGCCTTGCCATCCGCTGCAGGAAAAGACTGCGTTTGCCGAAAAAAATAAAGAAGATATCGAGAATGACCGAGGGCGACTGGGTGGGTTTGGGCAGAGGGCTGGATGTTTTTGACTGTCGGTACTCTTTACTATAAACTTGGGCACCCCACACTCCCACCCACCCCCACCCTCCAAAAAAAACCCACCGTTGTAGGCAACCGCTGGGCTACACAGATGTAACATGCATTGCATTAAGCCAGAATTGCCTCTGAAGGTATAAAGATGATTGGGGATGGTATGCAACTCATGCCCCATTGCAAAATGCCGTGATGGTTTTGAACAAGAAAAACGTACCTTGTTAATTTGACATCTGTTTACATTGTGTCTTGTTCAAAAAAGGATATGAGGGGGGAAAAGTATATGGTGCATTTATACTCACTGTTGATGGAAACAGTAGAAAGTTAAGGTTTAATTCTCTGTCACCTAATTGTGGCCAGAAAAAGATAAATTAAGAAAAACATGAACAAGGAGGATGGTGGGCCTGAGGGGAAACAAAAGGGTGCCTCAAAATTAGACTTACAGGGTTTTTTTTGCTTTTGTTGTTACTGTAGTTAACATCAACTGTGACACAAAACCAAAAAAAAAAATTTTTTTTTAATTTTATAATTACAGCTTCTATAATGGGCATTTTTATTATTTCAGTAGCTTGTTATTTATCTTTATAAAAATGTGTGTGTGTTTATAACAAAAGACTTGGAAAAGTCAAAGTGGCCTGGTTTTCTCTAATTCTAGGAGAGCCTGAAAATTAAATTAGTAAGGAAGCTAACACCATCTATTTGTAGATTTTCAAGGCACTTGCACAGTCTAATTTTAGACTTAATCGGTTTTAAAAGATTCATTTATAATTTTCATTAACCTTCTTCTCCTTCAGTAACAGTTGCTGACCCAATGTATAACCTAGCAGAGAATTTAAAGTAATCTTTTTATTATTCTTTATATTAGGCTGTTTTGTTTTTTATTGTATCTGTTTTGAACTCTACATTTTAAGAATACCAGATTTGAAGAGGTTGAAACCCAAATAAGAAAGTTGCAGTGAGGGCCTAGGATATAAAGTAAAAGCAAGGGGTATTTTGTTTCCAAGTCCGTAAACATTTGTGAATTGTCCTGGAGGTCTAAAAGATTTCGGTAGACACTAACTTTTACAGATTGTGTGGTACGGATTATGCCAACAAAATTTGTCTTCTATTTTCACTAGATTCTGTTTTCTGTATTCCATTTTGATTCAAAGTTGATCAGAATTTTAGAGCCAGTTGCAGAAGGTGATTTGAAAGTCACAACCTCTGGGACTGAGGTTGCCCTGGGCAACCTGACTGGTGTCCATAAAGTAAATTAGGGTTGGTACTTTTTCTCACAAGTCACAGGGCAGCACCTTCCACCTAAGAAGCCTTCCATGTGCTGAGAGAACCTAGACATTTTGAGAAAAGCTGACCTGTTGTGATACCGTAGGGTTCTGGTGACTTACTATTCTCCAATGTCTGTGCTCTTGATATTTAAAACAATAAGCAGTGTCAAAAAAGAATAAACAGCAAGAACTGATGAGTTCTACTTCCAGCTTTGCCAGCTTCCTACAAGATAATGAATGTTAGTAAATGGTAGCACACTACTGTAAAGTTTTCTTAACCTGTAAATTTCAGAACTGAATTCTGGAAGATCATGCATATGCATTGAAGTATACCTGCAAAAAAGAAAATGTTAAAAATTGGTTCCATTTATATAGCAGCGTATCATTTACATCCGATTTTCTTTCATTTCCACAACCACAGGAACTATGGCAGGTTGTTTTTTTTTTCCCCCTTTTTTCCCAGTTTTACAGACAATATAAAAACAAAGGTGCAGTGATGATAAAGGATTGGAATCTAGGCCACAAAGTTCTTGCCTGTGCTACTCCTCCAACACTCTATTATACTTCTTCAAATCTGAACAAAAGAAAAGAAAGTGGAGTAAATACTTCACATTTGCAGGTTTGAACTCAAGATTTCAAAACAAATAGGTTCCTGACAGTGGGGAACTTAACTTTGCAGAGACATTAAGTAGAATAACCCAAGAATTCAGAGGGAGCTGAGTTAGTCTAAGAGGAACCGAACTAATCTGACCCAGATTTGATCCTAACTTAAGCATGACACAGCAACTTGGTCAATATTCTTTCCTCCATTTTTAGAGTTGGAGAAACTGAAATTATATGCTTACTAGTTTTAAGGATTTAGAATTCTTAAAGGGTCTCAGCCTCATGAATCACAAGAATCTACTATAGAGTCTTCAAAGCAAAAGAATTTTAATGCATATAAACAACCTTCTATTTAATGCAACCTTAAAAAGTCAGAGTTACAGAACCCTGCCAATCTCTATGAGGTTAGATATAATAATATAATTTCTGATCTGGAAGGACTTAGATCTTAAGTATTCCAGAAGTTGCCAAATTTGGAGGGTTTTTTAACTACCAAAATTTTTTGCCTACATGGACACCACAATCATTTTTTTTGTGTGTGGTTTTTTTTTTTTTTTTTTGCGGTACACGGGCCTCTCACTGTTGTGGCCTCTCCCGTTGCGGAGCGCAGGCTCAGCGGCCATGGCTCCCGGGCGCAGCCGCCCCGCGGCATGTGGGATCTTCCCGGACCGGGGCACGAACCCGTGTCCCCCGCATCGGCAGGCGGACTCTCAACCACTGCACCACCAGGGAAGCCCAACCACAATCATTTTTAAGAGCCTTATCGCAAGTAAATATACACTTCCTTCATGTTTTTCAAATAACTGAAAATCACTTTCCTATTGCTACATTTGGAGAGCCCTTATAACCTCAGATTAGAAAAAGAAAAAAAAACTAATCCATCTCCTTTGTTTTATATTTATAGACAAGGAATTTGAATCCTTGCAAAATAATTTTATCAAAGTCACAGAGCTATTATCACTGGCAACATCAGAACCCAGAACTGGTGACACCTAATATTTGAAGGTGAAGACCTACATTTTTTTAAAATAACCAGTTTCCCAACATTATTGAGCTGGTTTCCTATGTGCTTGTCTTCTAGGTAATAAAATGTAAGTTCTAGGAACTTTAGATTGTTGATCACTATTTTTCCATCATCTAACAATGCCTGGTACACAGTGGGTACTCAGTATTTGTTGAATGAGTGATAAACAAGGTGCATATAGTGTGTTCCATTTGAATTCTTTCACCTTCATTATTGAAGCTTGATGTTTTTTATAGACTTGACTTTACTAAGGATAAGCATGTTATATGCATTGCTAGAAAGCAATATGCACTTTTGTACCCATTCTTTGTAATATCTTGCTCCCTCCCTCCCCAAATAGCTAAGTTATGTATATTTTAAATCTTTATTAAATTTATTATATATGTTAATTACATATTAAATTGTAGTAAATGGCACCACCATCTACCCAAATGTTTGTCCAGAAATGTGGGAGTCTTTCTTGATCTGTCCCTCTTCCTCACTATCCACATCCAATCAATCACCAGGTCCAATGAATTCTACTTCCAAAATGTGTCTCAAATTTATTTACTAGTCTCTCTATACCACCATTCTTCTATAAATCATCATTGTCAGTCACATGGAACACTGAAGCTCCTCTCCACATCCATTCAAGTCTCTGACGGCAGCCAAAGTAATTTTACTAAAAAGCATATTACATCATGACATGCTTCTCCTTAAAACGCTTCAATAGCTTTCCATTGCTTTTACCATAAAGATCTAAACTTTTCACATAGCCAACCAGACCCTTCAGGATCTGGCTCCTGCCCCTCTATTCTCATCTGCAGCCATTTTCACTCTAACTTACTCCACTTTGGCCATGCTTTTTCTTTGTGCCCTCCTCTATCTTTTCCTTTGCTTGCCTTCCAGTCTTAAGATTCAGCGACACGTCACCAGAATGGCCTTCCTAGGCCCTCACACTAGGTTAGAACCCCCTATATGTCTTCATAAATATCCTGAATTTTTTTTCTTCATAGCACTTACCACAATTAGTCAGTTGTATAATTATTTGCTTAATGGCTATCCCCCACAAGGTTAAGATCCCTGAATGTTTATCTTGTTCCCTTTTCACTCTGAAATTAAGCTGTACGTCCTCTTCGAACTATGACCTATTGCAGTCTTACTCTATAAGTTACACGTTTTTATAAATCCTCATAGTTCTAGTACAGGATTTTAAAAAGCTACCTTGTACATACTTTTGACAAGTTTGCTCTGTACAGATATATATAATTGAATGGGTACTCTTCAATGTCCTCCAGAGAAAATGACTCCCAAAAGGAAAGTAGATGGGGCTAAGTTTTTGTTTTCTTCTCTATTGTTTTTCCAGCTTTATTGAGGTATAATTGACATATAATATTGTGTAAGTTTAAGGTACAACATGATGCTTTCATATACATATATACTGTGAAATGATTAACAGTAAGATTAGTTAATATGTCCATCACCTCACATAATTACAAATTTTTGTGTGTGGGGATGGTGAGAACATCTACTCTTTTAGCAACTTTCAATTATATAATACAGTATTGTTAACTGTAGTCACCATACTGTACGTTAGATCCCTAGAACTTACTCTTCTTATAACTGGAAGTTTGTACCCTTTGACCAACATCTATTTCCCCCATCCCCAGCCCCTGGCAACCACCATTCTGCTCTGAGTTTGACTTTTTTTTTTTTTCCAGATTCCACATATATGTGAGATCATACTGTATTTGTCTTTCTCTGACTTAACTTTACTTAGCATAATGCTCTCAAGGTCCATCCATGTTGCTGCAAATGGCAGGATCCCTTCCTTTTTTATGGCTGATAATATTTCGTTGTGTGTGTGTGTATATGTACCAAAATTTCATCCATTCATCTGTTGATGAATACTTAGGTTGTTTCCATGTCTTAGCTATTGTGAATGCTGCAGTGAACATGGGAGTACAGATATCTCTTCAAGATGTGATTTCATTTCCTTCAGATATATACCCAGAAGTGGAATTCCTGGATCATATAATAGTTCTATTTTTAGTTTTTCTGGTTGTTTTTTAATTTATTTATTTTATTTATTTTTGGCTGCGTTGGGTCTTCGTTGCTGTGCGCGGGCTTTCTCTAGTTGTGGTGTGCAGGCTTCTCTTTGCGGTGGCTTCTCTTGTGGTGGAGCACAGGCTGTAGGTGCTCACGCTTCAGTAGTTGTGGCACATGGGTTCAGTAGTTGTGGCTCGCAGGCTCTAGAGCTCAGGCTCAGTAGTTGTGGTGCACGGGCTTCGTTGCTCCGCGGCATGTGCAATCTTCCCAGACCAGGGCTCGAACCCATGTCCCCTGCAGTGGCAGACGGATTCTTAACCACTGCGCCACCAGGGACGTCCCGTATTTTTAGTTTTTTGAGGAACCTCCATACTGTTTTCCACAGTGGCTGCACCAATTTACATTCCCACCAACAGTGCACGAGGGTCCCCTTCTCTCCACATCCTCGCCAACTCTTATTCTCTCTTAACTTTATAATAGCCATTCTTCAGGTGTGGATTGATATCTCATTGTGGTTTAGATTTGCATTTCTCTGATGATTAAGGATGTTGAACATCTTTTCATGTACCTGTTGGCCATCTGTATGTCTTCTTCGGGAAAAATGTCTGTTCAGATCCTCTGCCCATTATTTAATTATATTGTTTGGTTTTTTGCTATTGAATTGTATGAGTTCTAAAGATATTTTGGAAATTAACCCCTTATCTGATGTATGGTTTGCAAATATTTTCTCCCATTCCAAGGCTGTCTCTTCCTTCTGCTGTTCTTGTGCTGCACAGAAGCTTTTTTGTTTGATGTAGTCACACTTATTGATTTTTGCTTTTATTGCTTGTACTTTTGTTGTCATATCCAAAAAATTACCAAGACCAACTCCAAGGAGCTTTTTCCCTGTGTTTTCTTCTAGGAGTTTTACGGTATCAGATCTTACATTTGTCTTTGATCTTTTTCGAGTCACTTTTTGTGAGTAGTGAGGTAAGAAAGGCTTAGGGCTAAGTTTAAATAATTCTGTTTTTTTCAGAACTTTATAATTGAGAATTATTTTATGCATTTATCTTTTAGGATAAGAAAATTACTTCAGCTTCAAATTCAGAAACAGAAATGAAACCTGAACAACTGCCTCCTTGTGTGAACCCTGGCAATCCTGTGTTTTCATGTATGTTGGACCCAAAGACACTCCATACAGCTACCTCACTATCAAAACCTAAAATGATTATGTATAAAACCAATTCAAGTAATTATGGTGAATTTTTAACCATGCCACAGTTTTTCCCCTGCTATTATACTCCAAAGGACCAAGTATTTTCAAGCAATATCAGAGCTACTGGATTTTATCAAAATAACACTCTAAACACTGCACCTGACAGAACAAGAACCCTTGATTTTCCGAATTTTCAACACACTCTATGAAAATATATTACTCTTAAATAAAGAGAAAATATACTTGGGAAAAATGAGTTTTAAATCTAAGGCTAGGATAGCTAATTTGAAATATAAAAAGATTTGAATTATTTTTTTAAAAATACCTTTAAGAAATAAAGCATTTCAACTGATAACTGAATGACAGTGACTTCTTAAATAAAAATGTGTTCAAAATAGAATAAAAGGTAGAAAGCATTTTATTATACCTAGCTTTATTTAGTTCATGTAGTCCAAACGCTTCAAAAGGCTTTCAGGATCTCAACTGTCTACTGAGTATATTTATCAAGACAAAGGAACACAGGAACTGTAATTTTGAAAACTGAATTAAGGAAGATTCTGATGAGTAATTTCCTACTTTTCTGTTATTTCAACTAATAGCTTAGAACCTGGGGAACGTTAGTTCACACTGCTAAACTGGTGGAAGAGAGGACTTGTTATTCATTCATTTAGCAAATATTTATTGAACACCTACTTATGGCAGGTGCTATACAATGAAAATGGAACACAGAAATAGAAAAGTGTCTTTTATTGTTTCAATAAACAATATTTGGGGGGAATGGGAGTAGCAAATTAATAATACATGATAATTTATGTAATGTAAACTATGTAAAAGGTCTTTCAGACACAGAGAATTGCTTAAATTGAGACCAAGATCAGAAGAAACATTCTGGAGAAGGTAAAGCCAAATCAAAGGAAAGGTCCATCCAGGCAGAAGAAACCTTACTTATACAAGAATGAAAATGTGAGACAATGATGCACGATTTTACAAGTGCAATTACTTTTTTTTTTTTTTTTTTTTTTGGCCTCATCATGCAGCTTGAGGGATCTTAGTTCCCCGGCCAGGGACTGAACCCAGGCCGTGAAAGCGAGGAGTCCTAACCACCGGACCACCAGGGAATTCCCCAAATGTAATTACTTTGCTACATCTTTAACATAGAGCATGAGCAGTGGTAGATTATGGGCTATACAATTCTTTAAACTCTGTAATTCCACTATATAGAGAGATTTATTTCAGCTGCCATCTGTTGAAACCTCCTGTTCAGTTGGATCTGAGTACCTTTACTGGAAAAAAAAAAAATCACAGTTCTTATTTTTCCCTGTTGGTTTCAGGTTCAGGATATTAACATCAATTAGAAAAAATAATCTTGTGAGTCACTAGGGGACCAGAAAAGTTGAATCTTCTATTTACAAAAATGGCTTGATGTGAGGAAACAGCTCAAACTCTGCAGCCTCATGAAATTCTTTCAAATATCCCAAAATATGATATTTGGCACAAGAAAGAAAAAAAAAATTAGTTTTGTTCACTTCCTCTAAAACATCAAAAATCAAGGCACTGCACAAGATTTCCAGGTAAATGATGCAACAGAATTTGAGTTTACCAGATTTTTCTCTGCATAAAGTATACAAACCCTTTTCCCCCTTCACTGTAGGTGCTTGATTTGTAGAAAGTGAAGTCAACTTTTTAATATGTAGAATCTAGAGGTTAACCTAAAGTTCCTTACTATGACAGGTGGTTAGGCCTTTTGTTTTGTTGTTCTTGCTAAAATTCTTAGGAAGGATGAGTATCTTGGAATCAAGCATATTGTCTGGAATGCAATTATGTAGTCATTCAGTGCCTATCAAAGTCCAGGGACTATTCTAGGCACTAAGAGCTTGCCTTCATGGAGACTAGATTCTAATAAATTCTAGTAGGGGAAAACAGACCAAAAGACATATGTATAAATATGTATACATATTTATATATAAATGTTATAGAATATAAATGTTTATATGTTTATGTTATGCATGTGTGTATAAGAGACATATAAATACACATATGTGTAAATATGTAAATGTAAAATATGTGTGCATATTTATATGTAAATACTTATGTCCATATATGTATAACATTTATGTATTTATGGTACATAAATTTTATTTATGTAAATATTTTATTTGCATGTTATTAGCATGTAAATATTTATATATGTCTATATGTATACCACCTGGCCCTGCAGCTGGTATCCCCTAGGCCCTAGAGCACATGGGGTAAGAAGAGGGCGTGGCCAATAAGGAATGAGGGAGAGAGATCAGAAATCACCAGAGCCCTGGGGCCTGCAGGACAGTCTGCTTTGACCATAAGCTCCATAAAGGTGAGGGCCAAGTCTGACTGGTTGATCCTTAATTCCTCAATGCCTGGCATGGTGCCCTGTGGGCAAGCAGCTCCTGTCCAGCAGCCCGTCTCCCAGGATGCTGGCTTTCACCTGGATGCCGCCACCACCACCTCTTCCCCTGTCTCTGCAGGGCAGGTGGGCGAGAGGCTTCCCTTTGTGGGCAGCTGCTGGGGGCACAACATCTCTTACTACTTCTGGGAAGCTACCCAAACCTCTGTAAATAGTCACTTCACTAAAAAGCCTTTTAAACACCGCAGCTGAGTGTACTCTCTGTTTCCTGCCTGGACTCTGACAGGTCCTTAAAGGGAAGAAAATAGGAAAAGGATCAACAGGAGCCTGGAAGGATAAGGGGGCTTCTCAGAAGCACTTATACAGCCCCAGGAGGAACAATTCTTGTTATTCCCTGTACTCACCCACTGAGGGGGAAAAGGACTTAGAAAGGACTGCGTGAGGCCCACTACACGATGGCCGGCCTGAGTCACACCAGCTATCCCGTGGTTAGTGGCTCTCTCCTCTCTATGACCCTCAGTGTTTGGTTCTATCTAGATAGGAATCCTTGATACGGTGGGATTATAATTTACTACTCTATTGGCCTGTCCCCCACACTGGACTGAAAACTCCTCAAAGGCAAAGATTTGGGTTTTGGCCATTTCTGGGTCCTGCCCAGTTTCTCACAGGCTGCCAGGCACAGAGGAAGCCCTTGAATGGATTCATGTGAAGAAGGAATGAAGGTTTCTCCCACAAATGAACCCGTAGGCCCACCCTTCTAAAATCCCCACCTTCCAAGGTGATGAAACCACCTCAGAAGCCCGTGGCCAGGCCCTGAAGGCTAAAGAGTATTTGACACTGATGATGCCGGAAGGTGACTAAGCTGCTGAGTCAAGAAAACCAACTTCCTCTTCCAAGACGGTTGCCTGATCTACCCTCAAGTTGTTTCGCCCAGACACATCCTGGCCTCATGCTTGCCTGACACCTTTGCCTGCTTCTTCAAGGGCCGCCAGTTTCGCTCAAACAGCTTTCTCGTTCTTGTACCCTTTTGTTCTGTTGCTGTCTCAGATGTTATCCAAATGATCCATTCTAACCCCTTCACACCTTGATCAGGAGACCCTCACCACACAAAGCCAACAGTGTGGACCACATCCTCCCATCCCCAAACCAGGATACAGTCATTTGCAACCAGGGGTGTCCCAGGAAACCTGGGATAAAATACTCATCATATCTATAGAACCGACACTAAACCTTGATCCATTTTTAACGTAAATGGTCTTAATAACCACAAACATATGGGGGAGAAGAACAGTGAACAAAGCTTAACTGTTTTGTTGACAAATTGACTGTAGTTTTCATAGGCATGGTGACCATATTCTGTAATTTTCTAACGCAGTGTTTTTTTTTTTAATCTTAATTTTATTGGTGTATGGTTGATTTACAGTGTTGTGTTGGTTTCAGTTGTACAGCAAAGTGATTCAGTTATGCACATACATATATTCATTCTTTTTTAGATTCTTTTCTCTTATAGGTTATCACAGAATATTGAGTTCTCTGCGCTGTACAATATGTCCTTGTTGGTTATCTATCTTTATAGAGTAGTGTGTGTATGTTCATCCCAAGCTCCTGATTTATCCCTCCCCTCTAATGCAATGTTAATTTCAAATGTTCCATTAGTGGAAACATTTTTAATGCTGAACATGATTCATGTTGTATTGTTTTCAATAAAAGCAGTTCTTTATGTGTATATATAAAAAAAAGGCTGCAAGAAGTAAAAACTACATTTTATTAGTTTTGCTGTATACTGAACAGAGAAATGGGGTGATAGCTGGAAACAGATATGGGGGCAAAGGTTACTTTTTAAAGACAGGATCATAATATAGCATGTTTGTATTTTGATGGAACCACATTTGGAGAACCTCTCACCCACAGTAATCAGTTCCATAGAGAAAATGTCGCTAAAGATGACTACACAGTAATGTTTCTTTAGTATGGACTAAAAAAGCTAAAGTGTATAAAATCAAAGGCACAGATAGGATGAACACAGAATTATTCACCAATTTATAGTACATTTAGAACTAGGATACGTAAGAACAATAAAAAAAAAGCATTAGCGTATGGACTGTAAAGTATTAATTTAACTATTTTGTGAGATACACTAAATAAAGTAGTATATTTGGAATATGCTATGCTAAAGTATAAAAAGTAAACTTACTCCGTAATTTTTCCAAAAAGAAAGACTCCATTTCAGATAACAGTTTGAACAATCAATTCTCCTGGAAGATACTTAAAGCAAATTAATTTGAAAACTCACATACTTTAGGCAAACTTTCCTTCCTTTCCACAATTATCAGAATATTTGAAGTTTTACCTCCATTTATTGACTGATCATTTCTTGAAATACAGCATGAACTCTCAGCTTCAAATGAAACTGAAGGCTTACCTTCCCAAAGGAATATTTTACCAATTTGTTTAGGTCTTTTTCCTCTTTTAGCTATAATCTAAAAGACTATCATAAATATAATTTACCACATCAATAATCTAATTAATATATTTGACCAAATAATGTTGGTTGGTTTTTACTATCTATAATAGCTCAAAATTATTCTGAGTTTATTATCTTCTAGGTACTATACTAAGCAGTTCATTTATTAAACAAAAACCATGTTCATTTAGGTCATAAAAAGGCTAAAATGAAGTATGTTCTAAGTACTGTCAAAAGTAGCTCCTTGAAGAGAGTATCTTAAGAGAAAGATGGTCTTAGAGTCATATGCTTTTAAAACATTTTAGAAGGGCAAATCACAACATCAACTAAATAAATTACTCAATGTTCTTTCAGAGAGAGAAAAAAAAAAAGAAGGGCAAATCACACTTCAAAGAGAAGATGCTGGTAACCTTGTCATGACCTGAAGAATTAACCTGGTTTTATTGTTAGTACACCAGAGTTAGTTACAGTGAAGTATCTCTTAAGGCTTGTAAACAAAGGGAATTATCCTAAACTTTGTAGGAAAAAGGAAGCCTGTTATGTAGAATTGCATATATGATGCCATGAAACATTCCATTCATTAAACTAATCATCTGTGTTCTGAGTCCCTGTTTGCCAAGCAACTTTATTTTGATTTACCATATCAAATCTGCTTATAAAGAGAAATGAATTTTCATTTAACCTACCGTGACAATGAACATCCTCAGTCAATTTCTGATTATGAATTAATAATAAGTAGGCAATCTGTTTTATTTGTCTCCTGAGCTTGGTTAATGTGACTCTGATCCTTAAAGATGGGCCAGCTCTTGAGGGTGCTCTTGGGTCTTTAAGCGTGAGACTGAGCCAGATCAATTCAATAAGGTAATGAAACACACCCTTGTTATCAGGCTTCTTGGGAGATCATATACCAACCTTTTCCCCAGATGGTATGTGCAAAAGTCCTTTGCTTTTTTATTCTCCACATAGATGAGGTTTGTTGGAAAGAACCTGGCTTGCCAATGGCAAGTGGTCTCTCCTTGACCAAACTCTAAACATGCTCCTCTGAGCCACTTTTTCAACTAGGCCTCATCCTGTGTAAGCAGATGGGGTAGGGGTTCCCTGGAGAAAGAACTAGATATAGCTTCTTGACATAGAGAAGCCATTTTAGGCCTAAGCCATTTTGTGATCTAAGCCTGGCCACAATGCTTGCCTTTGAATAGGTCTCAGTAATAATGATCTTAAGGGAATAAAAGAACAAAGAACTCTTATCAGGCAAGAGAAGGAAGAATAGCAAAGATAACAAATCAGATAATAAAGACTCAGTTCATTTCAATGGTAAAGATTAGCCTGAAGCACTTTTTTGAGCTGTTCTGCAGAATTTAAACCCCCTCCAGGGCTCAAACACCAGATCTACTGGAAGCTAACCGATGTTGACCTTTTCTGACCCTCATAGCTTCAATCAAGCTTGGAACTCTGTCGACCTTTGCCCCAATGCTATGCAGAATTCTCTGCTCAAGCTCCTTCATAAATATGCATACACCAGCCAAGCCCCTTCATGAATATACATGTACCCTTAGCTTAAAACTTCCCTAATTTTGCTGTTCAAGGATACACGCCTTTGGGAAAGATCGCCCGTGTTCTCCCTACTTATTGCAAATAATAAATGGGTCCTTCTTTCGCTCTTTCCCTTGGTTGCGTCTTTTGGCTCGACATCACCAAGAGGTGAACCCAGCTTTTGGGTAACACTTGGGCCTTGTCCTTAAGAGCCTAGTTGTAACAAAACTCTTGTTAAAAAAAAAAAAAAAAAAAAAACTCTTGTTAAACCCTCTCCTTCAACTCCACGCAAGCCTGACTCTTAAGAAGTGCCCTCCTGGAGGAGCTCAACACAGGGTCACAGGGTCACTGGTGAAAGCAAAGGGGAGAGTAGAAACTGATCTGAGCTTAGGCTGAAACTTGAAACTGCTATGGATATGGAGGTCAGAAGGGAGCATGGGCATGAATCCTGAATGGTGGGGAAACTCGAAACCATCACAACCAAGAGGTGGGTTCCATGACACCCGCCCCTCAGGTGAGCAGCCCCGACTCCTTTGCCCCCATGAGGGAAGCCCCACTCACCTGACTTGTCCCCCTGGAGTGAAAAGAGGCCCCACTTTTGAGTGTTGTGTGTCAATAACAGTGTTGTGTCACCGGTGGTCATGTTGATTAGTTGAAGAGAATAAGACTTAAAAAACAAAAAAAATCTTGTTAAATCGGTTTAACCACAATCCCACCATCAACATCTGATCACCTTCAATATCTAACCAAATTCCTCATCTCTCACCATCTCCCAGGTGATATCTGATCAAAATGGCCTGCCTTCAGCAGGAATCCTGTTAGGTTAGTTTAGCCAGAATCTCCCTACCCCTGATGTTTCCACTCAGTAATTTTCTATCCACTGACAAGCCACCCCCTTCCCCACTTCCCCCCAACCCCACTATTGCTCCTTGGCTATAAATCATCACCTGTCCATTCTGTAGTAGGAACTGAACCCAGTTCTATACTGAGTGCTCTTTTCTCCTATTGTAATAGTTTCTGTAATACTTGTTTTTACTGCTGTAACTACTGTCCAGCTCTATCTAGTATTTTGTGATACTAGGAAACTGGAACAGGATATGTTTACTTAAATACATGTGTTTACTTTCCATTTAACTATTAGACAGCATTTATCTATTAGGAGTAATACTTTTACCTCTGTCAGTAAAGAGCTAAAATGTATAAAAGCAAAGTTATCCCAAACCTGGTCTGGGACAAACCTTTTTTTGCTTGATGTCATTCTCCTTCTGGAAAGAAAGGAGGAAATGAGCATCCCTGACAAAATGCTTAAGCACGTTTAATGAGATAGAGACACATTTTGTGAAACTAGTTACTTACCCACCCTAGCTGACTCTCACGCAATTGTCAGTCAAGAGGCAAGTGGCATGTAAGGAAATACTCTTTTTAAAAATCTAGTCTAGGACTTCCCTGGTGGTGCAGTGGTTAAGAATCCGCCTGCCAATGCAGGGGACGTGGGTTCGAGCCCTGGTCTGGGAAGACTCCACATGCTGTGGAGCAACTAAGCCTGAGCACCACAACTACTGAGCCTGCGCACCACAACTACTGAAGCCTGTGCGCCTAGAGCCCATGCTCCACAACAAGAGAAGCCACCGCAATGAGAAAACTGCGCACTGCAACGAAGAGTAGCCCCTGCTCACCGCAACTAGAGAAAAGCCCACGCGCAGCAACAAAGACCCAATGCAGCCATAAATAAATAAATAAATATTTTAAATAATAAATAACTAAAGTAAAAATCTAATCTAACAATAATCTAATTATTTCCTATTCCTATTTCCTATTATTTCTGTTAAAGAGAAAAATCACAGGCCCAAAATGGCAGCACTTGTGTTAAAAGCCCATGATTTAATACCTAACCTAACTGCAGTTTTGACCTTTCCCAGAAATGTAATCTTAATCAATCAGTTTGGAATTTGCTGGTCAGCACCAAGAGGTAATCTGTCACTTGGGCCCTTTCCAACTCCCGCCAACCCCCTAAAGGAAGAAGAAGCAATCTGCCTGACAAAACCTTTCCCAGCAAAAAGATGTCTTAGCCTAAAAATAATCCATTATTTTTTTTCATCAATAGCTCCCTTGTGCCCCACCCTTCTTTCTATAAAAACCTTCCCTTTTGTACAACCCTTCGGAGGGCGCTTCTAGTTCCTAGATATGATACTGCTTAAATTATGAATCACTGAATAAGGCCAATTAGGTCTTCAGACTTTGAACTCTGTTTTTTAACATTTCCTATTTCTATAAAGGATCAATTGCAAAATGGACTAACTAGCAGTTTTTCCTTTGCATGCAAAATTGTGATATAGCTTTGATATTTATTACCAACTTAGCGGAAAAGTTTTCTTTAATTAATGTGTACACTGTGTATTTATGTAATAAGCAGTTATGGTAGGGGGTCCTCAGAGAAAGAGATCCAGGCATGGTTTTCTTGACATAAGAGAAGCCATTTTAGGCCTAAGCCATTTTGTGATCTAAGCCTGGCCACAATGCTTGCCCTCAGTAATAATAATCTTAAGGGAACAAAAGAACAAAGTACTCTTATCAGGCAAGAGAAGGAACAACAACAAAGACAACAAATCAGATAAGAAAGACTTCCCAGATCTGTTTCAATGGTAAAGATTAGCCTGAAGCACTTTCTTGAGCTGTTCTGAAGAATTTAACCCCCCTCTAGGGCTCAACCACCATTATCTACTGGAAGCTAAGGGATGATGATGTTGACCTTTTCTGACCTTCATGACTTCAATCAACTGAAGCTTGGAACTCTGTTGACCTTTGCCCAATTCCATGCAGAATTCTCTGCTCAAGCTCTTTCATGAATATGCATGGACCCTTAGCTTAAAACTTCCCCAAGTTTGCTGTTCTGGGAGACACTGCCTCAGGAAAGATCCCCAGTGTTCTCCTTACTTGCTGCAAGTAATAAATCCTTCCTTCTTTGGCTTGGTCATGTCAAAGGACTACCATGACAATTTTTTCTTTTAATAATTTTATTCATAGGCTTTAATGATCACACTATTATTTGGGAAACATGTTTTTATCATAAATGAAATGGGAATGTCTATATCTATATTTTAACTCTATCACTACTTCAGTCTAAGACAGAAGTCCCTTAATAGAAGATTGCTCAAAAAAAAGGTCAAGTGAATACAAATGAGTGTCTGTTGCTTTTAAACCAAGACTTAGAGGATAGGGTCAAAAAGAATAAATAACTACTTAAGACTCCCTTCTTCTACCTCCTCCAAAAATAGATTCTTTTGCTCTTATGGTAGCTATTGGGGCCAGTTTTTGTTTTCTGACTGAGATAGTAATAGGAATGAGACAGGAGGGAAGGGGGCAGGGCACAACCTTTAAAAGAATGACACAGCCATTGAGGATGCAGGAAAAAAACTAGTTAGAACCAACTAGGTCCAAGATGGCAGAAGATTCAACTTCCAGTAGCCCTTGCGCCTCAGTACACGCTCACTGTAATATCAATACATTAGCTAAATGATACATCCACAGGCACCATGACAGCTCCAAGGCTGACCATAAAAGGCCAAAAAGTGGGCTGTGGAAATCCCTGCCCCTTGTCCAAGATAGTAGGAATAATCCTCCCACCTATGAAATTACCCAGCCGTAAAAACGATCCCCCCCACACCTCAGCACCACTCTTGCCTTTTGAGACGGACCACATTCTGACTATGGAATGTGTATCTCTCTAAACAAACCTGCTTTCGCTTTACTATGGCTCACTCTTGAATTCTTTCCTGCGTGAAGCCAAGGACCCTCACTCGGCGGCCTGTCCCAGGGACTCACCCAAGACCTGGGACATACTCGTGTGCCCCATTTTTCCTGCAACAGGAAGAGCATGAGGAAAGACTAGTTTGGTTAAAGTATTTTGAATGTCAAACTGGTATGTGTCAAACAGAAGAACCACCTCTATTTTAGTTACATTTATTTTTAAAAATAAAAGCAAACCAGGGGAACTCCCCTGGTGGCACAGTGGTTGAGAGTCCGCCTGCCAACGCAGGGGACATGCATTTGAGCCCTGGTCCAGGAAGATCCCACATGCCGCGGAGCAACTAAGCCCGTGCACCACAAATACTGAGCCTGTGTTCTAGAGCCTGTGAGCCACAAGTACTAAGCCCGAGTGCCACAACTACTGAAGCCCGTGTGCCTAGAGCCCGTGCTTGGCAAAGGAGAGGCTACCGCGATGAAAAGCCCATGCACCACAACAAAGAGTAGCCCCTGCTCACTGCAGCAACAAAGACCCAACACAGCCATAAATTAATTAATTAATTAAAACAAAAAAACCAAACAAGGGTTGATTACAAGAAAAAAGCAATCCTGTCTCACCAGAAGGTCTGATAACTGGGCAGAACTGCTATAGAATTTATCAAGAGTTGCTTTATAGAAGTAAAAATTTCAAGGTTGCTGAACTAGGATACTCTTACATATTCAAAAAAGTACTGCATTTTTTCTTTAAGAAAGAGGCTGTTTTATGATCCACTTGAATGACACCTGATGAACAAATACTATAAAACTTACTCCAAAAAATTTTGTTTTGTTTTCCTAAAAATCCTCTACATATAATCACAGAGAAATGTGACAACTATTGGATGCAAAAGGAAAGCTGTACTGGTTTTGCTTAATGCTTGCATCATCACAGAGATACAACACAAGTGGTGGTGCAATCCAGTGTCAGTATCATAATACTCGAAGTTAACATTTTCACCTTTGCTTCCTTTTTTTTTTTTAATAAATTTATTTATTTTTGGCTGTGTTAGGACTTTGTTGCTGCGAACGGGCTTTCTCTAGCTGCAGCGAGCAAGGGCTACTCTTCGTTGCGGTGTGTGGGCTTCTCATTGCGGTGGCTTCTCTTGTTGCGGAGCATAGACTCTAGGCGCACAGGCTTCAGTAGGTGTGGCACGCAGGCTCAGTAGTTGTGGCTCTCGGGCTCTAGAGTGCAAGCTCAGTGGTTGTGGTGCGTGAGCTTAGTTGCTCTGCGACATGTGGGATCTTCCCGGACCAGGGCTCGAACCCATGTCCCCTGCATTGGCAGGCGGATTCTTAACCACTGGGCCACCAAGGAAGTCCCTGCTGCCTTCTTTTGTTTTTTTCCTGATGTACTTGAAGGTACTAGAAAAAATCTCACTAGAAAATTTATCATCACCAGATAGTGTTATGAAATATGATCGACACTTTGGCAAACACTTCCCACAACTAAAGTTGAAGATAAGGTTTCCCAAACAGTTGTTTTACTAGGGTAAACTGGTCTAACCTCAAACAACAGGTAGCAGAGCAGTATTTTTTTAAAAGAAGGTCCTGTGCATTTGGAAACTAAGTCAAAACATCAGTATTGATTATACCAAGCCCAATCATTCAGACAATTAAATAGAGTAGTATATAATACAAACAAAAATACTTTATAAATACAATCTTTTATTTTAAACTTCTCTTTGTTAAAAATGAATCAGTAAGCATCCTGGTAATCACACCAACAAATATTTTGTTAGTTATAAGGGCAAGCTGAATTGAGTAACAAAAAAATACAATTATGTTGTAATATGAAACAAATAATTAAAATAGATTATTCTTACTTTGACTTACTTATTCAAAAACCACTGAAATCAAACATTTCATTTTCTACAGATTTATAATATTCTGCCCTGTACAGAACTAAAGAGAAAGTGATTCTGTATAATCAGCCATAATATGCACAGATTCCTAATGCCTCCAGTTATTTTTGTAAAACTTAGAACAATACCTAGTACAATACCTAGTTGCTTCTAGTAGTCATTAAGATTTTAGTTGTGTTCCTTGAATTATATTCCGAATCTTCTCAGCATCATTTTGTACAATTTTGTTGGATGGATCAATCTTAAGGGCAGCTTCATAATCCTGTAGGCCTATATTTATATAGCAATGATGATGAATAAAATATTTTATAAATACTTGTGTTATCTAAACAATATTTTTTAAAAATAAAAAGAATCATTAAATCCATGGTTCAGCACAAGCAACGGGTTTTAGTCAGATTCCCATTTTCACATACATGGTCTCTAAGAGACTGAAGAAATTTTTCAGTAATTTCAGAAATAATTATGATTTCATTCAAGATTCAGTAAGAAGCAGTTTTTTTAAACTGAAATACAAATAAGCTAACAGCTTAAATTCATTAAAGCATGAATAGACTCAAAACTCATATATCAAAAGGACATTTTTATCACCTCAATGAAAAAGTAATAAATGCCATCTTCTTTCAGAATTCTAGATTTTAAAAAATAATTTTGGTAGACTCAATCCATACTTTATATAATTTATAGACTATAGTTTGTGCTCTCTTTTTTTCTCCTAATTATCCTATCTACAAAATTTCTTTGAGGAAAATTGGTTAAAAAGGAAAGCATTGTGGACTGGTTGTTAAAAATATATAACTGGATCTAAATCTTTAACAAAAATATCAGTGAGAAGAATTTCTAAGGAAACTTGACTTCCAGGTGCTATTGATTTGCCATGCCACTTCAGGCAAATCACTTAATGTCTCTAAGTCTCCATTTTCTCATCTTTAAAATGAAAGGAGGGTCCTTTTAGCTCAAAAAAGTCTAGGATGCTGCAATTCCTAAAGAATGCTTACAGTGTTTCATTCCTGTCTTGATCATTTTTATCCTCATGAAGCTGAATAAGACTCTTAAAAAAAAGGATAGGCATATAAACCTAATTTGGATGCTTTGGTTGGAAAAACCTAAAAATGGCAGAAACAAGCTTACAAACAAGTCAGAAATAATAAAACTTTATAAGCTAAAGCCAATTCCCTGGCAAGACATCATCAGGAATAGGCCTTTAGGCCTTGAATAAAGGGAAACTGAACGGGAATCTGGGTAGGGAAGTATGGGAAGAAGAGCACTGAAGATAAAACTCGGGGGCAATATGAGTAACTGCAAATAGTCCTTAATTACATTAAAAATGAAAAACAATAAAAATTAAATAAATATGGCTTCCATACACATGAGACTGAATTACAAACCTTAGTACGGTCTCACAAAAATAAGCAATTGATCATACATTGTGGTAGATCAGTTATTTCTGAGCTTATGAATGTATGTATGTATGTATGTATGTATGTATGTAGTGTCTGTGTGTCTGACCAAAGAAGCTCATTTTAAAATTTCCATTATATCTTAAGTGACTCATTTATCACACATCTTTCCACAAAAAAACTTGTCTGATACTACAGCATCTCCCTAGACCTAGGGAGATGTTTATATCTTGTGTTAATTCCCTTCTACAACAATGATTTATTAAAATATTTCAAATCATCTTTTGTTTTCTCAGAAATTGCAAAGAATAAATTAAATGCTAAAAGTGTAAAATAATGGAGTCATCTTGAATAATGGCAATGACGTTTTTTTTAGAGTATAACTTGGAACTTAAAACATTTCTGTCATTTCTTACCTTCTACATACAATTCTAGTTGACAGAATGCTGTTCCACGTCGTACGTGTGCCTTGATTCTTGCATTAGCATTGTCTGCAACAGGTGGTGTCAATAATTCTAGTGCCTTACAAAAAGAAAAAAAAATAGGGAAAAATATAATTTCCTAATTTAAACTTGAGCAAAACATGATAAAACTCAACTTTAAAACAAGCCTCAAGCCCTCACCCACCTAAATTTTTGGCTTAACTAGGACAGGAATTTATCAAATACATACATTTATGTTGAACAATTTTAGGACTTGTTCAATTGTTCCTATATGAGATTCATACCCTTGCCCCCAAACTTATGATTTAGTTTATCATTTGAAACCTCTACAGCTTTACCTTTACTAGCAGGGATGATTAAATAGCATTAATTTAATTAATGCTATTAATTATAGTATTATATATACTATATATAATGCTTTTATATTTAAATTTGGTGATTCCATTTATTCATTCATTCAATAAATATTTGTTTGTGCCCGAAATTATGCTACTAAAAGGAAAACTGGATCACAAAAATATTGTCACATCTTCAATAGCTTAATGAGATCAAAATATGAGGACTAGGGCTTCCCTGGTGGCACAGTGGTTGAGAGTCTGCCTGCTGATGCAGGTGACACGGGTTCGTGCCCCGGTCCGGGAAGATCCCACATGCCGCGGAGTGGCTGGGCCTGTGAGCCATGGCCGCTGGGCCTGCCCGTCCAGAGCCTGTGCTCTGCAGGAGAGGCCACAACAGTGAGAGGCCCGCGTACCGCAAAAAAAAAAAAAAAATAGGAGGACGTGATTGTTTCCTCCATATCCTCAATCTCAAGGAGACACATAAAAGATTTTGCATGTGATTTCCCTTAAAACAAGTTACTTTGATATGGGGGGGGGGGGAAGAGAAAAAACTAGAAGTTTAAGATAATGACATGATATTCATAATGGAAATTAGAATATACTAAGTTACTCTGAAAATGGAAAAATAATCATGGAGATATCCTTTTACTGTGCAAGCGGTAGTGACACCAAGTGTTCTTCTATCTCGCATCAAGTCTGCAAAACTTTAATAAGAAAAAAGGTGAGCACAAACTGACAACCATTTACTAATTTCCTTCTGAACTTCAACTGATACACCAGGGCAATTGATAGGGGATCTCTAATCTAATTTGAAGTCTCAAGAAACACTAGTTCCTTGTCCATTAAAAAAAAAAAAATTCTTTTGGGGGGGAATTCCCTGGGGGTCCATTGGTTAGGACTCTGTGCTTCCAATGCAGGGGACACAGGTTCGATCCCTAGTTGGGGAACTAAGATCCTGCAAGCCACGTGGCATGGACAAAATAAAAAAAAAGAATTTTTTTTTTCAGTAAAAAGATGTAAAAAGCAAGATTCTTAAAAGATTGCAACTCACTTATTCAAATTTAACTGACAAAAGATAAGGGCATCATTTAAACCAATAAATAGGAGCTTAACAATTTTAAAGCACCATATATAAATAAATAGATACACATACCTTAGAAGAATCTTCTATGGCCTTGTGTAAGTTTTTCAGTTTTAGATGGCAAGCAGCCCGATTCAAATACAGTAGTGGAATCTTATTATTTAGTCTTATGGCTAAGTTGTACGCATTAATAGCTGCCAAATAGTTTTCTGTTGCAAACAATTTGCTAATGAGACGAAAACATAAAAGAAAAGCAATGTAACACTAAAAGAGAAACACAGAAATAATATCTAATGATATTTGGCACAGGGGATGGATGGCTTCCTTTCTTTCCATTCCTTGTAAAATGGACATTGCGGGTGGCACTAAGCCCACCTATCCTCCATACATCAGCATGTAATCTGAACGGGCCTGACCTCACCTCCACCTCCAAGGGTAGCCAATCAACAGCTTAAGCCAACAGGCATATTTCCATCCACCCTGCTACAATGATTGACAAAGGGATGGATTTATGACCTAAACTGGTCTATTGAGAATGAAGCCTGTGATTTTATTACCAAAGTTGGAGAACGAAAAATTGGGAAAACTCCCCCTGCTGGACACAAATGAAGAAAGCATATAAGCCCAAATTGTTGCTGACCATCTTTCATACTGTGGGAGGAGCTAGCACTAGAATAAAGTTGATACTATTGAATTATGAAAAGGATAAAAAGGCAGTTAAGCTGTTGGATCAAGCTTTACCCGAAATGTAACACACCTTTAGCTTTTTAGTTATATAAGCCAATAAATTCCTTTAAACATTAAGTCAGTTTAAATTGGGTTTCTCAGTTACTTGCAAAACAAAAGCATCCTAATAAATACACTCTTTCAGTTCAAACCTTCCAAAATTCTCTTCAAATAAAGAGATGTACATAATTAAAGGATGTATTTAAAACATAAAGCGTCTTGTTTGTTTTTCATGTACAGTTCCTGGTATTTCGAAAAATGCATAAACCAAGGAAAATAGAAAATACTTTGCCAAATATAAAAGTGCCATAAAAACAACACTTTGTACATTGTATTCATTTCCAGTCGATTGTACTCTACACTTTACAATTCTAGAATAATAAACACGATGACTTCAAAAGTAGACCCATAAAAGGAGACAGCAAATCATGAATAAAAGGTAAAATGACACCACTGTGACATTTAACCTAAGCCTGACTCAAGTTTAAAATAATTTCCTCAAACTAGAAAAGCTAATTCTGTGGGAACAGTTTACCTTTCTGAAATGTCTCATTTCAGCTAGGATGTTTCTGACTGCAAGGAACAGAAGCTCAACTCAAACTGGTTTAAACAAGGAAGGAAATAGATCGCCTCACATTAAACAAGTTCAGAGGGAAAGGCTCCATGCCCAATATGATCAGCAGAACAAGGATCTTATCAAGGCCTGTTTCCTTCCATTTCTCCACCCTACTGGACTCAGCAGCTACTTCATCCTGGAGCTGGTTTTCCTCATGCATAGTTCAAGGTGCCACATTCAGGCACAATATTCATTAGAAGAAAATGGGACAGTATTTTCTGGTATATGCTCCTTGAGAGCAAGAAAACCTTGCCCAGAAATCTCCCAGTTCACTTCCTTTCCCATCTCACTGACCAAAAATATCTACCCTTAAAAAATATTTTGCCTTAAAAAAACCAACCAGTTTCTCCTGTTCTCAATCCTTCTACCCATTCTCTCTCTCTCTCTCTCTCCAGTTTCACTCCTCAATGCTATATACTGCTGTTTGGGAACGTTTAAAAAAATTCAACAATATGACCATCTGTCCATGTTAATAAATATAGAGATATACTTTTTTTACAGAGATTTTTACAGACCACTCTCTCATTTGTGCAAGGATTTCTAAAACCAGTCTCCTCCTACTGAGAGACACTTAGGTGTTTTGTTTCCCGATACTTAGCTTTTATAAACAATATTATAATACACATTACTGCACATATACATAAAACACACACACACACCAGCAGTGTAATGAAAGTAATCCTGATTTGTTGCAGTCAATCAGAATTTATAGCTGAACTTGAGACAGGGTCCCCACCCTAAGTCACACAGGCAAGGTCTACACACCTAAACAAAATAGGGACTCCGCCAACAAGGATAAAAGGAGATGATAAATGTTGACTAGATAACCTATTGTGTCTACTACAAACCTTCTTTTTAAATTAATTTAATTTTAAAATTTACCACTTTAACCATTTTTAAGTGTACAGCTTAGTGGCATTAAATGCATACACACTTTACACACTTTTGTACAACCATCAGCACCATCCATATCTAGAACTTTTTCATCTTCCCAAAATGAAACTCTACACCTATTGAACAATAACTCCCCATTCCCTCCTACCTTCGACAACCACCATTCTTTTTCTGTCGCTGTGAGTCTGACTACTCTAGGTACCTCATATAAGTGGAGTCATATAAGGACAATATTTGTCCTTTTGTGCCTAGCTTATTTTACTTAGCATAATGTCTTCAAGGTTCATCATGTTGTAGCACGTGACAATATTTTCTTCCTTTCTAAGGTTGAATAATAGTCTCCTGTATGGATAAATCACATTTGTTTATTCATTTATCCATCAATAGACCCTTGGGTTGCTTTCACCTTTTGGCTATTGTGAATAATGCTGCTATAAACATGGGTATACAAATATCTGTTTGTGTCCCTGCTTTCAATACTTTTGTGTGTGTATCTAGACAGAACTGCTGGATCATATGGGAATTCTTTTTATTTTGGTCATGCTGCACAGCATGCAGGATCTTAGTTCCCTAACCAGGGTTTGAACCCGTGCCCCCTGCAATGGAAGCACGGAATCCTAACCACTGGACTGCCAGGGAATTCCCTCATATGGTAAGCCTATTTTTAACTTTTTGAGGAGCCTCCATACTGTTTTCTCTACTGTGCACCACCATTTTACATTCCCACCAACAGTGTTCAAGGGTTCCAATTTTTCTACAACCTCACCAACACTTGTTATTTTCTGTTTTTTTTGTTGTTGTTTGTTTTTTTAATAATAGCCATCCTTCTGTGTGTGAAGTATTATCTCATTGTGCTTTTCATTTGCATTTTCTGAATGATTAGTGATGTTCGACATCTTTCCACGTGCTTATTAGCCATGTGCATATCTTTGAAGAAAGGTCTATTTAAGTCCTTTGCACATTTTTTAATCAGGCTGTTTATTTTTTGCTGTTGAGTTGCAGAAGTTCTTTATATGTACTCTGATATTAACCCTTTTCAGAAATATGATTTGCAAATATTTTCTCTATTCCATGGGTTGTCTTTTCACTCTGTTGACAGTGTCTTTGATGCACAAAAGGTTTTAATTTTGACGCATTCCAAAATAACCATTTTTTCTTTTGTTGCCTGTGCTTTTGATGTTACATCCAAGAAATATGGCCAAATCCAATGTCATGAAGAATCCTATGTTTTCCCCTAAGAGTTTTATAGTTTTAGCTCTTATGTTTAGGTGTTTGATCCATTTTGAGTTAATTTTTGTATATGGTGTTAGGTAAGGGTTCAAATTCATTCTTTGGAATAAAGGCTGAAAATGAAATGAAAACTGGATATCCAGTTTTTCCAACACCATTTGTTGAAAAACAACATCCTTTCTCCATTAAATATTCTTAGCACCCTTGTTGAAAATCATTTGACCATATGATTTTCATATGTGAAGGTTGTTTCTGGGCTATGTATTCCATCGGGCTATATCTATATAAACCTTATATTAATACATTTATTTGGAGCTCCATTTTTCATCTTTAATATAAGTTTACAGTTTTATAATGTAACAGTTTTAACAGAAAAATTCTCCCAGATTCTAAGGGAAGAACAGCTTACAATGAGCAGTATTAAAAGAACCAGTGTAGCATGTAGGAAACAAACCAGTGTAGCATGTAGGAGGGAAAAGTGGGGAGAGGGATAAACTGGGAGATTGGGATTGACATATACACACTACTATATATAAAACAGATAACTAATAAGGTCCTACTGTATAACATAGGGAACTCTACTCAACACGCTGTAATGATCTATATGGGAAAAGAATCTAAAAAAGAGTGCATATATATATATATGTATAACAGATTCACTTTGCTGTACACCTGAAACTAACACAACATTATAAATCAACTATACGCCAATAAAAATTTAAAAAAATAAGAGCCACTGTAGGAGCCATAATAGCAAGAAATATGAAGTATTAAACATTTTTAATGTTTACATATATATTAAAATATAAATCCAAATGAACATTATATTCTTTAAACTTCAATACCAGTACAAACATCCAATAAAGCATAATTTGCTTTATGGCTTTCAGAATGGTTCTGAACTCAGAAACAGCTGAATTTCAAAAGGAAAGAGAAAAAAAATTAAACCTGTCTTAAGGGCAGTAGCCTTTGAACACCAAATTTAAACAGAGAAGCTAATAACCAGTAAGTCTCGCCTGATGGCTCCAAATAAAGCAATGCCAATGAAAAGAATTATGCAAAAGTACTCATTCAAAACATATTGAGTCCTTATGGTACTGACTATACAGAAAGAACAAAAGAGACGTGGAGAATTGCAAACACTCCTGTCATTTTTATGACGATTGATTGGTTTGACTTTGTAAAGAAGGAAACATTCTGATTGGCAATGGCCAAAAGGGCCAAACATTTTGAGCAACAGTTCAGCACAGGAGAAGCTACAAGAAGCAGGAGTGATAAGAAAGAAGCAATGTGGAGGGAAGTAAAGAAAGGGGCAGAAAAGAGTTAAGAGAAGTCAAAAGCAGTGGGGCTTACATTGATACTAGGTATAAAATAGATAACAAATGAGAACATACTGTATAGCACAGGGAACTCTACTTAATGCACTGTGGTGACCTAAATGGGAAGGAAATCCAAAAAAGAGGGGATATATGTATATGTATGACTGATTCACTTTGCTGTACAGTAGAAACTAACACAACATTGTAAAGCAACTATACTCCAATAAAAATTAATTTTAAAAAAAAATGACTAAAGGAAGCAAGATGTAGAATTTGTACGTTGGTAGTACTGTTCTTTGTATACTGAGATGTTACAGATTATATGTCACACCGTCATTTCATATATAGTAAGAAAAAATTTGCCAGTTAAACTATAACAATGTTTGCTTATTTTTTAAAAAAAAAAAGCAGTGGGGCTTAGAAACAGCAATGGAGGCAGAGAGTAACACATATTCCAATACAAGACACAACAGCTCTGTTTTGTGGGTAATAAGGACTCTAACAGCCACCTACCCCTCAAAAGACTTTTAAGGTCCTGGTTTCTTTCAGCATCTTATGTGGGTAGAAAACATTCTTGGTATCTCAAGAGCTTCTAAAACTGAGTATTAGTGCACCTTAGTGAAGGAACATCAACCAGTACAATTTAGCACTCAGGATGGAAGGAGGAAAAGGATACTGCATACAAAATAAAATGACAAGTTAGGCCATAATAGGGACTGTACTGCAACAGAATATTATGGGCTGTAAAATACATACAATCAACAAACAAAATTATAATTATGTCAAAGAAGTCATCTTAGAATATGGCTTCTAAACTTCTTTAAGTCAGGCAAAAGGTAGCAGCATAAGAAAACTGTCTTATCTCCATAAACAAATAAAGTTGTAAAAAATGCAGCAGAGCAAGGCAGATTTGGCAGATCTGTTCTGAAAGTAGGCAAGTACAAAAGGATACTGGGAGACAATTCTCCATGGGTCTTTTACCCTGCGTGTCATATGTCAGATGCACTGACAGCTTCTGTTTGGGACTATCTTTTCAAAGATGTTTGTATAGTGCACAGCCTTGGAAGATAGAGATAGTGTCTCTCTCTGGGGCAAAGAATAGATTTGTTCACTGCTCAGTATAATAAAGATATCATCACCTTGTGAGGCAAAAATTGGACAGGTTTGCTAATAATCCTCTATAAAAAACTGTGTTCCTTAAGCTTGGTCTTCTCAGCTATGGTACCAAACCTACTGTGTGTACAGCATCCACCTGGGTCCCCCTCTGCATTGGCCCCATGGGACTTTAGGGGCAGAGGGAACCAACATGAAGGTCATACTGTTTGATGTGACTTGAATAGTAAAGTCCTTTCTCTTTGACTCATGAGTCTCCTGACTTCTGTCAGCACCTATGAAACTGTGGTAGGCTAACTCTTCACAGTCCTTGCCAGGGCATGGATCCAAACCAAAGTGCTAGAAAGAAATTCAATCTGGCAAGTAGAACTGTATGCTGTGTTGGGAGAAGATGGTAACAGGTGGTTAACAATCAGTAACAAAAAGTCCAACGTGAAGTAAAAGGACATCCAGACAGGCAGATAGAATCCAGCTACAGAAAATTCACAAACAGCAAGCAAACAGAAATTCAGACTGGCACAAGTTGGTACTAGGTTAGTCGGTCATCAAATAGCAGGCTCCCACACACAAATCTGGGGTTCAGAAGAGAATTAACTTGGGTGGAAAGAGAATAAGTAAAAGCAAAGCAGAGCCTCAGTCTTAAAAGGACTGGAGTATTGGGCAGGCTATAAAATCTGACACTTAGGCCAAGAAAAAAAAAAAGAAAATTCAGACACTAGAACTAATGTAGGTAATTTTACGTAACAACAGTAATATGATGCTGGGTGCTAGATTGTAGAATTATATATCCTTAATTTCCTCCTATCTAACATTACAATTTGCTGTAGAGAGTGAGGTATGCAGATGGCATTCAAGTGGTCCTAATGTGGGGGAAGAAGGAACTTTCAGACTGGGGTTAAGAGAGTATCCAAAAAAACGCATGCTAAAACTCAAGCACAAAGTAACATCAGTGGGACAGAACAACGATTCATCTAACCTTATATGATTATAAGTGACTGGAAGGGTAGCTATTATTTACAGATTCTGAGTCATGTAAGGCTGTTAAATAACAACACACCATGCGAATATATAAATTAGAGCACAGAAACTCTGTTTTATGTGAGATGTTCTCAGTAAAAAGCTATCTGGTACAATGTTAACTGCCAACAGTAAAATGTTCTCATGAGCAAATAAAATTACCTAAGCTTATAAATTTTCCTGAAAGGTAGATTTGGCATTTAAAACTAAGACTTGGCAATAGAATGCTAGGTTAAAAAAACAAAAACATTCTATGGCTTTTTCTAAGAGTCTCTTTTGAGTAGATACAATCCCATAAACAGTTTTCTCAAACTATTGCTCTTTTGGAAGTCTTGTCCACTTCTACCCACGGGTTTAAAAACAATAAAGGACAGTTGGATTGTTTTTGCCTGTGTAAATATAGAAGGCTAGCATGAAACAAAGCCTCTGGAGATGAAAGTATTTTATCTTTTGGCTTAAATTCAACACTGCTTCTGAATGGGTTCTATTATGTCTGTTTCTGTCTTTTGTACTGCATTACATTGCCAGAGAGGATACATTTCTCTCTAATAATTAGTACCTTTCCTTTTATCTGTTTGTACTTGGCACTATGATTAACTGTACTTTGTTTCCCTGGGTGTCACCAGTTACTAAGTTTTCTTCCATCTCTCCTCATTTTTAACTCTTTTCTTCTCCTATTTTGCTTCTCTTTCTTATTCTACCTAATTGGAGGCAGTGAGGCAAAAAGGTACAAAAAACAACAGACTGAAGTGATTACAATCTACCAGTCACACCTGATTGCAACCAAGTACACTTTTGCACGAGGTTGCTGGCAATTCATTGCTTTCGCCAGCAGTCTCACACACACACACACACACACACACACACAGAGTCTTTTGCTGTACTTGTCAAATGCCAACCTCAGCTCAATGATCTTATCTGCTCTTTCCACACGTAAATCGAAATCACAGCATTACTATATCAAAAATAAGACCAGATCAAACACTGTCTAAGATGTTTAGCCAGTCCCAGCACCAAAAACATCTTATGCCAAAGGACTTTCTAACCATCTCCATCAACCTGCTATCTTTGGGCTGATCTAAAAGCATGCTTCTTCTTTGTCCTCACATGAAAGTTCGTATTTGCTGGTCTTTGCTACTCTCATCCCCCTCTATTCCTTTGCACTTTCTTATTCCTGTTCTGCCATAACTGACTCCAACTCCCACCCCAATCCTTCCGGGGTTCGTGCCCCGGTCCAGGAAGATCCCACATGCTGTGGAGGGCTGGGCCCGTGAGCCATGGCCACTGAGCCTGCACGTCCGGAGCCTGTGCTCCGCAACGGGAGAGGCCACAGCAATGAGAGGCCCGCGTACCGCAAAAAAAAAAAAAAAAAAAAAACTACAATGAGATATCATCTCACACCAGTCAGAATGGCCACCATCAAAAAATCTAGAAACAATAAATGCTGGAGAGGGTGTGGAGAAAAGGGAACCCTCTTGCACTGTTGATGGGAATGTAAATTGATACAGCCATTATGGAGAACAGTATGGAGGTTCCTTAAAAAACTAAAAATAGAACTACCATATGACCCAGCACTCCCACTACTGGGCATATACCCTGAGAAAACCATAATTCAAAAAGAGTCAAGTACCAAAATGTTCATTGCAGCTCTATTTACAATAGCCAGGACATGGAAGCAACCTAAGTGTCCATTCAACAGATGAATGGATAAAGAAGATGTGGCACATATATACAATGGAATATTACTCAGCCATACAAAGAAACGAAATTGAGTTATTTGTAGTGAGGTGGATAGAGCTAGAGTCTGTCATACAGAGTGAAGTAAGTGAGAAAGAGAAAGACAAATACCGTATGCTAACACATATATATGGAATCTAAGAAAAAAAAGAAAGGTCACGAAGAACCTAGTAGCAAGACAGGAATAAAGACACAGACCTACTAGAGAATGGACTTGATGATATGGGGAGGAGGAAGGGTAAGCTGTGACAAAGTGAGAGAGTGGCATGGACATATATACACTTCCAAACATAAAATAGATACCTAGTGGGAAGCAGCCGCATAGCACGGGGAGGTTAGCTCGGAGCTTTGTTACCACCTAGAGGGGTGGGATAGGAGGGTGGGAGGGAGGGGGATGCCAGAGGGAAGAGATATGGGAACATATGTATATGTATAACTGATTCACTTTGTTATAAACCAGACACTAACACACCATTGTAAAGCACTTATAATAAAGATGTTAAAAAAAAAACAAAAAACAAAAAAACCAAGGGGGACTTTGAATTGATGTGCAGTGTAAATTTTTTTCAAAAGATATATCTTTATCATAAAGTGTAAAAATGAATGCAACTTTTAACAAGAGGAAAAACAAAAACAAAATCGGGATAAGCCATCTACCTTTGGCCTTGACCCAATTTTCTCCTCGAGGAGAAACTCGAGGACAGGTCAGCCACCTCCTCTGTCTCATCTGCACATCTATTCAAACCTTTTCTATTCTTAAAGAAGAACAAAACAAAACAAAAACTCTGAAAGTTTCTATTCCATTGGCTTCTGGGAGTATTTTTGTGTACTCCTTTATTTTACCAGGTCTTCAAATGTTGGTAGGTCACAGGGTTTTATCCTTAGGCCACTACTCCTCTGGTCTACGTGCTCTTTTCAGATATCTCACCTACTCTTGTAAATCAACTGCTACGTAAATGCTGATAACCTCCAAATCCATAATACACTGTTGGCCTCTCCCCTGAGTTTCAAACTTGCTGGACACTGTCAGCCAGACTGACCAAGAGGCAGCTCAAACTCAACATATTCAAAACTGAACTTACCTACATTCCCTCCTAAATGGCCCTCTTCTAGAGTTCTCTAATTCAGTTGGTAGCATCATATAATCAATCATTGAAACTAGAAACCCAAAGTCGCCCACAACTACTCTTCTCTCACCCCCCAACAATCACTCAAGAAGTCCTCCCTATTTTACCTCCTGAATATTTCTCACACTGCTCTCCTCTTCACCCTATAACAATGTCATAATGGTTCAAGACCTCTGCCATAGTTTCTGCAACACATTTTCCCCACCTTACAGAATAAAATGTAAGAATAACACAAGGCCACTGCCTATTTTTCTAGGTTCATTTGGCATTATTCCTAGCACCAAATTTATGTTTTAGCAAGCAATAAACTACCCAGTTCCTGACATATATATCACAGTATTCTTGTCTCTGAGCTTTCGCTCATACTGTCTCCTCTGCTATTGCCTTTCTGTCCTTCCTCCTGAAACTCCTATTTACCATTAAGAGGAGCTCAGGTGCTATATTCTTTAGGAAGCTCTTCCTGAAACTACCTTTCTTCCTTTAAGGTTAGGTGCCCCTCTTCTGTACTCTCATTTTACCTTGTTCTTTCTATGTATTGTACTTCCCACACAGTGTTATAAGTATTTGTATTTTCTATGTATTGTACTTCCCACACAGTGTTATAAGTACTTGTATATGTCCCTCTTCTCTACTGATCTCTGTAGCTCAGAGCCTAGCCTACAGTCTGACAAACCGCAAGTAATCAACAGATATTTATTTAATGGTTTAATAGAGAAGAAGGAGAGGGGATTTTTGTTGGGAGTAAGAGGAACAAACTTGTCAGCCTCAGGCTTCTGAACTTCAGAAAAATTGTTAACTCCAGCTCAACTCCACAAATTAATCTCTGGTGTTGTTATCAGATACGAGAAAAGACCAAGGATGAACAGAGAGAAGATGAGAAAAGAAAAACACAGATTTTGTGGTTAGACAGCTAAATCTCCCCACCAAAGATGTCCACATCCTAATCCCCAAAACCTGTGAATATATTAACTAAAATGGCTAGTTAGAAAGAACCTTGTAGATGTGATTAAGTTAAGGATCTTGCAGTAGGAGATTATCCTGGATTATACAAGTGGGACTAATGTAATCACAACGGCACTTATAAAAGAAAGAGGGAGGCAGGAGAGCCAGAGTCAGACAAGGAGAGATGACTATGGAAGCAAAGTTCAGAGTGACGCAACTGCTGGTTGGGGGCCATAAGCCAAGGAATGTGGGCAGTCTCAAAGCTGGAAAACCCAAGAAAATAGATTCTCCCTTACAGCCTCCAGAAGCATTGCAACTGATATCTTAATTTTAGCCCAGAAAAATCCATTTTAGACTTCTGACCTCCAGAAGTATAAGATAATAAATTTGTATTGTTTTAAGCCACTAAGTTTGTGGTAGTTTGCTATGGCAGCAATAGGAAAATAATACAAAAGTGTATAAAATGAGATAAATAATATCTACAAAATTGCCTCAAAATATGAACTCGAATTACCACAGAATATAGCAGAATTCATTGTTGTTAACTGTCTAAAAGTTTACACATAGAGCCACATATAAATAAATAAAAGGACTGTCTGTATATAAATTGATAATTTATAGGATAATTTGATAATCTTTTAAAGATGGATATGACTAACCAAAGTAGCTCTAGTTTTAAAGAACCATGATTTTTTTTCTAATAAATTTATTTATTATTTATTTTTGGCTGTGTTGGGTCTTTGTTTCTGCACACAGGCCCCTCCCTAGTTGTGGGGAGTGGGGGCCACTCTTCGTTGTGTTGTGCAGACTCCTCATTGCTGTGGCTTCTCTTGTTGCGGAGCACGGGCTCCAGGCACTGGGGTCTCAGCAGTTGTGGCACACGGGCTTCAGCAGCTGTGGCGCACGAGCTTAGTTGCTCCGCGGCATGTGGGATCCCCCTGGACCAGGACTCGAACCCATGTCCCCTGCACTGGCAGGCGGACTCCCAACCACTGTGCCATCAGGGAAGTCCCCAAAGAACCATGATTTTAAGGGAAGTAGTATGAAGGACTTATGTTAAATGTTAAGTGATTTAAAAAGGGATTTTGATAAGCAATCCAAAAGACGTGATATTTTTCATTTCCATGACATATAAATACAAAAGCAATAAAAATGAGAGTCTTATTTGTTATAAGATCTGACTTTTTAAATATGGAAGCACTACCTACAGAATTGGCATATTTGCATTATTCCTCCCCCAAACTCACACACACACATATGTCAAGATAACTAGAAAATATGTATTAATATCTACACAAATTTATTATAAATCTCATGGGCAGAGTTCAAACAACTTACTTTCCTTTGTCCTTCAACCATTCTGGGTTCTTTTCCTCTTCTTTTAAATCACAAAGTTCAGGAATGTCAGTATTCATTGCTCTTCGTGCCTCTGCTTGTTTATGTAGCCACTGAAATGAGAATGAAGTTTAATGAAGGACACAAAAGTCTTGTTTTATTAAAAGTTACTTTTAGATTTTCCATCTTCCTATACAAGATGGAAATACTATTTGTTATGGACTGAATGTTTGTGTCCTCCAAAATTCGTATGTTGAAGCCCTAATCACCAATGTGATGGTATTTGGAGATGGGGCCTTTGGGCGATAATTATGCTTGGATGAGGTTATGAGGATGAGATTCCTATCGTAAGATTAGTGTCCTTATAAGAAGAGGAAGAGACCAGAGGGCATGCTGGCACCCCACCCCACCCCAGCGTCCTGACCTTGGACTTCCCAGCCTCCAGAACTGTGAGAAGTAATTGCCTGTTCTTTAAGCCACCCAGTCTATGGATCCACTTTGTTATAGCAGTCTGAGCAGACTGATAAAATAATTGATGGTGGTGATTTTACACTTCTAGTTTTTATACATCTTTAAGCTTTTTTTTAAACTTCACTAGCTGATTAAGATCAAATGTATAAAAATTTCTAGTCCAAATTTCATCCAAATTTCTGGGAGTTCACGTGAATATTGTTTTATTTTTCTTGTTTATAATGTATATATATATATTTTACATTATAAAAATATATAAATGATTTTTAAAATTATAATTTTATAGTTACAGAGGTACTTTTATAAATAATAAAATATAGAAATATGCTGTTAATAATAAGAAAAAAATTAATATTTATTAAGTGTCATTATATCTTAAGGAGAGTCAATTATTTCCACAACTTTTCAATTGAGGTATCAGTTCACACCTTACAGTAAAAAAAAAAAAAAAGCAGTTCTTAGTGCTTACACAACTAAATATACAATATTCAAAATCCCAGAGCTCAGGAATTTATAAATGAATGAAAGATATTAATGCCAAATGTCACATTAGAAATACTTGATATTAATAATTAATTGTAATAAAATAATAAATTTACAAATCTTTTCTTACCGTGACATACACTGACCCAAAGTTTACAAATCTATTATGGAAAATGATGTATTTGATAAAATAAATGCACATGCAACATTTTATCTCCTGGGATAAGCAACAACACTGGATATTAAACCAGTGTTTTCTCATCAGCATTCTGGAGCCAAAAAAGAAATAAAAATCCTGTAAAATATATTTTTCTCAAAAGGAAATATTAAATTTTTTCATGAAGTAATATCTTTAGCCTAATGAATACTTTAAAAATTCAGACCCAGTAACAGTTTCAATATATGGAATAAAAAATATTTTCATTGTGGTCACTGTAACTAACAGCAAGTATACCAACCTCCTCTTCTGCTGCTACCTGTGATTCCCGGAGAGCAGTTGGGAATACTCGAGGGGTAAAGTTGATTTTAATATTGCCGACAGAGCGAGGAGCAGGAATACTGTCTTCCTTTAACTTCTCAAAAAATATAATTTCTGAATTTCTCCCTTCAAAAACAATATTAGCAACTAAGTTATTTATCTCTCATTTCCTAGTTAACAAACTGACTTTTAAGGTAATTACACATTAAAGCTACTTCTAAAATCCTATACAAATAATCCAAACATATTTTCTACAATAAGGCATGTAAAATCCCTCATTGAAATTATGGCAGCTAATTATCTGTTCTTTCAATGACCTCAGCTACTTTTCTGGGGTTCTCTTTGTTAAACCACAGTGTCTAACTTACATTCACTATAGAGGAAGCCACTCTAGGCAACTTAATCTACATCAACTCTAGAGGAGGGCACCTAGGCAAAGCCATCATTTTCCTTAAGCTCTGATATCAGTATCTTCTGTAAGCTCCCTGGTGATGATATAAAAGTTTTTCAGCTATTAAAGACAGCTAATGGGAACAGGCAAAGAGTTGTAATGAAAGGCCATACATTTGTATAAAGGTAGTTAGATGTAATAATTATTAAGTCAATATAAGAGAGGAAATTAATCTATATGTTAGAATATAAACTATATGAATAAAGGGAAGGAAGGGTACTAAAAAGGAAAAGTACTAAAAACATGATATACAGATTTAAAAGGCAAATATCAAAATTGTTTAAAAAAAGATTTTCCAGAAACATGACAGAGAGTTAATATCCTTGATATAAAATGAATACATAAAATTAAGATATAAAACTTCCAATTTAGGGAACTGGAAGTGATGCAGTGGTTAAGAATCTGCCTGCCAATGCAGGAGACACGAGTTCAAGCCCTGGTCTGGGAAGATCCCACATGCTGCAGAGCAACTAAGCCCATGTGCCACAACTACTGAAGCCGATGCGCCTAGAGCCTGTGAGCCACAACGAAGAGTAAGCCCCACTTGCCGCAACTAGAGAAAGCCTGCACACAGCAACAAAGACCCAACTCAGTCAAAAATAAATAAATTTATATTTTTTAAAGTGTCTGAAAAAAAGAGAAAATTTTTAAAAAATAAAACTTCCATTTTAAAGAAAAATTGAAAATGGCATGAATTAACATTTCAAAGGGAGGGAGGAGGGGAGCAAGAAAGAAAGAATAAGGACTCAAACAAAGAAAGTAACTTCAACAAAGTTCAGCCTCCCTTAAGAGTGGTGTAGTTATGTGCCAAACCTGAGACAACAGAATATGAATATAAGTGCTGTATAAAACTTATGGATCATTATCTTACATGTAAATCTACTTGCAATGGACTTCCTCTTTCCCCTTCCCACTGGCTAAAAAACAATGCCAACTGCAGCATCCACCTTGGACACAGAAATGGAAGCCAAATGATGTGATGATATATGTGGCCCCACCAGCTTAGATGGCCCCGTGGAACAAAGCCATCTATCAGGCCTAGATTGATTGCTGTTACATAGTAAGTCTTAGATTACAGAGAATTCAATTTCTATCTTATTTGATCTGTAACTTTGGACCTCTTTATTTCAGCAGTTGGCTTGAACCTACCTAACACAATGTCCTAAGAATTTTATAGCCTGGTAAACTGTTGTTCACTTGTGAAGCCAAGAGACATTCCTAGATATGTAAGAACTAAGTAAATATACCATCTAGCCATGTTTTCTGAATTACTCAAAGAAATGTTCCAGAACATGGACAAATAAAATTAAGAACTCAGGAGTGGGAAACCTGAGGGTAAAAATGAAAAAGGATGGGTTTTCTAAAACACATGAAAAAATGTTGTAAGATTTTTTAATGTTACTACAACAGAAGGAAAACAGAATAAAAAGTAAAAATGAAGTATATAAGTTCACATTTTATACTAATGATTACTAGGATACACAACATGGAGGGAATAAGCACTATTCTTCCATAATGAGAAATTTAAAAATTACTTTGCTATTAGTTTTGTTAAACAAAAGTAAATGAATAAACATTTGAAAATGCTTATGGAAATCATTATGGTGACCATGAGTTACATTAAAAATAGGATATCTAGCTTTCAAACTCTTACAGTAAAATAAGACAAACAGAAAAACATAAAAAGAAATTAGCTTTCTGTTTTCAGCAGCATAGGTTAAAGTTTTTACAAACTTTAACAAGCAATTTTACAAGCAGACAAAACGCTATGAACACATAAAATGCTTGATAAAAATATAACAAATAAACAAAAGTTTCAAGTACATAGTTCAGTTCAAAACCTATGCAAAAGAAAAGCCTTATCAGCAATTTATAGCCAGGGTAATCTCAAAAGCTGACAAAAAGCTATTTGGAAAGATTTCAGATATAGATATAGATATCTATATAGGTATACCTATGAAGGTATATATCTATATATCTATCTAGATATCCATATCTGTATCTGAAATTTTATATATATGAATATATTATATATTATACATATATATATTAGAGACTATATATAAAGGATAAAGACTGGAAATTTAATGCTGATATAGGTACAGAGGTGAAAGCTGAGAATGCAATTACAGCCTGAGAAGGGCTACACTCTCAGTGAAATGGACACATAAAATCTCTGTCCACAACTCCAAGAAAGTGAAGCATGTCTCCTCCTGGGGCTCTGGATAAGAGAAGAAAAAACGTCTCTCGTGAGAAACCTAAACTTCAGGTATCCCTTCCGAGTAATTCTACTTCTGCAAACCAGTACACATGAAATTTCCTCATATGCACACATAAAAATAATCCGTGCTGAAGATGAGCACACAAACAAAAACTACAAATCACATGCGGATACAATGTATGTTTCTTCCTTACAGTATGGAGAACAGTCAGCAGACACAACAAACAGGAGGACTGGCCTATTAAGAATCTGAAATACCAGAACAATCTGAAAGAGACTATAATAATTTAAAACATGCTTACTTAAAGAGCTAAGATAGGCTAAAATACATAATGAAAAACTAAGGTAATGAAAAAAGAACAAACAGGTATGAAAGAAGCAAACAGAACTTGCAAAATGAAAAATATTATCCCTGAAATTGAAAACTTCTAGGACAAGTTTAACAGCACATTAGGCATATTTGAAGAAAATTTGCAAACTAGAAGACAGATCTGAGGATATTATACAGAACGCAGCCAAGGAACATAAAGGCAATTTGAAAACAATTTGCTATTTGAAAACAATAGCTTATAACTTCCCAGAACTGAGGTAAGACATACGTTCTTTGAGTGAAATTATACTCCAACTTCTGATATTATGAGATGAATAAATATAAAACTGAACTTAGAGTAATAAAATCAACATATACCAAAGTGAAGAATTTTAAAGCAACCAGAGACAAAGGATGGATTTACCTTATAAAGGATCAATATTAAATCAAGAGCAGACTTCCCAGCAGCAATATTAAAAGTCAGAAGACAATAGACATACCTTCAAGTTACTGATGGAAAATAACTGTCAATCTTGAATTCTGCAACCATCTAAAACATCACTGAATAACAATAACAAAATAAAAATAACTGAACTTAACATTCAGATCTTTATTAAAGAAATACTAGACAGGTATAAAGACGCAGATGTAGAGAATGGACTTGAGGACACGGAGAGGGGGAAGGGTAAGCTGGGACGAAGTGAGAGAGTGGCATGGACTTACACTATCAAATGTAAAATAGACAGCTAGTGGGAAGCAGCCGCATAGCACAGGGAGATCAGCTCAGCTCAGTGACCACCTAGAGGGGTGGGATAGGGAGGGTGGGAGGGAGGTGCAAGAGGGAGGAGATATGGGGATATATGCATATGTATAACTGATTCACTTTGTTATAAAGCAGAAACTAACACACCACTGCAAAGCAATTATACTCCAGTAAAGATGTTAAAAAAAAATTTAAAAACTACTAAAGGATTTACTTAAAGGAAAGGTAATTGGATCCAGAAAGAACTTAGATGCAAGAAGCAAAGATAATTAAAAAGCAGTAAATATGGGTCAACAGAAATAGTAATGAGTATATGTGGTAAAGCCACACTAACGACTAAATATAGAGGTTTAAAAATAAGGTGAGATCAGTTGAGTCCCTCCCGCCAAAAAAGTGGAATGAAATCTTTAGACAGTAACATAGAGGATGGGTACGACTGAAGTTCATGTATTAAATTTCCTTCTAATATTTACAAGTAATGGTAGAGATTAAATTTTGTTTAGTATGCACATTAAAAATAGAATTGTAATTATATCTATGTATCAAAACAGTTATAAAAAATTTAATATTGATCATTCAGAGAACAAAAATAGAATGTATACTTTTCAAATTAGTACAAAGGAAAGGACATAATTAAGAAAAATTATTTAATCCAAGGCAGAAAAATAGAAAAAAGAACAAAAAAGGAAGTCTGGTAAATATAAATCACAAAGTAAGAGAGCAGAAGGAAATTCTAAGATGTTTGGATGTATTTTATTTTATTTTTTAATTAGTTAATTTATTTATTTTTGGCTGCATTGGGCCTTCATTGCTGTGTGCAGGCTTTCTCTAGTTGCGGAAAGCGGGGGCTGCTCTTCATTGCAGTGCACAGGCTTCTCACTGCAGTGGCTTCTCTTGTTGAGGAGCATGGGCTCTAGGTGCATGGGCTTCAGTAATTGTGGCACGCAGGCTCAGTAGTTGTGGCGTGTGAGCTTAGTTGCTCCATGGCATGTGGCTTCTTCCCAGACCAGGACTCAAACCTGGGTTCCCTGAATTGGCAGGTGGATTCTTAACCACTGTGCCACCAGGAAGGTCCCAGGATATATTTTATTTATAATAATAAACCTAAGTAGCCCATATCAAAAGAAAGACTCACAATAAACAAAAATACACACTAGCAAACTACAAATGATTTATAAACACATTTGTATATAACACAATGACCCACATAATATAAAATATGAGAACAACTGTCATTCCTCTTTTATACATTTGGAAATTTTTTTTAAAATCTCCTTAATAATTCAAGGACAAAAAAAATCATGATGGGTTACAAATATTTGCAACTAAATGGCAATGAAAACACAAGATTTCAAGACTTGGTGAATGTATTAATGCAGCATTTAAGAGAAAAAATTATAACTTCATATGCATGTGTTAAAAGATTCAAAAATTAATGCAGACAAATTGTATAAAGAACAGAGAAAACCCAAAGAAACTAGAAGAAGCCAAATAAAAATAAACACAGGAATTAATGGAATAGAAAACAAAGAAACAATAAAAGATCAACAAAACCAAAAATTGCTTTTCTGAACAGACAAACAAAATTTGCAAAATGCTGCAATAGTTGATCAAGGAAAAATAAAATAGTATTAGGAACAACAACAACAAATATATATATACATATATATATATACATTTCTTTCTCAGATTCCTTTCCATTATAGATTACTACAAGACATTGAATATAGTTCCCTGTGCTATACAGCAGGTCCTTGTTTATCTATTTTACATACAGTAGTGTGTATATGTGAATCCCAAACTCCTGATTTATCTCTCCCACCACCCCTCACTAAAAAAAAATGTTTTTTAAAATTATTTCTTATATGTGGAACCTAAAACAAAAAAACAGACTCATAGATACAGAGAACAGATTGGTGGTTGTCAGAGGTGGGGGGTGGGATGTGGACAAAATGGGTGATGATGGTCAAAAGTTATGGACTTCTACTCATACAATACATAAGCCCTGTGAATGAAATGTACAGCCTGGTGACTGTCGCTAATAATGCTGTATAGCGTATTTGAAAGTTGTTAAGAGAGTAAATCTTAAAAGTTCTCATCTTAAGAAAAAAAATTGTAACTATGTATGGTGCTGGACATATTTGCTAGATTTACTGTGATGATCACTTCATAATATACACACATATCAAATCATTATATTGTACACATGAAACACAATGTCAATTAAATCTCAATAAAAAAAGAATTTTTAATAAATTATTACTTTTCCTCTGTTTCTCTCTTCCCTCTTCCTAATACTCCTATTATGTGAATGTTGTACAACCTGAATGGATACTCTAGTTGTTTTATCTTTTCTATTTTAAAATCTCTTTGTTGGGGCTTCTCTGGTGGCGTAGTGGTTAAGAATCCGCCTGCCAATGCAAGGCACACGGGTTCGATCCCTGGTCCAGGAAGATCCCACATGCCACAAAGCAACTAAGCCCGTGCGCCACAACTACTGAGCCTGTGCTCTAGAGCCTGTGAGCCACAACTACTGAGACCACGTGCTGCAACTAGTGAAGCCCATGTGCCTAGAGCCCATGCTCCGCAACAAGAAAAGCCACCGCAAAGAGAAGCCTGTGCACCGCAACGAAGAGTAGCCCCTGCTCGCCACAACTAGAGAAAGCTGGCGGGCAGCAACAAAGACCCAACACAGCCAAAAATAAATAAATAATATAAAATAAAATAATAAAATCTCTTTGTCATCTTATTCTATTTTCTGGAAAAAAATTAACAATATTCCAACTATTTGATTTAATTTTTAATTTTTTAAATTACATTTTAATTTCCAAACTGTTGTTAGGAAAAATTCTTTATTACAGCCGCTTGTTGTTCAAGGATTAAAATATGTTCTCATCTCTCTGAGGACATTAATTATAGTTCTTTATTTTCTTTTAATTTTTGAATTTTATTTTTTTATACAGCAGGTTCATATTAGTCATCAATTTTATACACATCAGTGTATACATGTCAATTCTAATCGCCCAGTTCATCACACCACCATCGCCATGCCCCCATAGCTTTCCCCCCTTGGTGTCCATAAGCTTGGTCGCTACATCTGTGTCTCAACTTCTGCCCTGCAAACTGGTTCATCTGAACCGTTTTTCTAGGTTCAACATACATGCATTAATATACAATATTTTTCTCTTTCTGACTTACTTCACTCTGTATGACAGTCTCTAGATCCATCCATGTCTCAACAAATGACCCAATTTCATTCCTTTTTATGGCTGAGTAATATTACATTGTATATACGGACCACAACTTCTTTATCCATTCATCTGTCGATGGGCATTTAGGTTGCTTCCATGACCTGGCTATTGTAAACAGTGCTGCAATGAACATTGGGGTGCATGTGTCTTTTTGAATTATGGATTTCTCTGGGTATATGCCCAGTAGTGGGATTGCTGGATCATATGGTAATTCTATTTTTAGTTTTTTAAGGAACCTCCATACTGTTCTCCATAGTGGCTGTATCAATTTACATTCCCATCAACAGTGCAAGAGGGTTCCCTTTTCTCCACACCCTTTCCAGCATTGTTGTTTGTAGATTTTCTGATGATGCCCATTCTAACTGGTGTGAGATGATACCACATTGCAGTTTTGATTTGCATTTCTCTAATAATTAGTTATGTTCAGCAGCTTTTCATGTGCTTCTTGGACATCAATATGTCTTCTTTGGAGAAATGTCTATTTAGGTCTTCTGCCCATTTTTGGATTGGGTTGTTTGTTTCTTTAATATTGAGCTGCATGAGCTGTTTATATATTTTGGAGATTAATCCTTTGTCCGTTGATTCGTTTGCAAATATTTTCTCCCATTCTGCAGGTTGTCTTTTGGTCTTGTTTATGGGTTCCTTTGTTGTGCAAAAGCTTTTAAGTTTCATTAGGTCCTATTTGTTTATTTTTGTTTTTATTTCCATTACTCTAGGAGATGGATCAAAAAAGATCTTGCTGTGATTTATGTCTAAGAGTGTTCTTCCTATGTTTTCCTCTAAGAGTTTTATAGTGTCCGGTCTTACATTTAGGTCTCAAACCCATTTTGAGTTTATTTTTCATTATGGTGTTAGGGAGTGTTCTAATTTCATTCTTTTACATGTAGCTGTTCAGTTTTCCCAGCACCACTTATTGAAGAGACTGTCTTTTCTCCATTGTATATCCTTGCCTCCCTTGTCATACATTAGTTGACTATAGATGCATGGGTTTATCTCTGGACTTTCTATATTGTTACACTGATCTATGTTTCTGTTTTTGTGCCAGTACCATATTGTCTTGATTACTGTAGCTTTGTAGTATAGCCTGAAGTCAAGGAGTCTGATTCCTCCAGCTCCATTTTTTTCCCTCAAGACTGCTTTGGCTATTCGGGGTCTTTTGTGGCTCCATACAAATTTAAAGATTACTTTGTTCTAGTTCCGTAAAAAATGCCATTGGTAATTTGACAGGGATTGCATTGAATCTGTAGATTGCTTTGGGTAGTAGAGTCATTTTCACAATATTGATTCTTCGAATCCAAGAACATGGTATATCTCTCCATCTGTTGGTATCATCTTTAATTTCTTTCATCTGTGTCTTATAGTTTTCTGTATACAGGTCTTTTGTCTCCCTAGGTAGGTTTATTCCTAGGTATTTTATTCTTCTTGTAGCAGTGGTAAATGGGAGTGCTTCCTTAGTTTCCCTTTCAGATCTTTCATCATTAGTGTATAGGAATGCAAGAGATTTCTGTGCATTAATTTTGTATCCTGCAACTTTACCAAATTCATTGATTAGCTCTAGTAGTTTTCTGGTAGCATCTTTAGGATTCTCTATTTATAGTATCATGTCATCTGCAAACAGTGACAGTTTTACTTTTTCTTTTCCAATTTGTATTCCTTTTATGTCTTCTTCTTCTCTGATTGCCATGGCTAGGACTTCCAAAACTGTGTTGAATAACAGTGGTGGGAGTGGACATCCTTTTCTTGTTCCTGATCTTAGAGGAAATGCTTTCAGTTTTTCACCATTGAGAATGACGTTTGCTGTGGGTTTCTCATATATGGCCTTTATTATATTGAGGTAGGTTCCCTCTATGCCCACTTTCTGGAGAGTTTTTATCATAAATGGGTGTTGAATTTTGTCAAAAGCTTTTTCTGCGTCTATTGAGATGATCATATGGTTTTTATTCTTCAATTTGTCAATATGGTTTATCACACTGATTGATTTATGTATATTGAAGAATCCTTGCATCCCTGGGATAAATCCCACTTGATCATGGTATATGATCGTTTTAATGTGTTTTTGGATTCTGTTTGCTAGTATTTTGTTGAGGATCTTCGCATCTATATTCATCAGTGATATTGGCCTGTAATTTTCTTTTTTTGTAGTATCTTTGTCTGGTTTTGGTATCAGGGTGATGGTGGCCTCATAGAATGAGTTTGGGAGTGTTCCTTCCTCTGCAATTTTTTGGAAGAGTTTGAGAAGGATGGGTGTTAGCTCGTCTCTAAATGTTTGATAGAATTCACCTGTGAAACCATCTGGTTCTGGACTTTTGTTTGTTGGAAGATTTTTCATCACATTTTCAATTTCATTACTTGTGATTGGTCTGTTCATATTTTCTGTTTCTTCCTGGTTCAGTCTTGGAAGGTTATACCTTTCTAAGAATTTGTCCATTTCTTCCAGGTTGTCCATTTCATTGGCATAGAGTTGCCTGTTGTAGTCTCTTAGGATGTTTTGTATTTCTGCAGTGTCTGTTGTAACTTCTTTTTCATTTCTAATTTTATTGATTTGAGTCCTCTCCCTCTTTTTCTTGATGAGTCTAGCTAATGGTTTATCAATTTTGTTTATCTTCTCAAAGAACCAGCTTTTAGTTTTATTGATCTTTGCTATTGTTTTCTTTGTTTCTATTTCATTTATTTCTGCTGTGATCTTTATGATTTCTTTCCTTCTGCTAACTTTGGGGTTTGTTTGTTCTTCTTTCCTTAGTTCCTTTAGGTGTAAGGTTAGATGCTTTATTTGAGATTTTTCTTGTTTCTTGAGGTAGGCTTGTATAGCTATAAACCTCCCTCTTAGAACTGCTTTTGCTGCATCCCATAGGTTTTGGATCGTCATGTCTTTATTGTCATTTGTCTCTAGGTATTTTTTGATTTCTTCAGTGATCTCTTGGTTATTTACTAACATAGTGTTTAGCCCTCATGTGTTTGTGTGTTTTACGTTTTTCCCCCGTAATTCAATTCTAATCTAATAGCATTGTGGTCAGAAAAGATGTTTGATATGATTTCAATTTTCTTAAATTTACTGAGGCTTCATTTGTGACCCAAGATGTGATCTATCCTGGAGAATATTCCGTGAGCACTTGAGAAGGAAGTGTAATCTGCTGTTTTTGGATGGAATGTCCTATAAATACCAATTAAATCTATCTGGTCTATTGTGTTATTTAAAGCTTCTGTTTCCTTATTTATTTTCATTTTGGATGATCTGTCCATTGGTGTAAGTGAGGTGTTAAAGTCCCCCACTATTATTGTGTTACTGTCGATTTCTTCTTTTACAGCTGTTAGCAGTTGCCTTATGTATTGAGGTGCTCCTGTGTTGGGTGCATATATATTTATAATTGTTGTATCTTCTTCTTGGATTGATCTGTTGATCATTATGTAGTGTCCTTCCTTGTCTCTTGTAACAGTCTTTAGTTTAAAGTCTACTTTATCGGATATGGGTATTGTTACTCTAGCTTTCTTTTGATTTCCATTTGCATGGAATATCTTTTTCCATCCCTTCACTTTCAGTCTGTATGTGTCTCTAGGTCTGAAGTGGGTCTCTTGTAGACAGCATATATATGGGTCTTGTTTTTGTATCCATTCAGCAAGCCTGTGTTCTATTGGTGGGAGCATTTAATCCATTCAGGTTTAAGGTAATTATCGATATGTATGTTCTTCTGACCATTTTCTTAATTGTTTTGGGTTTGTTTCTGTAGGTCCTTTTCTTCTCTTGTGCTTCCCAGTTAGAGAGAAGTTCCTTTAGCATTTGTTGTAGAGCTGGTTTGGTGGTGCTGAATTCTCTTAGCTTTTGCTTGTTAAGCTTTTGATTTCTCCATTGAATCTGAATGAGAACCTTGCCAGGTAGAGTAATCTTGGTTGTAGGTTCTTCCCTTTCATCACTTTAAGTAGATCATGCCACTCCCTTCTGGCTTGTAGAGTTTCTGCTGAGAAATCAGCTGTTAACCTTATGGGAGTTCCCTTATATGTTATTTGTCATTTTTCCCTTGCTGATTTCAATAATTTTTCTTTGTCTTTAATTTTTGCCAATTTGATTATTATGTGTCTCAGCGTGTTTCTCCTTGGGTTTATCCTGTATGGGACTCGCTGTGCTTCCTGGACTTGGGTGGCTATTTCCTTTCCCATGTTAGGGAAGTTTTCGACTATAATCTCTTCAAATATTTTCTCGGGTCCTTTCTCTCTATCTTCTCCTTCTGGGACCCCTATAATGCGAATGTTGTTGCGTTTAATGTTTTCCCAGAGGTCTCTTAGGCTGTCTTCATTTCTTTTCATTCTTTTTTCTTTATTCTGCTCTGCAGCACTGAATTCCACCATTCTGTCTTCCAGGTCACTTATCCGTTCTTCTACCTCAGTTATTCTGCTATTGATTCCTTCTAGTGTAGTTTTCATTTCAGTTATTGTATTGTTCATCTCTGTTTGTTTGTTCTTTAGATCTTCTAGGTCTTTGTTAAACATTTCTTGCATTTTCTCGATCTTTGCCTCCATTCTTTTTCCGAGGTCCTGGATCATCTTCACTTCCATTATTCTGAATTATTTTTCTGGAAGGTTGCCTGTCTCCACTTCATTTAGTAGTTTTTCTGGAGTTTTATCTTGTTCCTTCATCTGGTACATATCCCTCTGCCTTTTCATCTCGTCTATCTTTCTGTGAATAGTAAAGGTTTCTTGATGCACTGTGACTGTTTCCACAAACTGATTTCACCAGGAGTCCCTCATGTGAGGACGTTCTGTCAGATTCTCTTGGTGTGTCAACTGTCTTCAGGTTCAACATATGAATGAAGTTTGGAGGTTGGTGTCCATCCTGCTAGTGTTGGAGGGTCTTCTGCAGAGGCGGGGGGTGGCTGTGGCTCACCGTGGGGACAAGGACACTGGCAGAATTTCTGGGAAGTACTCAGTGTGAGCCCTCCCAGAATCTGCCATTAGCCCCACCTAATTATACTTCTTTTTAAGTTTTCTTCTATTCCCTGCATTACTTGGTTGTTCCAATTTGCATTTTTCTGTTTGGTTCTTGGCTGTCTGTTCATATTAAAGATGAAGTACAAATATTCTGACTGGAAGTTTTGTGTACGTGAATCTAAAGATTGTTGACTAGTGAGCTTCAGCGTGGTGAACTAGTGGGGCCATTATAAATGCCAGAGTTTTTTCATCCTATACTAGTTAGCTTCCCTGTAGAGGAATTCTCCAGTCTACATAACAGGTGCACTGGGCTCCTGCATGCATATGGGGAAGAGAATAGAGCTGGAGGGGATCTCTTGAATCAGTATTTAGATTTTTACAATGCAGACTTTCACTCAATCTCTGTATTTTCAGAGCAGAATCTCATTCAGTCCTCAACTGTGCAGAAAGTAAACCTCCAGTTATCTGCTGTAGTACGGGAGGAGAGCTGGTAATCAAAGTCCTATGCACTTTTAACCAATCCTATTTTTTTCCAGACCTACATTTGCCCCTACCTTTAGACGTACCTAGTTCTACCAAGTTGAAAAGGGACAAATCCACCTGCCCTGAAGCCTCATCTCTCCCACTACAATGCTTTTAGTAGCTTAGCAAATAGATAGCTCAGCAAATCAAAACTAGTTCAACAGATACCAGTAACTGACCTCAAGAGGCTTCCCCTTTTGGATTTTTTTATTTTTATGTGGAACATTTTTGAAGTCTTTATTGAGTTTGTTACAACATTGCTTCTGTTTTATGTTTTGATTTTTTGGCCTCGAGGCATGTGGGATCTTAGCTCCCCGACCAAGGATCGAACCTGCATGCCCTGCATTGGAAGGCAAAGTCTTAACCAGTGGACCGCCAGGGAAGTTCCGGCTTCCCCTTTTGAACAAAGCTGTTTCTGACAAGACAAGAAAGCCCCCATAGTCATGTAACTAATTAATGCTCATTGATTCCCCTTTCCTCATACCTTATAAATATAGACAACAGTACAAGAGCAGGGACCCTCAATTGGAGCCTTTTGGGGGAATGGCCTCACTATGCCTGGCCCTAAGCATAACTCTGTGGAATAGTAAGAACTTGAGGAAATCGTGCACACTTTGATGCTTTCCTGCCTAAAATCAATAAACATTATTTTTTCAATTTTATTGAGAAAGAATTCACATACAATAACTATACTCATTTTAAAGTATATTAAATGAGTTCTGACAGATGTACATGCTCCTGAAATCACCATCAACACAGAAAATTTCTATCACCTTTAAGAGTCCCCTATAACCCTGTGAAGTTCATCCTTTCCCTTCACTCCTGGCCCCAGGCAACCACTGATGTGCTCTCAGTCATTATAAATTAGTTAGTATTTTCTAGAATTTCACACACTATGGACTAGTGTCTTGCTTTTTTCAGAATAATTTTGTGATTCATTCATGTCATGTGTATCAGTAGTTGTCTCTTTTTTAAAAAATAAATTTATTTGTTTATTTTTGACTGCATTGGGTCTTCACTGCTGTGCATGGGCTTTCTCTAGTTGTGGCGAGCAGGGGTTACTCTTCACTGTGGTGCGTGGGCTTCTCATTGCAGTGGCTTTTGTTGCAGAGCACAGGCTCTAGGTGCGCAGGCTCAGTAGTTGTGGTGCACAGGCTGAGTTGCTCTGCAGCATGTGGGATCTTCCCAGGCCAGGTATCGAACCCGTGTCCCCTGCATTGGCAGGCAGATTCTTAACCACTGGGCCACCAGGGAAGTCCCAGTTGTCTCCTTTTTATTGAAGAGTAATATTCCATTCTATGAATGTATTTCATAATTTGTTTATCCATTCACCTGTTGATGGACATTGTTTCCAGTTGTTCACTATTGTAAATAAAGCTGCTGTAAACATTTGAATACAAGTTTTTAGGTAGACACATTTCTCTTGTGTAAATACCTAGGGCTAAAATGGTTGAGTTATATGACAGGTTATATGACAGTTGACACTCTTCCAAAGTGGTTGTACCATTTTATATTTTGACCATCATTGTACAAGGTCCAATTGTAGCACATCCTCAATAACACTTTGTACTGATGGACTCTCTAATATTTAATATTAGCTATCTTAGTGGAAATGTACTATATTTCACTGTGGTTTAATTTGCATTTCCTTACTAATGATGTTGAACATCATTTCATGTGCATATTGACCATTCATATGTCTTCTTTTGTGAAAAGTTCATTCAAATCTTTTGTCTAATTGTTTATTGGGTAGTTTGTCTTCTGTGTATATATTACGTACACGGTGAGGCAAGAATCAATGTTCATTTGTTTCCACAGATACCCAATTGTTCCAGACTTTCCTTTCCCCATTGAACTGTTCTGCTTTTGATGAAAAGCATCGGACCATACAGGTAAGGATCTATTTCTACTCACTGTACTCCATTCTTTTGACCTTTCTGTTCATCCTTTCACCAGTTCCACACTATCTTGATTACTGTAGCTTGATGTTAAGTCCTCAAATCAGGTAGTATAAAGGTAGTATAAGTCCAACATCTTTGTTCTTATTTTTAAAAATTTCTTTAGCTAGTCTAGGTCATTTGCATTCTAATATAAATTTTAGAATCAGCTTGTCGATTTCTATAAAAAGCTTACTGGTATTTCTGTTGGAACTGCATTAAATCTATACATCAATTTAAGGAGAAGTGGCATCTTAACAATATTGAGTTTTCCTATTCATGAACATGCTATATCTCTCCATTTGTTTAGGCCTTTAAAAATATCTCTCAGTAATTTTTTATAGTTTTCAGTGATGAGATCTTACACTTCTTTTATTAAATTTATTCCTAAACATTTTGTGTCTTAGTGTTATTATAAATTGTTTAAAGTTTAATTTTCCAATTATTTGCTGTTGATAAATAAAATCATAAGTGATTTTTGCTATCTTATATCTTGAGACGTTGCTAAATTCACTTATTAGGTCTAGCAGTTATCTGTAGATTCCTTAGGGATTTCTACATAGACAATCATGTCATCTACAAATAGACAGTTTTACTTCTTCCTGTCTAATCTTCATGGCTTTTATTTCTTCTTCTTGTCTTAATGCAGCAGTTAGGACCTCTAGTATAATGTTGAATGAGGTAGTGAAAACAGACATGCTTGCCTTGCTCTTCAACCTAAGGGACAAAGTACACATTAATTCATCAGTAAATATGATGTTTGCTATAGATTTTTGTGTAGAAGGCTCTTATCAGGTTGAGAAAGTTTCTTTCTAGTCCAATTTTTTATTATAAATGGGTGTTGGATTTTGTCAAATGCCTCTTTGCAATATTGAAATAATCACATTTGTCCTTTGTTCTGTTAGTATAATTATACTGAATGATTTTCAAATGCTAAATCAACCTTCCCTTCCATTACCCATTTCCAGAAGTCAAAAATTCTCTAGGCTGTGTGAAAAAAAAACATGACTACAGTGGTTTAACCAAACATGGGTTTATTTTTCTCACTTAACAAGCTTGAAGAAAGATAGTTCAGCACGATTTATCAGCTTTCCAATGTCATTAATGTCCCAGGCTCTTTCTTCTTCCCTGTTCTATCATTCTTAATGTATGGCATGCCTCTTCATGATCTCAAGAAGTGTTAATGCACTTCTTGGCAAAGATCTTCATCTTAGGTAGAAAAAGGAAAGGGGGAGCAAGCAGAAAGGAACTGGGGACACTTATCTCAGAAAAGTAATACTTTTCTATAAATCCTTAGTAGATTTCTTCTTGCATTTCAAGAGCCAGAACTGTGCCACTTGGCTACATACAGTTACAAGAGAGTCTGAGGAAGTAAATTTTGTTTTCCCTTTTTTTTTTAAACTAATTTTAAATTACTTTGTTTGTAAAAATGAATCACTGTGCTTTGTTCCTTACTTTTTCATTTTATAATAAAAAATTTCAAATATGTACAAAAGTAGACAGGATAGAATAATCACAATCATGCATTCATGACGTGACTTCAATTACCAACTCATGGCCAACACCATTTCATCTTTACCTCTATCCACTTTCACATACCATATTATTTTGAAGCAAATCTCAGACATTATATTTACCTATAAATATTTCAGTAGGCATCTCTACAAGATGAGGACTTTATAAATTATCACATCTAAAGAAAATACCATTATCACATCTAAAGAAAAAAAATGTAATTATTCCTTAATTTCTTCAAATATCCAATCAATACTCAAACTTCCAAGGGTAAGTTTTTAAGCTGGACACATTTCTTCTGTCCCCCACCCCCAAATCATGATTCTATTGGTAAAAAAGGAAAAGGAGAGTATATATTGAGTAGGCAATCCACAGCACCCGCCACACCATTTGTATTCAGTATACTATAAAAGTAGCTTGTCTCAAGAACGTTTCTGGGGCAAATAATACAATATTCTTTCTATAGTTAAAAATGTTATCAAATGAGCATTTTTAGTGAAAGGTGGCATTAAAACAGTAGCATTAGACTTTTTAGGAGCAGCCAAATTTTCCTCTTTAAGAGGTCTAACTTTACTGGCCAATGAGACATTTGTCAATTTTTTAAGCCGTTACTCACAAATCCCAGCTAACTGAAGTTATTTGTATCTACAACATTTTATGTTCCTTAGGCACTGGCCACACGTTAAGTCCTATTTGTATATTCTATAACTCCTAGTACAGAGGAGACACTGAGTAAATGAATATTTGTTAAATGCATGGATGAGACGGAAGAAAGTAACCAAAGCCTACTAAAGAATGCTACCAGTCATCCATAATGATACTACTGAAATAAGGAAAAAAAGGACTTCTAGAGTAAAAAATCCAAAAAAAGCTGATTTATACATTTTTTTTCTTCCACCATGTTTAATTTCCCTTGTATCCTTGGATGAATTTTTTTAAAACATCTTCAGGATATCTCTTATATACAAAAGTTTGTTTGGGTTCCACCAGTGTTTTAAAACATGCTATTTGTTTAGAAGTAATTGAAATTAGGAAGGAAATGCTTTCAAATACTCCAGTTGTATCAATATTTTGTTGAAATGGCATTAAAGAAGGAGATAGTGTAGTAGTTAACTTGCATGTCAATATTAAACCACAAAACATATAAATTTAATAAAGCTACTGCTTAATATTTACTCTAAATGACTTAACATGCTAAACCTCACTGTTAAAGTAGTAAAGACATGTAGCCTTTGAAAAGAACATAGGTTTCAGAATCAGATCCGGGTTCAAATCCTATAGGTTTGCTTACTGGGTAGTTGTTTATCCTTTCAAAACACCTATTTCCTTTAAAATAAGAATAACAGCACTTACCCCAAAGTGCTGTTGTGAGAATTGAGTGATACAATCAATAAAATTACCTGGAATATAGTAATCACCCAAGAAATGTTAATTGTCACTATTATGTAAGTGATTTAACTACAAAACGTTCCATTTACTAAACATAAATAAACCCAAAACAAAGTTTAATATTCTAAAATCAGATAAAAACAAACTCTTAGCTTTCAATAAAGAAAATTGCCCTCTTACCTATTTTTGAATACACTAGAATCAAAGGCCAGAAGAGTTCTTGTCTGCTTACTGTGAAGTTTGCTTAACAGTATTTATTTTCCTGAGTTATGTGACGAAAAGGTTTTTTAATGAAATTCCTATTTTCTTATCTCTAAAGAAATAAATGAATGCTCCTGGTACTGCTAATTCACTCCAAGTCTTCCTGCACCTGAGTTAAACACATATTTAACAACATCTGCATAAATTTCTAAAGGAAGCACATGAGTAAAAGCGATATTGAATCTTTGCTCATTTTATTATGAAAACTTCACTACTTCCTAGAAGAAGGAATAAGTCTTTCACCTTAGTCTTTGTATTGCAGTAATTCATATACCAAAATAATGACCTAATACTGTGGATAGATTCATTCACATACACACACACACACACACACACACACACACACACACACTCTGACATATATACTTCACTAACAGGACTCACTTTCCCAGAAAATATTAAGTAATCATTGTACCTTTTGTGGCAAGATTTCTAGATACTGAATTCCTAGTAAGACCTTTATGTTTTAATTTTTTTCTCTCTTCTTCAATTTGCTTTTCTTGTTGATATAATTTTTCTTCTCTCTGAATTATTTTATGTTCTTCAGCTTTTCTTTGATGTTCTTTCCAGGTTTCCAATTCTTTAGTTGCTTTTATCCGTTCATTTTCTTTCATATCTTCTATTCTTTTCCTCTCTTCTTCTTCAATCTGAAAAAATTAAAATTACCAAATCCTTTAAAACATACAAAAAGCAATATTTTAAAAATAAGAAATTCATTATAATAATTAGTTATTTTTACCTTTAAACACTTGTCATTAAATCTGCAGCAATAGTTAGCAGTGAATAAAGAATTAAAATGGGAACGGTAAATGATTTAGCAGAATGCTCAATGATACGGTGTCAATGAACAAAGGTCTTAGTTCCAGATTTACCATTAACTATTGATATGTTCTTGGGCAGTCACCTTCTCTAGCCTCAGTTTACTTGCATGTAAAATGTGGACAGGCATTCAATTAGATGATATCTAAGGGCTTGGTTAATAAAAAAAAAAAAAAGGAAGAATTTATTACTCTGAAAGTTAAGTCACTTGTCCCCAAATCTTTACACACACACAAATACACATATGCAAACATTCGCCTTTCTACCAATGCCAGTCTTACCTTGTCTTAGGACTGAAGTTGTGCCGACCTTCACCTGAGGAATGAGGGAATAATAAGAAGGGAATAGGAAGGAGGAACTAGGGAGTTCGTCTCTGGTGGGTGGAAATGTTTGAACTTTGAATCCTGCTGTCAACTATGTTTGCAATAGCAGTTATTTGACATTTCCACACGAAAAGCTAAATATCAGATGAATCTGAAAGCAATACATTGCTCAGTTGTGCGCCAATTTTTCTCCCTTTCACAAACTTCCCTCACATGGGCAAGAAAAAAAAGTCCCTGTGAAACAGAGTAACTGGTTAGTATATATGGTCGACTCCATGTACCTAACCTTCCTATGGTAACAAAAATTTCTCACCTCTATCCTCTAGAGAAGCAGTGTCTAACAGAACTTTTTTGAATGGTAGTAATGTTCTGTACTATCCAGTACATTAGCCACTAGTCACATGTGGCTAATGAAGGACTTAAAATGGGGCTAGTGTGACTGAGGAACTGAATTGGTAATTTTATTTACGTTTCATTAATGTAAATTTAAATTAATTTATTTTTAAATAGGACATCTGACACAGCTCTAGAATGACATGCTGGGAAAAAATTTCCTAGAGGCTGAATTATTTTAGGATATAGAATTAACATTATAGGTATGAAAACCGTGCACTGAAGAGATACTCTGTAATATTTGCATGAGTTAATACCCTCTTCTGGAGACTGTTTATTTTCCTATTATACCATGAAACATTTATTTTAAAATAAATTTCACAGATTACTAACAGGAGTTTCTTATAATCCCAGAATTGCACCTAAGGCCTAAACTAAGCACAAAAGATGCTAATTACTATATGTCCTAAATTCAGAGAGCCGCATTGAGCTGCCAACAGGTTGGGCCAGAAAGAATCTGTACACGGCAATGAACCAGCATTTAAATGCCTGATAATAGGCCATGATGAACAGTCAGTGTTAGCTAGAGGCAGCCACAACCTAAAAGAAGAAGATGACAACTTCCCCCAGTTTAGTAATATGTTTGCCTTTTTTCCCTCCTTCCTCTGTTCCCCAACACACGGAAGGAGGAAAAAGTATGTGAAGAGTCAGAACACCTTCACCCCTCATGATCCCTGTTATGCAGAATGAATTTTGAAAAGTTTTTTAAAATGCATAAGACTGAGTCTTACTTACCAAAAACAAGACTGTTCTTATAACCAAAAGTAACAAGAAAGTTCTTCTATTATGCCAAGATGTAGTTAAGGGAAATACGTGTGTGTGCACGCACGCACGCATGTGTGCATATAAAGATATATGTATATGCAATTTATAATAGGCTATATTAGAAACACAAAAATAGTCCTCAGGGATTAATGAGGAAGAAGAAGGATTTAAAAAGGCTTCAAAGAGCAGGTGACAGAAGGAACTAGAATGAACAGAAAAACATGAAGAAGGTAATACCTTATGATTATGATAAAGGCAGACGACATACAGCAAAGAGAAACAGAGACAGACAAATGTTAAACAATCCTTGAAGGTCTTATTTTTTAAAAAACATAATAAGGGGAATATACCACTTAAAGGAGGAATGTGTAGTAACTCAGAAAGCTAGAAAAACAATCACCGCACTGAAGGAACTGGATTTTAACTGCTTTGTACTGCTCAAAGGACGCCATATAGTATGGGATATTAGTTTAATACAGACAGCAAATATAAGTAACAGGAGAATAATGAGCAGCTCCTAAACGAAATTCCTGAAGAAAGGGAAATCTATAATTATTTTAATTTGGAATGAATCTCTGGTTTATCAGGCATTGTTCTTTTTAAGCCAATCTCATTTATTACGTGTAAAAATAATAAATAAAATACTAGAAAACTCAATCAAGGAAAATATTAAAATTATAATACATCTTGATCAATGATGTATTTCTTATCTATGATATTAGGAAATCAAAAGAGAAAAATAATATGATCTCACTACATGTCAAAATACCCTTGATACTAAGAAAAAAATTTTTAGATCAATAAAAGGACCTACACAATATTATGCTTCATGGTGAAGCATTAAAAATATTTCTAGTAAAGTCCCTAAGGCCAATATGCCTACTGCTTTACTATTTTCCTAGCGGGCATAACCTACACAACAGAATTTTTTAAATAAATAATTTTTTTAAATGAAAAAACTTTAAGAAATACAAATATAGATTATGCAAAGATAGAACCATCATTATTTGCAAATAATATGGTAGACTACCTAAAAGAACACAAACATATAAACTGACAAACTATTAGAATGAAAAGGAGAGTTCAGCAAGGCAATCACATACAAGGTCAACTTATACAAACTCTTAAAACTAACTTTCCTAAAATCTGGCAATAAACAATTAGAAAATACAATGGAAAAAGTCATTTCATTAGTAACTGCCAGAAAAGCTTTTAAAATGCTACAAGTAAGCTTCACAAAATATGAGCCAGCCCTATATGTAAGCTAAATAATTTTGCTGAGGGATATAAAATGTAAGTCTGAATAAATGGAGATAAATGCCACATTCCTGGAAGAAAATCTCAATATTCTGATATTCTGCAAATTAGTTTATAAGTCAGTGTAAATCTAATCAAAATACCAGAAGAACTCTTAGGGAGCTTGATAAGTAACTGTGAAATTCATCCACAGAAGAAAATGTGCAGGTTTTATGGAGCTGTGAAGAGGTTGGCAATTCTCATCCATAAAGATCAAGTATAAATCTAGACAAATTTATCAAAAACAACCAATTCAGGGCAGTGGGAATTAACCAAAGGCAGCCTGCAAATTGGTAAGTGTTTATTCTAGAAGAACTGCTAAAGTTATAGGTAAGAACAGTGGGAGGCTCTGACCTGCTTAAGGTTACTCCCAACCACCCACCTCCAGCCAGGATGACAAGACTGACATTTTTACCAACATGAAACTAGGAAAAAGAACCCAGCAGCTTTGTTAGCAAAAACGGTGGACTCATTTCAGGGTGGGGCAGTGAAAATCTGTGGCTTTGGTGGAGAAAAGTGGTAAACTTGGTGGGAATGAAGAGGGAAAATTTACAGTTAAGGTCTGAGGTTGAGGTCCTAGTCAGGGTAAGTGCCTGAGTAGTCAGAAAATTAAGAGAAAGATCATGTAAATTAGAGAGCCATAGAAGGTCTGTAATAAGCTCACCATACACCCCTGGTTAAACAGCAAGCTATGCATTTCTGGGGGAGACCTAAGGAAGCCTGGCATAAAACAAAGCCAAGGGATACTTGAGAACTTGCTCTAACTGTGAATGTACTTCCAAACCCACACACAGACCAATCAGCAACGGGGTGGAAGCCTTTCAGGCTAAAGGTATTTACCACCTCTGCCCAAATCATTAGCTAACAAGTGAGTTACGCTGACACAGGGAAGACCCTTAAGGAAGCCAGTCCAAAAAACAAGAATTAAAAAACTCAGCAGAGACATCAGCAGTTGTATACCACAAGGGAGTCTACACTGATCCCACAGTTAAAGTCCAGGCAAGTTACTAAAAAATAAACAATTAATTAAAACAGAACTCAGAATTACTATAATCTACTAACTAAAATGTCTAGTTTTCAACCAAAAATATATCAAGAAATAATTACTAAAGACTTATCAAATTTGATGAAAACATTACATACCTCAGAGAATTTCAAACCAAAGTAAAATAAATACAAAGAGATACACCTAGATACAACTTAGTCAAACTGCTAAGTAAATACAAAAGCCAAACAAAAACAGGGAAATCTTGAAAGCAGCAAAAAAAAAGGGACTCATCATGGACAGGGGAACAATAATACAATTAAAGGCTGATTCATCATTAGAAACAACACAGGACAGAAGGTAGTGAAATGACACGTTCAAAGCACTGACAGAAAGAAACTAAAACTACCAGTTCTAGATCCAGCAAAAACATTCTTCATAAATGAAGATGAAATAAGCACATTCCAAGATAAATGAAAACTGAGACAAACTATTGCCCACAGACCTGTCCAACAAGATATACCAAAGAAAATCTTCAGGCAGAAAGGAAATGGCACTAAACACTAACTCTGATCTGTAAGTGGGAATCAAGAATATGGGAAATGGTAAATATATAGGTAAGTATAAAAGACAACACAGGGACTTCCCTGGGGGTCCAGTGGTTAAGACTTCGCCTTCCAATGCAGGGCGTGTGGGTTCGATCCCTGGTCGGAGAGCTAAGATCTCACATGCCTTGGAGTCAAAAAACCAAAACATAAAACAGAAGCAATATTGTAACAAATTCAATAAAGACTTAAAAAAAATGGTCCATATCAAAAAATCTTAAAAAAAAAAGACAGTACAAATGGATAAACAAAATGTGGTATATACATAATAATAGAACATTATTCAGCCTTAAAAAGGAAGAAAATTCTGACACATACTAAAAAGTGGATGAACCTTGAAGACATTATGCTAAGTGAAATAAGCCAGGCACAAATGGACAAATATGGTATGATTCCACTTATATGAGATACCCAGAGGAGTCAAATTCATAGAAACAGTAAAATGCTGGTTGCTAGGGGCTTAGAGAAATGTGGAATGGGACGTTATTATTTAACGGATACAGAGTTTCAGTCTGAGAAGATGAAAAAGTTCTGGAAATGGATGGTGATGATGGTTGCACAGTAATGTGAATGTACTTAATACCACTGAACTATACACTTCTAAATGGTTAAAATGGTAAATTTTATGTTATGTTTTATCCAATTAAAAATAAATTTAAAAAGACAATAAATATTTTATTGCTTTTCTTCTCTTTATTTAAAAACTTGGGGTTTTGAAAAAAGCAATACTTTTTTTTTTTAAATAAATTTATTTATTTATTTTTTAGCCGTGTTGGGTCTTCGTTGCTGCACACGGGCTTTCTCCAGTGGCAGCAAGCGGGGGCAGTGCGCGGGCTTCTCATTGTGGTGGCTTCTCTTGTTGTGGAGCATGGGCTCTAGGCACATGGGCTTTGGTAGTTGCAGCACGCAGGCTCCGTAGTTGTGGTGCACGAGCTTAGTTACTCCATGGCATGTGGGATCTTGCTGGACTAGGGATCAAACCCGTGTCCCCTGCATTGGCAGGCGATTCTTAACCACTGCACTACCAGGGAAGTCCCAACACATATTGTTTAGTTTATAATATCCATGTACATATACCTATTCATGAATGGCAATAGCCCAAAAATAAGGAGAGAAAAATGGAATTGTAAAAAGCAAAGTTGCTATATTTTACTGGAATTGAGTCAGTGTTAACCTAAAGTAGATTATAGACTGTGATAAGTTAAAGGTGCATGTGGCAACAATTAAAAACTTTCACAACCTAAAAAATATATACATATTATAAAAATTACTTTTATTTATATTAGATTATATATATACACACACACATACACACACATACACATGTAAGTAGCTAAAAGGTCAACAAGGGAGCTCCAGTTTCAGCTCTGACATGTTAAGAAGTTGTCATTCCTATCCTTATAAAAAAAAAGATAGACACACTGAAAACCAAATTTTCTTGGACCCATCAGAGAAGTGAGTCACAGGGCAAACTGCTACCCTGAAACACAGAGATAAGTGTATCCAGAAAGATAAAAAGATCTGCTTGCCTATTGCAGAAGCAACTAGAGCTGCAAACTGGTAGGAACACTTAAACGGTAATTTTGACAAAATGTTGGAGTCTGAGTGTGGCCCAGCATGACAGTGAGAAACTCTCGGGAGCCACAATCTTGGAGGGTGAACCCGTATTTTTGTGAGCTTTACCATCAGAAACCCCACTAGGTCACCATGAATAAGAACTCTGGCAGGAAGGGGGGAAAAATAATCATTGTGAAATACAGAAATACTCAGAGTATTCTCCATAACAAAGATCTACTCTCCAGGAGAAAGGACCTTGTCAGAGCTAAAGGAATTCCCTTCCCGCTGGGGAACTGTCAGGGTTTCAGGAAAATACACGGGCAACACTGCAGCTGGAGAAGGGAATAAGAGCCAAGGGAGAAAAGCTGTATCACTGGAGGAACACTTGTGAAGATCACAGGCCCAAAATACAGGCCCATGAAAAGACTGAGACTTAATGGCAAGATTATAGATTGTGTCCACTCCCTTACAATTTATTACCACACCAACAGGGTTCCAGGATAATGACAGTGGATTACAGAAGAAAGAGCTTATGACAAAGGCTCTCTCTGAGGATGAGTAGACAGAAAAGCCAAAAATCCCAACTTCAAAAGAGAAGGGGAAAAAAAAAAAACCAAAAAACCAAAAAAACACTAGAGGAATCTGAAGCCTCTGGTACCTGTTATGTACAGCTAACATTGCTAACATTAAACACAACCCAAAACCCAGTCAGAGTAAATAAATCTACTCACTAAAAGCATATTAACCTTAGTTTCTATTACCTGATACAATATGCCTAGTGTTCAACAAAAAATTGCAAGGCATGCCAAAGGCAAGATAAAACACATTGTAAAGAGACAAAGCAATCATCAGAACCAGACTCAGACACAACACAGATGTAAGAATTATTAGGCATGGAATTTTAAATAACTGTTTAATATGTGAAGGGCTCTAATGGGAAAAGAAGACACTGTGCAAAATGCCCCCTAAGAATATCTTAAAGTTTTATCTCTGTGGGGACTTCCTTGGCAGTCCAGTGGTTAAGACTCCAGGCTTCTAATGCAGGGGGTGCAGGTTCGATCCCTGGGCGGGGAAATAGGATCCCACATGCTGTGCAGAGCAGCCAAAAAAAAAAGTTTTATCTCTGTAAACAAAGAATGTTGCCTGTCATTCTGGTAAACAATGTTGTCCACCATCAAGCCATCAGCCACTGTAGATGCCCCAACGGTGCACCCTGAGGGGAAATTAGGATGGAGAAAAACAGGATACTGGCCCTAGACAGTTAAGCATTTCAAAGGAATAATTTCAATGAGCCCAGACTCTAGCATCTTCCCATACATAGAAAAGCACTAAAATCATTAACTTGAGATGTCTCTTTCTTGTGCCTAGCAGTAATCTTTTGATGTTCAACTACATGTTTTTTGTTTGTTCATTTTTTCAGCAAAACCCCCTATATATCCTGGCTCATTCTTTACCTCTCTGGGACAGTTCCTCAGAGCTATCTGAGAGGCTGTTTCCAGGGCTACAGTCCTCAGTGAGGTCCCTGAATAACACACAGCCTAAAAATTGAGAGTTACGTTTTATCTTTTCAGTCAACATCTTCCACATGGAGCTATATATCATTCTAACAATGAGCTCCCTTAAGCTAAGAAAATTCAAGTATTAATTCAGACTGAAGTTTAATAAATACAGTGTTAAAATTTCTCTTGGAAAGCTGTTAACTTCTGAAATTTAATTATTTAGTTGTTTATATTCTGTGGAAATGATAATCCAGTTAAAATAATATAGGTATGTGTTCAAAGCTAAAATGTAACAAAATTGATTTTCATTTCAGTTCCCTTCTCTTCTCCCTACGAACTGAATCATGTCCCCCAAAATTTGTAATGTTGAAGTCCTAACACTCAATGTGACAATATTGGAGATAAGGCTTACATGGAGGTAATTAATGTCAAATGAGGTCATAAGGGTGGGGCCCTGATACAATAGGATTATTGTCCTTTTAAGAAGTGACACCAGAGTGTTTTCTCTCTCTCTCTGTCCACCATGTGAAGACACAGCAAGGACGCAGCCAGCTGCACGCCAGAAAGAGAAGCCTCACCAGAAAATGAATTGGCCTGAACCTAGATACTGGACTTCCCAGCTTCCAGAACTGTGAGAAAATAAATTTCTGTTACTTAAGCCTCACAGTCTGTGTTTTTTGCTTGTTTGTTATGTCAGCCCAAGCAGACTAGGACATTTTCTTTTCCCTTTGGCAGATTTTCAAATAGGTGAAAGGTGGCCCAAAGATATCGTTGAGAGTTATAAGGAGAGCCAATGGCTAATTAATTCACAAAGTAAAAAATCAAACTTATGAATAACTGAGAGGAACTTGTTAAACTCTCCAGCAAATTTGGACATAAGTAAACTGAAAGGCAGAATAATAACCTAACTAAATTGAAATCTGGACTTTCATATAAAGCATAAGAATTTGTAAGTGTCTTGGAAACTCCAGGTGTAGACAAGGATAAGAGCAAACTCTTACTATAGTAGTTAGCTCTATCTGTCCTTGAACAAAAGTTATTACTCGATAGAAAATTCTTTGGTCTTACACTATATGATTTCACAATCCTGTCATGATTTGTTGGTATCTTTCAAAGATTCAGCTTTGGCTTATTGATGAAGAAATCTTTCTTAAGTCAGTACCTGGGTTTACTACACAGAGACATAGTACTGACATATTTAATGTCATATATGTTAAAATGCTTCTATTAAACTAGCCTTCAAATTCAAGGAACAAATCTGACAGAACTGAGGAACAGAAGAAAAACTGTTAGTTTTTTAAACCAGATTTTGACTAATGGAAATGAATTAATATCATACTCTTGTACCCTACTCTTCACCTTATCCTTGTTGTTCAATAGTAATCTTATTCACCTCTGATAACAGACTTTTGCAAACAATTTCCTTTTTGGAGGTGTCCAACTGAACTCAGCTACTTCCATCTCAAAAGACCTTGCTGTTGAGATGACAAGGAACCATCAACAACTTAAATCTCTCAACTTCTCTCTGAAAAAAAAGTATTTCTTCTCCCACACTCTGTTCTTTCCAAGGCTAACAAAAACCTAATCAGTATTATAAATGTGTGACCCTATACTATCCATCTCTTTTCCATAACACTATTTCCATAATACATATACTAGCCACTTGAACAACTCAACTGGTACTCAAGCTTAACTCCATGAAGTGTGGGCCACTTACTTCCATATACAGAGAATTAAAAATATATATATTGCCCTAAAATTATCTACTTATAAACCTTCAGTGACTTCCCAAGAAGCTGATTAGGGTCTAGATTCAGGGACCTAGGGAAAGGAGTGGAAGAAGACTGACTGTCTTGCACTCAAGTTGTAAGAGCTCTGAGAAACTGCCCATAGACTTTCTCTGAGCTCTGTGAGGCCAGGAACATAGGAAATAAAAAAAAGATTTTAACCACACCTCTGGAAAAGATGAAAAAGCTTATAGTCAACAAAAAATTGGATATATATGATTGTTGAAAGTTTATTTCTGCACAGATGCTGTGAATTTGGGATATATTTACACAAAACGTAAGTAGGTCAGTAGACTTGACAAAGTGTAAATATAAGAAAGTATCAAAGATACTGCTTTTTCTCATGATACCATGCTAATGGTTAAAGTTAATTTCTCATATGTTTGGAAATTTGGTAGATGTACATAGAATTTTAGTAATTCCTGTTAGAACAAAAAGAAATTAAAAGTCTAAAAAATAATCATAGGAAGATAAGCACTGTTCCTTCTACAAAAATAAATGTTTTGTTATTGAGGAAAACATGTTTATTATTGGGAAAACATAAAAAATTTTAAAAAAACCCAAAGAAAAAAATACTAGTGATCTTAACCCCCATTCATTTTCTATACTTTTTTAATTATAAAAATAAGATTTTATGTAATGACCTTTTTCAAATCGTCAGAAAACACATGGATATACTACCATATTAACTGAAATGGAAAAGCCAATCTTTAAATTCAAAGGTAACTACAAGGGACCCAGAATAACCAAAATAATCTTGAAAAAAACAAAGTTGGAAGGATCATACTTCCTAATTTCAAAATACATTACAGGGGCTTCCCTGGTGGCGCAGTGGTTGAGAGTCCGCCTGCCGATGCAGGGGACGCGGGTTCGTGCCCCGGTCTGGGAAGATCCCACATGCCGCGGAGCAGCTGGGCCCGTGAGCCATGGCCGCTGAGCCTGTGTGTCCGGAGCCTGTGCTCCGCAATGGGAGAGGCCACAACAGTGAGAGGCCCATGTACCGAAAAAAAAAAAACATTACAAAGCTACAGTAATCAAGAAAGTGTGGTACTGACATAAGGACAGACATATAGACCAATGCAATAAAATTGACAGTCCAGAAATAAACTCATACATCTATGAGCTGACTGATTTTTTTTTTTTTTTTTTGGTGGCACGCAGGCCTCTCACTGTTGTGGCCTCTCCCATTGTGGAGCACAGGCTCCGGACGCACAGGCTCAGCGGCCATGGCTCACGGGCCCAGCTGCTCCGCGGCATGTGGGATCCTCCCGGACCAGGGCACGAACCCACGTCCCCTGCATCGGCAGGCGGACTCTCAACCACTGTGCCACCAGGGAAGCCCAAGGTGACTGATTTTTGATAAGGCTTTTTAATAAATGGTGCTGGAACAAATGAATATCCACATGCCAAAGAATGAGGCAGGACCCATACTGCACATCATATACAAAAGTTAGCTAAAAATGGATCAACAACCTAAATATAAGTAAAACCATAAAACTCTTAGAAGAACACATAGGGTAAATCTTCATGACCTTGGATTTGTCAACAGATTTTTAGATATGACTGACACCAAAAGCACGAGCAACAAAAGAAAAAAATAAACAAATTGGACTCTGTGCAAATTTAAAACTTTTGTGTACCAATGGACATTATCAAAGTGAACATATAATCTACAAAGTAGGAGAAAATATTTGAAAGTCATTTACCTAATAAGGGTCTAGTATCTGGAATATATAAAGAACTCTTACAACTCAACAACAAAAAGACAAATATCCCAATTTAAAAATGGGCAAAGGACTTGAATAGACATTTCTCCAAATAAGATAAACAAATGGCCAAGACACACATGAAAAGATGCTCAACATCACTAGTGTCAGGGAAATGCAAATCAAAACCACACTGAGATACCAATTCACACCCAATAGGATGACTATAATCAACAAAATGGAAAATAACAAGTGTTGACAAGGGTTTAAGAAATTGGAATCATCATATATTGCTGGAAGGAATGTAAAAGGGGCACCCATTATGAAAAATTATTTGGTGGTTCCTCCAAAAATTAAACATACAATTACAAATGACCCAGCAATTCTATTCCTAGGTTTATTCACAAAAGAATTGAAAACAGGTACTCAAACAAATACTTGCAAGTGAATGTTAACAGCAGCACTATTCACAATAGCCAAAAGATGAAAAGAACCTAAATTGCCACCAAATGATGAATGGATAAACAAATTGTGGTATACGCATGCAACAGAATATTGTTCAGCCATAAAAACGAATGAAGGTCTCAGATATGTTACAACATGGATAAATCCTACAAACATTATACTAAGTGAAAGACAGCAGACACCAAAGGCCGTATATTGTATGCGAAATGTCCAGAATAGGCAAATTCATAGAGACAGAAAGTAGATTACGGATTTTAAGGGACTAAGGGGAGGGAAGAGTGGGGAGTGACTGCTAATGGGTATGGGGTACCTTTTGGAGGTGATGAAAATATTCCAGAATTAGATAGTCATGATGGTTGTATAACCTGTGAATAAACTAAAAGCCAAAGAATTGTATACTTTATTTTTTTTATGTGTATGTGTATATATATGTACACAAACACACACAATGGAATATTATTCAGCCTTAAAAAAGAAGAAAATGCTGAATCATACATATGTGGAATCTTAAAAGAAAAAGTCAGAATCACAGAAAGTTGAATGGTGGTACCAGGGGCTGGGGGAGTGGGGGAAATGGGAACATATTGGTAAAAGGGTACAAACTTTCAGCTATAAGATGAACAAGTGCTGAGGATCTAATGTATAGCATGGTAACTATAGTTGATAAACTGTACTACATAATTGAAAGTTGCTAAGAGGGTAGATCTTAAAGATTCACATTAAAAAAAAAGATTAAAAAAGGGTAGCTATGTTACGTGACAGATGTGTTAATGAACTTGACTATGGGATTCCTTCCACTATATAAACGTGTATGAAATCTTCACATTGTACACTTTAAATATACTACAATTTTATTTGTCAATTATACCTCAAAAACTGGAAAAAAATAGCTTAAAAATAAAAAGTTACCATGGCAGCAGTTTGAAGAAGACCCTGAGTTCACCTCCTTCAATAAACATACCAAAATTACAACTATTTACAGAGCAATTGATGAGAAAGGACCTAAAGACTAACAGAAAAGATTTTCTACAACTAAAAATATATAGAAGGAACCATGAGACAGGTAGAAGGGGTAGAGACCTATGGTCAAGACCCACACTTCCAGCAGGCAACCCACAAACACGAGGATAAACACAGTTGCAAATGTTCTTCCCAAAGAGAGAAGGGTCCGAATTCACATCGGGTTCCCTAGCCCAAAGGTCCTGTACCACAAAGATAAGCCCCCAGAACATGATGCTTTGAAGGCCAGTGAGGATTTTGTGCAGGAGAGCTGGAGAGCTGTAGGAAACAGACTCTACTCTTAAAGGGAGTATGCAAAATTTCACACACTCCAAGACCTAGCAGAGGCAATAATGTGAAAAGAGCTTAGGTCAGACCCACTTGCTGATATTGGAAAGCCTTCCAGAGAGCCAGGAAGCAACTTGGACTCCTCCTGGAGATAAAGACATGGGCAGCAGCCACTCTGGGGAGCTTGTTCTACCATGAGAACACTGGTGCTGGTAACATTTTGGAGTCCTCCCTCTAGTTTATTATTGCAGGAGGCTTACCTGTCCACCAGTCTATCAGTACCAGTACCAGGACACCTAAGGTCAAGCAGCCAACTGCAGAGGAGACCTAGCTTTCCCCACTAGTGGGCGGGCACCAGCCTTGGCTCCATAGCCTCCCAGCCAGCCACCTTAGGATCTGGCCCCACCCACCAGTGGGCTGACACAAGACCCAGGATCCCCCAGGATTCACCCCCACCTTCCAGCAGGCAGCACCAATCCTGAGACACCCAGGCTCTGCAGCCAGCTGCTCCAGGATGCCCTGCCCACAGACAGCCTTGCTGGGACCTGGCCCCACTCAGGTTGGCACAAATCCCGGGACAGCCCAAGCCATGCATCCAACCATGCCAAGACCCAGCTCTGCCCATAATCAGCTGATTGCCGCCTCTTGAGGAAGGGCCTAGCAGCCAACAGGCACAGGGGCCAGCGCTCTCTACCAGCATGCCCACAGTAATTGGCCCTGCCACAACAGAAGGCACATAGGGGGCACCCCTAGATCATATAGCTACGGTGACACAAGGGGAGTATGTTGCTGAGCCCCATAGGATGGCTTTTATTTTATCTTTAATATTAATTAATTAATTAATTAATTTGGCTGCATCAGGTCTTAGTTGTGACAGGTGGGAATCTTCATTGCCGTGTGTTGGATATTTGTTGCAGCGTGCAGGATCTTTACTTGCAGCATGTGGGATTTAGTTACCTGACCAGAGATCAAACCCAGGCCCTGTGCATTGGGAACACAGAGTCTTAACCACTGGACCACCAGGGAAGTCCCAGGACATCTTTTACACAAGCCGACTTCTTCATGATTGGGAAATATAAATGACCTACTTAATAAGTCCCCTACATACGAACCTTCAAGTTGAGAACTTTCAAAGATGTGAAAACAAAAAAACAAAACAAAACAAAAAAAAGATGTGAATGTGCATTCGCACATACAATCACGTGAGTTAGTTCACATGCCGGGCGTACGTTGCCACGCACATGCATCCGCTACAGTGGTTGTGTTTTTGTGTACTTTACTGTACAGTATCTTTATTTCAAGCCCAGGATGTCCAAAAGCAAGCGTAAAAGCAGCGGTGATGACAAGAAAGCAGTGGCCCAGAGAAAGTACAAAGAGAGACAAGAGGAAGAAGAAGTAACTGAAGAACTGAAGAGATTCACGATGCAAGAAATGGCAAGGGGATTTTCTTTATTTGAGGAGGCACTGTTAGTTTTTGAGGCACAGGACCCAAATGTAGAAGTGTACACAAAGGTTGCAGCAGCCATTCAGAATGCAATCCAGTGCCACCATGTCATCTATGACGAGAAAAAAAAAGAGCTACTACCCAGACATCACTGGATCGTTTTTTCAAGAGGGTAGATAGAACTGAATCCAGCAAAGAACCAGAACCTGTGCCATCAATGTCAGGCATGAGTGAAATTGCAGCTTGCCCTCTGCCTCCTATTGCTGACGATCCTTTAGCTCCATCATCTCCCACCTCCTCTCCCTCCTCCAGTCAGTAACTCTTCTTGCCTGTTCACTTGATGCCAGCCCCTGTATGCCAGCTGTTGTACTGTACTACTGTACTTTTCAAGGTACTGTATTGTGAGATTAAAAATGTTTTCTTTATTTTTCTTTTTTGTTTTTTATGTATTATGTGTGTGAAAAGTATTATAAACCTATTACATTACAGTACTATATAGCTGATTATGTTAGTTGGGTACCTAGGCTAACTTTGTTGGTCTTACGAAAAAATTGGACTTATGAACACGCTCTTGGAATGGAACTTGTTTGTGTGTAGGGAACCTACTGTAAACACAAAGAATTAGGCAAAATGCGGCAACAAAGGACATGTTCCAAACAAAGGAACAAGATAAAACTCCAGAAGTAGAACTATACAAAGTGAAGACAAACAATCTACCCAATAAAGGATTTAAGGTAATGATCATAAAGATGCTTCATGAACTTAGGAGAAGAATGAATGACCATAGTGAGAAGTTTAACAAAGAGCTAGAAAATATAAAGAAGAACCAAACAGAGCTGATGCGTACAATAACTGAAATAAAAAATACACTAGAAGGAATCAACAGTAGATTATATGATACAGAGGAATGGATCACCGAACTGGAAGACAAAGTAGTAGAAATCACCGAAGCTGAACAGAAAAAAGAATTAAAAATAAAATGAGGACAGTCTTAAACACCTCTAGAACAACAAGCATACAAACAATCGCCTTATAGAGGTCTCAGATGGAGAAGAGAGAGAGAAGGGGGCAGAGTACTTATCTGAAGTGATAAGAGTTGAAAATTCCCCTATCCTGGGAAAGGAAACAGACATCCAGGTCTATGGAGCACAGAGTCCTAAATAACATCAATCTGACGAGGTCCACGCCAAGCCACACTGTAATTAAATGGCAAAAAATAAAGAGAGAATCTTAAAAGCATCAAGGGAAAAGCAACTAGCTACATACAAGGGAGCTCCCATAAGACTGTTAGATGACTTTTCAGCAGAAACTTTGCAGGCCAGAAGGGAGTGGCACGATATATTTAAAGTGATGAAAGGGAAAAACCTTCAACCAAGAATACATGGTAAGGCTATCATTCAGATTTGAAACAGAGATACAGAGTTTTACACACAAGCAAAAGCAAAGAGTTCAGCACCACTAATCTGGCTTTACAAGAAATGTTAAAGGGACTTCTCTAAGCAAAAAAGAAAAGACCAGAACTAGAAATATGAAATTTATGAAAGAAAAAAAACCTCCCTGGTAAAGGCAAATATACAGTAAAGGTAGTAGATCAACCACTTATAAAGCCGGTAGGAAGGTTAAAAGACAAAAGTAGTAAAATCACCTATATCCACAATAGACAGTTACAGGATACACAGAACAAAAAGATGTAAAAGATAATGTCAAAAGCATTAAACGTGGGGGGAGGGAGAGCTAAAAACAATCACATACATATACAGGTTACTATATATAATCTCATCATAACCACAAAGCAAAAATCTATAATAGAAACACAGAAAAGGGAAAGGAATCCAAACATAACACTAAAGAAAGACATCAAATCACAAGGGAAGAGAGCAAATGAATAAGAAAGGAACAAAAAATAACTACAGGGACTTCCCTGGAGGCACAGTGGTTAAGAATCCGCCTGCCAATGCAGGGGACGTGTTTGACTCCTGGTCTGGGAAGATCCCACATGCTGCAGAGTAATTAAGCCCGTGTGCCACAACTACTGAGCCTGCGCTCTAGAGCCCGCGAGCCACAATTACTGAGCCCGCCTGCCACAACTACTGAAGTCTGTGCGCCTAGAGCCCATGCTCCACAACAAGAGAAGCCACTACAATGAGAAGTCCGTGCACCACAATGAAGAGTAGTCCCCACTCGCTGAAACTAGAGAAAGTCCACACAGCAATGAACACCTAACGCAGCCAAAAATAAATAAATTTTAAAAAAGAACTACAAAAACAGCCCCAAAAATATTAACAAAATGGCAATAAGTACATACCTATCAATAATAACTTTAGATGTATATGAACTAAATGCACCAATCAAAGGACACAGAGTGGCTGAATATGTACAAAAACAAGACCCATCTATATGGTGCCAACAAGAGATTCACTTCATATCTAAAAACAGACTGAAAGTGAGGGAATGGAAAAGGGTATTTCATGCAAAGAGAAATGGAAAGAAAGCTGGGGTACCAATACTTAGACAAAATAGACTTTAAAACAAAGACTGTAACAAGAGATGAAGAAGAACTTTACATAATGATAAAGGAATCAATCCAACAAGAAGATATAACCATTGTAAATATATGTTCACTCAACATAGGAGCACCTAAATACATAAAGCAAATATGAACAAACATAAAGGGAAAAACTGACATTAACACAGTAAAAGTAGCATATTTCAACACCCCACTTAAATCAATAGATCATTCAGACAAAAAAAAAATCAATAAGGAAACACTGGCCTTAAATAACACATTAGATCAGATGAACTTAATAGATATATATTTATACATAGAACATTTCATCTAAAAACAGCAGAATAAACATTTCAAGTACACATGGAACATTTTCCAGGAAACATCATATGCTAGACTACAAAACAGGTCTGAATAAATTTAAGAAGACTGAAATCATATCAATCATGTTTTCTGACCACAACACTATGAAGCTAGCAGTCAACTATAAAAAATAAACTGCAAGAAACACAAACATATGGAGGCTAACAATATGCTACTGAACAAACAATGGGTCACTGAAGAAATCAAAGCGGAAATCAAAAAATACCTGGAGACAAATGAAAACAGAAACACAATGATCCGAAATCTACGGCATGCAGCAAAAGCAGTTCAAACAGGGAAGTTTACAGCGATACAAGCCTACGTCACAAAACAAGAAAAATCTGAAGTAAACAACCTAATCTTACAACTGAAGAACTAGAAAAAGAAGAACAAATAAAATCCAAAGTAGAAAGAAAGAAATAATAAAGATCAGAGCAGAAATAAATGAAAGAGACAGACAACAACAGAAAAGATCCATGACACTAAGAGCTGAATCTTTCAAAAGATAAAATTGATAAACATTTAGCCAGACAGATCAAGAAAAGAGAGGGTCCAAATAAATAAACTCACAAATGAAAACAGATAAGTTAAAACTGACACCACAGAAATACAAAGCATCATAAGAGACTACTACAGTTATGTGTCAATAAAATGGGCAACCTAAAGGAAATGGATAATTCTTAGAAACGTAAAATCTCCCAAGACTGAATCAAGAAGGAATACAAATATGAACAGACCAATTCGGTTCATATTGAAATTATTAATTTTAAAAACTCCCAATCAACAAAAGTACAGGACCAGACAGTATCACAGGTGAATTTTACCAAACATTTAAAGAAAAGTTAACATCTACCCTTCTCAAACTAATCCAAAAAACTGAAGAGGGAGGAATGCATCTGAAGTCATTATATGAGGCCAGCATCACCCTGATACCAAAACCAGACAAAGACACCACAAAAAAAGAAAATTATAGGCCAGTATCACTGATGAACACAAATGGAAAAATCCTCAACAAAATATTAGCTAGCTGAATCCAACAATACATTAAAGGGATCAAACACCATGATCAAGTGGGATTCATCCCAGGGATGCCAGGATATCCACAAATCAATCAATGTGACACACGATATTAACAAACTGAATAATAAAAATTATAAGATCATCTCAACAGATGCACAGACAGCTTTCAACAAAATTCAACATCCGTTTATGATAAAAACTGTCCACAGGGGAGGACCTTCAAGATGGCAGAGGAATAAGACATGGAGATCACCTTCTTCCCCAAAAATACATCTACATGTGGAACAACTCCTACAGAACACTTACTGAACGCTGGCAAAAGACCTCAGACTTCCCCAAACACAAGAAACTCCCCACGTGCCTGGGTAGGGCAAAAGAAAAAAGAATAAACAGAGACTAAAGAATAGGGATGGGACCTGCACCAGTGGGAGGGAGCTGTGAAGAAGGAAAGGTTCCCACACACTAGAAGCCCCTTCACGGGCAGAGACTGTGAGTGGCAGAGGGGGGAACCTTCACAGCCACGGAGGAGAGCACAGCAACGGGGTGCGCAGGGCAAAGCGGAGAGATTCCCGCACAGAGGATCAGGCCAAACAGCACTCACCAGCCTGAGAACGTTGTCTGCTCACCCGTCAGGGTGGGGGTGGGGGGTGGGAGCTGAGGCTTGGGCTTCAGAGGTCAGACCCCAGGGAGACGACTGGGGTTGGCTGAGTGAAAACAGCCTGAAGAGGGCTAGTGCGCCACAGCTAGCCGGGAGGGAGTCTGGGAAAAAGTCTGGAACTGCCTAAGAGTCAAGAGACCGTTATTTCGGGGTGCATGAGGAGAGGAGATTCAGAATACCGCCTAAATGAGCTTCAGAGATGGGCGCAAGCTGCAGCTATCAGCATGGACCCCAGAGATGGGCATGAAACACTAAGGCTGCTGCTGCAGCCACCAAGAAGCCTGTGTGCAAGCACAGGTCACTATCCACACTTCCGCTCCCAGGAGGCTGTGCAGCCCACCACTGTCAGGGTCCCGTGATCCAGGGACAACTTCCCCGGGAGAACACACGGCGCGCCTCAGGCTGCTGCAACGTCACGCCGGCCTCTGCCACTGCAGGCTCGCCCCGCATTCCATACCCCTCCCTCCCCCTGGCCTGAGTGAGCCAGAGCCCCCTAATCAGGTGCTCCTTTAACCCCCTCCTGTCTAGGCAAAGAACAGATGCCAGAGGGTGACCTACATGCAGAGGCGGGTCCAAATCCAAAGCTGAACCCTGGGAGCTGTGCGAACAAAGAAGAGAGAGGGAAATCTCTCCCAGCAGCCTCAGGAGCAGCAGATTAAATCTCCACAATCAACTTGATGTACCCTGCTTCTGTGGAATACCTGAATAGACAACAAATCATTCCAAAATTGAGGCTGTGGACTTTGGGAGCAACTGTAGACTTGGGGTTTGCTGTATGCAACTGACTAGTTTCTGACTGTTATGTTTATCTTAGTATAGTTTTTTAGGGCTTGTTATCATTGCTGGATTTGTTTACTGGTTTGGTTGCTCACTTTTTTTATTACTTTTTAAATTTTTGTATTTTAATAATTTTTTAATTTTTTATTTTAATAACTTTATTTTTTGTTTCTTTCTTTTATTTTCTCCCTTTTCTTCTCAGCTCTGTGGCTGACAGGGACTTGGTGCTCCAGCCAGGTGTCAGGCCTGAGTCTCTGAGGTGGGAGAGCCGCGTTCAGGACACTGGACCACCAGAGACCTCCCGGCCCCAGGTAATATCAATCGGCGAGAGCTCTCTCAAAGATCTCCTTCTCAACGCCAAGCAAGCAAGCTCCAGTGCTGGACACCCCATGCCAAACAACTAGCAAGACAGGAACACAACCCCACCCATTAGCAGAGAGGCTGCCTAAGATCATAGTAAGTTTACAGACACCCCAAAACACCACCAGACGCGGTCCTGCCCACCAGACACGGTCCTGCCCACCAGAAAGACACGATCCAGCTACATCCACCAGAACACAGGCAACAGTCCCCTCCACCAGGAAGCCTACACAACCCACTGAACCAACCTTATCCACTGGGGGCAGACACCAAAAACAACAGGAACTACGAACATGCAGCCTGCGAAAAGGAGACCCCAAACACAGTACATTAAACAAAATGAGAAGACAGAGAAATATACAGCAGATGAAGGAGCAAAACAAAAACCCACCAGACCAAACAAATGAAGAGGAAACAGGCAGTCTACCTGAGAAAGAATTCAGAGTAATGAAAGTAAAGATGATCCAAAATCTTGGAAATAGAATGGAGAAAATACAAGAAACGTTTAACAAGGACCCAGAAGAACTAAACAGCAAACAAACAATGATGAACAACAAAATAAATGAAATTAAAAATTCTCTAGAAGGGATCAATAGCAGAATAACAGAGGCAGAAGAACGAATAAGTGACGTGGAAGATAAAATAGTGGAAATAACTGCTGCAGAGCAGAATAAAGAAAAAAGAATGAAAAGAATTGAGGACGTTCTCAGAGACCTCTGGGACAATATTAAACACACCAATATTCGAATTATACAGGTCCCAGAAGAAGAAGAGAGAAAGAAAGACTCTGAGAAAATATCTGAAGAGATTATAGTGGAAAACTTCCCTAATATGGGAAAGGAAATAATCAAGTCTGGGAAGCACGGAGAGTCCACTACAGGATAAATCCAAAGAGAAACAAACCAAGACATATTAATCAAACTATCAAAAATTAAATACAAAGAAAAAATACTAAAAGCAGCAAGGGAAAAGCAACAAGTAACATACAAGGGAATCCCCATAAGGTTAACGGCTGATCTTTCAGCAGAAACTCTGCAAGCCGGAAGGGAGTGACAGAACATATTTAAAGTGATGAAAGGGAAAAACCTGTAAACAAGATTACTCTACCCAGCAAGGATCTCATTCAGAATCAACGGAAAAATTAAAACCTTTACTGACAAGCAAAAGCTAAGAGAATTCAGCACCACCAAACCAGTTTTAAAAAAAAAAAAAATGCTAGGGCTTCCCTGGTGGCGCAGTGGTTGAGAGTCCACCTGCCAATGCAGGGGACACGGGTTCGTGCCCCGGTCCGGGAAGATCCCACATGCCACGGAGCGGCTGGGCCCGTGAGCCATGGCCACTGAGCCTGCGCGTCTGAAGCCTGTGCTCCGCAGCGGGAGAGGCCACAGCAGTGAGAGGCCTGCGTACCACAAAAAAAAAAAAAAAAAAAAAAAAAAAAAATGCTAAAGGAACTCTTCTAGGCAAGAAACACAAGAGAAGGAAAATACCTACAATAACAAACCCAAAACAATTAAGAAACTGGTAACAGGAACATATATATCGATAATTACCTTAAATGTAAATGGATTAAATGCTCCAACCAAAAGACACAGACTGGCTGAATGGATACAAAAACAAGACCCGTACATATGCTATCTACAAGAGACCCACTTCAGACCTAGGGACACATACAGACTGAAAGTGAGGGAATGGAAAAAGATATTCCATGCAAATGAAAATCAAAAGAAAGCTGGAGTCGCAATTCTCGTATCAGACAAAAGAGACTTTAAAATAAAACCTATTACAAGAGACAAAGAAGGACACTACATAACGATCAAGGGATCAATCCAAGAAGAAGATATAACAATTGTAAATATTTATGCACCCAACATAGAAGCACCTCAAAACGTAAGGCAAATGATAACAGCCATAAAAAGGGATATCGATAGTAACACAATCATAGTAGGGGACTTTAAAACCCCACTTTCAGCAATGGACAGATGATCCAAAATGAAAATAAATAAGGAAACACAAGCTTAAAATAACACATTAAACAAGATGGACTTAACTGATAGGTATAAGACATTCCATCCAAAAACAACAGAATACACTTTCTTCTCAAGTGCTTATGGAACATTCTCCAGGATAGAACATATCTTGGGTCACAAATCAAGCCTTGGTGAATTTAAGAAAATTGAAATCGTATGAAGTATCTTTTCTGACCACAACGCTATGATACTAGATACCAATTACAGTAAAAAAAACTGTAAAAATTACAAACACATGGAGGCTAAAAATACACTACTAAATAACCATGAGATCACTGAAGAAATCGCAGAGGAAATCAAAAAATACCTAGAAACAAATGACAGTGAAAACACAATGACCCAAAACCTATGGGATGCAGCAAAAGTAGTTAGTTCTAAGAGGAAAGTTTATACCAGTACAATCCTACGTCAAGAAACAAGAAAAATCTCACATAAACAAGCTAACCTTACCCCTAAAGCAATTAGAGAAAGAAGAACAAAAAACAAAACGAAAGTTAGCAGAAGTTAAGAAATCATAAAGATCAGATCAGAAATAAATGAAAAAGAAATGAAGCAAACAACAGTAAAGATCAATAAAACTAAAAGCTGGTTCTTTGAGAAGATAAACAAAACTGATAAACCATTAGCCAGACTCATCAAGAAAAAAAGGGAGAAGACTCAAATCAATAGAATTAGAAATGAAAAAGGAGAATTAACAACTGACACTCCAGAAAGACAAAGGATCATAAAAGATTACTACAAGCAACTATATGCCAATAAAATGGACAACCTGGAAGAAATGGACAAATTCTTAGAAAAGCACAACCTTCTGAGACTGAACCAGGAAGAAATAGAAAATAAAAACAGACCAATCACAAGCACTGAAATTGAAACTGTGATTAAAACTCTTCCAACAAACAAAAGCCCAGGACCAGATGGCTTCACAGGTGAATTCTATCAAACATTTAGAGAAGAGCTAACACCTATCCTCAAACTCTTCCAAAATATAGCAGAGGGAGGAACACTCCCAAGCTCATTCTACAATGCCACCATTACCCTGATACCAAAACCAAAGATGTCACAAAAACCAAAAACTACAGGCCAACATCACTGATGAGCATAGATGCAAAAATTCTCAACAAAATACTAGCAGACAGAATCCAACAGCACATGAAAAGGATCATAAACCATGATCAAGTGGTGTTTATCCCAGGAATGCAAGGATTCTTCAATATACGAAAATCAATCAACGTGATACACCATATTAACAAATTGGATAAAAACCATATGATCACCTCAATAGATGCAGAAAAAGCTTTCAACAAAATTCAACACCCAGTTATGATAAAAACCCTCCAGAAAGTAGGCATAGAGGGAACTTACCTCAACATAATAAAGGTCATGTATGACAAACCCAGAGCCAACATCATTCTCAATGGTGAAAAACTGAAACCATTTCCTCTAAGATCAGGAACAAGACAAGGTTGCCCATGCTCACCACTATTATTCAACACAGTTTTGGACGTTTTAGCCACAGCAATCAGAGAAGGAAAAGAAATACAAATCGGAAAAGAAGAAGTAAAACTGTCACTGTTTGCAGATGACATGATACTATATATAAAGAATCCTAAAGATGCTACCAGAAAACTACTAGAGCTCATCAATGAATTTGGTAAAGTAGCAGGATACAAAATTAACGCACAGAAATCTCTTGTATTCCTATACACTAATGATGAAAAATCTGAAAGAGAAATTAAGGAAACACTCCCATTTACTACTGCAACAAAAAGGATAAAATACCTAGGAATAAACCTACCTAAGGAGACAAAAGACCTGTATGCAGAATATTATAAGACACTAATGAAATAAATTAAAGATGATACAAATAGATGGAGAGATATACCATGTCCTTGGATAGGAAGAATCAACGTTGGGAAAATGACTCTACTACCCAAAGCAATCTACATATTCAATACAATCCCGATCAAAGTAGCAATGGCATTTTTCACAGAAGTAGAACAAAAAATTTCACAATTTGTTTGGAAACACAAAAGACTCCGAATAGCCAAAGCAATCTTGAGAAAGAAAAAAGGAGCTGGAGGAATCAGGCTCCCTGACTTCAGACTATACTACAAAGCTACAGTAATCAAGACAGTATGGTACTGGCACAAAAACAGATATATAGATCAATGGAAGAGGATAGAAAACCCAGAGATAAACCCACGAACATATGGTCACCCTATCTTTGATAAAGAGGTAAGAATATACAGTGCAGAAAAGACAGCCTCTTAAATAAGTGGTGGTGAGAAAACTGGACAGCTACATGTAAAAGAGTGAAATTAGAACACTCCCTAATACCATACACAAAAGTAAACTCAAAATGGATTAAAGACCTAAATGTAAGGCCAGACACTATAAAACTCTTACAGGAAAACACAGGAAGAACACTCTAAGACATAAATCACAGCAAGATCTTTTTTGACCCACTTCAGTGAGAGGCTCACGTACCGCAATATAAAAAAAAATAGAGAGTCATGTACCACAATGTTCATTGCAGCACTATTTACAATAGCCAGGACATGGAGGCAGCCTAAGTATCCGTCAACAGATGAATGGATAAAGAAGATGTGGCACATATACGCAATGGAATATTATTCAGCCCCAAAAAGAAATGAAATTTAGTTATATGTAGTGAGATGGATGGACCTAGAGTCTGTTCTATAGAGTGAAGTAAGTCAGAAAGAGAAAAACAAATACCCTATGCTAACACATATATATGGAATCTAAAAAAAAAAAATAGAAGGTTCTGAAGAACCTAGGGGCAGGCAGGAATAAAGATGCAGACGTAGAGAATGGACTTGAGGACACGGGAGGGGGAAGGGTAAGCTAGGATGAAGTGAGAGAGTGGCATTTACACATATACACTAACAAATGTAAAACAGATAGCTAGTGGGAAGCAGCCTCATAGCACAGGGAGATCAGCTCAGTGCTTTATGGGAGGGTGGGAGGGAGACGCAAGAGGGAGGGGATATGGGGCTATATGTATATGTATAGCTGATTCACTTTGTTATACAGCAGAAACTACACAACATTGTAAAGCAATTATACTCCAATAAAGATGTAAAAAAATAAAAAACTGTCCACAAAGTGGGTATGGAGCAAACATACCTTAACATAATAAAGGCCATATATGACAAACCTAGAGACAACATCATTCTCAATGGTAAAAAGCTGAAACCATTTCCTCTAAGATCAGGACAAGACAAGGATGCCCACTCTTGCCACTTTTATACAGCATAGTATGGAAATTCCTAGCCATAGCAACCAGACAAGAAAAAGAAATAAAATGAAGCCACACTGGAAAGGAAGAAGTAAAACCGTTAGTGTTTGCAGATGGCATGATACTATCTATTGAAGATCCTAAAGATGCCAGCAAAAAACTATTAGAATACATGAATTCAGTAAAGTTTGATAATATAAATTTAACATACAGAAATCTGTTGCATTTGTACACATTAACAATGAACTATCAGAAAGAGAAATTTAAAAAACAATCACATTTACAGGAGTTCCCTGGGGGCCTAGTGGTTAGGATTCCGGACTTTCACTCCTGTGACCCTGGTCAATCCCTGGCCAGGGAGCTAAGATCCCATAAGCCATGTGGCCAAATAAATAAATAAATAAACAAAACAATCACATTTACAATTGCATAGAATAAAAAATGAGCAAGTAGTTACTTGTGGCCTTTCTATCCCTTAGTTATACATGCTTCTAATAAACAGGGCATGTGGTTTCACTGATAAGGGCTTTTTAAAGGCCCTATAGTATAATCTAGACAACTCTAGAAAGCAACTCATACCTCATCTGCATGATCAGGCAAAGTTGTTTTACAGTTAAAGTTTCTGAGTTTCAACTTTAAGAAAACAATATCAGAAGAAAGCACTTCAAATCTGACCTGTTTAGTTTAAAAATTAGTGGGAAATGGGGTCCCCTAAAGTAGAAAATGAAACAAAATAAAACCAAAAAATTCAAAATAGAAGAAGGCAACCTATAAAACAAAAGAGTGAAGAAAACAGGAAAAGTAGGCAATAGCAGTCCAAAATAAAGAGGGGGAAAAAAGCATGTTTCAGATTGGTCTGCCATGAATATTCCAACCTTTCATTAATCACTCCTACCCCACCTCAATTCTTCACAGTCTGGGTAGATGACCTTGCTACCTTCACCAAGGAAAAAAAGGGTTACTTTAACTATCTGTGTCTCTAAGAATTTTCCAAATGCTTAGTTATTCTTTACTCCTGCCCTTTAGGGTCAAAAGATAAAATATCCCCTATTACCTAAGATTTAATTTTTTCACCTGTTCCAACCTTCATCCCACCACAAAAAAAAAACTGCTTCATCATCAATCCTCTCTCTTAGTTGTATTATCAATCTCTCACTCTTTACTGGCTTCTTTCTTCAACGTATAAATATGTTCAAAATCCTTCCGTCTTAAGAATACAAAAGCTCTGCCTCCACCCTGCAACCTCTCAAACTCACTCCCCAGAATGAGCTTTCCAAAACACAAACCCAATTATTTTGGGTTTCTTGCTGAAAATTCCTAAAGAGTTCCCTTCAGGAGATTTTTCTAAATATCAAGGTTTTACTTCTGATCAACAAATGTTCCTTGTTGTGCCAAACTCTGTCAGGCACTTATCCAAACTAACTGTAACGTCATTTTCCCATTTATCCCCAGGTAACTGTGGCTTATTCTCCAGTATTCAGCACAAACAACATTGCTTCGTATTTCCTGACCAGCCTCTCAGACTGAAACACCAACCTTTTGCCAGTGTTTTCTCTTTATCTGCCCATGACTTCTTATGCATACTATGGTGTAATCTTTGTTTGTTCTTGTCTGTCACCCTCTCTATACTATGAGTAAACAGAAAGTGAAGACTGATTTGTTCAACTCTGTCTCAGTACCTTTCACAGTATTCAATAAATGTCTGCTAAATGAATGATAGATCAGCAGCAAAGATAATGAGAAGTGGATGCAGCAAACCAAGTTTGAAGCAACAGACTTGAAGTAAAGATTTATTTGAACATGTGTAAAAGTGATTACCGTTTGAAATATCATTCTACAATACCTAAAGCAATTGTTTTATGGGGCTTGAAAGGGAGCCAACAGAATAGACAGCCTGTCTCCTGCTGGCCCCTGCTTATGTGAAGATGTGGATCATCTCCCTGTCAGCCTAAGGATGAAGCAGACACAAAGAAAAAGCAGTGCTAAGGATGCTGCAGAGAGATGGAGTCAGAGCTTGGATTTACTGCTCTATCGCGGAACTTTTCCTGCTGGATCAATCAAATTATCTTTATTGTTTAAATCCTAACATTTTCAATTCCAACTAAGTTGTAAAATGACAAGTTCCTCCCATAACTATATGCATGCCCCTTTGCGATGTGACTTAATCTTTCTTTCCTAGAAAAGGTGCAGTCTATTTCTCTAACCCTTAATCTGGGCTTGGATATACGGGACATTTGGCTAATGGGACATTGGCAAATGTGACACAGCAGAGCCTTTAAAAGGGCTTGTGCATTAGGGCTTTCCCACTTCAGAGGTTTTAAAAGCACTTCTGCATTAGGGCTTTCCCGTTCTTGCCACCAGGAACACTAACTATGAAGTAAAGAAGCCTGTGCTAGCCTCTTGGAGAATGACATACCACATGGAGAGGGGCTCAGCTTTCCCTGGCAAGGCTCTAAACATGTGAGTGAGGCCATCCTAGAACTTCCAGCCACAATCAAGCCAACCTCAGACCACAGGAACAGCCTGACCAACATATAGAATCGTGAGAAAATAAATGTTTTAAGCTACTAAATTCTGGATAGTTTTTATACAGTGTTATTGACTAGATGTTTGTGTTCCCCCAGATATGCTGAAGCTTTAACTCCCATTTGGAAATGGGCTGCTGAGGAGTAATTAAGGTTAAATGAGGTCATAAGCGTGGGGCCCTGATACAATAGGATTAGTTTCTTAATAAGAAGAGACACCAGAGATTTTTTTCTCTCTCTCAGCTATCTGCAAGCCAGAAACCAACCCCAATGGACCTTGATCTGAGACTTCTAGGCTCTAGACCTGTGAGAAAATAAATGTGTGTTGTTCAAGTCATCCACTCTTTGGTATTTTGTTACGGTAGCCCAAGCAGACTTATACTATACAGCATAGCAAACTGACACAGTGAGTCTTAGCACTAGCCCTGCTAATTATTTTTAAAAGGTTACTATTAGGGCTTCCCTGGTGGTGCAGTGGTTAAGAATCCACCCGCCAATGTAGGGGACACAGGTTCGAGCCCTGGTCCAGAAAGATCCCACATGCCGCAGAGCAACTAAGCCCATGAGCCACAACTATTGAGCCTGTGCTCTAGAGCCCATGAGCCACAACTACTGAGCCCATGCACCTGGAACCTGTGCTCCGCAACAAGAGAAGCCACCACAGTGAGAAGCCCGCACACTGCAACAAAGGGTAGCCCCCACTCGCTGCAACTAGGGAGAAGCCCACGCACAGCAACGAAGACCCAACACAGCCAAAAATAAATTAATTAATTAATTTTTAAAAGAAAAGGTTACTACTTAAAAAACCCCATTATTTTGTGGTATATGTAATTCAAGTTTTAAGCTAATTTATGGTTTAAGCTAATAAGGAGTTGCCTTTTGTCATCATATCTCTTCATTTGCTCTTAATGGAACATCAAAGTTCTTTTTTGCTCTTTTCTGAATGGTGTCTAATATTGGACAGAGTAAAAATAGCTACATCTATCTACCAGAATAGAACTATACTATGGTTACAGGGTACTCGAACAATATATTCACATTAATTCATTCAACTGTTTGAGCACCTACTATTTACTTGGCAACTGCTATGATAAGGATGAAAGAAAATGTAGTCTCAACTCTCAACACTGCTCAGGGAAAGAGACAGACAAAATGAATAGTTGGTAGTATAGGGTATAGACTTTCATAGGTTCTATCACTTCAATGTGATCTATAGCTTCATTCTTTATACACTAATGCCCCTAAAGCACCTTTCCAATACTACCAAAGTCAGGCTTTCTTATGTCAGTAGACGAGTAACTTCAAGGTATAGCATTGTGGTACTGCCTGCCAATCAATTGTTCAGCTTTGTTATGTTTACCAATGCAGCAGTGTGTGTGCCATTGTTTAACTATTTTATTAGTTCAGTAAATACTTATTTGTTGCCACAAATTTTATAGTATTTTGCTTAAAGTTTGATAGTATTGATAACATGATCAAGAAAAGGTGTAACTCATCAAGTATACAGAAAGCAGGAATCTTTGGACGGATGACCACGTGTTCGACTATTAAGTAAAAAAAAAAGTATATTAACCATTGGTGACATTTAAAAGTCAAGTAAAAATGATAAAAGAAGCAGAGAAATCTTTGGAATTATGAACTGTTGATTATAAAAACAATACTAGTGATCCAAATGCAAAAGAACAGTCATGAGTCCATAGGACTCTTGATGACATAATGCTTATTATAGATTCCTTAATCATTTCAAAATGTCAAAAATGAGAATTTGAGATGGGAAATTATTTGTAAAAATTAGTCAGAATAGGTAAACCTATAGAGATAGAAAGTAGATTGTCGGTTGTCTAGGGCTAGGGGTTCAGAGGAATGGGGAGTGACTGCTAATGGGTGCAGGGTTTCTTTTTGGGGTGATGAAAATGTTCTAAAATTGATTGTGGTGATGGTTTTACAACTCTAAATATACTAAAAACGATTGAATTGTAAGCCTGTAATGGGTGAACTGTATGGTATGTGAATTATATCTCAAAAAATATATTGCTGATTAAAGATTTAACTTGAAAGGCTCAACAGTTAAAAGATATTAATTGGTCAATATTTAGTGTTCAATCTATGCTTTTCTTGTTTTAAATAATCATGTCCAATAATTCCAAGATTAAAAAAGAAGTAAAACATTTACAGCATAAAACCTTGTAACTGTTTTATTCCCTTGGAAATAGAGCATTTTCCCTCAAACAAGTAAACCTATTGTTCAACCTTATACTCTCAACCTTCATACAGATTTTCAGAAATACACATCAATAGTAGATAGCCTACATAACACAGCAAGGCCTGTAACCAAAGTATGAACAAAATGGTGAGGAAATACAGTGGTTGCAACAAATTATCATTGCAATTACTACATCTTTAATTAAAGGACTTTCCTATGAATCTTCAACTTACCTTCATCATGACATTTAGTGTATATTTTTGATCTTCCCGCCTTGCCGAAGCTTTTGCTTCCATAGCTTCTTTTGCTCTTTCTTGTGCTTGTAGGATAGATTTCTCCCTTATTCTTTGCATCATCTCTTTGTCAACTAAAACATAAGGAATATCAATAAATTAGGATCATGATGAATTTGTTTTACTCAGGAGAAACTGCTTACATACTGATTTGGGATAAGATGTTTTTGGACCCAACCTCACATGGAGAAGTGAAAACATATCCCAATATTAAACTGGTCAAGAAGCTAATACTAAAAGGTAAGCAAGTAACTGTAATAGTAATGAATTAGTAAAGAATGCATGCCTTGGGACTTCCCTGGTGGCGCAGTGGTTAATCCGCCTGCCAATGCAGGGGACATGTGTGTGAGCCCTGGTCTGGGAAGATCCCACATGCCGGGGAGCAACTAAGCCCGTGCACCACAACTACTGAGCCTGTGCTCTAGAGCCTAAGAGCCAGAACTATTGAGCCCATGTGCCACAACTACTGAAGCCCGCACCTAGAGCCCGTGCTCCAAGAGCAACAAGAGAAGCCACCGCAATGAGAAGCCTGTGCACAACAACAAAGAGCAGCCCCCGCTCCCCACAACTAGAGAAAGCCCACGTACAGTGACGAAGACCCAATGCAGCCAAAAATAAATACACAAATAAAATTTAGAAAAAGAATGCATGCCTTTGTGCACTGAGAGAGATAGACAAACAGAGTGAGAGAGAGAGAGAGAGACAGAGAGAGACAGAGAGAGAGAGAGAGAGAGAGACAGAGAGGGAGGATATGAATAAGAGAGAAGAGGAACAATGGAGAGGGGAAATAACAGAGGGAATGAGGATGGAGAGAGGGGAGGGAGAGGAGGAGAGGGTCACAAGAGGGAGAGAGAGGACTGTGGAATGAGGGGGAGAGGGAAAGGGAGCCGGAGGGGACAAGATGGGAGGAAAGAGAACACATTTATTCTCCTCTCTCTCTGTTGAGAAACTAGAGCTATTTGCTCATAAACCTGATAACAATAAATCATCTCTGGGGGGTCTCCTAGAAGAGAAGTTGGGTTGAGACCATCTGATATAATCAATCACCTTCAAAAATACAAATGGTGATTTATAGTGATACATATGAAGAGTACAGAGCCAGCCTTAGTAAAAATTACAAAGTAACATGACATGTTACATACAGACTTTACCATTCACAATTATGTTTTATTCAGTCACTCAGTATTTTAGAAACTGCAGGCTGTGATCCATTAGGGGGTAAATTATCTTAGGGGAAGAAGGATAAGGAAGGGATCTGGACTTTGAAGAAGAAAAAAACAGGAGGGGAGAGGAAACTTGGTAGGAGAGTGTGAAGTAGGGGAGTGATAAGAAGGGCAGGAGTGTGATACCAAAACCAGACAAAGATGTCACAAAAAAAGAAAACTACAGGCCAATATCACTGATGAACATAGATGTAAAAATCCTCAACAAAATACTAGCAAAGAGAATCCAACAGCACATTAAAAGGATCATACACCATGATCAAGTGGGGTTTATTCCAAGAATGCAAGGATTCTTCAAAATACACAAATCAATCAATGTAATACACCATATTAACAAACTGAAGGAGAAAAACCATATGATCATCTCAATCGATGCAGAGAAAGCTTTCGACAAAATTCAACACCCATTTATGATAAAAACCCTCCAGAAAGTAGGCATACAGGGAACTTTCCTCAACATAATAAAGGCCATATATGACAAACCCACAGCCAACATCATCCTCAATGGTGAAAAACTGAAAGTATTTCCACTAAGATAAGGAACAAGACAAGGTTGCCCACTCTCACCACTCTTATTCAACATAGTTTTGGAAGTTTTAGCCACAGCAATCAGAGAAGAAAAAGAAATAAAAGGAATCCAAACTGGAAAAGAAGAAGTAGCACTGTCACTGTTTGCAGATGACATGATACTATAAATAGAGAATCCTAAAGATGCTACCAGAAAACTACTAGAGCTAATCAATGAATTTGGTAAAGTAGCAGGATACAAAATAAATGCACAGAAATCTATGGCATTCCTATACACTAATGATGAAAAATCTGAAAGTGAAATCAAGAAAACACTCCCATTTACCATTGCAACAAAAAGAATAAAATACATAGGAATAAACCTACCTAAGGAGACAAAAGACCTGCATGCAGAAAATTATAAGACACTGATGAAAGAAATTAAAGATGATACAAATAGATGGAGAGATATACCATGTTCTTGGATTGGAAGAATCAACATTGGGAAAATGACTCTACTACCCAAAGCAATCTACACATTCAATGAAAACCCTATCAAACTACCACTGGCATTTTTCACAGAACTAGAACCAAAAATTTCACAATTTGTATGGAAACACAAAAGATGCCTAATAGCGAAAGCAATCTTGAGAACGAAAAATGGAGCTGGAGGAATCAGGTTCCCTGACTTCAGACTATACTACAAAGCTACAGTAATCAAGACAGTATGGTACTGGCAAAAAAAACAGAAATATAGATCAGTGGAAGAGGATAGAAAACCCAGAGATAAACCCACGCACATATGGTCACCTTATCTTTGATAAAGGAGGCAAGAATATACAGTGGAGAAAAGGCAGCCTCTTCAATAAGTGGTGCTGGGAAAACTGGACAGGTACATGTAAAAGTATGAAATTAGAACACTCCCTAACACCATACACAAAAATAAACTCAAAACGGATTAAAGACCTAAATATAAGGCCAGACACTATCAAACTCTTAGAGGAAAACATAGGCAGAACACTCTATGACATAAATCACAGCAAGATCCTTTTTGACCCACCTCCTAGAGAAACGGAAATAAAACCAAAAATAAACAAATGGGACCTAAAGAAACTTAAAAGCTTTTGCACAGCAAAGGAAACCATAAACAAGACCAAAAGACAACCCTCAGAATGGGAGAAAATATTTGCAAATGAAGCAACTGACAAAGGATTAATCTCCAAAATTTACAAGCAGGTCATGCAGCTCAATATCAAAAAAATAAATAACCCAATCCAAAAATGTGCAGAAGACGTAAATAGACATTTCTCCAAAGAAGACATACAGATTGCCAACGAACACATGAAAGAATACTCAACATCATTAATCATTAGAGAAATGCAAATCAAAACTACAGTGAGGTAGCCCCTCACACTGGTCAGAATGGCCATCATCAAAAACTCTATAAACAATAAATGCTGGAGAGGGTGTGGAGAAAAGGGAACACTCTTGCACTGTTGGTGGGAATGCAAATTGATACAGCCACTATGGAGAACAGTATGGAGGTTCCTTAAAAAACTACAAATAGAACTACCATATGACCCAGCAATCCCACTACTGGGCATATACCCTGAGAAAACCTTAATTCAAAAAGAGACATGTACCAATTTGTTATGAGGTGGATAGACCTAGAGTCTGCCATACAGAATGAAGTAAGTCAGAAAGAGAAAGATAAATACTGTATGCTAACACATATATATGGAATTTAAGAAAAAAAATGTCATGAAGAACCTAGGGGTAAGACAGGAATAAAGACACAGACCTACTGGAGAACGGACTTGAGGATATGGGGAGGGGGAAGGGTGAGCTGTGACAAAGCGAGAGAGAGGTATGGACATATATACACTAACAAACGTAAGGTAGATAGCTAGTGGGAAGCAGCCGCATAGCACAGGGATATCAGCTCGGTGCTTTGTGACCGCCTGGAGGGGTGGGATAGGGAGGGTGGGAGGGAGGGAGATGCAAGAGGGAAGAGATATGGGAACATATGTATAACTGATTCACTTTGTTATAAAGCAGAAACTAACACACCATTGTAAAGCAATTATACCCCAATAAAGATGTTAAAAAAAAAAGAGACATGTAGCAAAATGTTCACTGCAGCTCTATTTACAGTAGCCAGGACATGGAAGCAACCTAAGTGTTCATCGACAGATGGATGGATAAAGATGTGGCACATATATACAATGGAATATTACTCAGCCATAAAAAGAAACGAAATTGAGTTATTTGTAGTGAGGTGGATGGACCCAGACTCTGTCATACAGAGTGAAGCAAGTCAGAAAGAGAAAAACAAATACCATATGCTAACACATATATATGGAATCTAAGAAAAAAAAAAAGGTCATGAAGAACCTAGGGGCAAGATGGGAATAAAGACACAGACCTACTAGAGAATGGACTTGAGGATATGGGGAGGGGGAAGGGTAAGCTGTGACAAAGTGAGATAGTGGCATGGACATATATACGCTACCACACGTAAAATAGATAGCTAGTGGGAAGCAGCCGCAAAGCACGGGGAGATCAGCTCGGTGCTTTGTTACCACCTAGAGGGGTGGGATAGAGAGGGTGGGAGGGAGGGAGACGCAAGAGGGAAGAGATATGGGAACATATGTATGTGTATAACTGATTCACTTTGTTATACAGCAAAAACTAACACACCATTGTAAAGCAATTATACTCCAATAAAGATGTTAAAAAATATATATATATATTCACTGTTTCTGATTTAAAAAAAAAAAAGAATGGCAGAAGTGGAGGGATGACTAGTAAAGTTTTATACACACCTTCATAGCGTTTTAAAATATATGAAAAAATACACAAAGAAAACTAGTTATATTAAAACACAAAATATTAAAAAATAAATTTGTGATATACAAGTATGTGCTTCTTTATTAATGCATTAAATAATACATAGCAAAATGTCTAATAAATACTATAATTTCAAAGTAGTGTATATAAAAGATAGAGGTACCTGTGATATGAACATATTTGTGATTTTTATTGACACTACTGTTGTTTGTCATCTACATTCATAGTTGAAGGGAATATTAATTTCAGTTAAAAATAAGTAAAGAGTATGGAATTTTTACCCATCCAAGATCTTGGCTGGGAATTAGGACTGAAATTACTTCAGAAGTCTCTCCCCAAACCACCTGTTTAGTAACAGAGTGGCAGACAGTTGGACCAGTTTCAGGGGCAGAAGTAATTAAAAGAAAATCAAGTTTCCAAGTGAAATGCTCCATATCTAAAAGAAACGAAAAATGGATCAAGAAGGAACTTCAGAAAAAAATGGAGCAAGTATGTTTTGAATAATCAGGGAGGCAGACTTGGAGTATAGACTGGAGCTCCACAATACTGCATGTGAAAAACAGACTGTTAAACAATTTCACTGAATTGCATCTGAAACTGAGTTTGACTTCTAAAAGAATCTCAAACCTGGTTTCTGAAGTAAAATCGATGTTCATTACTTGTTATATAAGTCAGTTTTAAGACTGTTTTGATTAGTCTAACTGGCAAATTACGGTCAAACCCAACCTGCTCCCTGATTTCTTTCAGCACATAAGCTAAGAATAATTTTTACAGTTTTAAATAGTTGAAAAAAATCAAAAGAACAGTAATACTTTATGACATATACAAATTAGAATAAATTGAAATTTCAGCATCAATAAATACATATTGTCTATGGCTGCTTTTGTTCTGCAATAACAGAGCTGAGTAATTGTGACACAGACTACATAGGCCACAAAATCCAAAATATTATCTGGTCCTTTACAGAAAAAGTTTGCCAATCCTAGTTTAAATGGTCAAAATTTGGAATAGCTGACCATATAACCATGAAAGAGAAGACTCAAGCACCTGTGCAATGAAAGCAGATATCTAAATTAGAGAGGAAGGTTATGATTAGAAAATTCCCTTCCCACTCCTGAATAAAGTGGCCAACAAGTTTAAGAAGGGAATTTGACATAGAAGAAAGTGTTTCATGTCAGAAACAGGGGAAAGTAACAGGTTTATGGATATGACTTTTCTTTATAGCCTAAAAAGTTGGTGGACAAAACGTTACCTGGGGAAATCAAGACACACACACACACACACACACACACACACACACACACACTTAAGTCAGTGGTTCACAAACCTGGCCAGGCATCATAATCACCTGGGGAGTTCTCAACCCCCAATCTGTTTATTTTAAAAGAAGCCATTAGATGGTTCTGGTCCCATCTAACTTCAAAATTAAGATTATCAACAACAGCTGAAATAAATCAAAGTATTTACATTTAATCTTAGGTACGAAGTCAGAACACCCTGGGTGTGTTTCACGACATATTCCCAGGCCCTATCTCAGACTTGAATCAAAAAGGAAGGCAGGGGTAGGAGAGCAGGTATCTGGTTTTTAAAAACTCCTCAGTTATTCTGGGGCTCAATAAAGAACTAAAGTAAGCTGGCTATGGTAACCTACCTTAACCAGTATTTTCTGAGCTGAATACCACATTTTAGAGAAAAATTCCACCTGGTCCTAGGGATTAAAAAATTAAATTCCACAGCAAGATACCAAGAAAACATTAACATAAAGAATGGCTGCCATTTCCCCATTTCTCAATAGTCCTAACTCAAGACTTAACGCCAAAGACCTAAGAGAAATTTCAGGCAGTAGATAGAAAACACAAGAAAACATGACAACTAGATCAGGGAGGAAGATAACAGAGCTAAAGCAGTATAGGGCAATTACTGACCCACAAAGCTGATCTTGGCAGAAGAATACTGATTAAGAGTACAGAGAATGGGGGATCTCAACTTGGACTGTACATTATAATTCCCAAAAAGCGTTTTAAAAACTACCAGTACCTAGGTCTAAGTCTCACTCCCAGAAACTGATTTGATTGGTCTAGGGTGAGATTCAGACATCTGTATTCTGTAAAAGTTCCGTAGCTGAAACACTGCTCTAGAGTCAAACTGCTAAGACTCCACTTTTTTTGTGTGTGTGTGTGTGGTATGCTGGCCTCTCACTGTTGTGGCCTCTCCTGTTGCGGAGCACAGGCTCTGGACCCGCAGGCTCAGCGGCCATGGCTCACGGGCCCAGCCGCTCCGCAGCATGTGGGATCTTCCCGGACCAAGGCACAAACCCGTGTCCCCTGCATCAGCAGGCGGACTCTCAACCACTGCGCCACCAGAGAAGCCCTAAGACTCCACTTCTTGTCTGTCACTTACTAGTTGTGTGACCTTTGGCAATTACTCAACCCTTCTGTGTCTCAGTAGCCTCACCTTAAAAAAAGAGGGGGGGTACCTAAGTGATAGATTGTTGTGAGGATTAACAGATGAACTAATGCCTAATACAAAATGAGTGCTAAATAAAGGCCATATTGGGAGGCCTTATCCCCTGAAGATAGGAGCCCACATCCTTTAAAAGCTAGTATTAACGGACTCTAATTTTTGAGTAATTCGATTACTCAGGAATTAGGTGATTTATTTTAAGAGGCAGCTGAAGCACTAACTCTTTTAAATCATGCTATGTGTCTATTTCGTTTTCCTAGAATAGCAACATAAATTTCAAAAGAGAAAATTTTAAATGGTATAAAGTATAAAAAGCACAACCAGCTGAACGTCTTTTAGTAAAGAACTTACCACTTGACAGAGAAAGGGTCTCCCACATGGCCGCTTCTTTTTTGTGTAAAGTGAAAACAATAGTGTCATTTCCAATCTTGGCTTTGCTGCTCTCATCGTCTATGGGAGCATAGAGAAACACCTCAAATAAAAATGGAGGACAGTTCACCTATTCAAAAGGGGGAAAACGGAAGTCCATTTAGTTACGCAAATGAAAGACACACCCGTCAAGAAATGTGATAAGAAAGAAGTCTAAATCATTTTCTTAAATTCCTTCTATAAATATATTCCAGGTCACGATAAAAGCACGGCATATGAGGAAATCCTGGATAAAATAATCTCTGACCTGGTGACATCTGTCTACAGACGAGGTGTCACCTGTATGGGATTCGTATTTTGTTTTGTTTGTTTTGCTTTGTTTTATTTTTAATAGGACTAACATTTTAGGATGCTTATCTGCAAGGACGCGCCTGTTGCAGGTCCACAGCCGCGCCCTTGCAGCCGCTTCGGACCACACCCCCGGCTCCCCCACCCTGCCGGCAGGCACGACTCGCTTTCCTACCTTCAGATAGTTTTCCGTGCAGAACACGTCCGCGTCCCTGACGCTGACGCCTCTGAGGGGCACAGAGATGAAGACCGCAGTCCTCGTCTGCTCCCAGCTGTAGTCGCTAACCTGCAGGGGCATCCCGGGAGGCGTCCGGAGAGGCTGGGGAGGACGCGCGCCCGCTCGGTTGCTAGGGAAGCCGGGGTTACCACAGGCCAGCCCTTCCGGGTCAGGCCAGGCCGCGGCACCACCCTCCCCCGTTCCCAGCGTGCCCCGGGCGCGCCACTGCGGTCGACCTGCGGACTCCCGTCACCACTGCCTGGGCGCCCCTAGCGGGAGCGTTATCGTTACCTGAGGTCTTATCTCTCACCCGCAGTCCAAGCGAATCTGCGAAGTAGCAGACCCACTTCCGCTTAAGCAAGAAAAGAGCTTCACGCTTGAAAATGCATAAAAGGATGTGGGAAAGCGTAACCCGCGAGAAGCAGGTGCGACGTTCACGCACCATTGCAGCCCTTGCCTTTTGTTTGTTCTGACGGGGGCTGTAGAAATTAGCACCATTTGGTGTTCCTGTTTTGGAAATTTCCAGTTCATACTGACCTTCTGGCCTAGGAGCTTGCCTGTACTGTTGTCCTTAAAATCCTATCAACCGTCAGCCCGTCACAAGCATGTAGGTAGGGTTCTTTCCTTGGTTTGAGAACTGGGGAGAAACGACCGTATGACTCACCTGGCGAATGCTTGGCTGCAACTCAACTGTAGGATAAGTTGAATTGACACGGATATGTTTTACCGTTGTTTAAGGAGATTTGTAACTTTAGCGCTGAGAGGAAACTTAAAGATCATGTAGTATTCCCACATGCAGTATTTAAGGAATCTGAGATCCATATACCCAACCCCATTGCCACATGGATTAGCGGTTGAACTGTGATTAAGATCCTGACCCCCTAACTCCCATTCCAATGTTCTTTCCTTGGGATGCTTTCTGGAGACACAGTTTATAAATTACTGGAATTTGATGTTAAAAAAAAAAAAGAAGGACATGAAAATTAAGCATCTACAAACTATTTGCCACCTAGGAATGGGGATTTTTAACATTTTACTTTTGGAAGTCATTAATACAAATTTAAAAGCTCCTGAAAAAGTCCTTGAGGAAAGCTAAGGAGCAGCAGACTTGGGAGGAAAAAAAAATCATCTTTTACCCCCCAAACAGAGCACCCCTCACTACCTTACCTAATTTTGTCAGCTGTTCATCATCTCAAGGATCCGTAACTTTGAATACTGGGGCCATGTTAGACTTCTTTTCCCTTGTCCTCCTAATCGGAGAAACCTAACAATCAATCCTATAGATTCTTTTTAATGTTGCTTTTGGCATTTTTCCCCCTTGTGTTCAATTCCTACTTTTACCATTTTGTTTCAAACTCTCCTGTGTCTTCAAAAGACAGAGTTTATGCATTCCTATTATATAAAATGTTAAAGTGTAGATTCTGCCACTATATAAAAACACAAGTGATATATGTATAGAAAATAAAAAGGATACTTTGTTCTGTTTGGGAGTTTCAGGAAAATTCGTTAGCAATCACTTTGTTAAGCACATACAAACCTCTGTAGTGAAATTGTTCCCCTGACTACCAGTCTTATGAAACTTTTTACACTCTGAGTTATGTCTTTTTTTAAAAAAAACTTGATCAGTTTTATTGCTGAATCATTACATCAGCTGATACCAATTTAAAACACCATTAATCTTTATACATTGTTTCAAGACAGGTACTTATCTAAAAAGTGTTTAACAAGCCTTGAAACTTATTCAGTCTTAAAAGTCTTAATCTGTGTTTCCTATTAGATTTAAAAAACAAAAAATCTTAATCTAACTCGAGTGTAGATGGAAATTTGATATATGGTAAAAGTGACTGTGCACATAAGTGGGGAAAAGCAAAGAAAGGAATGACTATTGAATACATTGGGTGCTAGGAGAAATGGTCACCACATGGGAAAAAATGGGATTGGCTCTCTACATGCATATGGTGTCACACACAAAAATGAATTTCAGATGAACTAAAGACATACAAGCTTAAAACATATATATATTTTATATATACACATACACAAATACGTGTGTGTGTTTGTATGATCTTGGAGTAAGAAAGCATTTCTTAAGTATGACATCAAAAGCACTTACCTTAAAGGAAAAAGATTGAAAACAAACTAAAATTAAGAACTGGTGCTCACCAAAAGGCACAATAAAGAATGGCAAGATATATATTTTTTCAATGCCCTTCAGTCAAAAACCACGGGGCACCTGTAGTTGAACAAGTTGAGTTTATTTAGTCATTGAGCGCACACCACATTGATTCTCAGTAAGGGGGTGTCAGAACTGGAGGGAAGATCTAAGGGAGGGAGGGTTTCCTCTAGATTGGGTCCTTTCTTAAAGAGAGCGTAACTCTATGATTGGGTAAAGAAGTAACTGTTCGTAGCAGCTTCTAGCAAAAACCTAAAAACAAGCCAAATATCTATCAATAGGTATATTCATACAAAAGAATATCATACAACAGTAAAAATGAATTAATTTTACTTTACACTGGATGGATGAGTGGAAAAAAGCAAGTCTTATAAGACCCTTAAGGAACAATGCCATTTGTATAAAACTTGAAAATAATGAAAACCAAATCTGTTGGTTAAGGATTCCTATTTATACATATGTGGTACAACTATAAAGGAAAGTTAAGCTGTAAGAAAGGATAATGGTTAACTCCTAGGTGAAAGTCTTGCAAATGACACCCTTTGTGGTAGCCAGAAAAGCTGATTTCTACATAGACACACTGCATGAATTAAGACAAAGTTTCTCAAAGTGTGGTCCCCTGACAACAATATCAGCATCATCTGGGGACTTGCTAGAAATGCAAATTCCCAGACCCCACTCCAGACCTGCTGGACCAGATAATCTGGAACTGTGGCCCAGCAATCTGTGTTTTAACAAGCCCACCAGGTAATGCTGATACATACCAAAGTCTGTGACCCACTAGGTTAAGAGATAGGTTTTAATGGAGGAAAGGAGAAACAAAGCCAAGAAAAACCACAGGTTTCCCCATTCTCCCATCATCCCAAGGAGAAGCACACTGGGGCCAGAGCACTATGCTCCATCTGCAGTGTAGCTCTGCATTACAGGAGAGGAATTCCATCCCCTTGCTGTTCTCCCTTCTTATAGGGCAAACATGAAAGGAACCTTTTCGGGAGGGAAGTTATTGGGACCCAGGCAATCTTGGTTTAGGTGCAAACTATAAGACTTATCTGTGAAAGCCAGCTACCCAATATCTGGAGACCTTGATTCACATGGAAAGATTTAGTTGGAAGAAAAAAATTACTAGTACCCTGGCAAGCTGCGTCAGATGCAGCCACTCCCACTGGAAGACAGGAGGTCCAGGTCCTATTGGCTGGTTCCCTAGGAAAATCGAGAGAACACCCCAAATTATTTTTTGTTTGATTTTGTTCATTACAACAAAGCATGCCATCAGAGACCATCAAAGAAATTGCCTTTTTTTTTCTCTCTCTAATTTTGGTGATGGATTTGCCTTATTCATCTTTTGATTCATAACGTACATATACAAATATCTGTATCATTTTTTATGTAACAAATATTACAAAATTAAAGTAAAATTTTTAAAAACAAGCTCTATAATAGAGAAGGGTCCTTATTTTCTCCTTATGTATTGTGAGGCTCTTAGGGAGTGAAAATGTACATTATGAAGCAAAAATTAAAACTGATTTATTATTCTTCACCTAAAATGAATTAACTAAAATTTGTTTATTTTTTGATAGTAAAACTGTCAAATTTGGCCATTAGGAAAGGCTGATTTATGACTTTTTTAACACCACCCCAGAACTTTTTTAAGCCTTTTCAAAATCCTTTATTCTTGGAACAAAAATGATTTAGACCCAGTTTGAATTCTTTTCCTTTTTTTTTTTCTCCTCTGGGAAATGGAATCAGTCGTTCTCCAAGAACCATTAGTTCTTTTTAACGGGGGATAGCTTTCAAGAGCAAAATCTAGGTACTAGGTTTTAAATGCATTCACTATTTTACTATTTTAAATTTGCGCTTTAGAAAAACACAATGTGATTTACGGCTAGACAAGAATATATAGGTAGAGCTCCTGTGGACAGTGTGAACTATCCATTTATACTTTTCCTTTTATTTTGGCCCAAATATCTTAGATTGACATTTACAAAGTATAGATCTCAATGATTTTTCCTGTAAGACTTGTTTTAGCGTATCAGTTTTTAAAAAAATTTTTAAGTGCTTCTAGTTTCTGATCTGGCATGTACAGAGCTTGGAAGTCACCACTCCATCCCAACAAGTAAAAAGCTGAACAAAATGAAAAATCAACAACTCTTCTTAGCTCCACAAGAAAAGTGAGGTCACAGGGCAAACCCCTGCGCCCCTGATGGGAAAGATTGTATCTATAGAGAATCACAACCAATCAGAGCAGAAACCTCCGTGGGAACTAGTGCCGAGGTAGGAAAACCTGAATGTAGTTGACAAATTGCTGGAGGCCCACTGTGGGCAAGTCTGAGAGATAAAAACTCCAGAGGGACCCCAGTCATCAGGGAGCCCCCAACCCTTTTGTGAGTTTTACTTCCTGAAGTTCTACCAGGTTCTCACAGTGAATACTGCACAAAAATATTCTCATGCTCCCGGCAGGGGGAAGGGAAAAGGAACCATTTTGAAATATGCCAGAGCATTTGTTCTCAGCAAGATCTGACCTCGGGAGAAACTATTTAACCAGAGACTAACCTGCTAGGGTTTTATCAGAGTTTAACTGACTAGAGAGAAATTTACAGCATTAAATGCATATATTAGAGAAAGATTTAAAAATCAATCAACTAAGCTTCTACCTTAGGCAGCTAGAAAAAGAAAAGCAAATTAAATCCAAAGTAGCATTAAAAAATGAAATAATTAAAAATTAGAGCATAAATCAATGAAATTTAAAAAAAATCAATAAAACAAACCTTTGAAAATAAAATCTTTGAAAATAAAATCAACAAGCCCTTAGCCAGGTTACCTAAGGAAGAAAAGGGAGAGGACACAGATAACTAATATGAGAAATGAAAGAGGGGATATCACTGCAGACAACATGGATATAGAAAGGAAAATAAAGGAATACTATGAACAACTCTATGCCTACAAAATTTGATGATCTACAAGAAATGGGCCAATTCCCTGAAGGACATGATCTGCCAAAACTCACATAAGAAGGAATAGACAATCTGAATAGGCCTATATCTATTAAAGAAATTGAGTCAATAATCCATAACTTTCCAGAACAGATCGCTCCAGGCCCAGATGGGGGTCACTAGTGAATTCTACCAAACATTAAGGAAGAAATTATACCAATTCTCTACAGTTCTTTCAGAAGATAGAGGCAGAGACTATATTTCCTAACTCATTCTATAAAGCCAGACATACTACCACCCTAGAAATCTCCAAGAAGACTTAGCCAACCTTGTGCCAAGTCTTGAGGTTGGGTAGTGTCAGTCCTCTAACTTTGTTCTTGTTCAGTAATGTGTTGACTATTCTGGGTATTTTGCCTCTCCATATAAACTGTAAAATCAATTTGTCAATATCCACAAAATAACTTGCTAGGATTTTGATTGCGATTGCATTAAATTTATAGATCAAGTTTGAAGAACAATAATCAAGGCAGTGTGGTATTGGTGAAAGGATAGACAAATACATCAGTGGAACAGAATAGAAAACCCAGAAATACACCCACAGGAATACAGTCAACTGATCTTTGACAAAGAAGCAAAAGCAATGTGATGGAGAAAGGACAGTCTTTTCAACAAATGGAACAACTGGACATCCGCATACAAAAAAGTGAATCTAGGCATAGCGGTTATAACCTTCACAAAGTGATTTCAAAATGGATCACAGACCTAAATGTGAAATGCAAAATTATAAAACTCCTAGAAGATAACATGGGAGAAAATCTAGATGACCTTGACTTTGGTGATAAATTTTTAGGTACAACACCAAAGGCATGGTTCATGAAAGAAATAATTGATAAGCTGGACTTAATTAAAATAAAATTTTTCTGCTCTGTGGGTGACACTATCAAGAGAATGAAAAGACAAGACACAGAATGGGAGAAAATATTTGCAAAAGATACATATGATAAAGGACTGTTATCCAAAATACATAAACTCTTAAAATGGAAACAATTAGAAAACAAACAACCTGATTAAAAAATGAGCCAAACCTTGACAGACAGCTCACCAAAGAAGATACACAGTTGATATAAATAAGCATATGATAAGATGCTCCACATCATATGTCATCAGGGAAATACAAACTAAAACAATGAGATACCACTACTACACACATATTAGATTGGCCAAAATCCAGAACAGTGACAACGCCAAATGCTGGTGAGGATGTGGAGGAACTCATTCATTGCTGGTGGGAATGCAAAATGGTACAGCCACTTGAAGGACAGTTTGGCAGTTTCTTACAAAATGAAACATACTCTTACTATTTGATCTAGCACCTTTCACGCTACCAGGCTCAGCATTTCCTATCCCATTCCCTTTCTTATTCTTCTTAGCACTTATTCTCTAATACACTTTTAGTTTACTTATTTTCTGTCTCTACAGAATAAAAACTTCATGAGTGTAGTGATTTTTGTCTGTTTGATTTACCACTATATTCTTAGCATTTACAACAGTGCCTGACATATAAATAACACTCAGTAAATGTTGAATGAATGAATATCTACATACTGGGTTTTGTAATTTTAATTCTTTAGTTTACCTTTCAGGATCCTGAATGGTACTTCTCTTTAAAGTCTTTTTCAGGCTATGCTGTCATTTTCATCTTGAGTGGATCCAAATTTTAAAAGATGTTGGTTGGCTGTTTTTATCATTAGTTTTCTTCATATGTTTTGGAATTTTGATTTAGAGTGGGGTTTTTTTTTCTTTATTTTTGTTTCTTTCCTTTAGGTTCATCCTTTCCTTTCTAGCAGTTTTAAGTTGCCTCTAACTTGTGTCCTAGGGACTACAATTCAGCCAAGTGTTATATGCTAATTTAGTTTCTAATTCTTTGGTGATACTGTACACCAGTTATCAACTGAGCAAATTACAAAACTGTGCACTTCTGCCACGTTAGGCCTATAAGCTGGAGTCCCAGGTATCGGTTGGAGCTAGGTTTGCTTTTTAACCTTTTTCACATGTGGGGCAGCAGTGCAGAGGAATCCCAGCTCCCTCCAGGCTTAAAGCAGTGCTATGTTTTTTGCCCTTTTTACATTCCTGTTATTTCTGTCGGCCATTTCTTTTTAAATCAGTTTCACCAGAGGCTCATCAATATTATTAATCTTTTAAAATATGGGTTGGCTAAAAAGTTCATTTGGGTTTTTCCATAACATCTTATGGTAAAACCTGAACGAACTTTTTGGCCAACCCAATAAAATAAAATCTTTTATCTTTTAAAGATAAAAATCGCCTATTTGTGGCCCTATTATTCCTCTCTAGTGTTTGTTTTCTATTTTACTTCCTATTATTTTCTTTATTGTTTCCTTCCTTCTACTTTCCTTAGGATTTTTTATTCTTCTCTTATCCTCTTGAGATCAACACTTAGCATTATATTTTGGGCTTAAAAATTATCTAAAGCTATACATTTCCCATTAAGTATTGTGTTATTGCATCTCTTAAGTTTTGAAATGTAGTAGCACTTTAGACCTCATTACCCTGCCAGGTTAGAATTTTTGACTGCAAATTTCTGCTTTGGACTCAGAGTCAGGCAGGATGCTCCTTCAGCATCATTTATGCTTTTTTCTTTATTTCTTGTCCTGGGATGTATTTATGTTGGTTTTGAACCCAATTGTATCTTTTTATATTTATTATTGCTATATGTTTGAAACAAAGGGATACCTTAGAGCATCAATTCATGTTATTTGATCAGAAGTCTCTGTACATCTTTTCTCTTTCCTACAACAGGTAAGATACACTTTTCCTGTTTTTTTTCCTTCCACACATTTATATAAATCTTTTGTGCATTCAAATTTTATCTTGTATTTTTGTCACTTTTATTACCTCTAATACCAAGTTGCATCAACTGATACATTCACATTTTATGCATTCTCTTTTTACTCAAGGCACCTGATGGTTGCTTCAAGCAAACTTTGGATGTCTTTTGTAAAACTAATTTTATCATTCAGGCAAGTTTGTTCTTAATATTGCTACAGTGGTGTCTCTACTTCAGGGATCACTAAGCTGCTGAGATTGTAGCACTCCTCTCCAATTAATTTTCTATTAACAAAACTGGAGTCCTAATTTGTAAAAATCAAAATAGAGATATGTTCACATTTTCTTAAGGAAACTCAGGACTCAGTGTTATGTATAAACTTCACAGGAAAAACAAGTTGTATATAGCAAAGCCTGTCCAAAAATACTGGTTTGGGCTTCCCTGGTGGCGCAGTGGTTGAGAGTCCGCCTGCCGATGCAGGGGACACGGGTTCGAGCCCTGGTCTGGGAAGATCCCACATGCCGCGGAGCGGCTGGGCCCGTGAGCCACAACTACTGAGCCTGCGCATCTGGAGCCTGTGCTCCGCAGCAAGAAAGGCCACGACAGTGAGAGGCCCACGCACTGCGATGAAGAGTGGCCCCCGCTTGCCACAACTAGAGAAAGCCCTTGCACAGAAATGAAGACCCAACACAGCCAAAAATAAATAAATAAATAAATAAACAACAACAACAAAAGTAAATTCCTGGTAAATTGTACGCTACTGCCCTGCTCAATGTTTCCTAGGACATCTCCTACCCAAAGCCAAGACTGTTCAACGCCTACTTGTCTTGATAAAAGTCAAGCATTTAAAAAACAGTTATTTTTCTCTTTAAAAACTAGCTTTATTTAAAAGAATCTGAAGCATAACACTAATAGGAAACAAACTTACAATACATATTATTCAAGAAAGCCTGCCATACATAATTTCTACTAATAGTAGGTCTATATACTGATAACATTCTTTATACAATGCACAAATGACATTTAGCATGATCCCTGAAAAGAATGGCCAACAATAACATGGACTGTTTGATAGAACCTCTACCCGTCTTACTATTTACCTACAGAATAAAAAACTAAAATGTGGAGATAAGTTAAACTCATTCAATTTTAAATTCTAGCACGGTGTTTAAGGAAGAGAGAAAAAGGATAAGAAGGAAGAAATTATAAGAGTTAAATATCTTAAAAAGAAAAATGAGAATTGGCTTACCATTATTTATAGTAATTATTAAAAAGTATTCAGAATTGAGAATTATTTGGTTTAATATTTGGAAGCCCTTAGACAGTTAAACTATCCATTATCTACTATATCCAATCAGTTACCAAGCCAATTTTATTTCCTTGAAAACTGTAACCTGTACATTAACCACATAAAGAACATAAACAATTTGGGGGTAACCTAGTCATTTCATACTTTATTCAGATTTTTCCACAAAGCAATTCATGAATCATTTAATACGAATACTTCTTTCAACTTCTATGATTCAAATAGAAACAGACCCAGTTCTAAAAGATTGTATATGAAAATACCAGAAAAAAAAAAATCCCTAACATGTAAAACTAAATTTTTAATACAAAAAAAGAAACCCATGAAAACATTGGGCATTCAAATAAAGTATAATGGGATTATGACACAGTATTGTATCTGGCATTTTTTAAAATTTAAGAACTGAATCAGATTTATTGCTATGTCAATTCTATCAACAGCTAACAATCAAATGTACAAAATATACCACAACAACCATGCCAAAAATGATGCTGTATAGAGAGATCATTAGAATAACATTGGTAGACATTAATCTTGTAATATACATCACTGATATAGTAAAACCTTGTTTTAATTCAGGTTAAATTGATAAAAGTCTAAAAATTTGAATATTTTAAAAGATATGCAGTTTAAGCACTCACAAGCATTCTTTTTTTTTCTGTTAAGCACGTAATTTCAAATATACAAATTTCCAAGTATTTTCTATTACAATTCTTTTGGGTACTTAAGGTTTAATGACAAAAGAATGCTTTTAAACTAGTATTCTGAAATAAGTGTCTCTAAAAAGCTTAAAATTTTCCCAAGGTTAAACATTTTTCTTTAAAATCCTGATTATGACTTTTATTAACAAATCTTTTCATCAGATAGTAGAAAGTAAACATTCAAGTCTTGTATCAATGGTTATAAATTGTAAGTAAATTAGAGGAGTTTTATGGTATTTTAATAGTTTATTAATAAATGAAGATTAATATTACTACTTATTTTGGTTACAGTGGAGTGAATGATATCTTTTTTGGTTGGAAGACATCAGAATAAGTTCAAAGTCTAATATATAATTTTAATGGTATGGGCTAAAAAAATTGAATATGCACTGTCAAATTAAGATAATTCCTTAGTAAATTATAACTGTAAGAGGAAGATCAAATTTTTAAGAAGTATTTATTGTATTATGAGTGCTATGAATTGCCAGCACCAAATTTTACCCCTCTCTCCCATTTCAAAGACATCAGGCCATCTACTAACCCATAAATATTGATGTCTCACATACTTCATAGAGTAGCTTAAACATACCAGCATATGAAATAATTAGTATTACATAGTAATTTCCTTTGTCATAGGAATAAATGTTGGACAAAGTCTGGAAACATTTTATTTTCCAATTTGAATTACAGTAATTTTGCCACAGATCACAGCACTAGCGCATGTATTACTTTAAACATGCTCTAAGAACAAAACAAAAATTTACTGCAAAAATACATGTCACCAATGTGGAACACACTCAGATTTGTATAAAAGTACTGAACTAATATCCCAAAAAGAGGTATATGTAAGCAGTACATAAGGAAGAAATAGTTTTAATATGAAACAGTCATTTAAGTCACATACATCATGATAAGAAGCAGGACTTTCTTTTATAAAAGGTATTTTAACTAACAAGCAACATCATCTACATCACCTACAGAACAAGAGAAGTACAGGTATTTAGAATAAGTTTTAATATAATTACAAGTAATGTGTTTCGACAAAATATGACAAAGACGAAGCTTATCCATTGGGTTTCATTAAAAGTCTTCAATGAAAACTTTCTTCCCTTTATTTGCCCTAGACCCCTTGTCTTGGGAGATACTAATCCCATCCCTAGTCCCTTTACTCCAGGGATGCCTCTAAGCCCATCACTGTACCAAGAGTTGGAAAATTACAGATATAACTTCTATACTGCTTTATCAGATAAATGGAATAGAGAAAAGGGGGAAGTTGATAAAATTTGGAAATGAGAAGAAAACCTCTGAGTTCAGAAGTAGAGGAAAAGAAATTGTGAAAAGTCTCCACAACCTAAAGGAGATTGGGAAGTACTCTCAAGAACGTATCAATTTGATAAAAATACTGCTTTCCATGGTGCCTAAATGTGGTCATATTGTATGAAATCAAAGATATTAAAGATTCATTCTGAATAAAGTCTTTAAAAAAAGAGAAATTTAATCCCACTTCATTATCTTTGTTCAAATCTTGCTGCAACAGACTGTCCCCTTAAAATCTAGCCAACCACAGCCAACAAAGAAATGAGAATTCTGATTAGAGGAAAGATATGAAATTTTGAAGTGCAGAGCATCCAGGAAGGCACAAGGCAAGTTGGTTTATATAGCATTCCACTTGAGAGTTTAGGATGGGAAGAGGGCAACTGGGAAACACACCAAACATCTCAACCTTCCTGAACCAAATCAGAAAAAAGGAAAGACCTCTGCTTCTTTCTCCTTCCTACATTGATTGATTCCCTAAAGAGGACTGAGCACTCAGTATGATACAACATTGTTAACTACATGATGGTGTAAATAAGCCTTTATGAGCTTCCCTAAGAATCTAATCACCTTATACAGAGTTCTAAACCACTATTTACAAATGACCTTTGGGAATCTGGATGCTTTTAAACTTTTTTTTTAATTAAAAAAATCTTAAATAGCACAAATGTTCATGCATATGAAACCTTTATACACTGCAAAAAAGAAATCCAAAAACTCTCGAGCTCCCTCTAAAAATCATTGCTTATATATATATTTTACTATTACAAACAATTACCATAGTATGTTGGACAATAAGTACTAGCACTCAGTTTGTTCAAGACAAACAAATGTAAAAGAATATTAGAAGAAAACTCCTGATATTTTACCTGGATGATCAAAGTCAGCAGATTTCAGGGTAACCTATTATTGAAGTTTTTTTCCTACCACTAGGCAGAGTTGGGAGTCTAAACACACACACACACACATACACACACACAAACACACAAATTGGATTTCTTTATATTGTGTTCATCTATGAAGAATAAGCACTAGTACAAGAAAATCTTCAGTTTTATGTACATAATCTTCTAGTCTGGATAACAAGAATCATAATAGCAGTATGCTAAAGTATTTCACACAAAAGGAAAACATGGACCACAAATCTAATTCCAAGCACTCTATCTGAAAAATAATTTATTTTTCTATAGCAAGCTAAGCTGTCCTGCATTAGGGAGTCCAGTAGCATCTAGAAGCAAGTGGATCAGGAATTCTCTAGTGAAATGAACAAAGCAAGTTCTGAGAAAGGAACTGACACTTTAAAACTTTCTAGTAACCTAGCCTTGGTGAGAGAGCCTAGCTGCTGATAGCCAGGTTGAACTCTGGCAAAACTTGAGAATGTAGGAGAAACCCCAAGATTTCCTGCTCAATTGCATGTACGTGTGTCTTTGCGTGTATGTGTGCATGTGAGATGAGGCCTTTCAGTGATGGAAAAGGATTACACCAAAAAAGGTGCGATGCTACTGGAAGATTATGCCACCTGTGTGCAGTTATTTCCCTCACTGAGTATTTTTTAAATGTTTAGGACAGCTCATCACTTGTCTTAAGAAAGCCGTATTGATTTGTATCATAGCCTTCTTTGAGTCACATTAGGCAAATTAATATCTGGCCATTCTTATAGTTCATCACTTTCCCTACCAAAAAGCCTCTAGATAACTTCTGACAGTGTTATGTAGAGACAAATGTGGAACTAGTAAGAAAATTAATTCAAATACATGAAAACATTCAACAGCTATGAGTGTAGTTTGCCTATGATTCACTGTTAAAATCAACCACGGGTTTTTCTTCTGTAAATTTAACAGATTCGTATTTAAGTAAGGTGCTCTTAAGACCTAAATACAAGAATAAAAATTCACTTGTTTGTAAGTTTTTAAAAACAACTACTTGGAAATGGAAAATAAAAGAATCACATTATAAATCAAGTATTTTTAGACTAACTTGGGAGAGGTTATTTCATTTTCACAAAACTACTAATAAAAGTGTAAGCAATAGAGGGCTTTAGAAACTGCATAATCAGTTTTAGCAATGAGCACAACTTGAGTACTACTGTGTAAAGTGTTAACTCCTGAAGACATTGGAAGGTTCTACTCAGCATCTACCTAACTGTATTCAGTCATTAAAAAAAAACAACCATGATCTGATGCTAGAACTTGGCATATAGCATACAGTGCATCATATCTTAAAAATCTGCAGTCACTAGGATTTCAAAAACAACATAATTAAGTCCTTAAACATTTAGAAAATTATGTATCTTTAACAAAAACTACAATGTAAGCAAAATGTGATCTTCGAGTATGCTACTGAACGTACCAAATGTCAAGAGTCAGCCCAAACTACTGCATTTTTACCTGCTTCAGCTGGTAAAGTTTTCACACAAAGGAGTACCTAGTATTAGAGTTTATATCATTTCATTTCCTAAAACTATAAAGACATTTATATTACAACTATATTTAAAATATCTTGTACTCATCTCTAACTAGTCACAGGTAAATGGAGAAAACCTTATATTGCCTTGTACCATATGAAATTGCTGTTTCTGTAGGTCAAAATTAAAACACTACTTAAAAAAATAAGTTTTATTCAAACAAAATACACATCACAAGCATTAACAGTTTTCTTCTAATAGGACATTAAATATTTCATTTTTATAAAATTCATCATTTGCTAGGCTGTATAAACTGTTCAAACCCTCCAATTACTGTTTTTCAATTGGAGAATATGAAGTTTCTTAGAAAAATCTCCAAATGATGAAAACTATACCAGTTCACTGGATAAAGTTCTGGTGACTACACTGTAAACAACAGAATTGAAAAATTCAATTAACTTTGCTTTAGTGGCTTGTGACATGTGACACCAGTGCTGTCATGTAAAAGTGTGGGTTCATGTTTATTAACCGAAGGACTATAATCAAAATTTTCATGCATAATTTAAATTTCTTGGCAATATTGCTGCTGCTGTCATTTCACCAAGGTTTAAAGTATCCCTTTTGCAGGTCACCACGTAGTCTTCAGAATTTTGGTCACAACGATGGTTCAAGTTTGGGAGATTTACCAACATCCAACCATTGTATAAATTATTATCAATTGTCATATAGAATTCTTTTTTTGGGTCACAGGTTATGATCCACTCCAAAAACAGGCTTCTGTTGTTTCAAATCTTAATTAGTGCACCTCCAACTGTCTCCATTCTTAATCATCTCTCAAGAGAATACTCTCAGGTCCATTTTTACTCTTTCCCCAGTCACAGCGAAACTCCTGTCTGCTGCAGGGCCTCGAACTGTGAGTAAGCTCTCATCTTGGCTCTTAATTGATCTTTGCTTAAAATGGATTTTGAACTCCCCTGAGGCTCATTTTTAATTTTCAGATCCCCAGAACAAGATTTTTCAACCCACCACTCTTTGGCCAGTAGAGCTCTCTAAGGCCAAATTGATGTTTCTACCTATCTCATTTGCAATATGTCCCTGGTTTGAAATGATATTAAGAAAAGTATTCACAATTCTTCTGAGGATACTGTATTATTTATTTCTCTGGAAAACAATAACAAAACAACTCAATAATCAAATTGAAGAGTGAAGAGCATAGTTATATTTCTAAATAGCACAACTAAAAAATCCTTTATGACAACTCTACTAATTGTAGTCAATTTTCAACTGATCTAATGGTAGCAATTTCATGTGGTACAATCCACAAGTTAATCAACAAATACTTATTGAACATCTACTATATGCTAACATCTGTCTCATATCTGTACAAACAGACATCCTGGAAAAACTGAGTTGATAATATGAAGGTCACTAATTTCAAGGACCCTAATATGGGACGAATCTGGTGTCATACTCTATTATTTTTTAAAACACTCATTGAAATGTATGCTTTCGTCCATGTTTTAACTACATATATTCTTTCTGAAAACATGTTAAATGGATCCTCAAATATTTTTTTGAACTAAATATTTAATTTGATATTGCCAAAGTTCAGCACTGGAATACACTTGACCCTTGAACAACGCGGGGGCTAGGGGTGCCGACCCCCTAACAGTCAAAAATCTGAATGCAACTTTATAGTCAGCCCCCCAAAACTGTGGTTCCGCATCCTGGAATTTAATCAACCGTGGATCATGTAGTACTATAGTATGTGTTTATTGAAAATCAGTGGGCCCAGGCAATTCAAACCTCTGTTGTTCAAGGGTCAACTGATACATTTTTCCATGATTCTAACTTTTAAAAGTCAAAACTTGCCTACATTTGCTATATATTATCTTGAAGCTTCAAGAGGCTTTTATGTTCATGATTACAAACTAAAATTTACTTGTATATTACTTTCTAATGCACCCCCATATACATTATTCTTATTTAAGATAGCAAACAAAAACAATACAAAGTTTGCACTAGCAATGAAGTGGTTATTAATAAAAACTAAAAGGTAAATAACTTTTTTGTGTGTGCATTTAAAAAAATAATGTAAAACATTAAAATCCTGTGTCACTGAACCTCTGTAATACACAGGAGAAAAAAACCACTGTAGTTAATGCCTGTGATTAAGCATCACTGCCCACTGCAGGGGGACCAAAAGTTTCTCTAGTGCGCATTAACTGGACATCTTTGTCAGCCATACAGGTATCACAGCCCCATACTGCTGATGCTTCTGCTGTTAGGAGGCCATAAGCTGTTTCAGTCATTCCAGTGCAGATCCGATGAAACCATTTCTGACAAGAGGCTTCACATAAGATGGCATCCTGATCATCATTCACTTCATTTGTACAAATTCCACAAGGATACACTGGGTCAGAAGAAGAATGCCCATGACGGCTTGGGTGGAGAGAGGATTTATTGCTTTTCTCAGTGGTGCATGTATCTGCGGCACCTCTAGGTTGTCGTGGATTATTCTGTGTCCCGTTTGCATGGCTGTTGTTTGTAGCTTCAGTGCTACTCGAACGGCTATTCTCTTGATTTACGACATTGTTTCGATTAACATTTTTTAATTCAATATTACTCTGATTCACTGTGTCATCCATATTTAAGTGAGGTGGATGAGCAGAGGAATTTTGATTAGTGTTTTTGGTTGCTCCTTGACTAAAGTCTTGTTTTGGGGGTGGTGCTTTTGCTTGACCAAAAGTGTTTGGGGGAGGAATAAAAGAATGATTAGATTCTAATGGAGAACTAAAATTTGAATTATTTCCAGGGACAAAGTTAGATGCCAAGTCAGGGTTAGATATTTGGCTAGCATTCTGTGGAGGAATCTGATTGAAGTTTTCAGCAGGATTTTGTCTAAAATGTTGATTAGGCATGTTAACATTCTGACTTAGTGCATTATTATAAGATGGGTTTCCAAAACTCGAATTATCATGTGGCCCAAAATTAAAAGCATGAGGTCGATTAAAACCCATGCCCAAAGGATTCTGAGGAAATGGGTGTGGCTGATTCCTGAGTGAGTAAGGACCACAGTATGGGGAAGACATTCTTGGAGGAACGTGAGGTGGCATTCTGAATGTGCTGTAGCCTCCAAAGCCAGGATAGCCAGGGCCAAGATATGGATTTGACAAAGGTAGTGGTTTATAGGAAATAGTATTGTAGTTGTCATCAAATGGATTAGCAGCCACTAGATGGTCAGAGTTTGGATTTGGTGGTGGAGCATACTCAGACAATGGAGGAAAAGAAGGCCCCTGAAATGAGAATGTAAAATACATGTTTTTGATCAAAGAAGTCATAAATGTTAACATTTATGAACTTAGTTTTAAATTTCTTTTCAAGTGTTACAAAAATTTAATTCTTCACCTGACCTTTCAATTCCAAATAATGTTTCTATTTATATTTAATGATAAAACTGTGTAGGTTTCTTTCATTTAGGAAAGGAAATAAGGTGTACTTTTTTGAGCTCAAATCAATTGTTACAAACTCTAGAAGTACTCAGCCTTCAAAAGAAGCTTCATTACCGTAATTTTCATTGAATATGCTTGTCTGTAACTCTAGAATCTTTCACTTAAAATTTTAACTGAAAATACCTTTATACCTCCAAAGAGCCATAAAATGAAATAACAGTAAACAGGATCTAAATTTCTTTCCCTAGCTTAACTTCAGAGAGTTAGCTATTAAAGTATTCCCAAAGCACTAAGGCCTAGGCCTCAGACTGGAAAAATAAACTGCCAGTTTTAGTCACAACTGCAAGCGTTAACAGTGTGGCCAAAATGGAAACAGGTAATCTGTACACATTTCATAGTTACTTGCAGTCTTTATAATAAAAACAGTGCTTCAAATTTACAGAGGATAAAACCAAGAAAGTCTGTATTTATAACTGTTTATTACAACCAAAGGTTTCAGACAAAAGATGCTTCCATCATGATTGCTTCATGATATGTACATACTACTTATTATAATAGTTGAACATTACTCCAAGTTAAACTTGTGTCCATATATTTTTAAATCTTTTCATAAAAGTACAGGCATCTATTCCTTTTAAATTAGCTTTAAGAGTAAGCATTTTAATTTATCTGCCTACACTTCCTTCCTGCAATATTCACTCTAGGCTTACAGTCCAATAATAGCCGCTAGCTGCAAAGCAAAAAAAAACCCAAAAAACAAATCACTGCAGAAGTCACTACTAGGTTCTGAATTAGGATAGGAAACAAAACCCACGACGAAAGTTAAATTTACCTCATAGCCTGATCATATCAGTGAAGAAAAACTGTTATTAAAGAAAATGCCAATTTACCTGGGTATTTGTCTTGCGCTTTTTCTTATCTGGGCTTCCTAGTTGTACACCTGGTCCTCCTAACCCATCCAGTCCACTATCACCACCTAAAAATAAATACATAAATAAATCCAGATAGTATTTCTACTTATAAGTGAAATTTATATCTCTCATAGCAATATGTATTATAGCTACCTGTTAATATGTTTTCTATTTTTATTAGATAAAAGCAATACTAAGCTCTTATTATCTTTGTTCTCCAAAAAGTCTTCCCCATAATCTCAGCCAAAATCAGTCATTCACCTCTACCCCATAGCATTTTTTATTATTCTTTCAGTGAAAAAGTAATTCTCCATCCCACCCTCAAACCTTCAGTCATCTGGTTTCCTATCCCTGAAGCAAACACTGTTGCTAGTTTCTGATCTATCTTTCCAAAGATAATCTAGATAAATTCCAGTATATCTCTGGGGAGTACACAAACAATGGCATGCTTAGTATGGAACAAAGGTCTGTACCTTGCTTTCTTACTTGGAAATCATTCCATGTCATTACATATAGAACTGCTCCATTCTCTAATAACTGAGTAGTTCACAGTATGATTATGCCATAATTCATTAAACTAGTCCCCTCCCTATTGATGGATATTTTGATTGTTTTCAAACCTTTGCTGTTCTGCAATGAAAATCCATGTATCAATGTCTTTACACTCATGTAAAAGTGATTCCTAGGACTGGAATTATGGCATCAGAGGTATGTGCCTCTTAATTCTGAAAGGTATTGTCAAAATACAACAATGTATGTGAGTATGATTTTCTCAATATGATCAAGCAAAAGCAAAAGCTTGACTGTGAATCTAAGAAGTTTAAAAAAACATGGGATTTTCTTCCATTAAAAAAACACACTTTTTATTACAGAGAATTCTGAACATATACAAAAGCAGACAGAATAAAATTATGTGCACATATATGTAGATACACATTTGTAGTAAACTATAACACATATCTGTAATAGATTAATAAATAAATAAATCCAATGAGTTGACAGAGAATTATAGGAGACTTGCTCATACATGTGGATTCAGAGAAAGAGATATTTAAACTGAGTCCTAAAAGATGATAAGAAATCTCTCATATGAAGAGCAGAACGAAAAGCCTCTAGGCAGAGAGAATAAATAGAAAGGAGCTTGAATGTGTCATCCTGTCTGAGACATTTAAAAGAGGCCAGTGTGTTACGGAACTCTGGAGAGCACCTTTAGAAGAGGTTGAAGAGACAGGCAGGGACCAGATCATTTTAGAGTGCCATGAACTAAATGCTCGTGTCCCCGCACAATTCATATGTTGAAACTCTGCCCCCTAATGTGATAGTATTTGGAGGTGGGGGCTGTTGGAGGTAATTAGGGTTACATTAGGTCATGAGGGTAATGGGATTAGTGGCCTTCTAAGAAGAGAAAGTGAACTCTCTCTCTCCAAACCCCCTTCCTCCCTTCCACCCTCCTTCCTCCCACATGCAAACAGTGGGAAAGGCCATATGAGGACAAAGTAAGAAGATGGGCGTCTATCTACAAGCCAGGAAGACAGCCCTCACCAGGAGCTGACAAACTAGCTGGCACCTTGATCTTGGACTTCCTAGTGCCAGACTGAGAGAAAATAAATTTCTGTTGTTTAAGCCACCCAGTCTATGGCATTTTGTTATGGCAGCGCGAGCCAACTGAGACATAGAGCCTTATAGTTTATGGTAAGGAATTTGGATTTTATGTTAAGAACAGTGGATGATCATTTAAGGATTTTGGGCAGGAAAGTAACACGATTTATGTTTTTAAAAGATTACATTAGCAATTGTGCTGAGAATAAATTGGTGATGGGAATGGGGTAGAAGCAGGGAGACCAGTAATGATACCTTTACAATAGTAGTTCAGGAAAAGTAATGGTACTCGGCAATAAAGAGAAATCAGCATGCTGGCGATAGTTCCACACATAAAAATGCAAAGCAGATTTCTGTAAGAGCTATTTAGAAGAGGTTTAAATATAGTGGAGGTAAAAAACTATGACAACAATAACAAAATTTTAGTAAGGATTCTGGATGTTAAATTAATATCTAAACATCAAAAGCTTTCATATTACAAACTATAACCAGTTAAAAGATAAAGTAGAAGATAAGCTTTCATTAACAGGAACAAAACTAAACTAAAATAGCTAGCAATAAATTTAAGAAGTGCACAAGATCAGTATGAACAAAAACTTTTTAAAAGCCCTATTGAGGGACAAAGAGGAAGACTTCTAATAAGTAGAAAGGTACTCGCTGTTCTGGCTAGCCATCTAGAACAAAATAATACTGTTTTTATTTAGCTCACATATTATCCCAGATAGCCTGGTTGTGCCCTCCTCAGAGACATCAGCACCTGGTGTCTGAGTCCCAGGCCCATAGGGCCCATCCTCTAACCCCACAGGCATTCATACCAGCCTAAACAGCACCCCCTTCTCAGAGACCTGAGTTTAAACTCCACAGGGACCCTCTTGTGAGTTTATATATTTTAATAATTCCAACCTCTTTCCTATGTCCTTCAGCCTTAAGAATGGTAGCTGCTTCCCACAGTTGTTACCTCTGTAAAAACTTTAGTATCCTATTTTGCCAGTTTAATATCCGTTAACAATACTTTATATCAAATTCTTTCCATTAAAAATAACTAGTCTGGGGCTTCCCTGGTGGCACGGTGGTTGGGAGTCCGCCTGCCGGCACGGGGGACACAGGTTCAAGCCCTGGTCCGGGAGGATCCTGCATGCCGCGGAGCAGCTGAGCCCGTGCACCACAACTACTGAGCCTGCGCTCTAGAGCCCATGAGCCACAAATGCTGAGCCTGCCTGCCGCAACTACTGAAGCGCACCCGCCTGGAGCCCGTGCTCCACAACGGGAGAGGCCACCGCAGTGAGAGGCCCGTGCACCGCAACGAGGACCCAACCCAGCCAAGGACAAATAAATAAATAAATTTAAAAATAGTCTGGTTTCTGTCTCCTGGCTGGACTCTGACTGATACATATTTCTAACACCTCCCAGGCTGAAAATAGTATTACTCCTACGTTAACATCATTCCAGAGATTTAGCTTACTATCTACCTACCTACTTTTCCTCCTGTGTATAAATTTGTGATAGTAATACCTTTACAAAAATGGGCTATTATTTTTTAAATAAAAGCATTAAATTTTAACTTTATTAGAATTTAATAAAGGAAAAAGAAATAAATTAAACTGAAGAATATGCTAAATGTTTCTTCACCAAAAGAGAAATTTTTGAAAATAATTCTCTAAGGCTAAGAAAAGACAACAAGAAAAACATTAAGTTGGAGAAATTATGGTTTTTCTTTTTTCAATCTTTAGATGGTGTCAAGTGACTTCCTGCTTTGAAAGTTGAGGATAGTATAGTATCACATCTTATTCTTCTTTTTCCCTCCCTAAATTTAGCAGGGTATTTTCTATCTCTAGATTCTTCATTTCACATAAATTTTCTTTTCTCATATCTTTGAATACTTTTTTTCCACTCTATTTGTTCAGTGCTCTATTTCAGGGGTACTAATTATCATTATGCTGGGGAGATTTTTTAGCTCCATACCTATTAGCTCATCTGACTAGTCTTTTTCATCTGCACTTAATCTGATTATCTGAAGTTTTTCTATTATGTAACTTAATTGTTAACTATCTTTATTCTGTTTCTAATTTGTTCTCTATATATGTTGTTTTAGTCAATTTATTTCCTTAGGTCTGCAATTTACCCTTCTTCTGTGTTTTAATATTATCTTGTCTTTGAGCTCTTATTTTATTTAAGTTCTACAACTTGAAGTACATGTGAGTTATTTCCTTCTGTCCTGTAGGTTATGGGTTCTTCATCTTCTGCATGCTCTTTCTCTTCTTATTCTTTGTGTCAGTTCACTAGTTTGCTACAGTATGTTTACATAATTATCATGCTTTTATTTTTATCTTGTAACTTTGCCCAGACCTTTTAAGCTCTGATTTAATGTGCATAACTTTGACTCCCTTTTATTATTATCTAAGATTGTTTGCCTGGCTTAGATGGCTTGCATCTATTGAGATAATCATATGATGTTTTTCCTTTACATTATTTATTTTTATACATTTATTTATAAATTTATTTATTTATTTATTTTTGGCTGTGTTGGGTCTTCTCTAGTTGTGGCGAGTGGGGGCTACTCTGTTGTGGTGCGTGGGCTTCTCATTGCAGTGGCTTCTCTCGTGGAGCACCAGCTCTAGGCGCACGGGCTTCAGTAGTTGTGGCACGTGGACTCAGTAGTTGTAGCTCGTGGGCCCTAGAGCATGCAGGCTTCAGTAATTGTGGCACTCAGTCCTAGTTGCTCCGCAGCGTGTGGGATCTTCCTGGACTAGGGCTCGAACCCGTATCCCTTGCATTGGCAGGTGGATTCCTAACGACTGTGCCACCAGGGAAGTCCCCTTTACCTTATTTTAAGTTTGAACCCAGTCTGACATTCCTATGTTAGTAAACCCAACTTACTAATTTTTATATGAATGTTATATTTATGTGACTGGATATGCTAATATTCTCTTTATAATGCTTGCCTATGTTAGTAAGATTAACCTGTTGTGTTTCCTTGAAATATCCAGGCTCTTAATTCTAAGATTTTGTTAAATGCACATCTACCTAGTAGGGGGGTGCAGTAACCCATTCACATGGGAGGATTCCCTTGAGTCCTCTGATTCAATTTGTATCCCTGAAGGCTTCTTTTCTGTCAGAGAGTCCTTTAAAAACAACAACAAAAACTTCCCCTGTTTCACTCATTTTTTTCTTACTCAGAGGAGTGAGAAGACAAGACTACTCATTTAATTTGCTTTTCTCCAGACTTGAGGTTATTAGTAATTCTCAAAATTTTGTAAATCACCAGCAGCTTCCAAGGGGCAGGGATTGTTTTAGAAGCCTAAAACAGTGATCCAGATTTCACCCTGTTCCAGATTTATGTTACCGGGCAATGCCACTTCCCTTGTTTGCTGCTATCGCTGACATTTTTGCTGTTTTTTAAAACTGTTTTGGTTCATTTCACTTGAAATTTAGAAGAGAATCTGTACGGTAGCTTTGTTCTACCATCGTAGAAGTTTATATCTGTATCTATGTTCTTTCACTTAATCTTCATAACAAACCTATGAGGAAAATCATCCCCATTTTAAAAAAAGAAAGAAAAAGAAATGGAATTGTAAAGGTATGGATCATACCCCTGGTAAAAAAGCAGCTCTGAAATCTAAAACTAGTATTTGTTTTTCTTTTGCTTTTAAGTGTACAATTCAGTGGGTTTTGGGCGTATTCACCAGGCTGTGTAACCATCACCACTATTTAATTCCAGAACATTATCAGCACCCCAAAAAGAAACCCCATACCTGTTAGCCATATAATGTGTGGCTTTTTTTTTTTTTTTTTTTTTTTGCGGTACGCGGGTCTCTCACTGTTGTGGTCTCTCCCGTTAAGGAGCACAGGCTCCGGACCCGCAGGCTCAGTGGCCATGGCTCACGGGCCCAACCGCTCCGCAGCATGTGGGATCTTCCCGGACATGTGGGATCTTCCCAGACCAGGGCACGAACCCGTGTCCCCTGAATCGGCAGGCGGACTCTCAACCACTGTGCCACCAGGGAAGCACCTAATGTGTGGCTTTGAGTTTGGCTTCTTTCACCTAGCATAACATTTCTGACGTTCAACCATGTAATTTTATATATTAGTATTTCATTCTTTTTTATGGCTGAACAATATTCCACATTATGTTTATCCAGTCATCAGCTGGTGAACATTTGGGTTGTTTCTATTTTGGAGGGACTATGAATAATGCATTTACGCACATGTTTTTAAATGAATGTATGTTTTCAATTCTCTTGGGTATACACCTAGGAGTGGAATTGCTGGGTCACATAGTATCCCTATGATTAACATTTTGAGGAACTGCCCAACCGTTTTCCACAGTGGCTGCACCATTTTATGTTCCCACCTCTAAAGTCTGACAGTTCTAATTTCTTCACATTCTCCCCAAGATTTATAGGTTTTTTTTTTAATATAGTGACTCTAGTGAGTATGAAGTGGTATCTCCTTGTGCTTTTAATTTGCGTTTCCAAAATTACTAATGATGTTGAGCATCTTTACATGTATTTATTGACCATTTCTTTATCTTTTTTGAAGAAATGCCTATTCAAGTTCTCTGCCTATTTTTTAGTTAGAGTGTTTGTCTTTTCTGTTAAGTTTTAAGAATTCTTTATGTATATATTAAGGATACTAGAATCATCAGATGTAAAACACATACGTTTTTAATTTTGATGAAGTTCGAATTATTTATTTTTGTTTTGTTGCTTGGATAAAACTAGGTTTATCTGCTTTTAATATAGTAGTTTGCTTCCCTAAGATCTTGTACATATACTGTCTTCCTCAGTGGCCCACAAAAGGCAAAAATGGAAACTTCTGGTTCAAACTAAAGGAACTCCTATCTTAATATAATCAATAAAAAACACTGAATCACTATGTTGTACACCTGAAACTAATATAACATTGTAAATAAACTAAACTTTAATTTTTTTAAAAAAACTATAAACAGGGAAAAATATAAACATTCATTAAATTATAGTTGTGACCATTAAAAAAATCTTTAATAAAAAAATGATAAAGGGACTCCTATCTTTTAATTTTAATTTGACATGGTAATCCCATTTGAATAGATGGTAAGTAAAGAACTAAGAGAGAGATCCAGTGCACTCCTCAAGGTCATTCATTCAAAATCATATGGTTCAGGAATGGCTAAACTACTTAACCAATGTATAACTTTCAGTAGCCTATATACACTGAACTAATGAGTTCATATTAACAATTTGTATGCAGTTTTCCATAACAGTATATACTAACATACTGAACAGAGAAATGTGTTGTTCTTGAATCTGAATACCTAGAAATTCTGTGGAAAAGAATTACTAATGGGCTTGAGGTCAAATAATAAAGTGGCTATATAAATAAACAAAAGGTCCAAACATCAAAGTCCTGTCCTTCCTAACATTTTTTATGGGTATTTCATTATAACAAAAGTATCAACAGAAAAAGGTAATTCTTAAAAAATAAAAAGTTATTAACAAATTAGTCTCTAATCTAGAATATATAAATTACCATTCACAGCATTATTAAGACTACTGAATAATTATAATTTTACTATTAAAATGCTGTAAGTTAAAGATGGACAAAACGTACTCTTAATGGTTAGTATCTACCATCTCTGTTCATTTTCTAAAACTTTAATGATAATTCCTGTATTTACTGTAAGGCAAAACTCTGACATTTGGAATCAGTTAAATAAATTCATTATTTTCAAGTAATCTGTAAGCAAAACCACCTAAAATTCTTTTTTGAAAATTGAGTTTTATAGTATTAGTTTTTTATTTAAGAGTCTAATATTTCCCTCCATAAAACAATCTTCAAGTTCCCACTGGTCTCAGTTGCCTCACTTATTGTTCATCTAAAAAGTTAACTATGTAACATTTCCAATGGCTCTGACTCTTGGCCTTACCTAGGTCCCTCCCACTGCTATATGTAATACTGGTGGTTCTGTCATCTCCATGATGTTAATAAGTAATGTTAGATCAGATTCATGGTCATTGGGGCTAATCAGAATATAAGCTACCAAGAATTTCTGTAATTATTACTCTTTAAAAACGAAGTGCAAGGGGAGGGGAAAGTAGTGGTCATAAAGCTAGTTATTTAGGTTACCTTAATAACTTTTGGTACCAAAGCGACTCTCTATCTGCTCTACATATCTGCTGCAGCTGACTCTGCAAGGTAAACCATGAACATTCAGCCAGAAGTTGAGAGTTGTGGAGCACAGAACCAAGAAAACGGGAACTTCCAAATCTTGTTGTAACAGTGGCTACTCTGATCCTTCTGTTAATAATTGAATTTCTTCAACTCATCTCTTCACTCCTACCTTCCCAGAGCCCTCCGAATGCACAAGGCGGAAGAGAAGTGGGAAAGGGTGATATCAACAATAGAAAAAGAAACCTCTCTCATCTTAAGTTAAGGAATTTTATCTATATATTATCACTTTTCATCATGCCAATCAATCTCAATTAAGCACAAAAATAGTTTTACCTCTCCTTTCACCCTTTAACCTTTATTTAGAGCTGGAAGCTTAAGTTGTTTCTCTACTTGTAGTCTTAGAGGAGAGTCCAACCTACTAAATGATACAATTTCTTCCCCATCTAAAGACGCTACAAATCAATGATCTTTTCATATGAAATCTGTTTGTAAGTATAAACTCATTCTTTTACTTGTAAGTACTTTTTATTTTGTAAAGAGCAGATTATTTACTTTAGGCCTTTTATGCTTTTTTTTTTTTTAGGTCTAGTTATTCTTCCTATTAAAGACTCAATCTATTTTGGCCCCATGTCCTTAAAAGGGAGTGAAGGCATTATTCTGTACACTAGATAGCAGTGTGCCTTTAATATATTTAAATTTTTCCTTTGTTAAACTCACTTTATTCACAATAATGGTTTGGTTTGTGACAGTGACTGTTCTCATAAGTAATGTGACTACATTATTTTAAAATATTTTATAATCAACATTTTCCTTTAAAGAGACTTGCTTCATCATTATTCCAAATAAGTGTTTATTTTAATATGTGTATGTGGTATAAGGATGTATTCTAGGCTCATTAAATGACTCAACCCAGGTTTGTTTTCCCCCAAAATTCGTATGTTGAAATCCTAATCCTCATTATGATGGTATTAGGAGATGGGGCCTTTGATAGGAAATTAGGTCATGCGGGCTCTGCCCTTATAAAACAGATCTGGGAGAGTTAGTGCCCTTACATAACAGACCTGGGAGAGTTCCCTAGCCCCTTGCGCACGTTAGGACAGAGTGAGAAGGACTGTTGTCTATGAACCACGAAGTGGGTCTTCATCAGACACCAAATCTGCTGGCACCTTGATCTTGGACTTTCTAGCCTCCAGAATTGTAAGAAATAAAATGTTTGTTGTTTACAAGCCACCCAGTCTATGGTATTGTTACAGCAGCCCAAACGGACTAAGACAGTGCCTAACACATTGCCTGGCACACAATGGGTACTCAATTATTAGTTTTCATTTTGCTTTCCTTTAGACTAAACTATACCACTAGTGCACTTCATTTCAGCTTCTATAGTATTTATCATCCTATCAAAATATCTAATAGCCAGCAGTGTCAGCACAATCAGTGGACACTCAAGTATCGGTTTTTCACAACAGCAGAGAAGTCTGGGATATAATGTCAGTTTACTCTACCATTTACTATGGATGTGAACATCTTAGCTAACAGCTTTATCTTCACCTGAAACACATACTTCTGTAATACTGGTCTCTACCATGGAATGGAAATATTGTGAACTAATATGTGAATATAGGGCTTCCCTGGTGGCGTAGTGGTTGAGAGTCCACCTGCCGACGAAGGGGACGCGGGTTCGTGCCCCGGTCTGGGAAGATCCCACATGCCGTGGAGCGGCTGGGCCCGTGAGCCATGGCCGCTGGGCCTGCGCGTCCAGAGCCTGTGCTCCGCGGCGGGAGAGGCCATAGCAGTGAGAGGCCCGCGTACCACAAAAAAAAAAAAAAAAAAAAAAAAAATGTGAATATAGTATTGTATGAATTCCATTAAGCATTTGGCAAAATGGTCTTATATGATTGAAGTGAAAAAGACATTATTTCCTTTTAGAATGCAAGGCAGAAAGTGTCTGCTATGTGATGCCCCAAACCTAGATCAATCTGGGTATGTAATAAATACTAAATTCAGAAAGCCCTCAACATCAGTGATTTAAAGTTTCATATATTTGTGGTTCTTGTGCCAGCTGTTCGCCCCAAATTAATGATCTTTGCATTCCTGAGGTACATGAGGTTTAAGGCTGCTCACAAAGGTAAAGCTTAGAAGGGTGGGTGGATGGCATCCAAGTGTGAAGCTGACTCTACACAATAATGTCAATACCTCGAATAATGGGCGGTCTTGGTGGAGGTGAAGCTTTGAGGATGAGTATCTTACCAAAGTCGGGAAAAAAGAGGGCATGCCCAGCAGAAGGAACAGAATGTGCAAAGAAAAATTTAAAGACATGAGAGATCATGACAACATCTAGAGAGGAAATGTGACTATTTCAGAACTGGAGCATGGGAGACAAGGGTAAGCATTTCATGGAATAGGAAGGATGGAGGACTAAGTGGTAGGCCTGGGCCAAATAAAAATATAAGAAGGTTGGATTGGGCTAATATAAGAAGGTTGGATTTTTATCCTAAATGCAATGGGGAACCAATGAAGAATTTTACAAAAAAGAATAACATGACTAAATTGTGTTTGGGAAGCATTATAGCAATGGAACACACCGGCTAAGATTTGGGGCCCTAGAATTTAAGTTCTAGCTTTGCCACTTACTAGCTGGGTAAACTTGAATATGTTACTTAACCACATATTACTTAACCTCTCTGAATATCAATTCCTCAATTATAAACCTAGAATGATGATATCAGCCAGCTTATAGGGTTATTGAGAGGATTAAGCAAGATGATCCATTTAAATTACTTAGCAAACTGCTTGGTAAGTACTCAATAGATGGTAGTTACTTACCACCAGCAGTAAGTAACAATGTGCAAAATGGGTTAAGAAAGACAAAACGGGAGGCCACTGAAACCAGTGATAGGGTTATTATAATAAGCAAAGAGATAATCAAAACCTGAACTAAAGAAGTGGTTGTGGAAAGACTGAGGAGATGATGGGTTCAAAACATACTAAGGAGACAGATAATCTAGGACTCTGGGACAGTGCTGAGTTGCAGCGGGGCATGGGTTTGGATCTCTAGATAAATGATCTTCATCAGGTTAGGGAATATGGGAGAAAGAACATGCTGGAGGTCTCACAGATAGATACCTTTCATTCTACTTGTTAACAACAAAATCCATTTATCTCCCCCTCATAAATTTATTCTTCCTGTTATATATCTGACACCATTCTCTTACAGTTTTCTCCTCTACCTCTCTGGCTACTCCTTCGCATTCTGTTTTTCAGGGTCCTCTTTCCCCTTTTATCTCCTAAATGTTAGTGTTCCTAAAGTTGCGTTTCTCAATGCTTTTCTCTTCTCACTCTTCACTCTCTTGGGTGAGCTCATCTACTCCCAAGGCATCAATTAGTATTCACATGTTTACTGATAACTTCCAGATCTCTATTTCTGGCTCAGACCACCGGCCTCAGTCCAAACCACGTGTATCTGTTGCATACACTGCAACATCCCAGGGGGATATTCATTCAATGTGTTGAAAACCAAACTCGTTTCCCTGACACTCTGCCTAGCCCTTACATATGCCAATTAAAAAACAAAACAACAAAAACCCCCAATCCTTTCCTGCAGACTTTCTCTCATCAGTTCTTCCCCTCAATTCTGTGACTGTAAATCATGCTTCCTCTTCAATCTTAATCCAAATCTTCCATACACTTCTCTGATCAAGATGGTCTATATTTTTTAGTACAGTCTACTTTTAGCACTTCTGTGACATTTTTGTATTACTATGCCATTCTAAAATACATGCTTACCTCTCCAATGTCATTTCTAACTCTGGTTAAAAGTGTTTCATCTGAGGGTGCACAGTCTTTTAAAAGCAGATAGCTACTTAATCACTTTTGCCTCATGACTAGAGAAATTTCTACTTTTACTAAAGAACTATCATTTGTTCATAGTCTAGATGGAGTTATCTTGATACTATATAGTGTTCACCATAGTTCTGATATGAGTCATTAAGTCTGCTGTCTTAACTTCTTCAGGCAAAATCAGTAATAAATCAGACATAACTGTATTTGAAACAATAAATGTGGCATGTATGTTTAAAAAAAAAGCATTTCATCTGAAATGAATGCTTCAGCTTCCTTCTTCATCTCTAAATTTGTTTTTCTTCCTTCATTTTCTCTTTTTTTTCCCCAAGACTAACTCTTCATTTGCATCCTTGTTGCTATTCCTTCTCTCATATGCAGAAACCTGATTTATGAGGAGTCTTGTCTGTCTAATGCCCAGCTTCCACAACAGCGAATACCTAGCACATGGCAGATATTAAAAAACACGTACTGAATGCTCTATTAATGAATTATCCTCTCTTTCTGTTGCTTTTTCAGTTTCTCCCCTCTCCTTCTAAATCAGGTTCTTTTGTTTGTCTACTAATATGTCTGTCATTTTTCAAGGGAGAAAAAATAAAGAGAACCCATACAAACTTCCTCTTGACTCTCTTTCCAAGTTATTGGCTATGTCTTTCCTTCTATCACCAAGCTTCTTTTAAATTATATCGTCACCACTTAATATTCACTACTTTGAAATGTAGTTTTCTCCCAAAAATGCCTTCTCAAAATCACCACTAACTTCCTAGACCTTTTTCTCATCCCTCATCCTCCTTGCTGCTCTTTCTACATCATTTAAAACAAAGGAACACCCACCACTTCGTAGAACTCTCCTCCAGGAGGCCTTCCTTGACTCCCTTAAAGATAGGTTATATACGTTCCTTTATGTCCTGTAGATTATCACAGCATTTATCATGCTGTTTGTAATTGATTACTTATTTGTCAGTATCCCAGACTACACTAAAAGTTCTTGAAGACAGGTATTATGTCTTCTTAATCAATGTATTCTCACTGTCTGGCACTATAACTGCCCAACAAATATTTGTTGAATAAACGAATGAATAGCGTCATCAGATCAACACCTAAGAGTTCTAAAAATACTGGATAATGGGAGTGTTGGTTAGAATAAGGAAAAAGGGCAAGTAAAAGTGGTGGGAGGGGCTACGCACAATCCGAAAGCAGCATAACGATACGAATCAGTTCCTTCATGTATTCACTCATTCGTTCATTTGGTATTTACTGTGAGCAAGGCAATTAGGAAAGAAACAGAAGGATAATCAAGATATTGCACCTATCCTCATGGATCTGTCTTACAACCCAGGGCTGAGGGTTTGGGGAGTGGTAAGAACTGGTAGGAAACAGGAGTAAGATACTTTGCCATTAAATAGCAATTGTGAATCTAATATTAAAATATCAGGACAGGGACTTCCCTGGTGGTGCAGTGGTAAGACTCCAGGCTCCCAATGCAGGAGGCTCGGGTTCGATCCCTGGTCAGGGAACTAGATCCCACATGCATGCCGCAACTAAGAGTTCGCATGCCACAGCTGAGGAGCTGGCGAGCCACAACTTAGGAGCCTGCCTGCCGCAACTAAGACCCAGCACAACCAAATAAATAAATATTTTAAAAAGTAAAATTAAAATAAATAAATAAACTATCACGACACGTTTGGAAAACCACCGATCAGCTTCCTCTGGTCCACTTACCTTCACAATCTAGGTCTACCAGCAGCAGTTCTCAAACTTTAGTGTACATAAGGAACACCAGGGGAGCTTGTTAAAGATGCAGAGAAATCTCTCAGAAATTCTGATTCTGTGTGTCCAGGAAGCTACATTTTGAATAAGCATCCTAGGGGATTACGATGCTTTTGGTCTACGAAGTCCTTAGTCATTCACATTGCCATAATTTTGCCATATCTGAGTTATGTCTATAATATTATTTTCTAGTAATTCCTTTAAATTTAAAATTTAAAAAAATATATAGGTCTTTCTCTATATATAGAGAAAGATATGTCTATTTATCTATATCTTAGTCTTATCCTAAGCAAAAGGTTTGATAACTTATATTTTTGATAATACCCATGAAATAAATACATAACCATTAAAAAGTCTGATTATATATATATCATTGGATAAGAAACAGTTTGAGAAGCACTGTTCAAGAGATTATGCTCTGCAAACACCACATTCTACGTGCAGTCTGATGATATAAATTATAACTAGAAGCTCCAGGGCAGTGAAGTTCAGCAGAATTGTGCTTCGGAAGAGCTCATGTAGATAATCTGGTACCTTTTATGGATTATAAAATAATTTTAAAATGTTTTAAAAATTAATGTTCTAATTAGTACAAAATGACATCATAAAAACCCCTCTTCATATTGGCTTTTTATTTTAAAAAGTGCTTTGTCTTTTATTTTGGTACTTGACTCTCAGAATATTCTTGAGCTGACACCTAAGTCAACTTCCAACAACTAGGGCATCAAACTTAAAACCAGCAGTTGTAATAAAACAAAGACAGATCTGTAGTTTTGATGCACAATAAAATACCCATCAATTTTATTTAAAATTACATTTGATTAAGACTGATAATTGAGTTCAAAGGTATAAACTTGATAAAGCTTTCTTTTCCTTCAACCCCAAAGTAATTTTTAATAGTAGGCAAAATAACATGGCAAACATATCAAAGAAATAACTATCTCAGAAAGGTCTATTCCTTAAAGGCTTTGGCAATTCATAACAACAAAGAGAAAAGAAAGTTGAAATAGAAAACCTTCACCAAATGAAAGATTGTGCTATTAAGCCTGTAAAAACAATATTCTGCTCTAAATTATGTTTTTGCTTAAATGGCTAAGAAAATCAATCTCTAACTAAATACTCAAGTGATGTTATTTGGATATCACATTGTCACTGTGTCACAAGCCAGTTCTATAGGTTTAATCTCTAGTCACAAGGAACAAAAACATAGATGAATGGCTGTGGTCCTTGATCTCTACATCACTTAAGTCAATTGGAAATTTACCTTACTACTTACTGATTTATAAAGCACTTTATCCTGTTTGGATGAAAGGATTATTTCAATAACTTCCTAACTAGCCTCCCTGCTTTAGCCCTTGTTCTCTACAGTCTATTCTCCGCAGAACAGCCAGTTAAAAACATAAGGCAGGGCTTCCCCAGTGGCGCAGTGGTTGAGAGTCTGCCTGCCGATGCAGGGGACACGGGTTCGTGCCCCGGTCTGGGAAGATCCCACATGCCACGGAGCGGCTGGGCCCGTGAGCCATGGCTGCTGAGCCTGCGTGTCCGGAGCCTGTGCTCCGCAATGGGAGAGGCCACAGCAGTGAGAGGCCAGCGTACCGCAAAAAAAACCCCAAAAAAACCCATAAGGCAGATCACTCACTCTTCTGCACAAAATCATCCAGGCGCTATCTCAGAGTACAAGCCCAAATCTTTTAAATGGCTCACAAGGCCAATACACATTCACCCCATACTTCAGCTCAGTTCACACTACTCTCCCTTTGCTCACTCACAATAGCTTCTTTGCAGTTGCTTGAACACACTAGGCAAATTCCAGACCCAGGGCCTTTGCACTTGCTGTTCCTTTTGCCAACACTTCTATTCCCACACATATCCATATGGCTCTGCTCTGTCACTTCCTTTGGGTCTTTGCACAAACATCATCTTCCAGCTGAGCCCTCTTATACATAATTGCTACCTCTCCACCCCCATACATATTTTCTAACCGCTCTCCCTGCTTTGATTTTCTCCATACCACTTACCATTTGACATCCTATACCTTTTATTTGTTCATCATTTGTTTACCCTACAAGAGTGTGCATTCCTCCTGGGTGCAGATGGTCTTTTTGCTTTGTTCACCGCGGTATCCCAGTGCCAAAAACAGTGCCAGGCACACAGTATATGTTCAATAAATATTTGCTTACTGAACAAACAGTATTACTTCAACTTTGTGACTTTCGGCCTGAACCCTATTGAAAGCTGGAAATAAGAGCTGGAGGATACTCCCCAAATTTCCAGACGGCACTTGGTGTCTGTGAACTTACATGCGTTATCTTTTGTCTGGCACATCGTTCCCTCTGATACTTCTTAGATAGTAAGGCAGCAGGAAAATTCCTAACTAGTGTGCAAGGAAGAAGCAAGCCAGCCGTGTATAAAACTGATTTGGGGCGATTTGATTCTTATCCATAAGCCAATAGAGAAAAGCCTTTTGAATGAATATAGGTTCTCCTCTTAAGCCTAAGGAAAATAAAGCTGTATGTTTGTTGCCTTTTGGAGAATGGGAAGGGGGGCTGGGAGAGACACGGAGGCCCGGCACACCTTCTGCAAGAGCGTCAACTCCAGTGCGGTCCAACTTACTTTTTTGGGGGGGAGGTGGAGGGCATCGTTCGTGGTCTCTGCCAGGGGGTGTTTCTTTCTCACCCTCTGAGCTGCCTATTGTGCTGTGTCTGGCCAACGAGGTAAGGTGGGCGAGGAGCGGGGTATGAAGGGATGCTGAGTGCGGCTTCAACTGCCTCCTAACACAAAGTCGGGGCGGCCAGGGCTCGGCACAGGGGACGCGGCGGCCGCGCGCCTCCGACCGCAGCCCGGGCCCCGGGGCGCAGGCGGGACGCGGGCTGCGCGGAGTTAGGCCCGGACAGAGCCCCGTTGCCTCCCGGCCGGCGGGCACACGGCCCCCGCGCGCCCCGCTCCCCCCGCTCCCCTCAACCCGGCGCCCTTCTCGGTTACCTCGAACTCTCTTCAGCGAAATGGGATCCTTCTCCTGTTCTGCTGACATTACAGACCGCAAAGCATGACTCCCCCCCAGGCCGCGGGAATTCGGTCTCTTTGATGCTGCGGCGGCGGCTCCTCCTCCTCCTCGCGGGGCCGCTGCGGCTGCGAGGCGAGCCTCCGAGGTGAGGCGCGGCCGAGGGCGGTGGGGACGCGGGCCGACTTTGCAAAGTTTGGGAGGAGGACGAGGCCTCGGGGCAGCCGGGCAGCGTGCTGGGGCCACCCGGGCTCAGCGGCGGCGGCGGGAGAGCGGCCTGGGGGCGGCCCCCCGCCCGGGGCCGGCGTGTGCGGAGGACGAGTGCGCCGCCGCCGCCTCCTCCCACTCCTTCTTCTTCGCCGCCGCCGCCGCCACCGCCGCCTCAGGAGCCGCTGACAGGGGAGGCGGGAGGCGGGCGGCCCGGCCCTGGCGGCGCACTCACAGCGCCCTCTGAGGATGAGGTCTGCGCTCTCGCCGCTCCCGAGTCGCAGACACAAAAGCCCCCAGCTTAGAGCCGCCTGCAAAACCCGCTCTGGGGCGGGCGAGGGACGTGGCGCGGCCCCGCGGCTTCCCCGCCCCGAGCTCCCCAGCCCCGCGCGGGGACGGACTTTGGGGGGCGGGGGCCGCTGCCTCGTCCCGCGGCGCCTCCTGCCGCCGCCGCCGCCTCGCGCTCCGCCTCGGCCCAGCCCCCACGGCCCGCGCGCGCCTCTCGCTCCACGCGGGGCTAGCGGGCCCGCGGCCCTGGGAGCCGGGGCGGGCAGCGCGCGCCGAGGGGCCGCCCCGCCCAGCCCCCCGCCTACAGGCGCCCGGCGCTCCCCCGCCGCCACCGAGCCAGAGGACGCTCAGCTCGGCGGCCGACGCACCCCGGCCCGGCTTCTGCGAGGAAACTGCATCTCCGAACTTCTTCGGAGGCCGCAGCAGGCATCTTGGCCTCGCGGCCAGGGATCTGAAAGAGGAATGTATGAGCCGAGCAAACTTTGTACGCGGGAGCTGGAGAGTTCTCGGCGGGCAGGCGGGCAGGTGGAGACCCAGATTCCCCGACTATGTGTCAGTGATCTGGACACCTGTTTGTGGAATGCCCCAACTGCAAGTTTTAACGACCCGATTCTTCAAAAAAGAGCGATGCGTAATTAATACAAGAAAGGGGGATGGGTGGAAGCGGTGAGGCGCCGGGACCTGATGTAGACGTTAAATTTTAGGAGAAGGATCTCCTCGCCCCCATGTGATTGTAGATTGTATTTGGTTACTGATTCCACATCCATCGTTTAGGCTGTGTGACCTGAGGCAACTTAGGTAACCTCTCTGAGTCTCAGATTTCAGATCTTGAAAAGGCAGTGGGGCTACATCCCTGAGGTCTCTTGTATCTCTGACATTCTTTGGCTTACTTTCACGAAACTGTTCTCCCTGTTTGTTAGGTTTCCAGTTATCCTACTAAAGAGAATCTGTAGGTGCAGACTCTAATCTTCAATCAGGTGAGACTGATTATTTTGATCCAGAATCACTGAGAAGCACTCATTAATCATATGAGGGCTTAGAACTAACTACAAATAGGAGTCTCTTCCTTTCAGAGACAAGACCCATAGAACTCATTCACTTGCACATATAATGTCAGAACAGATGTAAACATGAAACCAGTGTTACAGCCTTAAGGGCTACGTGACAGACAAGCACCACAGCAGAGGAATCAGCTTTAAATGACAAGATATGGTGTGACCATGGGACAAGTGTTATCCTTTCTCATTTAATAAGTTTGGGGGGAAATTCCTAATTTGAAGATTCAGACTAGGACAGGTTAGGGAAATTTTTACAGAAGGCACGTATAAGGAGAGCTCCCCCTCTCCCCCCTCCCCGTCCCACAACTAGAATGTAAGCTCCATGTGGGCAGGAATTTTATCCAGTCCACAATTCTTTGTACCTAACAATGACTGGCAAGTGTTCAAAAAAATTTTTGTTGTTGAATGAATGCATGAATAACAGAACTGGAAGTGGCCCTTGGTCAACGGATTGACAGGGTTTTGGTAAGTGTGATAAACTCAAGCGAATGCTAAGTATTGGATCCTCACTTTACCTCACAGGGTCACTGAGAGAAGATGTGAAACCACTTTGAAAATATCAGGCAGTATGGAAGCGTAGAGTTTTATTACATGATCCTTAGTGCAAGAAAAGTCGTTGAGAAAAATCATTGCTAAGAGATTTTGAATTCTTTATTGTATTCCCTAAAGCTAGAGACTCATAAATACTATATAAATTGAAGAGAAACGAATTGGCCTCTTTTTAATGATTCATCAAGAATAAAAAGACCATCTTACTTGGCCATGGATTTTTAGATCATTTGGACTTCCAAATCCTGACTATTTGCTACATATCAGCATTACCTGGAAAGCATTCTAAAATTTCAGATTCCCAAGGCCCTCCCCGGTTGTACTGAATCAGAATCTCTGGGAATGAGGTCTAGCAATCTGTCTTTAAATGCTCTCTAGGTGATTCTACAGCAAAGAGCATCGTGCGTTATCCTCCTTATGTTCCCAGTATGACAATTCCTAACAAAAATATCCCTTCACTTTGCTGTTGTACTCTTTATCCGTGGGTCTTGGATATGAGTTCCAGTTACGAGTATGGTTCTCTCATACGGAGAGATGCAAGTAAAGGGCCTACCCCTCTACTTAAAAGTACATGCTCGGACTTCCCTGGTGGTGCAGTGGTTAAGAATCCACCTGCCAATGCAGGGGACACGGGTTCGATCCCTGGTCGGGGAAGATCCCACATGCTGCAGAGCAATAAGCCCGTGTGCCACAACTACTGAGCCTGCCTGACACAACTACTGAAGCCTGTGCACCTAGAGCCCATGCTCTGCAACAAGAGAAGCCACCGCAACGAGAAGCCCACACACCACAACAAAGAGTAGTCCTCGCTCGCCGCAACTAGAGAAAGCCCGCGCGCAGCAACAAAGACCCAACACAGCCAAAAAAAAAAGAAAAAAGAAGTACATGCTCAGTCATGCCTAAACCACAGTAGAATGCACAGCTTAGTCTAGAGCAGGGGTCAGTAAACTTTTTCTGTGGAGGGCTAGATAATAAACATGGATTTGGTAGGCCAAGCATTCTTTGTCACAACTACTTAACTCTGCCATTATAGTAGGAAAGAACCGTATGTGAACAAGTGGGTGTGGCTGCGTTACAACGAGACTTCATTTACAAAAACTGTGTTGAATTTGACCCATAGGCTGTCATCTGCTGACCCCAGACTAGAAACTGGATCATGTAAAGGACTTTGGAGCTCAGGAGGCAGGCCTAGGCTGCAGATACAAATAAAGGAGACATTACCTAAGTCTGGATAAACTCACCCAACACCAATGAGAAATGAGAGCCAAGAACAGAATCCAGGGAAACACTGACATTTTAAAGGGTGGACTGAAATAGAGGAGCTTGTAAAGGAAAATGAGAAGGAATGAAAAAAAACAAAACAAAACAAAAACAAAAACCAGGAGTGTTAGGGCAATCAAGAAAAGGGAGAAAAGATCAACATTTTCACATGCTGCAGAAAGAAATACTCATTTCTATCATCACCATCCTTGGCCTGGAGTCTACTCAACCTTGTTTGCTTATATTTTGAAGTATTTTATAGTCTTTGCTTTTAATATTTTACATCTCAAATTTTACCTGTTTATATTGTGCAAGGTAGCATAGTGGAGCTTTTAAACATAAAGATGCGAATATAAGTTGGTTTAGATTAACATGCAAACGTTTGTTCAGAAAAAAAAATATTGCTATAAACTCCATTTTCAAACTTAAAATCATAGATTTGTTTCAAGTTGAATAAAAGTAAAACCCAATTCTAGATATTTGGAAAATTTGCAACATCGGTTTGAATGCTTTCATGATATAATTGAAACCATGGTCAGTTTAGCAACCTCTATACATTGGTCAGCCACATCCAGGAGCCCTTCGTTGACAAATATAGATGGGCTATTAAAAGCTCAATGTTGAGGGAATCAAAACAGCACTCTTTGGGGGATTGTTTGAGTCAGCATTCAATCAAAACACAAAAGTCATACAGTAATTTGAACAGGGTAAGTTTAATCAAAGAATTCTTAAGTACAGCAGGAGGTTGAAGTAGGGAGGGATTGGATAGTAAGGAGTAAAGAGAATGAGAAAAGCAGATATAAGGAGGAGCTACTACCCTTAAAACTGCGATAGAGCCCCCAGAGAAGAGGCCCCTCCCTCTCCAGGCTAAGATCCTGAACTTATTGGAGACAGTGCAGCCGTGCACTGAGGGGAGTCCCCGTGGAAGCTGCTGGTTCCTGGGTGCTGCCTGTATTGCGGGATCCTGGCACTGGATCAGTTGCCAGTGCTGCAGCAGCCAGACGCTGGAGGAGGCATGCATGCTGAAAGGAGCCTACAAAGAGGAGCAACTGAGACAGGAAGAAAAGCCCCTTCCTCCTGTAATCTCTCTCCAGCACCCTCTGCTGAGAAAGTAAAACATCATGCTAGTTGGCAAAGGAAAAATAGTTAAAGTGTTCAGCTTCATTTATGGAGAACAGGCAATGAAGGGTAAATTGGGGTTGAGAGACAATAAATTGAGTTTTGACACAATAATACTGTGTACTTTAGGCTAGCAAAACTCCCCAAGTGACCTCATAGCAACAGCACCTTTGGTTGTGGAATATGCTCTGTCGTGAGATGATGCCTTCCTATTTTTTGCTGTCTTGCCCTAAATGTATATTTATTTTCTAGGCTATGAAATATGGGGCAAAGTTACACTTCAAAATACCCTTGAGCTCATTCTCTCTAGCCTCTTATATCCCATCCATCACCAGATTCCATAATTTTTACCTCCTAAATATTTCTCAGATGTGTCCATTCTTCTCTCTCTCTCTCTACTGCCACCACCCAAGTCTAGCCATGATCATTTGTCTTTTTCCTAGACTAATATAATAATCACTCAGTAGTTTCCTCCATATCAGCCTTAACTTCTATTCAATCCATTTCCTGCTCTGTAGCTAGAGTGCTCTTTGTTTTTTAATTTTTATTTTGAGATATAGTTTAACAGGGAGTCCTGTGCATTCTTCCCTCATCCTCCGGCAATGTTAACATCATATACAACTGTAGTACAATATTAAAAAGCAAAAATTTAAATTTTAAAGAAATTGACATTGGTACAATCCATAGAACTTATTCAGATTTTACCAGTTATACATGCATGGGTTTGTGTATATGTGTGTGTGTGTGTAAGGCTATGCAATTTTATCACAGGTATAGCCTTGTATAACCACCACCACAATCAAGATACTTTACTATCAGCACAAGACTCCCTGATAACAAGACTCCCTGGTGTCATCTCTTTACATCCACCCATCCCCTATCCCTAACCTATCAGTGGCTGCCACTAATCTATTATGCATTTTTATAATTATGTTATTTCATGAAGGTTACACAAATGAAATCACGCAGTATATATCCCTTTGAGATTTTTTTCATGTAATATAATTTCCTTGAATTTCATCCAAGTTATGGTGTGTGTCAATATTTTGCTCCTTTTTAACTACTTAGTAGTGTTCCATGGTATGGATGTACCACAGTTTGTTAAACCATTCACCCGCTGAAGTACTACATGGGTAGTTTCTACTTTTTGGCTATTATGAATAAAGCCATTATGAACATTCATGTACAAGCTGCTGTGTGAAAATAACTCTTCATTTTTTTCTGGGAAAAATGCCCAAGAATGCAATTGCTGGGTTATATGGTAAGTCCATTTTTAGTTTGAAGGAAATGCCAAACTATTTTCCAGAATGTAGAGTGCTCTTTTTAAAACACAAATCTCATCCTGTCATCACTTTACATAAAACTCCTCAATGGCTTCCCACTGCTATTATAATTAAGGCTAAATTTTTTTTTTCCTAAACACAGACTATAAGGCTTATACAATGATTTCCACTGATTTCTCCAACCTCATCCTGTGCCACTGCCCTTGCTCTTTATGCTCACGGGCCTTTTAAAAGTTTCCTCCAGGGACTTCCCTGGCGGTCCAGTGGTTAAGACTTCGCCTTCCAATGCAAGGGGTGTGGGTTTGATCCCTGGTCGGAGCTAAGATCCCACATTCCTCGTGGCCAAAAAACCAAAACATAAAACAGAAGCAATATTGTAACAAATGCAATAAAGACTTTAATAAATGGGAAAAAATGTTTCCTCCAACATTCGCCTGCCACAAGGGCTTTGCAAATGCTGTTTCCTCTTGCAGGAATGCTCTTTTCCCTACTCTTACTCTAATTAACTCAAACTCTAATCTTTCATTCTCAACTCAAGTATTTCTCTCATCAGGGAAGGCTCTCTCTAGTCTACGTCAGATTCTCTTTTTTCATGTTGTTTGCTTCATCACTTCTCTCAGTTTGAAACTACATATTAATTTCTGTGACTATCTGATTACATTTTGTCTTTACCTCCAGACTTTAAAATTCATGAGAACAAGCGTTGTGTTGATTTTTGCTGGCACATATTAGGTGCTCGATAAACATTTTTTGGAATGAATGAGTGAATTATATACTTGCTAGGAATTCAGTGTCAAAGTCTTAACATTCTATAATTTTGTCTATCGATTATTTAAGATATAGTAACTACTCTAAAGCTGGGGGGAAAAAAGATATATTAACTACTCATGTTCAAGGTGGTCAACTAAGTAATAGATTCTTACAGCCGAAAAAAATTTCAGTCATACAAAGTTTAGACTAATACATTCTGAAGTATATTATTTCAGACTAAGACATATTTCAAAGATTCCTACTTGATAATTGTTATTGAAAAATAACAAAGGAAATGATTGATAGAGGATTTGTTATTCTTATAAAATATTAAGGAGGCTTGCAAGACAAGAAAGGGGACAAGTGTCTATGTAGCTCTTCATCATGATTATTGTTTGTCATATGAACTTGACATACCCTTTGCAAATAAGCACAAGACTGGAGTTTAACATAATCGTCAAGGAAGGTCCTCAATCTTTCCTGGGGCAGCGTGGTTAAAACATGGTTAAGTGAGGTGCCTCCAGTGGGGCACCTGTGTTTGATCTTCGACTCTAAAGACATAGTGAGTCACATACTTCTTATGTGACAGCTGATAAACCAATATGGCAAAGTAATGTGGGAGTTTTGCCTTGTTTTGCTCTGTTTCTTACAGCAATGGGAAAAGAGGCAGATTTTTTTTTCAGGATATAAATACTGCCAATATAGGCAGACTGCAACACTGTGGGTGCTTGAGAAATTTTTTAAGAGCATGTGGGAATGAGCAAGATATGTGCTTATTTCTGAATGAAACACAGCAAGGCAGGACTACCTAAGAAACATGACAAATCTGGGTGTTAAAACAACAAACTGTAAATATAAAACAATTTTATGAAATCTCTTTTAAACAACAGAAAATGTGCCAATTTTAAGCCTTTTTAGTTTGTATGTGTGTTGGGAGGGAAAGATTGGAAAAGGGGAGGCAAGATAATGACAACTTTGCACAGTAACATTTCTTTGAGTCCCCCCATTTTTTTGTATCCAGAATTTTTAATGAAGATATAATTTATATATAAAACTCACCACTTAAATACATGCAATTCGGTGTATCGTATATTCACTTTTTAGTGTGTATTAGCATATTCACAGAGTTGTGCAGCCATCACCACTATCTAAATCTGACCATTTTCATCACCCCAAAAAGAAACCTTGTGCTGGTCCCTATTGCACCCCTCCACCCACCTGACCCCTCTTAGCCCCTGGCCACTAGTAATTTTTTTTTAATATTTATTTATTTTTGGCTGCATCAGGTCTTAGTTGAGGCATGCAGGATCTTTCGTGGCGGTGCTTTGACTCTTGGTTGCGGTGCACAGGCTTCTCTCTAGTTGTGGTGTGTGGGCTCCAGAGCACTCTGGCTCTGTAGTTGTGGCACACAGGCTTAGTTGCCCCGCGGCACGTGGGATCTTAGTTCCCCAACCAGGGATCGAACCCGCGTCCCTTGCATTGGAAGGCAGATTCTTTCTTTTCTTATAAATTTATTTATTTATTTTTGGCTGCGTTGGGTCTTCCTTGTGGTGTGCGGGCTTCTCATTGCGGTGGCTTCTCTTCTTGTGAGCATGGGTTCTAGGCCCGTGGGCTTCAGTAGTTGTGGCTCATGGGCTCTAGGAGCGCAGGCTCAGTAGTTGTGGCGCACGGGCTTAATTGCTCTACGGCATGTGGGATCTTCCCAGACCAGGGCTCGAACCCACGTCCCTTGCATTGGCAGGCGGATTCTTAACCACTGCACCACCAGGGAAGCCCTGGAAGGCAGATTCTTAATCAATGGACCATCAGGGAAGTCCCCTAATCTACTCTCTGTCTCTATGAATTTACCTACTCTGGACATTTCATGTAAATGTAATCATACAATATATGGCCTTTTGTGACTGGCTTCTTTCACTTTCCATAATGTTTTCAAGGTCCATCATCCTGTATATGTATCAGTGTTTCAATTCTTTTTATAGCTGAATAATATTCCATTGTATGAATATATCAGAACATTCACTTCTGAAATCTTTAAATTTTAAATTATTTTCAAAATTACAGAAGAGGTACAAGAATAATAAAAAGAACTCTCATATATATCCTTTACCCAAATAAAGTAACATTTTGCCTCACTTGCTTATTTGCTTTCTTTCTTTTTTCTATCTCTACCCTCACACATTATTATTGTTGCTATTATTACTTTCTGAATCATCTTCTGAACCATCATACCCCTCTACCCCATACTTCAGAATATATTCCCTAATAATGAGGTAGTCTCTTACATAATCAGAAAATTATGATCAAATTAAGGAAATTTATCACTGATAAAATACTATTATCTAACATACCATCCATATTTATTTAACTTTATTCATTTATTGTTTTTGGCTGCATTAGATCTTTGTTGCTGCGTGTGGGCTTCTATGTTGCAGTGCGTGGGCTTCTCACTGCGGTGGCTTCTCTTCCTGCGGAGCACGGGCTCTAAGTACGGGCTTCAGTAGTTGTGGCGCGTGGGCTCTAGAGCGCAGGGTCAGTAGTTGTGGTGCACGGGCTTAGTTGCTCCACGGCATGTGGAATCTTCCCAGACCAGGGCTTGAACCAGTGTCCCTGGCATTGGCAGGCAATTTCTTAACCCTGCACCACTAGGGAAGTCCTACTGTCCATATTTAAATTTCACCAATATTCCCAATAATATCCTTTATATCAGTTTTTTCCCTCTGATCAAAGATCCAGACTGCATATAACTATCATGTCCTTCTGGTCTTCCTCAGTGTGGAATAGTTCCTCAGTCTTCCCTTGTCTTTCATGATGTTGATGTTTTTAGAGTACAGGACAGTTGTTTTTGTGTAATGATGCTCAGTTTGGACTTGTCTGATTTTTTTTTTCAGGATTAGACTGATTATTGCATTCCTGGCAGGAATAATGGATAAGTGAGTCTGTGTCCTACTCAGTGTATCACACCAGGAGGCACATGATATCCATTTGTTTTATTATTGGTGATGTTAACTTTGATCACTTGGTTAAAATGGTGTCCAATAGAATTCTACACTATAAAGATATCATCACTGTAAAGTTAGTGAGTACTCTCTGGGAAAATAATTTGAGACTATATAAATATCCCTTTCCTCATTAAACTTTCATCTGCTAGTTTTTGCATTAGTTAGTGATTCCTATCTGAATCAGTTATTACTATCATAGCTGCAAAATGGTCATTTCTAACTCTGCCATTCCGCTACATTTCTTACTTGGCATTCTAGTGTAAGAAAGAGCTTGCCTTTCTCCTTTTTTCCCTCCTTCCCTCACCTCCTTTCTTTCTTCTTTCCTATCAGAATACATTTATTCAAAGGGTTATAATAGTAATTCATTATTCATCTTAATACTTAATACTCAAATTTCCAGATTTGGCTAGTAGGAGCCCCTTTGGGTGACCCCTGTAATCTTTTGAACATATCCCATAATTTCTTGAGCTATTACTTACTTTCTGATGCAACAAGGTGTTCCAGGATCGAATACCGTCTCTGCTCCAGCCCTAGGATACACAATTTCCCACAAGGAGCCCTCATTCCTTCTAGTGGGAAATGGTATTTAGAAAACAAACTCTGAGTGCTTGGTGTGCTCTTTGCCACTAAACTGTCACTGCTTCTAGACTCTTTTTTGAGGAAAAATGCAGTTTCATATGGTGCATCTAAATATATTAAACCATGAATTCATATCAATACATATGAATACCTATAATTCCAAACCAATTTCACACGGTTCTTCTTTGCCTTTACTGTTTCCCTTCTTGTATCCTTCTTTTCCTAAAATGAGAACCCTGGTTCCCAGAGTTCCCATTTTTATTATAGCTTTTGTTACAAAATAAGCAAAATGTGGAAGCACAGCTTTCATTTCTAAATTCAAAATTATATTAACAATGCATACACATTATAAGCATGTGCACTCATGTATACATGCACAATTTGAGAGTACACGGTCATTCATTTGAATGAATTTTAGTCAGGCTCTCTTTCCCTCAAATGTCAACCTCACCACCACTTGTTGCTCCACTATTATTTTGATGTCTCTTCACCATGCTTTTGGATTGTAAAATTGCTCTGGTTTTAAAGAGTTATCTATTAAAATGTATATTACCTAGCTCTAAAGGCTTTACAATTGGTTTATACCTTACACAGAGATTAGTAGATAGCTCTTATAAGGCTGAGCTGGAGGGAACTGGAAGTGAAGAAGGGTGAGAAAGAGAACGGTGAGGATTGGAGGAAGTCAGGGAGGATCTAATAGAACAAAAGGCTATTTTCCTAATTATCAATTTTCTTTAGTTTATATTGATCTGAATATATGTGTAAATACATGTAAAAGAGAATCAGTACGTATACTGGTTAAGTACTCAGACACCTGGATCCAGGCTGCCTGACTTCAAATCCTGCTTCTACATTTATTAGTTGTATAATCTTGGGAAAGTTCCTTGACCTGTCTGTGCCTCAGTGCCCTCATCTGCAAAATAGGTACAATAATAGCATCTACTTCATGGGGTTGTTATGAAGATTAAATGAGTTAATGTACATAAAGTGCTTAGAATAGTAGTAAGTGCTATATAGAATTCTACTGGGCTTTTTGCAATCAGGTCTTTAATGTTTTGTTCATTTATTTGCGTTTTGTTCATTTAGATTAGGTAGGCATCCAAAATTATCTTTTTCATATGGAAATTTCTGTGAGAAATCCTATTAGGATTTTCATTTGAATTGCCTTAAATATATAGATTTGGGGGTTTTGACATTTTCAAGATAGTGAATGTTCCTATCCATAAACATGGGCTCTCTCCTTCTTTAAATAGTTCTTCAAATATGTCCTTCAATAGAGCTTTATAATTTTCTCTGTAAAAGTCTTACACGTTTGGTATGATATATTTTTAATCGTTAGTTACTGTTGATTTGGTAAATTATACCTTTCTTGAAAATTACACATTGTAGGTGTTTGTTACCAATAAATAGGAACTCTATTGTACTTTGTATTTTGATCCTATACCCAACAAGCTTGCTTAAATCTTCTGTTTGGACCAATAGTTTGTCTATAGATTTTTCTTGGATTTCCTATGCAGACAATCACACCATATGCATGTAATGATAGTTTTGTTTCTTCTTTTGCAGTTCTACCTACTAAACTAGCTCATGGGGGAGCAGTAATGCTTTCAAGGTTCATCAATGTTGTAATATGTATCAGAACTTCATTTCTTTTTTATGGCTGAATAGTATTCCATTTTATGGACACACTACATTTTGTTTACCCATTCATCTGCTGATGGACACATGGGTTGTTTCTAACTTTAGGTTATTGTGAATAAAGCTGCAAATAACACTGGTGTACAAGTATCTGTTTCAGTCTTTGTTTTCATGTTTTTGGCTATGTACCTAGAAGTGGAATGTTGGCCCATATGGTAATTCTACATTTAGCTTTTTGAGGAATCCAAACTGTTTTCCACAATGGCTGCACCATTTTGTATTCCGACTAGCAATGTGTGAGGTTCCAGTTTCTCCACATCCTTGCCAATATTTATTTTCCTTTACAATTTTGTTGTTTTTATTATAGCCATCCTAGTAGATGTGAAGTGGTATTTCATGGTGGTTTGATTTGCATTTCTCCAATGACTAAGGATGTTGAGCATCTTTTCATGTGCTTGTTAGCCATTTGTATACGTCTTTCGAGTAATGCTGAGCTGTTTGTATATTTTGGAAATTAAGCCTTAACAGGTTGTTATCATTTGCAAATATTTTCTCCCAGTCCATAGGTTGTCTTTTCGTTTTGTTTATGGTCTTCTTTGCTGTGCAAAAGCTTTTAAGTTTAATTAGGTTCCATTTGTTTATTTTTGCTTTTATTTCTACTGCCTTGGGAGACTGGGGTCATTAAGTTTTAAGTGGCAACAACATATAGGAAGATTTTTTTTTATCCAATTTTTAAAGTAGGAGTAGTTTACTTTTTTTTTTTTGTAACTACAGGTATAATTGTATTTTTCCTACCATATTACTCTGTTCTTTTTCTCAGTATTATCGTTTGCTTTTTTCCCATCTGCTTCACTGCCTTCTCTTAAATTGATCATGTATTCTTCATTTCCTTTTCCACCTAAATTAGCAGACTTAGAAATGATACATTCTATTTCTATTATTTTAGCACTTAATCTTAAATTTTAACATAGTTATTTTTAAAATGAATGGTAGAATACTTTGGCTCTGTTCATTTTTCTTCTAGTTTTATGGCTCATTGTTGTCTAGTATTTTAGTTTTACCTTGTTTTAATATAAAACTAGCTAGTAGTATTTTTGTTTTATATAGTCAGTGTTGATTTACCCACACTTCTCTCTTTGCTCATCATGGATTTTTTTTTTTTTTTTTTTTGCGGTACGCGGGCTTCTCACTGTTGTGGCCTCTCCCGTTGCAGAGCACAGGCTCTTTTTTTTAGTATATCCACAGAATTGTCCAACCATTATCACAATCAATTTCAGAACACTTTCATCTCTCCAAACGAAATCTCATATCCACCAGTGGTCATTTCCCATTCACTACAACCTTCCAGTCCTATACAACCACTGATCTACTTTCTGTCTCTATAGATTTGCCTGTTCTGAACATTTCATACAAATAGAATTATACAATATGTTGGGGTTTTTGACTGCTTACATTCACTTAGCATTAAAAAAAAATTCACCCTTGTTGTAGCATATATCAGTACTTAATTCCTTTATATTGCTGAATAACATTCCATTAAGTTAATATACCACATTCCATTTATCCAATCATCAGTTGGTGGATATTTGGGTTGTTTCCACTTTGGGGCTATTATAAATAATGCTGCTATAAATATGCCTGTACAAGTTTTTATATGAACATGTTTTATTTCTCTTGGGTATATATCTAAGGAATGAGATTGCTGGGTCAAATGGTAACACTATGTTACTTTTTGAGGAACTGCTAAACTATTTTCCACAGTGGCTACAGCATTTTACATTCCCACCAGCAATCTATGAGGGTTCTAATTTCTCCACATTCTTGTCAACACTTATGATCTGTCTTTTTGATTATAGTCATCCTAGTGGATATGGAGTGGTATCTCACTGTCTTTTTGATTTGTATTTCCCGCTCATTGTTGCTTCTTCTCATATCTTCCTTGTGTATTATATTTCCTTCTTCCTAAAGTATATCCTTTATTGTTTATTTAGCAAGAGTGTGTGTGTGGTAAATTCACTCATATCTGTATCTAGAATTATGTTTACTTAACCTTAACATTTAAATTATAATTTATCTGGTTACAGAACTCCACACTGCAGTTATTTTTCTTTGTGATGTTTTGAAGATATTATCCCACCATCTTCTTGCTTCTTTTATTGAGAAATCTTCTTAGTGCAATCTATTTATCATTTTTTCCCCTATAACTGCCTTTAAGTTCTTATCTTTGGCCTTGATGTTCTGAAGTTCACTAAGACATCTTGGTTTGGATTTTTTTTTTTTTTTTTTTTGCGGTACGCGGGCCTCTCACTGTTGTGGCCTCTCCCGTTGCGGAGCACAGGCTTCCGACGCACAGGCTCAGCGGCCATGGCTCACGGGCTCAGCCGCTCCGCGGCATGTGGGATCGTCCCAGACCGGGGCATGAACCCGCGTCTGCTGCATCGGCAGGCGGACTCTCAACCTCTGCGCCACCAGGGAAGCCCTGGATTTATTTTTATATTTTTAGACTGAGGTTTATACTTCCTGAATCTGAGGATTTCATAAATTAGTCATATTATTTTTGAAAATTGTTTAGCCTTCATTCCCCTTCATTTTAGAATGACTGTCAGATGTATGTTGAATCTTCTGTTTATCTCTTTTATATTTTCTGTTTATCTATTGTGCTGCATCCTGGATAATTTCCTCACATCTATCTTCCAGTTTTAGAATATTCTTTCAGTGTATTTGATACGCTATTTAACAGATTTTCAAAAATTCAGTGACATTTTTTTTTAATTTCTGGGAATTCCATTTATTTCTTTTTTTTAATGTACTTGTTCTTTTTTTTAAATATATAGTTTATTGTTCTCTAATGTTTCAATTCTTTCTTTCATGTCCTCCACAGTCAGCACAATATCCTTTCAAGAAGTTCCTGTTCTGTTTTTCAGTTCCCCTCCCAAATTGGGAGTTTTTAAAAAATAAGAATTCAGCTATCTTACAAAGCTTGTTTGGGTCATATTTTACCTGTTAGTTCTAGATTTTTTAAGTGGAAGTGTTTTCAATATTTCTTAACCATTTTTTATAATATTAAAAAACCAAAAATTTAACCTGAATTAGAAATGTGTCTATCTGGATGACCCATAGCTTTTAGGCTATTTAGTTCCTGAGGTGAGCAATCATCTACTGGAATGGGAAAATTGTTATTTCCTTGTTGCTATTCAGTAAATGCCAGATGAAAACAATTCTTAGATGCATTAAATAGGCTCTATTCCTACTGCTTGGAGTAGACTCTATGATCATCCCATCCCAGGATATGAAAGCCATCATTCTATAAACTCAAAGTTTTCATTTTCTATCACCCAAAAGTGAAGAGTAAAAGAAAACATTTTTATTTCTTTTTTTAACTAAGGAAAACTTTTATTTAAACTGTGCAATCAATCAGTATTTAGACAGCAGTTTTATAAACATTTTGGCATTTAAACTTTTATTCATTTTTGGCATGACCTGTAGGATAGTATATAAACTATCCTGGGGAGGGGGAAAGTACTAGGCAATGCTTACTATGATGCTAGAAAAGGAAAACAAACCCACATTATTAAGCAAAATATGTTTTAAGAAGACATTAAAAAGGTACATTCAAAATCAAGGTAAACATTTGCTTTCTTCATGCAATGGAGTTCACAGAGCTGATCCCCTGAGTCAAGTATAAAATTAAAATAGCTCAGCTCTAGAGTCCATTAGCTAGTCTGCAAATGCTGCCCTTACAAGAAAATTGTATACAGAGTGAAAGGATCCAGAACACCCATAATATGAAACAATGTAACTGGCTCCCACACTTTCGTTTAATTCACATCTTCAAAGAAAATAGAAAAAAAAATCGCACAAACACAGACATAAAATTTTGTCCAACAACAGCAACAGACAGACAAACTTACTTAATATATGTCCTCCAGTCTACTGATAGGCTAAGGCAATGTGTGTGTATTCAGGCTTTGCAAATTTCTGTAACAGGCTCATGTTGCTAATCATCGGTAATCATTTTCATTTGCAAACAGAATGAAGAATGTGGTAATAGGGAGAAAAATGTTTTAGGTAAACATTTTAAGTATTTTTGTTATTTTAAAAGACAGTTCTGTAGAAAAAGAAACTTCTGTAACATACATTTTTAAAGATAAAGTTTGTAAGTTAGGACTGTGTCTACATACCATGAACTACTTACAAGATATAAACCTGAGTAAATCAAGAAAGGTGTTCAGAATCTCATGGATTATACTAAGAGTGATATTGGCTGGTTCAAGAAAAAGTTAGGTAAAGTATTTCCTTTCTCTAAAAAAAGATGATAATCGTATATTTCTTGTCAATAGCCTTAAAGGTTGACTTGAGTAAACTAGAATTAGGTGCCAGTAGGTGTTACCCTAAAATTTATTCCGAATAGTTTAAATAAATTTAGAAATGCTCCATAATCTTGAAAAAGTAGATCTGTTAGAGAAGAATCCTAAAAATGCACTTCTGTCTTACCCATCTACCCCTCTGGGGATAAAGATCTCTCTCCTTAAAAGAGAGATCTTTAAAAGCCAAGATATCAAAAAATGAAAGATAAATTAGGGTAAGATGATTTCATGTTTAGCACTCTCAAAAGCACTGTAAATTCCCCTATTCATCTTACAGATTTACCTACATTAAAGATGAGTGTTTAAATCCCAGTCTACATCTTTTATCCATCACTTTCTTCTGTTTTTTTGGTGCGTATACAGGAAAGCAAACATTTTTCATTTTAGCACAGGCAAAATTGTAATTGGAAAGGCTGCCCTGTAAAACAAAAAAATCTGTTAAGATATGTTTCACAGCCTTATAGAAATTACTTTTGGATTATAATTATCTACACTTTTAAGTTTTCAAAGTACTACTGCTTCATTCTGCACAACAAAGTATCCTTACTTCATGTTAAGAAAAGGAACAAAAATAGGTTAAGAACTTTCCTACCAAACAATTCGCAAAATGGTCAAAAACTAGAATTTAGATGTGCCAAAGACTAACCTTATACTTGTCCTACTATATGATTCTCCTCAACTTTGCTCTCTCCTAAATTAATTAGGTTGAATTCAAATAACAAATATGCTCTTCAGATCTAGCAAGAAAGGATGACTGCTTACACACCTGGCTTTTTCTAGTTAATAAATTTCTATTTAGATATGGGGACTACAGAAAAATAACGAAAGATAAAATTAAATTCTGAACACCTAGTCTAATAAGGAAATGCTTGAACAGATAAGGACTACAGAAACCATGCCTACCTTGTTTACTGCAACTCTAGGCACAAGCATCAGCTTTCAGACACAGTTTTGGCTAAGAGAAATAGAAGGTTTTAAACGAGGAAAAAAGGGAGTTTACGAGATGACAAAGAGTGAGTTATAGCCCAGCCTCCTAAATTCCTCCTTGAATAAATGAACGTAACTAAGACAGACTTCTCTCTGTTGATTGGCTATGACTGTGTGGACAGGTTGTGTTGACACAGTGGAAGGCACTATGAGCCTAGGTAATTAAATATCATGTCTTAGCTGAGATGATGTTATCATAGTAGAAATCCTATAAACCCTGAAGTTGGACCAACTTGGGTTTGTATCTTGGCTAAGCCACTTACTAGCTGTGACCTTTGGCAAGTTAGACATTTTAAACCTGTTTCCTGATCTCTGAAATGGGAATAATACGTGCCTTGCAGAATGTAGCGGTGTGCAGGGATGAAGATGTGCTTGGCACATCGCATACGCTCAGTAAATGGCCTTATCCCTTCCTAAGGAGTAGAGTCAGAAGTGGATGAAAAATGACCAGCACTCTTAACCTTACTCAGAATATCATCACGGTCTCCACCCCATGATGGAGATAGCTTTGTTTCGTTCATTGAAGAAATGCTGAAACTTAGGGTATAATTATAAATTATCCTTCAAATCTGAAAGAAGGCTTGACTTGACATGATCCAGGAATCAGAACAAACTAGAGCTGTGGGATCTAAAGCTTTCTAGGAAAAGGGACAATTGAAATCAAAGAAAACAAAGACAAAATTTCCTAGGAGTTGTACATGCTGCTAAGTATAAGTGGAGGTTCTTGCTAAGGCTGATGGAAAATCAAGAGGCTATCAAACTGAAAACCAAACAGTGGCTGGTGAAGCTGAAGAAATAAACCCAATTTAAAAGTCAGAAAGGGTGAATGTTGCAAAATGCTTTTAAAAGAAAATGAAGAATGAACTTGAGCATGGTCCTGCTCATCTAATCTGAGTTCCTACGTTTGAGGTCTTTCCCCCAACCCTACCCCACCGACGTAATCACTTAAGAGAAAAGGAGAAAGCTCAACTATAATATGAACAGTTTTCAAAAATATCTGATGAAATTCCATAAAGTTAGAGTCAAATATTAGGAAACTTTCTGTTAAACACATAGAGCTGAGATGTTAACTTACAAAGCACATATTCAAAAAGTTTAAAGCCGAACTGTTTTTGCAAGTGATTTAGAGAGAAAGTTTAATGTAAACATTCAATAGGCGATAAGCCAAGGTTTTCATACTTTGACATTTTGAAGATCACTAAAGGGCACATGGCTTCACACTTCCAATCTCTGTAATGCTATAGACATTTTATGGAGATCAGAATTCTACAGAAATAATATATCTGTTGTACGTAAGAGAACGGCCATCTACGGAAGTCCACGCCCAAATCCCTGGACTCTGAATATGTTACCATACAGGGCAAAAGGGACTTTGCAGAGGTGATTAAGTTAAGAATTTTCAGATGGGGAGAGTACCCTGGATCATCCAGATGGGCCCCAACTAATCACATGAGTCCTTAACACTGGAGAATGTTTCCCCGTTGGGGTCAGAAAAAGAGATATGATAATGCAAGTGGGGTCAGAGAGAATAGGGGGTGGGGTCTACAGTTTCTAAAATCCAGAAAAGATAAGGAAACAAACCTTGATTTTATCCCATTGAGACTGTGTCAGACTTCTGACCTACAGAACTGTAAGATAATAAATTTGTGTTGCTTCAAGGCCAACTTCGTGGTAACTCATTTCAGCAGCAATAAGAAAATAATACAGTATCTGCCTGGTAAAAATGCAAGGCTGTCATGTTAATCTTAAACACCTTCAAAGGCTTACCAAGGGAAACCGCCTGAGGGGATTAAAGCCTGCAAACATACACATTGCATTAGCCTGTGATCTTATGTCCTGAGCATAAATCAACTTCACACAGAATTCTAGGTATGTGTTCTTCTAAACATCAATAAAATTTACAATTAGACAACTGGTTGTGTATGGTGATCTCCAGAACCCTGTGCTCTGTGCTCACAGCCCACAGAAATTATGACTATTAAACCAAAGCAATTTTACCAGAGACCCATGTGCCAAATTGTCAGGAACAAAGTCTACAAAATACATGTTTAGTCTTAAATCATGCCTCTTTCGATGTATTGGCACTTTTTTTCTTTTTTTACATTCAGTATTAAACATTTATATTCAATGAAACAGAAGAGTATGTGTGAATCACTACAGCCACTGCTGAGATGGAACCACATCTGGATATTCTAGCGTTTAAAAAAAAAACCTTTCAAATCATCTTTTTTTGTGACACTCAATTGTTTCCAAAGGTGTCTTCATCGACTTGAACAATGACCCTGAGTTGTCAACATGAGCAAGTTTCTGGCATATGTCCTTAATGAAGCCAAGACACACCAATGCAAATCACTGTCATTGTTCCCAGCGTTGGCACTGCGCTTGTTTGAAACAAAAGCAAATGAAAAGCATTTCACTGAGGATCTAATTTCCCTGGGGTGCCAAAACTGATTTTTTAAAGCCACTTAGTGGATAAAGCTGTGTCCTTACTTTTAGGCTAATCAAAATATAAAACTCCAGATTTCATGAAAAAGATTTTTGTTCCCTTGATGCAATTAAAATATTTCAATTTATGGACAACTTTAAAGAGCAAAGAACAGCCACTTAAAACAGTGATATGATTCTTTTCCCTGTTATATCCCATTGCTCCCCAGAGATGAGAACATCCCTATTATTAAGGGACTGCCTCAAGCCTTCAGAGTTAACCACATAATACTTTGGGCAGAAGGAAGACAGCACAGACTGATTCAGGGGTTGCCAGAATGCTCTGCAGTGGAAAAGCCTGCTGATATTTCTGTTGACATCTCACACTCAAGGTGCTTAGGAAAGTTATCACATTATTTGGCAAAAACATCCTGTGGCTGAATCAGCAGATTTAATGGGAAGTCCCTATGTATGCTATTTGTATACAGACAGGGTTCTGGAGAGACAAGTTTGGTTGACATAAAAACAAGAAACAATGGTTTAATGTACAACTAAATCTGCCTATATGTGGACATAACCTTAAATATCTTTGGTTTTCTAAAAATTTGTTGATAAAAAGTACGTGAATTAAAACACTGATAAATACCAATATAATTGTATTGCTTTTAATTATGTAAACTTAGCCCTTTGATATCTTTCGCTACTAAAGCTAGATTCCCTATCAGCCTCTAAATAAATTTATTTCAAATCTGCTCATCTTTACTTACTTACAGGCTAATCTATATATTTGCATGATCTTTGGTATGAAAATACTGATGAGCAGTATCTTGTAATATTTGGCATAAAAATGACATGCATGTATTAGTACTTACAGCAAATAAGTCTTTGGAAAAGAAAATAGTTACTATTTGCATATTAGCCCCTTCAGAGTGAAAATACCATGAAGTAACACCACTATGAGAGATGAAAGAGAACCTTCACATTTTAGTTACAATTTCATACTTAAGACTTCAAAGAAACTAGCTTTGGCCAAGTAAAAAGAAGTCTTTGGTGTTCACTAAATACCTTATTCGATGAGACCAAAATATTTCTCTTTGGTGAAAAGACTTTTTTTTCTCTACAACAAGTAGTTTCAACAATTTCAAAATACTTTAATACTGTAGAGCTGAAGATTTACTTGCTGAAGAAAAAAAAATTACACTTGAAATTCTTTGGAACTATCTGCTGGTAAAGAAATTATTTTAAATGCTCTGGTAACAATAAGGTAGTTAAAATTACTAGTCTAATTAACTACAACAATCAAGATAAACCCTATTATTCTGGGTTAGTAACTACTTGTATAAGCGTCATACCTATAGATGTTTCTAGTTAATTAAATTTTGGGGGAAATCATAGTCAAATTTTCACTTCCTACTGAAAATTCTTTGGTAATAGGATTATTATGAAAAAAATCTTATATAAGAACAAAATGAAAAGGTGAAAGAGTGAAAAATGTACTGGTAAATAATTAGCAAACAGTTATAGCCTAAAGATCTACAATAACTATGGGCCTATTCATCAAAAACAAAACAAACAAAATACTTTCCTTAAGGACTTCAGATCATCATTTTAGGCTTTTAAAATGATTCAAATTAATAGAGTCCTAGACATGATGGATGACGTTTCAACTTTAGATTCTGTTTGCCTTGTAACGAAAGTTTAAAAACATAAAATGAACTCACTGTAGTCCTTAGTTTTAGATATTGATAAAAGTTGGCCTCACATAATTCTACTTATGAACCCCAAAACGCCATACCCTGTCAATTTGCCCATGCTTCCATGAGGCAGCTCAAAAGTAACAAAACGTTCCCTGAGTACAGGAAAAAAAAAATAACACTAGAATAAGTTTAAAAGGAGGTAGTATAAACAGGAGCTATAAAGGCAGGAGCAGCATTTTTCCTGGCCTCAGATTGTTCACCTAAAGCTCTGCTTTTTTGTTTTGCCATCAAGCCCATACTTAGATAACTAAATGGGGGACTGTGAATTTGGTTCAGAAGTGCATGCTAGCAATTAATGTTGGTCTACTTCTGAACACATCCAATTTGGCACAAAACTACAGATTAAAAAACAACCAAAAAAGGTTGTGTCATCAGACACTGGGGTAGAAGATGATAGAGGTGGGACTGTCATCCAGTAACATTTTTTTGACTTTAGAACACCATTTAACATGACCCCCCACTTCCACAAATAAAAGGTTTCAAGGGGGATACCCATTAAGATTCCTTTTAAAAAGCGGCTCAAAAGTCATTTCCAGATAATTTGAAGAAATACTTTTAAAAGGAAAAGGGGATCCCTTCTCTACACCATGTATTTAATTCTTTATTGTCTCTCACTGCTGGGCACCTAACAGGTAACTGTCTCATTACTGAAAGAAGGCCTATTCTATGTGGCTAAGTAAACAGTTTACTGATTTCAAACCAGCAAGAGGATTAACTCACTCCTGGAGTTAGCATTCCTCATTCACAGCATTGACACTGAAGGAAGATTAAACAGAGTACCAAATTCTCTTAAGAATTCAAGAAAATACAACCAAGTTGGTAGAGATCTGAATACTTATCCCTAAACAAAACCTGCATAAAAACAAACCAAAATGCTTTGATAAAATACTGTACATCAAAAGAGTTACTGATAAAATCCAAGAAACTCTTAAGGCAACTTTCTGTACTCTTATCCTGAACAACTTCATGAATATTAAAAAGGTATAAGGCAAAGAACTTCATAATATATAATGGAAGGCACTGTTACCGTGATAACCTCAAGTTCATTTTACTGTCTACTGCTGCATTTATCTTCATTATTAATATTTAATGAAACTTCTTTACCCCTTTAAGCCAAGCTGGGATAAAAAAAAAACAACACAAAACACCAACCCTAACCTGTTCTCTTTGGAAGTCTATTTCCTGCAAGGAGTTTTGCAACTAATTCTGGAAAGGTTGAGGATGCTTTGCAAACTAGACAGTGCAGCCTTTGGCCAACTGTCAGGCAAAGGAGCAGGTAGAAAAGGCACGGCTTCTAGGCAGGCTGAGACTTGGGATACAGCAGATAAAGCACTCAAGACTCTAATGCCCACAACATAAAGGCTCTAGAAGCAATAGGAGTCCCTGTATGCTACTGAACAGTTCTATTCTCAAAAGAGATATGCTTTTTTGTTTTGGTCATTCAGTAAAGTCAACAGTCCCACTTTTCTCTTCTCTGCGGTTTCAGTCCTCACAGTTGGAGGTGTTAAATTATCCAAACCATACAGAGGTCATAGTTTGTTGCTGTTGTTTCTTAAATCAGAGCTTCAGATAAACATTCTTACTCATCTACCTATATGACTCCTTTGATCACACACATTACACATACAGCAATGAAAACAAAACGCTACTAGGAAGTATCATCGGTTATGTAGCTGAGAAACTATCACAACAAATGAGGTAACAAAGTTGTCTTCTGAGTTTGCCATGTGGCAAACTGAGGTAGATAGTCAGCAAAGGGGCTTTCAAAAGTCTTCCCTTTGCTCCAGTGATATATTTCATAATCCAGTCAAATATCTTGACTGTCTTTTCACATTGCTGACACTGAAACATTCAAAATACGTGAGCTTAAAGATAAAAAAAAAAAAACACATTCAAAAAAGGTGAAATACCCAATAAGATATCATGATTTTAACAAAAGGCTTTGGCTCCCTGTTCACTGTCCTTCGAAAAGACTTAAAGGTGAGAATACCTGGACGTGGCTATCTAGATTGGAAAATCCTTTTTATCAAAGCAGAGCATGGCAGATGGTGGCTGAGGAACTGAAGAGGAAATCTGCTCAGCATCTGATGGCACTGCATGTTCTTCACACTTTCTCATCGAGGGATCCCCACTCGAATCAGTGCCAGTGAAGGAACTGGGGGTCAGGGGTGTGGTACTTATAACTGAGGACAGGTGTATTTCATCATTGGACTCATGGGAGAACCTTCCAGAATCCCCAGTTTCGTGGCTGCCTTCACTATTCGCTGAATGCTCAGTATCAGTTGCAACACCAAAGGGTCTTGAGAAGCTGGCTGTATGACCTGCGGAGCTGGGGGAGTCCTCGTCACTGATTAATACGGTAGTGCCTGGCTGGTAAAAGCAGACCGCTTGAGTAAATCTTCTTTGAGGCTGGGTAAAAATACATAAAACACCATCAGTGATAACAGAGTGCTCTTAAAAAATAACAAATCTGGTTTTGCACATTGTGTGTGTGCTGAGCTAGCAAACTGATCGAGTACATGGGTAAAAGACCATCATGAAGGAACTGTCTAGGTCAGTGGTTCTCCGAGGAGTGGGAACACATCAGAATTACTGGGGCAAGTGAAATGTCGAAAGGCTTCTTCAGTGATTTTGATGAAGGCTCCTGCCCCATCCCTTTCTCCATTGCCCCTCAACTCCCACTGAAAACCACAGCTCTGATTACTATTCCAATTGTCACTTCGGTCATCAATACCCATGGCTTTCCATAGAGTCATGCCCCTAATTAATAAAATCACGGCTAGAAAGAACAAAGAAGTTAAAAAAAAACTCACTTACATTTTCCTCTTTTTAAAATTACCATCTCATATACCAGGGGCAGCAAAAGATTTTTTCCATTTAATGGGTGAGTTACCTGCTCAGCTTTTATCTTCTTAGAATCTTGGAAAAAAAGCCATTTTTTCTTAGTGTTGTTTTTAATTATAGGACCATAGCTATTAATTATCAGGTCAGTTCCTCCCTGGAGATATAAAAGGGGAAAATGCACATATTATAGATTTCAGTTTATTACAAGTAGTACACAAAATTTTTAAATGTTAAAAGAAAAAAATGATCACAGACATTATTATTTCTTCTTTTACACCAGCAGCACACAACAAATACAAGGTACTTGTTCGTGATCAAAAAGATATAATAGGTTTATTCCTAAGACAGATATATATGCTGAAGTATTTGGGGTGAAGTGTAAGGATTCCAAAACATATTTTCAAATGACAGAGGAAACAAAAATATATAGAGAGAGATACAAAAGTATGAAAAGATACTGACAATTATTTGTGCATTTATTAAATTTTTTCAACCTTTTCACATGGTTGAAAAATTTAAAAAGGATTTAGGAAGAGAAAAATGGGCCCACATATGCTCAACAAAATGGCAATAGACGGGGGATCAGCTCTTAGGCTAACCCAAGGGAATTCAGAGACCTGGCCTCCAAACTGGCTTCTCTGCTTCAATTCAGGCCCCCACTCTGCTCTGTGTCCTTTCATTTTAGATTCTCCCTCTCTCTTCCCATGTCTTCCTCCCCACTTCACTTCTCTTCAATCCTTTCTCATGTCTAGTTCCAAGTTAGTAATAACAGAATGACAGTGTATTTTGGTACTTTCTGTGCTTATTTAAAAGTTTTAGGTTCTAATGTTCTAGATTAATTTGAAATAAATTAAATGGCTTACATTTGTATCAGAAAATAAAAGCTAAATTAAGTTGCAAACAAAAAGACAACAGGAGTAGCAAAAATCAATGTACTATTATTTACCCATAATATATATAGTATATAGCACTGTGCTAGATACACGTAAATTGCATCTGCTAAATATAATTATATAAAATTTAACATCAAAATTGCCTGAAATTTTTTAATATTTTTGGTATTCTAAATTTTAGGGAAAGGTTGGGGAAGAAGAATTTATAGCAGGATTTGGCAAACTTTTCCTGTAAAGGGGCAGATAGTAAATGTCTTAGGCTTTGCAGACCACACATGCCCTCTGTTGCATTTTCTCCTCTTCCTCCTTTTTTGTTCCCCCCAAACTACCCTTTAAAAATGTGAAAAACATACTTAGCTCAGAGATGACCATACAAAAACAGACTGCAGGCTGGCCTGGGCTGGGCTATAGTTTGCAGATACTTAATTTACAGCACATTCGTTATGAGGGCTATTATAATAATGCACGATATCTAATGCTGCAAGTGACTAAAAATAATTTTCAGTTGGTGTTCATAATGCTTATCGCTGTACTATTATTACACATAGTGGAAAGGACATGAAGTATTATCCTCCAATGACATCTCTTTACTATATCCAACTTCCTAAGGCTGTACAGGGTAGGATTTTGAGACATCTATTTATATACTCTATATTTAAAAAATTTTCATTCACACCTGGAATGTGCTGATGCTCCATTTAGTTCTAAAATCAAATAAACTAAGTTGAGAATGGATTAATAAAAAATCGTCCATCCAGTATACACACAACAATCCAAATTGTAGTAAATATGGACTGATGACCTTGATGTCCTTATTTAAGACATCTCAGCTCCACATAATCCGAACTAATTGAATTTATGCTACTTTCTCATATTTCCTTTATCTTTATCTTTTATTCTTTTATCTATCCCTATCTTCTCCCCAAATATTGTATGCAAGGAAGGATCTGGGTGAAACGGTTTCACATTTCATTATGTGAAGTATGGACACAATACACTCAACATACAATTTTTTGGTAAAAAGATTTTACGCATAAAGATAAGATGAATGGTAGGAAGGACTATGTAGCACAACAGTCGCTCAGCTCAGAGTACCTTGGCATCGATGAAGCTGTTCGGCATGATCATTGGCATTAAGGACTCTTCATTTTCTAGAGCTCCTTCCAGGTTCTTTCCTACTTCATTTCCATTGGCTAGGGAGGCACTGGTATGAGATAATTGTTGAGTCCCATTCTGTGCTGTCTTGGAGGCAGTTGATTTCCTGAAATATTGCAAGAAAAGGAAATTTTCTAAGTCCACAAGAAGAGAGAAGCAAATGTACCAAATTTGGTGAAATCTGGGAAGTTCACAACTTTGCAAACAATGGAGTTCCTTAATGCTTGTTTCTTAAATATCTTTAGAAACTATTAGATTATAACTCCAACTCACTGCTGCAAACTTTTATGATGTGAGAAGGCTTGTTTTTTTTGTCCCAATGTCTGTTTATATAAAATTACTCTTTACACTTAGTAAAAACCTTAATATTTATAAAGTACTATTATTTATTATTGTCGCTTATTTATAATATATGCAGAAAATGTAGTTTAAAAAATTTACATGCTCTCCTTCAGGTCTGTAGATTGTCACACTAACGTAACAATTAATGATGACAAATTTACAGTAGCACTTATGCAAGATTTAGGCATCACTAAAACAATGTACATAAAGATTTCATTAAAAAATTCTTGAAGTGAGAAACTTGGACAGTAAAATTAAGCCAGTTCCATATACAAAAAACTTTAAAATTCTTTCATTAACATGTTTTCTGAGTGTGTTTCTATGCACAAGTACCAAAAACATATAGAATAAACTCTGAAAAACCTATGGTAATGCAGAGAGTCTAGTGATGAAGATTGCCTAAAAATGATGTGTATTTGACTTTGATTTTTTTAAATAAAGAACCTTAATAAATGAAAGCAAAAGCCAAAATATAAAAGGTTAGAAACAGAGAGGTTCACTGAATGCTGAGAATTTAGCTGAAGTCAAAAGCACTGATAAAATTGCCTGACAAGAGTTTATAGAGAACTAATCCCTAGTTATTACATTTGTTTTAATCCATGTCTGGAGAATCCCAAACATATGACCTATGGTGGTGAGGGTAGAGCTCTCAAGTGACTCAGACATTTCAGGCTACTTAAATATGAAAATATTCCAGGAAGTAAGGAATCCCTCAATCAGCAGATACATCATATTAAGTGGGTTATTTTCTTTAAAAATCCAAAGGATATACTTTGTGTTTCTCAAAATACCAAGGAAATGAGAAAACTAGGTCCTCATTGAAGAGTATTTTGTTGGTACAGTAATTTTTTTCAAATGGTGAGAGAATAATTTGCCAAAGTGAGCACATCTCTATAGCTGTAAGAACCCAAGTAATAATACATTCATTTTAAAGTGGAAAATCCAAGTTACTCTAAAAGGCACTTGATTTCAATTTGTTTCTGTGGTTACTGTAATTTAAATGTTTTTTAACCACATCAACATCTCTAGCAATGGAAACACACCTGGCTTTACTTCGGTATATCAAGATGAGAACACAGATGAGGATGCAGGTCAAGGCTATGCCAACACCTACAGCAATGCCGGTCATTGATTTTTGGTCCAGATGGTAATAGCCTGAATAAACTGGAAGGGGAAACACATGTACTCAGAGTCAATCAGAAAAGTAAATGATTCCATTTATCATAATTCTCAGATATTAGCTTTTCAACAATGTGTCTTCCTCTCATAGGAAAACTTTTGACAGTATCTGTGTCTAAGCAAAGAAGACATATTACTCTTTTATCAGTGACCTTAAAATTGGCTTATCTTCTCATATTGAAGATTCTAAATATGAGTTCTAGGTATTATTATATCAAACATGAACATCAGTTCGTAATTTATAATGCTAAAAGGCACAAGGCATAGATGTTCACTGACAGGCCAAAGGGTAGCTTTCATGTCATATTACCTTAAAAGCAGATCTGTATACTGAAGACTAGTTTTCCATTTATGCATTTTCATTTACACAGCAGTGCTTCTCAAACTTTAATGTGCATAAGAGTTACTAGGGGATATGTTAAAATGCAGACAGATGCTGATTCACGAGGTCTGGGGTAGAGCCCACGCACAATTCTGCATGTCTGACAAGCTCCCAGGTGCCATTTGTGCAGCTGGTCTCTAGGCACTTTGACTAGCAAGGTATCTGAGAAGCGAATACGAGCCTTGCTCTCCGCTTCCCCTGATGATACGGCAGCTACTGTGGCTACCTCCTTCCTGTGCTTAAATCTGACTGCCCTGCCCTTCTCTTTGTTTCTCTCTCTCCTTCCCAAAGTGTCCATCCCACAATACTGAATGACTATCCTCTGAGGAACTAAGAGCCTTTAAATCCCGCCCTGAATTCAGCTGGCACCTCCTCAATCTGAAGCTGTTCCTGCCACACCCTGCATCGCCACCCAGGCCCCCTCCCCCAGAGAGGGGAAAAAGGACGTGTCTAGTCCTGGGTCACAGGGGGCCCCCGGCGTCCTTCAGAACAATAGGACGATACCCTGAGTGGAGTGAGAATGGCTCTTTAAAGGTATTTTTTCCAATTGCTTTCTGGAGAGAAATAACTTTCACTCTGGAGAGGATGGGGTTTTTGTTTTTGTTTGTTGTTTTGGTGGGGAAAACTCTTAATGAAAACCATGCTCTTCTTAGCTTAAACACCACAACCATCACTGCCATTTATTTCCACAAACCCCCAGACACCTGCTCCCATCAGCTCAGGGGTGGTGTGGCTCATCTGTCTTGGTGGATGCACAGCTGGGAGGAGAAGTAACTGGGACACAGTGGTCTGAAAACCACAGTTAGTTCTGAGGGAAGTGTTTTCTCCTTCTAGGAGTGCAGGGAGAGCCATGCAGCTCCACAACATCAGAACCTTGCCAGCAAGAATTCAAGGAGCCGAGTATGGGTTTAGGGATATGGTCATGGGAGGAGCAGAAATATAGCAGAGGGGAGCTGGAAAACAATGTGTGTTTTCGTTTCTTAAGGAAAATCAATGATTATGGCAGTATACAAACCTTTGACATCAGCAGAATCTAAACGCTTGGGCCTCTGATTTGATTCAGGAGTTTCCTTTGGAAGTACGGCCAGCTCCACAGAATTTGAAAAGGGTCCTTCTCCTACCTCATTGGATGCAGATATCTTGACAATGTATATATTTCCTGCCACAAGGTTTTCTAGCAAAGCCATGGTTATTGCCCCTATAAATATATCAATTACAAATTAAGTAAACTGTCTTTTATTTATTCTTTTAATCACACAAACATGGTCCTTTATTTTTAAAATATTTTTCTGATTATAAAAATAACACATTTATTAGAAAACATCTGTAAAATAAATAAAATGACAATCTCCCATTGTTAACATTTTTGTGTATTTGTGTGTGTGTACGTGTGTGTACTGTACATGTGTGAGTACATATTTACTACGTGCATTTTTATATCCTAGAGTTTTCATTTAACATTGTGCCATGCACACTGCCCCTATATAATCCTTCTCTGTAATTTTGTTTTAAGAGTAGCTCGTAAAATCAACATGTATTTTTGTTTGGATACATATATGTATATACATATATATATATAAATACACACTTTTTTTAACCAAAAATATATATATAAACATATATGTAATTTTTTACTCTTTACATAGGTATGGATACAAATAGCATTAAAAACATTTTATTATGGAATATTTCAAACATAGGTAAAGACAAAATAACACAATGAACTCAGATTCAACAATTACAAGTAGATTTAAAAAATCCAATATGAGGGCTTCCCTGGTGGCGCAGTGGTTGAGAGTCCGCCTGCCGATGCAGGGGACACGGGTTTGTGCCCGGGTCTGCGAAGATCCCACATGCCGCGGAGCGGCTGGGCCCGTGAGCCATGGCCGCTGAGCCTGTGTGTCCGGAGCCTGTGCTCCGCAACGGGAGAGGCCACAACAGTGAGAAGCCCGCGTACCACAAAAAAAAAAAAAAAAAAAAAAATCCAACGTGAGACTCTTTCTTTTTTGGCCATGCCTCACCGCTTGCGGGATCTTACTTCCCTGACCAGGGACTGAACCCATGACCACTGCAGTGAAAGCGCTGAGTCCTAACCACTGGACTGCCAGGGAACTCCAATGAGTATCTTTTTTTTTTTTTCTTTTAGAAATGTTTAAACCACTTACAGTAATTGTGATAAATGATTTTGTTCTTATTTCTTAAATTAGAAACAACAATTATTTTTGAAAGTATGAATATATTTTTCACCCTCCTAATCATTATCTAAGATTTCCTGAATATAAACAGGCAAGAAGATGCCAAAGTTATGTAGGAACCTCACGGTGTTGAAGGCTAAGACCCCAGATTAACTATCAAAATTATCACCAGCAACCTGGCTAGCATCTACTTCTCTCCAAAATGAATCATCATTTGAATTTATATATATTTGGTATTGAAAGGTATCTTCTCTGATGGCATGACTGCCAAGAAGGATTCCTATTTGGGCACTGCTATTTCTTGAGGTGTCTTTCTGCTCTTGTCCTGCCACGGCACTGAAGTATTTTTCTTACAAAGGGAATCCCACCCTAGGAATTAGTCTTAATGTTAAGAAACCAGGTATAAAAGAAATTCAGCTAGGAAGTTGTTCTTGCACTGCATTTATGGGTGGATATTCACAGGGAAACCTAGCTTCCCTGGGGTAATTTCTTCTCATTTTTTCCTGATGCAGGGCACCCTTACAATAAATAGTTTTAGAGAGCTTACAACAGCTGGTAGCTGTCACCGCCAGCTCAGAGCTGGCTACACTAGTGCACTTGCTACAATATATTTCATTATGCAAGCGAAATGCAGGGTGATCTTAGAGCTGAGGCCATGACTCAGAGGCTACCTCTGCAGGTCACATGGTGGGAGGGAGCTGGACCCAGTGGCAGTGCGAGGAGCTGAACACAGTTTGCTTTCATGTGCTCCGGTTTCAACCTGGCCTAGAAAGAGTGTGAGCTACTTGAATACACAACTGTTGAATAAACACACTGACCCCTATTTAGAACCAGGAAGAGTGTCTTTGCACTGCCACTTGCTCTTAGGCAGGTGAATTAAAAAGCAACAACATATTGTGACATGTTACCATTAGCTAGATGGAAGAACATTTCAATTTGTTTACCAACATATAAATAAATTGAGTCTCCATTTTATCATAGAATACTTTACATTTAATTTTAGAAAGTGTTTGGCAAAGTCAATCACTAGTGAAATTAAAATTCTTTCGCTTAAACATTACAAATGGATGAGCTGTGTGTGTATATGTGTGTATGCACACTCCCCTTTCTCCCACAGGAAGTCTTCCTTCAGACAAAAAAAGGAAACTATAACATTCAGGTTCCCATACGAGCAGTTAAACCAGTTCCCAAATATTAAAGTGATTTGACTGTCCCTATATTCTCTCAGCAAATGGTCTAAATTCCAGTTGGTGTGATTGTTTCAGTCTACAGCCTTTTACACACGTCTGAACTTTTAGCTAGACTAGGAGTTTCACAAACCGGACAGTGTTAACAGGCTCAGCGTTGGATCAATGTTGATCAAGTCCTGGCATGTTACCAATTAAGTAATTTGCAACTTGGGGCATGTCACTGAACTTTACTTTCCTCGTGGGGGCAATAATTCCCACCTCATATAATTATTATATGGATTAAATGAACTACCATGGACAAGTGTCTGACACAAGTGTATATACTCAATGAAAGTAAGTCTTCCTCCTCACCTCTGATCTCCTCTCTTCCCTTTCTGGAGGACAGAAATTTTTTTTCACATGTGAACAGCTGAAGGTGGCTAGCATAATGCTTTGCACAAGATAATTCTCAGTAAATACCAACTGAACTAATACTAAAATATGAGCCATTTGTTACCAAAGGAATGTTCATTTAAAATATAAAAGCAGGGCTTCCCTGGTGGCACAGTGGTTAACAATCCACCTGCCAATGCAGGGGACACAGGTTCGAGCCCTGGTCCGGGAAGATCCCACATGCACGGAGCAACTAAGCCCGTGTGCCACAACTACTAAGCCTGTGCTCTAGAGCCCGCGAGCCACAACTGCTGAGCCTGCGTGCCACAACTACTGAAGCCCACGCGCCTAGAGCCCGTGCTTCACATCAAGAGAAGCCACCGCAATGAGAAGCCCACGCACTGCAGTGAAGACCCAACACAGCCATAAATAAATAAACACATTTATAGAAAAAGAAAAGAATGTCACCATATGTCACAAGATCTTTAACTTGTCATATCACCTCTCCAGACCTGAGTTTTCTTCTCTGCAAAATGAAGAGCTGGTGTCCATCCCCAAATACTAATTACTATTCATTCCGCCTCCAATTAGCGCCTTCCACTGCAGGCACACTGCTGTCACTCCAGTCTTAACATCATCACCTCATACCTTCATGCTGTCACGTGTCTCTTCTCTGGCTTCCCAGACCCCAACCTCCCCAGCTCCTCCTCTGCCTGCCCCTCCCACCCCCAACTCACCCTGGAAATGACATTCAGACTTTTCCAAGAACACAAGCTTCACTGGGCTCAGGGACCTCCTCTCTTTAGTTCACTGCTGTATCCCCACTGTCCAGAGCAATGCTTAGTGCCTAATGGGTACTTATGCTGGTCAGTTTTAGATATCAACGTGGCCAGGCTATAGTGTCCAGTTGCTAGCTCAAACACCAGTCTAGATATGGCTGTGAAGTTTTCTTTTTTAAGATGAAATTAATGTTTAAACCAGTAGACTGAGTAAAGCAAATTACCCTCCATAATACAGGTGGGCCTCATCGAATCAGTTTAAAGCCTTAAGAAAAAAGACTGAGTACCCCCGAAGAGGAAAGAATTCTGCCTCCAGACTCAAGACTTCAACATCAACTCCTGTCAGAATTTCTAGCCTGCTGACCAGCTCTGCAAATTTCAGATTTAGCAGCCCCAGTTCCTTCAATCTCAATCTCTCTCTCTCCCACTCTACCTACCTACCTACCTATCTGTACATACATACACACACACACATGCAAATACTACTGGTTCTCTTTCTCTGGAGCACCTTGACTTATAAACTACTCAGTAAAGATTTATCAAATCTTACAAATGCTTTTTTTTTTTTTTTTTCCGGTTCGCGGGCTTCTCACTGCTGTGGCCTCTCCCGTTGCGGAGCACAGGCTCCGGACGCGCAGGCCCAGTGGCCATGGCTCACGGGCCCAGCCGCTCCACAGCATGCGGGATCCTCCCAGACCGGGGCACGAACCCGCGTCCCCTGCATTGGCAGGCGGACTCCCAACCACTGCGCCACCAGGGAAGCCCACAAATGCTTTTAACCTATAAAATAAAACACTGTTTCATGCTAAAAAGAAAAACAAACAAAAAACCTCTCAGAATATATTAGACTCTGGGGGCTTCCCTGGTGGCGCAGTGGTTAAGAATCCGCCCATCAATGCAGGGGACACGGGTTCAAGCCCTGGTCCGGGAAGATGCCACATGCTGTGGAGCAACTAAGCCAGTGAGCCACAACTACTGAGCCTGAGCTCTAGAGCCCGTGGGCCACAACTACTGAGCCCATGTGCCACAACTACTGAAGCCTGCATGCCTAGAGCCCACTGTCTGCAACAAGAGAAAGCACCGCAGTGAGAAGCCCGTACACCACAATTAAGAGTAGCCCCCGCTCATCACAACTAGAGAAAGCCCACGTGCAGCAACGAAGACCCAACGCAGGCAAAAATTAAATAAATAAATTTATTTTTAAAAAAGCAAAGCGTAAGATTTTACGGTTGGAGAAAAGTCCCAGTATGCAGTCTCATACCTTTCTCTCTTCTGTCCATACTAAGTGATTTTGTTTTTTCAATTACAGTCTTAACTTCATCTACATACTGATGACTTCTAAGTTATACCACTAGTCCATACCTCTCCCATGAACTTAACCCTCCCACCGCTTATTCAACCTCTCTACTTGGACAGCCAAGAGGCATCTCAAATGTAACATGTTCAAAATCAAACTTTTGATTTCCCCCACCAATTTTGTTTCTTTTTTTTCTTATACCCCACATCAATCTGTGGCAAATCGAGTAGACTATTCCTTCAAATTATGTTCTCATAGCTTCTTATTACCTTCCTTGTTATTATCCCTGTCCAAACTGCCATTAGCTCTCACACAGACACCTGCGAATTAAATGGTTTCCCAGGGACTTCCCTGGAGGTCCAGTGGTTAAGACTCCATGCTCTCAATGTGAGGGGCATGGGTTCGATCCTTGGTCGGGGAACTAAGATCCCACATGCCCCATGGCGTGGCCAAAAATAAATAATAAAATAAAATATACTTTAAGAAAAAGAAGAACTAAAAAAGTAAGTGGTTTCCCAATTTCTGCTCTTACTTCCTTATAGTCAATTTTTCAGGTAGGCTGTTAGGGGGTTGCCAAAGTAATCCTTTCAAAATGTAAATCAGATCAATGTCTTCCATCCCTCTTAGAAAAAAATCCGTGGTCCAGGAAGTCTGGCCTACCAGATCTTCCCTTGGCAACCTCCCCACCTCATTTCCCATTTCCCCTCACTCTGTCTAGCCACCCTGGCCATCTTGTTGTTCCTCTAAAATGCCAAGCGCACTTCTGTCTCAGGGCCTTTGCACTTCCCCCAGATATCCATATGTCTCTGCTCAGATGTCATTTCTTTCAAAAGAACTTACTCCGCTACCTCCATCACTTTATTCTTTCCCCTATTTTTTTTTAAATTTATTTATTTTATTTATTTATTTTTTTGGCTGTGTTGGGTCTTCTTTGCTGCGTGTGGGCTTTCTCTAGTTGCAGTGAGCGGGGGCTACTCTTAATTGTGGTGTACGGGCTTCTCACTGCGGTGGTTTCTCTTGTTGCAGAGCATGGGCTCTAGGCATGTGGGCTTCAGTAGTTGCAGCACAGGGGCTCAGTAGATGTGGCTCGTGGGCTCTAGAGCTCAGGCTCAGTAGTTGTGGCGCACGGGCTTAGATGCTCTGTGGCATGTGGGATCCTCCCGGACCAGGGCTCGAACCCACGTCCCCTGCATTGGCAGGGGGACTCCTAACCACTGCACCACCAGGGAAGCCCCCTCAAACTCTTTACATTTTTCTCTCTGAAAAAAGTAAACTCAATTGCTTTTTACTTATATTGTTTATTTTGTTCTCTATGAATTACTAGCATTAGCTATGAAAAAGGTTCCCTACATTTAACAAGAGACAAAAGCTTTTCACTGATAATGTTTCTTAAATTTACACAAGCAGCATAATGGCAAAAATAGAATTTTCCCCCTATGCTTTATTATATAGTTAGGAAGGCTTATACAGAAGTAAAAACTAATTACAATTCATTTTGCTATTGGGCCATCAATGAGGCAAAAATGTTGTTTTCTGGGCCTTGTCTGAAACTGACAAATGAATGCATTAAAAAGAACCAAAACTAAATACTGTTTCTTTTTAGGCAGGTACAAATGAAGAGCCAAAGGAAGTATGTGCTCATGAGATCAAAATTCTTTTATAAGTACTTATATAACACTCATTAAATCAGGTTAGTCACTTGGTCAAATGTTGTGTCAATGAATCATTTTGGAATTAATTAATGAAAACTGAATTATATATTTTAAGAATATTGTGGCAGACTGTAAGATGAATAGCCCTGCATAAATTACGCTTCCATCTCTCCATACCTGTGGGCAGTCTCTTCCCACACTAAGTCTGGGCTTGCCTACATGATTCGTTTTGCCAGTGGGATGTTAGCAAATGTGAATCAGGCAGAGGTCTGCAAAGCTTTGTATGTGGGGCTTCTTTCCTCTCTCCCGGATTTTGGAATTCTCCCACTGTTTTTATGCCACCCACACCCTGTTGAAACCCTGAGATGATCAGAGCCTCATGAGTGACCTCAGGAGACACCAAAAGAAGAACTGCCCTGCTGATCCCACTCCAAACTGCTGACTCAGAGAGTGTGAGAAAATAAAATGGCTGAGTTTTAGAGTGGTTTGTTAGAGAGCAGTAGATAATGGATAAAACACAAAATTGTATTGCTGGGAGGTACTTATTATTACTTTCCAGGCTGTTCAGCGACTAGGAAATCATTACTTAGTGGGGCACCCGCTTAATGAAAAATATGAATATGCAACTATCAAAACTCCAGCTTCTGTTACCATTTGTTTATTTTACAACTACAAAAGTGTTATATTGATTACATCCACATAAGTGACCTTAAAGTGTATTCTCTTAATTGGGTGAATATTCCCCTTAAAAGGTAAAATGTATGTGGAAGTGCCTGGCACTGTAAAGTGTTTAGAATATGTAGCTGGAAAACAAATTTCCTTCTCAAAATCCTTCTTAAGCTTTTAATTGCCTGGAAAACAGTTCTTAGCATGTATGTCTGAATTTAAAAAGTATCAAAATCAACTATAATTCAATAAGAAGTTAAAAGAAGTATCAAAATCATGAAATTATACTGTTTATGTGATGGTCCATCCAAACACTGGCATATGAGACCTGTCCAAATGAAAGATTCCAAAATTTAAAAAGGGCATATTATAACAGCATGAAGTAAGAATGTTAAATTCTAGAATACAGTTTTTCTCAGCCAAAATAAAATTGGTATTAAACAATTTAAATTCAGTGTTCCTAAGCCCTAAGCAGCTTTTCCCTGTACTTAAGTGGACCCTAGTATTCATATGGGTCAATTTATTTGAATGTGGACTGTTTTAGTAGCTGTACAAAGGTCTTCTCCATTAAACCAGGTCTTTCTCCAGTGTTTGCTACTCCAGTGCAAGATACACAACCGCTGGAAATCTAGTAATTATCTATAACAATTTGTATCTCACTTCCTTACCTTCTCTCTCCCTCCCTTAGTGACCAAGTTCTGTTAATTTTACCTCCTTACTGTCTTTCAACCACCCTCTTCTTTACATCTCACTCCTTGCCACCCTAACCCGGGCTTATCATTCTCTTTCCTGGACTGCAACAATTACTTCCTAGTCTCCTTGCATTATTCTTACCCCTACTCCTCCTCTACCAAACCTCTTCTATTCACAATACTCAGAGTGATTTTTCTGAAGTGTGAAATCAGGCTCATGCTTAAAGTATGTTGATGGCTTCCCAATGTCCTTTGAACAAAACTAAAATTCTTAATCATTTGTTACTTCATAAACATAAATTCAAAACAAACTCTAGATCCCTCTTTCCCTTTGTTTCCTTATCATTAATAACCTTACTTTTCATGCCCTTCGGTAAATTATGATCATATATACCTTCTCGGTGTAGGACCTGCCACTCTCCTGCAATCCAGGCCTTCCTGGATGCATACAAGATAGTGTAGCGCGTCACAACCGTCTCTGGGCCATCAGGAGGTTTCCAAGAAACCAGGGCAGTGTCATCCTCTATCAATGTCACTTTCACTCCAACTGGTGGGCCTGCTGGTGCTGTGCACACATGTAGAAAATATTGTATTATTAGGAGAAAATGGTCATTAAGTACTCAAATACCTGGACAGGCACAGATAAGAGTTTAAAAAACTAGAAACTACTATAAAAACATCTCAAAATCACAGCTTTTACAGCTCATTAGTGACAATATCAAAATACGATTTTTCTCTTCTTTATCTGAAAACTCATTTCATTTTTATAATGTTTAAAACATTTAAAATATATAAAGGAGGTGGTAGATTCCTAGATGAGGAACTACTAAGTCAAAGGTTGTCAGCATTTTTAGGGCTCTTTACATTGTTTTGCCACATGGACAACTAGAAAGGTTTACAGTTCCACCAGGGCACCTGTGCATTACTCACTCTATTAGGTACTGAAGCTAAACTACATTTCTTACTAAAATGCATAGAATGTATATTTAATCTGATCTAGGAAGCCACTCAAAAAATACTCCTGAGACTGAAACATTCAGTTACTCACCAAACCGTTGTGAATCAGTGAGTTTATAGAACAGACTTTACCTTATACCTACCTTACCTTATATCTTATCTACCTTTACCTTATATCTTATCTACCTTTACCTTATATCTACCTTAGACTAATACCTTATATTTACGAAAGGTAGTGAAGTCCTGGGATTTTAGTGGAGCCCATGTTCAATATGAGCTAAAGGTGTGAAGAGCTCGTTTTGGGCACTACCTCACATATGGAATATTGCCAAAACCATAGCAAAACAGCCCAATGCTCACTTAAATAAGTATCCTTTGTTTTCTCTCAGCATCATTAAAATAGAGCTGCAATCTACACCTTCACCATCATTCTAGAGAGAAGGAAATGCATGGAGAGATATACCGTGTTCTTGGATTGGAAGAATTAATACTGTGAAAATGATTATACTACCCAAAGCAATCCACAGATTCAATGCAATCCCTATCAAATTACCAATGGCATATTTCACAGAATTACAACAAAAAATTTTACAATTTGTATGGAAACACAAAAGACCCCAAATAGCCAAACTGATCTTGAGAAAGAAAAATGGAGCTGGAGGAATCAGGTTCCCTGACTTCAGACTATACTACAAAGCTACAGTAATTAAGACAGCATGGTACTGGCATAAAAATGGAAATATAAATCAATGGAACAAGATAGAAAGCCCAGAGATAAACCCACACACCTATGTTCACCTAATCTATGACAAAGGAGGCAAGAATATACAATGGAGAACAGTCTCTTTAAGAAGTGGAGCTGGGAAAACTGGACAGCTACATATAAAAGAATGAAATTAGAACACTCCCTAACATCTAAACACAAAAATAAACTCAAAATGGATTAAAGACCTAAATGTAAGGCCATACACTATCAAACTCTTAGAGGATAACATAGGCAGAACACTCTTTGACATAAATTGCAGCAAGATCTTTTTTGACCCATCTCCTAGAGTAATGAAAATGAAAACAAAAATAAACAAATGGGACCTAATGAAACTTAAAAGCTTTTGCACAGCACAGGAAACCATAAACAAGACGAAAAGACAACCCTCAGAATGGGAGAAGATATTTGCAAACAAGGTAACTGACAAGGGATTAATATCCAAAGTATACAAACAGCTCATGCAGCTCAATATCAAAAAAACAAAAACAAAAAAAAACACAACCCAATCAAAAAATGGGCAGAAGAACTAAATACACATTCCTCCAAAGAAGACATATGGATGGCCAAGAGGCACATGAAAAAATGCTCAACATTGCTAATTATTAGAGAAGTGCAAATCAAAACTACAATGAGGTTATCACCTCAAACTGGTCAGAATGGCCATATTCAAAAAATCTACAAACAATAAATGCTGGAGAGGGTGTGGAGAAAAGGGAACCCTCTTGCACTGTTGGTGGGAATGTAAATTGACATAGCCACTATGGAGAACAGTATGGAGGTTCCTTAAAAAACTAAAAATAGAACTACCATATGACCCAGCAATCCCACTCCTGGGCATATACCTGGAGAAAACCATAACTCAAACAGATACATGCACCACAATGTTCACTGCAGCATTGTTTACAATAGCCAGGACATGGAAGCAACCTAAATGTCCATCAACAGAGGAATGGATAAAGAAGATGTGGTATATATACACAATGGAATATTACTCAGCTATTTAAAGGAATGAAATTGTGCCATTTGCAAAGATGTGGATGGACCTAGAGACTGTCATACAGAGTGAAGTAAGTCAGAAAGAGAAAAACAAATATCGCTTATATATTGAATCTAAAAAAATGATACAGATGAACTTACTTGCAAAGCAGAAATAGAGACACAGATGTAGAGAACAAATGTATGGATACCAGGAGTGGGGGGGAGTTGGATGAATTAGGAGATGGGGACCAACATACGTACACTATTGATACTATGTATAGAGTAGATAACTAATGAGAACCTACTGTATAGCACAGAAAACTCTACTCAGTGCTCTGTGGTGACCTAAATGGGAAGGAAATCCAAGAAAGAGGGGATATACGTATACATACAGCTGATTCACTTTGCTGTACAGCAGAAACTAACAACACTGTAAAGCAACTATACTCCAATAAAAATTAGTTTTTAAAGAAAGGAAATGCAGGTTTAGAGACATGGAATATTTTAGCAACTGCCATTGGTAAGCTACAGAATTGGTGCTCAATCCGGTATCATCTATACTGCACTATGCACAGAATCAAGCTACTGCTCACGTTAGATTCTAATGTGGGCTCCTAACGTCATTAAATATGTTACCCACTTTCTTCCATTTTAAATTACTTGGGTGCAGCCTTGCACAGCACACCTGTTCTTAGAAAATGTAGCACCCCCTAAAGAGACCCTAAATTTAAGCCCACTTGCTTATGCAATACATTGAGAGGAAAAATATTTTTACTGTAATAAAGGAAAAGAAACTTCAAAAGTTAAGAAACAAAATAAATACATACACGTAGACTGGTAGGTGGCAATCAGGGTAGTACCTTCTTCAAAGTGATGTCTGTGTGTGTGTGTGTGTGTGTGTGTGTGTGTGTGTGTGTGTGTGTGTGTGTGTGTATAATACATAGATAAAACCCAGATAAAACCCACAGGGGAGCTGCTTTCTTTACCTTCTGGAAGTGTAGAGTGGTAGACAACGGGGCTCCAGGGACTGGAAAGTTGATCCACATGCAGTCGAACAGCAAATTCATATTTGGTGTTTGGTTCTAGACCTTGAACCAACATGTGAGTTTCTGATCTATAATGAGTAATAAAGTAGTTAATGCTGGTAGCACATTGTTTCTAAAAGATTGCCAGGATTTCCAATCAATACAGGTTACTGTTATTTATTACCTCCCTCATTTCCTTTAAAAAAAATTTTTAGATTAAAAAGAAATCTAATTTGATTATTAAAATGCTACATTGGATATTATAGAAATAAGCCTAAAAACTGCCTCTCTGAGAGGAAACTAGGAAATTAACAGTACAGAAATGTCCCAAATCAAAGGGATTTCTTCTGAAATACTGTTAAGTCAAATCACTCTTTTAAAGTATAATGATGGGCATCTTTCTAACTATAACCTAGCAAACAGAATAACTAGCTTTATTTTTTGATGCCAGCATGAAAATTGACTTGTTTCCTTCTTTAAATATGCTAAGTTTAGCTACTTGAAAGTCATCATATTGATAGTTTCTTGTCTAATCTTGTTGCACGAGGCTGGGGAAACAACAACAAAAAAATCATTTATGAAAATTAAATTTCAAAATAAATGCGGTTTTCAGAACTGATTATGGTAAAGATGCAAAATCCCCTGCCCTGACATAAGTAAGATAAGTTCTGAGACAAATGCTTACAGCTGAAGCCCAAGTTGACCCAAGATAGTAAAGAAGGAAGTGTGAGTGGGGAGGAGAGCAAAGAAAACAACCATTAATAGAAGCTACATACGTTTGAAGGTATAAAACCAAAGAAGCATTCTGCAGGCCAACAGGGTTACAGCGGATGGTGTAGTTAATTATTTGTGCAGTGGTGAACGCAGGCCTCCTCCAGTGCAGGAAGATGGAAGATGAGGTGTTAGCCTTCGCATAGAGATGGTGGGGTGGTGGTGGAGGAGGAACCATGCGATCACGAACAGCTATTGAAAAAGACAATGTTAATTTACCACATGGCGTAACATTTAATGTAGAAAGTGGTAAAATGGTAAAATCATAACACCCCACCCTTTAGGTCTTTCTTCCACCAGAGGTTCATAGTGGTCTAGAGATGTATCATTCAAACCTGAGTGACTCTTCCGTAAGTTAGATAAGGAATCAAATATTATCAATACTTAGAATGTAAGACAGAAGCACAGAGAAGTCAAGCTACCAGCCGAAGACATTCAGAAAGCCAGCAGTAGACTTAAAACTAGACTGACATCCTCTTTAGTAGCAATAAAACCAAACAGCTCTCAGCAGCAATAAAACTGAATAGCAACTGGAATGAAATAATTAGCCTCAAGGTTAAAGGAGATAAAAGAAAACTTAGTATCTGTAGGTATTCAGGGTTATTTTCCCAGTTAAATTTCTTTTTTAAAAAAATTTTATTTAATTAATTAATTTATTTTTGCTGCGTTGGGTCTTCACTGCTGCATGTGGGCTTTCTCTAGTTGCGGCAAGCGGGGGCTACTCTTTGTTGCGGTGCACGGGCTTCTCATTGTGGTGGCTTTTCTTGTTGCAGAGCATGGGCTCTAGGTGCGTGGGCTTCAGTAGTTGTGGCACGCAGGCTGAGTAGCTGTGGCTCGTGAGCTCTAGAGCACAGGCTCAGTAGTTGTGGTGCATGGGCTTGGATGCTCCATGGCACGTGGGATCTTCCCATACCAGGGCTCAAACCTCTGTCCCCTGCATTGGCAGGCAGATTCTTAACCACTGCACCACCAGGGGAGTCCCCACAGTTAAATTTCTAATGGTCTCTTCCTTGCAAAACTAAAATAGGTTCTTATAATTAAATACATCTCACTTAAATATTTACTGAGTACGTACTTGTTCAAGATACTACGTTAGGTATCCTGGAGGATATGAAAGTAATAAAACCACCAAGGTATCCAAGTAGTGATGAGACTTAAATTTAAAGAAGGAAGTAGAGGAAAAAAGAGTATGAGTCGAACACTGTGAAACAAGCTACTGTAACTCTTACTTACACACGCATCCTGGAGTACTGACTGTTTGATCTGCCTGGTAGCCATCTTCTATGTTGTTGTAAGCCAGCAATCTCACATGATATTTTCTTCTCGGGTCTTTAAAGAAACCAACAGGTAATAATTAGGCCCAGCCCTCTAGATAGGAACAAAGGTTCTACAGCCTTTCTAGATTTTGGTTTAAAAACCTTCTGAATACATAAGAGCTCTAAGTAAAATGAAAATTTTCTCTCTCCTTGTTCTACACAGTGACTCAGCAGTTCGCCTTATTATGACATTGCTATTGTGACTATCTACCAATTGATAAAATTTTATTTTATTTAACCTTATTTCAAACAATAACATTACCACCACTGTTCTTCCTCCTCTTCCTCAACTGACCAGACATAGATTCTTGATTTTAAAAGGCTTGGGCTGCCTGATGGATTCCTTACAAGTGGTTATGCTACATAGAAGTTTTCTGTTTAGTTATTTGAGGGTAGTTAACTTAAAAGCATGGAAATCAAACTGAGATTGTTTTCCCCCTAAAAGGTAAGAAGAATTACAGTTGTCATTCTTTAGTACCTTTGAAAATGTTTATAACCACGTATTATTTAAGTTTATTTCACCGCGTGCCCTTTTCCACAAACATAAATTTTCAGTTGAGAGCTAAATTTATCAAGAAAGAGGAGGTGGAGCTCCCTCTACTGGTGTTCATTAACTAACACAATACAGAAACTAAAGTCCATCCCATACATATTAAAACAAAAATTTTTTTCAGGTTTTTGAGGAATTAAGTGGTTACAATTTTAAATAATATACTTTAGAAGATATTCAAGAAGTTTAATGATATAAATACATTTAAATGTAAGTGTTTACGATAACATTTAACTATAAAGTAATACTTGCTTAGGGCAAAAATAAAACTATTCAGAAACAATGTATTCCTTTTTTCTCCCCACAGCTTCATTAAGGTATGGTTGACAAATAAAGCTTGTATATATTTAAGGTATATAACTTGATGTTTGGTATAGGCATACACTGTGAAATGATCACTACAATCAAGTGAATCAGAAGACCCATCACTTCACTAGTTACCATTTGTGTGTGTGTATATGTGTGGTGAAAACATTTAAGATCTACACACTTAGTAAATTTCAAGTATACAATACAGCTTTGATAACTATAGTCATGCTGTACATCAGATCTCCAGAACTTACTCACCTTGCATAACTGAAACTTTGTACCCATCTCCCCATTTCCCCCACTCCTGGCAACCACCATTCTACTTTCTGCTTCTATGAGTTTAACTATTTTAGATTCCATATATAAATGAGATCATGTAGTATTTGTCTTTCTGGCTTATCTCACTTGGCATAATGTCCTCTAGGTTCATTTATGTTGTGCAAATGGCAGGATTTCCCTCTTTTTAAAAGTTGAATAACATTCCATTATATATATGCCCCATTTTCTTTATCCATTCACCTGTTAACAGGCATTTAGGTTGTTTTCACACCTTGTCTACTGTGAATAATGCAGTGACTATGGAGGTGCAGATAGCTCTCTGATGTACTGATCTCATTTCCTTTTGAGATATACTCAGAAGTGGGATTGCTGGATCATACGCTAAGTCTATTTCTAATTTTAATGCGTTTCTATATTATACTTCTCTAAATAATAAAAAAACAAACACATAAATAAATCCAAGGGAATTTCACAAAGGAAAGCAATCATCCTTAATAGATATATCAAATGTGAAAAAAAACCCTTACAACAATATAATAATTCTAGATTGAATTCAAACATTTAATATCCAAAAACAAGATGTAAAGTTTATTAAATTCTCTAATGTAATTTAAGAATTTGTATAAATATTTTTGAAACTGATGTATTTTAATATTTAATATTAAAATGCATTAAAAGGATGTCCTAAAATATAAAATTTTTATTTCTATCTGTTTTGACAAAATTACACAAGAAGAAAAATTTATACAACTTAGAACATTTCTGCATTTTCTAGATAGAAAGATGGAAAGACTAACAACATTTGACCGTCTTATAGAAAATGTTTTTTAGATACATTATCTCATTTGAGCATCACAAAACCCTGTAAGATATATGTTATTCCCATTTGATAAACTGTGGTAAAAAGGTGTTAGTAGCATGTCCAATGGCATACAAAGCTGAACCGGGAACTTGTGGCTATTTCTCTGACAAAGTACAGGGCCTTTAAATTTACACAAATACATGTGCCTTTGTCACAGCAAGTATGTCTCCTTATAATGAATTTTAACATAGAAATATTTTCAATTTATAAAGTAATTATCAGGAACACATAACCACATTTGAATTTCATCACTGAAATGATTTCTAACATTCAACACTGCAATTCTAAGATTCAAAAGGTTTCTATTCAGAACAATAGCTACTTCATTTGAATCTGTTTTCTTCTTTCTTTCCTCTTATTGCTGAACTCATTAGTCAACTGAATCCTGAGTTCCATATTTCAAATACTCCTTCTGAATGGGTATAAATGAAATTCAACTGGATCTCTGCAGAAGTTCTTCAGACATATTTCTTTATTCTGTCTCTATTCAATTAGAAGAGTACTTTTAGGAAAGCCTCCTGAGTGTGATGAGGTGTTACACCAGGAATTAGGAGATACAGAAAAGGAAGAATGAAACAGAATTTGCCCAAAGTAACTCACATTCTCAGGGAACCAGACACAGATACAGCAAACTCTCGTAGAAAGCTGATTTTGATGAGGGTTATCATTAGAGGTGGAGAGATTAATCTTTTTTCCACTGTGCAAACAATCATTCAATACTTCATAAATACTTCTCTGGAATGGTTATTTTTAGCCCTAAAATTCATTCGTTTTTCCCTTCTTCCTCTTTAAAAAAATGAGCTGCTTACACTAAATTTTAAATCCAGAATTAACCTTTTTGTTGTTGTTGTTGATCAGTCAGAAGCAGCTTACACGTCCTAAGAAGATGAGAGAACAGAGTTGGTTCCTCAACATGGCCAGCACCTGGCTATCACCCACTCAGCACAGACGCCAGCAAGCCCAACACAAGAAGAGGCAGCTCTTCTGACGCCCACCTGGAAATCATCCACGTAGCCAGAGCAACAGTCTCCAATGCTGGGCTCCTTCCCCCTGCTAGTTTATGTGAGGTCAGGAAGAGGCAAACCATCAGGCAGGCAAATAGAGTACACTGGGTACACGAGATTCCTTTCTATCCACACAAAAAAAGTAAAACATGAACCAGGATAACTGGAAGTTATTTCAGTAGAAAAAAAATAAAATTATAGGACATACTGGTAGGAAAAATAATGTAAAGGAAAGGGAAAAATCCATTCACCTTTGTTCACATGTGATCTACTCTTCATGCTATATAAAGAATCTATTTAAAACAATAAGAAGTGCCACTACGGATAAAAGCCTTTATACACACATTACATTCTTGTGGCTTCATCAAAGATGTATATATTCTTACGTCTAGTGAGTTGTGAAGTCTGAACAAGTCCTCTGTCCTACATGTTACATTGATTCCCTTTCGTATGGACTCTCTGGTGTCAATTCATGCTTGAACTTATAATAAACATTTCGTCACGCTTAAAAAAAAAAAAGTGCCAGGTTGGGGGCCAAGCTGAGCTGTGGGTCACCTGCGTTTGCCATGTACTCCTCTCTCTTAGGCTTTAAAAATGAGTCCAATTTCAAATTCTAGTCACTGTATTATTTTGGTTTGCGAATCCAGAGACCCCAGAAAAACCTGGCTCATTATTGTTCATCAATTTGCTAGAAATTCAATTTCATCTACTTTTATAAATTTAAGAGGGGACCCAAGGACCAGAGCCTTCACATAATGTTAAGATGAGCATTACCAGGCAATAAAAGTTACCACCTAAAAAAGAAAACAGAGAACAGCTGCACAATTAACAAAATTAAGGATACAGAGTAAAAAAATAAAGTTTAGGACCAATATGTTAAGTACAGTTAAATGCACAAATAATGTACCACAGCAAAGTAGCACAAGTCTTAAAACTCTACAGTTCTGCAAAGACCCTCTGATGCATAAGGGACAAAGCAGACACTCAGGATCAACGCTGTGAAATGCCACAGGGAGCCAGTTCCCAGGGCCTGTTACAGCCTTTCTTGAGTCAAGCACTGCCACGTATGTGGTGCTTGGTTACACAAGACTCAGCAGACTTAGTCTATGTGGTTTAGGGGGAAACTAGCAGAGTCAGGAAGAGCAGCCACAAAGGACAGTGCAAGCCTCCTCAAAACCCAGTGAGGGAAGGAGAATGAGAGAGAGGGGAAAGAGCTGGTCCCAGTTCCTTCAAAACTCAAGACAAGGAGCATAAAAACCACTCCTCAACAGGGCCAATTTTTATTTTTATTATTATTATTATTTTCTGTGGTACGCAGGCCTCTCACTGTTGTGGCCTCTCCTGTTGTGGAGCACAGGCTCCGGATGCGCAGGCTCAGCGGCCATGGCTCACGGGCCCAGGTGCTCCACGGCATGTGGGATCTTCCCGGACCGGGGCATGAACCCGCGTCTCCTGAATCAGCAGGCGGACTCTCAACCACTATGTCACCAGGGAAGCCCTATTTTTAGTTTTTTAAGGAACTTCCATACTGTTCTCCACAGTGGCTGTATCAATTTACATTCCCACCAACAGTGCACAAGGGTTCCCTTTTCACTACAACCCTCTCCAGCATTTATTGTTTGTAGATTTTTTGATGATGACCAATCTGACCAGTGTGAGGTGATACCTCATTGTGGTTTTGATTTGCATTTCTCTAATGATTAGTGATGTTGAGCATCCTTTCTTGTGTTTGTTGGCAATCTGTATATCTTCTTTGTAGAAATGTCTATTAGGTGTTCTGCCCATTTTTGGACTGGCTTGTTTCTTTTTTTGATATTGAGCTGCATGAGCTGCTTATATATTTTGGAGATTAATCCTTTGTCAGCTGCTTCGTTTGCAAACATTTTCTCCCATTCTGAGGGCTGTCTTTTCGTCTTGCTTATGGTTTCCTTTGCTGTACAAAAGCTTTTAAGTTTCATTAGGTCCCATTTGTTTATTTTTGTTTTTATTTCCCTTTCTCTAGGAGGTGGGTAATAAAGGATCTTGCTGTGATTTATGTCATAGAGTGTTCTGCCTATGTTTTCCTCTAAGAGTTTGATAGTGTCTGGCCTTGCATTTAGGTTTTTAATCCATTTTAAGTTTATTTTTGTATATGGTGTTAGGGAGTGTTGTAATTTCATTCTTTTAAATGTAGCTATACAGTTTTCCCAGCACTATTTATTGAAGAGGCTGTCCTTTCTCCATTGTATATTCTTGCCTCCTTTATCAAAGATAAGGTGACCACATGTGCGTGGGTTTATCTCTGGGCTTTCTATCCTGTTCCATTGATCTATATTTCTGTTTTTGTGCCAATACCATACTGTCTTGATTACTGTAGCTTTGTAGTATAGTCTGAAGTCAGGGAGCCTGATTCCTCCAGCTCCGTTTTTAGTTCTCAAGATTGCTTTGGCTATTCGGCGTCTTTTGTGTTTCCATACAGATCATGCAGTTTTTTTGTTCTAGTTCTGTGAAAAATGCCAGTAGTAGTTTGATAGGGATTGCATTGAATCTGTAGATTGCTTTGGGTAGTAGAGTCATTTTCACAATGTTGATTCTTCCAATCCAAGAACATGGTATATCTCTCCATCTGTTTGTATCATCTTCAATTTCTTTCATCAGTGTCCTATAGTTTTCTGCATACAGGTCTTTTGTCTCCTTAGGTAGATTTATTCCTAGATATTTTTTTCTTTTTGTTGCAATGGTAAATGGGAGTGTTTCCTTAACTTCTCTTTCAGAGTTTTCATCATTAGTATATAGGAATGCCAGAGATTTCTGTGCATTAATTTTGTATCCTGCTACTTTACCAAATTCATTGACTAGCTCCAGTAGTTTTCTGGTAGCATCTTTAGGATTCTCTATGTATAGTATCATGTCATCTGCAAACAGTGACAGTTTTACTTCTTTTTCAATTTGGATTCTTTTTATTTCTTTTTCTTCTCTGATTGCTGTGAGGGCTAATTTCTTAATGGTCTCGAGGGTGATAGGTAGCATTTGGTTTACGGTTAAACTTGCTTAAAGATTTAGCAATATATAAAGATGAAGGGACAGGAAAGAAAGCCCAAATCAATTTAACACGTATCTGACTAAATCTTTTGATACGTAACTCTGGAGTGTCAGTTTAAGTTAATGTGATCGAGGTCTCAGCCAAATTAACCTATCTTTCTTTATCAGGGAGTCAACCTGTGGCCGAAAATGAAGCTCTCCCTCCTGAAACACTACTATGGCTATACCCTTTACCTTTCTCCACTGGCTCTAGGACCTGCCTCACCTTCTTCCCCTTCTGTTTCATTCTCACTACAGTTCTTCTACTTGAGTTTGTTTCACATAAGAAGGAATCAGAACCAGAAGTCTGGTTGGCCAAGAAAGACTTCACAGGTATCAAATACACATTTATCAAGTACCTACTAAAAGTCAGGCACTGTATGGAAGACTCAAGCATTAGAAAGCTATAACTCTTGCTTTTAATTTCAATCTAACAAAGGGGACAGACTGGGAAATGAATACTTTGTATGCATTGTTTACCAACTGTGTAGCCTTGGGTTTCTTAGTTTTCTAAGCCTCATTTATTTTCATTAGGAAAATACAGATGTAATTCCACCAGAAAGACAAGATCCAGCCTCATCCACCAGAACACAGGCACTAGTCCCCTCCACCAGGAAGCCTACACAACCCACTGAACCAACCTTAGTCACTGGGAACAGACACCGAAAATAACGGGAACTACGAACCTGCAGCCTGTGAAAAGGAGACCCCAAACACAGTAAGATAAGCAAAATGAGAACACAGAAAAATACACAGCAGATGAAGGAGCAAGGTAAAAACCCACCAGACCTAATAAATGAAGAGGAAATAGGCAGTCTACCTGAGAAAGAATTCAGAATACTGAAAGTAAAGATGATCCAAAATCTTGGAAATAGAATAGAGAAAATGCAAGAAACATTTAACAAGGACCTAGAAGAACTAAAGAGGAAACAAGCAACGATGAACAACACAATAAATGAAATTAAAAATTCTCTACAAAGGATCAATAGCAGAATAACTGAGGCAGAAGAACAGATAAGTGATCTGGAAGATAAAATAGTGGAAATAACTACTACAGAGCAGAATAAAGAAAAAAGAATGAAAAGAACTGAGGACAGTCTCAGAGACCTCTGGGACAACATTAAATGCACAAACATTTGAATTATAGGGGTCCCAAAGAAGAAGAGAAAAAGAAAGGGACTGAGAAAATATGTGAAGAGACTATAGTTGAAAACTTCCCTAATATGGGAAAGGAAATAGTTAATCAAGTCCAGGAAGCACAGCGAGTCCCAAACATCATAAATCCAAGGAGAAACACGCCAAGACACATATTAATCAAACTGTCAAAAATTAAATACAAAGAAAACATATTAAAAGCAGCAAGGGAAAAACAACAAATAACACACAAGGGAATCCCCATAAGGTTAACAGCTGATCTTTCAGCAGAAACTCTGCAAGCCAGAAGGGACTGGCAGGACATATTTAAAGTGATGAAGGAGAAAAACTTACAACCGAGATTACTCTACCCAGCAAGGATCTCATTCAGATTTGATGGAGAAATTAAAACCTTCACAGACAGGCAAAAGCTAAGACAGGGGCTTTCCTGGTGGCGCAGTGGTTGGGAGTCCGCCTGCCGATGCAGGAGACGGGGGTTCGTGCCCCGGTCCGGGGGGATCCCACATGCCGTGGAGCGGCTCGGCCCGTGGGCCATGGCCGCTGGGCCTGCGTGTCCGGAGCCTGTGCTCCACGGCAGGAGAGGCCATGGCAGTGAGCGGCCCATGTACCGCAAAAAAATAAAAAGCTGAGACAATTCAGCACCACCAAACCAGCTTTACAACAAATGCTAAAGGAACTTCTCTAGGCAAGAAACACAAGAGAAGGAAAAGACCTACAATAACAAACCCAAAACAATTAAGAAAATGGGAATAGGAACATACATATCGATAATTACCTTAAATGTAAATGGATTAAATGCTCCAACCAAAAGACACAGACTGGCTGAATGGATACAAAAACATGACCCATATATATGCTGTCTACAAGAGACCCACTTCAGACCTACAGACACATACAGACTGAAAGTAAGGGGATGGAAAAAGATATTCCATGCAAATGGAAACCAAAAGAAAGCTGGAGTAGCAATTCTCATATCAGACAAAATAGACTTTAAAATAAAGACTATTAGAAGAGACAAAGAATGACACTACATAATGATCAAGGGATCGATCCAAGAAGAAGATATAACAATTGTAAACATTTATGCACCCAACATATGAGCACCTCAATACATAAGGCAAATACTAAGAGCCATAAAAGGGGAAATCGACAGTAAAACATTCATAGTAGGGGACTTTAACACCCCACTTTCACCAATGGACAGATCATCCAAAATGAAAATAAATAAGGAAACAGAAGCTTTAAATGATACATTAAACAAGATGGACTTAATTGCTATTTATAGGATATTCCATCCAAAAATAACAGAATACAAATTGTTCTCAAGTGAACATTCTCCAGGATAGATCATATCCTGGTTCACAAATGAAGCCTTGGTAAATTTAAGAAAATTGAAATTGTATCAAGTATCTTATCTGACCACAGCACTATGAAACTAGATATCAATTACAGGAAAAGATCTGTAAAAAATACAAACACATGGAGGCTAAACAATACACTACTTAATAACGAAGTGATCATTAAAGAAATCAAAGAGGAAATCAAAAAATACCTGGAAACAAATGACAGTGAAAACACAACGACCCAAAACCTATGGGGTGCAGCAAAGGCAGTTCTAAGAGGGAAGATTATAGCAATACAATACAACCTCAAGAAACAAGAAAAATCTCAAATAAACAACTTAAACTTACACCTAAAGCAATTAGAGAAAGAAGAACCAAAATACCCCAAAGTTAGCAGAAGGAAAGAAATCATAAAGATCAGATCAGAAATAAATGAAAAAGAAATGAAGGAAACGATAGCAAAGATCAATAAAACTAAGAGCTGGTTCTTTGAGAAGATAAACAAAATTGATAAACCATTAGCCAGACTCATCAAGAAAAAAAGGGAGAAGACTCAAATCAATAGAATTAGAAATGAAAAAGGAGAAGTAACAACTGACACTGCAGAAATAAAAAGATCATGAGACGTTACTACAAGCAACTATATGCCAATAAAATGGACAACCTGGAAGAAATGGACAAATTCTTAGAAATGCAAAACCTGCCAAGACTGAATCAGGTAGAAATAGAAAATATGAACAGACCAATCACAAGCACTGAAATTGAAACTGTGATTAAAAATCTTCCAACAAACAAAAGCCCAGGACCAGATGGCTCCACAGGCAAATTCTATCAAACATTTAGAGAAGAGCTAACACCTATCCTTCTCAAACTCTTCCAAAATATAGCAGAGGGAGGAACACTCCCAAACTCATTCTACAAGGCCACTATCACCCTGATACCAAAACCAGACAAGGATGTCACAAAGAAAGAAAACTACAGGCCAATATCACTGATGAACATAGATGCAAAAATCCTCAACAACATACTAGCAAACAGAATCCAACAGCACATTAAAAGGATCATACACCATGATCAAGTGGGGTTTATCCCAGGAATGCAAAGACTCTTCAAGATACGCAAATCAATCAACGTGATACACCATATTAACAAACTGAAGGAGAAAAACCATATGATCATCTCAATAGATGTAGAGAAAGCTTTAAACAAAATTCAACACCCATTTATGATAAAAACCCTCCAGAAAGTAGGCATAGAGGGAACTTTCCTCTACATAATAAAGGCCATATATGACAAGCCCACAGCCAACATCGTCCTCAATGGTGAAAAACTGAAAGCATTTCCGCTAAGATCAGGAACAAGACAAGGTTGCCCACTATCACCACTCTCATTCAACATAGTTTTGGAAGTTTTAGCCACAGCAATCAGAGAAGAAAAGGAAATAAAAGGAATCCAAATCGGAAAAGAAGAAGTAAAGCTGTCACTGTTTGCAGATGACATGATACTATACATAGAGAATCCTAAAGATGCTACCAGAAAACTACTAGAGCTAATCAATGAATTTGGTAAAGTAGCAGGATACAAAATTAATGCACAGAAATCTCTGGCATTCCTATACACTAATGATGAAATATCTGAAAGTGAAATCAAGAAAACACTCCCATTTACCATTGCAACAAAAAGAATAAAATACCTAGGAATAAACCTACCTAAGGAGACAAAAGACCTGCATGCAGAAAATTATAAGACACTGATGAAAGACATTAAAGATGATACAAATAGATGGAGAGATATACCATGTTCTTGGATTGGAAGAATCAACATTGTGAAAATGACTCTACTACCCAAAGCAATCTACACATTCAATGCAATCCCTATCAAACTACCACTGGCATTTTTCACAGAACTAGAACCAAAAATTTCACAATTTGTATGGAAATACAAAATACGCCGATTAGCCAATGCAATCTTGAGAACTAAAAACAGAGCTGGAGGAATAAGGCTCCCTGTCTTCAGACTATACTACAAAGCTACAGTAATCAAGACAGTATGGTAGTGGTACAAAAACAGAAAGACAGATCAATGGAACAGGAAAGCCCAGAGATAAACCCACGCACATGTGGTCACCTTATCTTTGATAAAGGAGGTAGGAATGTACAGTGGAGAAAGGACAGCCTCTTCAATAAGTGGTGCTGGGAAAACTGGATAGGTACATGTAAAAGTATGAGATTAGATCACTCCCTAACACCATACACAAAAATAAGCTCAAAATGGATTAAAGACCTAAATGTAAGGCCCGAAACTATCAAACTCTTAGAGGAAAACATAGGCAGAACACTCTATGACATAAATCACAGCAAGATCCTTTTCGACCCACCTCCTAGAGAAATGGAAATAAAAACAAAAATAAACAAATGGGACCTAATGAAACTTAAAAGCTTTTGCACAGCAAAGGAAACCATAAACAAGACCAAAAGAGAACCCTAAGAATGGGAGAAAATATTTGCAAATGAAGCAAATGACAAAGGATTAATCTCCAAAATTTGCAAGCAGTTCTTGCAGCTCAATAACAAAAAAACAAACAACCCAATCCAAAAATGGGCAGAAGACCTAAATAGACATTTCTCCAAAGAAGACATACAGATTGCCAACAAACACATGAAAGAATGCTCAACATCATTAATCATTAGAGAAATTCAAATCAAAACTACAATGAGGTAGCCCCTCACACTGGTCAGAATGGCTATCATCAAAAAATCTAGAAACAATAAATGCTGGAGAGGGTGTGGAGAAAAGGGAACCCTCTTGCACTGCTGGTGGGAATGTGAATTGGTACAGCCACTATGGAGAACAGTATGGAGGTTCCTTAAAAAACTACAAATAGAACTACCATATGACCCAGCAATCCCACTACTGGGCATATACCCTGAGAAAACCATAATTCAAAAAGAGTCATGTACCAAAATGTTCATTGCAGCTCTATTTACAATAGCCAGGAGATGGAAACAACCTAAGTGTCCATCATCAGATGAATGGATAAAGAAGATGTGGCACTTATATACAATGGAATATTACTCAGCCATAAAAAGAAACGAAATTGAGCTATTTGTAATGAGGTGGATGGACCTAGAGTCTGTCATACAGAGTGAAGTAAGTCAGAAAGAGAAAGACAAATACCATATGCTAACACATCCATATGGAATTTAAGAAAAAGAAAATGTCATGAAGAACCTAGGGGTAAGACAGGAATACAGACACAGACCTACTAGAGAATGGACTTGAGGATATGGGGAGGGGGAAGCATAAGCTGTGACAAAGTGAAAGAGTGGCATGGACATATATACACTACCAAATGTAAAACAGATAGCTAGTGGGAAGCAGCCGCATAGCACAGGGAGATCAGCTCGGTGCTTTGTGACCACCTAGAGGGGTGGGATAGGGAGGGTGGGAGTGAGGGAAACGCAAGAGGGAGGAGATATGGAAACATATGTATATGCATAACTGATTCACTTTGTTATAAAGCAGAAACTAGCACACCATTGTAAAGCAATTATACTCCAATAAAGATGTAAAAAAAAAATGTCATGAAGAACCTAGGGGTAAGACGGGAATAGACACAGACCTACTAGAGCATGGACTTGAGGATATGCGGAGGGGGAAGCATAAGCTGTGACAAAGTGAGAGAGAGGCATGGGCATATATACACTACCAAATGTAAGGTAGATAGCTAGTGGGAAGCAGCTGCATAGCACAGGGAGATCAGCTCGGTGCTTTGTGACCACCTGGATGGGTGGGATAGGGAGGGTGGGAGTGAGGGAGACGCAAGAGGGAGGAGATACGGGAACATATGTATATGCATAACTGATTCACTTTGTTATAAAGCAGAAACTAACACAGCATTGTAAAGCAATTATACTCCAATAAAGATGTAAAAAAAAAAGATGCACTTAATTGATATTTATAGGACATTCCATCCAAAAACAACAGAATACACATTTTTCCTAAGTGCTCATGGAACATTCTCCAGGATAGATCATATCCTGGGTCACAAATCAAGCCTTGGTAAATTTAAGAAAATTAAAATTGTATCAAGTATCTTTTCCGACCACAATGCTATAAGACTAGATATCAATTACAGGAAAAGATCTGTGAAAAATACAAACACATGGAGGCTTATAGGGATTTGAACAGTATTAAATGAAATCATGCCTATTAAGGACTTTGTACAGTAGCTCCTATAATTAGTAAACACAACATTACTGTTGTTTTTGTTATGTGAGTAAAGTTGCCTGGGAGAACAGAAAAGGCACTGCCAAAACTACGCTGCACTTAAGTCTGGGAATCGTCTTTGTGAAGGCAAATGAGTATGAAGGCTGTTCGCTCATACAAGCAAGGTCTAGAATCCAGAATATCAGCAAATTTGCAATTAGCATACACTGAAGCTGAGCTCTAACTACTCTCTATCCTCATTAACATTCCCTGGTTCATAGGGAATGTGGCAAAAGCTCTCAAGTGTGTGTCTGAGTTGTATACATGATTGAAGGAGCTGTGTTTTGTGTTTATGCCCTGAAGAACACTTGCTGTTTTGGCAACCATGTCACATGGAGTATAATCCTCTCAGTGTCAAGTCCACCTTCACCCATGTCTTCCATATTAATCGAAAAAGCTATCATCTGCTAACAAAGAAACAACCTGATGACGATAAATGCTTTGGAAAGCAACTTAGTAGATTTCTTTCCTAATGGAAGAACAGTAGATGGTTTCACAAAAACAAAATATGGAAAAGTTTGAGGACTAGCGTTAGATACAGCAAGCAGATGGACACAACAAATGAATTTGTTCATTATATCCATTTTTAACAATTAGGTGTTTATTACCTTCAGTGACAACAACTCAGAACAAGAAGAACAAAGATCAATAAAATGAGACTCCCTGTAACGCCAAGGTCTTTTAAAGATGCACACAGGTTAAAACTGATCAAGAACCTGTCTTAATTCCATTCTAAAAGCATAGGATTTAACAACAGTGAATTAACTGTATCTTTATGCAAAATCTTAAGTAACCTACTAAAATTTTTGGTACAATATACCGATTTTTCACTGCAACGTGTTTCCAAACACCACAAAACAACAAAAAAACCCATGCCTTCTTCCAGGGTTTTACCTGACTAACTTGCATTTCTCTTCTCTATCACTAGATGGCACCTGTGAGCCTGTAAGGAGAGTGATGACTCATCTAGCTACTAAGGTGAGAGCTTATTCAGATATCAGCTGAAACTGATGAATGAGCAATTCAAAACAGGTATGCATGAACTAGGGTGACTGCTTTAGTTTCACCAATTAAAGATTTCATGAGATGCAAAGCTGTAAAAGGGAGAAGGGGCTGCCTTGGATCAGCATTTGTCATACATAGAAATATTTCACATGAACTTTAAAAACCCTGTGAGTAAGGTACTGTTTTTGTCACCTGTCCCATAACAGAGGAGGATGCTGAAACAAACAGAAGATAACTTTCCCAATGACTCAGCACTACTAAGAACCTAAGAGACGGTTTAGCATGAGGGTTAAGGGCTGAGATGTCAGACCCAGACTCCTTGGATTCCAATTCTAGCTTGGTCAATACTGTGTTAACTTGGGAAGTTATTTTCTCTTCTTTACCTTGGCTAAAATCACCTGTAAGATGGGTATGATGATGATAAAGCATCTATCTCTTGAGGTGATGGGAGGATGATATAAACTGATTCCCATAAAGTGCTTAAAGTAGTGCCAGTGTATGATAATAACATCAATAATAATAATAACCTACCAATAAAAATAGTGTAGAGATAGAAATATCAGTAGTAATAATATAATTATTAGAAACATCCCCTAACTCCTAATCCCTCCTCCCTCTCATGAAGAAGGGCAGGATGGTACAATGGTGAAAGGATAGACCCTGGCACCAGACTACTTGGGTTTGCATTGAGTTTCCTCTTCTATAAAATGGGGATTAAATTAGTTTATATATGTATAATGCTTAGAAGAATGTCCGGCACTGAGTAGGTGCTTTTTATTTTTTATTGCTTTTTTGTTTTGTTTTGCTTTTTGGCCGCACTGCACAGCATGTAGAATCTTAGTTCCCTGTCCAGGGATCAAACCCGTGTCCCCTGTATTGGAAGCGTGGAGTCTTAATTGCTGGACTGCCAGGGAAGTCCCGAGTAGGTGCTTTTTAGTGCTGAATAAATAAGTGTAGAGGAGGGGGCTGGTTTGAAAATTGGGGGATTTGGATTTTAATCTTGGATTTCATAGCTGTGTGGCTGCAAAGGTGGTCTCCTGGAATTCAGTTTCCTCATCTTTAAAATTGGGAAATTGAAATATATCAGTTGCTCTCAAATTTGTTTATGTAATAGTGTACTAGGGGAGCTAAGACAAAGGTACAAAAAAGCACCATGCAACACAGGAGTGACTGCTACAAAGATCTGTTGAAACTCTACGGGAATTCAAAAGAGGAAATGGTTATTAGTAGTCTGGGTGGTGGGGAGGACTTCATGGAAGAAGCCCATCTGAACAGAATCTGGCCTAGTAAGCGTGGGGAAGAGGAGATTGAGGTCATGGGAAGAGTATAAGCAAGGGATTAACGAGAAGAAAGAGTAAGAAAGCTCCCAAGTTCCAGCCTGGCTTGACCGACAGAAATGGAAGAGGATATGCTTGGTGGAGGCATTAACATGCCAAATCAGAGATGCCAGAGGAGCATTCAAGTGGAGCTGACCAGCGGGCGACTAAAAGTGTCAGCTGGAGCCAGCAGTTAGGATGGAGAACTACATTCAACAGTCGTTTAAATGGAGGATGGGGTGCCACGGGAGAGGAAAGACAGCAAGGACTAGAAACCTGGGGGCAAGAAGAGAAGTGGTCTTAAAGAGTCATGAGGAGAACAGGGAAGGTAAAATACCATGGAAACCAAGAGAAGGTCGGCTGACAATATACAAAGCTGCAGAGAAGTCACCAAGGGTAAGAATAACATCTGGTTATCTAGGTCCTTTAACAGAATAAATTAATCAGGAAGGGGTGAGGTTAGGGGTAGCAGAAAACATGGAGTTAAGGAGCAAGGAAGTGGTGGGACATCAGAGGAAGAGCTATAAAGGGGAATGAAAATGCATCACCTTATGTACCAAAATGTTAACAGTGATATCTAGCTCTATACGGTCAAATTTTTAGCTACTTTGGTTCCTATATTTCTACCTGTTCTACAATAAATATGAATTGCTGTGGTAATAATAAAATGGTAAAGAATTGCTGGGAAAACGTATTATCTTTTTTTAAAATTAATTGATTAATTTCCTTATTTCGGCTGTGCAGGGTCTTAGTCATGGCACGCGGGCTTCTCTAGTTGCAGCACTCGTGCTTAGTTGTGGTATGTGGGATCTTAGTTCCCCGACCAGGAATTGAACCCGGGCTCCCTGCATTGGGAGCGTGGGTCATAAACACTGGACTACCAGGGAAGCACCTTGATTACTTAGATTTTTCTATGGAGATAATTTTTTTTTAATTTACTTTTACTTATTTATTTTGGGCTGTGTTGGGTCTTCGTTTCTGTGCAAGGGCTTTCTCTAGTTGCGGCAAGCGGGGGCCCCTCTTCATCGTGGTGCGCAGGGCTCTCACGTGATGTCACGGCCTCTCCTGTTGCGGAGCACAGGCTCCAGACGCGCAGGCACAGTAGTTGTGGCTCACAGGCCCAGTTGCCCCGCAGCATGTGGGATCTTCCCAGACCAGGGCTCAAACCCGTGTCCCCTGCATTGGCAGAGTGGACTCCCAACCACTGTGCCACTAGGGAAGCCCCGATTACTTAGATTTTTTTTTTTTTGCTGTACGCGGGCCTCTCACTGTTGTGGCCTCTCCCATTGCGGAGCACAGGCTCCGGACGTGCAGGCTCAGCGGCCATGGCTCACGGGCCCAGCCGCTCCGTGCCATGTGGGATCCTCCCGGACCGGGGCACGAACCCGCGTCCCCCACATTGGCAGGCGGACTCTCAACCACTGCGCCACCAGGGAAGCCCTACTTAGATTTTTAATAAAGATTTCTTCTCCCCTTCAGCTATATTTAGCAGGGTCAAAATGAAGCACATTAGGAAACTTTAACTGGAAATAGAAGGCACATCTTATCTCAAATTAGCATCTTTAGTTCTTAGGGAAGGAAGGAAGATTAGGTATTATTTTTCCACATCTTATAAATGGGGAAATTGAGGCACAGAAAAGCGTGGAGACTTGCTTTTGGTTGTGCAGCTGCAGTAATAATAAAATGGTAAAGAATTGTTGGGAAAATGTATTATCTTTTATATGCCAACAAACTAATATGTACTTATATGCATTATCTTAAATAATCCTTACAACTCTATAAAATAAGAATTATTATTTTACTTTTATAAAGATACTTCTATATAAGTAAACTAGCTTTCCTTTAAAAATTAACCATTTTTCTATATAAAATACCCAAAAATCTATTTCAAATCTCTTTGATTCTTCAGTATGCTAGAAATAAGTTGGGCTGTAAGTTCACTTATTATATCTTCTACAACATAGGGTAGCTAGGTTTTTTAAAACTTGTTTTTGTTGTCCTTCAGCTTCAATTCTGTGCTTCTGGGCCTATGTGATAAAGCCAGGGACCCTATAATCACTGATGTTTTAGAAGTCAGAGAGCAAAACATGTGAGAACATGTGTAAAATTAAGAGAATACATTCTAAAGAATGTCATCCTCTCCTACTGCATGGCTTTATGACTTAAACCCTATTTTTTGGCCTGTTTCCGGATTTAGGTTATCTCTGAAGTAGGCCCTGAATAAGTGAGTGATACTAACGTACATTCAAAGTAATCAGTTACACAGTAGAACAAAAGCAGAATAATCAGAGATTTAACCATTAAGGAATAAAATTTACTTCAAGGAGAAAACATTTAAGAGTTCCAATCCTTTTGGATTTTGATCATTGTTCCATCCTTACACAACTTTATTTAAGATACAAAAGGTAAAAACTAAAAGGCTCACTTCGTAGGAAGTTCCCACACCATACCTTCAGCCAAACACTATAAAGACCAAGTGTTTTCTGATTGGAGATGAACTCAGATGGTAAAACAGACGGACATCAATTCAAACTTTATGGATTCTTTGCTATACTACTGACATTTCTACAAGCTTGGCTTCCTGAAAAATGCACAATAGAAAATTATTATTTATTTACAAAGTGTTTAGCTGTGGACCAATAACACTGGGGTCATGAAAACCAAGCCTTTGTTTCTTTTGGCTGCTGCTTGTTGGTGAGGCTCCAGAAGGCTTGAAAAGAGCCAGGCCAAAGTGGACAGATCAGGGGTAGATAAAAGTAAGAGAAAACCTGAGATCAGGACCATGAAAAAACTTTTACCTCACAGCAGTGAGTCCACCTCTGACATAATTTCTAACATTCAAATCTCATAAAGACTTAATGAGTTTTATTCCCCATCTTGTTATGGAAACTTCTCAGGTGATGGGAAAAATAATCCTCCTAGGACCAAAAGAAGGTAAAATAATCACATCTACTTTGGGACAGTCCCCTGCCACTTGCTCAATTTACAGACGTGAAACATGCTAGAGTAGCTTAATAAAACATCTTAAGAGAACAAAAAGCATTACTTTAAAAATCACTAGGTGGGAATTCTCTCGTGGCCCAGTGGTTAGGGCTCCACGCTTGCACTGCAGGGGGCACGGGTTCGATCCCTGGTAGGGGAACTAAGATCCCACATGCTGCGCCACTGCCAAACAAAAAACCCACTACGTACTACTTTAAATTACTTACTTAAACCACTGCTAAAGAAAAGCTTTGCTTATATTAGCAACAAAGTGTCACAATTAAGACAGCCTCAAAGCATTAAAAATAATCAAGTAAATTAGAATATATATGCAAAGGTAATCTAAAAGCAGCAATCTGAAAATCTGCTGCTATAAGGTCAACATATGAAGTCTGAACATTGTTAAAGAAGGAAATGCTCAGAAAAAGTGAGAAAGGTGACATTCTGTGGGATGAAACCTAGTGTCTGGCCAAATGTCCATTTTTTTTAATGTATATTTATTTATGGCTGTGTTGGGTCTTCGTTTCTGTGCAAGGGCTTTCTCTACTTGTGGCAAGCGGGGGCCACTCCTCATTGCGGTGCGTGGGCCTCTCACTATCGTGGCCTCTCTTGTTGTGGAGCACAGGCTCCAGACGCGCAGGCTCAGTAGTTGTGGCTCATGGTCCCATTTGCTCCGTGGCATGTGGGATCTTCCCGGGCCAGGGCTCAAACCCGTGTCCCCTGCATTGGCAGGCAGACTCTCAACCACTGCGCCACCAGGGAAGCCCTAAATGTCCTTTTTTAATTTAATCTTTTGTGCTACAAGGTTTTGTGTGAGCCTTTTCAGCCCATTGTTTCCCTGCAGTTTGACGGGAGAGCTCCTTGGTCTGGCTAGCCAGGGTGACTGCACTGCCCCCAAGCCTGTCCTTCCAATACAATACCCCATATAATTATTCAGAGAAGAGGCCAGCAGTATGGACCACTATGACACCTGGGTCATGGCCTCTGACATAGAATCTGGGGCCAGACCAAGTCTGGTCCAGCAGCAGAGGAGCAGGAAAAATGCTAAGAGGGATGCGTGGGAAAGGAAAGCTGAGTGAAATGCTCTACTTTAAAATGCTATGTGTAAGCACAGTAACAAAAACACAAATCACATTTGAATGATGTGATCTGGCTTCAAGTTATTGAAATGCTATAAGACTAGTGTTTCTCTTCTCTCTAAACCATGATGCCATTAGGAGACCAAGTCTCTTCTAAGAGGGATTTCTTTGTCTTGTATTATCAGACTTATGTTAGAATGGAAAAAGTTCATGATGGTTGAAATAATGCCTTACATAAATGCGCTAGTATGCTGATTTACAAAGAGGTTTTTTAGCTAAAAGAGTGTAAATTTTACTTTAAGTCTAGATTAAAAATGCATTCTCCTTTTGTTCATGAACTGAACTTCTGCAAGGGATTGTTAATCATAAACATAATTCACTTTGCATTAAAAATTTAAAGAAAGTTTTTTTTTTAATGATCACCATGCCAAAATGTTATAAATGTATTCTGTGGTAATCCAGAATATTTATCTGAGTGTAAAACAGACAGAATGGCAGATGGAATGGGCAATCCCCCACTCTCCCAGCTTTCCCTCTCTGTTCTGTAGAACAGCTCTCTATGGAAGCTGATGGTAGAGTATTTGTCTAAACCTGAAAAGACTCAGTCCCTTTTGTCCTGCACCCCTGAAGGGCCCTAAGACAAATAACACCTCTCACTCCCAGTAAAAACATCCCCTCTCCTACTGAGTTTAGGATAATTTGGAAGGAAGTTCTTTGTATGTGACATTTGAGATTACTTTCCTACCAAAATAAGTACATCCTATTGGTTATCTCTAATTTAAAAACCTTCCCCAAAAGACTGGGATTGTTTTGTAAAATCCAGAAGCATAAGGCTTTCCCAATTATATTGTGTTCACAAATACTGTGATCATGTTATTTCTTTTTTGATCATGTGATTTCATTTTCTACATCTATTAGGCTTTCAAGACTTTTAAAAAAATCTATTTTTTATTTTTGACAAATGTATTACACTTTGGGTTGTCTGGATAAGAAATATTTGGAGTTGAAGATTTCTACTTGAACGTTGCCATGAATGAATCGGATTTTCATCCAAACACTGAAAAACAAATCTGAAAGTGATAATGGAGGCTCCAAGAAACACAGTTTTTGATCTTTTATGCTCTTTTCTTATGGCATTCCTTTCCCTTTGGGAATCCCCATGGAAGAAAGGCACTTCCATGGTCTAATTTTGTAAGATGAGTGAACAATGCTACTGAGTCTCTCCTACCACACCATCAATGGAATTATGCCCATAGTTGATAGTTCCTGTGGGTTGGGGAAGAGAAAAAGAACGAAGACTCCAAAAAAGCAGGGGCTTAACTGTCTCAAAATTGATAACAGCTTTATGTGAAGCGTACTAATAAGGCTGGTCCACATATATGTTCCTAAATAATTTAAAAGTGAATAAAATAGAGCGATTGCTGATTATAAGAATTTTTAACACAGAAAAAGTGTTAGAATGGGGGGTGCATTTTAAAAGGCTGTAAAATTTACAAAGGAAGTTTACTTAAAGTCGTTACGTAAGAAAGTGAAATAAGTTCCTTTGATTATGTTGATATTTCTATCAAGAGCAATTCTTACCCTAAAAGCATCCAAAGTACTTGACTTGCGCTACTATACTTGGCTTAGCATTTGTTTAACTAGCTGCTCTGTCTGCCAACACACAGACACTGTCTGTTTGACATACATCATTGCCTTACAAACAATATTTTTGTAGACTGACAGAGAGAGCCTATTCATGACAACCAAACTTCCCCTGAAGCCATGAAATAAATTTCCTTCCAGGACTAACATTTCTCCCTTTCACTGTCATGGGCTCGCCATGCCATTTTGACCTTTCTGTGAGGCAACATGAAAATACCATCTATCATCTCCTGAACCACAGTGACTTGGCTGGAGGTGCACCATTTCATGGCAAAAACATCTGTGGTCTGATAACCATTCCTCCAAATCTCAGCCCTCGGCAGTTAAAAGCATGCTTACAAGATGGGAGAGAAGCAGGTAGACAGCTTGAAGCCAGTCTTAAATTTCTTCTCAAGTAGGAAATGTAAGCTGGTAAAATACCAGCTTCATCAATCATAGTGATAAAACATGATTGCGTTACTTATTTATGCCTCCTTTAGAACTCACAAGAAGCACTATATTACAGCAATTTACTTAAACTTTGCTGAAGGTACCACTTCAAAATTGATTTTAATGTTAGCAGATAAGAGACTTCTGGGAGTTTGATACAAGCAGGTGCAGGTCATTACCATGTTAATTGGCTATAAACAGTCCACTCAAATTCTCTATAAACCTTAAATCTTTCAGGTACTGAAAGACACTGAAGATGTTTGGGGGTGCTTGGAAGTTATTCAGTATATCTTTAAATAGTTTTCAACACATATGATAGAGAATCTGAAGCAATTTGAGCATATGAAGTTAAACTAAAAACATTTCCTGAGAAATAAAATATTCAACAGAAGACCTAAGTTTTCTTATATTCAATCTGAAATATATTATTATAAGGGAATTCCCTGGTGGTCCAGGGGTTAGGACTCGGCACTTTCACTGCCGTGGCCCGGGTTCAATCCCTGGTTGGGGAACTAAGATCCTGCAAGCCGTGCGGTGCAGCCAAAAGAAAGAAATATATTTTTATAAACACCAGTTTATAAACATTCCAAGGACAGAAGAAATATTCAGTTGTTTAAGGAAATAATTTGTTTTTAGTTCCTCAAGTGACCTTTAATTGGAAGGGTTACTGGATAGTATGAATAAGAAACTGATTTTCTGTATTTTTTTTCTCAGTAGGTAAAATTATATTACAATGTATGCCAATTGATATAACTTAAATATCCCACACATCTCTAGAAAATTGTTTTATATAATCAATTGTTATTTCAGAAGTGCTGTCGTTTTAACCACGTGCATAATCATTGTAAAACCATTCCTAACTTGGAGAAACTAATCAAACACACAGCACAGAGCATTTTTAACCTTTTATTTTTTAAACATTTTGATATATTTTCCTTATTTCTTATTCTCTTATCTGTATGTGCATGTGCTCAAGTGTACATATACACACCACTTTTTCTTTTGTTGAATTATCATACACTTCACACCTAAATACGTGGACATGTTTCCCCTGAGAACAAGGTGAAACATATATAACCACAATACCATTATTACACCCAATAAACTTAACAATGACACAATTTTATCTGATACATAGTCTATTTTTAAATTTCCCACCGATAATGTCCTTTATATTCCCCACCCCCGCCCAAATTCCTGAATCCAACTGAGGGTCACACACTGCTTCTTCATCTAGAATTGTTCCCTGTCCTTTTCCTATCTTTTGTGACAATGACAATGACATCTTTAAAGAATCCAGTCCAGATGTTTTATAGACTATCTCACATCTGGATTTATCTAATTGTTTCCTCATTGTCAGATCCAGACTAAATGTTTTTGGCAAGAATATTACACAGGTTAGATTATGACTTTAATATAGAGTTTTTTTATTAAGGGAAATATAACTTAAAATACACATTTTTTGTAACTGCAAATTTGTTATATTTCTTGTTGAAGAGCAACTATCATAGTTTCAAAAGCTTTCCTAACTCCAGAATAGTGTTTTCTTAGTGGCCAATTTTATCTCTGTATTTATCTATATTTATCCATATGAATGTATTAAACTCTTGCCTGACAAGACAATGAAAAGTACCAACTTGTTTTTAGGGTTCTTATAAGATTTCTAGAAATATCTGGGACTCTGTACGTAAATAATGCAAATGCATATTTGTTTCCTTAATTCTCAATGACTCACACTGGAATGCCAATTTGTAATATACACAGCCTAGGAATAGAGTAAACCAAGAAATCAGGGCCATAAAGTGTGCAATTCAGTTAACATGGGACAAAGAATTGATATGATTAAAACAATCACTGTAATTTCTGAGTGGATATACGCATAGAAAAAAGGGCCTTTTAAAAAGAGTGTTTCAAATATAGTTTCTATAGTTTTGTAGGGTCAGAATTAAGGCCCACCTGCCCTGATTTTTCTTCTGAGACAAAAGGCCATTTTATGAAAAGAGTGGGAGTGCATTCAAGAAAGGGAAACCATACTAAAAATCATCATACTTGGTCATCCAGATGGAGAAATGTGAAAGTTCAAAATATTTATTTTAATTGTTTCCTCCGTTAGTATCTCTAGGTCATCCAAAACGCTGTAACTTGTTAAATGATCCTAGAAACTACAGGAATCTTCTTCCCTTATTAGCTTAAGTCATTGTCAAGCATAATATAGTTTTCAATACAGATTCACAGAGACTCTCTAACAACGTGAGCATATGGTTTTTTCGGAGGTACTGTATTTTGGGAATTTAGTTAGTATATTAAAATCTTCTAATAATTAAAATATCCTGTTCCCCCCAGCTACCAGTGTTTGTGGTTTGCTTTGGCTGCAAGGAAGCTCATAGCTAAATTCATAGGCATTTCTAGCAACTGTACAGGATCTTACAGCATGCAACAAAGAAGTCGTTATCCTGGTTTCTCTGACTCTTTCAATCTTGATTTGTCTTTGCTCCAATTTTTTCATCTAAGTATAGTCAATTAAAATATACTTTACTGTTTTCTCTCATTATGATCAAATACATGTTTGTTACAGAAAATTTATGTAACTAAGGCCAAAAGAAATAAAAATAAAATATCCTTAAGACTGGCACCCAGAGATAAGCACTGTGAACATTAGTTTGTATGTTTTTTCATTCCCTTTCCTATCCATATGCACCCATACTCAGTATATTTTATATTTCATAACTGTTGTTTTTCAGTTAATATCCTATGGACAACTATTCCTATCATTAACTATTCTAAAACATTCCTTCTAATGTCTACATTTATTCAAATTGTATGGATGTACCAAGTTTACTTTATTAAACCTCTGTAGCTGAATATTTAGGTTTTCTCAGCTTTTCACAATTATAAATGACCCCATACACTACAGTGAGCATCCTTGTGGTTAAGTGTTTGTGCGTGTTCATAATACTTTCTTATGGCAGGTTCTATTAATAGAGTTGCTGGGTAAAAGAGTGTATATTATTCCACCCCCTGTTGGTGTTGCCTAATTATCCCTAGAAAAGCTGTGTATCAATTTACACTCCCACTATTAATATGAGTGTTCTTTAATCCCAAACACTTACTAACACTGGGCCTTATATCACCTATTTCTTTATTTTGTTGAATTTTGTGTTTCTGTATTGAGTTACTCCAAATCTTTCTTAGAAGGAAGCAGGAGGTATATAAATTTGAAATAATGACTAGCTATAGATATATTTACAAAATCTACCAGGGAAGATGTATAAACTGTGATAATCAGGCACAATGTGGTGCCTACCGTCTGCACAGGTTTCCTAAGTTATTGTTAACATCCTGGCATGCTGAGAAAGCTAAGATGCCATTTTTTACCTTCAGCTGAAGCAACTGCTCTAGTTTCTATGATAAAGTAAGTGTCAATGGAGTCACCTATCTTGGCCAATTCAAGAAGCCTCCACTTACATAGGACAGCCTACGTTCTGGGATGTTATGCAAAGTCTTTGAAGAGTTCAAACATCTCAAAATGGAAGAGAAATGTACAATTTCAATAAACTCTGTCAGGATTATGTTATCACAGCAGCTTATCCAAATGAACTGATAAATCAAGTTGTTTAGATAGGAAAATATACCAGTATTTAGCCTGTTTTGATGATTAGTCTATGACTATGTTTACATCATGCCTCCTTTAAGTCTTTCATTATTCCATTAAGGTCCTTCACCTAGTTAACTTCTATTATCTTTTAGGTCTCAATTCACCATCAGTATCAGTATTAGATCTCAATTCACTAACCCAATGCCCACTGGCAAACTATACGGTGTCCTCTATAACTTATCACTTCCTATGCTTTTCCATCGCAGCACTTACAAAAGCTGTCAATTACAATTTATATGGTGGTTTGATTAATGTCTGTTTCATCCTCTAGATGGTAACGTTTCATAACTGTGGTAGTTAGTTAGAAATAACCAATCATCTATTTTAGAACAGTGGTCTCTAAATTTTTTTCATTTTACCCTCCATTAGTAACTTTTTTTCTAGCAAGCACACTCATAACATATATACACGTGTGACTGTCCTATTATGTACATTGTGAAATAAACATACAAAAATATTTTTAAAGGCTAAGATAAAAAATACTTTCCTCCAGTAATGCCTGTCTTGTAGCTTGCTCCCCTCCACCTCATGGTGTGTATAATTTGTACAAAGCTTAACATTTCATTTGCATTAACTAAGTTTTTTTTAAGAACAAGGTTAAAACAGAAACAAAACAAAACCCCCAAGTATAATTACTGCTATGCAGCAAATGTTTTTTTTCTATCCACCCTGAAGTTTCTTTCATGTGCTAATGTGGTATTTAAAAAACCTCCTCTCCTTTAACTTAGATCTTTAAAGACCTCACACATCTAAAGATTCTTTACATTCACCAGAAACTTCCAGAGTGGTCTGAGGGTTGATTGCAGTTGATGCAGTATGATTAATGGATAGTACTGATTTAATTTCCTAAAACAAGAGTTTTCCCTTCTGTAAGGAAAACTGTTGTTCGCAATTCATGTCAAGCATTTTACCATGCTTACAGATTCTTATTTTTAAATAAGAAGGCAAAGCTTACTGAAATTTTTCCTTCATTTATAAAATTACCACTGGAAAAGTTCTGGCCTATAAAACAATCAAGAGCTGATCAATAACTATGAGCATCTTCCTAATACCAAAGAAACATGGCTTTTATTTGTTACCATTTTAATGAGGTTTTATTCGCACATGTAGAAAGGAAGCAGAAAATGTAACAGAAGATAAATTTAATAAATAAACTTCAAAATGTAAATACAAAGTGCTCTAGAGACTACTGGGATATTTTAGGAGCTAGATACATAAGGTTAAAGATTCAGTATTAAAGTATTAGTTAAATAATTATTAAATAGATATGAACATCATTAGACAGTAAATTATTAAAGTTTCTTCAAAGATCTTAATTTGGTGTCATTTGGAATGAAGTTAAAAATTCTTCTGTGGGGTAGGGATGGATTGGGAGTTTGGGATTAGCAGATGCAAACTATTATATACAGGATGGATAAACAACAAGGTCCTACTCTACAGCACAGGGAACTATATTCAATATCCTATGATAAATCATAATGGAAAAGAATATGAAAAAGAATGTACACATATGTATAACTGAATCACTTTGCTGTACAGCAGAAATTAACACAACATTGTATATCAACTATACTTGAATGAAATAAATTTTAAAAAATACTTTTCCTGGAGACAAACAGCAGGACTAATTTTGTTCTCATATACTTTTTATATTTGCTATCTGAAGAAAAATTTGACTACTTAACACACAAAGAGAGAAACAATTGGCAATTCCCATTCTCACTCATATTTCAATAGCGCCTGTTTCTGGGTTTTTTTGGTAAGTTTTCTGTTGTTTTGCTTTCCCTAAAGAAAAGATATTTCAAGTGGAAATTTGCTTTGAGGGAGACAGCAGGAAGGGATATTTGATGAGAGTGAAGGAAGCAGTGAAGGACACTTTGCCTCCGGCATCCCCAACTCTTAACTACTCTAACATCAGACCCCAAACTTAAGTGACCTCAGACTCAAAAGTGGAAATACATCACAATTGGTATTTCACTTTATAGACTGGTAAAGAAAACACTGCCACTTGAAATAATGGAACTTCCTTATCCTGCTTATTTTCCCCTTCTCCACAGGGGCCTTACTTTATTTAGGGTTCTTTTCAGTCAGGCATGAGAAGCGAGGCTCCACAAGTACTGTAAATCTTTACCCCAGCAACAAAGGTCAAAGGGTTATCTGTGCTATGTAGTTTTAGAGTAGATGATTTTCTTTATTCTTTTCTTTCTTTCTTTCTCCTTTTTTTTTAAGAAAACAAAACATATGCATATGAAACACAGCAAGCTAATTTAGGTACTAAAAGAATTCCTCTTCTATAGATGAACTGCTTTCTCAAGAAAGCTACTAAATATCAACTTTTCAGGCATTTTACAAAGGGAAACTAGATGCAACCGAGTTTCCCTCCCCACCACCACTGTCTGCTAGAAAACTTGCCACACAGCTGCTAAAGCAGTAATATAACTTCAAACCTACAAAAGTGATGACCATTTAGGCAAATGCATCAATTTCATTCTTGAAAAAAAAAACAACTTTGCTTTATCCTTTAAAAAAAAAAAAAGAGTAGGCTTTTTTGTTCACAAATTATACCTCATTTACTAACAAGACAAATGTTTTTCAGAGCTTTTCATGTTTAGAGCATTTTGAAAGGTAATGACTGTTCAAGACTAAGAATATAAAAGTCCAGGAAAAACTATCGAAATTCTTTTCCCAATTATTTTTGTGGCTTTGATATGGAAAGTTGAACCTTAATATCTTTTTAAAGATGGATAAACATATTTAAGAAAACATAGGCATTTATTGTTGCCTTTCTTCTCTCACCAAAACAATTTTTTTTAAAAAAAAAACAATCTTTTTAAAGTAGGAAGTAAAACTGTTGAGTGTAACATCCCCTAGCGTGCCACTGATACAATTCTGATACAGTACAATATACAGCACAGAGTAAAAGGCATTTATTCTTTCAGGAGCCACTGTCATTTTAATGCTCTTTGCAATCCTCTGAATTTAAGTGGCAGAAATGCAATTTTAACAGTACTGCTATTACATTCAACTGAGTTACAAAAAAAAGCTACAAAAAGGCTTTCATATACTGAAGAGGGCAAAATATCTTCTGTGATCTGCTGCAAGATACAATCTGGAATTTGCCAACTATATTTCTCCCATAATATATCAGCAATGGTTTGTCTAATCCCTTTTGCTTCTTTCTTACTCAAAATTCCTCTATCTTTTGCGGCAAGTAAAAGAAACTGATAAATGTTTAGAATTGCACCAAATTAAGAATATAAATATGACCTCATCTTTATGGAAAGAATTTCAGTTTCCTAAGGTCTATGAAGATGATTAAAAAAAATAAGATAGCACTGAAAGTGACAACTCAGAAAATGAGAATGTTCAAAATTTCACATAGTAAGAGAAATTTCAATGAGATTTGTTGGATGTGCCCCACTTTCCTGAAAATGACCTAATGTCTTTCATTTTACAATTATGCTGACAATGGTTTCTTCTGCTCAAATCTTTGCAGCTAAGACAGAAAGATGCTGGGTCCCTTGCAGCAGGACAGCATCAGTGTGTAGGCTTAACTCCAAACTGCACACCAATGATTCACCATCTCAGATCTTCTGAAATCGAACCCATATATTAAGCTGCTAGAGACATCTCCACCAGAACACCAACCTTTCCAACTCAACATGGTCAAAACTGAACTTAGTATCTCCCACTTTTCCAAACCTGGTCTTAACTCCTAAAGCTCTACTCCAATTAAAGTATCGTCCACCCAGAGCTCGAGAACTGGTCCAACTTCTTCCTTACCTAATCATATTTACAAACAGCTAATAGTTACTGAGCACTTACTATGTACCAGTGCACCTTGTTGAGGGTTCCGCATGTACTAGCACACTTAATTCTCAACATCCTGGACATTGTGCAAATTGAGGTTCGTGGAGGTGCAGTAACTTGACCAAGATCAAGTGTGTGGAGAGCTAGAATTCAAAGCCTGGCCATCTTATCTCAAAACCCTCAGTCTTCTATTTTAAATTTTAAAACTGACATTTTGGGGATGTATGGTTCTATTTAACACATGCACAGATTTGTGTAACCACCACCACAATCAGGAAACAGAACAATTCCATCATATAAAGAAACTGCTGGTGCTGCCCCTTTGTAGGTAAATCCTACTCCCACCCCAATCTACGGCAATCATTCATCTGTTCTCCATCCCTATAGTTTTGACTTCTCAAGAATGTCACATAAATGGGGACTTCTCTGGTGGTCCAGTGGGTAAGACTCCACGCTCCCAGTGCAGGGGACCAGGGTTTGATCCCTGGTCAGGGAACTAGATCCCACATGCCTCAACTAAGAGTTCAAATGCCACAACTAAAAGATCCCACAGGCCGCAACTAAAAAAAAGATCCCACACGCCACAACTAAAGATCCCACATACCACCACGAAGATCGAAGATCTCACATGCAGTAACTAAGACCTGACACAGCCAAATAAATATTTTTTTTTAAAAAAAGGAATGTCACATAAATGGAGTCATACAGAATGTAACCTTTTGAGACCAGCCTCTTTCACTCAGCATAATGCCAATATTCATCAACAAACTATCGCAAGTAGCCATATAGTTCATTGCTTTTTATTGCTGAGGAGTAATTCAATGGTATGGGTACATCACAGTTTGTTTATCCACTCACCCACTGAAGGACAACTGTTGTTTCCAGCCTGCGGGGGACTGTGAATTGAGCTATACATTTTATGTATAGGTTTTTGTGCGAACATCAGTTTTCATTTTTCTACAGTAAACACATAGGATGAGATTGCTGGGTCACATGGCACAGGCATGTTTAACTTCATAAGACAGCACTGAACCGTCTTCTAGAGTGGCTGTACCATTTTGCATTCCTACAATAATGCATAAGAGTTCCAGGTGTTCTGTACCCATGTCAGCACTTGTTATTGGCAGTTTTGACATTTAAAAAAATTTTAGTCATTCCAATAGATATGTAGTGGCAGGCATCTTACTGTAGTTAAAATTTTTTAATTTGCATTTTGGTAATGGCTAATGATGTTGAGCATCTTTTCATAGACCCCTTAGGCATAATCCCTACATATGAAGGTCTCCTATTAGGCCCACATGTAATCAGTCAAGTTCTAAGTGTGAAAAACTTCATACCTGCCTTCTCTCCAATGAACTACTGTCTTAGCTTATACTTATTATTTTAGATTATTTCAACAACCATTTTACTGATTTCCTGTCTTCAGCAGCCCCCTCTCTCCCTGGCTCATGCTCACTGCATTCTCTAAACCTATCCTCTACAATACAATTACCAGTTATCTGTCTAAACAAGCCATGTCATTTTCTCATTTAAAAACTTGCTGGCTCTGCACTACTAACAAGATAAGACGAAGACTAACTAATTTATCAAGGTACACAGGGTCCTTAAAACATGGGACCTAGTTAACTCTATGGTTTTAGCTTCCGTAACTCCTACCCATGCAACCCATGTTTCAGCCATAGCAAACCAATGAGGCTACCTCTTTTAATCTTTTTGTTTCTGTACATTTTAAGCTCCTATAATTGGAATGATTTTCCTCCATTTCTCTACTGGGCAATTTTTTAGCATACAGTAAAATTAGTCATTTATCCTCTGTGCTTTCAGAGTAGTCTGACTATACCTCAATTTTGTCTATCAGCACATTTTCCTATGAACGCTGATAGGTCCTCCAGGCTGAACTTAAACACTTCGGAGGCAAGCATGCCATTTTACATTCAGGTTCCTTGTGCCCAATCCAGGGCCTGGTGAGTATGTGCATTCAATCAATATACGTTAATTTTTAAATTTTAAAAATAATGGGGAACACATACATAGAAACTTCTGAGAAAAATGTGTATTGTATGAACCCTAAAATTAGAAATTTTGCATTTCTAATTGGCACTATCTTCTAGGCAATGTCTTCATGAGGAGTTAGGAGAAGAAATCACAGAAGTCAAAACTGCATGTTGTGGGGATGGTTTGGATTTTGCAATTAATTTGCTGGTAATTAATTTACACTAATTAAACGGTAACTGCAGCCCATTATCAGTCATTTCTAAATGGAGTTCAACTGATTTGCAAGGCCAAAGAGCTTCTGTGTTATAAGCCTTCTAGTAGGGCCCAAGAGACCAGCCCCAGGAAAGCATAGGAGTCTCTTTATCTGAGACCTATTGAGTTCCATAAAACACTGTACTCACACAGTGCTAATGAGGGCTTTACAAACAGTACTGTAGCTCTTAGAGCCCACTGTAAAGCTCAATGATAGCAGCTGAGTGGGTTGAAAAATATTCTCCTTTCGAGTGACTATTAAACGCTCCTGGCTTCATGCTGTCGATTCAAAGAACAGTTTGTGTTATGGGTTTATGGAATCCATGGCTATGTTTATTTCTTTGATCATTTAAAAACATAATATTTAATTAACTTGGCACTATCACAGTTACCTAAAATGAGATGACCAAAGTAAGAGTAATTAGGTTTTCTCAGGGGATAGAATATGTTATTAGATATATGACTGGATGCCTCCTGAGAGTTTACTCAACCCAAAAGAAACATAAATTAAAACACTTTAACTAATACAGTTATAGAACTGGCTTAAAGGGAGGCATAAGCCAAAGGTCCAAATACCTTTCCCTTATATGTTAAAATGGTAGTTTTTTTTTTTCCAGATATGGGATCAATATTACCTAACACTTTGTAAATGATTTTTGAAGAGGGTCTGCACAGTGAAATTTCCAAATTTGCTGATCTGGTGGATATTATATTATACGATGATTATAATCCCCAAAAGTTGAGTATAAAGCGTTTAAAACAACAGAATAAGCTGTTTTCTAAAGGAATTTTAATTTACCATTTGTGTACATGGAAACTGCCATGTACAGTAGGGACTACAGCAAACTTAGAGTATAGACTTTTATAACATGTGTGAACCAGAAAGTAAAAAGAAAGTTCACAAAACCTCCTCTTTCAGGGAAGAAGCAGTTCTGAGCTGCTTTTATGTCTCATTTCTCTATATTATATTCTACACACTGCAACAGAAAGATATTTCTAAACATAAATCTAATCAGGCCACTGACTTGCTTAAAATCATTTAATGGCTTCACACTGCCTTAGGACAAAGCCCAAATTCCCTCACGTGCCTTACCAGGTGTTGGCCTCTTGCAGGCCTCTCCAATTTCACTCTGGTCATAGAAACACTTAGTTCCTCCAGAACATGGTCTCCCTCACCTCCTGGCCATCCCACATAAATTCCAGCATTCCCTGAGTATTTCCTGGGTTCTGCCATTCCCTCTTTGTAAAGGCAGATTTACCCTGAAGCTATGAAGCTTAACTTTCAGAGCCCCTGACCTGCATGGGGTCTATTAAGGACACTGTACTACAGTGTATTTTTATATTATTTTAATTTATTTTATTATATATTATTTTATCAGGCTCCACATAACCTGTATCTGCCCCTGCCCCTTTGCCTGCCTAATACTAATCTTCCTTTAGATCTCAACATAAATGTTATTTCTTCTTGAAAGCTATCCCCATTTTAGCCCTAAAATAGGTCAGAGGCCCCTGCCAAGTGCCGTAACAGCAATCTGACATCTACTAGCAAGGAGTTCATCACACCTTATTTTAATTGCTTACTTAATTATCATTCTCCCTCCTAAGTTCCCCAAATGCTATGATTATGCCTACATTAAATATGGCTGTGTTCTAATGTAGGGACTACCACATAGTGAGTGTGGTAAATACCTGAGAATGAATCTGTGAATGAGTATCAGTGGCAAACAAAATATAGAAACGAAGGGCCCAAATGAGAAGATTGTACCTGAAAGCCTGTGATTCATCCACTCCTTGGATGTTTGGGAAGAAATGTACTGACTGAATGATGATACTCATGAAAGGCCATGTTTTTCTCCATGTGTAAGCTGAGAAGTATGGGGAAGTGTGACTAGAAGCAAGATAAGCAGTAAGAAGTGCAGTAAACATGGACTAAAGAAAGGTTTAGTAGGAACAATAATTAAAAACTATAATTGGCTTGACAATTAAGAGAGTCAGAAATATAGGAACCTAGAAGGCACAATAACAAATTTCTGAAAGATTTCCAACAAGAATAACAAACTAGAGCTAAGAGTCATTAAGTTATAAAGAATTAACACTGGCTATTTAGGAAAAATACTACTAGGTCATCTAGACCAGTGTTTCCACTTTTATGTGCGTACTAGCCACCTAGTAATTATATTAAAATGGAGATGGATTCGGTGGGTCTGGGGAAGGGACAGGGCGAGCCTGAAATTCAGCATTTAAATAAAATTCCAGATTATGCTGCTGATCTTGGGACCACACTTTAAAGAGTAAGGACTATAAAGTCTACAACTGGAATTGGCAAACCATAGTAATATGGTCTACTGTCTTTGGGCTACCTGCCAACTAAAAATGGTTTTATATTTTTGAGTGGTCAGAAAAAATTTTAAGCAATATTTTGTGACACGTCCAAATTATATGAAACTCAAATTTTAGTCTCCATAAATACAGTAAGGCTTTTTACTGGAACATAACCAACACCCATGCATTTATGAATTTTCTATGCTGCTCTGTGCTACAGTGGCAGTGGAAGAGACCATATAGCCCACTGTATTAGTCTGCTTAGGCTACCATGACAAAACACCATAGACTGGATGGCTTAAACAACAGAAATTAACTTCTCATAGTTCTGGAGACTGGGAAGTCCAAGATCAAGGTCTGGCAGCAGTCCGTTTCTGGTAAGAGCTCTCTTCCTGGCTTGTAGACAGTCACCTTCTCATTGCCTCATACGGTGGAGAGAGCTCTGGTATTTCTTCCTCTTCTTCTAAGGGCACCAGCCCTATTGGATTAGGGTCCCACCCTTAGGACCTCATTTAACATTTGTCACTCTCTCAAAGGCTCTATCTTCAAATACAGTCACATTAGGGGTTAGGGCTTCACCATATGAATTTGGTGGGAACATAAAAATTCAGTTCATAAAGCCCACAAAGCCTAAAATATTTACTATCTGACTCATTACAGAAAAAATTTGCCTGGCCCTGGTCTAGACCCTTGTTTCTCAAAGTGAGCAGAAATGCAAAAATTTCAGGCTTCACCCAGACCTACTAAATTTTAACAAGGTCCCTGGGTAAATTCATACACATATTAAAGCTCAAGAAGTAGTGGTTTCCATATCTAATGATCATGGTAAGTTATACGGGAAAAAAACTTTTTTAAATACAGATTTTCAGACTCTACCCTGGGAAGAGAACTATGTTATTGTAAAAACAACTACAACAGCTAACATTTGTTGAGGACTTACAATGCAATTTACAATGCAATGTTAACCCTTATGTGTATTATGTCATTAAATCTTCCTAACATTCTAAAATAACTATTATTATTATTATCCCTATTTAAAAGATTAGGCAAAAAACGAGGATTTAATTTGTTAATAAGCTGTGGAGCTTGTAAGTTAAACCTAGGCAGCAGACATGAAGCTTAGTCAACTGATGTTTTTCTTTTAACTATCAGTGCCACGTGCCTCCCATAACAAAGCACTGTAGATGACGCACCATGGGAATGACTGACACCATTTGGGGTCACAAGAGGATTCCCAGAAGAGTTAAGACTTAAAAGTTGAGCAAGATTTTTTCCAGAGAGAAGAGATAGGTCTCCAATTTTGTCCAGAGAGCATTAAAAATATTTTAAAATGGAAGATTACCTTTCATCCTAGAAGAAGAATTTAAGGAAAGATAAACAGATGATTAACTGTAAATTTTGTATAGTTCTTACAGTTTCATCAACCTGCAAACATTCTGTTTTTAACTAGAGGTAGTTGCAAATTGGCAAATGAAAATCTTTTTATTGTCTTTATGTAGCAGTACGTTTTTAGTAATGGGATTTTTAGAAGTGGATGCTCCATTTTTTGAGGTATTGGTTTTTTAAGTATTTTTTTAAAAATTTTAAGTATTACGGTTCTAAAATGTGATTTGAATATCAATCATATTTGGCATTGTTGGATATTGCAGAGAAGGGAATTTTCAAAAATTTTTACTCTCTTGATAAATTAGGAATAAATAGTTCAGTGTTCCCTAAAGTCTGTGTTTAAGTTTCAGCATGTTTTGTCTTGATAAAAGATTAAACACAACGTAATAACTTAAAAGATATTTAACAGTGAAGGAAGTGAAATACAGTACTTTTTAAATGTTCCCTTTGTTATGTTATAATTTGTACTCACAGTCAATTTTATGGCCTACATAGTAGATGGTTTCCAAAATCATTTCTTTAAGAAGTCTACTGACTTCAGTTAAATGAACTTATTTTGTAATTATTTGAAAAGAATGAAAGAACACAATCAGATACTGTTCAGAGCAACTATTTCTACTAAAAGTGAAAATTAACTGTGGTAAAGCACAGGAAGAACTGAAGAGAGGCAAAAAATGTGAGGTTATGTCCCCAAAGATCTTTCCTGTGGTAAACGACAGCAATAATGTTAATGGAATTTTTCCACCAAACCTAAAAATGGTCTGTTAACAAATAAATGCAAAGTGATCTCAGAGAAACCAATGCTGCTTTATGAAGTCAAAGCTCATCTGGACAGAATGCTTAATGATATTTATGTTGTCGACTATACATTACTTCAGCATGGAAGACTCCTGGCATCTATAATGACATTTAAACTGGTAGTCAATATCAAAGCACCAGATTATCTGAAATGAATTTATAGGCTAAGTCAGTATGGAACTATACATTTGAAATTATTCACAATTAGGAAGATTTTGTTATAAAATATACTGTATTTTTTACTCCGTCTTATGTGAAATTTACAGACCAACCACATTGTAAGGATTTTCACCTGTAGCATGTTTCCAAAGACTTTCTGAGTGTTATCTAAGGCTTCCTTGTGTGAGAGGGGTGAGGGAAGACAGTCTCTGAAAAGACTTTGGCTTGCTTTAAAACGTGACTTCCATATTTCGTAAACTGAGTGATTCTAATTCTCTTCGAAACAAAATCGCTATTATAGTAAGGTTCACAATGACCCCTCTCTGCTCGAAGTGGTCTCAAAGTGGTCTCCTTTATGCCACAAAATCTTGTTCTGCCTCGACTAAAGGAAAGCTTACAACTTTCTCCAGCTATATCAACTTGGCTCACCAGTGCTAGTTGTTTTCTTTCTTGAGATATGTAGCCACACAACCAAATCCTATTCTACTATAGTGAAAGATAACACCCAGAAATCTGACTTGATTTTACCATGCTTCTATACAAACTGGCTAAGGGACTCTAAAATTACATCATTAACTAGGGACTGTTTCCTCAGACTCCTATTCCCAGCAGAAACTGGGAGTTACAACTTTAGATTTCTCAAAAAACGATCTGAGTTTTGAAGGTGTGATTTTAAATATTTTGGATCTTTACAATCGGTGCTAAATAAAATGCTCATTAATCATGCTCGCTGTGAAATTTAATAGCACAAATTCTTTGACAAAAAAGAAGTTAAAGATTATCTAACATCAGTGTCCTAAATGCTAAACAACAGCACTATCTAAATAATCCCCCCCTTTTCACTCTATTCTACACAGACAAAACAATTAAGAACAGTTTCTGACAATCAGCTTATGAAAACAGTCCTCTTGCAATTAGAAACTCTAACTTCAGAATTTGAAGCCAATTTCTGAAATAAACAGACCAAAAAAGGAGGAACAAATTATTTCAATCAGTGTATCATCAGGGAACACAAGTGTGCTGTTAATTTTGCTTCTGTTTATTATGTGATGAATGAAACATTTAAAAATTCTATTTAAAACTGAACCAAACACTTAAAGTGCCAAGGAAAAAAAACTAAGTGAAAATAATTACTACGAAGATGCAAAATCTTGAAGAAAACCACAAACCACAATTTAGAACAAATCAAATAAACATTAAATCACAAGCCTAGTGCTTTTTATCCAACTCCCCCAAAGTAAACCACTTCCAATAAAATCAAACTGTATATATTGAAATCATTAAACTAAAACAAACTAACAACGTCAAAAAGACTTCCACTGCTCTGCCAATATTTATATTATACTAATAAAGACACAAGAGCCTTTTTTAGCCACTTTAAAAAACAAAACATTCTACATCTCAGGGAATTGAGCTTTGAGGGTTTACAGTAAAATGTTCTAAAATAACTTTCATTACTAAGTACAATTAAATTTAGTTAATCAGAAATTTGGGAGAAAATTGGACAAGTGATTCAACTTAATCTTTTGGTTTAATCCTTGTTTTTAGCAGTGGTCACATCTGTTACATTTTTTTAATCCAGTGCTATAATGCCTTACTTTAAAAAGAATTTAAAATGCTTGTTAAATGAATTGAAATATATGAACTCATTCACCTATTTCTTTCTTTCAGAAACAAAGAACTGTATGTATTACTAAGGAGAATGTGTCCCCAAAACATACTTTTTTATTGAAAACTTCATTACCTGAAGTGGAAACAAAAAGGGCAATCAGAAAGGGGATTAGCATGAAAATGAAATTTTGAGACATCAGTTTCCTACTCAAATTGACACTGAATCAGCAAACAAAAGCATTTAAATTTCATTTCCAAGACCACTTAGTAAATCTAGTTCCGGTTAGAGTATCTTTAATGTGCAAAAGCTCAGTAAAAGCAAGTATTCACCATGTAAGACACAGATAGGGTTCCCTTAACCTACTGCCCTCTAGACATATCACACTCTGTTAAACAGGCAGCTACCGCCAGATGCTCTCGCTAAAAATGGTCACAGATGGTCAGTTGTCCAGTTAATAGAACATACTGCTCTCCCAACAGCCAAAAGTAAGACGGAAAGGAGTGAGAGCTGTTAACACTTGCCTGCTTAGTGGGTTAAACCCATTAGCTTGTAGGCCCCAAGAGTGACTTTGTAGAAAAGGAAGATGAGACCTTAGGGTTCTCAAGATTAGAAGGCATCTTAAAGGTGATCTAGTCAACAGCTGCACAGTGCTTGAATCCACACAACTGCATCCCTGCCAGTCAGCTGATCCAGCCCTGGACACGGCAACTCCAGGGGTATGGAACGGGCCATTTAACAAGAAAGCCCTACAGCTATGAGAGAGTACTCTGCAACCCTGCACTGCAATTACTCCAGCCACCCAGTCTGACTCCAGTCAGGAGACACGCGGCTATTTTAATAGATGGGGTATATTGAGTATAACAAAATCATTTCCTACTTTTATGCACTATAAAATGATTTTAAATCCTTTGCAAATGGCATATGCAAAGGATTTTATGACATAAAAACACAGGCAGTAAATATATGCGATTTATTTTCAAAACATAGGAAGAAATAAAGGTATGTAGGATGGAAAGCCATGATTCGGAGATTACAAAAAATTTCAACAAAAATCAATGGATCTTCTTCATATATATGCCATCTGTAGAAAAATTTTAAAGAATTGCTTTTAATTGGCTAAGTTTTAATAAAATGTTTCTCTAAACTTTTCACAAGCACAGCAGTCTTTTGTTTTTTTCTAATAAATTATTCATCTGTTTAGAATAAGCTACCTATATGTTCAATAAGACTTGTCTAACAATCTACTGTTTTATCTTCAGTGTACGTACACTTCCTTATCAGTGAAGAAATTGGAGGTACTGAGTTTGATTTTTCATTAAAAATTGTCTCAAATCCTGTTTCTTAACTTGATACTGACTAAAATTTTCTTGACTAAATGACATGCATGTGGAAAGGGAGGGCACCCTGAGAAGGCATGGCTAGAAATAAATGCTGCTGAATGGCTGACAGTAGGTTGGGCTAACGTCATCTGAGTATCAATGGCTTAAGGAAGGTCACCCTGGAACATATGTAACTTCTCCTCATCCTTTATAAAGCTGTGTGACAGGGATCAACTGTGAAACTTATTTAACCTAATGCAGATTCAATTAAAATCCAACACAACAAGATTACGAGCAAAACGGCACCTGAAAAATTACGGCAAAGAACTGCAAGATGGGGTTCTGCGTCCCTGGGTCTGAAAACTGATTCCCACCACTGCTTCTTACTGCACAGGGATTTGGGTCTAATGCTGTTCTCACAGCTTGTGCTGTGAGGCCAGGGGAAAATAATGAAGCAGTCCCCTGTGGGACCGCCGTGCCTCTTCCCTTCCTGCACTCCAAAGGGCAGTCTGTTACAGGGAAAGCCAGAGTGCTTGTAAATTTCCATTATGTGCAGAAGGTGTGATAACAATCCAGCAGGAATTTAGTTGATGCTGCTTTGTGCTTACAGGTAAAAATCTACTCACAAGCAATAAACAGCTAAGTGTGCATTCTACACCTTGAGTACGTTTATACTCACACATTTACTGTAGTTATAAGTGTCTTTACTTTCTACTAAACATGTTTTCATCATGAAATCCTCTCACTGTGCAAAGAGAGGATGAATAGGGAATAAAAGTGTCTTTCAGAACTCTGATGAACCCAAACACAAAATTAAGTGCTTTTTCTTTAGTGTTCCTGGGTTAGAACTACATAAAGTAAATATTTACAGTTACATGGGTCATATGTAAGAGCATTATTTTGTACATAATTTACATATCTTTCACACATGCAAAATAATACACCTACCTGGCACTCTCAGGCAATTTCTAAGTTAAACTTAAATTATTGTGCATTATCTGATCATCTGGTGATATTCCTAATTTTACATTTCTATTCTACATCCACCACACAGTCACAAGAATTGATCAGGATCTCACGCCACCAGAAGTAAACTTTAGAAAGAAAATCGATGCCCAAAGGTGGGGAGAAGATAGAAAGATAACCTGGTTATCTGACATTGTACCGATTCACTCACAGTGGTGAGTCAAGGACCATTCACTGACTTAAGCAGTAGAATATGCACAATGATGTAGCAGGGTCAATTCTTTTCTTTTTACCATTAAGTCATTACTTCTGCCTTATATCCTATAACTTTTTTCCCAATTGGTCAGGGAGGAAGGAAAAAAGGAAAAACAGTACAGGTTCACTCACCTAAACCACTGAGAGTATAGAGAAGGTCATTGGTAGCTAAGAAAATGGGTCCATTCTCCTGCTGCCCTTCTTCTTTGTAGTACAGCTTGTAGCCCTGAACGGTTGCTGTGTTCTCAGCATCTTGTTGCCACTTTACAGAAATGGTCGTACAATTCAGAGGCTCCAAATGTAACTCTGGAGACTTAGGGGCTAGAAAAATTCACCAGATGAATAAGAAACTCGTAATGCACATGAAAACACAGAATAGTATATAGCTCTCTCTGTTTTAAACCAACAGTTGCATAAAAATTCAATTCCAACAATTATACTTTACCTTAATATTAAAAATTCCACAATGATATTAAATTTTGAGACAGAATTAAAAATATAAAATACTACCTAAAAAACTAAGGTATATAAATAAGAACAAAATTACATGTGTATTTTAAGTTTTTTCAAAGAAGCAGTATGTGTTTCCTAATTTTGACCATCCAATATTCCCCTGTGATAGAACAGGCATTATTATTAATCAATTAACAAGAAAAAGCCCAGTCATGTTACATTCCACATTAGTAAAAGAGGAGGCGGGTCTGGAACTTCCTAGTATTACGGTTTTTCTATTAAAATGATAATTAAAAAAATATATATATGGCAATGATATTAATTAGGTCTCTATTAATATATAACTTCTGGTAATTCAATTTGATTTGGACCCATCTGTCTTTGAAGGATCTGCTAAGTAAACACAGAGTAACCAAAAGTTTTACACACTAATGAGCTCCATGCAAAAAACTACTCAATAGAAACTTTAAAATTTTTTTCAATTAAGCCCATGATCGATGGAATACTTCAATTCATAAGACAAAATTTTAAAATGTAAACATAAGTTAGATAAGAAAAAAAAGAAAAATACTGTGTTATCCTTCCTCAGTAGTCAACATTTACCTTTCACGCTTGTAGCTTTGGGTGTCCTGTGTGAGGTCCATACTGAAGACTCTCCCAGCCCTACTCTGGTGGCAGCAGTAATCCTCACCAGGTAGACACTATCAGGTTTCAGGCCCTCTAACAGGTGCTCATGAGTGGTCCCTGGGAGCTCCAGAACTTGGATGGAGTTGTCAGTACTCAGGCGGAAGGACAGGCGGTAGAGGACCACCTGGCCCCGCCGATACTTGGCTGGGATTGGCAGCCATGAGACGAGAATATCGGTGGGACTTCGACTTGTCAAACTAATTTCAGGAGGTCTCAGGGGAACTAGTCATACAAGAAAACAGGTTGCTTATAAATATTTAGCATCAAAATTGTCAACTAGCACACCAGTATTTACTGAAGTATCTTAACAGCAACACATCACATAATAAAGGAGAGAGAGATACTTTCAGCCCTAGCTAAGGTTTCCAGTCAAGCAGAGTACAAACCAGAAAGAGGAAGGAAAAAATAATGAGGGAGGATCCGATAGAGAGAACCAAAGAAAGCAAGGCTTTCACTGCTGTTGTTGTGACTGTTCTGATGTTCTTTGGGATTAATAGGAGCTTACTTAATATGAGAATACTTCTCAGTAACCCTAACCAAAATGTCTTAAAACAAGGAAGAGAGAATTACAGAAGAATGGAGAAGCTTAGGACACCAGGGTTATAACCTGACAAATAATTTTAAGTGTTTAGTAAGAGTTGTATCTTAAAAATTAGTGTGAATTTTGTATTCCTAATTATAATATATGGCGCTTAATATGAAAACAATGTTTTTTCCCTGTAAATAATTCGAATACAAAAGGCAGTCCAGGAAAATGAGCCAGGTAAACTGGGAGGCAGTCTAATATTAAGAGCTAAGATGGGTTCTGGAGTTCGTCTCTGTGTAACTGAATCCCTGTTATATCAATTACTACTGTCTGTGTGTGATCTTGGCCAAATTAATTTCTCTGTGTCTAGGTTTCTTCATATACAAAATGGGGATGAAAAGAATAGCTTCTTCTACAGGCTTTCCTACCTCAAGTAATGGCAATTATTTGTCCAACTGCTCAAGACAAAAACCTTGGTGTCACCCTTGACTCCTCCATACACTCTCCACGTTCAATCCTATGACTCTACTACTCACACGGCCACCCCCTTGGTCCCTGCACCATCACCCTTGGCCTGTTTTGTTGCAACAGCCCCCTGACAGATTTCCCTGCCTCTGCCCTCTTCTTCACCACCTAGTCTCCAATACATTTGCTGTTAAATTGCAAGTCAGATCTTGTCTCTCTTCTGCTCAAAATAGCTCCCATTTCACTCACAGTAAAAGCCAGAGTCCTCATTATGGATTCATACACAGCCCTACCTACTTATATGGCTGGTTCCTCATTCATTCTGTGCCTCATCTCCTACTGCTTTCTGCTTGTTCCCTCCAGTCCAGCCGTGCTTGTGCTTCAGGCCCTTAGCAATTTCCATGTCCTTTCCTAGAATTCACGTCCCCCAGTCATTTGCCTAGCCAGCTCCCTCATTTTCATTTCCTTCAGGTCTTCAAATGTCACCTATTACATGAGGTATCTCTGTCTAAAGCCTTACCCCTTTCTCTGCTTTTCTCCCCTTCTCCTCAACACTTATTACTATCTAACAGAGCCTATCATTGATTGTTTATCTTATTTATTGTTCCTCTGTCCCTTCTCCCACAACAGAGAGTAAGCTCCACAAGGTATGGGACAATTTTTTGTCTCTTTCATTCACTACTAAATACTGAGTAACACACAGCACGTACTCAATAAATATTTGTTGAATGAATGAAATAATAGGTAGGAAAGGGAAAACCAATCAAGCATTTCTGAGTCCTTTATGTGTATGAACTCATGAATTCTCACAAAGACCCAGTGAAGAAAGTGCCATTATCATTTCTACTTTATAGCTGAGGACACTGAGGTACAAAGAAGTCAAATCACTTACCCAAGGTCACACAGCTTGTAAGTGAAGAAGTAGATCTAGAGCCTATATTCTTATCCCCAACACCCTACTATCTCTTATATAACAATGGTTCTTCTATCATAGGGTTATGTGGGGATTAAAGGATATAAATGGAGGGAACGTTTTTAGAACACGCAGTGTTAGACACTCCAAAAGTGTTAGTTGTATCTGACGGGCACACTAGGAGACCCACACATCTCAGTCTGAGAAGTACAGGCTGAGGAAATGGGGGAATACTGATGCAGAAAATTGAAAAGCAGTGTCAGAAGTCCGTATGTTATCCAGAAAACAAAATGAAAATTAAACAAAAAAGTTGCAGAATTAAGGAAAGGTTTAAAAGGAGAAAAACTTTGAGATCACAGCTTAATTGGAATTGGCAAGCTTTAACCAGTAGCTTGCTATGCTAAGACACATTTTCTTGAAGGGTATGGGGGAATACACCTCATATACCAAACAAACCCAAAACAACTACAACAAACACCAGCCTGTGTTTCACCTTAGATATGCATGTCAGAAGTTGTTAAATGTAATTAGGTAACCAGAGAGGTCATGGTTCACTCTAAAATGGAACAGACTCTTAAACGAAAACTGAAATGTGGAATTCATCATCCAGATCAATGACAATTTTTTCATTTAGTAAAAGTCTGAATTTATAAACATTTACACAAGTAGTAGTATAGAGATATAATAGATCTGGGACCAAATGGACAAAGAAAAAGATGTGAGAATCATTTATATAAAAATGTTTTGAAAACTAAAGGTGGACCATTTCCTGAGGATGCGAAAACATGTGTAAAGGAAGAATAGTATAATTAAGTATATGTTAAACAATCCCCCTTTCACACTGCAGAGTACAAAAATGGGCCATGGAGAGGCCCTGAAGAGAGAGATGAAGAGTCAGAGGAGGAGAAACAGTTCTCCAGCACTATTTTAATGGATAGAATTTCCCACCGTTATAAGAGTATATGGAGGCCTGCCCTCAAAAGGACAGCAACTCAATTTCCAACCCCAGGTAACAAACTGAACAGGCAATACTTTCCTGCTTGTGCAGAATAAGCACAATGTATCTAAAAATAAACTAACTGCTATCTGATTTTATAAGAATTTTTTTAGCTGACAAGTACTAAACTTCTTAAACTCCCAGTTTCAGAAGTCCAATGCCTCTGACCTCCAGTCATTACATACACTCAATATGTAACTGTCATTATATTTTTTCCCGCCTAGAGAATCTCACATTTTGTTCTCCTCAGTAAAGAAAAGAAAACAAACCAAAAACCCTGCAACGCACTTACAATTTAAACAAGGAACTTGAAGAAACAGAAGGACAATTTTGTTATTAAAATTTGTATTACGAATTATAAATGAAAGTGCTCTTCATCATGTTACTGCCAAAAACTGAGAGTAAGATTTGAAATGGTAAATTAGCCTGCTGGTTATCACATTTGTTTTTGTTTTTAAACCAAAACCAGGATATTTTCTCTGAGTTAGAACACATATTCATTGAAAATGATAAAGTATATTACTGTTCATGCTGAGATGACCCAGAGTCACGTTTTCTTACCATCCTCTAAAGTGTTCTGTGTCACGTGGTCGGACATCTGGCTGGCTCCCATTGGCATATAAGCCACAATGTAGAAAGTATAATTGCTGGCAGGTTCCAAGTCATCAATAAGATAATGAGTTGTGTCATTTCCGATGACTACTTGATACTCTTCATTGTTTAAACCTAGGTTAAGGAATCAGTGTCTAAAAATTATGAATATTCAAAATAAAATTAACAAGACCATTACCATTTTCTTCCACTATGAAACACTGGTCCTTGGATCTCTCTGTTATCTTTTGTGACCCTTTAAAACATGTGAATAGGAAGGTTTTTATTTTCTAAAAGTAACCATGTCTTGTTACAAATTACTAGCTTGAATTTTTCCTGAATAAATCAAACTGAAAACAATTAATCTTCTCTAAACATCATTTAACATCTAGTCAAAACCCAGAGCAGAGACAATGTACAGCAGTAACACAACAGAGTTTAATGCTACAGAACACTGTAGCTCATTAACAGTGTAAATTTTACTTGCTTAAACTCATGGTTTCCTTTTTCTTTTAAACATAAATGGAGAGACAGTAGGGAATGTAATGGCTCTACTCTTTATAAAAACAAACCAAACCAAAAGTTGTCCTGCAAAAGATCTCATTTTGCCCCTAGAGATTCTATTAAATTTGACTGACACAAGTTGTTCTTTTTACTTATATTGAAAGCAAAAGAACTGGGAGGCACAGAATGTGCTTCAAAATGTTTTGTTCCACAATGAGGTTTTTTTTTCCCCCCCCTAGAGAGGAAAAAAATTCTCAGCAATTCTTAATAAAATATGCATAGCAAGGTATAGAAGAGGATTTGTCTTTGTGGGATTTAATTCCTACAGAGTAAACTTGTAAAGTGGAACAAGAGCACTGGCAGCTACTGTGCTTTGCGAACAATTCACAGTAAATGCACGTCAACTTAATCAAAACTCTCTAAGGATGGAGCCCCTTCTCTCCACACTGGATTTATAAACAAAACAGAAGGCAAATTCCACTATTAAGTTTTCCCACATTTCTGAATTAACTTGATAGCATTTTAATTAGACAAGATTACAGGCATTTCACAACAGACTAGCTAATGGTTCGTTAATTAGGAACTGCATAGTACGATTTCTGACCTACCAAACAAGGTCCTTGAGTTCGAATTAAAAAGCCTTGTTCTGCCTTTGAATAGACCACTGAGCCGCATGTGGAGGGCTCTAATGAAACAACCATAATAGCGAACAAGAGTGGTCTCCACTAAAACCAGCATTCCTTTTACCTTCTTAAATCATTAAAAAGGGAATTAACATACTCCAACATGCTCAGTTAACAGACTTTCATTCTTCTTGCTACCATGACCCCTGATTTAAATTCAAAATACTCCTTTTCAAAATACTACTTCAAAGTACAAAAAACAAACAACAACAAACCACCTGTTTGTACAGACAATTTTATTATATCACCATTCTTTGGGTATCTGAATTTGTTTGGAATGTCTATCACATAAAAAGTAGGCTGTTTTGTATATAACTAAAATCTGTAAACCTCTGCCATTGTTTCCATGAGAAATCAATAGTGAAATCTCTAGGATTTATAACTAGTTTTTCCTCTAAATTTTTGCCAAAAGAAAATATGAGGATAAAAAAGATTCCAGAAATGGAACTGAATAAAAATTTTAAGAAAGATTTGATATTTACTTTTACATAATAAATGAGATATCAATAAAGAGTATCCTGCTCAGTTTTTAGAAAGATCTATGAGATTTCAGAAAAATAATCAAAATATATAAAATCATATTACGGGGAATCTGAAAATGTTTACTTTCCCCTTTAAAAATAACATGCTATAGTGACTACAGTTCACCTTATTATTTTATTAAGCAGTTACACCATTGTTCCTATGTAACTGCATACTTAAATTGATATATTTAAGTCTTAGGGAAGGAATTTACATCTCGGCTGAAACGAAATTCCTAAGTACACCACTCTGTAACTTTTAGCATGCAGAGATGGTACTTATTTCTAAACAGAAAATCTTAAACTATACTTATATACATAAAGTACACAACAATACAAAATTTAACAAAAAATTTATACACAGGTGATATAGTAATTACTTTATTAAAAGAGGTAAATGCCACAGAACCTCAAAAATATTTTGTGGATTATGTGAGACATCATTTATATTGAAAACAAATCCCTGACAGTAAATAGCACATAAAAATAAACAGTACTCAAATTGCTTACCTTCTGCTTTCATGTAGTGCACAGAATAAGCGATGACTTTGTCTGAATTATAAAGCGGCCTCTCCCAAGCTAAAAGGATGGCTGAACTTGACATGGTTTCAGCATGCACGTTATAGGGAGCACTGGGTCTGTCTTCTGACATTACTACAGTCAGTCTGGCTCTAGATAAAATAGATCCTTGGCTGTTCTCAGCCATGCACTGATAAATAGCATCATCTTCAGGAATAATCTGGTTAATTACCAATTTACTGAGGAAAGAAAAAAATTATTTCAATGAAAATTCTAAGGATGACATAAAAATAAAGTTAAGCTATTACTAAGTGCACTCTTAATTTTAAAAAACAAGTTATTAAGAACAAAAAACTGTGTGACCAGCCCTATGAAAAAAATCTATATGAATTGCTTAAAATTACTCTTATTTTCTGAGTCTATATAAATAAGTACTTGTGATATCCAAATCCTGTTTGCTTTAGGTGACAGCTTAATCTCTTCTTTAAAATTTGGCTTTTATTAAGAAAGTATATTAATCTGTAGTAGCATCTAAATTTCTGTAACATTGCAATGCTACAGAAAATTCAGGTCAACAAAAATGTTCAAAAGTTTTGTTCAACATACAAGAGTGATACAAGAAGATTCATATTTATACTAATAAAAATGAGTTCTTAAAATCATTAAGTTTGAACTGTGGAGGAACTCTTAGAGACTTATTTATTTCCTTTGAACTTCCTCACTTTATGGAACAAGGAACTGAGACTCCAAAGGGTTAACGTGCTTGCTAATAACTTAGCTGGTGGCTTACCAGGACCAGAACCCAGGTCTGGGGAACTGTTTCAACATTCATTTCATTATAATCTCCCACTTCCACGATCCACGTATAAAATACAAAAGGATTTCTGACATGCTGATATTACACTCTTAACTTTATTTCTTATTGATTTTACTTCAGTTTAAAATACCAGGATAATTTAGGTATTTGATATTATAACTATAACCGTTTCACATAAGAATTACTAAAGCCATTATATCTTATCTAAAATAGTAGCAAAGTGACTTAGCCCACCTGTTGTACATTTTAATTCTACCATTTGAATGTATCTTCCTTCCGTTTTTCAACCATGACATTTTGGGTGAGGGGATTCCTTCTGCCTGACATACAAATCGAGCAGTACCAGCTCGAGGCCTCGTTAAACTTTCTGGCCATTCGACAAATGAAGGAGGAGCTATTTTTAAAGAAAAAAGAAAATATTTTTGTGGTCCAAACAGGAATGATATAGAGTCAAGGAAGAGTACAGCAAGTGACGCAAGTCCCACCCCTGAAAATATTTGATATTCTGAGCTTCCTGTCTACACTCTACATTTATCTATCTCTCCAGATGTCTTTTCTCTGCATTGCTCAGTTAATGTCCACTTTCCCCAGGCTTTTCCCATTGACACCATCTATACAAACACACTAAAAATATGTGTGCCATAATCCTAACTTAACCAAGCCCAATATACAGCCGCTTGTGAATGCATGGAGACAATAGATTAAAATCTTAGACTGGTCAATGGGTATATGAATTTGTAGGTGGGTGAGAAGGAAATTAAAAAGGAAGCTTAAATTAACTAAGAAGAACCATAATGTTATAAAAGCAAACAGGATGGTAACTTCAGAGTGATTCTAGTTATATTTTAACGTAGGGCTTTAATTTCCTCCTAAAATTCATCACTGGTTTACAATTTTATATCAACACTACAAAATTCAAGAAAAGTGGAAGTAAGCTACGAGATAAAACAGCAAATGTTAAGATGTAAGATTCTCCTGATTGCAGAAGGAAAGAAAACATACCTAATACAGTTAAAGTTGCCATGGCAACCGTAAAGTTGCGTGTGCCCGGGGTAGTGGCCCGACAAACATATACTCCAGCGTGTTGCAGCCTGATGTCAGATATCATGAGATTACCATTTCCAAGTACCCGAGTATTGAAGACATCAATGGACTTGTGATCTATTTCAAAGAGAACAGTTCAGTTAAAACAATGCAACATGTGATCTAAAATTTGTCAAAAGATCACTATTCAAACAATCATTATTATAAAAAGTCTAAAATTTTCTATGCTAAAACTTTTCCTCTACACACTGAAATACCAGAAAGTTAAAAGCCACATAATTGCCAAACATGTGTGCTGTATATAAAATAAACATGTTATCAGTTTCACCCGTATGAACAAAGTTGAAGGAAAAGACTTTTTTTTTTTTCCTAAGACTTACCAAGACGGCTCCAAGAAATGATTGGTTTGGGATTTCCTGTGGCCGCACATTCTAAAACAACAGTCTGATGAAGAGATGTTGTTATGTTCTGTGGACCTGCTATAATGGTTGGTGTGTGGAAGGATTTAGACTCCTTACCTTTGAGATGGAAAAGGCAGGATATAAGAAAAAATTATAAATAAGATATAATGAATGAAATGAGTTAAAATATCTATTCTGAAGTTTTTCACTTTTTTCTTTTTTGAAAAACAACTTTATTGAGATATAGCTCACCCATTTGAAGTATATAATTCAATGGTTTTTAGTACTTTCAGAGTTATACAACTATTACCATAATCAATTTTAAAACATTTTCATCACCCCAAAAAGAAACTCCATCCCATCAGCAATCACTCCCCAATCTCCTCTCCCCATAGCCTGACAACTACTTTGTGTCTCTGGATTTGCCTAATCCAGACATTTCAGAAAAAAGGAACCATACATTATGTGGTCTTTTGGGACTGGCTTTCCACTTAACATAATGTTCAAGGTTGATCTAAGCTGTAGCATGTACCAGTACTTCATTTCTTTTATTGAATAATAATAATAGATTAATACTTAATTAAATGGATAAGACACATTTTATTTATCCATTCACTGGTTGATGGACACTTAGGTTGTTTCCATATCATCCACTTTTAATTGAGGTTCAAACACTGACTTAATGCTTTCACTAATCTTGTTAGGAATTTATGTGACAGTGGGGAGAAGAAAGAAGTGTGAGAGTGCTTTTGTCTTTATGCTTCATACCAAGAAGCTAATAGATACCACCTAAAATTAAAACATGGCATTAAAAATTTAATTTAAGTCTCAATGTTTCTGTGAAAAAATTTTTAGTCTTAAAGGATCTTTAGGAAGTAATATCTCTTGTGAAGAGTAAACACTCACGTGAAGTTCAACAATGTCTTTAGGTCTGGTTTTCTTCCACTACATTCAAGTAAATTTAATTATTTAAAAATAAAAAACTAGCATCTATGTATAATTCCATTTTAATAAAATAAATATTTCTTTCTTCATATCATCTCTCAAGCCAGTTTCCCTTCTAACTATATTTATGAACAGTAAAATATATGAAATTATGTTCACTTAATGTTAACAGTGATAATCTCTGGATATGGAACTAGGGACATTTTTAAAATATATCTTTGTACTTTTTACACTGTTTAATGTAAAAAAAGTTATTTTACTTTTACAGACATTATTCTTTAAAATAAAACATGCATCATTTCTACAAATGCAAATTATAATTTTTCTTAAAACAACAAACAGAAAAACCCAAACTGGAAACAAATGTATTTTTATTGACAATGGACAATTTTAGTGGAAATAGATGATTATTATCATCTATTTGATATTTGATTATTATCATCTAAATAGATGATTATTATCTCTTTTTTGAGATTTTCTGTATTTTATATTTTAAAAACAAAAATGAAGTATTTACAAAACAAAAATTCAATCTTTCTTAAAGATGTTGACATTGACATATAAAACAAGTTAGTTTGAGAAGAAGGTTGCTTAAATAGATAAAAATGATCATTTTCCAAATAGATTACAATAAAATTTAAATGTAATTGAAGTACTACTTTACGGTATACTATTATAGCCAGAGAAGGCAAATTAATAGCTGGTCCCATTAAAAACTGAAAAATCAACTTATGTGTGGTACCTGGAATCACCGTGAGCAAGGCCTCCATACTTTTACGTCTGTGGGCTACAGTAGCAGCAACACAACGGTAATTTCCAGCATCCTTTTGATCAACATCATAGATCTGCAATACTCCTGTTGGTAATGCAGTTACCCTGTCATGAGAGGAAAGATGATTAAACTCTCTGTAGTAGATTTTATATTTTATCTTAACATATATTCTATGATAAGAATTCATATACTCAACCTTTTAAAAATGCCAGATGCAATAATACTTTAAAGACTTTAAAAAATATTAGCTGGATTCAATTGTTTTCATTTGGGTTACTACAACTCTCTAAAACATAAGTAATTATGCTGTACCTCAGCAGTCCTCAACCTTTTTGGCACCAAGGATGGGTTTTGTGGAAGACAATTTTTTCCCCGGTCCCCCCAGGGATGATTCGAGCACGTTACATTTATTGTGTGCTTTATTTCTATTATTATTACATTGTAATATATAATTAAATAATTATACAACACACCATAATGCAAAATCAGTGGGAGCCCTGAGCTTGTTTTCCTGCAACTAGATGGACCCATCTGGGGATGGTGGGAGACAGTGACACCTGAAGTGTGTTGCTTATGTCCTGTCTACTCTGTAAGATGCAACTTAATTGTCACTTACCACTGATAGGGTTCTGATATGAGTCTGCAGGCAACTGATTTATTATGGTCTCTGTGGAGCCAAACCTCTCTGCTAATGATAATCTGTATTTGCAGCCGCTCCCCAGTGCCAGCATCACCACCTCGGCTCCACCTCATATCATCAGGCAGTAGATTCTCATAAGGAACGTCCAACCTATATCCCTCGCATGTGCAGTTCACAGTAGGGTTTGCGCTCCTATGGGAAGTTAATGCTGCTCAGGAGACGGAGCTCAGGCGGTAATGTGAGCGATGGGGAGCGGCTGTAAATACAGATGAAGCTTTGCTGCTCACCCGCCGCTCACCTCCTGCTGTGCAGCCTGGTTCCTAACAGGCCACGGGCAGGTAACGGTCCATGGCCCGGGGGTTGGGGACCCCCGCTGTATGTGATTTGTGAAATCTATCAGTGTAATTTTACACAGAATCTCACTTGACATTATAGCTTACATATAGCTAACTGGTGGTCTAGAGTTTAGTATGATATTTTTCAAATACCTGATTTTTTGCATTTTAATATCTATGTACTCTCCAAGATATATCTGAATGTAAGTTTTTTTTTTAAAGCTCTTCCTTGAATAACTTTGTCCATCTTAGTTCTCTCTACCATTTCAGCAAGGGATTTTTGCCTCCTAAGGAATATTACTACTCATCAGGATTGGAATCAAACTAGGTGTGTGTATGCGCGCGAGTGTGTGCACGTGTGTGTGTATGTGTGTGTGTATGTAGTGCAGAGGGGGTTGGTAAGCAGAAGGCAGAGATGGAAGTGGGCAACCACCACTGCGTATATGGGAGACCCTTATACCAGCACTATTATCCCCAGCACTAAAAGTGTAATTCAGCTTCCTAAATCCTTGGGCTGCCATCCAGGTACTCAGGTGGTCCCATGATTGGAAAAGATGATTGAGGAAAGGAACAAAGCACTAAGGTAGAGTATCTGAATTCTGATCTGAACCAAAAAAAACAGGAACTATGCCCCATGTACCAGAGACTGATGATCTAATTCTTTGCCTAAGTTTGAAATGTCTTTAAGAAATTGGTTATTGCTACCATAAACGAAAATAAGCTCCACAGTGGTCTTTCCCCATATACAGTTTTATGATGAAGTCCTTGTCATTCCTGTATCATATTCAAAGACAAAAGCTGTATTTACCTGTCCATAGTTACAGGTAGAGTTGTCCGATTTAATTCCCACGTTATGACTGCAGGAGGGTTTGATGAAATCTTGCATGCAAATCTAGCAACTCCACCTTCTTGGACCTCAGTAGAAATTGGCTGAACTTCAAATGCAGAAATAGCTATAAGATAAAGTTCGTCAAATTCAGAATAAGTACCTGCACTACCATACTATACTTGGAAATAACATTATGCTAGATATTATTTATCAAACTTGAACTCCTGCCCAGACATACGGCCAACTCAACTTAACAAGCACAAAGAGAAATTAAGGAATAATTTTAGAAATACCACTGGGCAGTTGTCCAGCTAAAGGAGTTTGGTCTTTCCCAAAATGAAATTCTCAACAAACTCAGATCTATTTCAGAAAAAAATTAATATAACTGAAACAAAAATAAGCAATTACCAATGGTATGTAATGATATACTAAGCTGTGTAGTACAAATCTCAAACACTATTGTATTTCAGAGGAGAGGGAGATCAATAAAGACAGATTAGTCAGGTAAAAATCTTTTACAGGGATTGGTTGTGAATTGAGGTTTGAAGAACGCTTTGGGTTTAGATGGAAGGAGAAAAAAAGGACATTCCAGGTTAAAGGAGCAACATGACGGCAAGCACAGAAGTAAGAAATGTGCAGCCTGCGTTCACAAGATTCTACGGTAACAGCCAGGACTAACTATTGTAGAATAGATCAGAAAAAGGGTTCATGGAAAAGTGGAAGGAGAGTAGAGATAAAACAGATTTGTATCATGGTACAAATTAAGGCCTCACTGAAAAGTTCTGAGCAAAGGAGTGTCATGAAAACAGTAGTGTCTGGGAAAAATTAATCAGGTATTGTTAGATAGGATGGATTGAAGAAAAAGAGCCTTAAATCAAAAGACCAACAGGCTCTTTAAATCAAAATGAAAGAACTGGGTGGTGGCAGTGAGAATGGAGAGATTCTACAGGTATAATGAAAACTGAGACTTGGTTCTTATTAGACAGACATGTCACTCCATGTCTGGAATCAAATGAGGTTGGTATTGTTGGAGCAGAATGAGAGAGGAAAGAGTGAAGACAAATGATGTGTCTGATGAATAAAAAGGTACACAGACTCGAGAGACTATCTTTAGACTTAAATAAGTCTTAAGTGTTGATATTTTCTAGATAATTCTTCTTTAGTATTCTAGACAAGCCTCTAGGAACTGGTCATCATGTCCATGGTTTCACATTTTGATGGAGTCCAGACTCCAGGTAATAGTGTAGCTTGCCTTCCCTCTACTAAGTCTTCCAGGATATAAAGAAAGGGCCCCAATGATAGTCTTACTCCTCATCCTCAAACTCCAGTTCAAAAAATATATATGCCTTTACAATTTACCAATAAAATGAGAAATTCTGAAGAAAAATAGAAGGAATAAGGGCTAGATGCCTTATGCTTCATTAGACTGGGAAGGGTAAAAGGTCACAGAAGACTAACAAACTCTGCCTTGGACTTGACTTCATTAATCTGTAAATGAATCATGGGCCTTTAGAGGTATGGAACAAAGTCAGTGAATAAAAGTGAAAATATTCTTAGGAGTATCAACTTCCAAGAAGGGTGGAGTGGGGGTAAATTAATACTTTATTTATGTAGGTAACAGAAAATTCCTACTTCTTTAAGAACACTGGTTTTCAAACTGCTGCTGTCAGTGGACCCACAAGGTCAAAAGCATTTTTATGATAATCATCCTTTGCCTTTTTCACTTTCATTTCTGTTGAGTATATAGTGTTTCCAGAAGCTACATGATGGATGACAAAGCAACAGACCTAATGCAGTGTGAGAATCCAGCTGTCTTCTATTAAGCTAATTAAAGAGATTTGGGCAAATGTAAAACAATGTCACTCCTCTCACTAAAATGTTTTGGAAAATAGTTATTTTTCATTAAATGTGTATGTTAATATATAATTGATCAATGCTTTAATTTCAAAATTAATTAATGAATATTTTTAAAATTTCTAAGTTTCGATTTCTAATAATAAAGTATCAATAGATATAACCCATATAAATAAAAGTTCTTTGAGGTCCTCAAGAAGTTTTAAGCATATAAAGAGTGAGAGTGGGCTTCCCTGGTGGCGCAGTGGTTGAGAGTCCGCCTGCCGACGCAGGGGACACGGGTTTGTGCCCCAGTCCAGGAAGATCTCACATGCCGCGGAGCGGCTGGGCCTGTGAGCCATGGCCACTGGGCCTGCGCGTCCGGAGCCTGTGCTCCGCAACGGGAGAGGCCACAACAGTGAGAGGCCCACGTACCGCAAAAAAAAAGACTGAGACTAAAATGTTTAAGAATCACTATTCAAGAACACCAAACTCTCAAAATCAATACAGTTTTTCTTTTTAATTGCTTCTGTAATCACTTTCTAGGATATTAATCTATTTACAAATAACAATGTAAGCTTATCTTTCATTTAATTAACTAAACTTTTGTCGAATATATTCATATTTCGGGGGAATTAAGACCTAAGTTTTGAAAAGTTTAATGCCTGCTTTATGAATTATTAATTGCTCTTGATTCCATATTTATTTTTTCCATGTGTGAGGACATGACCTTTAGCTTTAGTTGTCATGGATAATCCCATCTATATTCAATTTACAGACTTCAAAGTGGGAATTTTTATCTTACTCTTTCCCAGCATTTACCTCCCCAGATTGAAATATCTAATATAGTTTAACTTTTCTTCATAAAGCAGTAGTTCCTCCAACCCCATCTATTTGAACAATTTCTTCTTCCTTTATCCCATTACAATGAATCAAGCACCTAATTCAGTATGTTTTATCTGATACACATATATATGAGACATATCTCTATCTATCAATATACATCTCATATCTGACTTCTCTCCATCCCTAATAGTACTCTTTTTTTATTCAGGTCCTTATCACCTACTGCCTGGAAGTCTTGCTGGAGTGTCTTAGGTGACATCTGTCCTGACAACAGAGTTACCTTCCAGAGTGATGGTCATAAAATACAAATTTGATTTGTGTTACTGATGAATCATTTAGTCCCTGCAAAACTCTGTCACTTTGTATTCAACCACTTGAAATTATGTTCCACAGACACAACTATTTCTAATTCTCTGAATATACCCTATTTCACACTTCTGAGCATTTATATGAGCTTTCCTTCTCTTTCAAATATCCTAGGTCTCTTTGTCCAGCTGGTGAAATCCTATCATCATTTAAAGCCTAGTTCTCTTGTCTGAACCTTTGGGAAGCTGTTCCTGACCTTCTTCTCTACTTCTGTAAAATGAAGACCTTTATTGCTACTTTTATCCCACAGTATTATAGTCACTTATTCACAAGTCTTTCTCCCATTCTACACTCCGAGCTCAGTGAGGCTGAGTAGTGGGCCACATTCTTTGCAGGATCCCTTAAGTCAATGAATGGCACAGACTCGGCACTAAAACAATACTTGTTGAATTAAACTGAAATTTAAAAACTGTTTTCCAATTCTATTAGGTCTTTAAACAAAGTAACCAGAAATGTAGGGAGTTTCCCAGGTATAAATACCAAGGCTTGGGATGAGAAGAAAATAATGCTTTTTATTATTTTGTTTGCTATAACTCTAAAGAGCCCCCCATACTTCAGTGTATTATTTTTAGAGACAAATATCTGTCCCTCCTCTCTTAAAGGATTTTTATGAAGATTAAATAAACCAACATAGTGAGGGCTTTTTATATATTATACAACTTTTTATCAGTGCTGTGATTACTGAGAACAATATAATCACTCTGTTATCTTGAGTAATTTCCCTCCAACCACTTAGGCACTTGAGAGTTGTTTTCACTCTGAATCTCATCTAATCAACCAAACAATATGATGTCTCTGAACCACTACCTTTGAGCAATTCCCTCTCTTTCCCAGACAAATAAGTCCATGAAACCCATAAGCATTTTTTACTACAAAAACTAAACTAATTTTGCACTTTAGGTCAAATGGGCTAGAACTTTGGAGTCACAAAAGTCTGAGAACTAAAACATAAATGGATGTATCCTATAATACAGCAAGGATATTTATTTACTTTTGGTGGTGTGTGTGTGTGTGTGCGTGTATATGAAACAACTTTACTGAGATATAATTCACATTGCATGTGATTTACATTCCATAATTCACCCACTGAAAGTACACAATTCGATGGATTTTGGTATATTGACCGAGCTTGCGACCATCCCCATAATCAATTCTAGAATATTTTCATCACTTCAGAAAGAAATCCCATATCCTTCAGTTATCACTCCCTAATCTTTCCACCCCCTCCCCACCCCAGCCCTAGGCAATCTTTAACCTAGTTTCTTTCCCCCTCCTTCCAGCTTTATTGAGATATAATTGATAAATAGCATTGTGTAAGTTTAAGGTGTACAACACTGTGTAAGTCTGAGGTCTGATACATGTATATATTGGGAAATGACAACCACAATAAGGTTAGTTAATACATCCATCCAGTAAGACTATTTCTTGATCCCACTCTGGTTTTCAGCAAGTTATGAAGCAAGTACTGTATAAAGATTTTTTTTTTTTAATCCTCAAAAACACCTTTATACTTAACATGTCTAACTTCTTGGTCTCTTCTGAACCAACCTGCTGGCAAAATGATTTTGCCCAGAGAAGATCAAGCCAGATATTCCTTGGGATTTTCATCAGTACCTCTGAGACTGAAGAGAAAGAGGCAAACATGTCTCAACCTTAAAAATAAGTTCCTTTTTTCCTTTTGTAACTCCTCCATCTGGGTGCCACCCGCTTCCTCTGCCCTCGCCTCTGGGAACCTGATATATCTGTGTTTTTTATTTCTCTCTCCTGCATATTTAAAATCTTCTTCTCCTGACTCCTTCCTTCAGCTTATAAAAGTGATTAAGGACTTCCCTGGTGGTCCAGTGGGTAAGACTCTGCGCTCCCAATGCAGAGGGGTCCCGGGTTCCATCCCTGGTGGGGAACTAGATCCCGCATGCGTGTCGCAACTAAGAGCCCACATGCCACAGGGAAGATCCCGCGTGCCGTAATTAAGACCCAGAGCAGAATGAATGAATGAATGAATATTTTTTTTAAAAGTGATTCTCTCCCAAACTCAAAACACAAAGAGAACAAAACTCCAGGCCTCTCTTTACAACACAAACCCCTCGAGCAGCTACCCACTCTCTCTCTTCCCCATGATCAAAACTTCCCTAAAGAATAGTCAATTCTAGCTGTCTCCCCTTCTTTCTCTCTGATGCGATGCCTCAAACATCTAATCTGCCTTCTTCCCCTATTATTTTATTGAAACAGTGTCTATGACACTGTGCACTCCTATTTCTCTCACTCCCTCTGAGGCTCTCCTTCCTCCTCCTGCCCTCCCTTCTAGAGTTCTCTGTTTTTTTCTCTCTCCATATTCTCCTTGGGTGATCTCATCCACTTTCAGTTTTCAACTACATCCACCTGTTGCTTCGGAGTCCCCAGAATACATCTCCAGCTTAGATCACCACGCTCAGAGCTTCATACCCATGGCTCCTACTGTCTACTGGACTTCTTCACCTGGAAGTTATAAAACGTACTTCAAACTCATCGTGTCCCAAATGAAATCATCTTCTTTCCTCCCAGCCTGTATCTCTACCTCAGTCGGTCACACCACTGTGCAGCAACTCACCCTGCACTCTCTTCCATCAATCACCACTTTCCACTGATTTTAACTCCTAAACATATATTAAACCCATTCCTGTATCCCTGTCCCAACATATCTCAATGGAATCACTATAACAGTCTCTTGTCTGGTCTCCCTGCTCTCATTTTCCCTCTTCCTCTTTCACAAACATCCTCCAGACATACAACAGTGTTTGATATGGGCTGCATTTGACTCGTAAGTGGCCTCCATCTATCAATTCAAATGCTCTTGTAAGTCAAACCATTACTGCTAAAACCACCATGAACAACACAATCTCACAAAGAATGTGATTCAATTTTAAATGCTGTCCAAAAGCATTGTCTTAGTCACCCTCCTTCTAAATCTTTAAACTGCTTAGCCTAATTACTAGCAAAACTGAATGTACATATATATCTTTGTTACATCGAAAGGAACTGATATCTTTCTTTCTACTAACTATGTATTTTTAACTCTTTTTCACTGGGTACATTCTCAATACATGAGATTTGTCAGCAGGCTTTTAACAACCCCACCTCACCAAAGAAAGAAGTAGTCTGGCATCAATTACTCCCAAACTATTTATATGGTAAGCATGCAACAGTATTTAAATAGTCAGTGTAAAATAGTTATATAAAAAAGTGAGTATTTATGCTATTAAAGGTATACATTGTAACTATGACACAAAGAAGTTAATCTCCATGAGTCATATATTAACATCAATCTCACTATTTTATAATCAAACCATTCATTTAATGTGTAGTTAACCCTTGCTGACAGGCTTTGAATCAAGCAATTATTCATAAAATAATGGGCCAGATTAACTGTCTCCCTATTCCAGAAAAGGATTTTAATCACACTTATTTTAGAACAATTCTCGACTACAGTAATCTCTTCTAAATTCATTCATGCAACAATTGTTTATTCAGTGCCTAGTATGTTCAAGATGTCAAGGATCCAATGATGAACAAAACTAACAGAGGCTCTACCCTCAGGGATCTTTGTCTAGCAATGGAGAAAGGCATTTAACTAAATGACTATGCAAGTATATAGTAATTTCAAACTGTGATAAATGCTATGAAGGAAAATTATGGAATATTATGAAAGCACAGAACAGAGGTTATAATGATGACAGAAATAACTATAGGTTAACATATACTTTATTGCAAGGCAGCAAGTTAAGTACATTACATATTCTAGTTTATTTAATCCTCACAACTATTATTACCCTAGTTGTCAGTTCAGGAAACTGAGACACAAGGAGATTAGCAACCTCCTTAAGGTTCTGCAGCCAGTGAGGTGAGGGTGTGATCTGAATCCAGGTAATCTCCAAAGATCCCATGTGAATTCTCTCAGTAAAAGCTTGAGATTCTCAAACTTTCTGTGGAAGGCAAAACTTACTGGTTCTACATCCAAGCAATTCTGCTGCTCAAATAGAGGTTCATATGCACTGGCTTTCTAGCTGGGTAAGAATATGTGTTAAATTCCCAAATTTCCAAAACAAATAACACCTTTAAACTCTGGTGTACTAGGATTTTGAAACTATGGGTCTCATCTCAAGTAGTATTATTTCCATTTCTAGGAATCTGTTAAAGATAGGAAATATAGATATATGCATGTAAATTGAATCAGTCTAAAATTTATTTAGGAATCAAGTATTTCTTTTTAAGTATTTTAGATCTTTTATTTATTTATTATTTATTTTTGACAACATTGGGTCTTCATTGCTGTGCACAGGCTTTCTCTAGTTGTGGCGAGCAGGGGCTACTCTTCATTGTGGTGCACGGGCTTCTCATTGCGGTGGCTTCTCTTGTTGCAGAGCACAGGCTCTAGGCACACGGGCTTCAGTAGTTGTGGCAGGCGGGCTCAGTAGTTGTGGCTCGTGGGCTCTCGAGTGCAGGCTCAGTAATTGTGGCACATGAGCTTAGTTGCTCCGCAGCATGTGGGATCTTCCCTGACCAGGGATCGAACCCGTGGAGGAATCAAGCATTTCTTTTAAATCTATTTTAAAAAAACTAGTTTACCTCATGGGAATATTAGCTATTCCTTTATTATTATTCTCCTAGTTCTAAGCCCATGTACATTTGATCATCAAACAGTCAAATACCTATACAGAGATACTGCTTAGAGGCAGGGAGACCTGTTAAGAGGCCATTAGAAAGAGGAGGAAAGACCAGCTGTGGGTTTCAATGATGGCAGAGATGACTGGAATGGAAGGCAGGGCACATACAAAAGATGCTGTGCATTGAACAACACGATGTGGCCACAAGGTGTTCAAGGGAAACAGGAGGAAAGACCCGAGTGGTTCTGAGGTTTCCGGCCTACACACCTGGGAGGTTGGGGGATACTATGGTGCCTGAACAGAGAATGTAGGAAGAGAGATCGGATGGACTGATGAATCTGCATCACAGATCCTCATTTGATGAGAACGAAAAGAAACTGGCCATGCTAAGGAAGACTGGGAAACTATAAGATGAGGCCAGAGATTAATAATGTCAACAGTTTCAAATATCTACTCATCCTGATTTTTATTTTTATTTTTTAAAAATTTTTAAAAATATTTATTATTTTTTTTGGCTGCATCGGGTCTTAGTTGCAGCACACAGGATCTTTTGTTGAGGCATGTGGGACCTTTCGTTGTGGCACACGGTCTCTTCGTTGCAGCTCTCGGGCTTATCTCTAGTTGTGGCGTGCAGGTTTTCTCTCTCTAGTTGTGGCGTGAGGGCTTCAGGGCACGTGTGCTCTGTAGTTTGTGGCGTGTGGGCTCTCTCGTTGAGGCGTACGAGCTCAGTAATTGTGGTGCACGAGCTTAGTAGTTGTGGCGTGTGGGCTTAGTTGCCCCACAGCATGTGTGATCTTAGTTCCCTGACCAGGGATTGAACCCGCGTCCCCTGCATTGAAAGGTGGATTCCTTACCACTAGACTACCAGGAAAGTTCCCATCCTGATTTTTTTTTTTTTTTTGCGGTACGCGGGCCTCTCACTGTTGTGGCCTCTCCCATTGTGGAGCACAGGCTCCGGACGCGCAGGCTCAGCGGCCATGGCTCACAGGCCCAGCCGCTCCGCGGCATGTGGGATCTTCCTGGACCGGGGCACAAACCCGCATCCCCTGCATGAGCAGGCGGACTCTCAACCACTGCGCCACCAGGGAAGCCCCCCATCCTGATTTTTAAACTAATGGTTCACATGTTAGGCTGTGGTTAAGATTTAAAGAAAGATATGCATGAGTTTTTATAATAGTGGCCTATAAAAATAACAATGTATAACATGTAAAATTAGTGGAGAAAAGGATTTCCTACTTCTGAGGCTCTGTTGCAATGAGATTAGGAGAAAGTGTTTACTGTTTTTCCAATCTTAACTTATTTTCATTTCTTGATGACAGAAATTAAGGCATTAGAAAACTGAGGTAAATGATATTAAAACTATGGTAAAATTTAATCTTAGCTGGTTTAAAGAAAATCAGGAAAAAGTCCAGTACAATACAGGGCATAATTTATGGAGGTGGGGCAGCAGCATAGCCTTGAGGTTAAGAGTGCAGGTATTAAAATCTAAAGATCTGGGTTAGAATCACAGCTTTGCATGCATGAGCGGTGTGCCCCTGAGAAGTTACCCAACTCCATGCCTCAGTAAAATGGGGATAATAATAATACTTTATAAGAATATTTTAAGAATAAAATTAAATTATATATACATAAACATGTGTGTACACACACACACACACACACACACACACACACACACACACACAATAATATAAGCAGGTACTAAGGCACTGCTTGGCACCTAGTAAACTCCTAGCAGTGGTACCAGAAGTAGTTAATAGTTATAGGATATCTTGCTATGAATACACTGGTTTTGCTTTCAGAACGATAACTTAAAGAAAGTCAAACAAAGGATGTTAGTGACCACTATACAGTAAAAATAAATTTTAAAGCCCTAACAAAGGTAGAGGTACTCTAAGATTTTAAAGTTTCTTTTTTTTCTACTAAGCCAGACTATGTAGCTTTTACATAAAGGTACATAAAGTGTAGAGAAACAGGGACTTCCCTGGTGGTCCAGTGGTTAACAATCTGCCTTCCAATGCAGGGGACGCAGTTCAATGCATGGTCGGGGCAACTAAGCCCGTGCGCCGCAACTAGAGAGCCTGCATACCGCAGCTATAAAACCCATGTACTCTGGGAGCCCGTGTGCCACAACGAGAGAGAAGCCCAAGTGCCGCGATGAAAGGTCCCACAAGACGCAATGGAGATCCTGCATGCCGCAACTAAGACCTAATGCAGCCTAAATAAATAAATACAATTTTTTTAAATGTAAAGAAACAGAAATAATTTTCCCATTTTTAACGTGAATAGATAAATTATTTGAAGAGGATAAAATCCCCTACTTCAATGATGAAATAATAAGGGGCTAGATTACAAGAGGATCTCTAGCTGTGGAATTATGCATTTTGTACTTATATTTTTTCCTACAAAACAACATAATTAAGAAAAATTAATGACATTTAAAAATAAATTTTATATGCCTTACGGGGCATAGACTGAAGGAAGAGTCTGCATAAATTTTCTACCATTGCTCCACTACCTGATAAAATCCCTCATCCAGGAACTTCCCCGGCAGTCCAGTGGTAAAGACTCCGTGCTTCCATTGCAGGGGGCATAGGCTTGATTTCTGGTCAGGGAACTAAGATGCCACATGCTGCGCAACGGGGCCAAAAAAAAAATCCTTCATCCTTAATTTTTATCTGCCTTTTTAGTACTTTGAGGTTATCATTCTTTGGGTAGCTATCACCCATGATCTATGGATGCCTCCCCAGTCAGTGCCTTCAATGTGAAAAATGATGAGAAAAAAAACATCTGAATAAAACCCACTTTTCAATAAAAAAATTACTTAAAAATTTGCATCAAAACTTAGAAACTTCAGAAAAGCATGCACAAATATGATATATCATGACAGTCTTAAACTTTGTTTCTCGGCAAGTATTTGTTTTTCTATTTTAATTTTTTTAAGTGTGGTGTTAAACTGAGTAAATGAATACATCCTTTACAATGAGTCTTAAGTCCCCCCTAAAACTTTAGACAAACTATTTGCAGCATTATCAAAACATTCCGTACTTATTTACAAGGAAAAACATCTTGTATTCTTATGCAAATCTTGATTTCTCCTTGATGTCGACTTCATTTCTGCCAGTTAGGTATGATTTTACAAGTCTACAGCCTTCTCGTGAAACCTGACCTCTTTCTTCCCTCCCCAGTCAGTGCTAACATAAACCAAGAGCCCCACAAGAAGTCATTAAAGCAGTGCTGTTAAGAGGCCAGAGCTCTATAAAATAGGTGAGAAACAAGATCTCAAGAAACATGCACCCGTTCTCAGAAACAACCTTGCAAACACAATAAACGTAAGTGCCTATTTTATTTGTGACTTCCACCTCTTCACCTGTCTACTTAATCATTTGCTTCTATGATTTACAGTCAGAAAAAAAAAAAAAGGATCAAAACGCTAAGAGGAAAAAAGATGCTAAGAAGAAAATGTTCTCCCAACTTCTATTTGATCAGAAACCAACATATTAATATTTCCACCTTGGAAATGTATGACTGTAATATTAAACTAATGTGCCATTCATGCTTCTTACAAGTTGCAATGAATAAAATACTTGATACATGTTGATGTTAAAACCAACTAAAAATTATGAATACACAATCTGAAATGACAAGCCTTCCAGTAATTTAAAATAAGTTCACAAACTATTCCCTAATGTAAGAAAACATAATTCTCTTTTGTAAATTACATTTAAAATATTCTTTCACTAAACAGAAAAAACTTCAGTTGGTGAGAACCTGAACGCAGGGTTTACACTGGTGGTCTTAACGCTGCACATCAGCCAGGGGATCTGGAGGCCTCAGCTGGTCAAGGACTATACCAGTTGCTACCACCCCACCCCTCCTGGGGGAGTCCTAAGTAGCCAGTAATCATGTTCCAATACTTCTGTGCTGTTTCCATGGCTCTAAGTCACCAATCAGTAGCTCTGGAGAAATCTACAAATAGCTCATCAAGGAAACGAGATTTCTATCTCAAACACTCAAATGTCCACAATTTCAGAGTTAGTTATGGAGTTTTATGTATATTAGCTTAAAGTTTATTTCTATGAAACTGGTCTTTCAAATCATTCATTTGTCTACTCCAGGATTTACTAATCAAAACATAGTTATAACTTGTTACATCATCAGGTTCAATTCACTTTAAGTCTTCAAACTTGAAGACTGACCTGCAACTAACAGGAAGTAAACAAGAGACCTGATCCAGCATTTAATCAAACCAGGGTAACTGATGCTTTACTTACTGAGATAAAAATCAACCAAGGTACAAGTTTCAAACAGAAGTTGAAAACTTACTATAGCCTTAAGACTAGGCAAGAAGCTATCTGAACTTTTAAAGTTATTTTACAGAAAACAATTCGTCTGTTTAATAAAAATAATGTAATGCGAACATTACATCTTGCATATCGACCTGTTTTTTAAAATCCATACTGAGTATGCAACAGCTATTGTATAAGTGGTTTATTATCTGACTTCTGGTGAATTTAGTATCCTGCTTGAATCTATGGCAATTCTGACAACCAGGTGCTAAGAGGTATACATTTGCTTTTCAAAGGAAATGTTTAAATCAAAATGTTTCCAAATAAATATAAACAAAATGAAGGCTGGAAACTCTGTAACAAAGTTGGGAACAGGGACTTTCAGAAATAGCTGCTATATGCAAACTTCCCACAGACTAGATTATTTTTCTGTCTATTCCTACTGTATTCATATTGAAAGATACCTTTAATAACATCTGAGAATTCTTTGCTTCTTTGATATTTTATCAAGCCTATCCTGGCAAATGCCAGACTTGGCACTCCCCAAACTCAATTTCTTTGTCTGGAAAGAATGACACAAAGCTCATCAAGTCCCCACTGTCATCTGGGCCACTCAGTACTGTTCAACAATTCTCTTAACTCATATTAAGAATTGGTTTCAGGGGCTTCCCTGGTGGCGCAGTGGTTGAGAGTCCGCCTGCCGATGCAGGGGACACGGGTTCGTGCCCCGGTCCGGGAAGAGCCCACATGCCGCGAGGCGGCTGGGCCCGTGAGCCATGGCCGCTGAGCTTGCACACCTGGAGCCTGTGCTCCGCAATGGGAGAGGCCACAACAGTGAAAGGCCCTTGTACCGCCAAAAAAAAAAAAAAGAATTGGTTTCAGAAATGCTCTACCCTTCCAATTTATTCAAGTCCCCAGTCACTTTTAACCTAAACTGTAAATTACCTGAGTTTAGAGACATGTCTTACTCGTCTGTATATTGCTAGAACAGTGGCCTGTATACAACAGGCACTTGATAAAGGTTTCCTAAGTAAACTCAGTGAACCACATCACCACCTACCCCTTAATTACATCAAAAAAACTCTGCCTCTTATCTCCCTGAGAAGATTAACGTAATTTTGGCTGTATCACTCCTTACTGTATAACCCAGAGCAAGTTACTTTTTTTTTTTTTTTTTGGCCTCACCAGGCAGCTTGAACGTGCAGCCTGTTCCCCGAGCATGGATTGAACCTGGGCCCACGTCAGTGAAAGCACTAAGTCCTAACCACTGGACTGCCAGGGAATTCCCTACTTATTCTTCATAAACACATTCTGTTATGTCAAATAGGATTCTTAAAAGAGTTTTTATGAATTCATCAGGTATTGAGTGTAAAGCACTTAGGACAGTGCCTGTAACATTAAAAGCACCTTGACCTACACCTAATACCTTATGTAAAAATTAACTCAAAATGGGTCACAGAACTAAATGTGAAACACAAAACTATAAAATCTTTAGAAGAAAATATAGAAAAATCTTTGTGACCTGGGTTAGGCAAAGAGTTCTTAGATAGGACATAAAAAACACAATCCGTCAAGGAAAAAAATTGTAGATTGGCTTCCATCAAAACAAAAAAACTTCTGCTCTTGAAAAAAAAAAACTGCTAAGAGAATGAAAAGACAAGCCATAAACTGATGAGGATGTGGGGTACCTGGAACTCTCAAACACTGCCGATGGGAATGCAAATTGGTACAGTCACTTTGGCAAATAACTTGGCAATTTCTTATAAAATTATATACACACTTACTGCATTCTTACCTTAAATATTTACTCAATAGAAATGAAAATTTATGTTTATGCAAAAACCTGTACGAGAAAATTGATCAAAGGTGCATTCACATAATTGCCCCAAACATAAATAACCGAAATGTCCTTCAACTTCAACTGGTGAATGGATAAACTGCAGTAAATCTATACTATGGAACCCTACTCAGCAATAAAAAGGAAAGAACTACTGAAACACTCAACAACATATTCAATAGTTAAATCTCAAGGCACTGTGCTAAGTGGAAGAAGCAAGACCCGAAAGGTAACATAATGTATAATCTCATTTATATAACATACTGGAAAATGCAAAATACAGTGGCTTCTAGGAGTCAGGAGGAGGGAAGGGTATGACGACATGGGCAACATGAGAGAAGGTTTGGGGCAATGAAACCATTCCGTATCCTGAGCTTGGTGAAGGTTACACAACTGTGCATATGCTAAAACTCATAGAACTGTGGACCCAAATAATTTTCACTGTATGCAAATTAAAAAATAAATTTCAAAAAGGCTATGTTCCTTATAAAACAGAGACTTTTAATTTTCTCATCACTCTTAATAAAGAATTATAAATTAAGCAAGTTGACAGTACACATCAATTTTAAATGTCAAGTCCTGCAGGCCATCTTCACTTCTTCTATGAGGACGCACCTGATTTTCCCAAATAAAACTACAGAACTCTTACACACTCCCAGGAGCCTGGAGTATCCTGTTTGTCTCACTGTTTTATAAGCTCTACTTTCTGCTTCCACCACAAGGCAGAATCTGTCTTTTCATCTTCATATTCCTGGCATAACACCATAGATACAAAAGGCCCTGAGAAACACACGAATAAAATATGTCCTAGGGTACATATACATTCAGTTCGGTCATCACCCCCTTCATCTGGAGTGCATTCAGTATAATGTGCACACAATAATAATCTGAAGGACTAACATGGTGAACCTAAGTTTACATTATCTTTAGAATACTATACATGAAAAGTATATAGAAAAATATGTATCCTAATAACTAGAAATGAATCTATGTTCCTGAGGAACAGGACAAATAAGGAAACTACAGTCCTCCTATCCCTTCACCTACTGAAGTGGTGGGAGAGCAGTCACACCTCTGCTGAGAGGCCTGAAGAGTGGGGAGTCAGTAAGGCAATACACACACACACACACACACACACACACACACACACACACACACACACACACACACACACACACACACACACACACAGGCATACACCTGAACAACCAGCCTTTTCCAAGTATCCCAGCCCAGCTCCCTGCCTCTTGATGTCAGCAGCACACTGCAGGACTGCAACTCCTGCACAGACCTTTTTCACAGGCTGATGACCCAGCATATCCTGCAGACACTTGTCAGCTCTAGGCCCCCTGGCATTCTGAGCTCATCTTGGAGAATCTCATAGTATTCAACCTGACACAGATGCCATCAGGCCAGGCTTGAAATTGTTTAGAATTTGGTCCTGGAACCAACTGGTTTGATCCAAGGTATCTCACATGAGAAACAGATTTTCTAGATTAGCTACAGGGTTTTGGAATTCTTGTTTGACCAAGACAGCTGAACATCTGAGACCTCCTTCAGTATTAAACTGTCCCACTGCATGCTAAAATAAAGGTGTGTTGTTCTGCACACGCATCTGTGCCACATTTGCACTTCCACTCTCCTAAAGCAAAGGTGAAAAGAGTTATTTGAATGAAGATTTTCAATGTTGAAGTCACAACCACTTCTGGCATCTTCACCTACAGCTAATATACAGTTCTCTTTAGCTGCACCTGGACTTACGTTCTGCTGAATTGATGGTGTTTCCCCCTAAAGAGATCAGCAGTAAGTAGAGAATAACAGGCCATTAGGGTGGCTTCTCAGGACCGAATCATAAAGAACACCATAAGCAGATGTGGAAATGTGATGCTATAAGAGAAAGAGTTTGTCTTGGTAGGAATTTAACGAAGAGATTAGGAAGAAGGAAAAATCACACATCTAAGCAAATAAATAGGAGCATGCTGTCGACAGGAAAAATCCAAGGAAATAAAATCAGTTTTCTATAATTGTTTAACCATCATAAAATTACTACCAACATTCCTTGTCTTCCATTCTAGAACTGATAAAATGAAAATAAACCACTATTCACTTTGCCTTTCACATTTCCCAACTGTTACTTAATCTTGAGTTAAAAAAAGTTTTTTTTAAAATAATCAGTCTCCATATGGTACTCTCATAATCTAGACAGAATCCTGTTAGTTTGGGAGTAAAGTCTGATCTCACTTTGAAAGACATCCCCAACTGGGATTTTCCTCTTCTCAAATTATCTGTCTTCCCAGCAACAGTGTGTGGTCACAGAAGTGTATGAGACATGCTAATGCATTTATCAAGTGATTATTCTTGGCCCCTCTGCTGGCAAAAACAAGCAGGAAATGGTACAGAAAAAACATGCATAGTAAGCCACATTAACCAGCTTCAAAGCCGTTCAACTTGTGTGGCTCGTATGAATTCAAGGGGAAGAGAAAAAGTGCTGTTGCTTTGTCTTCTCCGATACCACTTCCCCTTCAGCGTTTGCCAAGTGATTGCCTTATATTGCCTAATCCAAGAAATGCCTTTCTTATGCCTTGTTGTCATTCCATAAAGAATTAGTTCTGCTTAATAGCTCAACTGTGCAGGAAGAACATTCCATGCAATTTTACACTTTGCATCAGTCAGAGAAACAGAAGGATCAAAAAAGCATTAAGAAGAGTGAGGTTTTGTAACAAAATTCATGTCACTTAGCAACTTCATCTGTTTACAAATTTATAATGGGGGAAAAAATCACAAAATCCACCAAAATTAAAGGAAAAATATTCCTACTAGGGCTAGTTTTGCTTTTCCAAGTGATTATCTAAAGGACATTTACAACAATTCAAGAACTGCAGTGTATTAAATTATTTGTTGATAAACCTTACAATATTCTTGTCCACTGTTGTTTTATATGTTGCTTTCTCAGATTATAAAAGGCCTGGTTTTCCTTTCTCTTTCACATAATAAACTGGCATTCAGTGGATATTTAGTAAATGCCTGTTTAACAATACAATTCATTAAAGTTTACATAATCATAATTTATTAGATTAATTAAATGGTCTACATATGAAACTCAATTCATAAACCGGGAATCAATCACTATGAAATGTCTGGGTATCTCTTTCATTTTCTAAGAGCTGTTAAAGACGAAGCCTATTTAGCTGATAACAGAAAAAAATGTATACACACACGAGATGATCTTGTTAAAGTAAATTCATAAAATGGACCTTGAGTTCTAAGCTACCTGTGTATAACAAAATGGAGTCTTTCTTTTTATTATTTTTTTTTATTTTGGCTGCGCCAGGTCTTAGTTGCAGCATGCATGTGGGACCTAGTTCTCTGACTAGGGATCGAACCCCAGTCCCCTGCATTGGGAGCATGGAGTCTTACCCACTGGACCACCAGAGAAGTCCCCACAATGGAGTCTTTTAATGACACAGTAGCTCACTTTTTTATTAGGCTTGACCACACAGTACTAAAAGGGAGAGAAGAGAGAATTAATCTACTATACATTTTATATACATCAACTCAATATTCAGGAAAACCTTAACAGATAAGTAATATTACTTCTACATACAAGTAGAGAAATACCTTCTGAGAGGTTAATCCACTTGCTCAGGGTCACAGAATTAGTAAATAGTGGAGACATGAGTCAAAATGGTGTTTTTTTGTTTTTTTTGTTTTTTTGAATTACACCCAGCCTGCAGCCCGAGAGACATAAGGAGTCCACACAAGGAGTCCACCATAGCACTTCAGAGAAGTAACACAAATCTGGCCTTGTGAGTCTATTCCCCAGTAGGAAACAGACACTGATGCACAGAAGACAAGCAGTTTCCCTTCCTCCAATTTGTTCTCCTTTAAAACTTCCAAGAAATAACAGCAAAAACATATTTCCCCAACCTTTCAGTTGATTGGCTATTACATCACTCTCAGAATCATCAGTGAGGACTTTTAGGATCTTCTATCAGCAATTCTTTCTCCCTCTACTTACTTTTCAGCAACATCAATTTAATTGTACAATTATTTATCCTACTTTCCACATTATTCTCCAATACAGACTTATCTTGTCTATTCCAAGTAAATCCACTTGCCATTCTTTAAAGAACACTCAGAATCTAAGAACATTACACTGTTAAAGCCCTCCATAAAAGTACAACCCTGGGCTTCCCTGGTGGCGCAGTGGTTGAGAGTCCGCCTGCCGATGCACGGGATGCGGGTTCGTGCCCCAGTCCGGGAAGATCTCACATGCCGCGGAGCGGCTGGGCCCGTGAGCCATGGCCGCTGAGCCTGCGCGTCCGGAGCCTGTGCTCCGCAACGGGAGAGGCCACAACAGTGAGAGGCCCGCGTACCGCAAAAAAAAAAAAAAAAAAAAAAAAAAGTACAACCCACAGGATGCTCTAACATCCCCCAGCCATCAAATCAAGATTGAGAATCAGGGAAGGCTTTGAAGAGGAGGTGACGTGTGGTTGAGGGTTGAAGACCTAGTAAGCAGCAAGGGATTATCAAGAGTAGTCCCAGCGAAGGGTAGAGAGTAGGCAAAGGCACAGAGCAACAAGAGAGCATAACGCATTCAGAGAACAGAAATTCCATGCGATAGGAACTTAAGGCGTGAAGAAGAGTCAGAGGGTAAGGTAGGGTGGAGATAGGGAGCGACAGAGTAGTAAAGGATGTAGATGCCGAGCAGGGGGGGACCAGATAATGAAGAACCTTGCCAATTTATGCTCTAATGCTTTGCTACTCAAAGTGTGGTCCTTGGAAAAGCCTTAGAATTTGTTTGAAATACAGAATATGAAGCCCCACTTCAGACCTACCAAATGCCAATCAGCATTTTTTAAAGATGCTCAGGTGACTTACATACACTTTAAAATTTGAGAAGCACGGCTCTAAGCATTTGGGTTGCATTTTGAAGGCAACTGGAAGCCACTGAAATATTCTAAGCAAAAGATATACACGATTGGATTTGAAAGCAATATGAGAAATTAACTATGAGTAGCCAAAAATGCAATGTGGTCTTTTTATGGTGTACTTCCTATTGGATTCTGATGTTTGAGAATGACTGTTTCATAAAAATGCTTCCCACTTTTCTACTCTCTTTTTCTATGTTTGCCAAGAGCTGGGGAGTGAGGGAGATAAGGGAGAGGCTGGTGAAAGAACACAAACTTTCAGCTATACAATTAATAAGGCCTGAAGATCTAATTTAGAACATGGTGGCTCTAGTTAGTAACACTAAGCTGTATAACTGAAATTTGCTAAGAGGGGAGAACTTAATGTTCTCACACACACACACACACACAAAAGATAAATATGTGAGGTGATAGAGGTGTTAATTAACTAGATGAAGGGAGTTCTTTCATAATGTACATCAAATCACCATGACATACACTTTAGATATCTTACAATTTATATGTCAATTATACCTCAATAAAGCTGAAATGTTTTAAGAAGTGCTTCCTTACCTATACAGAGGCTCCCAATGATAGAAGGAACATTTAACGTTATCTCAAACACCAAGAATGCACCTTCTTTAGGACAAAAGCACCATATCCATGTCTAACCATATCCAACTAGTGATTTAAATCAAGTTTATGCAACCATGCTCCCTAAACAGTTTCTTTAACCCAAACTCTTATCTGGCCTGTTAACAGCCTTTGAATTATTTGGTTAGGGGAGATACAGTCTGTATTTGCTGTTCACAAACCATTTTTTAAATGAAGAAAGCATATATTCTTTCAGAATATTTTTTTGTTAATTATATGCAACCTTAAGCTAAGAAGAATAAAAGCACAGAATTCTGGACCACAATCATATGGAAATCCCCTATAATATGTTCAATAAGCCAACTCAAAACAATGCATAGTTTATAGAAATGGGGTCAAAGAAACTTGCAGCTCATATCTCATCTGTTGTCAACTGTCACATTCATTCCAGCAAAGTTAACTGATAAAAATCTGCTTTTAAATGCCTGTTATTGACAGTGGAGAGAGCCAGAGAGCCCGATTTCTTCTTTGATGGCTTACAGTGAATGTCACAGAGAAGATTTTGTACTTAAACATGACCCTGCTGAAAAAGACAATAAAACTGATTTTCTTAATAACAACAGGAAAAATGTAGTTATATGTGTCTGACTATGCAATGCATCTTTTATAGAGACAGAAAAATTATGATACTGCTACCCACATTCAGTCCTCACAGCCCTCTGGTCCAAGACTGATATCCCAATAGGACCGTGACCCTGATATAAATACAACCACATTCAGAGCCAGTTGTAAAGCTGGATCCCCCAACTTGGTGTGGAGTGCTATTCATAGCCTAATGCAAATTTTCCACGTGGCTTAATAGAAACACTGAGTTTCTTTTAAAGAAATGACCATCAGTGGCATCAGGTAATTTGAATGATTTTTGGACATATACCAGTGCTCAGAGGTCACTAAGACAGTGTTTTTCAACCCCTTCTATTTCATGATAGGCAGCCCTTTATTTTTTTTAATTTTATTTTTAATTTTATTTTTTTGTCTTCATTGGAGTATAATTGCTTTATAATGTTGTGTTAGTTTCTGCTATACAACAAAGTGAATCAGCTATATGTATACATATATCCCCATATCCCCTCCTTCTTGAGCCTCCCTCCCACCCTCCCTTTCCCACCCCTCTAGGTGGTCACAAAGCACCGAGCTGATCTCCCTGTGCTATGCAGCAGCTTCCCACTAGCTATCTATGTTACATTTGGTAGTGTATATATGTATATATGTCTATGCCACTCTCTCACTTCGTCCCAGCTTCCCCTCCCCACTGTGTCAAGTCCGTTCTCTACGTCTGCGTCTTTATTCCTGCCCAGGAGGCCCTTTAGAAGTTTCCTTTCCCACAAATACGAACTTGCTGATAGGAGTCTGTGTGTATATCTATGGAAAGGTGGAGTAAGACGGCAAAGAAAACGGAGGCAAAAGAATTAGTGAGAAAGAGGGGAAAGAGAAAGAACAAAATGGAAAAAATACAGGGGAAAATACTCCATGACAAGAGATAAGACAAGTAAAAAGACAACGAGAAGGAACAGATCAGGAATGAATGGTGCAAATAAAGGGAAACAAAATTTAAAAACAAAGGGATAAATCATGGCTCTGCCAATCACTGCTAAACAATTATGACAATAGCTTCTAGTACATTTTAATTTGGTGACAAAGTACTGGAGCTGACTATACTAGTAAATATGCCTAGCCAGGATTACTTCAAAGTGATCACTGCTGGGGCTATGAAATAAGATTTTTTTTAAATCCTTGGTTATCTGGGAAAATGAGTAGTTAACAGAATTACAGAAATTTTTTAAGCTCTAAGAGACCTTAAAGATAGTTTAATCAAATTTATTTATGGCTGTAGTTATGGATGTAAGGACACGGTAATGATTCAACAGTATCAAGGAGGCCAATAACAAAAATAAAGTGTTTGTGTATTATGTGGGAAAAAAAGTTAAAGAACAATTCATGCGCATTTAATGGGATTACAACCATTGGCAGTTTCTTAAAAAGTTAAACATATACCTAAAATACAGACCAGCCATTTCACTCCTAGGTATCTAACCAGGAGAAATGAACTCGTCCACAAAAAGATTTGTACATGAATGTTCATAGCAGTTTTACGTACAACAGCCCCAAACTGTTGGAAAACAGCCCAAACGTCCGTTAACAAGTGAATGGATAAAGAAACAGTGGTATATTATACAATGGAATACTACTCAACAAAAAATGAACTATTGATATACACATAACATGGATGAATCTCAAAATATTTATGTTGAATGACAGAATCCAGACAAACAGAAGGATACATATTACATGATTCTATTTACGTAACATTCTAGAAGAGGCAAACTAATGAATAGTAACAGAAAGCAGATCAGTGGTTGCCTGCAGATGGGGGGAGGCATGAATGACAAAAGTGCAAAGCAACTTTTGGGAGTGACGAGTACATTCATTATCTTCACTGTGGTGATGCTGTCATCAGTACACAGAGTTGTCAAATTCACTAAATTGTGTACTTTAAATATGTACAGCTTATTTTGTATTAATCATATTTCAATAAAATTTTTAAAAACTGAAGGAAAAAAAACCCCTGCATGTGTGGACATACATACATGTTTGTAAATACACAGAAAAAAGTCCTAAATTTTTTTTTTTTTTTTTTTTTGCCATACCACGCAGCTTATGGGATCTTAGAGAAGAATCTACATAACCATTAACAATGACTACCTCTGGAGGAACTAAGAACTTAAATTTTCTCTATTATTTCAATATTTATGGTAAGCATGTATTATTTCTGTAATGTCAAAAATAAAAACAGAAATCAGTCCGCATACTCAAAAGCCTTTTAAAGTTCCAGAAAGTCCTATTCAAAATCATAAACATTTCCACCAGTTTCTTCATTCTCAATGGTCAAACACTATTTCTTATTAGTTTTTTTTTTTTTTTTTTTTTGTGGTACACGGGCCTCTCACTGTTGTGGCCTCTCCCGTTGTGGAGCACAGGCTCCGGACGCGCAGGCTCAGCGGCCATGGCTCACGGGCCCAGCCGCTCCGCAGCATGTGGGATCTTCCCGGACCGGGGCAAAAACCCGCGTCCCCTGCATCGGCAGGCGGACTCCCAACCACTGCGCCACCAGGGAAGCCCTCTTATTAGTTTTAATGTTAATAATCTACTTAATTACACTTACCATAGCAATGTTATTCTATATTTTTCATCATATGTGTATAATTTATTAGCTACTACATGAATTAAACAGGTCTACTTGCAAACTGTTATTCGTAGGACATTTTCCCCCAAGGAACAATGTTTGCTAACTCCAAACCACTAAAATTACTCATTCAGTTTGTGTCTTTTTCTGGAGGATGTGGATCTAGAGCTCTGACTTTAAAGGCCTCTCTTTCTGAAAATTTAGGTTGTGATTACAGTACCTAGAATTTAATGTTTTCTTGATCTAGGATATTTACCACAGGATGTTTAAATACTTTTAATTTGTCCTTAAATCATTCTATTTTTAACAGATGTAAAGGTCTTCTCTAAAGACCTATAAGCTAAAACGTTACACCTCTTTCAATGCATTCACTCAATTCCTGATCAATTTAAACATACGGATTATCTAATCTAATCAAAATTGTCAATCAAAAATATAGTAAACCCTCAAATTTTATCTATGACACAGTGGGAGATAGAAGAAAAAGTGAAACCTTATACCTGCCCTCAGTAGACTTGCCTCTTTCCCTCTAAAAGGGTATATAGTAGATATGCTTTTTTAAACATGCATAAGTACACCAAAAACAAAACAAAAACAAAAAGAGCAGAAGCTCAGAAAGAAACTGAATTTAAATCTACTGATTAACAGCTGTGACTCTGTAAATTACTTAATGGCTTTATGTCTTAGTTTCTTAATCAAAGGGTGAGAAATTTATTTCATAGAGTCATGGTGAAGATTCAATGAAATATTCTACATAAAGGATTTCAGTCTGTCCCTCCCTTCCCATTCCTCCATAATACTGATTTGTTTACAACTTCTGTCTTCCAGCTCTTCCTCATCCCTAGGTACCATCAGCTTACAAATATACTCATGTCTTTCCTATCCCATACGGATGGTCTCTTGGGCTTGCTTCCATCTCAAGCCCTTTGCCTTTTTCTCACTTCACTCCTCTACCACTACATCTCCTACTCAATGCTCAACCCCACCATGACCATCAGTGATGAACCAAATGGCTTCTCCTCAATCCTCAGCTGATTCGGACTCCACACCATCTACAACAGTGGAATTCCCTCACCTTCAGACTCCCTCCTTGTCTGACACCCACATCACTATTTTCTTTCCTACTTCCTTACACACGTTGATGACTCTTCTTCTTTCACCCACTCCTTAAACATAAGGCTGTGTCTTCAGCTCTCTTATCTTTATCTTTGTACACTACTCTTTTCCTTAGCAACCCCATCAACCTCTGGCACCTAATGTGTTAATGACTGCTAAACCTATGTATTTCTGGACTTCAACTTTTCTCTTAGAAAATCTTCACTTCTACCAACAATATGGCTAAATGTCTCCATCGAGATGTCCCAAAGACACCTAAAGCTTGGAATGACAGGACTAAATTCATTCTCTTTCTCACTCATTCATATTCTTTCCTATTCTTTCCGCTTTCTACCTCTCCCCACCCCCTAACACTTTCTTTCTGCCTACCAATCCCATCTTTCTTTCCAATCTGATTTAATGATGTCACCATCTAAAAACAAAGCCCTAAATCTTCATCTTCAAGGGTAGAGATCTACAAATCTTCCTTCCCACACTTTCTCTTATATCCCTTCCATCTATAGTATACTGATTGTAAAAGTACCTGAAATTCTTCACTTTTCCAAATCCATGCTCTTTCCATCGTAAAGAGCGAGCTCCTTTCCCGCCTCTAGAATCTGGGCTGCCCCTGAGACCTGCTTTGGCCAGCAGAATGGAATAGAAGTTAACAGCATGCTAATTCCATGCCAGAGCCTTGAGAAGCTTTCTGTGATTCCCCCCACTCTCCTGGAACTTGCCAAGACATGTGAACAAACTCAGGATAGTTTGGTGGGTGATGAAAAACATGTGGTCCTATCTCTCCCGTCATTCCAACCAATAGGCAACCACACAGGCTGAGATCATCCTGAACAAACCAGCACCACTCCTCCCAGCAGCCAGCTGATTGTAAACACATGAGTGAGCCCAGCTGAGATTAGCCAATCATGGCTCATGCCAGCAGAGCCATCCACCTGATCGGTAGACTTGTAGGTAATAATAGATATTTACAGTTTTAAGCCACCATGTTAGGAATAGTCTGTTATGTAGTGAATCTAACTGATTAACTTTATTTTTTGCTCTCATGGTTACTCATGCATCCATCTCTGAGCTGGCTACTGGAAACCTGCCATAATTGGTTTCCTTGTTTCATCTTTCACCCTATAATCATTCATATATATACATGTGTATATATATTATAAAAATAATTTTAGTAATTGTGTGTATATCTATGTATATGTATGTGTTTATCTATCTATGTGTATATACACAAAAAACATCCGCTTAATGAATGCAGATATAAGTGATAACGTAAAAAGTAGATGACAGCTCTCAGATGAATGTTACACAGACAGAGGTTCAGAGAAGGGAGAAATCACAGTGAGATGAAACTGTTAAGAAAAAGGTAGATAATTCTGGATATAAGACTTGAATTGAGTCAAACTAAAATGGAGCAATGAAGGCATTCTCAGGCCTCAGAGTAACCTCTAATCACACAACTCATCCTAGGCATTTAAATCAAAGGAATAACCTCACATCGAACCTTTTTTCCCTATACTGATAAGTCTTTGACATAAGAATGTGAACGCTAGAGAGTTAATGAATCAATCACTGGCAACCCACACTATGGTCAAGATGGTGAAATGAAATGCTTGGTTAGAGTTCACTGACCATTGGTCAAAGACAGACAAAGACCCCTGTCTCAAATAATAGCTTTAGTCTTCAGAGATAGGCAGCTGTTTTCTGTACCAGCAAAGATTTTCCAGAATGCAGCTTTGCTATACGTTTCAACCAAATACACAAACCTCAGGTGGATTTGCTTTCTTTGGATATTATAATAGCCAACTTAAAGGTAGCTGATTCAACCCCTAATTGTTGATCCAATTTGATCATTAAGGCAACCAAAATAATAGTTCATGGTCTGGTTATTATACTTGCGCTACCTCCCAAAATGAATTAAACGTATGGCAACCTGATTGATAACTCAAAGGCCATGCTGAATCAACTTAAGACAATTTGGTGCCAAGCACAGTTATGGCTTTAATTTTTCAACATATATCAGAGTAGATGTTATTTCAGATTTTTAGTATCCTTTTATATCATACATTTTAAAGCTAATTCAAGGTACTTTCAAGACTTAGAAGATAGTAAAAAAGACAGTAAAGATAAAATTTTAAGATAAGCTGTCAAATAACTTAAGCAAACAAAATATTTACAGCAATATAAGATAATCTAGGACTTCCCTGGTGTCGCAGTGGTTAAGAATCCGCCTGCCAATGCAGGGGACATGGGTTCGAGCCCTGGTCCGGGAAGATCCCACATACTGCAGAGCAACTAAGCCCATGTGCCACAACTACTGAGCCTGTGCTCTAGAGCCTGTGAGCCACAACTACTGAGCCTGTGTGCCACAACTACTGAAGCCCGAGCACCTACATCCAGTGCTATGCAGCAAGAAGCTACCGCAATGAGAGGCCTATGCACCGCAATGAAGATTAGCCCCCACTTGCCGCAACTAGAAAAAGCCTGCGTGCAGCAACGAAGACCCAATGCAGCCAAATAAATAAATATATTAAAAAGAAAAAGACTGATCCTTTAAAAAAAAAAAAGATAATCTAATTTCAGATGGTCACTAATAGGACACTTTATCTCTGACAAAACAAGGAAATGTATTTAAAACCACTCATCTAAAGATTGTTTATTCAAAATATTTCATACATATAAAAGAGTAATGTGGGCTTCCCTGGTGGTGCAGTGGTTGAGAGTCCGCCTGCCGATGCAGGGGACACGGGTTCGTGCCCTGGCCCAGGAAGATCCCACATGCTGCAGAGCGGCTGGGCCCATGAGCCATGGCTGCTGAGCCTGCACGTCCGGAGCCTGTGCTCCACAACGGGAGAGGCCACAACAGTGAGAGGCTCGTGTACCGCAAAAAAAAAAAAAAAAAAAAAAAAAAAAAGAGTAATATAAATGCTTATAAAACAACAAGCACTGATATACATTCCACCAAGCTTTATCAAATATTAACTTTATTTTATTTGTTCCAGAATTTTCTTAAAGAATATAAAACATTACAGATTTGGTTGAAGCCCCTTGTATACCTTTCTCTGATCTGATCTTCTTCCTTCCCTCCCCAGAAGTAACCACTAACATGAATTTAGTGTTTATTAGTCCACCGATATTTTACACTATCACTAAATATCTGTGTATTCATAAACAAAGTTTGTACTGTTCTGCATATTTTCAATCTGTATACAAAGGCATCATACACTATTCTGTAATTCATTTCTATGCTCAACTTTTTTTGCCATTTATCCATATTGAGATGTATATATAATTAATCATTTTAACAGATTTATTTCACTGTATATAGTATGCCACGATTTATTAACCATTTTCTTATTGATGGACATGTAAGTTATTTCCAACTTTTTATTATTACAAAGGATGCTTCAAGGAGCATTCTTATGTAAGTCTTCTTACCTACACGGGCAAGAGTTTTCCTATGATATTTACCTGGAAATGAAAGTGGTAATTCAAAGGGCATATAACATATGCAAATTTTCCAGATATTGCCAAATTGTTCTCTAAAATAGTTCTACCAATTTAGATTACCATCAGCTTACTTTGCTATCATTTGGAAATACCATGTGTTTTGATTTTTGTTAATCTAGATATAAAACATTATAGTTTAAAAACTTATTTTCATTTCCCCGATTTCAAGTGAGCTAAGCATAGTTTCATGTTTATCAGCGATCTGTGAACTGCCTCCTGTTCATATTTTTTCCACTATGATGTTTGTCTCTTTTTTTATTGATTTATATGAGTTATTCATATATTTTGGTTACAAATCGTCATTTAGATTCACTGCACATATCTTGGTTGTGGTTTCTCATTTTACTCCTGGTTTATACTGTCTTTTCAAAATTCAGAAATTTTAAATTTTTAAAAATTTAATAAAATTTATTAATTTTTTCTTCATAGTTTAGGTTTTTTGCAAATTATTTTTAAATCGTTCTGTATCCAGAACTAAGGCCAAGCCTAAAACTTCAGGCCACATAACCCTCTACACTTCTCTTCTGTTTTGGTCTCTGTAGATGTTTCTCTTGTTTTTGAGCCAGGATATGTCTTTCAATTTTCTATTCTTATATTTAACCTATCATTGCTATGTATATGGAGCAGAGAGAATATGCCAAAGCATGAGCTCACTGCCCCATGATGACAAAAAGTTACTCTTCTTCTTTTTTTTTTAATGTAGAGAAAAAAGCTTAAAGTTTCTAAATAAAGACTATTTCCCCTGCTTACGCATCATATAAGCTTTGAAATATTAAGTTGTTTCAGGTGTCATGATCTAGTTCAGACTGCAACTATTCAAATCTCTTAACCACTTACACTTAAAAAATAAAGCTACACAAAATAGCTTTAAGAAATGATATACATTTTTTTCTTTCCTATCTAAAACATGTTTTTATGCATCAAAATTGAGCAGCAGCCCCTTAAAGAAATATATAAACATCTTTTGATGTTGCTAAAGTTTAAACCTGGAAACAATCTTTAAAAATCTCTGTGCTTAGGGAGTTTCCTGGCAGTCCAGTGGTTAGGACTCGGGGCTTTCATTGCTGTGGCCAGGGTTCAATCACTGGTGGGGGAACTAAGATCCTGCAAGCGACACGCGACGCAGCCAAGGAAAAAAAAAATCTCTGTTTAATGAATTCAAATGACAACCCCACAATGGAGACTACTGCGGAAAATCCATTTAGAGAGTTCCTTAACTTTTTCTGAGCAGAGCTTTATAATACACAGACAAGACACTATAATGATAACACTGAATACAATTGTAAGTTTTAATCTAATAATTTATTTTTTATTTATTCAAATAGAATATTTTTCATATTATCTAACACCAAAAACATTTAATTACATATCAGCTGTCTTTATATATTTACATTATGTAAAAATGAACTTTTAAGTAATGTATCTATCGTTTAATTGAGGCTACAATGACAGGCTATGCGTTAAAACAAAATATTTTCATCCTAAGATCTCAGTGCCAAAGCTTTCACATTTGTTTCCTGTCTAATGAATTAGTTTCCACCATATCTGTGGCAAAATCATAGGAAAATAAACCTGAATTTTCAGTCTATTTTCCACTGGCCTTCAGGGATAAGAACACTCTCTTTAGATAATCCCAACTATGTTTTTAATCTGATTGATTCATTGATTCTATACACAAATCTATTAGACTATTAGGAATTTTATCCCTTATCCCTGAAAGCAAGAGCAAGAAGTTGAGCGCTGACCTGGGGCCTTGCGAGTATTTGAAGCATTTGTAAAAGTGACCTTAGGGCAACTCCAAGCCCTAAAGGATGCTTTTAGTGTTTACAAAAGCCACAGGAAGTTCCTAATCCCTTTTTCTTTAGAAAGGGGGATAAATGTCTTTGATTTGGGATTCCAACATCAGGGTCCTCTGGAATTATCCAAAAAACTCTTGAGTATTGGGGATTCAAACTGGAAAAATAACATTTTTAAGGTCAAAAAGTGCTCATCTTTAAACCAAAAAGGCAGTGAAAGAAACTCAAAAAGCAATTTAACTGCTGTTGGCTTGGTATATCAATTAACACTAACTCCAAGTGAGAGAAAAACTAAGAGGGAAACTTTGTGATAAAACATTTAGATGAGCAATTTATTTCTATCTCAACTGGCACAAGTTGAAGAAGAAGGCATAGGTAAATTATTCAGCAAGTGCATGGCTATTAAAATGCTCAACACTTGTTCACACTATCTTGCTTTTTCAGATATACCCAAAAGCTATCATATAATTAGAAGATAGCACTCTGCTTGAAAATAAAAATTATTTGCCACCAATGTGTACATGAATTTGGACTGACAATTAGCTGATTCTCCAAATAAAATTTTATATCAATCGTAATAGCCCTATTTGTTGTTAGCCAAAACCAAGCTTTTATTCAGAATAAACAACCCATGGGCTGAAGAATGACAGTTCCTTTGCCAAATACATAAGCTTTTCCTACCTCCTTAATCCATGTGACTAAACTAGTATTTAACCCTTAGTTGCATGGGAGGCAAGGATTCACTGGAGAAGTTTTGAAATTTCAAGAGCATTTCAATAGGGTGTTGCAAAATCTTCATAATATGGAAATTATCTTAAAGTCAAGAGCTGAGAGGATCTACTTTTGAAGAAAACAGTATAATCTAGTTTTTTTTTTTTTCTAAATGACCATACCACTAGGGGAAAAAAATCATTTCTTTCACCTTTCTCTTTTTTTTTGTATCTATTAAGACAAAACATACAAAGATATGAAGAACTCTTAGCTAACAATACCTTAGCAGCAAGGTATTTAATTATGATATACACTTTTTTTTGACACAATGTTATTGAACACTTAACAGACTGCAGTACAGCGTAAGAAGAACTTTGCACTGGGAAGCCAAAAAATTAATGTGATTCACTTTATTCCGACATTCACTTCGTTGCAGTGGTCTGGAAATGAGCCTGCAATATCGCCAAGGTATGCCTGTGTATATTTATAAAACTTGCTAATCCCTAAAACTCAAGCTGCCATTATGAAACTGAAAGGGTTTTTTATTCTCCAATAGGATTCATGTCTCGTAACATCCTCATGCGCACAGTGGTGTGCCAGCTACAGTAAAAATTGTGGTTTTAGCTACATGATACCAAAACATCTTGATGAAAGGTGGAAAATCCAGTCATTGACGCAAGGGCTTTAGTTACATGACCCAATTAAGTGATGGAAACATCCAAATCCCTAACTTTTTTTTTTTTTTGGCTCTGCCTCGCAGCTTGTGGGATCTTAGTTCCTCGACCAGGGATTGAACCCGGGCCCCCTGCAGTGAAAGCACTGAGTTCTAACCACTGGACCGCCAGGGAATTCCCAAATCCCTAACTCTACCGGTCCATCCTGATGTCATGGAGACCTGGTTTTTACAGGAAAGTAGAAAATGTATATATTTAACACAGGTGAAATATTCTAACATTTCAAACTGAATGCTTTAACTAAAAATATAAATGATATTTCCCATAAAATAGAGGACACAAAGAGGCATGTTACAACAAACTGTTTCCTACTGAAAACTATCAAAATTAGGGTAAAGCAGAATATTATCCTCTAGTGGAATTCTACTAGTAGTCGATGATTTTAAGAAGACTTACAGGGTAAAGGCTCTTTCCTGCTGATTTATGAGACGTTTCTTTCAAGCATGCCTCTCTAGTAATTCTATGCGAGAGGCCACAAAGTGAAGGTTTCTGGGATTTGCCATCTGAAAGCTTTTATTCTTCCAAAGAAAGAAAAGACCAAAGACCTTTGACATTGTGCTATGGTGCCAAAGAAACTGCTCATATATATATGTCAGTAATGAGGCAGAAATCAATAATTTCATTTAATCTAGTGAACTATTACGTAGTGGGACACAATATGTTTGAAGAGCCTAATGACCTTCTCTTATTAACACCTATGCTGCTGTTTCGTTAAGATGAAAGTTTTGTTTCCCTGTTTTGTATTTTTAAAAATCACTGTAATTTTCACTATCATATATGTAAAGTGTCCAGCATTTTAAAGTTAACATGAAATCCTTTTCTTAAAAGAAAAACTCCTTGTAAAAATTTCTTCAAGTTTTAATGTAACATTTTCATTTGGCCTTCTCAAATATTACAGATACACCATGTTTATAATGATAGGCCTTTTAAGACTCAAATTACTTTTCATTAATAGTTTCTCAAACACATATTATACATATGTAACTGGTTTTATAAATATACACACTTTCAAACCAGTATCTTAGTTGGGCTGCTTATTAAAAATGAATAACTGAATTGTTTAGAAAAGCCATAGTACAGGGTACATAATAGTACAGGGATTGTGGGATTGATTGCTTTCCTTGTCTTGGTTGGCTTTCTAAAATATTTCAAATATTTACAGGTTACTGAGAACTGGCTACATTTGTTATACCACATGAACATTATCTGCAAAGTTGATATTAGAAGATACAGAACAGGGAAGTTTGTTTAAAAATCAAGCTTTCCTTCTCAAGTTAAAGACTTGGTATGCTAAAATTTTAGAAGTGTATATTTTGAGCAAACATCGATTTAATGGATGTCACAGAGAACTTTAACAAATGATGAACTGCTATTAACGGTTTCATATACTCACTGATCATTATTTTTAAAGAGCATGTTCCCCAAGGCAGAACTGTATATGTGTAATAGTTATTTCAGATAAAATACAATAGCAATCTAACCATTTATACTAGTTAAATAACTTAATTTTCTGATAATAACCATGACATTGATAAAAGTTTCAGGAAAGTATAAAATGGTACTATTTTGCTAAATCATAGCATAAAAGTATTATTTATAATTTGAAAATAATGTTGGACAATATTAAAACAATGAGAAATTATCCCACTGATAAGGTTTAGGAAAAATTCTGTGTCCCCAAAAAACTGTGCTTGTTTTCACTGTTCCAAAACTGCTCTAAGACTTTAATGACCTATTAATAGCCTGGAACAAAGGGTACTTTTCAAGTCTCGTCTTATTGAAACTCTTTGTTGCATCTGATGTTGCTTCATAAACTCTTTGAAACTTCTCCCTTGGCTTCTGTGATTCTGTATTCTCCTGGTTTTCCACCTACCTGCCTGAGGACTGTTTTTGTCTCTGCTGGTTGCCCATGCTCCTTGCACTGCACACCCATCCTGCTCAAAATTACCTATCACTTAAACTCCACCTAAGTCCTGGTGATGCTCAACTCACTATTTTTAGGCCAGGCCTCTCTTGACTCCCAACTGCTCTGTTGGACCACTTGCTAGACAGCTCCACACAGGTATCTCACAGATTCCTAAAATGAACACATTCCAAGCAAAACTCATCATCTTGTTCCCTGTATTAGCTCCTCCTCCTGTGTTCCATTTCAGTTGGTGACACCACCATTCACCAAGTCACCCAAACTAGAAATATCAACATTATCCTGAACTTCTCCCTTTCCCTTATTCCCCACATCTAACGAGTACCGCCAATTTTTAATCCTAATTATAACCTAAATCTGTCTTCCCTTCACCCCCTTACTGGTGCTCCAGTCCAGGCCCTTAGGAGCTCTCACCATGCTACTCACCATGCACAGCCTCCATCCCTGTGCACCTGAGTTCTGTCCTCAAGACTCCAGTGTGATCAATCTAAAACACAAACTGACCAGTCCAGTCCCCTGCAGCTCTTCATCGTTCACCTGGTTCCTTTTAAGGAACCTGGTTAAATTCCAGGTTCCTTAAAAGGGCATTGGTATATAATGAGTCTTTCTTTGAGTGGATCCTGCCCACATCTCCAACTCCATTTCTGGGTCTCACTTCCCTGAAATATATTCTCTAGCAACACCAAAAAGCTTATTATTCCACACATAGCATGTTGTTTCTTACTATTGTACCTTACTGGACTAATCACCTCCCTCATCTAACGAAAATCTAGTTTTCCTTTAAAATTTAGCTTAGGCATCACTACCACAAGTATCTCTCCCTAAGTACCTCCCACCTCCCACCCCAGACTTGGAGATGCACAGGGAAGTATTTAGAGGTGAAATGTTATGATGTCTGCAACTTACATTTTTAGAGAGAGTGAGAAGGATGAAGTAAATGTGGCAACATTTTAATGAACAGCTAAGAATCTAAGTGAAACGTATTCAGGTGTTCATTATACTATCCTGCCACTTTTCTATAGATTTAAAATTTTTCAACATAAAGTTGGAAAAAATAATATTACATATGCAGCTCTACCAAAAATACACTCTACTACTGCACAACAATACTGTTGTAAATATTATTATTATTTTTTTTTTTTCGAGTATAATTGCTTTACAATGGTGTGTTAGTTTGTGCTTTATAACAAAGTGAATCAGCTATACGTATACATATATCCCCATATCTCCTCCCTCTTGCGTCTCCCTCCCACCCTCCCTATCCCACCCCTCTAGGTGGTCACAAAGCACTGAGCTGATCTCCCTGTGCTATGGGGCTGCTTCCCACTAGCTATCTATTTTACATTAGGTAGTGTATATATGTCCATTATTTATGAATTCCTTGCTCCCACTCACCTATCACTGAGGTCAAGGACTGTTTTTTTAAATTAATTGTGGTATTCTCAGGACCTAGCAGAGTAGGCTTTCAATCACTATTTGTTGAAGCAACGAATGACAGTGCCAAGTCAGAAATAAGCCTAAACACACAATTCTCAACAAACCAGTAAGTGCTTTAATGTCTACAATGTGCGAAGCATTTTCCTGGGTGCTCTGCCAGTGGAAGGGAATGTAAGTCAAGGTCACTGAAAAATCCCACTAACTAGGACTGGGCTGAAACAACAAGGAAGGAAAGACAGAAATGTAGCTGGGAGGGATGATGAGAAATAAAACGAAGAGAGTTAGGATTATGCAGAGATGTGAAGTTAAGAAGTTAGGAACGAAGTCCTCAAAGATCAGGCGTGTAGTTTCTGAGGTAGGAAGAGATTCTTCAAGATGCCATCCTTTTCATTTCCTACAAAACAGTAGGCTGAGTAAATACAGATGCCCTCTCCCACTAAAACCACGTAGAAATGCTATACAGAACATATTCAAAACAACATCACCAGCACTAACAAAAATTTAAGGGCAAGGACAGAATAGTAAACTTTGGCCTGGTGCCATGATGGTCCAGAGGTGGCTACAGGCACTGGAGGCTTCTAGGAAGAGAAAGTGGTTTTGTTCCATCACAACATAAATGAGACCTGAAGCTGAAATCCCAGAAGCACCTGAAGAAAGAGTCAGTAGAAAAACTCACCCACCAGTAAGATTAGCAACAAGGAGGGTTTATTCTAGATGAGAAGAAATGTTTCCTGTGACAAACATAAACCCCTGGCCTTTACTACACACTGGTGTAGATTATAAAGTTATATAAATAATGTAAAGCAGCCAAGAATTAGTCCCCAAATTGGTCCATGACCAGTGAAACTGTGGGGCACCAAACAGAAAAAAACACTTGCATAATATAGGATATATTAAGCCTTAGTGAAGATGAGCTTGTAATAAAAGATTACAAGTCACATAAGGAAACCATCTGCCCTAAGGAAAATCACCAGACATAGAAAACAAGGAGGTTGGCACCTCGAGAACTTGAGATAACAGTAAAGTTGAAGAAAACTGCAAGATAACGATTTAGAATGTTTAAAAACATGAAAGAAAAGACAAAAATAAAGCCATAAGGGAAGAACATAATGATCTGCAAAAACAAAGATGGGTGAAAGAACCTAAGGGACACCACTGAACAGATCATCATATGCACTGTGGGAGTTCCAGAAGAAGAAGAAAGAGAGAATGGGGTACAAAGAATATTTGAGGAAATAATGGCTGAAAACTTTCCAAGTTTGATGAAAACCCAAGTTCTATGAACTCCAAGAGGATGAATTAAGAGAGATATGCACATAAATATACTTATAACCAAACTGTTGTAAGACAAAGGCAAATAGAAAATCTTGAAAACAGCAAGAGAGAAGAGACTTGTCGTGTACTTATCATTCCTCAATAAAATTAACAGTTGGTTTCTCCTCAGAGACCATGGAGGCCAGAAGACAGTGGAATGACATGAAGTGACAGAAAAAACTATAAACCAAGAATTGTATATCCAATAAAACTGTCCTTCAGAAATGAGGCAGAAATTAACACATTTCTAGATAAACGAAAACTAAGGAAGCTCATTACTAGACTGGCCCTACAAGAAATGCTAAAGGAAATCCTTCATGTTGAAAAGAAAGGATACTAGACAGTAACTCAAAGGCATATGAAGAAATAAAGATCTCCAGTAAATGTAACTAAATAGGAAAATATTAAAGTCAGAACTAACATATTTTTGGTTTGCACCTCCACTTTTTATTTCCTACATAATTTAAAAGACTAAAGCATAAGAATAATTATAAATCTATATTACTGGGCACATACGATAGAAAGATGTAACGTATCACAATAACATAAAAGAGGAGACTGAGCTGCATAGAAGCAGAGTTTTGCATGCTACTAAAGTTAGGATGGTATCAATTCAAACTAGATTGTTATAAATTTAGAATGTTAAATATAATCCCTATGGTAACCACAAAGAACTATCTAAAAAATATACACAAAGGGAAATGAGAAGGGAGTCAAAATGGTTCACCATGAAAAAATCAACTAAACACAAAAGAATACAGTAGTGGAGAAAATGAGGGACAAAAAAACATGTAAGACATACAAAAAAAATCAAATGGCAGAAATCCTTCTTTATCAGTAATTACATTAAATATAAGTGGATTAAACTCTCCATCAAAAGGCAGAGGTTGGTGCAATGGATTAAAAAATGATTTATTAACTATATGCTGTCTTCAAGAGAATCACTTTACAACCAAAGAAACAAACAGGTTGAAAGTGAAAAAATGGTCAAAGGTATTCCATGCAAATGGTAACTAAAAGAGAGCTGAGGGGTTATGCTAGTATCAGACAAAATAGACTTTAAGTCAAAAACTGTTACAAGAGACAAGGGAGGACATTATATGCAGCTAAACAGGTCAATTTATCAAGAAAAATAACAATTATAAATATATGTGCACCGAACAACAAAATCCCAAAATATATGAGGCAAACACTGACAGAATTGAAGGGAGAAATAGAGAGTTCTACAATAACATTTAGAGGCTTCAATACAAGACATTCGATAATGGACAGAACATCCAGACAGAAGATCTGTAGGGAAATAGAGGATTTAAAGAACACTATAAACCAACTAGACCTAATAAGACATATAAAGACACTCTAGCCAACAAGAGTAGAAGATACATTTTCCTCAAGTACACATGGGACGTTCTCCAAGATAGGCTATATGTTGGGCCACAAAACAAGTCTCTTTTTTTTTTTTGTGGTACGCAGGCCTCTCACTGTTGTGGCCTCTCCCGTTGCGGAGCACAGGCTCCAGACACGCAGACTCAGTGGCCATGGCTCACAGGCCCAGCTGCTCTGCGGCATGTGGGATCTTCCCGGACTGGGTTACGAACCCGTGTCCCCTGCATCGGCAGGCGGACTCTCAACCACTGCGCCACCAGGGAAGCCCTCAATACATTTTTAAGTATTAAGTTGATACAAAATATTTTCTCCAATCACAGTGGAATGAAGCTAGAAGTAAAAGCACAGAAGGAAAACTGGAAAACACACATATGTGGAAATTAAACAACACATTCTTAACCAATGGGTCAAGGAAGAAATTACCAAAATAAAAGTTAGAAAGTATTTTGAGACAAATGAAAATAAAACATACCAAAATTTATGACAGTGCTCAGAGGGAGATATGCACCTATAAATGTGTACATTAAAAAAGAAGAAAGCTTTCAAAATAATAACCTAAACTATACCTTGAGGAAATAGAAAAAAAAGTAAACACTAAATCTAGCTAGTATAAAGAGGAAAATAATAAAGATTGAAGTAGAGATCAATGAAACACAGGATAGCAAAACATATATATATACACACACACACACACACACACACACACACATAATATCAACAAAGCCAAAAATTGGTTCTTTGAAAAGATGAACAGAATTGACAAATATTTAGTTAGACTAACAAAGGAAAAAAAAAGGAGAGAAGACATAAATAACTAAAATAAGAAATGAAAGTAGGAGCATTATTATCGACCTTACAAAATTTTTTTTTAAAAAGATTATAAGAGAATACTAGGAATAATTGTACACCAACAAATTAGATAACTTAGATGAAATGGATAAATTCCAAAAACATACAAATTACCTAAATGACTCAGAAATCGAAAATCACAACAGACTTATACTAAGCAAAGAGACTGAATCAGTAATAAAAACCTCTCAACAAATAAAAGTCCAGGACGAGATGGCTTCATTGGTGAATTCTACCAAACATTTAAATTAAAATGAACATCAATCCTTCCCAAATTCTTCCAAAAAACAGAAGAGAAAGGAATACTTCATAACTCATTCTATGAGGCCAACTCTAATACCAAAGCCAGGCAGACATCACAAGAAAAGAAAATTACAGACCAATACCCTTATGTATATAGATGCAGAATCTCAACAAACTACTAGCAAACTGAATTCAACATCATATTAAAAGGACTGTACTGACCAAGTAGGATTTATCTTAACACAAAAGTGGTTCAATAGAAGAAAATTAATCAATGTAATATATAACGTTAACAGAACATAGGAAAAAAACCTATATGATCTCAACTGATACAGAAAAGGCATGTGAAAAAATCCAACATCTTTTCTTGAATAAACATTCAGAAACCTAGGAGTAGAAGGGAACTTTCTCAACATGATAAAGGGCATTTATGAAAACCCCACAGCTAACATCACACTCAATGGTGAAAGACAGAAAGCTTCTCATACACATACACATACACACACATACACACACACACACACATTTTTGGTAGAAAAGTAGTCTATTTTTCAGTTTGCTTCTTTTATTTACAGTAGACTCTGAATAGCAGGTAAAGCAAATATTCTTTCATAATGCACGTGAGGTAAGTTTCAAAAGAGGTTAATAAGACCAAGATTTGCAAGGCCAGAAGGAAACATTCACTGAAGCCCCATTTCCTAGTTGAGTATTATTTCTACAACTCCTACTAAAAAGCAATCAAAACCTAAGGTCATTGGGAACCTAGCCTCTTTTAGAAAATACACTGAAGAAAACACACTAAAACTCTCTACCGCCACCGAATTCAGACACAAAATGCAAACATCTGATTTACTTGATAGGTGATATTCTTCACTTGGTAAGGGTTATAAGACTTCTGCAAGTTCTGCAAAACTCCTTGAAGTAAACCTTGTTGGTACCCTGTAGGTACAACACATAAGTATTTTCCCATCATATGCTGCAGTCCTTGCAGTAATAATAGCCATATTTCTGCTCTGAGAACTGGAAACAGAGGTTATTCAACATAGAAGTTCTAGCCAGGGCAATTAAATAATAAAAAGATATAAAAGACATCCAATGGAGAAAAATAAGTAAAACTATATCATTCACAGATGACATGATTTTATATATACATGTATATATATATGACTCCAAAGAATCTGTAAGAAAGCTACTAAAGCTAATAAATCAATTCAGAAGAATTTCAGGATACAAGATTGACACAATGGCTTTATGATACACATAAAGCCATTGTGTGTATATACACCCATAATAAACTATTCTATTTACAAAAGCATCTGAAAGAATAAAATAGTGACAAATAAATTTCACCAAAAAGATGAAATATCTGTACAATGAGAACTGTGAAATATTGCTGAAAGAAAATAAAGACCTAAATAAACAGAAAGATATGCTGTTCGTGAACTGGAAGACTTCATATTGTTAATATATCAATACTACCCAAAGCAATCTACATATTTAATGCAATGCATATCAACACGCCACATTCATTTATGTATTGGGATGGCCAAAAGGTTTGTTCGGTTGTTTTCCGAAAGATGGCTCTAGTAGCACTTAGTTGTCTTTAACTTCATTTGAAACAATTTTGTTAGGTTGTATGTGACAGCTGTCATATCAGCTTGCATTTAAAAAAAGACTTACCAGGGCTTCCCTGGTGGCACAGTGGTTGAGAGTCCGCCTGCCGATGCAGGGGACACGGGTTCATGCCCGGTCCGGGAAGATCCCACATGCCGCGGAGCGGCTGGGCCCATGAGCCATGGCCGCTGAGCCTGCACGTCCGGAGCCTGTGCTCCGCAACGGAAGAGGCCACAACAGTGAGAGGCCCGTGTACCGCAAAAAAAAAAAAAAAAAAAAAGACTTACCAAACTGGTGAATTTTTGTGTAGTCATTTTAATATTGAAGATGGAAGAGAAAACCAATATTTTCAGCCTATTATGCTTTATTATTTCAAGAAAGGTAAAAATGCAACTGAAACGCAAAAAAAGATTTGTGCAGTGTATGGAGAAGGTGCTGTGACTGAACATGTCAAAAGTGGTTTGCGAAGTTTCATGCTGGAGATTTCTCGCTGGACAATGCTCTTTGGTCGGGTGGACCAGCTGAAGTTGATAGAGATCAAATCGAGACATTAATTGAGAACAATCAACATTATACCAGGCAAAATATAGCCAACACACTCAAATATCCAAATCAAGCGCTGAAAATCATCTGCACCAGCTTGGTTATGTGAATTGCTTTAATGTTTGGGTTCCACATAAGTGAAGCAAAAAAACCTTCTTGACTGTATTTCCATATGCGATTCTCTACTTAAACGTAATGAAAACATTGTTTTTAAAACAAATTGTGACAGGCAATGAAAAGTGGATACTGTACAATAATGTGGAATGGAAGAAATCGTGGGGCAAGTGAAATGAACCACCACCAACTACAACAAAGGCCGGTCTTCATCCAAAGAAGGTGATGTTGTGTATATGGTGGGATTGGAAGGGAGTCCTCTATGATGAGCTCCTTCCAGAAAACCAAATGATTAATTCCAACAAGTACTGCTTCCAATTAGACCAACTGAAAGCAGCATTCGACAAAAAGTGTCCAGAGTTAGTCAACAGAAAATGTATAATTTTCCATCAGGATAATGCAAGACTGCATGTTTCTTTGATGACCAGGCAAAAATTGTTACATCTTGGCTGGGAAGTTCTGATTCATCTGTCATACTCACCAGACATTGCACCTTCAGATTTCCATTTATTTTCATCTTTACAAAATTCTGTTAATGGAAAAAATTTCAATTCCCTGTAAAAGGCACCTGGAACAGTTCTTTGCTCAAAAAAGATTAAAAGTTTTGGGAAGACGGAATTATGAAGTTGCCTGAAAAATGGTAGAAGGTAGTGGAACAAAACAGTGAATATTTTGTTCAATAAAGTTCTTGGTGAAAATGAAAAATGTGTCTTTTATTTTTATTTAAAAACAGAAGGAACTTTTTGGCCAACCCAACAGAAATGGAAAAGCCAATCCTAAAATTCATATGGAATTGCAAAGAGCCATGAATAGCCAAAACAGTCTTAGGAAAGATGAACAAGATTGGATGACTTACATTTCCTGATTTAAAAACTTACTACAAAGCTACAATAATCAAAATAGCATGGTACTGGCATAAAGACAGGCATATAGGCCAATGGAACAGAATTTAGAGTTTAGAAACACACCCTATGTACCTATGGCAAATTGATTTCAACAAGGATGTCAAGTTTATTCAATGGGGAATCAATATTCTCTTCAACAAGTGGTGGTAGGACAACTGGATTTCCATATGCAAAAGTGTGAGTTTGGACTCCTACCGCTGGATGTGGTAATGGATTCTTAGATATAGCACCAAAAGCACAAGCAACAATAGAAAAAATCAACTGGACCTCATCGAAATTAAAAACTTTTGTGCATCGAAGAATATTATCAAGAAAGTGAAATGAAAAAAATACAGAATTGGAGAAAATATTTGTAAATCATATAATTTATAAGGGTTTACTGTCCAGAATACATAAAGAACTCCTACAACTCAACAAACGAATTTTTTAAAATGGGCCAAAAACTTGAATAGATATTTCTCCAAAGAAAATATACAAATGGCCAATATGCACATAAAAAGATGTTTGGTGTCTCCTCAAAAGGTTAAATGTAGAATTATCAGATGACCTAGCAATTCCACTACTAGGTATATGCCCAAAAGAACTGAAAAGAGGGACTCAAACAAATATTTATGTGCCAATGTTCATTGCAGAATTATTCAGAATAGCCTAAAGATGGAAACAATCCAAGTTAAGTGTCCATCAACAGATGACTAGATGGTATATCACACAACAGATCCTTATTCAGCCCCAAAAAAGGAATGAAGTACTGACACATGCTAAAACATGGAGGAACCTTGAAAATATTATGCTAAGTGAAAGAAGCCAGACACAAAAGTCCACATACTGTATGATTCCATTTTTATAATATATCCGGAAAAGGCAAATCTACACAGACAAAAACTGGATTAGTGGTTCCAGGGAATAGGGGAGGGGAGAGTTGGGAGGTGTGGGGTTTCTTTCTGGGGTGATGGATATCATCTAGAATTAGACAGTGGTGACAGATGCACAAAACCTACTGACTTGTACACTTTGAGAGGGTGAACTTTGTGGTATGTGAATTCTATCTCAATAAAACTGTCATTATAAAAACCATTTCCAAGCTAGATATAGGCTGTCACTACGCCCCTCTTCCCATAAGATAATAATGACACATGCTCAACCATTTATTTAAAACTCAACCTTTTGGGTAATTCCCGGTGTCCCAGTGGTTACAACTCTGCCCTTTCATTGCTGAGGGCCTGAGTTGGATCCCTGGTCAGGGAACTAAGATCCCACAAGCTGTGCGGCATGGCAAGCAAGCAAGCAAATAAATAAATAAATAGTAGTTTTCATTAAAAGAAAAAAAACAAAAAAAACAACCTTTTAATTACAAAAGAGTCTCACTCCATCGGAGGTTCTTCAAAGACACACTGAAAATCACTGCTTTAGATGGAACTTCCATTTGGACAGATGTATCAACAAACACTGAGCCTCTAAAGGGAAAAGAGCTCAATCTCCCCACATTGAAGTTATCCACAAGAAAAGAAGTTCCATGAAGTGTTACAGGACCAGTAAAAATATAAACACATTAGTGATTTTCATTACATCAACAAAAACAACATCAAAACCTTATATAAGTACAGTAAAGGGTAAGTTGCACAATGATAAAATATTTTTAACATAAATATTAAGAAATGTAGGGCTTCCCTGGTGGCACAGTGGTTGAGAGCCCGCCTGCTGATGCAGGGGACACGGGTTTGTGCCCTGGTCCGGGAAGATCCCACATGCCGCGGAGCGGCTGGGCCCGTGAGCCATGGCCACTGAGCCTGCGCGTCCGGAGCCTGTGCTCCGCAACAGGAGAGGCCACAACAGTGAGAGGCTCGCGTACCGCAAAAAAAAAAAAAAAAAAAAAAGAAATGTAAGAAGTATCTTTAACCTCAGGGTCAATCCCATTACCATTCACTTTTCTATATTCTGGGTGTGAAGAGATATTTGAATATAATAAGATACACTTCCACACAATAACAGGACAAAATCTTCATTTAAGCATTTCAAATTCATGACAAGAATTAGCAAACCTGAGCTCTGGTCTCAGATCTAGCAGCTGTGCCCTTGGATAAGGCAGTTAACTCCTTCCAGCTTCATCTTTATTATTTGCAAAATAGAAATTTCTAAGACTACAAATTGTGCTCTTTACTCATGTTAGAGAAAGGCAGAATGATACTGCAAGTCAAATTAGGAAGCAAGGACTCTCTACTGACTATAGGATAAGTTTTACAGATCTTAAGGTTCTCTCTTCAAAATGTTCATAGCCAGTATCTAAACAAGTCTTTAAAAGTTTGGAGATCAGTGGAAAATAATAATGTATTTTCTTTGTCTTTTATTTTCTAAAAATGTCATCCCCTTTGGAAAGCTGTCTAATAGGAAAAAACTTTGATTAATCACTTTCCTTCTGTTCTGATAAAGAATGGTAGAGTGGAAACCATAAAACTCCTAGAGGAGAACATAGGCAGAACACTCTGACATAAACTGTAGCAGTGGTTTTTTGGATCTGTCTCCTAAAGCAAAGGAAATAAAAGCAAAAATAAACAAATGGGATCTAATTAAACTTAAAAGCTTTTGAGCAGCAAAGGAAACCATCAACAAAATGAAAAGGTAACCTACTGAATGGGAGAAAATATTTACAAATGATATGACTGATAAGGGGTTAATATCCAAAATATATAAACAGCTCATACAACTTAATATCAAAAAAACCAACCTGATTAAAAAATTGGCAAAAGACCTCAATAGACATTATTCCAAAGAAGACATACAGATGGCTAACAGGCACATGAAAAGATGCTCAATATTGTTAATCATCAGAGAATGCAAATTAAAACCACAATGAGCTATCACCACACACCTGTCAGAATGGCTATCATCAAAAAGAACAAAAAGAACAATGTTGGTGATGATGTGGAGAAAAGGGCACTGTTGTACACTACTGGTGGGAATGTAAATTGGTGCAGCCACTACGGAAAACAGTATGGAGGTTTCTCAAAAAACTGAAAACCATATGACCCAGCAATTCTACTCCTGGGTATATATATCCCCCCCCAAAAAAACCAAAACACTAATTCAAAAAGATACATGATGTACCCTAACATTCATAGCAGCATTATTTACAATAGCCAAGATATGGAGGCAACCTAAGTGTCTGTCAACAGATGAATGGATAAAGAATATGTGGTATACATATACGTACAATTCTACTCATCCATAAAAAAGAATGAAATTTTGCCATTTGCAACAACATGGATGGACTTGGATGTATTATGCTAAGTGAAATAAGTCAGAGAAAGATAAATACTATACGACATCATTTATTTGTGGAATCTAAAAACTACAACAAACTAGTGAATATAACAAAAAGAAACAGTGTTACAGGTATAGAGAACTAGTGGTTACCAGTGGGGAGAGGGAAGCAGGGAGTGGTAAAATAGGGGTAAGGGATTAAGAGGTACAAACTACTAAGTATAAAATAAATAAGCTACAAGGATATACTGTAAACACAGGGAATATAGGCAATATTTTATAACTATAAATGGAGTATAACTTTTAAAATTTGTGAATCACTATGTTGTTCACCTGTAAGTTACATAATATTGTACATTAACTATATCTCAATTAAAAAAATAAAAAGAATGGTGGAGTCGATTCTAGTATGGTAAGAAAATTATCACCTTTCTACTGACCAACTGTGGATCCACTTATAATTTCTCATTGTACCATGTGCTAAGCAGTAAAATTTTTTCCTTACATATCAGAGCTTCCAAGTTGACAACTGGTAGACTGAAAATTAAACTTAAATTTCACAAAGTTTCTTCTGTCTGTGTACTTTCTTTCAAGTATTAATTATCACAGATTTCTAAAAATGCAGTAAATCATCCAGGTAAAGATACTTATAGGCTTTGAAGAAATCATATTCCATCACTGGGATAACATTCATATTGCTTTCGGTGAAACTTTTGGTAATCTTATTGCTTTACTGAAGTTGGTCCCTCAGTTAAAATTATGTTAAAAGTATTACTAAGTCAGAGCATGAAAATATGGCTTTCTTAAATATACAAAAAGTGAATTCTTTTTATTAAGAAAACAGTGAACACATTTAGCTGATAAAATTATTTAAGAAAATTTGTGAACTCCCTTTTAAAAAAATACCAAAATGCAATACCAACATCAAAGCATTTTTTTCTTGTTATGTGTCCAGTTTGAGGTCAGTACTTTAATCGAAATTACTTTAAATCCAATCAGAGGGACTCAAGCTAATTCAGTTTGAAAGCTGGAGGAAAAATTAAACCTTATCCTTCTTAACAGGAATTGGCGGTCGTAGTGGGGAAGCCAGTATAATCTATTTCTATTAAAACACTAATAACATTAGCAAAACTCTCTTAAGATGAAACCAGCACTATTTTTTTAAACACCGAGTCAATAAACATTAGAATACACTATTAATTATTAGCAGAACCAGATACATATTCGTAAAGTTATACCTCTCCTACACTACATCAACCTTCAAAGCAGCACAACTATTCTGAATTGTCCAATCCCAGACAAAGTAATTTATTTTTCTAGACTCTTAAAAATAGTACTAGTTCAAATTATCAGTATTGGTTTAAGGCGTCCCCATCTCCAAAAGCAGATCTTCCTAAGGTCCACTGCAAGAGTATGAATCCTTAAAAGTACCAAGTTAAATAACTGACTAGCTTTTAAAAATTTTTTCTCAATGACTTAAATGGTTCTCTTGCAATGTGATTGGGCTCAGCCTTACAAAAAATATAATTTATTGGCCATTTACTTAGAATTACGATAACAGAATTAAAAAACTAAGGGCACTGTGTTGCTCAATATCCATCCCTCCCTTTTTTCCCCCCAGGTACCTATTTTTACAGATAAGACAAGGATCTGACAAGGATGAGAATGATGAAGTGATTTGTCTAAAGTCGTATAAGTCACCAACAATGGAGAAGGCACTAATGCTTGGCTCTTCTGCCTTTTAGTCATTCTTTCTGCTTTCCGACCTCACCCCTCCCAGCAACTCAGTAAAAATTTAGCAGCATGAAGAGTATTTACCAGCTGTTGGAAATTGTCAACTTCATAATTTCTTTATGAAATGACTACAAGGACAGGAAAATAAGCACTCAGGAATATTAAAATTCTGTTTTGACTCAAACACTATTTTCCTCAAATATAATGAAAATGTGCATTCTTCTCTTCTATTTTGAACTAACTGATGATTTGTTCCACTCCAAGTAACGTTTTTGGCATAGAACACATGGTGCCAAAAACGTTTAGCCAGACTTGCTCAGCACTAGAATCACTCATTAAAATATTCTGCTTCCTCCTTCATCTATCTCAACTTGCCTACTTGAGCCACCAGTGGCTACTGGCCTCTACGGGTGACTAACTGCATGTAGCAACAATCATAACTTTTACTAGCATAAACAGCTTAATCAAAACGGAAGCACACACATAGAGTGATATCCTGGGAAAGATAAAAACTATGAAGTCCCTGCCCACTACTACTAAGTAATCTAAAACAAATATTTCAATAATAACCACTCAATTTGCCTGTCACTTTCTATGTACTAGTTAATATACTTCAGTGTCTAATTCTTTTCCTTTCTGTCGCCCCTTGATGCCCTCACAAGATGCTACCATCTTTACATAATTATCTGCAGAAGTGAAATTGCTTCTGCCCAAAATAAGTCTATGGTACCACTGAATTAGCTGAAAATATTTCGGTTAACCATTCACCCAATGAAAAACGTACCACACAGCAAATGTTATTCTCTGGGCTGTTAATCTCACACAGTTTTACTTCTCACCATGCAGAGCATCACAAAAGATGTTCTCTAACATTAACCACACATGGAGATTTCTCATATCTCTTCAACTATGGTGTCCATCACATCAAGAAAAAAAAGGTGCTACATAAACACAGTTAAATGAAATTTGCATTTACTCTTAGACTAGATATCCCCCCAAAAAGATCTGAAATATTGAAATCAAAATGAATGAACCTGCAGAAGGGTAAACTCTTAGTAGCAGTTTTCAATGTACTATGTGTGAAAAGGGATGGAAAGGCATCACTCCAAATTAGACAAACAACGATCCAAATACATTTCTTTATCAAGCTTCCTTGACAGTACCTAAAAATAGTAAGTCGTCTCCAATCAATAAATTTAACACTGCTAAAACCAAAAAAAGTTGAATATCAAGTTAACGCAGAAACAGTTAAAATACTAATAGCCTAGTGACACTTGGGAAGAAGTTTTGCACTACTCTCAGAAACATAAGTGGTTCTCAACCAGGGGTGATTTTGCCTCCCAAAATACATTCTTTGGTCACCACAACTAGGAAGGGGTGCTATTGGCATCTGGTGCATAGAGGCCAGAGATGCTGCTACACATGCTACATTGCAAAAGTCAGCCTCTGCAATGAACAATTACCTAGTCCAAAATGTCAATTGCCCCAAGGCTGAGAAACCCTAAGAAATGTAATCCACAGCCGGAAAAAAAAAAAAAGAAATTTATTTTTTTATTTACTTATTTGGTAAATGTTGGTGGAGTGGAAGATCCATTCTGAGTAGTACTAAAAAGACTACAAAACAATAAAAAGGTCATTTTGGAGGATTATTCCAAAGGAATATGATTTATTTAGAGAAAGTAGTCTATATAAAGCAATATCATTTAAAAAAAATGGTCACACTGTTCTAAACAGGGATTTACTATAGTTTCATAAAGCAAAAATTTTAAAGAAAATTTTCTTTCCATCAGTCCTAACAACAAATCCAATGAGGATACAAGTTTGAAACCAGGACCCTGAACAGTGATTGCATTCTCCAATAGTTACGTGATTAATCTAGCCACTACAAACGCTAAAGCTGTAAAATATATATATACGAACACAAGAAAAAGGCAAACCCTCCAGAAACTTAAAAAAAAAATTCCCAAACCTTTTAAATTCATGCCTTCTGCTCAGTCTATAAGAATTTGGCTTTTAAAGCTCATCAAAAGCAGTTTCTGAGAACCAGAGGTTAAAAAAAGAAAAAAACCAAGGAATGTAAAAGTCAGGAAAGTATTTGTCAGATTAGTGTCAGAGACCTTTGTGAGGATGACACCTTTATCCTCTGCAATACATATCCCTAAAGCAGTTCACTTGGCTTCAGAATTATAGCTGCTGAAGGTAATTTGGAACATTTTTACCTTTTTTGTACATCATTGTCAACTGTTGACTATGAACTTGCTCTGTGCAGATTACCATGTTAGGACAACTTCCAATACTGCTTCAATGATTACAACCATATCTTCTTCTTCCTCTCATTTACCAAGATTTTTTACCAAATGAGAGTTTTAAAAATGTTTTAATAAAGAGTCTGAACACTATAAACTCTCAGAAGTACTAAAACAGCCCTGACTGGGACTTCCCTGGTGGTCCGGCGATTAAGACTCTGTGCTCCCAATGCAGGGAGCCAAGGTTCAATCCCTGGTCAGGGAACTAAGATCCCACATGCCGTGACTAAGAGATCCCACGTGCTGCAACTAAGACCTGGCACAACCAAAGAAATAAATTAATATATTTTTAAAATAAATTAAAAAATAAAATAGCCCTGACAACAAAAACTTTATTTGGGGTACAAGTTTTAGAATTTCTCTTAAAACATATCAATAATCAGTGCTGTTTTTAAAATTCAACTATAATCCTCAGCAAAATGCCTGACTTAACATTATTATTTTCATATTAATAGTAATTGCCGGGCTTCCCTGGTGGCGCAGTGGGTAAGAATCCGCCTGCCAATGCAGGGGACACGGGTTTAAGCCCTGGTCCGGGAAGATCCCATGTGCCACGGAGCAACTAAGCCCGTGCGCCACAACTACTGAGCCTGCGCTCTAGAGCCTGTGATCCACAGCTACTGAAGCCGGCACTCCTAGAGCCCGTGCTCCACAACAAGAGAAGCCACCGCAATGAGAAGCCCGTGCACCTCAACGAAGAGTAGCCCCTGCTCGCGGCAACTAGAGAAAGCCCGCATGCAGCAACAAAGACCCAACACAGCCAAAAATAAATCAAAAATTTAAAAATTAAAGAAAAATAAAATCCCCATTAAAAAAATAGTAATTGCCAGTTTAAAACCTGAAAGTAATCAACCCTAACTGAGCACCTCTGCCTAGGAGAAATAAAAATCATCTCTCAAAATTGTAGTCAAGAATATTAGGGTTTTCAAAAAAGTAACCTCAAATGCATGTATTTATGAATTGAAATACTCCTTCAACCTAACACCCTGCTTAAGAGATTTGTTTTCTGCTATTCTTTTAAACTGCTCTGGACTTCATCAATAGGCCCAGCTGTTAAATTCAGGAGCAATGACAACAAATGCCTGGGCAAACAAGTGCTGAGCGTTAGGGCCTTTCTTTAGAATAATCAGAGCTAGTTGACACAAGAGGGCCATACCAAATGCGCTTTCAAAATTCCATTAAGAAGCTGGACAAAAATAAAATAAACAAACACATTTATACATCTTAAAGCAAATTATAATTCTACCCCTCAGTGGACCCTGCTTCATTGAAAAATAAAAAATCCAACAACTTTGAAAAACAGTGAGATAGCGTTACAGGTTTCTGCAGATGAGAAATGATCCTCACTAATCAAGTGCGAAGTGGGAAAAACTGGTTCCATTACCCAGAGATCACCAGGTACCTGATAAACCTTTTAGGCAGACAGACTTTAAGAACCAAGTATCATTGTAAATAAGCCTGTAGAACTACATGTGCTTTTACTTCCCTGATTTAACTTATGCAATTTTAAGCTAGTAAATTTTTAATTTAAATACGTATTTTTGAACCATACCCCCTTCTCTTTAAAGATGATTTTTCTTAGACCCAGAGAGCACCATCTGAATCTTATCTACAATGTTGGCAGATTGGTCTCTCTAAATATCTCCGTCTGTCTTATTTTTCCAAAATCAAAAAATTTTTACTTTTGTGTTAGCACTCTTAAGTTAGGGCAAGTAACTGTTAACAGCTTGATTTGAAGTGAACATGCACACAGGTAAGAGACAATGTCCTTTACAGCATCTACAAATCTCAATAAAAAGTGACAATGAAGCAAACTCTTGCCCATCTTGGGTCCAGGATCATTAATAAAATTCAAAATCTAGGCTAATAGTCTCATAGCTCTTACCTTTCTCTTTTCAGTATACCACCCACCCTCTTTTCTTTCGAACATGACTCTAAATGTTTTCAATATATTTTAACTTCACATTTCAAGATGAGCTTTGAGCTATAATTTATGTACTACTCTTTAAGCTAGGAACCACACTCACAGAACAGTTTTTCATTAATCTCATCAAAAAACCTCAAGTTTCATCTCAACTTAAACTGAAGTAATAAACATTTTATTCATGGAAAACAACCTACATCCTTTTACAGGAAACAAATACTGCTACATAAAATTACAGAAATAGACACCCCCCAAAAAAACAATTTTATGGATGCTAAAACTAATCTCAAAATTTCGGAGAAAAAAATCCATCATAAAGTTATAATAATTCCTATGGTCTTCCAGCTACAAATGCTCATTTAAAAAATTATTTTGCACCCAAGCAAACAGTCCTGAAAAACCCAACAAATATAAGCCAGCTTTATGTTCCCTTTCCCTCTATCCTAAGACTTCAATTTCCACCTTTTATGGAAAGGAAATAAACAACCAGCTTCCTGTTCAATCACTAGCTTACTGGCCAGTCTTCTACACATCACACAACACAACCTGCCTCCTCCTTTACTTCCCTCAAATGTCTCATCTTAATTTAAACTTGTTGAAATATAAGACCGTTTTACCACACTAATGCTTTCCTATGAAATTTATCTTACTTCAACAATTAGAATGCAAGAAATGTCAAGATGTCATAGATTACTTCTCACTCCTAAAATATTTAAATTAGATTATTTATGTAGTGAAGACTTAGCACCTATGAAAGTGAAAATTTGATTCTCAGTTAAAAATACTGAAATGCATGGGAAATGGTTTAATATTCTGTTCTTACTATTGTATACAACTAGAAAAAGAGCCTCCCACATTACTCCCCTTTCTATTCCATTACATGAAAATGTAAAATGGCTATCAATAAAAAGGATTAACTTTTTAAAAAAACTAAATATTACTTTAACCCTATACTTTCCTTTAAAAATGGGATGCCTTAGAAAAACTAAGTTAGACAAATCCTTTTGTGCTTGGATGAACAACAGGAAAGCAAAGCCTCCAGGCCTTTGGGGAGGAACCTTGTCCCCACAGCCAGCTCTGATGTGCCTGGGAGATAAGGCTCCATAGTGACACTTAAGGAAAGGCCTGTTCACATTTGAATTTCTGCATTCCTCAAGAACAATTCATGGCAATAACTAACTTTGCAGAAGAGCTACATGAAAGCTTCGGCCAATGAATGAGGGTCATCTGCTCTTTATCACAAGGGTAAACCTCATCCTGGCCAGTTTCTAACCTTTTAACCCTGTGAATTCCTAATTTACACATGAATAATGGAATTCTTGCCTAGAGTGCAACTTTCAGCTTCTAGTTCCTAAGTTTAGAAACCAAGACTTGATTGCCTGTGTTAAAAATCTAAAACTTGCACAGATTAAAGTTTTAGATTTCCAGGTGCAGATCTACTTATTACACTTCAGAACTAAAAGATATGTTTGCTGACAAAATCCTTGACCAGAAAATAAAAAGAACATACCTGCACCCTGCTGCTTTCACTAACTAGGAGAGAACTAACCTTTTAAAAAAAACCCACAAAAACAGAATGTCCACTTAATGCCTATTCTCTTCCTGTTTAATACGTATAACATCTTACCCTGAACACAGAATAAAGTCATCTGAGACGACAATGTCATTGGACATTGCCGTCTCAGATATCAGAACTAACTTGGTGAATTTCAAATCTCTAAGAAATTTCATTTCTAAAGAAAAATCTAAACCCATTATGCATTTCTTATTTTAAATCTACAATACTGAATGCAATTTCCTAGCAAAGCACCTCCTCCAAGTTAAATAAAATGTGTGCATATGAAAAGTGTGGTTCCTATAACTAACATACTACAGTTGATATTTAACAGCAAAGCAATGTTCTACATAGTTTAACTGGAAAGTTTTTGATACTTAAAATATGAATACTTCACCACAAAAGCCTTCAAAATGATTCACATCTAATAAAATATTTGTCATTAATAATTTTTATAAAGATACAAAATCTAACGCTACTCAAAAAGCCAATATTAACATTGTTTCACTATTACTATGTTAATACTGTTCAGACTTTATTTATGAAAACTGAAAGCTCTGTGTATTTTCAAAGTATTTCTGAGTGCCTTAGAATTGTCAGGCTTCTAAGGAGGTCCTGGAAATACCGTGTGGTCATGACAAATGCTTCATCTTTCAAAGCCCATCTGCCCCCCTCCACCTTTCCATCCTGCCCCTCTCCTCTCTGGCAAGGTAATACAAGTTACAGTTCCTGGATATGAAAACACAATATTCCACAAACCCAAAAAGGTAGAAAAATTACAACTCTATAGAACAATTTTACATTAGACAAAAATTAAATGAACAGGACATAAGCATAAAAAGCACACTATCCTGAAAACAATACTGTACTGAAAAACCACTACTCAACAACAACACAAAAAGATGATTATTGGCCAATGATCACAGCAAAAAAAAAAGGAGTTTATCAGACACTCTCTCAGGTTTATACTATTCTGGGGGAGGGGGACTAGAATTGGAAACCTCTACTTTTCTGACATTTTTCAATACAAAAATATATTTGCTTGCAATTTATTTTCCACTATTAATTATTATTGTACAAATAAAATATATTACTGAAATGAGGATGGCATGAATATGGCCATGGACTGTTACAATAAAGTCACCTAGGAAACCCCCACCAATAGCTGAATTTCAACTGTGGAGACCCTGAAGAAACTATTTCTTAAAGATTATGACTTTATCTCAAGAGCTCCCTCCTCCTATTGTTCATCTCGTAAATGATCAATTTGTAGGTATAGTGCAAAATCTATCTTTTGTGGATTAACAAAAGCTTGTAGCTAGGATGCCTGTAAAACTATTTTTAAAATACAGTTGTGCTGTGTTTTGTTTTGTCTTAAGATTTACATTGTCTTTTGTAATCTTGAGTGTGGGGTATTTGATCACCTGAAGAGGTGGAAAGCCTCAGTGAAAACAAGGAGTTCTCTAACTATCCTAGGCCCCTGTTTACACTCAACAGTTACCAGGGCAACCACCAAGCAGTGGGTCACTTGGACAAATGGTTGATCTGACTGGGTTGTTAATACAAAGGAAATCATTAGACAGCAAACTTTATGACAACTGGAAAAAAGTGGGCAGATCTGGTTTAAGTCCATTAGGCATAATATGGAAATGGCCTTAATCTCTTTCTCTCCCAGCAGGAAAAGCCTAGGAATACTTCAAAGGCTTGAGAGTTACTGACCAATGCCCTCTCTTTCAATTAAAAAGCAACATGGGTGATCTTAAAGCAGTCAGAGAAATGGAAGCTTGGGCTATACGAAAGATTTAGCACTTAAGGGTCATCTACGAAGCAGAAAAAGTTGCTTGTGATTTTCAAAATTTAATTACTAATTTACAAAAATGAGATTTTAGAACAACTTTTGTTGTGTTGGTCAAACTTTTCATCCAACTTTGTTCACAGTTTGAAACAAATTTATACAAAGCCACCTCTACAGGTTTTGGTGTTCTAAACCTAATGGGACTTCTGTTCTAAATCACTCATTCGAATTTAGATATTTTTTTCCTCAGATTTTTCTGCATGCCTTAGTTAGCATCAACTACTGTCTCCAGGAAAATTCTTAATGTTTGTGTGATTTTTCAGGTTAGCATGCTAATGAATTGAGAAGTCATCAAAATGTAGCAGTGAAAAACGTCAAACAACCAAGAACTTAAACACTTACTTGATAAGGTCAGATGAGCTTTTTGACTAAGAATGGCTCCATGTTTGTTCATGGCCAAGCACTGATAAAATCCTTCATCAGACTGCTCTCCTCGCTTGCCTTCCACCTCACTGATGTATAAAGAGCCATTGGACAGAACCTGGATCCGCTTATTTTCAGACACTTTTGCTCCATTTTTCAACCAAGTGACCTTAATAGGAACTTCTCCATGAGCCTGGCAATCTAAAACGACTGGGTCCTTTCTTGTGACAGTTATATCCTGTGGCTCTTTGATAAAAAACAGTTCGCTAAAGCACCATACTCCTACAAGGAAAAGGGGGGAAAGGCATACCCAGAATTATAAGTGTAAAATCATTTCTTAACACACAATTGTAAAACACATATTCAGAGTGTAATGAGACAAAGTTTAACAAACCATATTAATTAACTTACAAACATCTTAATAAACCAATTTAAGTTTCAGCTAACCTCAACAAATCAGAGAAATCTTTTTACAACATCTTATACTAAAAAGCATAGGGAAGATTTCAATAACTTTTACCCCTTTTAAGAATTCTGTCCTCAAGTACCTTGCTAGAGTTTCAAAATCATCAGGAAAACTCTTGAGCACAAGCTGTTTGCTTACTTTTACAAGCTTGTCAAAAAGATCTTCAACAGAGTAAGTCGTAAAAGTCTAATTTTACAAGAAATCATTAGCAAAATTCCGACTCTGTGAACAAGCAAGTTTATTTCCTTGTCCCTTGAAGAGTTTTTGAAACCCCTGGTACCTACTCCTTTGGGAAGTGCGTTTATCTTTTGTGACAGATGACAAGTTTGCACTTTTATATCTGCCCTTTTATAGCAAGGACTCTCGTCTCTGCTCCTTGAAAGAGACCCATTTACTTAATTTCTGCAGAGTATGGTAGGTATTTAAAAGACAAACATTTGACTTTGAAAAGTTGCTAACTCTTGCTGCTTGTACTCAGTGGGTGATCGGATTAGGAAACTTCTATTTCATTTTTTTTAGAACTACCAACTGTTGGAAAAAAATGTGTGACTAATTGGTCCTTACTGTCTAACAGGGATGGGAGATTGCTTAATCAACCAATACACATTTTTATCAGAGCAGAGTAAAGGCTTTATGCTAGGCATACACATCGTCCCGGGTCCCCATCAGGAAAAAGCATCCGATGACCAACAAATACCCTGTCACCTCCTGCATTTAGCGCAAAGGTTAGCTTAAGTCTTGCATATTGATTGGGGCCGAGTAGAGTATGAGGGGTTTAGGGGCGGAGGGCATTTCATCTTCCTTCTGATTGTCTTGAATTCATGATCCCCGGGACTGATCTCTGTTTCTCATCAAGGCAGGTCCTCCAAACCTCACACACTAGTCACGCTCCCACGCCCTGGCTGCCGACTTCTCCTAATGGATGCCCAGGGCGACACGAGCGACCCTAATAGCCCCGCGCAGCGAGGACCACTCCGGAAGGCGCCCATTGTGTTTCCGAGTCACATCTGACTTTGATCCTTTTCTCTTGCTAATAGAAAACTAACTCCTCCAGGAAACAAACAAACAAAACAAAAAACCCACGGAAGTCTGGGGTTTGTAACTTGTAAACAAATAAAACAACCAATTCTTAACACCTCTTCTCCCCGCGCACCCCGCACCCCGCATCCACTTTACAATTTTTAACTCTTTAAGAATAAAGCAACACGTCAAAAAGAGAAAAATTAGTTCATCCAAGTTTGCTCAAGGCTAGCCTGGAGTTTGGAGGGATCTTCAGATTTGCACATATCTCAGGCCCTGCCCCCAAATCCCTAGCTGTTAGAAATAAACCCTACTTAGATACCTTCCTTCTCAGCTTCGGGACTCTTCTCCCTCCCCTCCGGGGCACAAATGGGCCACAAAACTTCCACTCCTCTTCTCTTTCCAATTCCACCCCTCCCGTCTCCTCCTCGTTCGATCCGGATCCGGGAAAGTGGGGGCACTTAGGGGTCTGACCTCGGCGCTGAGTTCACCTATTCTCTCCCCCGCCCTAAAACGTGGGGAAGCCCCCACTGCAAACAGGGGAAGCCGCGCGGAAACGCGGCGCCCCCTGCGCCGCGAGGCTGCCACTAAGGAAACAATATAAATAAAGCCACGTGCGGCCGCGGCGGCCCCGGCTGGAGGGCGGGCTGCGCGGAGCCCAGGCTGGCCCCGAAGGCGAGTACGCGGCCGGAGCGCGGACAATGGCGCGAGGAGAAAGGGGCGAGAGTGGACGGCGGGCGCCGGCCCGCAGCGCGCGGCCGGGGGAGCGCAGCGGGGAGGGGCGGGCGCTGCGAGAGGCGCCCACGGCCACCCGCGCCCCCGCAGAGCCCGCCGGTACCTCGCGCTCCAGCGGCAGCTCCCGACTAGCTGCTGGGAGGGGGCAGAGACTGGGGGTCAGCGCCCCCGCGAAGGACCCGCCGCCCCCCCCAACACACACACACCCGGTTGCCTCCTTCCCCTGCCCACGCGCGCTCTCTCACGCCCCACCGGCACAGAAGAAAGCGCGCCCACCTGGAACGGGGCCGAGGACCGGCAGGAGCAGGAGCGCGCCGAGCAGCATCCCTGGCGGCCGCGGCCGGGCGAGGGGTCGCAGGGAAGGCGCCATTCAGCAGGGTTGGGTGGGCATGCTCCCCGGCCGCCCCGCAGCCGCTGTCCGCCTGCCGACTCCCTCCTCCGGGCGCTCTCCGCGCAGCGGCTGGAGGCGCGCAGCCTGGGCTTCCCGCTCGGGCACCGGCGTGGCGTGGCACGGCGCGGCCGGCGGCTGGTCTCTTCGGGCGCGGCAAGACCGGCGCACGGACACCCGCTCGCAGGAGGCGGGGGGCGCGAGCGTCCGGCCCGGGGGCGGAGTGAGGCGGCGGCTGGAGAGGGCGGGGGCGGTGGAGTGGACAGCGCCGCCGCTGCCGGCCTCGGGACTACTTTCTACATCTGGCCCCTGGTCTGGGGACCGCGAGGTCGGCGCGGCCGCGGAGGGAGACGCTGAGAGGGGGCCCAGTGGCGGCCGGGTCGCGGCCCCGGAGGGAGGGGGCGGGCCCGCCGGACAATGCACCTGGGGGTCAAGACCCGGCTGAGGGTCTCCGGCCCGCTTCCCCACCCCCTCTGGCTCCCCTCCCCGCCCCCCCCCTCGCCGTCGAGGACAGAGCCACAAAGGCCGAGCCGCCTGGCCCGGCCTGGCCTGCCCCCGGGCCCCTCTTCCCCCCCCCACCCGCCCCAGACCACTCCCCTCCACCCCCGGGCTTGTTTAGGATTCGGGGAAGGAGGAGGCGGGGTGAGGGAGGGATGGTGTTGAGAGACGTGAAAAGGCCGGAGACTTCTCCCCTGATGGCCCCTGCCCATCCCCCTCCTTCGCTCACACGCCGAGGCCCTGTGGAGGGAAAACTATTTCCCACTTCGGAGATTTGTCAGCTACACTGGAGGCATCTCCGGGAGATAAGCCCCGACATTTGGAGACGGTTTCTGTCCTCCCTGCCCCCGTGAGATGCAGCCCTGGCTTAAATAAAAACATCTCTGAAGAGTGCCCTGAAATGAACAATTACCGTTTGGGGAGACGTTTTGTTATCTCTTTCTCAACCTAAAGTTCTTTAATTCGTGAGAGCTGTGCACATAAAAGGCCCTGTGCTGAGAGTTGAGGCCAGATGAGATTTCTAGATTCTCCGAGCTGGGTCTAGGGGACTAGGCGTTGATACTACCTGGTTAGAAGTTAAACTGACTAGGAAAGACACAAATGTGAATTTGTTCACATCTCTTAAAATTAATTAAGGATAACAAGAGGAGTTAAAAGGTACATTAAAAATGTAATCAGACTGCTAAACATGTGTGGATCATGGAGAGCATTTACATGTGGATTAGCGTTTCCTAACCCCAAACTAAATCTATGGCCATGATGAGGGCACAGGCTAAAAGCTAACCTTAATGAAAGCAGCTGACAGAAATCTAGCTTTTGTCACTAGGACATCAACACACTCGCTGCCTTTAGCATGTTCCAAAAATCCTCCTTATGAGAAAAAAAAAAAAAAAAAAAAGGAGGAGGAATCAACAGTTTTAGTACATCTGCTGGGAGTAACCTTCCCCCGGAAGCTTACTATAATAGGGATCAGTCTACTTAACAATTTCAACTTAACTGCATGTAATACCCTGGGCTCTACTGCTTCCAAAAGCTGACTTATAATTAAGATGAATTTCAAGTATTTCTAAGCAGCAGAGTAAAGGTTCATGGAAAGGGGAAATGTTTAGAGGTAATAAAACATTTGCAGGGATGTTTTAAACATCTGATAAATCAGATATACACAAAGTGATATTCTTAACTGTGTGCCTACTAAACTAGATTTTTTTAATTGTATGACAGTCTTCTCCCTCTTAACTCCCCCTTCTCCCAGTTCCCTTTCAATTGATCCTAAGTGCTTATATTTCCTGGATAAGAATTGCTAATAAGATGCTTTTATGCTCTCCTTTTTGAGTAAATCAGAAGAATAAAGGCTGGGGGAGGGGAGAGATAAGCTAAAAAGCAAGGGAAGAACTTCTTTTAAACTGCCACTTTGCCTTTTCTTTAACATTTCAATTAATCATAGGAGCCTTTGATTCTTTTAAGATGGCTTTGGACCTTGACTTGTATTGGGGAAGAACATAGCATTGCATCTAATGTGAAAATAATATATATGATATATATGATACATATATATAGTGTGATGAGATTAAACTTTTCTGATATATTTACTGTCCCATGTTGGGCAGCAATAAATTTCCCCTGATGATGTAGTTATACCATATTATATAAAATTTACAGTATACCCTAGGTCACTTATTAGTAAGTAGTAACTAGAAACCAGAATCCATGGCTTCTGATTTGTTGCCCTTTCTACTGTATAATCCTTTATGTCTTTAAATTTAAACTTCTTTTTTTCTTTCCTTTTTTCCTTCTTTCTCCTTCCTTCCTTCTTTCCATCCTTCCTCTCTTCCTCTCCCCCTCCATCCCTCCCTCCCTTCCCTACTATTCCTGTCGGCTTCAGAATTTATAGCATACTTCTTTAAATAACACAGTACATGTCTTCTTGGACAGTTACACTTTCTTTCATGTATAATACTTGCCTTATGTCATGTAGTAGGCTGCATAAGCTACCCAAGGACTTGTTACCTAGTTCTCCAATGCCCCACAGATTCCACTGCAGTGCCTTGCGTATACTAAGTAACATTGCAATGGCTAAGAGCATAGTTTTTTTTGTTTTTGTTTTTTTTTAAACTTGTATCCTTTAAGTCTCTTTTATTTATTTATTTTTGCTGTGTTGGGTCTTTGTTTCTGTGTGAGGGCTTTCTCTAGTTGCGGCAAGCGGGGGGCCACTCTTCATCGCGGTGCGCAGGCCTCTCACTGTCGCGGCCTCTCTTGTTGCAGAGCACAAGCTCCAGACGCGCAGGCTCAGTAGTTGTGGCTCACAGGCCTAGTTGCTCCGTGGCACGAGGGATCTTCCCAGACCAGGGCTCGAACCCGTGTCCCCTGCATTGGCAGGCCGATTCTCAACCACTGCGCCACCAGGGAAGCCCAAGAGCATAGTTTTGAGTGTCTGACAGACTAGAGTTCCAATTTCAGTCTTATGTAGACAAGTTAGTTATGCTCTCAAACCTCATCTGTTTAATGGGAATAGGTATAATACCAATGGGGCACTGTGATAGAATGCATGGAAAGTACCTGGTGCATAGCTCTATAAATAATTGCTATTATTATTTTGTGAGTAAATATTCCCACTAGTGCCAAATCTGTCTGTGTCCTTTTAGAGTGGGTTTAATTTTGCAATACTCAGGTTTTTAAGAGTCAAATCTGATTAATTTGTTTGGTGATTACACTGATGGTGACAATAATGACTTACTGGAATAGTTCCTAAGCTGGTCCTGAAAGAGGTAAGAAAAGCCTAGGTGTTTAAGCTCCCAAAGTTACCCCCTTGAAGGAAAAAATCTCATTGATATAAACAACTACCTAAGCCCTATTTTGTTTAGGGCTATTCTATATTCTAAAACAAGGACAATCATGTTCAAGCCAAAAAGGGTAGAGCCTATATAGTTAAAAGAGAACTGAAATCTGATGATGGTAGGTTAAAAAAAGAAAAAAAAAGGAATCAGTTTTCTCTAAATAAATTCAAGACTCCTAGCCTTCGGAGGGAAAAATGACATAACTTCTCCCACCAAATTATGGAGCTGTACAAAATGATCTTACAGCCCTCTGGCCTCTAAACATTATCTGGTTCTATGGAATCATAGGACCATTTGTATATGCTTATGAAGCATAGAGAATGAGAAAACGCAGCAAAAGTCTGAGTTGTTCAATTTTATTTTTCTGGAGTTGAGCTCCTACTATGTTGGTTAGGTGGCCAGGCCCTGGATGAGGATCACATGCTATGATCTTCATGTGATTTAAGAAATCACTCACTAGGGACTTCCCTGGTGGTGGGCTCAGCGGTTAAGAATCCACCTGCCAATGTAGGGGACATGGGTTCGAGCCCTGGTCCAGGAAGATCCCACATGCTGTGGAGCAGCTAGGCCCGTGTGCCACAACTACTGAAGTCCACGCACCTAGAGCCCGTGCTCCACAACAAGAGAAACCACCGCAATGAGAAGCCCGCACACCGCAACGAAGAGTAGCCCCTGCTCACCGCAACTAGAGAAAGCCCGCACGCAGCAACAAAGACCTGATGCAGCCAAAAATAAATAAAATAATTAATTAAAACAAGAAATCACTCACTGATGAGCTTAATATTTGCCATCAGAAACATTCTGAAATGGATTATTTTAAAAGTGGTGGTAACTCTTCATGGGACTGAAAAATGGTGTGGCTGCTATGGAAAACAGTGTGGCGGTTCCTCAAAAAATTAAAACAGAACTACAATACGATCCAGCAATCCCACTCTGGGTATACATCTAAAATAATTGAAAATAGGATCTTGAAGAGATATTTGCACACCCATGTTCATTGCAACATTATTCATATAGCCAAGATGTGGAAGCAATCTAAATGTTCATCAATGGATGAATGGATAAAGGAAAAAATATATATATATATCACAACACATATGATGAAATATTATTCAGCCCTAAAAAAAGAATGAAGTCCTGTCATATTCCAGAACATGGATAAACCTGGAGGGAGTTATGCTAAGTGAAGTTAAGTCAATTGCTAAAAGATAAATAATGCATGATTCCACTAATATGAGGTATCTAAGGTAATCAAATTCATAGAAACAGAAAATAGAATGGTGGTTGCCAGGGGCTGGAGGGAGGAGAAAATGGGGAGTTGAGGTTCCATGATTATGGAGTTTGTTACACAATGTGAAAAAGTTCTAGAAATCTGTTGTACAATAATGTGCATATAGTTAATACTGTATTGCACACTTAAAACTGTCGAGTAAATTCACATTGTGTGTTCTCTTTTTTTTAACCACAGTTTTTAAAAAGCAGGTTGTAAATGTATAGTAAAGGCAGTGATGATAACAACAAAGCAGAAGCCCATGTTTGCTAAGAATATATAGATCATATATATTCTACATTTATTACTATTGGCTTGGTTAAAAAATGCAGTGGACACATTTATCTTAATTTGCATGTAACACGATGCATAACTAATATGTTGCATGATAGAATTTTTTTCCAGTCCTGGTAGTTGTTCTGGAAGGTGGAAATTCAGAAGAGAGGTCCTGGGGGACTCTTCAAGTGAGGATTTGTTACTAGTACACAATTTACAAGGAAACTGAAGAGAGTCGGGAAAGGGGAGCCAGAAGTAACTCATCAGCCACCAGAACTGAATGGGCCATTCCAGGGCAGGAAGAAGGAGGTGGTCAAGTGTTTGTAGCAGAAGCGAACACAGGACATTTAGAACTGAGGCCACGAGCACTGGGCAACCCCTTGGATACACACCAACAATGGGAAGAGTCCTGAGGAACTGCTGAGAGGTAGCCACATTCGTTCACTCAGCAAAGTACTGAGCATCCAGTGTGTTATAGACAGTGATAGATATTGCAGATACAGTTATCAGGAAATGACGCAGATACTGAATTTTGTGATAAGTCTGCAATGTTCATGATAATTTGAGAATGGAATGTAAGGAGCAATTCACACTCCTACAGAGGAATGAAATGGGAAGGGAGGGAGCATGCTACCAAGAAGTATGAAGGGTCTCAGATTTTACCCTGCTTGCAAGCTAACAAATTATCCTGCCACCATTTCGTGGATGCTGGTGGAAGACACAAAACTCCTGTGTCAGAGATGAAGAGCAGTATATTACACATAGCAATAACAGTAGCCAGAATACCAGCAATTTTGCATCAGTTCCCTAAGCCTCAAATTCCACAGAGCAGCACAAAGAGGACCAGATGTCACCTGCCCAGTGGGTTGTATTACAGGAGAGGAGCCCTAAGCTTTAGGAACCCAAACCTTTTATAATGGGTAGTAGGCATGCCTGTCCTTTGCTCCAGAGGGAGACACTATCTCTGTCTTCCATGGCTATTTGCTATACAAACATCCTTGAAGAGATAGTCCAGCACAAAGTGCAGCTTGTGTCTCTCTTTCAAGATGTGCAGAAACGCAAGAGAACCATGAAGAACTGTCTCCTAATACATGCTTGACTGTGGAGCTGATATCTGCAGTGAATCTTGAGGATGAGTGGAAGTTTTCTAGTTGGACTGGGTTGGGGCGAGCCTTCCAGATAGAACGGTATGAATATGGCACTGAAGTACAAAAGATCAAGGTATATTCAGGATACTGACCTGTAGCTCTAGGTCAGTACAGCTGGAGTACAGGCTACATTGGAGAGTGGAGGGAAAAGAAGCAGGACCACGTCAAAAGAGGCCTCATGCCATGCTAAGGAGCTTGAACTTTGTCCAGGGGGCCATAATTTCCCAAAAAGCTGCCCTTTGGACAAGTGGCCTGTGGTGCACTGTCTTCTGTGTGCCCTGTGCCAGGTGCTATAGCAATTTTATCTCACTCAATCCTCACAACCAGATAGGCTAGGTATAATATTACTGTCCTCATTTTACAGATGAGCAGAGGCTCAGAGAGGCTAAGTAGCTTAGTGGGCTTCACACAGCAGATAAAAGCATGATTCTCCTCCAAGTCTACTTGACTCAGAGTCCTTGTTCTTAGAGCTCTGAGTGTCCTGTGAAAAGTAGAAGGGAGAGAGGAGTAATAGCTGGAGGTTGATGGTTAGAACTACAGACAGATCCAACAAGGTCCTTTTTACTAGCCAAGATTTCTGTCCATATTTCTTAAGCTCTGAAATAACACAACTCACTGGTTCTTGCTGGCGCACTCCCTTCACCTATCGCAGTCTACCTGAGACCACCTTTTTTCTTCTGCTTTACTTGGACCAGTAAACCTTAGACAACTGGTACAGCTGGACTGTGTGATAGGCGAGAAACATCTCCCTTGTTTATCAAATAGCATGGAATTTAACTGAGATAAACATAAACTCGTACTTTTTGGTTAATTTAATTGCACCTGATGGACAGGAGTCAGGGCTGCTCATGGGAAAACTGACTTATCTGCAGTTTGTGAGAAAATGACCTGCAGATATTGATCACAACTGAGACGACGATGTGTGTGTTTGCAGTCGTGCTAATGCAAACCTGTGTTGTGTTCCTAGATGCATACTGTCCAGGACAAGGAAGGTTTAGTTTCATTATATGTCACTTTGGTCCTACTAGGTCTACCATATTATAATCATCTTTGAATTCCACATTTTAAGAGTCAAGACCTAGAATGCAGGCAGTGAATAACCAAGAGGGTAAATGTCTGGAGGCCAAAGTAATATCAGCCATAGCAATAGCTAATCCGTTCTACAGAGGTTAAAAAACTTGGCTTGGAGAGATTAAAAAACTTACTCAGGGTCTCATAACAAGTCAGTGACAATGCAAAATTCAAAGATGGGCTTGTCTCATCCATGCTTTATTGCTTTGTGTGTGTCTGTTTCCTTAGCCATACCAAGAGTGGCTTTATCATTGGATTCATATTTGTCTTTGATCATATTCAAAAATCTATAGTAGACAAGATTTAATGTCAACTGAACTTTTATTTCAGGGGTTTTACTGCAACACGTCTAAGAAATAACAAGCAAAATACGCACGTGCATGAACACATGGCAGTGGGATGCCTAGTATAACTTCTGGCACCTGAAAGTTAATCATTCCCTCCTCTTCAGCAAGGAGCTTATCTTCATGTAAGAGTTCTATGTCCAGCTCTGCTTGATACAACTTCAGGGGAAGAAAGAAAAACAATCAGAAAATGAAAAGTTTGAGGATGCTGAAGGGAAGTGTAGTGAAGATCTGTGAAGTGAGATCTGTAAAGGAAGAGGTGAAAAAAAGGTTTAGACCAAAGAAGTAAAAGTTGGGGAATAAATTCACAGCATAATTGTGGGATTTAGAAATTCCACATCTTCCAGCCAGGCCTGCTGCAGGTCTAAACCACTAAAGAGGTGCGTGTTCTTACTCATGCTCTGTTTGGTGGATGAGAAAAAGAGAAAAGTGGTGCTGGTGGGAAGGAACACTGTGTACTAAGATATTGGCCCCAACACCTTCATGCTTCATTAGAGGCACGCCAGGGGTCTAAAGGGACTTCAGCACTCCATTTCTAGACACACCCATGCTAAGCTTTTATTTAGTACATTCATAAATCTTTTATGACTGTCCTCAAATAGTGCACCATGCCTCAACACCTTTACATAGCACCTAGCAAAGTGCTTTGCACACAGTGGACCAGGGGGTCCCCAAATTTTCCAAGGGAGGAATAAACTGCTTTTCACTTTGTCTCCTGATAAGTGGAATGGTGCTGATAGTCTCTAGTCAGCGGCTGGTATGTTCGTGGTGGGGCTGATGTGGAAGTAGGGAAAGGAATGTAGTTCACAATTAAAAGCTTCTGAATTGTGTCCACCCCACCCTAACTCACCTGGCCAGTGTTTCAAGCCTCAAGCTTCAAGAAACACCAAGCCGGGCTTCCCTGGTGGCGCAGTGGTTGAGAGTCCGCCTGCCGATGCAGGGGACACGGGTTCGTGCCCCGGTCCGGGAGGATCCCGCATGCCGCGGAGCGGCTGGGCCCGTGAGCCATGGCCGCTGAGCCTGCGCGTCCGGAGCCTGTGCTCCGCAGCGGGAGAAGCCACAACAGTGAGAGGCCCGCGTACCGCAAAAAAAAAAAAAAAAAAAAAAAAAAAAGAAACACCAAGCTCTCTCTACTCCCTGCCAGGGGAAATGTTGATGACCCACATAAAGAGAGAGATCTAGTGGCAACTTCTAGCCCATCATTTAATGAGTTACACTTTATGAACCCAAAATTTTCTTGAGCACCCCCTCAAAGACCTCTATCAATTGGTAAGTATTTAATGTCACATTGAAAACGCATTTTGTATCAATGGGAAATTTCAAGCCCATCACTCTATATTGGTTTGCTGTTACTCCTTCTCCTATCTACCATAAAGAATAGTACTAGTGGTATTTAGTAATTTCTGTTTACTGTCTGCTGTGTGGCTGTATCTAAATCGTTCACCAGCTCTATCTAGGAGCTCATAAACCTGTAGACCCTTGACACGAAGCACACATTCTTTCAGCTAACAAAGGTGCGGATATATTTCTCTAGTTTGCAGATTGTATGGCTATCATTGGCAAGGGATAGATGCTATGTGAAGGTGACTGGGGAGAATAGTTTTCATAATTGTAATTGTAGACATAGACTCTTTAAAGTTACTATAAGATTTTTAAACATTTCTGAATCCCTGCAAGGTGTTTTCTAGACCTCTTGTCTATAAGAGTTAGAGAAGAAAAGGTAGATAAATGCAGAAACATATATAACCATACAAATAGATTATAATGTGTTTGCTTTGGCTAGCTTTTTTCAGAAAATTTATATTCTGCAAGTTCAAACTGCTTATTAAAATAACTATGACTGATGACTTAACAGGTTAGCAGTTGCCTTATATTTATTATTTTTAAAATAGTCTACCAATAAAGATTAACTTAGTCATGTAGGGCAACTTTCTCTTGTAGCATTTTTTTTTTTTTTTTTTTTTTGCGGTACGCGAGCCTCTCACTGTTGGGGCCTCTCCCGTTGCAGAGCACAGGCTCCGGACGCGCAGGCCCAGCGGCCATGGCTCACGGGCCTAGTCCCTCCGCGGCATGGGGGATCTTCCCGGGCCGGGGCACGAACCCGTGTCCCCTGCATCGGCAGGCGGACTCTCAACCACTGCGCCACCAGGGAAGCCCAAATGTGTGTTGTGTGTTGTGTTTTGTGTTGTTTTGTTTGCGGTACGCGGGCCTCTCACTGTTGTGGCCTCTCCCGTTGGGAGCGCAGGCTCAGCGGCCATGGCTCACGGGCCCAGCCGCTCCGCGGTATGTGGGATCTTCCCAGACCGGGGCACGAACCCATGTCCCCTGCATCGGCAGGCAGACTCCCAACCGCTGCGCCACCAGGGAAGCCCTCTTGTAGCATTTTTAGTGATAACATAACTGTGAACGAAGACTGAAAAGTCTGATATGTTTTCATTTTCCAAAATGAATATGTATGATTATATATTTTGGGAGTGGTAGGTATGACTTACTACGAGCACTGACAAAAATTGATCCCCCTTAATTATGAATGTTTCAGGAATTAGAAGAGATTTTAATTTTAAAGCTTGACTCCTAAAGTTTCACTTAGGCTTGATGTCCGCTAAGCAATCATATTCCCATTTATACCAGTCAAATCCCATTTACCACTGAATGGCAGCAGCTAATGTGGAGTGGTACCCTGGCTACCTGCTTTCAGTTCAAAGCTTTTGTACTAGTGGAGTGTTAAATTTTTAAAAGATTTCGCAGTGGCCTCTTCACAGCCTTTGAGGGTGCAAGAAATCCTTTTCTGAGTCCCATAAAGGTGGTTTTGTTTTATCACCTTAAATGGAGGGAAGGAGAGAGGAGCTGCCCTCTTTTTGTCCATCTCTACTTGAAGAATCTGACTCAGCTCAGGGGAGTCCAGATTAAAATCTCACTGTGTGTTTTCTAAGGCTGCCCCATTTTCTAATAGGGTGGAGGGAAGCAGAGGAAGGAAGAACAGGGGAAAAAGGAGGACTTCCCTGGCTACCCCATCTAAGGGAAAACCCCATTCTCCCCCACTGTCATTCTCTGTTCCTAGCACAGCATTATTGCATGTATTTACTCGTGCTGTATTTATTTCCTCTCTCTCCCACTAGAGGACTTTATCTCGCTTACAGCAAGCTGAAGATTTTCTGGCATAAAGTGGACACAATATCTATTCGATGAATGAATTAGTGCATTTTGTAGACATAATCATTTCATCTGTTGAGAGTTTAATATTAATGTCAGGAGAATGTTAATTGTTTGAAATAGACTTTTTTCTCTGGTTTGAAATCCTATCATGTCAATATAAAATGCTCTTTTTGAGGAATTTCTTACAGGCAACTATCTTAATCAGTATTTGGTTTAATTGGGCAAACACATACTCAGGCACTCTGTTGGAGGCTGAGAAAATCAAGGGGAAATGACACAGCCCCAACCCTCATTGAACTCACATCATAACTGTGGAGACAGACGTATAAACAAATGCTGATAAGGCTCTGTGATATGTGCTGTAACAGTGCTGCGGGGACTGGGCTGGGGAGGAATGTGCTTAAGTGGCAGAGAGGATAATCCAAGACAGGATATAAGTTAAAAGTTATCAAAGTAACACATGAACATAAAGATTCATGATGAGAACAAGCAGTTCTGTGCACCCCTCCCCATCCCCCAGTCAGAGCCTCCACTCCCTCCTCCAGTCTGGGCTGATGACTCTATCAGCTGCTGTATAGCTCTTGTCCTGGGACTTTCCTATCTAATTCTCCAGAGTTGGAGTTGTGTTTCCTGGATCCCATGTCTTCTTTATTGCTTATTCCTTTATTTTGCTAAAGTATATCCTGTAGTAGATCTCCACGAAAGGGTGCTTGGGAGGTATTATTTGAGTCCTTGAATACCTGAAAATGCTTTTGTTTCACTCTCATGCTTGATTGACAGTGTGGCAAGATACAGAATTCTCCACCGAAAATCATCATTCTTCAAAATTTTAAAGACAGTCACTGTCTTCTGGCATTATTTTGTGTCGAAGAGTCCTTTAAATTATTGTGATTCCTAATTCTTTGAATATGGCTTGATTTTTCCCTCTGGATGTTTTTAGGATTATCTCTTTATCCAAGATGCTCTGAAATTTCATCATGGGACTTGGTGTGGATTTTTTTTTAATTGAAGTATAGTTGATTTACAATATTGTATTAGTTTCAGGTGTACAGCAAAGTGATTCAGTTACATATATATACATATATACTCTTTTTCAGATTCTCTTCCATTATAGGTTATTACAAGATATTGAATATAATTAGTTCCTGGTGCTATACAGTAAATCCTTGTTGTTTATTTTATATGTAGTAGTGTGTATCTGTTAATCCCATACTCCTAATTTAACCCCCCCTTCCCCTTTGGTAACTGTAAGTTTGTTTTCTATGTCTGTGAGTCTGCTTCTGTTTTATAAATAAGTTCATTTGTATTATTTTTTCAGATTCCACAAGTAAGTGATGTCATATAATATTTGTCTTTCTCTCACTGGTTTATTTCATTTAGTATGATAATCTCTAGGTCCATCATGTTGCTGCAAATGGCAATAGTTCATTCTTTTTTATGGCTGAGTAATATTCCATTGTTTATATATACCACATCTTCTTTATCCATTCACCTATCAATGGACATTTAGGTTACTTCCATGTCTTGGCTATTGTAAATAGTGCAGCTATGAACAGTGGGGTGCATGTATCTTTTTGAATTAGAGTTTTTGTCTTTTCCAAATATATACTCAGGAGTAGAATTTCTAGGTCATATGATAACTCTATTTTTAGTTTTTTAAGGAAATTCCATACTGTTTTCCATAGTGGCTATACCAGTTTACATTCAGTGTGTGTTATTTTTCATCTGTCGTTCCAAAAACTAGTGGGGTCTTTCTGCGTTGCAAATTTCTCAAGAGAAAAAAACAATTTTACTAACTTTTATCAGCTTGTAAGATTCTCTGTGACTAAAAAAATTAGAGAGAAAACTGTGTTTTGAACAGTTATTTTCAGTTTTGACTAACTTATCTCAACTTAAAATTTTTGTAATATGAAAGAAATTTCAAGAGTGTTTTTTTCTAAAAAGTAAAACAAATACTATATAATAATGCCTTCCATTTATATAATTTCTATAGTTTACCAAATGTTTTCACAAACTTGATCTCATACAATATTTACCAGCTATTCTGTAGTACTTTTTAAAATTTTCATCACAAAACAGTGAATAAAAACTTATTGGACATTTTCTTTTTCCTATTTCTTAAAGAAATGATGGGTAGAAGTCTGATTTTCTTCGATCAGGGATCAGTTTAGCATTTTCTTTGCTCTAGATAAATTAAAAGAACAGGTTAATGAAAAATGTCTGTCTGTTGAAGAATGTAAAAAGTGAGATAAATAAATTAGATGTGGAAATGGAAAATCCAAAGAGAGAAAAAAGACAAAGAATGAGTAATCTTTGAAAGGAAACAGGATAATGTTTTAGAAGACATAGAAATTAAAACAAAATGTTATACTTTATGTTCTAAGGTGATAAACAGGTCTAACTTCATGGGTTTGTAAGGTCCCAACTTGCTGAGAGAGGATTAAGCAACGAATTCTCCACTTTTGATGCCAGTCTCTGATTTCACCACCAAATAAATACCTTTTTGTCTCCCAACCACTCTGAGAATAGAAATATATTTCTTGCCTCACTCTTAGGTTTAAGACTACCATCCATGGTTTTCTAAGTTATTATATGAACACTCATAAGAGCAAAACAAAAATTCAAACTTTTATTAGACTTATGTCTCTTTCACTAAATTGTTTTTGCCTAATGGTTGTTTTTGTGTTTGTTTGTTCATTTTAGTTCAACAGAAATCCAAGTCTTAGACTACACTGGCCAAAAAAAAAAAAAAAAAAATGTTCATGTTAACTACTAAACTTCACCTGATTTGAAATGAAATTAACTATATACGTGAAGTTCTTTCCAAATTTTCATTTTTATTTTTATAGTCATTGTAGTTATCAAGAGTGAATTCTCTAATCTTGAATCTGACCACTTGATTTCAAATTTTTTTCCTTCAGATATTGAGCAAGTTGTTTAATCCCCTGAACTACAGTTTCCCTGCTTGTGATAGGTAGATAATAATTAGTACCTATATCACAGAGTTGTTACAAAGACTAAATGAGATAATACATATAAACAGCTTGGCAGAGTGCCTGGCACACAGCAAATAAATGCTCAATAAATGTTAACCATATTATATTTGCATACATAATGTGCAACTGAGCTCCACGTTCAGTCAAGCATTTAATACTCCAGAAGAGCTCAGATTTTGTTCTCAATGAATATAATGAGGATTCTTGTCTTATAAAGAGTCAGAAAAATATCTGATGCAAGCTTTCCTCCCTGTGAACTATTGGAATCAACGCACAGGTATCCAATTCCATGTCTATAATGACCAGGAAGCTTCAAATCCACCTGGCCTAACAAATAGGGTTACTCACTGATTTGTAGGGTATACTTATATGCATTTCTTCTAGATATTGATGTTGCATATAACAGTCACCTTAGGTTATAAGAATTGACTCTAAAATAATTTGTTAGATATTTGTAGCAACTGTTACCAGACAGGAAGGTGCTTCATATAAGGAAGGTGCTGAGCAATTTATGATATGAATCGATCAAGTTTTGTTTCTGCATGCCTTTTTGGTAGGCCCATGTTTTATGTATAATAAAGAACAATAGCTGCTGTAAAACTCCACAGTTTAACACAATAAAAGTTTACTTCACGCTAAGCTATGTCCAGTGTAAATATTCCTGGTTAGTGGATGAAGATCCACGTGGTCATTCAGGGACCCAGCATCCTTTCATCCTGTGGACCCACCATCAGATAGGGCTTCACAATCCTCTGCTGGGGATTCTACATCTGGACAGCAGACTGAGAAGGAGAGAGAGTAGAGGACTGTGCAGAAGGTATTTATGGGCCAGTTTTGGAAGTATGGTACATCATTGCAGCCCATTTTTCCATTGGCCAGAACTCAACCCCATGACCAAATCTTTCTAACTGGGGGTGGGTGGGAAGATGTAGTGTAGATGGTTTCCCAGTAGTAAATGAAATGGGTTTTAATGAACATATAGTCTCTGCCATAGCCCAGTTCAGAAAGAAAGCCAATAAATACCCTGGGAAGCTATCAGAGAGTAAGAAGTCAACAAGACATCATGGTCTGGTCAGAGAAAAAGTTTTGGTATCTGCAAACAGGAAAAATGGTTATCAGGGGCAGTATGCTTACCTGCCGGGTGACATGGTTATGTTCCTTAACCTTTCTGAACCTGAGCTGTCTTGGTCAGTAAAATAGGGATAGTAGTAGTATTTATCTTTTAGGGTTGCAAGGATTAGTAAGAGAATGTATGTACAATTCCTGGAACGTAATAAACACTCAACAAATATTAGCTATCATTATTATAAAAATGTTAGCTATCATTATTACTACTATTAGGACATTTTTAAGTACCAGGAAAAAAATTGCTACATAGTTAAAATGTATTTTTGTTTTCTTTCCTTTGCTCCTTTTGCAGCCAGTACCTAGTGCCATCCAATCTCTTTCCCTTCTGCTTATCAAATAACAATTGCCTTATGTCTGTTAGTTTTATTTACTTTTTTTTTTTTTTTGCGGTACGCGGGTCTCTCACTGCTGTGCTCTCTCCCGTTGCGGAGCACAGGCTCTGTATTTACTTTTTGATTTAACAGCAGAATGATCCAAGAGAACAAGGCAAAAGTGACCACGTCTTTAATGACCCAGCTAAAGAAGTCACACACCATTACTTCTGCCATACTGTATTTGGCATGTAGACTAACCCTGACTACATGGTACTACACAAAGACTTGAATACACAGAAACAAGAATAATTGGGAGTTCATCTTGCAAGGTGGCTATCCATGGCCTGACTTCCTGGCCTCCAGGGTTTCCTTTCTCTCTCACATGCAAAATATGTTCACCACCATCTAAGGCCCCCCAAAGTCTCATCCCATTGGTAAAGGGCAGCACCCTTAAGTTTCTTAGGAGCCCATTTTTTTTAAACTGAAAGGTTCTCTGAGGCACCATCCTGAATTTTTATGAGGTCTTAACAAAGGATTCTACAGCGAACTTCATCTTTGTATATACCATGTGTTCCCGCAAATGCCTTGGATTTTATTTTCCTCTGGAAACTCGTTTTCTTAATTTTAGTATCATGTGCCGTCACCTGGAAAGGCTGCGCATTTTCAAACCCAATAATTCCTGGGATCTTTCTGTTGAACAGTCCTTTCTTTGCCTTCTCTCTTCTCTCACATTTTACCTGAAGTAGCAAAGGGAAACCAGAGGCACCTGCAACCCTTAGTCTGGAAACCTCTTTGGCTAGAGCACCTAGTTCCTTAGATACATTTATTACTTTCCTGTCACCGCAGGCAACAGCATCGCTAAAATTTCTGCCGCTGCATAACAAGGATCACCTTTCCTCCAGTTTCTAATAACAATTTCCCAACTTGCCTGTAAGACCTCAGTGTCAGCTTTCTCAAAGGCCACCAGGCTTCAACAGACAGTCTCTTCAGAGCCCTTTAGTCTTTTACTAATGCTCTCCTTAAAGTCCTTAAAGGTTCTTCCCATTGTCTGGCTCCAAATTTCTCTCTCATTTTAAGTTTTTTATTTTGTCAGCAGCCCACTTTGAGGCATCAACATCTGTATTGGTTATCTATTGGTGCATAACAAATTACCCGCCCCCCCAATTTAGTGTCTGAAAATAACAGTAAACGTTTTTTATCCTTAGATTTTTGTCAATGTATTATTTTTGGATGGCTGTCGTAACAAATTCCCACAAACACAGTGGCTTAAAACAACAGATTTATTATCTTTCAGCTCTGTGGGTCAGAAGTGTGACACAGGTCTCCCTGGGCTAACATCAGGGTGTCAGCTGGGTTGCCTTCCTTTCTGGAGGCTCTAGCAAGAATCTCGTTTCTTGCACTTTCCTGCTTCTAGAGATGGCCATGTTCCTGTTCTCATGCCCCTTTCTGAATTTGGAAGGCACCTTACATGAATTGGAAGACAAGCCAGAGAGAATCTTGCGATGGTAAATCCCTTGAGTAATAAGATATCTTTACAGTAACTATAGGGAACTTGAAGGCTGGGGACTAGTTATAACTTTTGATTGCTCTCCTGCCTTGAATAAAATTGAAACTTGAGTAAAACTGAAACCGTGTTGCATACAGTACCTGCAGTCTTTTAAACTGTCTAATTGCACATGGAGACCCCTCACTCTAGACAAGTTGTCCTTGATCTTTCAACATGTGATAATGTGATGAGAATAACTGATGATTGTTTACTTAGGCCCCCATTCTTTTTCTCTAAGCATCTCTATGCATCAGAGAGACTGTTGACAATTCCTCCAAAGACAAGATTTATTTGGACCCCTAAAATTTAAGTTTTCAGTGCTCTCTCCATCTTGAGTAGCAGCATGAACATACATAGGGACATACACTATGTTTGTTCTCTGAGTATCGCTATGAAATGTACTCAACTTTCCAAACTGTGTATTAATGTAGACTCTCTAGAGAATTCTGTATTAGTGACAATTACTGCAGCATCCTGTGTTAGCGAAAAAGGTTTCAAATTAGACAGCCTGAATTTCCTGATACAAACCAAAGAGACTTTGGGGGTAATATGTGAATTGAAAGGAAAGAATCTGCCAGTTTCTGGCCAAGAGGTGACCCCTGTAAAGACATATTTGTTAGTTGTGAGTGACAGAGGTTACAGAGCCAGCCAGGACCATTTCTAAAGTGTTAAGCTGACCTTGGGTAACAAGGTCACGAGGTCAGTTGGGGTCAGAATTGGTCAAGGAGAACTCTTTGCCTTTTATGGAGAGCTTTTAGGCTTCAACTTTCTGTCCCTCCCTCCGTTCTTTCTAGTCTCTCCCTGCTTGGCCATTTTCTAAAAACCAGCATGATTTGGAAACTGACTCACTGGCTGACCTCCCCAGCCTAGGGGCACATGGACAACCAGATGCTGGCATTCAAATCTCTTCCCGTTTAGCAGGGTAGCCAAAGCCATGGAGACTGGACAGGGGTGATCTCCCATCCCTCATGCTACTGATATAAAAATCATTTTATATCTTGGCATTATTTCCCTTTGGCTTCTCTGAGTTGATGAGTTTAAATCTGTCTTTGATGGTCTTGAGCAAGTCATTCAACCATTTGGGGACTCATTTTTTTCTCATCAACAATATGAGAAGGCTGGACTGTAAGATATATATATATTTTTTAATATTTATTTTTTGGCTGCTTTGGGTCTTAGTTGAGGCATGTGGGATCTTTCATTGCAGCGCGTGGGCTCTTCGTTGCAGTGCGCGGGCTCCTCTCTAGAGCATGCAGGCTCATTAGTTGTGGTACCCATGCTCTCTAGTTGTGGCACATGGTCTCCAGACAGCGTGGGCTCTGTAGTTGGCAGCACGCAGGCTCTCTAGTTGAGGCTCATGGGCTCAGTAGTTGTGGTGTGTGGGATCTTAATTCCTCGACAAGGGATTGTTCCCTGCATTGCAAGATGAATTCTTAATCACTGGACCACCAAGGAAGTCCCTGCATGATATATTCTTGCTTTTTGTTTGTTATTCTTGCTTTTATTTTGTTAGTCTGGATAGTTAAAATGCCTATGCTTTTTTTTTGTTCCTGATAAATAAAGAATTAAAGACAGGCCACATTCTGTTTTCCATAATCTCTCTCTAGGAATGAAGACATTGGATTACTCTTGTTCTTGCAAACTACTCTTTATGTATAATTGTTTGCATTCTAGAAGGTGGAGTAAGACATTTTGAGCATCTTTCCCAAGTGCTAACCTTTTGCCTTCAGCCCCAAACTACTTAAGGACTTTAATATAAGCTTCTAAGACTTTGCACACAAGATATGCTCAGCATATGGTTGTATTTGGTTTCTCTGGCATCTAACTCGTCCATTGCTTATGTTGTACTTTGGACAACGATTTCTTACTAAAAGAACTTTGTCTTTTCCCCTGGTGAACATTTTAAAGCACATTTGGACAGACATCTTTCAAAGAGAAATTCATGGACTTGCTCACTATAACTTAACTGACACAGGGACGTTTCCTGCTCATTAACCTCTCTCCATCAATTTCAAAAGGAAATCGGCAAGACCTCACCATGAGTCCTCTCTACCTCTGCACTTCTTTTCCTTTCTTTCAAAAATCTTCTGGAATTTAGGTCCGACTTTTGGGTATTTTCCAGGCTTCCAGTCGCAGTGATCTCAGCTCCCTGAAACCACAGTTGCCCCCAGCATCAGGGTCCCCCCAGAGAAGGCGGTTCCAAAGGTTAGAAGTCCAGAGCCTCCCCCTCACCCCACACGCACATCCCCTGGTGTTTGCCTGTTGAGGACTTGGAGCAGGACTAGGGCAGTTCTGGCTGCCAGATGTTCATCTAGTTCCTTCTGCCTCCGCTTTTGGAGAAAATGACCAGGGGAAGAGGAAATGATTGCGTTAATGATCATGGCCTCACAAAAATCTAGTGTATACGCTGGAGGAACAGAATACGGGAAGGGAAGGCCTGGAACACCTGATGGAGAAACTTGGGTTTGTTTCTCTCTGATTCAATTCAAAAAAATATTTATTTATATGATTAAAAATCTGTAACGTGAACAACGGGGATGCAGAGGACACACACGTAATATAAGACACAGGCCCACAATCTAGTGAAAGAGGAAGAAAAATATGTGCATGTAGAACTTAAATACAACCACATAAAGACACAGAAGCGATGCTCACGGGGATAGCAAAGAGAAAGGGAGTTATTCTGATGGGAAGACTTCCTGAAGGCTTCATGTAGGAGGCAGCGTGTTAGCCTGGTCTTGAAGAATGGGTATGATTTAATGCACAGGTGTGGCTAGGGTGACCAAGGTCAGGGTGGATATTCCAGGGGAGGAAAGAGAAAACAGCTTGAATGAAATCCTAGAGGAGGAAGCAAATGGTGAGAGGCATACAGGTAGGAATGAGTCAGTTGGTTCCTGAACCATTAAATATTAGTGTGAAATTGTATTGAGGAAAAGAAATATGAAATTATAATAGCTGGATGAAGATCAGGAAGAAAATTTAAAGACAAGATCACTTCAGAGGCTTGGTTTAAAATTATTTTTGTTAAAAAAAAAGAAATAAAATTGTTTTCATTAAGAAAACAATATGTACATGACAAAAAAAACCCCACCTTGGATGATACAGAACATCTTGGGAAAAAATCCTAGTTATTTAGACACTATTAGGATTAGAGTAGAAGTGGGAAGACAATACTCCCATATGGGATAATAATTTTTATATTTAGGATTATTGTAAGGATAAAGAAGAGAATTTAGGTTAAAAGCTTAGTATTATGCCAAATCCCTAAATGGGGATTTGTCCCGTGGACCCTTACTCCAGCCTTGTGCTCTAAGCTCTGCCAACTTCTTCAACAGTAGGAAACCACTGCTGTTTCCTTATCAATTTCCTACCCCTGTCTCTAGGCCCCAGGCCAATGCCAGCCGCTTCCTCAAGGCTTTGCCCTCCCGCCAGCCAGAACGCAGGAGTGTTTCCTCCGTGCACTCACAGTATGTTGCTTGTACTTTGAGTCTGCACATGTTTGGGTGTCTGTCCCCACCACTGGACTCCTTTGGGTGCCTTGCAATTAGTGGCTGCCCAAGAAGCATTTATTGAAATAAATTACACAGAGTTTAAAATTTAAATTTTTTAGGTGGGTGTTGGGGATATCCCCCAAACCCCAGGTGTGTAAAAAAAAAAAAAAGTAAATTTACTTTTCTATGAGTCCTGTTCCCTCAGGGTAACAGAAATTTAGGGGGACTCTGCCACTTTCCCTTAGGGCTGGGTATAAGCCCTGGAGGGCTCATACACAGCCATCTTGTACTCAGTCTCCCTTCTATACAACTCAGAGCTGAGTTGTCTCTTGTTCCTGACTCTTCTCTGCCTCTGAGGCTCAAGGGAACTCGTTCTACCACCCTGGTGCCAGCTGCTCAGATACTCACACAACCATATACACTCTGAGCTGTGCTGCCTCTGGGGTCTTCCAAGGACAAGGGGACGGGTGTCCTCTGCTTTCAGCCTGCCCAAACCCATCTGCGCTTTTCCTCCCCATTTCCCACCGACACACCCCAGGCCAAGTTAGAAGAGGCAGGCAGGGCACAGGCCTCCTTTCTCAGGGAGCTACTTGCTAATGATTTTTTTTTGGAGAGATGGCAGCCTGAGCTTTATTTATTTATTTATATTTTAGCATCTTTATTGGAGTATAATTGCTTTACAATGGTGTGTTAGTTTCTGCTGTATAACAAAGTGAATCAGCTCTACGTACACATATATCCCCATAGCCCCTCCCTCTTGCGTCTCCCTCCCACCCTCCCTATCCCACCCCTCTAGGTGGTCACAAAAGCACCGAGCTGATCTCCCTGGGCTATGCGGCTGCTTCCCACTCCTGCTAATGATTTTTATCACTGTTTCTCTTCCAAGCCAGCTCTGGTGCATGCATCAGGACTTTTGTTGCTGTTGTTGTTTTCTGTGTTCTAAGGGTCCGTCCAAGGCCTGAACTTTTAAGTGTCAAAAGTTTTTCCTCCACAGACTAAGGCACTGAATATCCTCTGGTCTAGCTGCCTGATTAAGGGAAGAGTAAGGGCGTAATGGGAAATAGTGGGGTGTAGGAATATTAAACATTTCAACTACAAAGCCATCTGGCCATGTGGGGCTCCTCGTAGAGAAAAGAGAAGTGGAAATGCAGATTTGGGAATCAAAAATGTAGAGTGGTGATAACAGAAGCTGAGAATGGATCCATTTTCTCCATATGTGTCTAAGCAAGAAAGAGAAATCAATCAAGTCATTTTTTGAATTAAGCACTGGGCTAACTACCCCAAGGGATAGACCGGAAGCCTGCAATTTACCTATAAGAACCTTCCACATTGTGGCCCCAGGCTCCCTCTGCAGCCTCCTTTCTTACCACTGCCTCCCTCGCTTCTCAGCTCTATGCCTCTGCCAGGATATCCCTGAGGCTGCAATGCCTGTGAGGCTCTCTTCCTCCTCTTCCCCAGGCTGCAGACTTATTCTTTAAGGAGATCCAATGCCTTCTCTTGAAAACTTTCCTGCTGTCTGCAGCACTCTTCTCCTGGAGCTCTCTCTCCTGACCTGCTTTGTACCAGCAACCAGTGACCTGTAAAATAGCTGAGGGCAGGCTCTGACTCTATCCTCAGCACCTAGCATAGTGCTTGGCACATGGTGGATACTCAGTAAATAGGTGCTGACTGAATAGGGGAATTACTTATATGTTCAAAGCTGTAAGTGACACAGCAATAATGATGTCTGAGCAGCCAACAATCGTAATAGCCCACATCTGTTGTATATTCCAGATACTGCTCTCAGCACTTTTCCTTTACAGTCTTATTTCATTCGAGCTACAACCCTGTGAAATAAGCACCACTTTTATTTCCATTTACAGAAGAAGATGCTCAGAACCAGAGCGGTCACATTACCTGCTTGGGGTTCCTTGCCCAACCCTAAGAACAGTTAGTTGCTAGTCTCGGGCAGGCTTCTTAACTCCTCTGCACTCCAGTCTCCTCAGATGTGAATGAGAGCATTAGGTGCTGTGATCTGCAAGATCACCTACAGTTTGGAAAATCTGTGACTTAATAGGGATAGGATCAAAATGCAAGGCACGTAAATGGTGGAACAGTGACAGATGCCTTGCCCTTGATGCTGACCTGTGCCGGCGAGGTTCTGCTAAGGATGCACCCCCTAAGATGGTCTCAGGACGCACATCTTCCTGTACACAGGCCAGGCCAGCCACGGTGGCTCAGAGAAGAGGTGGGGCCCTCTGAGACGGCAAAGCGCAGAAGCTCGCCAGGTCTAGGCAGGGTAAGGGGTGAAGAAACGGATCAGCGGAGGTAGACTCCATCTCTGTCTCCTTTTGTCCCCTTAATGTACATACATCCAGTTAGTGAGTCTCACCCATCCTACCTGCCATACAGCTTGTGTCTCTCTCCTCCCTCCCACTACCTCCATCTCGTCTGGGTTTTAAGAACTTCTTTGATCTGCTTCAGTGACCTCCCTAACCGTCTCTCTTCTTTCTAGTTCATCTTACACCAAGCTGTCAAATTTATTATGTTCATCACAGTCTGGTCCCACAACGGCAGGCCATCCCCCACCCCTTTCAGTCCCTTCCCATTCTTTATCCTTCACGTTCTGGTCCCAAACTCTCCACATTCTCATCTCCATCCATGTACAGGACCACCCCCCCACCCCCATCTGTGTCTGTTGAAACCCTCTTAGACCCAGTTCACTGTCATTTGCTTTCCTAAAGCCTTCCTGAGTACTCACAAGCTGAATCTCCCATAGCACTGGCTGATGCCTCTGCTTTAGCGGAAGATCTCAACCAAATGTGTATTGAACATTATTTTTGTAAATCTGCTTTCGACTGGTCGTGAGTCCCAGGAAAGGAGGAATCCCCCGTTTTCACATTTCTCACCGAGGCTGGCACCCACTTTTCACCTAGTGGGCACTTGGTGGCTACTGATCATGTGAAAGAACGTAGAAATGTCTAGGCTGTGTTCATCGGTGCTGAACAACAGGAGCCAACACTGTGTATGTTAAACTAAGAACGAGAATGGAGAGGGTCTGTTTTGCTGAAAGCCAGACGTCAGTGCTGGGTAAAAGGAAACTGGCCGTTGTTCCTGCAGAACCTTATGCTCCTGGGCTTCTACTCCAATTACTCGTGTTTCTATGTATCCTCCTGTCTATCTCTTCAACTTTGGGGGCAAGGGTTTGCCCTGTGACCTCAGTTCTCTGACGGATTTAAGAAGAGTTCTTGATTTTCGGTTTGTTCAGCACTCTTCTTTTTTGTGTGGACGGGAAAGAGGACTCCTCACACGTGGGACAGGAGACCGGGAAGTCTCCGTGGGGTCTATTTTGGAATAGGAAAGAATCGGATGATAGGTTCATTTGTGTCATATTTTAGATTCCACATGTAAGTGATATTATATGGTATTTGCCTTTCTTTCTGACTTCTCATTCACTTGGTATGATACTCTCTAGCTGCATCCATGTTGCTGCAAATGGCATTATTTCGTTCTTTTTTATGGCTGAGTAGTATTCCATTGTATATATGTACCACACAAATGAACCTATATACGAAACAGACTCACAGACATAGAGAACAAACTTGTGGTTGCCAAGGGGATGGGGGTTGGGGGAGGGATGGAGTGGGAGTCTGGGGTTAGCAGATGTAAGCTCTAATATATATAGAATGGATAAACGACAAGATCCTACTCTATATCACAGGAAACTATATTCAATATCCTGTGATAAACCATAATGGAAAAGAATATTTAAAAAAAGAATGTATATATATATGTATAACTGAATCACTTTGCTGCACAGCAGAAATTAACAGACCATTGTAAATCAACCATACTTCAATAAAAAAATGAAACAACAAAAAAAAGACTAAGATGAAAGGAAGGAAAGGATCCAGGACATCTCTGGGTGCTTGTGCAGTGGAGTCCTGCTACTGACATGACTTAGCCTCAACAAGGCCAAGGATCCCTTGCCTCTCTCTTCCATACCTCCGGTTCTAGGGAGGGACCCAAGGGGGGATGAGCACCCCTGGATTAATCAGCTACGGCCAAGGTCACTGGGTCACATGGTATGGATGTGGCCTCTGGGGCCCGCCCTGTGGGGCGGGGCCACTCCTCAGAGAAGGAGGAATCTTTGTGAGCTATGCAGAATCATAAGCAGCATCTACCTCACAGCCAGAGGTCCCTGCAGAAAGGGGAAAGAATAAATTAACCTCTAGAGTAGGCAAATGTTGCGTAAGAGAAGAGCTATTACTGACCAATCTCCAAAAGTTGGAGAATGAAAACGAGTCTTTGTTTTAAAAATAAAAAAAAAATGTTGCTCTCATTCTTAGTAACTCAGGCTACCGTGTTTTGTAGGCTGGAGAGGTAAAGGCTGGAAGGGGCAAAAGTATTCACAACAAAGAAGTTGATCTTAAACCCACTGCTGATTTGGATGATATAACTGAAGAATCAGTTGTCATGGAAAGAGAAAATAGGGTGACTGTTGGAAGGAGGCTGTATATTCCAGGGATTGTTCTCTTTTCACGTTGGTGGAAACGTGAGGGTGTGATTGAAGTTCAGTCAGTCAGTAGGATGGGAGGCGGAAGGAGGGGGGTCAAGTAAGAAGGGGTGGGGGATGGCATGGAGGGGCACATGCCTGGGGCTGGGGCATGGCTCTGGCCATCATGGCAGCTTCTGAAAGCAGATCCACAGCTGGCGGGATTTTATGGCGTAAAGAAAGAATCAGGGCTAGAGCTGGGGTGGTGGTTATTATGTGTTCAAGCAGAGGAAAGACATCGCCCTCCCTTTGGGACCACAGGGAAGATAAGAGTTTGACAGCAAAGGCAGGCAGCATGGAGCCCAGAAGGGTGGGGCAGGGCTGATCCCATACTAGCAGCCTAACACTTTAATCTGTTCTCTCTTCCCTGATGAGTATTGTGCCTGTATTAGTTTGGGTTGCTGTAACGAAGTATCACAAACAACAGAAATTCACTGCCTCACAATTCTGGAGGCTAGAAACCTGAAATCAAGGTGTTGGCAGGGTTGGTTCCTTCTAACGGCTCTGAGGGAGAGTCTGTTCCACGTCTCTCTCCTGGCTTCTGGTGGTTTGCTGACAGTCTTTGGTGTTCCTGGCTTGTAGGTGCATCACACCAGTCTCTGCTTTCACCTTCACATGGTGTTTTCCCTCTGCCTTCACATGGCCGTCTTCTTATAAGGACACTAATAATGGATTAGGGGTCCTTCCTGCTCTAGTATGACAGCATCCTAATTACTTACATTTGCAACTACTCTATTTCCATATAAGGTCATATCCTGAGTTATCGGGTTACATTCTGAGTCACGTATTTGCTTTGGGCGGGGGGACACCATTCAACCAATTACAGTTTCCTCCTTATAAACCAGCAGGCTGGGGCTCAGAGAAGCTAAATGCATTGCCGTGGTCATCCAGCTTACGAGAGTCAGTCAGAATTGAAACCCACGTCTAATTCCAAGACTGAGGTGCTCTCATCTTCTCTGTGAACTGAGGGTTGATAAAGAGAAAATGGAAAGTTCGGCTGAGAGAAGGTTAGCAGCAGTCAGTGTGGGCATTGAGCTTCAGAAGTTGTGGGAGGGCTATTGGCAAGTGGCCAGGGCTCAGTCGAGCTGGAGGACATAAAATTCTCGTGGCGGGTCTGCACAGTTAAATGTCACTTGGTACATTTTAATATCTCACCATATTTATACACCTTGGGATGGGAATGGCAGTTTTGGGAGTTGAGAAGTCCTGCTCCAACTTCTGGGGAAAAGCTGCTGAGTGCTATTTTTAGAGCAGAAGGTGAGAAAAGAAAGATAATGACAATCACAATAATTAGTATCTTCACAGTGCTTTACAGTTTATATAGGATGATCCTGTGCAGTACCTATGGTCATCCTGAATTTACTGATGAGGAAAGTGAGGCACAGGAAAGTAATTATGTGGCTTCCCGAAAACCTCCCAGATGGTGTGGGAGGAGTGGCCTGTGTTCTATCCTGTTCTCTTTCGACAGAATCCCCTCGGATGTCTTTTTCACAGATGATAGCTGAAGCAGAGACCTCACCAAGAGAGCACAGGGTGGAGAAAAAAGAGAAGAGGGAGAAAGTCTGGTCCACCAAGACCGTGTTTTGACATCACAGAAGAGACAAAGGCAGAAGTGGATTCGCCCAGGACAGAATCACAGAATCAAGGGAGAAAAAAACGTGATAAACAGCATCAGAGCATTTGCAAATGTCGTAGGATTTGGAAAGTAGTTCACTGGTGACCTCTTCAAGGTTTCAGGAGAGCAGTGGGAGGAAGCAGGATGCTGAGTGGCTCCATTTTTCATTCAGAAAGTTTGGCAGGGCAAGGGAGGAGAGAACAGGCTCGTAGCTGGAGGGCACAGCAGGGCCCAGCAAAGGTTTTTCCAGGGGGGAGGCAGGGGGACCTGTACATGTCTGGAATACATCTGATTTCAAGGCTGGCCTCTGTTTCCAGATGTGCCACAGTCCATGAGGAATACAATAACGTCTCCATCTGTCAGCCGAGCCATAGTCCTTCTGCTCCCACAAAGGCTTCCATGTTTACTAACATATGTTATTCATTTCATTGCATTGTAGTGGACAGTATATTGCCTAACGCTTGTCAGAGGAGTCCCTGCCCTGGATTTATATCTACATCACCATTCAGTACCATTTATTGCAGACTGACCAAGGGCTGTGGCGAAAGACAAAAATGGCGGAGGCCTCGGCGGCCGGGGCCAGCGCGGCCAACGCGGTTGCTGTGCACTGGTTTTTCTGACACTTTTGCAAGGGCGAGGTCAGCCCCAAACTACCAGAATTTATTTGTCCCAGATGTGAATCAGGCTTTATTGAAGAAGTGACAGATGATTCCAGTTTTTTAGGTGGTGGCAGAAGCACATCAACACATTTTGCAGAGGGGACACGGGTTCGATCCCTGGTCCGGGAAGATCCCACATGCTGAGGGGCAACTAAGCCCGTGCGCCACAACTACTGAGCCTGCGCTCTATAGAGCCCGTGAGCCACAACTACTGAGCCCGTGTGCCACAACTACTGAAGCCCGGGCGCCTAGAGCCCATGCTCTGCAACACCATTCAGCACCATTTATTGCACAGTGACCAAGGTTTGAAGTGAGACAGACCTGGGTGTGAACACTGGCTCTGCCAGCCAGGCAGCCTTGGGCCAGTTCCTGTCCCTTAACTTCAGTTTCCCCATCTGGAAGTCAGGGGTCGAATCTATTACGGAGTGTTGTCAGTAGCATGAAATGAGCCACTTCGTGCACAGTACTGAACACAATGCCTGGAACATAAACACTCAGGCCATGGCAAGTATCAGGAGTCCTGGGTGAAGCAGTAAAAGCAATACTTCTGTCTGGTCTGGGGGCATTTGTTTTTACTTTTTGCACCTCCAAGCTGTCCAGCAATCATACACAGTCTCCTTTTACCAGGGTCGTCTTTTTCATTTTATTTTTTATAAATTTATTTATTTTATTTACTTTTTTATTTTTGGCTGTGTTGGGTCTTCGTTGCTGCACACAGTCTTTCTCTAGTTGCGGCGAGCGGGGGCTACTCCTCACTGCGGTGGCTTCTCCCGTTGCGGAGCACAGGCTCTAGGCGCGCGGGCTTCAGCAGTTGCGGCACGAGGGCTCAGCAGTTGTGGCTCGCGGGCTCTAGAGCGCAGGCTCAGTAGTTGTGGCACACGGGCTTAGTTGCTTCGTGGCATGTGGGATCTTCCCCGACCAGGGCTCGAACCCATGTCCCCTGCATTGGCAGGCGGATTCCTAACCACTACGCCACCAGGGAAGCCCCAGGATCGTCTTTACAACAGAGTCTGATGATGCTCAGTTGGCTCCACTCCACACCAGAACAGACCCCTCCCCCACTCATTCCTCCACTATCAGGTCAGTATGTGTGTGTGGGAAAAGAGATCTGAGTCCTTTTCAAACTGATCTGAGATGAAGGGGGGAGGGGAAGGGAAGAGGAGAGAAAGAAGGACACCAAATGAAACTCTTTTATCGGAAAAAAATGCCCCCCCCAGCACACACACACACACACACACGCATTTGGTTTCTCTCTGTCCAGTCTGTGTCCACAAGCCTTCCTTTCTGAGGCCTTGGAGACAAAGATAAGAGCATTCCTGAGGGTTTCTACTCTTATACATAATAAAAATTGTAAAATCCAATTGAACCCTCACAGCTCCTTCTTAGCCTATAACATTTTGGATGGATCAGGTACTTGGAAAAATGACAGAATTTTAAGAAATGTTTTACCTTTCAGAAAAGCTCTCTGTTGGGGGGAATTGATGGGGTGAGAGGTGGAGAGATGAAGCCAGGGCAGAGCTGCTGAATAGCTGCAGGCCAGACTGCCCCAGAAACCCAGACAAATATAAACAAATATCCAATGCCCCTTGCGATTTTCTTTCAAGTTTTCTCGGCTCTTCACAAATACCACTTCTCCTTTGATCAAAGTTTCTTCTGAAGACCTAGAGAGAAAGATGGAACAGGCTTCCTGCTGCTCTCGCCCCATTTTATCTCATTGAGACCCACTGCTGATTAGGAGAAGGCCACTTGGCCGGGGAGTCCACACTTCTCCGCTCCTGGAATGTGCTTGCTACAGTACTCTCCCGCTGTCACGGGAAGAGGGATTGCCTCTCTGGAGTGTGAAGATAAACAGATTTCTCTGTCTGCAACGCTTGTTCCCAACACCACCTACCCACCCCTGCTCTGGAAGGACCCTTCTGGCCATCCCCCTGCTTTAAAAACAACCCCAAATATGACTGCTCTGCAGAGGTCACATGTTCTTGTCATCTCAGGATCGCTGGGGAGGAGGGGGGGTTAGCTTAACTCCGGCTTTTAGGAGGCAGCAATGCCAAGATAAACTGGTTTAAAAATAGGTGGGGGGTTCCCTGGTGGCACAGTGGTTGAGAATCTGCCTGCCAATGCAGGGGACATGAGTTCGAGCCCTGGTCTGGGAAGATCCCGCATGCCGCGGAGCAACTGGGCCCGTGAGCCACAACTACTGAGCCTGCGCGTCTGGAGCCTGTGCTCTGCAACAAGAGAGGCGGCGACAGTGAGAGGCCCGCGCACCGCGATGAAGAGTGTCCCCCGCTTGCCGCAACTAGAGAAAGCCCACGCACAGAAACGAAGACCAAACGCAGCCAAAAATAAATAAATTTATATAAAAAAAATACGTGAACAAATAGAGAAATGGGGAACTGAGGGTTATTAACACGCAGTGGTTCTCTGATTTTACAGTTGCCACCTGAGAACAGTTGATCGAATTTCTTTCCAGGGACTTGTATGGATATTGTCAGTATGTCTCCGGGAACTCCTGTTCCTGTCCTCTTTAAGCTGGCTGTGGGGACTTTCCTGGTGGTGCAGTGGTTAAGAATCCACCTTCCAATGCAGGGGACAGGGGTTCGATCCCTGGCTGGGGAACTAAGATCCCACGTGCTGCGGAGCAACTAAACCTGCACGCTGTGGAGCCCGCGCCTCTGGAGCCCAGGCACCACAACTAGAGAGAAGCCCACATGCCACCATGAAAGATGCCGCATGCCGCAACTAAGACCCGACGCAGCCCAATAAACAACGAAATAAATATTGCGCTGGCTGTGCACACAGTTCTTCACAGCAGCCACCTCCTCCTCCGCCAGAGGATGAATGTCTCTGAAGCCCCAGTGCATCTTGTTTATTTGCTGTCTGTAATTCAGTAGTGGGGGTGGGAGTGGAAAGCGATTACTTCTGGAAGGGATGCAAGTAGTCATGCAACTATACACTTACAAGAGTCAGTACAAAACCCGACGTGTGAGTATTCCCATCAGTGAGTAATTGCGGGGGGTGGAGTAGGTAGGGAGCAGTTTGGTCAGCAGAAGCCATTGGATGGGCCTGCTCTCTAAACTCTTCTTCCTTTTCAGGGCAAAAGCAATAGGCCTTGTTGTCAGGACAGTGACAGTGACCTACTGGCATGATTTGCAAGCCTGGATTTAGCTTTTTAACGTGAAGGCCCCACATAAATCAAAGAAATAAACAGTGTCCCCTAATGGATTCACACATGCAACTCTCATGTCGGGTGTAGGAATGAAACTCAGAAAAGCACAGCCCCCGGGCCAGGTAGGAATGTTAAACCATGACCTCTCAGAATAGCCAATTGGGTCAATAATCCCCCAGCAGCAGGTAACAAAAGGCTGCTTGATGAGTTGCAGACAGGGCTCCCCGCCAGAGGCCCCTAATGGTCAGAAGTACGTTCCCTGGTGTCTTTGTGCTTTTGTCCCAGAAAAACCTTTCCAGGCCCTGTGGGTTCCCTTCTGGCGCCAGCTCTCCAGGCAGGTGAGGGAGGGAGGGAGGGAGGGAGGGAGGGAGGGAGGGAGAGAAGAAGGGCTTTCCTCTCCCGTTGCAGCAGGAAAGCGGCTGCAGGGAGGAAACAGGAGGAGCAGGGGAAGAAGGTGGGTCTGACTCTGTCCTTGGAGCTGGGTCTCTGGGCCATGGGCGAATGGCTGTCCCCGAGGAAGAGGGAGATTTAGTACCCTCAACTCAGCTCCCCAGGGCAGGAAGGATAGTGGGCTTTGGGGAGCCTGGGACCCCTTCTCCTTGGGCTCCTAAGAAAGGAGCAGCTTTCTGTCAGATCTCAGGCAGGAGAGGAGAGTGCCCACCCAGGAGCCAAAGTCGTAGGCGTGAAAGCTCAGTGCTGGCATCCACATGTGTGTCTCCTCTCCTTCCCACCAGCTTTTCCACATCCCGCATCCCACTGGTACCCATCCTTGAATTCACCTCCTTTCTGAGGCACCCATGTGAAGCTGCTCCCTCCCACTTGCCCTTTTCTACTTTAATCTCAACCCCTTGCTAGGCTTAGTCGGATTTGTGATCTGTCTGTATACTTGTCTCCTCTAGACCTGAGGGCCCCTGGGGTTGGGAGGATGTCTGGCTGGCTGGCCTGTGTGCTACGTATTCAGCCAGCGTGAGGGAAGGGAGAAGTGAATGGATCACACCCAGGACATCTCTCCAAAGTGCCCCTGCCATTGTTCCAAAATGCTTCCCTCCTTTTCAGCTAACGTTCACAGAGGGTCTTCTAGGCATCTGGTGCCTTAGTGAAGGACACAGGGAATAAACGCTTACAAGTATAATGCTCACCAAGGGCTAGTCTCTCTGCTAAGCACTTTTGATTGACTTGTCTAGACCTCACAACTCTGTGAAACGAGCATCATTATTACAATCCCCATTTTCCAGAGAAGGAAACTGAGTTTATGTGACTTGCCTGAGATCACAGAGCTAGTAGGTGGCAGAGGCAGGACTAGGACCCTGGGAGTCCCTCTGCAGAGCCCACACCCCGGTTATACTGTCAATCACTCTCTAGCAGGCAGTGGGGGCTCCTCCATAAAGGGTGTGTTCAGAGGCTTGAGGGGCTCCAGTGCATGCACTACTAGACCAGCAAGGAAATTTTAGGTAAAAATATACCCATCTGCTTGGAAAGGCTGGTTCCCACCTCTGTTTAGCAGGGTGTCATAGTCAGAATGGCAAATAGCCTGAGTAGCCCCCTTCAGAAGTCCCCTCCCCTCAGACTTTACTATTGAGAGAAAGGCAAAGTTTATGACAATTCGCATTAAGATTTAAAAGGCGAATGGCTTAATATACCCTCTTAACTTCTAGAAAGGAGCTTGTTGACACAAAAGAGCCTCTGAAGAACTTCAGCAGGCTGTGGGATGAGAGACAGCTGCCCGGGGCTATACAGATAGGCATCTGCAGACTCCGGCTGCAGTTACAGGAGAACCAGAGGGCGGGGGTGGGTGACAGCGGGCTTTTCTCCCCGGGCCCTCAGACCATCCTGCAATTTGTCACAAAGGGGACCCAGTCTACAGATGCCCCCTTCCCAGTGGGGCTCCCTAACAGGGTCTGACCTTTTATACCTTCTGCAAAGTATTCACCTTTATTATTCAGTAGCAACCCCATGAACAACCCTATGATTGGATAAATATGAAAAAAGACAGGAGCATCTTCTCCTCTCAGAAAATTGTGCTAACAAATGGATGGCTATAGGAGCGATCAGGTATTACCCTTGGGGTGAGGGCGGGAGTAGACACTGCAGGCTGGGCAGCATGAGGAAGAACTCTGGGTGGATAGGTGGGCTAGTGTACGGAGGGTCTTAACAGTCAGGGAAGTTTAAATGCTCTGTTGAGCCTTCGAAAAACTTTGGAAGTTTTTGAACTAAGGAATGTATATTCAGTTATTCATTCAATTTAACAAAACTGTAGTCACAGGTATCAGCATGATGAATAAGCCCATTCCTGCCCTGTGTGATCTCTTAGACTGGTCAAGGAGACAGGCGTATAAGCAAATAGCTGCAATCCAGCTGGACCAGTGTGCTAGCAGAGGAATGTCTATTAGCTGCGCAAGCACAGGATGGAGGGCTCACTCTGGGGGAGGGGCTGGGCTGGATCCTCCAGAAAGTCTTCCTGGAGAAAGAGACATCTGAACTAGGCCTTAAGAGATGAAGAGGTGTCCATAGGTAGAGACCGAACTATAAGTGTAGAAGTAGCTGATGGTGGAGGGCCAGGAAAAGGCATTCAAGGCAGAAGGAAAAGCATTAGGTCTAGATGTGGGCAATAGCCCACTAACATTAAGGAAATCCAGTCTGTTGAGCTTATGATATGGGGTATTTTGGGGAGAGAGAATAGAGAAAGATGACGGTGAGAAAGAAAAAGAGGTTAGAAAGGCTATTGGGAGCCTGACGGTGAAGGGCCTTGCTGTCCACATCAGGGTTTGAAGCTAGTCAATGGAAACCAGTGCCCCTCAGGCTGGAACACCTAACAGGTTGAAGGGGTCCTATGGTCTACATGCTTAAGGAATCCTTGGGTCAGTTTTTAACTAGTTTTAAATCCTTAAGTTTTTTTTAACTAGTTTTAAATCCTTAAGTTTTTTTAAAAATCACTTCCTGAATTTTCAGTAAAATATATATCTGAAAATTTGTTGTGGTGCACGGGCTTCTCATTGCGGTGGCTTCTCTTGCTGTGGAGCACGGGCTCTAGGCACGTGGGCTTCAGTAGTTGTGGCGTATGGGCTTAGTTGCTCTGCGGCATGTGGGATCTTCCCGGACCAGGGCTCGAACCCGTGTCCCCTGCAATGACAGGTGGATTCTTAACCACTTCGCCACCAGGGAAGCCTCCAGAGTCTAACATATTCTGAGAGGTTTTTTGTTTGTTTTTGTTTTTAGCGTGAAACATAGTGTTTTATCATATAGGTTAAAAGCATTTGTAAGATTTGATAAATCTTTACTGAGTAGTTTATAAGGTGCTCCAGAGAAAGAGAACCAATAGGATTTGCATGTGTGTATGTGTACGTATGTACAGATAGGTAGGTAGGTAGGTAGGTAGATAGATAATGATAGATAGAGATTGACTGAGATTGAAGGAACTGGGGCTGCTAAATCTGAAATTTGCAGAGCTGGTCAGCAGGCTAGAAATTCTGACAGGAGTTGATGTTGAAGTCTTGAGTCTGGAGGCAGAATTCTTTCCTCTTCGGGGGTACTCAGTCTTTTTTCTTAAGGCCTTAAACTGATTCGATGAGGCCCACCTGTATTATGGAGGGTAATTTGCTTTACTCAGTCTACTGGTTTAAACATTAATTTCATCTTAAAAAAGAAAACTTCACAGCCATATCTAGACTGGTGTTTGAGCTAGCAACTGGACACTATAGCCTGGCCACGTTGATATCTAAAACTGACCAGCATAAGTACCCACTAGGCACTAAGCATTGCTCTGGACAGTGGGGACACAGCAGTGAACTAAAGAGAGGAGGTCCCTGAGCCCAGTGAAGCTTGTGTTCTTGGAAAAGTCTGAATGTCATTTCCAGGGTGAGTTGGGGGTGGGAGGGGCAGGCAGAGGAGGAGCTGGGGAGGTTGGGGTCTGGGAAGCCAGAGAAGAGACACGTGACAGCATGAAGGTATGAGGTGATGATGTTAAGACTGGAGTGACAGCGGTGTGCCTGCAGTGGAAGGCGCTAATTGGAGGCGGAATGAATAGTAATTAGTATTTGGGGATGGACACCAGCTCTTCATTTTACAGAGAAGAAAACTCAGGTCTGGAGAGGTGATATGCCAAGTTAAAGATCTTGTGACATATGGTGACATTCTTTTCTTTTTCTATAAATGTATTTATTTATTTATGGCTGTGTTGGGTCTTCACTGCAGTGCGTGGGCTTCTCATTGCAGTGGTTCTCTTGATGTGAAGCAAGGGCTCTAGGCGTGTGGGCTTCAGTAGTTGTGGCACGCGGGCTCTAGAGCACAGGCTCAGTAGTTATGGCGCATGGGCTTAGTTGCTCTGCAGCATGAGGGATCTTCCCAGACCAGGGCTCCAACCCGTGTCCCCTGCATTGGCAGGCGGATTCTTAACCACTGCGCCACCAGGGAAGCCCTGTGGTGACATCCTCGATATGAAGCATATTCAACAGGTTTGCACTGACATCCTGGTGTACCCTGAATCACAGGTATGGACCAAATTTTAATCCGTGTGAATTATTTTTTATATATATAACTGAGGATGCCCTATTTGGCTATAATTGAACACAGCCTATTGTGAAAAATCAGATCAATATCTGGTCAAATGATGGAATGTAGAATAAAGTACGCTTAACTTGAAAATGGTGAGATTAAAGGTCAAGTTACCTAGTCATCGGAATGTGTGAGAACTTCGCCTCAGATAAGCCTAGAGTAGACCCCAAACAAATCAGATTATAAATGAGTATAACCATGCGGGTTTGTTTTTCTGATGACACAGCACCATCGCAGGAGCAGGGGGAGTAGAGACTCCAGGGAAGAGTGGAGACAGCCAGCAGCGAAACGCCACCCTCAACGGGCAGTGAGTGTTTCACGTCGGCCAAGAGCAGCCCAGAAAGGTCACCCTTGCTTCCTCCTGAGCGTACCTGTGGCTCTAACTTTATTACAATTAGCGTTTATTCTGATTACATTTTGGAAATATTTCTGTGGGGAGACAGCACCATGACATTTAGACTTTTAAAAAAATACTAGAGACTGGACTGAACTCCTCTTACGCCAGACCAGGCACCTACCAGATCAGAGACACCATGTGTTCCTGGGCCACCAGCCAGCCAGACACAGGTCTTGCTGACCCAGAGCTCTCACTCTTAACCATTCTACCACAGTGGAAACACCTGGGCTTTAAAGACCCACAGCTCATAGACTGGAATTAATGCTAGGACATACCTATCTCATACTGTGGAAAATTGAATGGAGTCGTCAAAAGAGTTCGGCATAATTCCAACCTCTTCTAGAAACTACCCCTCATCACTGCAATTCAGAGATTCTCCTCCCAGCCCCCTTTTAGTCCTATAACACACAGCTAGCATGTAGTTGCTACTTAATATTATTTCAGTACATGTTTGTTCCTTACATGTTGTTCATTGCATTTTTTCCTGCATTTTAGAATTGCTATTTAACATTTCACATGTATAGCTTGTTGTTCCAATTAGATTGTAAGCTAGGTCTCTGCTCTCAGGGTTATTCTCTATCTTATCCTTCCCACTGTACCCAGGCCAGGGCCAGTTCATAACAGGGCTTTACTCAGTCTAACATGAGTGAAAGGTTTGTTATAAAACTCTCCATGAGCAGGGTCTCTGTAGTCTCTCAAGGTCTCCTTCTCTTCTTTCCACTATTAGTTCTTTCCATTGGCCCATTTGTATAACCCGATGCTAGAGTCTGAGCAAGATGGGAGGATGAGATAAAGTCCAGTTCCTGCCCTCAGAGGGTGTACCCAGAGCAGGTGACACAGGTGTGCTTATAATAAACCCTAACAAAATAGAAAGAGTTCCATTAGAGAAGCACAGATAAAGCTTAGTACCGCATGTCAGAGGAGGGGGAGATTGCTTCCAGCTGTTGAGATCGGGGAAGATGGCTTCCGGGATGTTCACTGTCTTATGCCACTCACCCCCGTCAAAGAGAGGTGACCTCGGAAGACTTCAAAGGATACTGCTAACCAAGTAGATAACTAAGAAACTGGAGAGCCTAGCCTTGTCTGTGTTCTTTGGAGTACCTCTGCATTTGCTTTATGCTGCAAAGTGGAATCTGTTTTAAAGACTTAACATGGACTAGGGAGAGCTCAGAGAGAAGAGGATGAAGAGAGAAGCCCCAATTTAGGTAATCATGTCAGAGGTGATTTTGGAAAGAGAAGTTTTAGAAGAGTGGCGAGAGAAGCAGCTGGATTGCAAGGTTACAAGGTGGGAATGTAGAATGAAGAAATGGAGACATTCAGTCATTCGTTTAGCAAATATCTGAGTGCCAGCTACATGCCAGGTACTACATTAGACAGTGGGATTCAGGAATATGCAAAACAGTCATGTCTCTGCTTTTTGGAACTAGCAGCTTATGGGTCCTCTTTCAAGAAGATTGGGAAGATGTTATACGTCAATTGCACAAAGAGAAGTAGGAGGGTAGCACCACAGAGCAGTGGAGAAAAAGTTTGTTTGGCTTTGTTGTTGTGTTGGTATTAAGATGAAGGAGATCTGCATATGGTCTCAGGCTGAGGGGAGATAGAGATGGACTTTGGAAATGCCAGGGGAGGGGGATAGCTGAGACGGCAAAATCCCAGAGGAGGTACGTATAATATGCTGAACCTAGGCCAGCACGGTGTCAAGCACATCTTGTAAATGATCTCACTGGATCCTTACGATAACCCTATAAGGCAGCTATTATTGGAGATGAGGAAACAGGTGCAAGGTCACATATCAAGTAGGTAGATACAGAGATGCGAAGCCAGGTCCAACTGCAAAAGCCAGGCTCTCTAGAGAATTACACTGCTTTGAGGGAATGCGGCCAAGACGACTTTCAGTTGAGCCTAAAACTCACTTCAGCTGGTCTACACCACAATGTTTCATAGTCCTCTGGGCCAATGTTTTCTTGAACTTTTTGCAAAGTTTTGAACAGTACAGCCTGGGGAAGGGGGATCGTCTTCCCCCACTTCAGGCTACTCTGAGTCCACCTGCAATAAGGTGCTGGTGCATGGGCTTCCCTGGTGGCGCAGTGGTTGAGAGTCCACCTGCCGATGCAGGGGACGCGGGTTTGTGCCCCGGTCTGGGAAGATCCCACATGCCGCGAAGCGGCTGGGCCCGTGAGCCATGGCTGCTGAGCCTGCGCGTCCGGAGCCTGTGCTCCGCAACGGGAGAGGCCACAACAGTGAGAGTAGGGCCAAAAAAAAAAAATAATAATAATAATAATAATAATGTGCTGGTGCAGATCCAACCCTGATACCAAGGCTGACTGCTCCCTCCTTGTCTCAGGCCCCACAATGAATCATCCTTGGAGCTACTGTTGCTTCCTTTGGCAAACCCCCGGCACCCATTTCCCCAGCCTACTCTAGGTTCCAGCAGTCACTCTCTCCCCACCCAGCCCAGTTCAGGCTCTAACTCAAAACAGTGCTTAGCATATAATATGCACTATAGAAATGATTGACAAATAGCATTTTGCATTTCTATAGCAATCAACTTACATGGAGTATCAAAACGGCACAGGGGTTGATCAGACAAACCTAGATTTCAACTCCCCTCTCAGTACCTAGAAGCAGCGTGACTCAGAACAAATTACTCTTTCTCTCTGAACCTGTTTCCTCATCTAGGAAATGGGATGGCAAAACCTTCTTCCTACACTGTACTGAGGACTAAATGAGAGAATTTATATAATGTGTTAAATGTCTCCCTCACAGTGTGTTTTCTTCTCACCTCAAACGCAATCTAATAGAGCACCACCCCTCACAAGAGCCTGTAGTGCTGGTCCCCTTATCCTTGTTCGACACCCTGGGAAAGTCTCAAAAAAGGAAATAGGACCTAAAGCATCATTCAGTTTGCCAGAAATCTGACTGGGTATTCTTTTCAAAATAGAAAAATCCCTACCTTTTATACACTGTCACATAAGGCATTTGCACACCAGAAGTGTGACTTTAAGCAAGAGAAAGAAACTGCCTTTTGCAAGGGCCCCCATGCTATTGATGACCTTTTTAAAAGCTGCTGCAAAATCCTCTAATAGAGTTCATTTGTTGGTGGTGTCATGAGACGCTGATCTTAGAGTAGGAGTCATTCATTAGACCAGGAGAAAGCCAAAACCTCAACAGGGAAGTTCTCTTTCCGTAAGCAACAACAGATGAAACCAGAATAATGTTCTCACCCACAAGCCACCTGCTCCACTCTGCAGATGGTACGGGGGGGGCAAGAGCAGAAGGGGATGTTCGGGGATGTAGCAACCCCTGTCTTCCCAGTCCAGTGAAAGACAAGCCCCCACCAAGGTCTGCATGACACTGGACACTGCAGAACCATCGTTATGACATCCCCTATCCCATTCCGCCTCTCAAACCTTGAAAGACTTTCAGTCTTTCAGGACATGGGTTTTTTAATGTAAATTTGAAAGACACACACAAAACACTTGGTTGGTTAACAGTGAAGAAAAATGATTTGCTTAACAAGATCTACACCCCCATCCCTGAGACTTGACAATGTGTGATGTGATTTCTCAAGCAACCTACAATAATCAGTTTAGCTCTAATAGAAGAGGATTAATGTCCAAAATATACAAACAGCTCATGCAACTCAATATCAAAAAAACAGACAACCCAATCAAAAACATGGGCAGAAGACCTAAATAGACATTTCTCCAAAGAAGACATACAGATTGCCAACAAACACATGAAAGGATGCTCAACATCACTAATCATTAGAGAAATGGAGATCAAAACCACAATGAGGTATCACCTCACACCAGTCAGAATGGCCATCATCAAAAAGTCTGCAAACAATAAATGCTGGAGAGGGTGTGGAGAAAACGGAACCCTCTTGCACTGTTGGTGGGAATGTAAATTGGTACAGCCACTATGGAGAACAGTACGGAGGTTCCTTAAAAAACTAAAAATAGAGTTACTATATGATCCAGCAGTCCCACTGCTGGTCATATATCTAGAGAAAACCATAATTTGAAAAGATACATGCACCCCAATGTTCATTGCAGCACTATTTACAATAGCCAAGACATGGAAGCAACCTAAATGTCCAACAGAAGAGTAAAGAAGATGTGGTACATATATACAATGGAATATTACTCAGCCATAAAAAAGAATAAAATAATTCCACTTGCAGCAACATGGATGGACCTAGAGATTATCATACTAAGTGAAGTAAGTCAGAGACAGACAAATATCATATATCACTTACATGTGCATGCTAAAAAAAAAATGACCCAATGCACTTATTTACAAAACAGAAACTGATTCATAGACTTTGAAAACAAACTTATGGTTACCAAAGGAGTAAGGGGGAGGGAGGGATAAATTAGGAGTATGGAATTAACATATACACACTACTATATATAAAATAGATAATCAACAAGGACCTACTGTATAGCACAGGGAACTCTATTCAATATTCTGTAATAACCTATATGAGAAAAGAATCTGAAAAAGAATGGATATACGTAAAACTGAATCACTTTGCTGTACACTTAAAACTAACACAACATTGTAAATCAACTATATTCCAATGTAAAATAAAAATTAAATTAAATTAAAAAAAAAGAACAGAGAGACACTTGTTCTGCCTACACCACTTCCTTCGCCATAAATGAGGAATCATCGTGTCTTTTTTGAATGACAGAAGAATCTTGCATAGGGTCTGAAAGTAATTTTTTCCTCTTTGAAATGGATGCATCCTAAATGTTCAGCTGAGGCTGGTACCCCAGAGAAGAAAGTTTTGACAACTTAACATTCACAAGGTCAAAACCAGTCCACATGATAATTTGATTTAGCCCATTAATATTCCAGCCTGCCAACCAAGTACTTGTTTAGTGCTCACAACTGTATGGGAGATAGGGTGAGCTCGAAGCAAAGACCAGATGTGTTTATATCTTCTACTTTCTAAAGCTTAAAATTATGTACTTCTTGAGAGAAAAGGCAGAATAATCTTTTTTTAAAATTTTTATTGGAGTATAGTTGCTTTACAATATTGTGTTAGTTTATACTGTACAGCAAAGTGAATCAGCTATACGTATACATATATCCCCTCTTTCTTGGATTTCCTTCCCATTTAGGTCACCACAGAGCATTAAGTAGAGTTCCCTGTGCTATACAGTATGTTCTCATTTGTTATCTATTTTATACATATTATCAATAGTGTATACATGTCAATCCCAATCTCCCAATTCATTCCACCCCCACGTTCCCCCTTTGGTAGCCATACATTTGTTCTCTACGTCTGTGTCTCTACTTCTGCTTTGTAAATAAGATTGTCTATACTAATTTTTTCAGATTCCACATATATGCATTAATATACAATATTTGTTTTTCACTGACTTACTGTACTCTGTATGACAGTTTCTAGGTCCAACCATGTCTCTACAAATGACCCAATTTCTTTCCTTTTTATGGCTGAGTAATATTCCATTGTATATATGTGCCCCATCTTCTTTATCCGTTCCTCTGTTGATGGACATTTAGGTTGCTTCCATGTCCTGGCTATTGTAAACAGTGCTACAATGAAGAGGATAATCTATTTGAACATTAACTATTTACGGGGACTTCCCTGGTGGTCCAGTGGGTAAGACTCTGTGTTCCCTATGCCAGGGGCCCGGCTTTGATCCCTGGTCGGGGAACTAAATCCTGCATGCTTGCCACAACTGAGAGTGCATGCTGTAACTAAAAGATCCCACATGCTGCAATGGCGACGCAGCACAGCCAAAATAAATGAATAAATATTTAACTATTCATGATAATTAATCTTTCTTTTTCTCTCCCCCTCCCCTTCCCCCCTTCTCTTTCCTCCCTCTTCTGTTTAACTCTTGAGAAAAGTCAAAGAGTGGAAGAGAGTTAGGGAATTTCCATCTTCAATTCACTTAACAAACCCAGGACGGACCTTGGGTAAACTTAAGACTTCGGCCCTATTGGCCTTCAGCTCTTTTCCTGACCTGCTTAGTCTCCACAATGCTGACCCTGCTCACAGGAACCCAAGGTGACTAGGAAACCACATTTTCTGGGCCTCTCCAGCCTAGCCACTGCCGGAGATCGAAGGCTGCAAAGTTGTATCTGCGATCGCCTACATGGCAGTGAGGCAATTGCCAGCATCAGTGGTCATCTGTGACCCCGGAATAGCATGCAAATGGCTGACTGTGGGTGTAATTCCACAGCACATGCTCCCTGGGACCTGCAGTTTTGACTTTGAGCAAGGGGAAAGGCCACAGCGGGGAAGTTGGCCCTGCCACGTTTCTCTCTTTACCCCTTTTGTAAATACTGAGGACTGGCCGTAGGAAGATGATTTTGATTTGCTGGAAGCAAGCGGAAGAGTGGGAGATCCAGTCACACCATCAGCACCGTGGTTTTAAAAGTGAGTGTAGAGGCGGCTGCTATGCAAGCGCCTTCTCAGGCTCCTTTTTCAAAGCGGAGTGGAGATTACCAACCAAATGGTCAGACTCACCTGTGGTGGAAACATGAGTGAGTGGCGCCCCCTCCTGGCAGAGACGCCCTCCAGGCCGAGTCTGGGAAAGCGCAGCAGACATTTTGTTTGGGCACACCAGAAAGTTCAACGCTGGGAGGAATGACAGGGCTTGTTCCGGCCCAACCTGAACTTGTTGTAGAGGAGAGGAAACCCAGGTCTGCAAAAGTGACCTCACAAAATCAGGGGCGGAGCTGAGACACGAAATGAACCACATCTGTTGAATCCTTAACAAGGGCTGAGCGCTATGCAAAGCACAGGACATCCCCATAAAAAGTCTGTGAAGACGATCTCTTCTCTCCCATGTTCCAGGTAAGAAAAGTGAGGGCAAGAAAGACTCGGGATGGCGAATAAGTGACCCAGATCCCCGCTACCTTCCTGATACTTCCCAGCTGCCTTTCAGACACGTGGACATCACAGGCGACAGAGAGTAAGCCCGGGCTCCAGCGTATCTGGAAAAAATGCTGCTACTGAACTATGCATCTGGCCCTTTCACCGGCCCTGAGAGCCTGGATGGAAACAGGCCAGTTCCCTGGAGAGGGAGGGGGTGCTGGGAGCCCTGGAATCTCCAGGAAGCAAGTGGTTCCTGAGAAGTCACTCAGTAAGCAACACTCATCATATACTCTGTTCTCTCCGTTAGCTTTTTCATAAATGTCAGACCAACTTCTTATTTGGAAAATACGGTTCCTCTGTGGAACACAGTAGACATTCAACAGATACTTGCTAAATGAATTGTTCCAAAAGGGAATTTGGAGACCATGTCCCCCTGCAGTGCTGTAACTCTCCTTCTCTCACCTCACCCAATATTCACTGTTCAGCACCCCCGACACACACACGTGCACGCACACGCACACACCCCGCTCCAATTCCTTATTCAGCTTGAATGTCTCCAGGAAACTATTTTAAGAGGTGGCCAATTTTCAGTAAGTGCTTATCATTAAAATTATTCCTGTTGTTCAGTCCTGTTTGTCATCTAACAGTTGCACTACTGGTCCTAATTCTGACCTCTTGGGCAACACAGGACCTATTCTCTCAAGTTTCCACTGTTCCTCCCTTTCAGGTTAAATAACCTTGGTTTCTTTCATGGTTTCTCAACAAGGCTTCCCTTCTCTGGTCACACTACATCCCTAGAACTCCACCCTGCCTCTGGGCAGATCAGCTGCTGAACAGCAAGGCTTATTTTTCTTGTTTAGGCCCAGGAACAGCCAGGCCCAGAACTCCTACCTCTGCACTCATGTGAGAAAAACCAACCTGTAAAGCCAGCTCTCTGTTGCTTGCAATCAAACGCTTTCCTAATTGATATAAGTACGTGCTTTGTACCTGGCTCTGTGCTGGCTACTGTACTATGCCATCTCCCATCATCGGGAAAATTCACTAACCGTTTCCACCTCAGTGTTCTCATCTGTAAAATGAGGGATCTGGACCCTATTATCTCTGTGGTCCTGTCCTATCAGATGTCAGCTCCACTGGCCTCACCACCAATGGTCCTCAGCTCCTACACTGGACTCTAAAAAGAGTGATGGCATTTTTCTTCAGTGATTTACAGTCACAACTGTATTTAATTTGCATTTTAATATTTTCCTTCCTGGAAATATTTTTCATAATTGCTCTTTTGGAGGAGGAGGGAGGGAGGGAGGGAGGGAGGAAATGGTTTTGCAGAATCTGTTCCTGATGAGTTGGAGAATCCTTAATACTCCAAATCCTCTCTCTCCTCCTCCCCCTTTGTCATCCATTCCTCAGGCCAGTGCAGGAACAAGCGTCCCCAAACACCAGCCTCCATCACTTGGTGCAGAGAGCATTGGAAGGTGTGTGATGTGGTCTGTTGTCCACTGGCCACCAAGCCCCAGGGGGAAGGACCACACAGAGCGTTTGACGGCTGATGAGCCTAATACAGTGTTGGCTACTAACTACTGCCAGAACTTCTATAGGCCTCTGTGTGTCCATCTGTATGGGGGGGCGTGCGGTGGTAATGATACCTGTCTAGCCTGCCCTGTGTGGATGCTCTGAGGGGGTTAATGATGATTTTTTTTTAATGTTCCAACAGTGCACTTTAAAAAGTTATTTATTTGGTTGCGCTGGGTCTTAGTTGCAGCTCACCAGCTCCTTAGTTGTGGCACATGGGCTCCTTAGTTGTGGCACATGGGCTCCTTAGTTGTGGCATGTGACCTCTTAGTAGCGGCATGCATGTGGGATCTAGTTCCCTGACCAGGGATTGAACCGGCCCCCTGCATTGGGAGCACAGAGTCTTAACCACTGCACCACCAGGGAAGTCCCTAATGACGATTTTTGAACACTGAAGAGGCTGCTTATGTCAGGATCACTTTTAAGATTATGACAGCTACTCTTTCCATATGATGATAATTTTTATGACTAGGATAATTATTATTTGTTATGATTCAGAGCTATGAGATGTGGCACGTTGTCTTTACCTAAATATGTCCATGTGTGTCGAACATACATTTATTTGTACAATGACTACATTTATCAGACTGAAGAATCGAGGGTTTAGAGCGTCTAATTACTCTGGCACAAGAAGTATTTACTCTGTTCCTGAAGGACCTAATCCTGTTCCTAAAAGGGAAAAACACCCCTTTAAAGTAAGTGGCAGTTGCCTGGCTATGGCGATTAGAGACACCACGATTTGTGACTTTTACTTCTAACTCTCTGAAAACCAAGGGCAGGGTTCACGCTGAAGCTCTAATTTGAGCCCAGCTCCAGGGCTTGTGCTGCCCCTCTGTTGTCAAGTTTCCCTGTGGGCAATGGAGACAGGAACTACTCTAGTGGCCACCACCGCATGGGAATAATCATCACAAGAGAGAAGAGACAAAAATATTTTAATTGCCTTGTAACCTCTCCTTAGCTGTGAAACAAGGTGGCCTTTACAGCTGCCCCCCAGACAGACTAAACACGGGGCCAGAACTGTTTTGAATGGAAAGTCCAAGCATTTAAAAGGAGTGTTACTCCGTAATCACCGCTGCTATTTATGGAGCTTGCCCGGCTCCACGGGCTTACGGCCACACAGAGAACATGTCTCGGGGACTGCCCTTACCAGCTGACCTTGCTGGGATTGGGGGTGATGTCCTAGAGGGACCTGCAGTTGGAAGAAGCCTGGGCTCTGTGATGCTGCAGTCACTCACACAAGGTTCCCCAGGAAGTGGACCAGGGCTTGAACCCAGGTCAGAGACTTGTGCTGCACCAAACCATGCAAGGAGGAAGGTGAGCAGACCAGTTGAGCCCTACCATCTTTCCCCTGTCTCATACACACAACTCTGGGAAGCTGGAATCTCTTCCCTTGGAAAACATTATTTTTAAAAATTTAAAAACTTCAAAATGAGAAGTTCTCTCCTAATGAAGTTGAGCAGCTCTAGAGTTGCCTGGATTTAGCATTTAGGGACTGCACAATGGACAGCTAGTTTCCTGCTCACTCACTTGCTGGTTGACAGGCCTCTCCCGTTCACACAATTTCTTAACCCCTCATTCTTAAACAGGAACAGAAATCCAAGGATCACCAGACAGTTGGTTCAAATTACAACATGAATGAAAGAGCCAAACAAATAGAAAAATTGGCTCCAGAGGAAACAAAGGTAATCCGGGGAACAGAAGAGAACTTGAAAAAAAAATCTGTAAAAAAATATCCTCAGAAGAATGTGAGAAGATACCATGCCTTTAAAGCAAGAACGGGATGCTATTTTAAAAGGAACAAATAAGAAAGAGGTCTTGGAAATTAAAATATGATTGCGGAAAGAGATATTCAGTAGAGATTTTGGAAATAAAGACAAGGAACTCTCCCAGAAAGTAAAATAAACACAACACACAAAGACACAAGGACAATAAGATGGAAAACGCCCCCCCCAACCGCAACAAAAAATCCCACAGAGACACTAAAAATGAGAGAAAAAGACAACCAATCAAGGAGATCCAAATGCTGTCTTAAGTTTCTGAAAGAGCAAACCAAGAACATGGAGAGGAAATTATGAAAGGAAGAATATAAGAGAAATGTCTAAACCTGAATGATGTTACAATGTAAATGAGTGACATTGTAATTAAAATAGTCCACTGAGTGCCTGGTACAATAAACTTAAAAAATAGATTCATACCTAGATATAGCATGAAAGTTCACAATACTGAGAATGAAGAAGATTCTAAGTGCTTCAAGGGAGAATAAAACAGAACATCAACAAAAGAACAAGAATCAGATGACAATATCAACAGTAGATGCAAGAAGACAGTAGAACAAAGATCTTAAAATTCTGAGGGAAAAAGATGATCAACTTTTATATACCCAACAAAGGGTGTATAAAACCATTTGAACTTTTTGAACATGAGGGTAAAGCCAAGGCGTTTGCAGACATTTAAGGACTCAAGAAATTTATTTCATGCAATCTCTTTCTTAGGAATTTACTTTAAGGTATGCTCCCAAAAAAGGAGGGAGTAAACTGAGGTTAAAAATAAGAGCTAGGAAATACTGGAGCCAGTCTAGGAGAGGCGTCAAGGGATTTAAAGAGATTTCTTGAGCGTTTCCAACCTGAGCAGGAAGCCAGAAATCTCCAAAAAGAGGTCTCCAGGGAAAATGGGCACTTAATACTTAAGTGATGAAGAGCTTGGAAATAATTGGGAATATGCTAAAGACAACTGATGGAACAAAAAAGAAAGCTACTGAGAAATTCCAGGAGAAACAGAAAGCTACACAAAAAGAACTTCAATTATAATACATACACTGTGTGACTCAGCAATGAACACTATTTACCTGGTCATAATAATATAACTGTTGCTTACTAATTTTCAGCTGTTGGACTTAACCAACAGGCAGCTCAAGGAAGACTAAACTATGGTTTGAAAACAGAATGTAACCATTAGGGATCTTCAAAATACAAAACTAAAAGTTAGATGAACTGGATTAGGAGAAAGAGAGGAAGCTAGCCGGAGGGAAAAGGAGGGGTGTTGATAGGAAGCCAAGAAGTGTTGTCTCTAGAAGATGGAAGAGAAAAAGGTATTTTTTTAATGTAAAGTTGTAAGTATGGCTGCCCTAGCCTGTCCGGCTGCTATAACAAAACACCACAGAATGAGTGGCTTATATACAGCAGAAATTTATTGCTCACCATTCTGGAGACTGGCAGTCTCAGATCAGGGTGCCATCCTGGTCTGGTGAGAGCCCTCTTCCAGGTTCAGAGTTCTCCCTGTATCCTCACTTGGCAGAAAGGGCTAGGGAGCTCTGTTTTCATAAGAGCAAATCCCATTCGTGAGGTCTCTACTCTCTTGACCTAATCACCTCCCAAAGGCCCCACCTACTAATACCATCGCCTTTGGTTAGGATTCCAACATGTGAATTTTGGGGGGACACACATTCAGACCACAGCAATGGGTCAACAGAGAAATTGAAAATTGGAATATAACAGTCCTGGGAGTTTATAACAGTAGGAGATAGAATAAATGAGCTGTATCACCTGTTATAGCAGGAAATAGGTAAAGTGTAAAACTGGTACATCAAGGAATAGAAGCAGAAACGTTGTTTACACAGATCATGGGAAATAACTAAAACTTTTGGGGTAGAACTGAGGATGAACATTTCAAACTACATTATTATCTTTATATTTAGAAATAATTTTAAACTTGAAAGTTGTAGAAAATAGTACAAATATTTCTCATGTACTTTTAATACAGCCTCCCTTAGATGTTACCATTTTACATAACCACGGCACATGATCAAAACCAGCAAGTTAACATTGATATGATACAATTAACTAAAATATAGACCCTATCTGAATTGCACCAGTTTTTCCACTTTTGTCCTTTTTCTGTCCTAGGATCGCATCCAGGACCCCATCATTCATTTATTAGTCATGCACCCTTGGTCTCTGCCAATCTGTGACAGTTCCTCAGTCTTGTCTGGTCTTTCATGACTTTGACTCTTTTAAAGAGTTATTTTGCAGAGTGTTTGACTGGGGTTTGCCTGATGTTTTCTCATTCGTATTAGATTGAAGCTATGCATTTGGCAAGAAGATCATGAGTGACACTGTGCCCTTCTCACTGCCTCGAATTGGGGGTACCTGATATCAACATGACTTATCCCTGGTGATGTTAACCTTGATCACCTGGTTAAGGTGATGTCTGCAAGGCTTCTCCAAAGTTACTATTTTCCCCTTGGTAACTGCTCTCTCCCGGGAGGTACTTTAAGACTATGCCAACATCCCGTTTGTCTTTAAACTTCAGCATCCATTAGTGTGAGTCTTGCCTGCAACAAGTATTACTGTGATGTTTGCCTAACCATGATTTTTAATTTCTCAGTCTTCCCACATTAATTCACTGGAATTCTTTTGTGAGGAAGAGTTGTCCCCCTCCACCATTGTACTTTACTCAGTTATTTTTATCAGTATAGACTCATGGATATTTATTTTATTCTATGCGTTATAATGCAATACTATCATTTTCTTGCTCAATTTTTTCCACTCTCACTGTTGAGAGCTCCTTCAGGTTGGCTTCTGGGTTCTTCTGAGGTCCCTTTATCAGGTTTTGAGAACTTATTTTCTGTAACTACAAGATGTTCCAGGCTCATCTTGTATTTTCCCTGCCCCAACGCTGGATTCAACTTTTTCTTTAAGGAGCCCTGGTTCCTTTTACTGGAGAAGGATGGATCCATCTATCTTTATATATATTATAAACCAAGATTCATTAGAATTCCTCCAAATTTAACCCACCACCATAGAGCCTCTTCTAGCCTTCTCCCTTTTTTGGTAACTTCCTTCTCACCTTGAGAAATGTGGCTTTCAATATCTATAATATATTTACTTATTTGTTCAATTCTGGTATATACCTACAGTCGTTTCAGAATTGCTAACCCATACCACTGTGAGAAACAAGTACAGGAACTGGAGTACAAAATTTGTGTATAGTTTGTCTTTAACCTTATAGTATTCAACCAAAATATTGTTCTGCAAAGTTCTTTAGGTTATTTCTTTTCTCCCTCACTCCCCTCAATGTAGTTATGTTATTTTCACCTCAGTCAGGTTCATTTCTTACTGCCTGTATGCCACATTGGGTTCACCCACATTCTGGTTGATTTTAAATGTTTATTTTGGGGTGGTATGTGAAACATTACTACGGTTCTGAGTCAGAGCTTCAAAGAAAGGTCTATTCAGAGAAGTGCGCTCTCTTCACATCCCCATGACCCCAGTCCAGTTCTTCCCTTCTTTCATTTCCCACCTACACTCTGTAGGGAACTTTATTTCATGCAAAGTGCCACGAACTGAGTGCTTAATACGATAGAAAGTTATCTTTTCAGTTCTGGAGGCTCCAAGTCCAAAATGGAGATGTTGGCAGGGCCGAGCTCCCTCTGAATACTTCTTGCTGCTTCTTGGCTTCGGGTGGTTTGCTGGCAGTCTTTGGTGCTCCGTAGCTCATAGATGCATCCCCCTTATCAATGCCTTCATCTTCACATGGTGTTTTCCCTTTGTCTCTCTCTTCACAGGGTCGTCATCTTAGAAGGACACCAGTCATACTGGATTAGGGGCTCACCCTGCTCCAGCATGACCTCATCCTAACTAATTACAGCTGCAATGACCCTGTTTCCAAATAAGATCACATTCTGAGGTGCTGGGGGTTAGGACTTCAACAGACCTCTTCAGGAGTGGAGGGTAATGGTGTGGGGGGGAACCACAATTCAACTCATAATAGTAATCTATCTCTTGGTTTCTGGTTTCTCCTCATATTTTGTATGAAAGAATACATGTATATTTTCCCTATAACTCTTTTTTCTCACGTGTAGGATAACACACTAAGATGCTCTTTTGCAGGTTATTTTTTTCACTTAACACTGTAGCCTGGAGGTCATATCAATTTTATAGAGATCTTCATTATTTTATAGAGTGCTTAGTATTCCATTTTCTAGATGAACCATAGCTTATTCAATCAATCTCCTTTGAATGAGCATTTAGATTTGTAATTACCAGCAATGCTGCAATGAGTAACCTTGTGCTTATATATTCTCACATTGTTGGAAGCGTATCTGCAGGATATATTCCTAAAAGTGGTGTTGCTAGGTCAAACTGCTTTTGTAGTTTTGTTAGGTTATTTCCTAACTCTCTTTGCAGTTTGCATTTCCACCAGCAATGTGTGAGAATGCCTGTTTACCTGATGGATCATCATACTTTTTTTTTTAATCTTTATTGGGGTATAATTGCTTTACAATGGTGTGTTAGTTTCTGCTTTATAACAAAGTGAATCAGTTATACATACACATATGTTCCCATATCTCTTCCCTATTGCGTCTCCCTCCCTCCCACCCTCCCTATCCCACCCCTCCAGGCGATCACCATACTTTTTAATTTTCGCCAATATGATAGATAAGAACTGTATCTCAGTGTTGCTTAATTTGCCCGAGTGAATTTGAACATTTTTTTCATATGTTTGAATATCTCCCCCCATTTTTCTATTGGACTTTTGGTCATTTGTCCCTTTTACAAACATCCTTATTGAGATAGAATTCATACACCATAAAATTCACGCCTTGCAAGTGTACAATTCACTGGTTTTAGTATATTCACAGACTTCGGTAACCATCAACACGATCTAAGTTTAGAATATTTTTATCACCCCCAAAAGAAACCTGGTATCTACTCTTATTCTTCCCCACTCCCCAGCCCTAGGCATCCACTAACCAACTTTCTGTCCCTATGGATTTGCCTACTGTAGACATTTCATATAAATGGAATCATATAATAATGGTCTTTTGTGACTGCCTTCTTTCACTTAGCATAATGTCTTCAAGGTTTATCCATGTTGTATTCCATTGTATGAATATACCACATTTTGTTTATCCATTCATTACATGGTGGCCATTTGGGCTTTCCACATTTTGGCTTTTGAGAAGTGTCATTTATTAAAATGTCCATCTTCGCCCTATGATTTGAGATGCCATCTTTAATGTCTAACTTTCCATATGTTTCTTGGCCTATTTCTGGGCATTCTATTTTACTGGTCAATGTGTCTCTTCATGTGGCCCTACTACACTTTTATTACACAGGATTTATAGTATATTTTAATATTTGGTAGGGCTAGTCATCTCTAGTAGTTGTTATTTTTCAAGTGTTTTCCTGGGTATTTATGCATTTGTTTTTCCATGTGAACTTCATTATCAACTTGCCTAAACTGCAACTTGTTGGTATTGCATTAGCTTTTTCAATTAATTTAGGGAAAATGACATCTTTATAATGTTGTGTCGTCCTATGCAAAAACAGGAAATGTCTTTCCGTTTGTTTAAGAATACTTTTGTATCTGTCACGAGTGTTAAATTATATTTTAAAGTCACTTTTCAATTAATTTAGGGGCTGTACTGAGGTTTTAGGAATGTGATAACATGCAAAATAGAGACATGTCACATTCTACGCAGAAAAAAAGACCAGTATCTTAAATGCTAATATGACTCTCAGAGTAAGTGACATAATAAAAGCCTGTAGCCTGATCGACTAACGCCCTTGATGAAATTTTATCAATGTCAGCTGTGGAGGGAAGCTCTGGGCAGCCAGGAAATGCCAGAAATACAGGGTTATTTTCTTTCTTGGATCTTCCTCTCAGGGCTCTGCAGGGAGCCAGATTTTTCCCACCTAAACCATAAAATTTCTTGGGAAAGATAAACAGCATCTCCCTCTTGAAGAGGGGGAGGGGAGCTGATATAACCAAGAGTCCATGATCTGAGACAAAAACTTTCCAAACAGAGTGGAGGAGAGAAAGAAAGTGTGTAAGGATTTATAAGCAGGACAGCAAAGCCCTCATAATAGAATAATCAGGCACTGGATTGACTGCAGAGAATTTACACATATCCATCCACCCTTTCTACCCTCATGCACAAACATACCCACAGAGGACAGAGAATGACGGAAGAATTGATCAAGACACAGAACAAAGGTCTGAGAGGGACAGAACAGAGACCCTGGCTCTGCCACCGTAGCCAGGGAATTGTTAGCAAATCCCCTCTGAGAGAAGCGTTGTGTTCTAAGCCCAAAGCGCCTTGATACATTAGATGTCTAATCAGTGGTAATGTTTTACTATTTAGAAAATTTTGTCCATGGCTGACACTTGTTATTTTGAGAATGCTGTTCACTACAAGTCCCACTTTAAGGCCCTGATAAGGTTCTCTGAAAAAAGGCAAAGCTCTCCCTGCCCATTAGGCCCTGACTCGGGGACAGACAGCCTGCATTTGGCTTCTCCACCCCCGTCCTATCTGGAGGGAGGAGGGTGCCGGCTGGATGACTGACAAGCCCTACTCAGCCCACCTGGTGCTCAGGCCTAGTGAGATTCAGGTGAGCTCATTAGTCCTGGATACAAGGGTCTGAAGTTGTGCGAAGCCTGGGTCAGGGGACCACCCAATGCAGCCGACCTCACTTCACAGATCCAGGTCTGCTCCTAATTTACTCTGTGACCAAAGCAAACCCTTGCTGTGTCTTATCTTTCTGATCTGTCAAGTGAGAACAATGACACGTGCCCTACCTACTTTACCGGCGTTGAATAAAAGGAGACAATGAATGTGAAGATGCATTAAAGAGAATTAAAAGTGCTGTCTGAAAGGAAGGGACTCCCTAGAGTGCTTCAGTGAACTCTGTGTTCCAGTACTTTTCAGTGTCCTAATCAGGGAGTGAGAGAACAAACAGATAACTTTCAGACATGTTTGTCATGGATGAAAAAATATATCCATTCACTTAGTGGCCGAGTCACTATTCTAGCCACGGTTTTATGTATGTTAGATCATTTAAAAAGGGGTGAGTAATCTGTGTTCCACAGCTGAAAAGACTTCCAGGCTCCCATAACCTGGCAAACAGACTTCAGAATGAGGCCATCCCCTCATGGCTGGCAGGGGACGCCGAGAACACGGAGGAAGAGGTTGAGTCAAAGGGAAAAAGTTATTGTCACTCTGGAAAAGATTCTGTAGACCCCTGGAGAAGGAGTATCTGTTATATTTAACTAGGAACCAATATAATCAAAGAAAGCCCCACATTTAGGTCTGTCCCCTTTGGTGTGAGCATTGTTCTCTGAGTTCATGCCCATGAATAGTAAGCATCGTTTGAGTGACTCAATACTTGGAAGTATTCTGTGGTGTAGAGATTCGTGAAATGCTTCTCCCACACAAAAGTCCCGAGCGCGATCTCAGGCAGAGGAAATAATTCAAGCAGTGGCCCTGCTGCGGCTGACGACGCGGCTGCCCACCCGGGGACCCCGCCCGGGCCGCTTCTCCCGGACTCAGATCGATTTCAGGTCAACAGCCCAGAAGGACACGGCCAGACTGTGAATATCGGCCTCTTCGGACCCCAGCCTCCCGTTTCCGGGCTTTTCCACCCCAAGCGAGGTGTCCCTTTTCCTAACCTCTATCCCCACTGAACAGACCTTACCTTAGTCACTTATACTTCTACTACAAACACATTTGGGTTCAGGAAACTTTTGTCCTTTGTACTAGAATTCAATCTTTTAAGTATGGAAGTGAAAGGTCTTATGTGCTATTAAAAGAATTTCAGGGGCTTCCTTGGTGGTGCAGTGGTTGAGAGTCCGCCTGCTGATGCAGGGGACACGGGCTCGTGCCCCGGTCCGGGAAGATCCCACGTGCCGCGGAGCGGCTGGGTCCGTGAGCCATGGCGGAGCGGCTGGGCCCGTGAGCCATGGCCGCTGAGCCTGCGCTCCCAACGGGAGAGGCCACAACAGTGAGAGGCCCGCGTACTGCAAACAAAACAAAACAAAACACAACACAACACACATTTGGGCTTCCCTGGTGGCGCAGTGGTTGAGAGTCCGCCTGCCGATGCAGGGGACACGGGTTCGTGCCCCGGCCCGGGAAGATCCCCCATGCCAAGGAGGGACTAGGCCCGTGAGCCATGGCCGCTGGGCCTGCGCGTCCGGAGCCTGTGCTCCGCAACGGGAGAGGCCCCAGCAGTGAGAGGCCCGCGTACCGCAAAACAAACAAACAAACAAAATTTCAGCCATCAGCAAATAGGTGTGGGGAGGCTGGCGGAGGCACATCCAGTTGCCTTTGAATCTCACCCCTCCCGCAAGGGAGGCCAGTCCCGAGAGGGAACTGAGTGTACTCATTTGGGGTGCTTCGAAGTAACTTGCGTCATGGGGCACAAGGGAAGAGGGGAGGGCTTTCTTCCTCCCTCCAGGGCCGCTGTCTTACCTGCTCTCCGTCCTGGAGCCGCCATGGCCTCTGCAGGTCGCCGCTGTGACCACACGGCCGCTCACGGGTCTCTCCTCTCCTCCGGGCTCTCCTTCCTCTCCCCCGACACCTCCCCCACGTCTCGGAGCCCGTGCTCACTGCTGATCCCTCCTCAGGGCTGCCTGGCCTGTTTCAGGTTCTCTCCCGCCCACGCTTCCCCCGGGGGGATCCCAGGTTGTTCCCATCAGCAATGATACCCGCAGGTGCGGGGGCTCCAGGGAAGAGGACTGGGCGGGGCCTCAGGTGGAAGCGGGCAAAGTGAAATGGGGCCTGGCTCGGGGACAACTGGGAGCCCAGGTCAGCCACAGCAAATCAGGCTCAGGTGCCCGCAATGTGCGCGGAGGTGGGAAGGTCAGCGCCAAGTGGAGAAAACTGTTGGCATTAATTACAGGTCCTGGAATACCTAATAAAGAGCAAAGAAAAACCCAAAAGCTTGGTTTCGGCTGGAAACACACTACCAATTGTATTGTTTATAAACGTCCCCCAATCACCACTTGTTCTATTAAATACAAAATATAATAAAATTAACTTATCAGAAGTGATGTTTAATAATTTGGCGGCCCATGTAATACGATCGCCTCATGGGCTCACAGCTATTTGCTGGTAACCTCCAAATCTTCACCCACCTTTAGATCCACAGCTGCCTATCAGAAGCCCACCCTCTGATGTCACCCCGTGGAAAGTTCACAGTCCTTTCTGTTCCGGCAGTGGCAACACCGGCACCCATCCAGGTGCCCCGATCTGGGTGTCGGGGTAGGTGTCAGCCCAGACTCCTGTCTTCGCCCCTATTGCTCCCCCCTGCCCAACAGCTGCACCTCGCTCCATATGACATCTCAACCCTGGCTTCAGACGCTACCATTTCTCACCTTCGTCCTTGGAACACTCTCCACATTAGCGCCTGCCCCCAGACCTGCTACCCTTAAATAGGCAGAACGAGCTTTCTAAAGTTCATACCAAAGCACGCACTTTTTGGCATGTAACTCTTGAATAGCTTCCCCACTGTTGATCAGATTCCTTAGCATCGAACATAAGTCCTTTCATGATCAAACCCCTACTTTTCCCCCAGCCCAACATAACCTCTGTTATTTCACCGGCTGGGAGTAACTCATAATTATCTCTGGTGGGTCTCTTGTTTTACTTCACTCTTTCTTTTTCACGGGCCACACGCACTGCTGAAAATGAGAGGGCTGGTTCCAGTTCAAAGCCTTTGGCAGGTCTGAGCGCTCAGCCAGAAGTCCTGCATCTGTAGTCTATTAGCTCTCCTGATCGCATTTTGTTATTCTCCTTGCAGCAGAAAAAACAAACAGCTGTGTCTCCCACAGCCTCTGCCTTCCTCCCGACGTCAAAGAGGCTCTCCCCCAGGTGACCCCCTGTGACCCCGTGGAGTTCCTTCCTCTGCGGTGGCCTTACCCTCCCAGTTGTCCAGTCTCATCGCCACCCTCCTGTTTCTGATAAATCACCCCATTCCCCATCCCCCTCGCCCTGTTCTGTGATGATTTTCCAAGGTCCTAGATCCAGCGCTTCACACTGGATGCTGGTTGCCAGCGATTCCCACACGTTTGCTTCTGCCCGCATTATATGACGTTCAACGTGGGACACCGTCAGCATCACTGTCTGGGGCAACCTCAGCTCTAAGGAGGAGGTTGCAGGTGTGATTTGGCTTATCTCCCCATAATCTGCATTAGATCTCTCCCAAGCCATCCCTAGCAAACAGAATCCGTGTGGAGACAGTGTCTTCACAGTGCAAAGATAGCTCCCCTTGCAACCGGACTGCCAACCTTAAGCTCCTGAAAGTCAAATCTGGAATCACCACAGACCGGCTATCTGCAATGTTGCTTCGTTTTTGACATTGGGCTCTCTTGGAGAAATTTCTTCCAAGGCTCTGGAGTTGCCTGGAGGAAGCAAGCTAATTTTGCACCTTCCCAGGTTAGCCACTCAGAGCTGCTTCTTCATTCCCTTTTGGGGTGTCTAAGCATGACCCAGGCCCATTGATTCCAGTGCTGTCCAATATATAGCACCAGCCCCCTGTGGCTATTTGAAATGTGGCCGTTCTGAACTGAGATGTGCTGGAAGCATAAAATACACACTGCATATTGAAGACTTAGTATCAGATAATGAAAAACATCATTAATAATTTTATATTAATTACATGTTGAAATGTTAATATTTTAGATATACTTCATTAGATACATTATTATTATTAAATTCATTTATCTCTTTTTACTCTTTAAAATGTGCCACTAGAAAATTTAAAATTACATGTCACCTGCATTATATTTCTATTGGACAATGCTGGACTAGACCTTGGCTCAGTCTTAAATGTCTTAATATACCTTCCAAAGGCTTGCAGTATGTGCTATGTGTTCCTTCTTTCCCACCCCTAGCAATGCTTAAATGAGTACTTAGATGTTTTGATGATAACGCCCAAATTCCTATCCACATTGTCCCCAGATGGCAATGAGGGAAAGTATGTAAATTGACTCATAGGGGCAACCACAGATATTCAGAGTTCTGGTAGTAACTGAGTTAACAGAGCTTTCTTTTTTCCCTTCTCACACTTCTTTTGAAGATGTAGACAAGGATAAAACATTACTGAATTCCTTGTAGCTTAAAACCACACAACGTCAACATTTATCCACAAGCGTTACAACATTACAACACATAGCAATACTGAAAAAGCAAAGCAAAGCTAGTTGGCTACTCCTCCTTCATCATTGAGCATTTGGTCAACCCATTGGAGCTATTTCATTGTCTTCAAGTCTGGAAGTTTATCCCTGGGCTAATGCACAGTGACTGAGTATTAACCATGTCATTGATCTGGATCCTGTTTTCAAGTCTAGCATCCATGAAAATCCTGTTTGTTTAAACAGATTATCCTTAGCTCACTGTGCTCATTACCTCTTACTGACTGGAGAGAATATGCTTGAGTTTCTCATTTATAAAATATATGTTAAACAAAAACAACTCTTAGGAAGGTATGGGGTTTGCCTTGATAGTAATTATTTTCATAAGAGAACTTAAGTCAGGATCTGAACAATGAATTGAGCATCCTCAACAGCCTACAGTTATGGCTTTAATCTCTGGTTACCCTCCCAAGGCGAACACTCTGCTTCAGAGTTGCGTGCTCGCTCAGGGCATCCAGAGGCCCTCCCCGCCCCTCCCGTTCTCTCTGGAGACTGAGAGCCAGCAAATGATCAGCAACTCTGGGCTGTGAATGGCTTTCTTTGCTTTCGGCTCTGTTTTGATTTGCACTCACATCATTATCCTGAACATAACTTCATGGGAAGGAATACCAATCCTTCAAACAAAAGAGCAGCGATGATCTAGTTCTCTTTTATATAATAAGGAAGCTTCTAAGGATAAGTTGAATCTACTTTCAGACCAATTCAACCTTGATGCCACTGAGAAAACCACAAACCTGAGTAGTGATTCGTGAATTCACAGCTGCTGAAGATGAATCCACCGGCTGATAGTACCATTCATTTATCAGGCTTTTCATTGGTAAAGAATGGAACCCTGAACCACGAACTATAAAATTAGATACATTTAAGTGTTTTTCAAGCCACATCTCCATAACCCTTTGCCACCCTTTACTTTTAGGTTGTGTGGGAGGTGGAATTTCTACAAATGGTCCAAAAGCTCAAGGCCCAAATGCCTGCAATCCGTGACCCCCACGACTGTGTTATGCCTACAGCACAGTCGACTTCAAAAGGGGAGATGATAGAGGTGGGACTAATCAAGTGAGCCTTGGAAAGTGACAATTTTCTCCACCTGGTGGCAGAGAGGACGGCAAAAGGAGGCATCAGGGAGGTTCTAAGCATGAAAAGGATTGCACACACCATTGCTGGCTTGAAGATGGAACAGCCAAGTGATGAGAAATGTATGTGGCCTGTAGAAGGTTAGACTGGTCCCCAGATGACAGCCAGCAAGAAAATGGGGACCTCAGAACTCTAGCCACAAGGAACTGGATTCTGTCAACAACTGAAGAAGCGTTGAAGCAGCTAAGAGTTCGGTTGGTTGACACCTTGGTTTTGGCCTGTGAGGCCCTAAGTAGGGAAGCCAGCTGAGCCCATGTGGATTTCTTTTTTGTTAATTTTTAAATTAATTTTATTCAAGTATAGTTGATTTACAGTGTTCTGTTAATTACTGCTAAACAGCAAAGTGATTCAGTTATACATATATATACACTTTTTCATATTCTTTTCCATTATGATTCATCATAGGATACTGAATATAGTTCCCTGTGCTATACAGTAGGACCTTGTTTTTTATCCATTCTATACATGATAGTTTGCATCTGCTAATCCCAAACTCCCAATCCCTCCCTCCCCCACCTACCCCTTGGCAACCACAATTCTGTTCTCTATGTCTGTGAGTCTGTTTCTGTTTTGTAGATAAGCCCATTTGTGTCATGTTTTAGATTCCATGTGGAGTTAATGACTGACTGAACTGTGAGATGATAAATGGGTGTTGATTTGAGCTGCTAGCTTTGTGGTCATGTGTTATGCAGCAACAGAAAACGAATGCACCTTGGTAATTTGCTGATTGGATTCTACAGCTTTCTTTTTTTTTGTTGTGGTTCATAATCCACTGAGTTGATATGCTGTGTGGCCTCAGGTGTATTACTTGTCCTTTTTGAGCCTATAAAACCTGCCTCACTGAGTTTTTATGCAGGTTAAATGGGACCCACGTAAAGTGTTTACTGCAGACCCTGGTGCTCCGCAGGATCTCAGTCAAGCTCCTTCTCTGCATGTGTATTTTCACAGTTCCCATCATCCCCCTATACACAGAGCTTCCTGCGTATCACTGCACAGGGCCAGGGATGCTGTAGGTGCTCAATACATGTGCACTGGGTCTATACACAAACAATACTCACATTGTATTTATGTGTTGGAGAATGAACATATTAAAAATGTATACAAAGAAGTCCCTGTTTTCAAGCTGCCCAAGTTTGTAGGCGAGAATTATGTACACCAAACACAGCAATATACGATCCCATTCATGCTACTAGGTACCAACTGCCAGGCCACAGCACCCTTCCACTGCTCCAAGAGGAGGAGTGATTCTGCAAGTGGACATAAGCAGGTGCAGAGAAGTTTTCAGTGATTAAGGGCTGGAGGGAGGCGTGGTTTGGGTGGAGGGCAGGGTGCCTGAGTGGGGTACGATAGAAGGTGGAACTCATGCATTAAGCTGGGGACAGACTGCATTTCATGCCAACAGGTTTGGGCTTCTTCCTTCTGGCTCTGGGGAGCTTTCAGAGCGTTTCTGGCAGAGTAACCTGATCAGATTTGTATATGAGAAAGGAAACACTGGTGTGGGATGGAGGGACCGCATAGGATGGATTGCAGATGAAGAGACTGGCAGAACCGAAACAGGCCGCTAATTTAGCGATATTCTTTAACGCTCAAGAAAAATACACACAAATCTACTGAAGCCCACTATTCACAGTGAGGTCCTGCGATTCTAACACTTAGTATAATATCCTTTATAAAAAGGAATGTGCCTGCCCTGATGGACAGCAAAGCAAGGACTTCCTGTACGGGGAGGCACGGTGCCGGCTAGCTACCGCCCGAGCTGGTGAGCTCTGGAAGGGTGGAAGCGGGGAAGGCAGGCGTTTGGACCCCATAGATTACAACTAGTCTGGATTTTGGCAGAAACCGGGCTGGAACAGCACCTTCCTAGGGCTGACTGGGGGTGAGGGTGTTGGATTCCCTGCTAACTGGGAAAGTTCCAGGAGTTCAGAGGAAGGATGAAAAGATACTTACTTCTGAAGTAACACTTGGAATTCCTCTTCTCATAGAAACAATGTTATAAATAGGTTCCATGGCTGGTCTCTGGAATGAACAACAGCAAGTCTGAAATCCAGTCCATTTGTAACTTTATTATTATATTGCCTTCTGTATATTTTACTAACAACCAGATTTTGGGAACAGGACCTGTTTGTAAAATGGAGATTCTCTGTGGTTAAGAGTTTATAATCATGCTAGGTAACCTGCTATCAATTCAAGGTTGTCTTGAGAATTCCATGTGTTGCTGCAGAGAACTAGATCAGGAGCTATTGGCTAAGGATAATGGCTTGGAAACATTTCTATTTGAAAATGAATCACAGTTTCTGTTTTTACTAGAATAGAACTTTATTTGTGGCATCAAGATTTTAAAAAATGGTTTTATATTTTAAAGTATGCAATAAATTTTGATACATTAATCTTGATATCTTTTTCCCATATGAGAAGATTTTAAAAAACAATGTCAAGTGGCTTATAATCCAAACGAGTTGTTTAACTTGATAATTCTCTGGAATAATTTCAGCATTATAAATAAAAAATGAAAAGAAGTAACCATTTAAATTAGGATGAAATGCATTTGTAGCACAATTTTATGCCTGTTAAAATTTGATTACAGAGAAAATAATAGGCTAAAATTATGTGCTTATAACTCTAAAAAAACCCCGACGTCCTTGCTTTACGTAAATGACCCTATTTTACTTCCAGCCGTAGAATGCATTTGAGAAACTTTGCTATCTGGGATGAGGGGCTGTGTGGCTCGATACAGGTTCCTTTTGGACCATCAGTGCACACCTGGGAGATGATGGTCTGTGGCTGGGGGCTGGTGGGAGTGTCTGCTCTCTTTAACTCCCTGTTTTAGCTGAGTCACAGAATCATCCACGTGAATGAATTGGACGAAAAGCAAGCTTTATATTTTCTCAAGCTCTGATATCTGCTGTATTTCACAGAAGCGAGATTTAAACAATCATGTGGTAAAATCTTGTTTTAACAAAAATAGTTTTCACATTCAGTTCTACATAATGAGAACATTCCAAAATGCATTGGCCCATAGTAATATTCCTTTGCTCATGTGGAGAAAATGAATTCTGATGGTAAGATCCATGTACAGATAAACATGCATATGTATATCTGTATATATTCAATATCAGAGATGTTTCTACTTCCTTGTCTGTCAGCAGTCATTTTATTTTTAAATGAAGAGATTTTTCTTTGGGAGTGTAGTTCGTGTTCACACCTGATTTGACAAAATCTGATGGTCAGCGCAAAGCACCTTCTGATCGTATGATACTTTACAAAGCATCTTTCTGGAATTTACAATAATCTTACATGACAATGAGAGTGTGCATGATTATTTTCCTTTGACAGGTGAAGAACCAGGAGCCCGGAGAGGTGAAGTATGCTGCTTCAGTTTAAACATTTGGTAAGCGATAAAATTAGGGCTACACCTGGTGGTCTCCCCTGAATGCTAGTTAGCAAGGTGAAGATAAGACACAGGATACATAGATCTGTGAATTACTCTCCCTAAGCTGAGCTGCTGATGTGCTGTTTGGAAAGTGGTTTTGCTTCTGTCACATGGGACATCCCTACCAGGTGCTGAACGGTACCCATCGTGTTAGACCCCAACAAACTTTAACCAAGAGCCAGATGCACTTTTTACAACTCTCAGAGTATGCATATATATATATATGTATGTATTTAAGAAGATTAATAACATATATTTACAATTACCCCTAAATCACGAAGATACCATATTGAGAAATAGCTTTATCTTTTTGCAAGAGCATTTTCTATATAATCATTCCAATGTAGGTATAAAATATATAAATACAGTCTTGGCACACTTATCTTTGCAGGGGCACTGGAACACTTTCCCTTTTGCCTTCTTCTGCTCACCCCGACTGACTTTTGATTGTTTGAAAATTCCTTTACACATCTCTAAATTCCTTGAGGATGGGGACTCAGCTAGATTTCTTTGAAGCTGAGGACTCTCACCCCAGGGCCTAGACAGAGCTATGCACATCGCAGGCATTCAGTAAACCTTCACTGAATACATGCACAGGATTTTTATGTACTTCAGTTTGGTTAAAGTCGGAGTCTATCTGTAGCATTTTGCCTAAAGAGTTTTGGATTTATAGCAAAACATTTTCATAGTAAACAGGTTTTTAAAAAAGCATAAGAAATGTGGTAATTTAATACAAATTATGCCTTATAACTATTCTTTGGTTATTTTTAACAAATTATTTGGTTTTTTGATTAAACTGAAATACTAAAAATATAAAAATGCAACTGCAGAGATTAGCTTAATCTGTAAACATAATAAACCCTGTAAACATATATTTACTACATAATTGTTCAACTGTAAAGAATGACTAGTAAAGGCAAGTATTATACATTTAACTTAGTTCTTCAAGGCTTATTTAGGAATACTGCTTTGTCAAGCTTTAGTTTGAAGAAGGAATTCTTTTAACTAAACTAACACAGTAAAGAGTGATGACTCTACCAATGAGCCATAAGGATATACAGGCAAGAGGGAGGCGTTAATACCTTAACCCTTCGCAAATTTGAATTTGCTTCACGTCTTAGGAACCACCTTGCTTAGTAAAACCGCATATTAACAAAAGCCAAATGCTTTTTAAAATGAAGAAGTAAACAGCTTTTTGCAAGTGAATCAGTTGACTAAAAATATAGGTAACATACTTTCTAAGAGTTTTCCAAAAATCTGGGCAGTAATGTGCAGTAGGCAGGTCTACAAAAGAATAACTAGCTGCAGGCAGCACTGACTATATTGTAGTGTACTCAATATTGAAGTTTTTTCCCCCAATTTCAGTTTCCTTCTCAAAAAGCATCAAACTTTTCACACGTGACACTTATCACAAATATTTCACAGTTATAATTTCAGTAGTTTAAGAAACTGCCTGGCAAATACTGTAAAAGAGGTAAATGTCAAGGACAACACTCACGATTTCAGGCACACAGGACTTTTATACTAGAGGGTGAACTCAAGATAGAACAAAACAACTGCGTAAAAGCAACACCTTATATAAGTGAATGAAATAATGGAAAAGTTGTCATACTATTTCTTCTAATTCTTTGACATGATTTTCTCCAATATCTGGGAAGCATCAATGGCCAAGGGTTAGTAGTTCCCTGGAAAATTTTAAGTCAAGATTTTGCTTATAAAAGAGCGGCAGTAAAACACCATAGATGGTTACTTGTAATCTAATCGACGCCATCAAAACCCTGAGTGTTCTCAATGGCCATCTGAAGTTTATCCCATAATTCTTCAAAGGACTCATACGGTGGCAAGTCCAAGCGATTAAAGCTGAAAGAACAGAGAGGGGCTGGTTATTGCAGACACTGACAAAGCGAGTTCCCAGGGCAAACTGTTCATGGTGCAGCTATGCGTGCTACGTTTCAACCACACGAAAAGACCTTTTCTCCTCAGGGAGAAGGAATGTTTAGGATTGGACTCTAGGTGTGGACTCTCCCCACGAATTCTTGGTGGTGACCTCTCACCTCTACCCTGATCTCCAAACGTCTGGGCTCCTGTCATTGGAACCTTCAAAATGGAATGTTCTAGTCCTTCTTGGGATGGATCATCATTCATGTGATGGAAGCAAGATACGGTCAACAGTTTACCTTTTTTTTTGGCTGTACCGTGTGGCATCTGGGATCTTAGTTCCCTGTCCAGGGATCGAACCCGTGCCCCCTACAGTGGAAGCACCGAATCTTAACAACTGGACCGCCAGGGATGTCCCCGGGTCAAAAGTTTAGATGGGTCTCTCCAGTGTTCAGCTGCCTGGTCTTCAGGCCTGCCCAGTAAAGAAACAGCTGTTCCTGGGTTGGTGTGGCTGATTCCCGGCCCTCCTCCTCTCCTCTCCCCCCTCCCCCTCCATATCTGCCACCAACACAGCACAGAGGGAACTAGACCTTCCGTACCCAGACTGTAAGAGGACCTTCTGTCCCTGAGGACTTGTTCTCTAGGGTCAGAGAAACTGCTTACCACGTATGAGCTCTTGGCAGCTTCTCTGGGGTGCCCCACTGCTCAACTGTAAATGACTGTGGTCCGTTTGAGCCTACAAGGAAGAAGAGTTGCTTTGGTTTCAATTTGTCTTACAGGAATTTCTGGGCATTTCACAACTCGCTTTTGCTAATGTAGAACTTAAACACACAGAGGACATCTAGTTGCTTTAAACTCAGAAGAAATAATGTTGTCCTGGGCCTGATGACTTTACTGTCCAGCCATGAAATGAGGTCTCCTCTTCTATCAGTGCATCTGGGACCACAGTATCCCTCTGCCCTGGGGCAGGGGGTGGGGGTTGTGTGTCTGACGGGGCTTTTGCTGTTTCCTAGCCCTGCATTTCCATATACCACCTCTGTCATAGGTACACAGAAAATGTGTGTTTTTGAGTCCCACTGAAAACAGCCTTTTCTGATTATTTTTTCTCCATTGCTTTATTTTTTTTGCAGTGAGATTATATAATGAAAGATGCAAAAATAACCTGAAATTCCACCATTAAATCTGAGTAAACATCCTATCATGAATCTTTTTGTGCATGTGCATCTATATAGGATTTTATGTGCATGGGATCATGTTATACCTGCTACATTTTCCTCTTACTATGGACATTCTTAGAAACTTTTTTTTTCCTTTGGAGTTTTCGCTTAGCTCTTCCTTCTCCAATTCTCAAATTCCTCCAACCTCCCAGGTCATCAATGCTGACAACATGATGAGACACCTTCCATACTTCTCTGATGTCTTAGACTCATATCCAAATATGTGTGTGTGAGGATAATTGTCAGAAGCAGCACTAAAAATACCTAAATTTTCCATATTACTCTTTTCTCAAAAAGCATTGCTTTTCACACATCATCCATCACAATTATCCATACAGGTAAAATTTCAGTACTTTTGTCATTGTGTTTTCCATAGCATGGAATCATATTTCCTTTCCTCTTGATTCTCTCACCTAAACAATCCATCTGGAAAACTTCCTGTAAGTCAACCAATATCAATGTAACATACTTTTGCGTGGAAGTTCGCACTTGGCTTCCCGAGGCACCCCTTTCCCCTTCGCGAGTAAAGCCTGGGTACAGAATGTCACCATCCTTTGCCTGATCTCACCAAACAAGCCTTCTGACAGGTCTCCCATCATCTAGCTTTCTCCTGGCTTCAGTCCATCTTCTCCAGGATGACCCAGGATCTTGGTGCTCTGGCCAGGTGTCAGGCCTGAGCCTCTGAGGTGGGAGAGCTGAGTTCAGGACATTGGTCCACAAGAGACCTCCCAGCCCCTCGTAATATCAGTTGGCGAGAGCTCTCCCAGAGATCTCTATCTCAACGCTAAGACCCAGCTCCCCTGAACAACCAGCAAGCTACAGTGCTGGACACCCCATGTCAAACAACTAGCAAGACAGGAACACAACCCCACCCATTACCAGAGAGGCTGCCTAAAATCATAATAAGTTCACAGACACCCCAAAACACACCACTGGATGTGGTCCTGCCCACCAGAAAGACAAGATCCAGCCTCAACCATCAGAACACAGGCACCAGTCCCCTCCACCAGGAAGCCTACACAACCCACTGAACCAACATACCCACTGATGTCAGACACCAAAAACAACGGGAACTATGAACCTGCAGCCTGTGAACCCCAAACACAGTAAGTTAAGCAAAATGAGAAGACAGAGAAATACACAGCAGATGAAGGAGCAAGGTAAAAACCTAACAGACCAAACAAATGAAGAGGAAATAGGCATCTACCCAAAAAAGAATTCAGAGTAATGAAAGTAAAGATGATCCAAAATCTTGGGAATAGAATAGAGAAAATATAAGAAACGTTTAACAAGGACCTAGAAGAACTAAAGAGCAAACAAACAATTATGAACAACACAATAAATGAAATGAAAAATTCTCTAGAAGGAATCAATAGCAGAATAACTGAGGTAGAAGAAAGGATAAGTGACCTGAAAGATAAAATAGTGGAAATAACTACCGCAGAGCAGAATAAAGAAAAAAGAATGAAAAGAATTGAGGACAGTCTCAGAGACCTCTGGGACAACATTAAACGCACCAACATTTGAAATACAGGGGTCACAGAAGAAGAAGAGAAAAAGAAAGGGACTGAGAAAGTATTGGAAGAGATTATAGTTGAGAACATTGCTAATATGGGAAAGGAAATAGTCAAGTCCAGGAAGCGCAGAGAGTCCCATACAAGATAAATCCAAGGAGAAACATGCCAAGACACATATTAATCAAACTATTAAAACTTAAACACAAAGAAAACATATTAAAAGCAGCAAGGGAAAAGCAACAAATAATATACAGGGGAATCCCCATAAGGTTCAGAGCTGATCCTTCAGCAGAAACTCTGCAAGCCAGAAGGGTGTGGCAGGACATATTTAAAGTGATGAAAGGGAAAAGCCTACAACCAAGATTACTCTACCCAGCAAGGATCTCATTCAGATTCGATGGAGAAATTAAAACCTTTACAGACAAGCAAAAGCTAAGAGAATTCAGCACTACAACAAATGCTAAAGGAACTTCTCTAGGCAGGAAACACAAGAGAAGGAAAAGACTACAATAACAAACCCAAAACAATTAAGAAAATGGTAATAGGAACATACATATCAATAATTCCCTTAAATGTAAATGGATTAAATGCTCCAACCAAAAGACAAAGACTGGCTGAATGGATACAAAAACAAGACCCGTATACATGCTGCCTACAAAAGACCCACTTCAGACCTATGGACATGTACAGACTGACAGTGAGGGGACGGAAAAAAAGATATTCCATGCAAATGGAAATAAAAAGAAAGCTGAAGTAGCAATTCTCATATCAGACAGAATAGACTTTAAAATAAAGACTATTACAAGAGACAAAGAAGGACACTACATAATGATCAAGGGATCAATCCAAGAAGATAATATAACAATTGTAAATATTTATGCACCCAACATAGGAGCACCTCAATACATAGGGCAAATGCTAACAACCATAAAAGGGGAAATTGACAGTAACACAATAAATGTAGGGGACTTTAACACCCCACTTTCACCAATGGACAGATGATCCAAAATGAAAATAAATAAGGAAACACAAGCTTCAAATGACACATTAAACAAGATGGACTTAATTGATATTTATAGGACATCCCACCCCAAAACAACAGAATACACTTTCTTCTCAAGCACTCATGGAATATTCTTCAGGATAGATCATATCTTGGGTCACAAATCAAGCCTTGGTAAATTTAAGAAAATTGAAATTGTATCAAATATCTTTTCCGACCACAACACTATAGGACTAGATATCAATTACAGGAAAAAAATGGTAAAAAATACAAATACATGGAGACTAATCGATACTCTACTAAATAACCAAGAGATCACTGAAGAAATAAAAAAATCTATAAACAAATGACAATGAAAACATGACGACCCAAAACCTATGGGATGCAGCAAAAGCAGTTCTAAGAGGGCAGTTTAGAGCAATACAATCCTACCTCAAGAAACAAGAAAAATCTCAAATAAACAACCTAACCTTACACCTAAAGCAGTTAGAGAAAGAAGAACAAAAAAACCCCCAAAGTTAGAAGAAGGAAAGAAATCATAAAGACCAGATCAGAAATAAATGAAAAAGAAATGAAGGAAACAATAGCAAAGATCAATAAAACTAAAAGCTGGTTCTTTGAGAAGATAAACAAAATTGACACAGAATTAGAAATGAAAGAGGAGAAGTAACAACTGACACTGCAGAAATACAAAGGATCATGGGAGATTACAACAAGCAAGTATATGCCAATAAAATGCACAACCTGGAAGAAATTGGCAAATTTTTAGAAAAGCACAACCTTTTGAGACTGAACCAGGAAGAAATAGAAACAGACCAATCACAAGCACTGAAATTGAAACTGTGATTAAAAATTTTCCAACAAACAAAAGCCCAGGACCAGAGGGCTTCACAGGTGAATTCTATCAAACATTTAGAGAAGAGCTAACACCCATCCTTCTCAAACTCTTACAAAAAATTGCAGAGGAAGGAACACTCCCAAACTCATTCTATGAGCCCACCGTCTCCCTGACACCAAAACCAGACAAAGATACTCAAAAAAAGAAAATTACAGACCAGTATCACTGATGAATATAGATGCAAAAATCCTCAACAAAATACTAGCAAACAGAATCCAACAACACATTAAAAGTTGATACACCATGATCAAGTGGGGTTTATCCCAGGGATGCAAGGACTTTTCCATATATGCAAATCAATCAGTGTGATACATCATAATAACAAATCGAAGGATAAAAACAATATGATCATCTCAATAGATGCAGAGAAAGCTTTTGAAAAATTCAACACCGATTTATGATAAAAACTCTCCAGAAAGTGGGCATAGAGGGAACCTACCTACCTCAACATGATAAAGGCCATATATGACAAACCCACAGCAAACATCATTCATTTTCAGTGAAAAACTGAAAGCATTTCCTCTAAGATCAGGAACAAGACAAGGATGTCCACTCTTGCCACTATTATTCGACATAGTTTTGGAAGTCCTAGCCACGGCAATAAGAGGAGAAAAAGAAATAAAAGGAATACAAATTGAAAAAGAAGAAGTGAAACTGTCACTGTTTGCAGATGACATGATACTATACATAGAGAATCCTAAAGATGCCACCAGAAAACTACTAGAGCTAATCAATGAATTTGGTAAAGTTGCAGGATACAAAATTAATGCACAGAAATCTCTTGCATTCCTATACACCAATGATGAAAAATCTGAAAGAGAAATTAAGGAAACAGTCCCATTTACCACTGCAACAAAAAGAATAAAATACCTAGGAATAAACCTACCTAAGGAGACAAAAGACCTGTACGCAGAAAACTATAAGACACTGATGAAAGAAATTAAAGATGATAAAAACAGATGGTGAGATATACCATGTTCTTGGATGGGAAGAGTCAACATTGTGAAAATGACTCTACTACCCAAAGCAATGTACAAATTCAGTGCAATCTCTATCAAACTACCAATGGCATTTTTCAGAGAACTAGAACAAAAAATTTCACAATCTGTATTGAAACACAAAAGACCCGGAATAGCCAAAGCAATCCTGAGAAAGAAAACAGAGCTGGAGGAATTAGGCTCCCTGACTTCAGACTATACTACAAAGCTACAGTAATCAAGACCATATGGTACTGACACAAAAACAGAAATATAGATCAATGGAGCAGGATAGAAAGTCCAGAGATAAACCCACACACATATGGTCACCTTATCTTTCATAAAGGAGGCAAGAGTATACAACGGAGAAAAGACAGCCTCTTCAATAAGTGGTGCTGGGAAAACTGGACAGCTACATGTAAAAGAATGAAATTAGAACACTCCCTAACACCATACACAATAATAAACTCAAAATGGATTAAAGACCTAAATTTAAGGCCAGACACTATAAAACTCTTAGAGGAAAACATAGGTAGAACACTCTATGACATAAATCACAGCAAGATCCTTTTTGACCCACCTCCTAGGGAAAAGGAAATAAAAACAAAAATAAACAAATGGGACCTAATGAAACTTAAAAGTTTTTGCACAGGAAAGGAAACCATAAACAAGATGAAAAGACAACCCTCAGAATGGGAGAAAATATTTGCAAATGAAGCAACTGACAAAGAATTAATCTCCAAAATATACAAGCAGCTCATGCAGCTCAATATCAAAAAAACAAACAACCCAATCCAAAAATGGGCAGAAGACCTAAATAGACATTTCTCCGGAGAAGATATACAGATTGCCAACAAACACATGAAAGGATGCTCAACATCACTAATCATTACAGAAATGCAAATCAAAACTACAATGAGGTATCACCTCACACTGGTCAGAATGGCCATCATCAAAAAGTCTACAAACAATAAATGCTGGAGAGGGTGTGGAAAAAAGGGAACCCCCTTGCACTGTTGGTGGGAATATAAATTGATACAGCTACTATGGAGAACAGTATGGAAGTTCCTTAAAAAACTAAAAATAGAACTACCATATGACCCAGCAATCCCACTACTGGGCATTTACCCTGAGAAAACCATAATTCAAAAAGAGTCATGGGCTTCCCTGGTGGCGCAGTGGTTGAGAGTCCGCCTGCCGATGCAGGGGACACGGGTTTGTGCCCCGGCCCGGGAAGATTCCCACATGCCGCGGAGCGGCTGGGACCGTGAGCCATGGCCGCTGAGACTGCACATCCGGAGCCTGTGCTCTGCAATGGAAGGAGCCACAGCAGTGAGGGGCCCGCGTACCGCAAAAACAAACAAACAAAAACAAGAGTCATGTACCACAATGTTCAATGCAGCACTATTTACAATAGCCATGACACGGAAACAACCTAAGTGTCCATCAACAGATGAATGGATAAAGAAGATGTGGCACATATATACAATGGAATATTACTCAGCTATAAAAAGAAACGAAATTGATTTATTTGTAGTGAGGTGGATGGACCTAGAGTCTATCATACAGAGTGAAGTAAGTCAGAAAGAGGAAAACAAATACTGTATGCTAACACATATACATGGAATCTAAAAAAAAAAAAAAAAGGTTCTGAAGAACCTAGGGGCAGGACAGGAATAAAACTGCAGACGTAGAGAATGGACTTGAGGACACAGGGAAGGGGAAGGGTAAGCTGGGACGAAGTGAGAGAGTGGCATGGACATATATACACTACCAAATGTAAAATAGATAGGTAGTGGGAAGCAGCCGCACAGCACAGGGAGATCAGCTCAGTGCTCTGTGACCACCTAGAGGGGTGGGATAGGGAGGGTGGGAGGGAGACGCAAAAGGGAGGGGATATGGGGATATATGTATACATATAGCTGATTCACTTTGTGATACAGCAGAAATTAACACACCATTATAAAGGAATTATACTCCAATAAAGATGTTAAAAAAAATGTAACATACTTTTTATTGGCTAGATAATACTGCACTGCAATATTAACATTCTGAAGCAACTTCTACTTCTTTTGTAAACCCTTAAGAATTTGAATTTATAGTCTAGCACTAATAACTCTGGACCTGTGTGTGGGATATCTCCCCCAAATTCCAAAAAATTCATTATATCAGTGGACGGCTGTAGGCCTGGGCTGCATAAAAGAGGGCACTGGATCTAGAGATGGAAGGGGTGTTTGCCCTGCTTAACTGGATTTGTCTTTCCAATGAGCACACTGGTGAGCAGCAAAGCTCTTGTCTCAGCCTTCCTACTGGGAGTGGTTACTCTAGGTGGAGAAGTGGCAGCTGCTTGACAGGTTCTGCAAACAGATATAAATGAAGCTTAACAAGGAAACCAGGTTGACCAAGGAGGGGACAGTAGGGCTCCAATCTTGGCTCTACTTTCTCTGAAAGATTTGTTCTTCTTGGTATCTTTAAAAGCAAGTAAATGTCATTCCAATAAACAGAACATTTAACTTCATTTAGTCCGTTCTTTCCCCCAAATGTACTCTACTACGATACTCTGTGTTTTGTTGTACGCTTATTAACACCCTGTGGAACTTTACACACTGCCTGCCCTAAACCATCACACTACAGGCAATGCTTTTTCTGCAATGGAATGCAGGGTGGGAATCAAATTTAAAATTCAAGAACGGGAAGTAACTTGAGTCATTTCATGTTTGCAGTTTTCTCCTTTGCTATCTGATTAGAAGGTGTACATCTATTTTGACCTACTTCAGTGTATCGAATTATAATCATTTTAAAATCTTAATTTTTAAAATTAAGCTAAATATTTGTATAAATGATAGAAGCCTGAAGACTAGTCAGCCATGAAAAAGACAACTGCCATAAGCTCCATCTTTTAATGATCGATGGAAATCCTTACCATACAGTTCAGCAAATCCATTCATAGGCACACGGGATGTGCCAGTGACAAACTGAAGTAATCGTATTCTTTTTTCTGAGTCCATCATTAAAACAGCCTGCAAAAGATAAAAGCAGCACTTAGGAACATCACTGGGAAAAAACGGTAACAAAACTATCCTGAAAAATATGCTATCAGAAGTTAGTTAGAGCATTAATGATCACTTATGAAATTTGCATGTTTCTTTTAGTTCAAGTTGTGCTTATGGGTGGTTCACAAAGTTCTTGAAACTTCATTTCCAAGGCTACATGGTAACTCTTTAGAATGGGATTATAGCCCAATAAAGTGACAACATTTCCTCTCAGATGTGACTCACGGCTTTTAAAAAATTGTTATTTACTGGTATTATTGAGTAGCATACACATTTCTGTACAAGATGGAAAATCACATTCCAAGGAGCCATGCAGGAGTCCCAGAGAATACACTGCAGGTTAGTACAAGTTCCCTTGAAGAGTCCCAACTTTAGTAAGGAATCAAGTGCTTATCTCAGCTGTCACTGCCGCTTACTACATGCTGCACATTTTACGTATCTAAAAATATGCATGGAGGTTGGAACCATATTCCAGAAGGTAAACGTATACAGTACAACATCAAAGATAATTTTGGCAGGGCTATATATATTTTTTGTCGTATCCCTATGTGATCCACTAGTATAGTTAAATATGACTGAATCTACTGAAGAGTAATTTATGAAAATAGAAGCTTTCCATTACCTTCCAAAACCACTGGATGACTTGATGATTTACACTGTAGCCATTTTTGTACTTTGTGTGTTCTCTCCAGTCATTCACATCGACATCTCCCAAGCCACACATCAGAAGCTACGTAATAAGAAATGTCAAACTGTTGACATGAAAAATAATGGGAACAAAAGTTCTGTTTTAAGATATGAACAATATTTCTTACCTCTAGTTCATTTTCATCAAAAATTTTGATGAGATCCTGTGGTATCAGTTCAAAAAATCCCTAGTAGAAAGAATATATTTAAAATCCTGGTCAGTGGGGTCAATGGACAATCCCATACTTCGTCTTCTTCCACTATACATTCATGGGCTCTTAACTGACATTTCAGTGTTGGCAAGAAAGGATACATGTCTGTTCTCTCACTGATTCCTCAAAGTGGCCATTTTAAAACTTCCCCACAATTTTTAAGCCTCCTCCTCCTCCATGTCACCCCTTCTTTACAGCAGATAATTTCTACTTGAGAGAGAAAATAGAGGCAATTCTGCAGGATGGAATTCCCTCAACCTTCTGCATCCCCACATACCAACCAGCACCAACATCCACGAGGGCCTCCTCCCCACTGCTGTGGAGAGAGGGACCACTTCCTCTCTGTGCTTCATCTGTTTCCTCAAGGATGTCATCACTAAACCTTTATTAGCTCACTCTTGATGCATCTAAATTTGTTCAAGCCTTATCTACCTTAAAAACAAAACAAGAAAGCAAGCCCCTCTTTCTGCTCTCCACACTCTGGACAGTGTTACTATGCATTTCCAAATCCCCTCGCTCACCCCCATCTATCCCTCAACCACTGCAATCTGACCTCTTCATCAATGCTTCCCTGAAGGTGTCCTGGAGAAACTCAAAGACAGCTCTGCAGCTACATCTACTACATGCTTTTTAGTTCCCTATCTTATTTGACTTCTCTGCACTACGCTATTGTTGACAACACCTTTGTTCTTGAAACTCTGCTGTTGTTGATGGTTTTCCTCCTATGTCTGTCTGCCTTTGCTGACTTCCTTTGATGTCTCCGTTTCTCCTGTCCGTTCCTTAAATGTTGGTGTTCCCACATCCCCACGTGTGGCCATCCACTCTCACCGTTCTTACTGTTCTTTTGAATTTTCCATCTTGTCTAGTCCACACCTCCACTACACACATGCAGAGGATCCCCAGATCTCTATCCTTTAAATCACCCTAAGCTATAGATCCCCCTTCCTGAGAGCCACTCACGTGCCCACACAGCTTTCTTCCCACTGTCCTTGCCATTTCTCCCCGGGATTACTGCAGCACTTTCCAACTAGCCTCTGTGGCTCGTCTTGCCCTCTCTAGCTCATTACATACCACTTCCAGAATGATCTGACCAAAATGTATCATACATTGAATCCTGGTGTTCTATTGTTAATAGCCTTTAATGCCACCTTCTTCCCTCACTGGACTTCAGAGAAAACTCTGAACAAACAGGGCCCCCATCATCTGGTTCTTCCCATCTCTCCAGGCTTAATTTCACCTCTTGCATCCTCTTATCCAGTACAGCAATGGCTTGTATTCTCTCTAACGTGTGCCCAGTCTGTCTTACTGCCACACTTCACAGGTGCTGCTCCCTCTGCTTAGAATAGCATTTCCCCTTCCTTTGTGGCTGGCCGATCCCTCGAGCCCTCCCCTCCCCTGCCTCCACCTCTCTCTGCTCTGGTTTCTACCTCTCTTCTCTGCTCACCTAGTACTGCAGGCTTCCCTCTGTCCATTTCCCCCTTTAGAGTCTCTGCTCCTTGACAGCAGGACCTATGTCTCTTTGCCTCTCGCATAGCACCAGACACAGTCAGTGCTCAATGTTGAATAAATGAAAAAGTATGTGATAAATATTTAACAGAAGACTTTTAGTTAGCTTAGGAAATGAATGCCCTGACAACAGCCTAAATGTCTATCAATTGGCAAGTTTAAATCACTTATGAATTTAGAGTATGAATAAAAGGCAGCCACAAAGAAAGGTCGCTATATATCTTGACAGGTAAAGACCTCCAATAAGTATTTGATAAGCGAAGAAAGTGAGTCACAAACCAACATGTATGATGTGACCCCATTTAGGAAAAGAAACAAATAGTATATTCCACCATCCCTCTAGCACTCTTGTTCCTTTGTTCACCCAAGGTTACTTAAGGTGAGGGGAGTGGGACTGGGAAAGCTGAGGGGGATCCATGTTAAGGAGGACTGTTTATTGCATGGATTTCTTGAATGATTGCATTTTAACTCAACATCTATTCATTTAATATTTTGTCAGTATGAAAATGAATTTAAAATGGTTTTAAAAAGTCATATACTACTTTTTCTCTGACATGATAAGGCCCAATATTTAAAACTTACGGACTGTACTTTGAAGTTATAGAAGAGGAAACAAAATGAGTACCTCTTTAAAAGCAGCCATTTGCTTCTGGATTCGGTTTACAAATCGCCATTGTATTACAAGACTAAAACAAACAAAACATTTAATCGTTTTCACAGGAAACAAGAAAAACTGTTAAGGTACATGTATTCTGGTTAGAAACAAAAAATAAAGACTAGCTAAGCCCAAGGCAAAAACATGAACATGAGTGAGTAATATGACATGGTTACAGAAAGAGAAAAAGAACATTGAGGCTCTGACTCTGGGGTAAGAGAAAAAAGGTACAAAGAGTCTTCCCAGAAAGAAGTATAAAATTATTTCCAATAATTTACTAAATAGAGTAAAATACTTACAACAAAATACTTACTAAATATATTCCTTTTTGTTCTTATTGGTGACGACTATTTCTGACCCGCCGATTTTCAACTCATGTTGATGGGTCTAAAATTAAGCATGATACCTTGATATGTTATTTTAGTGAAAAAAATTAAGTATAAATATGATAGTTATACCAGAAACCTGGTGTTTTAAATTAAATCCATTCAAAAGCTAAGAAAACTTGAAATATTAGTTTTACTAAAATAAATATGGAATGAGTCAAATGTTAAAGAAGCAGAAATTCTTTCTGAGAGACAGCTTTCGTTACTGGAAAATAAATTTAAAAATAGAGTGCAGAAATATGTTGAGTACATGCATTATTTAACATCTAAACTTAAGTTATGACATTTCACTTAAGTTATTAAACTTAAGTTCTAAAGTTCCACAATTTATGTACCATTTTAATTAATCAAAATTTACAAACCTGTCCAAAAAGTTCTTCATCTATGACAAACCTGAGGTCCAGTTCTGTTGGATCGTTTTCAAGAATCCATCTTAGTGAATTGTAATACTCACTATCCTAAATGGGAAAGATTGCATATTTAAAATTTGTGTATAGAAAGAAGATACCTGAACCTGCAGAGAAAGTATGCTGAAGGTCTGAATAATTGGACAAAAGATGAAAAGGTCAGTTGGACATCTTTTACACACACACACAAGTGTTACAAAGAGATGAATGACCAGTAAGTATAAGTGCATATATCAACAACTTGGTGCCTGCTTAAAAGTTTCGAAGTCTAACTCTGTTTGGAAGTAGTGGAGGTACAGATTTTATTATCCAGTTGAAGCGTCAGTTTTGACATGAATCCTAACAGCCGTGCACACTCAGGAGCACTCAACACCTGTTTCACGTGGCCTGTGAGACTGTGTTTGAAGTGTTTAAGCAGCTCTGAGGAGGCCGTTATTTATACCTGGCCCAAGTTGAAGACAAATCTCAAATTCAATACAAAACTTCAGTGAACCAACGCCAGTAACTGTGCAATTTTATGATTTATGAAGAATTATACTGTTCACACAAATAATGTGTCACAAAAATGGGACTTGGTAACACAGACGAGGTCTCGGAATCCATGTGTTCACACACTGTGTGATGCTATTCAGCGTAGGTTACAAAGTTATGGTCAAGGATTTAATCCTTGGGTTTCTGTTTCTTTTATTAATTTTTATATTTTACTTATTTTTTATACAGCAGGTTCTTACTAGTTATCCATTTTATACCTATTAGTGTATATATGTCAATCCCAATCTCCCAATTCATCACACCACCACCCACCCCTCACTTTGCCCCCTTGGTGTCCATATGTTTGTTCTCTACACCTGTGTCTCAATTTCTGCCCTGCAAAAAATGGTTCATCTGTACCACTTTTTCTAGGTTCCATATATATGCGTTAATATACAATATTTGTTTTTCTCTTTCTGCCTTACTTCACTCTGTATGACAGTCTCGAGATCCATCCACATCTCGACAAATTACCCAATTTCGTTCCTTTTTATAGCTGAGTAATATTCCATTGTATATATGTACCACATCTTCTTTATCCATTCATCTGTAGATGGGCATTTAGGTTGCTTCCATGACCTGGCTATTGTAAATAGTGCTGCAATGAACATTGGGGTGCATGTGTCTTTTTTTTTTAATGGACCCAGGTTGCCACTTCAGGTGGTCAAAATAAGTCATCAACTTCTTGATTCCTTGCATAAGCCTTCTTTGGTGAGCTTTTTTTTTTTTTAATCCACTACGGAATATAAGTATAATACATTTTTTTTTAAATTTAATTTTATTTATTTTTTTATATAGCAGGTTCTTATTAGTTATCCATTTTATACACATCAGTGTATACATGTCAATCCCAATCTCCCAATTCATCCCACCACGCCGCCCCACCCCACCCCCCGCCCCGCCACTTTCTCCCCTTGGTGTCCATACGTTTGTTCTCTACATCTGTGTCTCAATTTCTGCCCTGCAAACCGGTTCATCTGTACCATTTTTCTAGGTTCCACATATATGCGTTAATATACGATATTTGTTTTTCTCTTTCTGACTTACTTCACTCTGTATGACAGTCTCTAGATTCATCCATGTCTCTACACATGATCCAATTTCGTTCCCTTTTATGGATGAGTAATATTCCATTGTATATTGTATATATGTACCACATCTTCTTTATCCATTCATCTGTAGATGGGCATTTAGGTTGCTTTCATGTCCATGCAGTAAATTGTACTGCAATGAACATTGGGGTGCATGTGTCTTTTTGAAATATGGTTTTCTCTGGGTATATGCCCAGCAGTGGGATTGCTGGGTGATATGGTAATTCTATTTTTAGTTTTTTAAGGAACCTCCATACTGTTCTCCATACTGGTGGTATCTATTTACATTCCCACCAACAGTGCAAGAGGGTTCCCTTTTCTCCACACCCTCTCCAGCATTTGTTGTTTGTATATTTTCTGATGATGCCCATTCTAACTGGTGTGAGATGATACCTCATTGTAGTTTTGATTTGTATTTCTCTAATAATTAGAGAGGTTGAGCAGCTTTTCATGTGCTTCTTGGCCATCTATATGTCTTCTATGGAGAAATGTCTATTTAGGTCTTCTGCCCATTTTTCACTGGATTGTTTGTTTTTTTAATATTGAGCTGCATGAGCTGTTTATATATTTTGGAGATTAATCCTTTGTCTGTTGATTCATTTGCAAATATTTTCTCCCATACTGAGAGTTGTCTTTTCATCTTGTTTGCAGTTTCCTTTGCTTTGCAAAAGCTTTTAAGTTTCATTAGGTCCCATTTGTTTATTTTTGTTTTTATTTCCATTACTCTAGGAGGTGGATCACAAAAGATCTTGCTGTGATTTATGTCAAAGAGCGTTCTTATATGTTTTTCTCTAAGAGTTTAATAGTGTCCAGTCTTACGTTTAGGTCTCGAATCCATTTTGAGTTTATTTTTGTGTATGGTGTTAGGGAGTGTTCTAATTTCATTCTTTTACATGTAGTTGTCCAGTTTTCCCAGCACCACTTATTGAAGAGACTGTCTTTTCTCCATTATATATCTTTTCCTCCTTTGTCATAGATAGGTTGACCATAGTTGCTTGGGTTTATCTCTGGGCTTTCTATCCTGTTCCATTGATCTACATTTCTGTTTTTGTGCCAGTACCATACTGTCTTGATTACTGCAGCTCTGTAGTATAGTATGAAGTCCGGGAGTCTGAATCCTCCAGCTCCGTTTCTTTCCCTCAACACTGCTTTGGCTATTCGGGGTCTTCTGTGTCTCCATACAAATTTTAAGATTTTTTGTTCTAGTTCTGTGAAAAATGCCACTGGTAATTTGATAGGGATTGCATTGAATCTGTAGATTGCTTTGGGTAGTATAGTCATTTTCACAATATTAATTCTTCCAATCCAAAAACATGGTATATCTCTCCATCTGTTCGTATCATCTTTAATTTCTTTCAACAGTGTCTTATAGTTTTCTGCATACAGGTCTTTTGTCCCCTTAGGTAGGTTTATTCCTAGGTATTTTATTCTTTTTGTTGCAGTGGTAAATGGGACTGTTTCCTTAATTTCTCTTTCAGATTTTTCATCATTAGTGTATAGGAATACAAGAGATTTCTGTGCATTAATCTTGTATCTTGCAATTTTACCAAATTCATTGATTACCTCTAGTAGTTTTCTGGTGGCCTCTTTAGGATTTCCTATGTATAGTATCATGTCATCTGCAAACAGTGACAGTTTCACTTCTTCTTTTCCAATTTGTATTCCTTTTATTTCTTTTTCTCCTCTGATTGCCATGGCTAGGACTTCCAAAACTATGTCGAATAATAGAGGCAAGAGTGGACATCCTTGTCTTGTTTCTGATCTTAGAGGAAATGCTTTCAGTTTTTCACCATTTAGAATGATGTTTGCTGTATGTTTGTCATATATGGCCTTTATTATGTTGAGGTAGGTTCCCTCTATGCCCACTTTGTGGAGAGTTTTTATCATAAATCAGTGTTGAATTTTGTCAAAAGCTTTTTCTGTATCTACTGAGATGATCATATGGTTTTTATCCTTCAATTTGTTAAAATGGTGTATCACATTGATTGATTTGCATATACTGAAGAATCCTTGCATCCCTGGGATAAATCCCACTTGATCATGGTGTATGATCCTTTTAATGTGTTGTTGGATTCTGTTTGCTAGTATTTTGTTGAGGATTTTTGCATCTATATTCATCAGTGATACTGGTCTGTAATTTTCTTTTTTGAGTATCTTTGGTTTTGGTATCAGGGTGATGGTGGCCTCATAGAATGGGTTTGGGAGTGTTCCTTCCTCTGCAATTTTTTGGAAGAGTTTGAGAAGGATGGGTGTTAGCTCTTCTCTAAATATTTGATAGAATTCACCTGTGAAGCCGTATGGGCCTGAACTTTTTTTGTTGGAAGATTTTAAATCACAGTTTCAATTTTATTACTTGTGATTGGTCTGTTCATATTTTCTATTTCTTCCTGGTTCAGTCTTGGAAGGTTACACCTTTCTAAGAATTTTTCCATTTCTTCCAGGTTGTCCATTTTATTGGCGTAGAGTTGTTTGTAGTAGTCTCTTAGGATGCTTTGTATTTCTGCAGTGTCTGTTGTAACTTCTCCTTTTTCATTTGTTATTTTATTGATTTGAGTCCTCTCCCTCTTTTTCTTGATGAGTCTGGGTAATGGTTTATGTATTTTGTTTATCTTCTCAAAGAAGCAGCTTTTAGTTTTATTGATCTTTGCTATTGTTTGTTTCTATTTCATTTATTTCTGCTCTGCTCTTTATGATTTGTTTCCTTCTGCAAATTTTGGGGTTTGTTTGTTCTTCTTTCTCTAGTTCCTTTAGGTGTAAGGTTAGATTGTTTATTTGAGATTTTTCTTGTTTCTTGAGGTAGGCTTGTATAGCTATAAACTTCCCTTTTAGAACTGCTTTTGATGCATCCCATAGGTTTTGGATCGTCATGTTTTCGTTGTCATTTGTTTCTAGGTATTTTTTGATCTCCTCTTTGATTTCTTCAGTGATCTCTTGGTTATTTAGTAATGCACTGCTTAGGCTCCATGTGTTTGTGTTTTTTACATTTTTTTCCCCTGTAATTGATTTGTAATCTGATAACGTTGTGGTCAGAAAAGATGCTTGATATGATTTCAATTTTTTTGAATTTAGTGAGGCTTGACTTGTGATCCAAGGTGTGACCTATCCTGGAGAATGTTCCATGCACACTTGAGAAGAAAGTGTAATCTGCTTTTTTTGGAAGGTATGTCCTATAAATATCAATTAAATCTATCTGGTCTATTGTGTCATTTAAAGCTTGTGTTTCCTTATTAATTTTCTGTTTGGATGATCTGTCCATTGGTGTAAATGAGGTGTTTAAGTCCCCCACTATTATCGTGTTACTGTCGATTTCCTCTTTTATAGCTGTTAGCAGTTGCCTTATGTATTGAGGTGCTCCTGTCTTGGGTGCATATATATTTATAATTGTTATATCTTATTCTTGGATTGATCCCTTGATCATTATGTAGTGTCCTTCCTTGTCTCTTGTAACATTCTTTGTTTTAAAGTCTACTTTATCTGATATGAGTATTGCTCCTCCAGCTTTCTTCTGATTTCCATTTGCATGGAATATTTTTTTCCATCCCCTCACTTTCAGTCTGAATGTGTCCCTAGGTCTGAAGTGGGTCTCTTGTAGACAGCATATATATGGGTCTTGTTTTTGTATCCATTCAGCGAGCCTTTGTCTTTTGGCTGGAGCATTTAATCCATTCACGTTTAAGGTAATTATCGATATGTATGTTCCTATTACCATTTTCTTAATTGTTACGGGTTTGTTTTTGTAGGTCCTTTTTTGTCTTGTGTTTTCCACTTAGAGAGGTTCCTTTAGCATTTGTTGTAGAACTCGTTTGGTGGTGCTGAATTCTCTTAGCTTTTGCTTGTCTGTAAAGCTTTTGATTTCTCCGTGGAATCTGACTGAGATCCTTGCTAGGGAGAGTAATCTTGGTTGTAGGTTCTTTCCTTTCATCACTTTAAGTGTATCATGCCACTCCCTTCTGGCTTGTAGAGTTTCTGCTGAGAAATCAGCTGTTAACCTTATGGGAGTTCCCTTGTATGTTATTTGTCATTTTTCCCTTGTTGCTTTCAATACTTTCTCTGTGTCTTTAATTTTTGCCAGTTTGATTACTATGTGTCTCAGCATGTTTCTCTTTGGGTTTATCCTGCCTGGGACTCTGTGCTTCCTGGACTTGGGTGGCTATTTCCTTTCCCATGTTAGGGAAGTTTTCCACTATAATCTCTGCAAATATTTTCTCAGGTCCTTTCTCTCTCTCTTCTCCTTCTGGGACCCCTGTAATGAGAATGTTGTTGTGTTTAATGTAGTCTCAGATGTCTCTTAGGCTGTCTTCATTTCTTTTCATTCTTTTTTCTTTATTCTGTTCTGCAGCACTGAATTCCAACATTCTGTCTTCCAGGTCACTTATCTGTTCTTCTCCCTCAGTTATTGTGCTATTGATTCCTTCTAGTGTTTTTTTCATTTCAGTTATTGTATGTTCATCTCTGTTTTGTTTGTTCTTTAATTTTTCTAGGTGTTTGTTAAACATTTCTTGCACCTTCTCATTCTTTGCCTCCATTCTTTTTCCCGAGGTCCTGGATCATCTTCGCTATCATTATTCTGAATTCTTTTTCTGGAATGTTTCCTATCTCCACTTCATTTAGTTGTTTATCTGGGGTTTTATCTTGTTCCTCTATCTTGTACATAGCCTCTGCCTTTCATCTTGTCTATCTTTCTGTGAATGTAGTTTTTGTTCCACAGGCTGCAGGATTGTAGTTCTTCTTGCTTCTTTTGTCTGCCCTCTGGTGGATGAGGCTATCTAAGAGGCTTTTCCAAGTTTTCTGATGGGAGGGACTGGTGGTGGGTAGAGCTGACTGTTGCTCTGGTGGGCAGAGCTCAGCAGAACTTTAATCTTCTTGTCTGCTGATGGGTGGGGCTGGGTTCCCTCCCTGTTGGTTGTTTGGCCTGAGGCAACCCAGCACTGGAGACTACTGGGCTCTTTGGTGGGGCTAATGGTGGACTCTGGGAGGGCTCATGCCAAGGAGTACTTCCCAGAACTTCTGCTGCCAGTGTCCTTGTCATCATGGTGAGACACATCCACCCCCCGCCTCTGCAGGAGACCCTCCAACACTAGCAGGTAGGTCTGGTTCAGTCTCCTATGGGGTCACTGCTCCTTCCCCTGGGTCCCGATGCACAAACTACTTTGTGTGTGCCCTCCAAGAGTGGAGTCTTTGTTTACCCCAGTCCTGTCAAAGTCCTGCAATCAAATCCCACTAGCCTTCAAAGTGTGATTCTCCAGGAATTCCTCTTCCCTTTGCCGGACCCCCAGGGTGGGAAGCCTGACGTGGGGCTCAGAACCTTCACACCAGTGGGTTGACTTCTGTGGTATAAGTGTTCTCCAGTTTGTGAGTCACCCACCCAGCAGTTATGGGATTTGATTTTACTGTGATTGCGCCCCTCCTACTGTCTCATTGTGGTTTCTCCTTTGTCTTTGGATATGGGGTATCTCTTTTGGTGAGTTCCAGTGTCTTCCTGTCGATGCTTGTTCAGCAGTTAGTTGTGATTCCAGTGCTCTCCTACAAGCCCACCTTTTTATCGGGTTTCTGTTTCTTTGTAGTAGCCTAATCTCAAGGCCTTGCTTTTGGACTGCCATTTTGAAAACATATGCCGTTCATCACAATTCAAATACTGATGCAAGAAATGCATAAAACTGATGTATAACATGTTGAAGTATTTAGAGAGACGTTTACTGATATATGCAACTTTCTTTGAAATGCATCAAAAAACCAGGATGGATTGATGGATGGGGGTGTGGACAAGTGAGTATAGATAAAAAGCCAATTGTGTAATCTGGGTGGTGGATACGCACATAGCCATTGTAAAATACTTTCAATTTCATTATGCGTTAGAAAATTTTCATAATAAAATGTTGGGGAAAAATGTTCCTTTGTATTTTGGCACATCTATTGATTTTTTTCATTATTAAAAGGTAAGCCTGTAAAATATTCATTTGCCTGTTCTATCATACTTTATAAGTGAAAAAGACATACCACCGATTCCATATCATGAAGTGTTATTGGCTTGTGCAGCATCATCTTGTAAAATGGGCGGATGAAAAAGCCTTGCAAAAAATCAAATATATTCAAAATGATTACCAAGTGAAAGAAATCAGATAATTACATTAAAAAAAAAGTTTTAGGCTTAATACTAACCATCCAACAGTTTGCCATGATAAACTGCCATCCCAGCTACCCGGCCAATAAACTTGAAGTAAGAGAGGTGATCTTCATTACACAATCCAGAGTTGGGATTTATCTGCAGGGTATAATTATCCCTGTAAAGATAACCACATTTGAATGTTCCTTTCTATATTTCATACAAAAATTTTAATATGACTAAATAACTGTAAATCATCTCCCTCTTTTCAGAGTTGTTTACCTCTGTTAGAACCATATTACACCATTGGATTTAATGGTTTTAAAAACAGGCATTTTGATCAAAAGGTGGAAACAATCCAAAATGTTATTGAAAGATAAATGGATAAACAAAATGCGGTAGATACACATAACGGGGTATTATATAGCCTTCAAAAAGAAGGAAATTCTACCACATGCTGCTACATGGATACAACCTTGAAGACATTATGCTAATGAAGTCAGTTACAAAAAGACAAATACTGTATGATTCTACTTATATGAGGTACTGAGAATAGTCAAATTCAGAGAGACAGAAAGTAGAACGGTTAATGCCAGGGAGTGGGGGAGATAGTGTTTAAAGGGTATGGAGTTTCAGTTTGGGATGATGAAAAAGTTCTGCAGATGGATGGTGGTGATGGTTACACAACAATGAATGTATTGTACTTAATGCCACTGAACAATGTACTTAAAATGATAAAAATGGTAAATTTTATGTTATGTATATTTCACCACAATTTTAAAAAGTTATTTCTGAAACAACATTAGTTACAGTCTCCGTTTTCTGACACTGTGATGTACATTTTCCTTGCATCACATCACTCTGTTACTTTCAAAACAGTGATTTTCTTTCTGTATACAGTCATTGTAAAGGTACTTACGTAGCAGAATATTCAAACAACCCATAATAAGGGTTAAACATTTCCTTCGAAATCAGAAAGAACCATTCTCTGGCGACTCCTCCATAATCTAGTCCCTTTTCGCCATCAAACTCAATCCACAGTCTAGCCTTGAGGAAGTCTGCCCTCTTGACCCCCATAATTCTCCTGTAAGAGTCCTCAAGGACAGTTGCACGGCGAAGTTTCATTTCAAATTTGTTTGGAATGTCATTCTGAAAACCCAGAGAAGAGAGACTAATGGTTTAAATCAATTCAACAAGATGACACATTTCTCTCATGAACGTTATAAAATTCATTGTATTCTACCCTGTGCCCAAGATCCTTTTTCAGGGAAAACAGGACTAGGTATATTGTCTGTATTTCCTCCACGGTATGAAATCACTCATGCATTTTCTCTAGTCACTTAATTACATAGACTTCTGATTGTCACATCTGAAGAAGCAGCTACTGATGGTGGTAATAAGGCTCACGTGAAGGCACTTCATGAACAGTTCTTTCCGTCTTAAGATCCAATGAAGAAGACCATTCTGTGACCTGCAGTCAGTCTAGCCACTGCCTGCTACTTGTGTGCCTGTTGGCTCAGGGTTCTTCCCTGCCCTCCACTTTTCCTCCTTGGAGCCTGCCTGCTTCACTCATTAACAGGTGCTAACATTTACAGACTGTGCCCGTACTGTTCCCAGCATTTTAATGGGTTAACTCACTTACTCCTCATAACAACACTATGAAGAAGCTACTATTATTGTCTTCATTTTACGGGTGAAGAAACTAAAGATACAAGTTAAGAAAGTCTTAGCTCCTGACTCTCTGTTCTTAGTGAATGAGCTCTGTTGCCTCACTCATCTTTTGTACATACTTTGCTTATATGACAAATGTAGATAACTATGCTTTTAGGCAGACCTTGTAAATTACATAGAAATATATCTGAATAGTTTATTCTTGAGTGCTTTGTGTGCAAGGTTCAAGTGGAAACCATGAAAAGGAAACATACTATAAATATTCTGTCACTTCAAAAAGAGGGTTAGCTCTAAGGGAAAAAAAATCAATTTCACTCTCATATTTAAGAAAAGTGGAAAGTCCTATAGAAACATAATAATACAAGCAGTTTATATAAGCAATATAAGCATAACATAATCAGTTTCCTCTGCTGCTTATGCAATTTTAAAAAGTGGTAAGATTGGAGAAAAGGAATTTTAGAATTTTAGGCACTAGGCAAACAGTGCAGGTAACTCAGCAAGCATTTACTGAAGGCCCGCTCTGGGCTAGGTCCATGCTAGGTAGGTATCGCAGTGGGGGCAGAGATGGGAGGAAAAGGGAATAAAAACATGGCATAAGATGTGGTCACTTTCTCAAGGAGTTTATAATTTGGTATGTGTGTGAGAAACAAATGTAAATGTTACTAATTCTGAGATTTAAAAGGTAGGAAAATTGTTAAAAATAGAAATAGACGCAAAGTTCTTGTGGGCAGAGAGACTGAGCTATTAATTGCAAGTGAGACAATCAAGGAGGCTTCAAGAGGGGGAAGGGAGAGGGCTTCCCTGGTGGCGCAGTGGTTGGGAGTCCGCCTGCTGATGCAGGGGACACGGGTTCGTGCCCCGGTCCGGGAAGATCCCACATGCCGTGGAGTCGCTGGGTCTGTGAGCCACGGCCGCTGAGCCTGCGCTCCGCAACAGGAGAGGCCCGGCAGTGAGAGGCCTTAGTACTGCAAAAAAAAAAAAAAAAAAAAGAGGGGAAGGGAGACAGGGACTGAGCAACAGCATGCAGGAGGGGTCTAAGCCATCTGACAGCTGGCCGGTACAGAAGGAGGAGGGGAGGGAGAGGAGGGATTAGAGCGCAAGAAGGTTTAGAAGCAGTGTGAGGCCACAGTGTAGACAGCGCGAAGGCTGACCAGGAAGAGCTGCTGAGCAGGAAGCCACAGGATCGGACTGGTGGGTTCTCAGAGGCTGATGGCGTCGAGTGTAAAGGGTGTTTTTAAGGAGAGACAAGAAACGTGCTGGTCAGTGAAAGACGCCTGAAACACCATGTGAGAGAAGACGAGTGGACCATGTGAGTGAGCAGTGGCAACGAAGAGAGGGTTGAAGGAGAAATTTCCACCTCTGAGCCGAGAGGTGGACCATGCATGGGTTCTAGAGTCAGGGGACACTGTGTTCAAGTCCCGCTTCACCTCACACATCTTTTCAAAGGCTTAATTTCCTCACCTATAAAACAGGGACGATAATACTGACCCTCAGGGCTCTGTTTCAGGACTTATTAGGATAGCGCATTTCTTGCGCTGACACAATACCAGGCATGCAGTGATCTCCGTAATGATCAGCCACCCTTATTCCTAACTAATGAGATGTTAAGGATTAGGCAGAAGAAAAGGTTAAAGACAGCTCAAAGCTCTGGAGCACTGATTTAGATATTTTCATCTCCATCTTGCTCTTTTGCCGTGATGTGTCCAGATAGGGATTTTAATTTTCAAATCCTGCTTGGGAAATTTTGTTAAACTGAGGATTCAGATTCTCAGCCTCTTTTCTCAGGCTCTCCAGTCTCTCTTTCTGGAACAGCTTCATGCTTCTTAAGCTTTCTTTCATAATTTTCATCTTTTTATGTATCTTTGTTGCATTCTGGGTAATTTCTTCTCTTAATCACCAATCTGATATGTCAGGTGGCTTAAGAGAATGGACTCTGGCGCTAGACCACTTGGTTTGTTTCTGGCTTTGCCACTAATAACCATGGAACTTGATCACATTGCCTAATTTCTCTGAACCTCAGTTTCCTCAGATTTAAAATGTGATAATAACAGTCCCTTCCTTATAGAGTTATTGTAGAGATTACACGTAGATAATACACGTAACTTGTTAAGAAAAACGCCTGTTATGTAGTGAAAGCTCAATAAATATTACTGCTTTCATTATGGTTTTTGTGTTCTGTGACCTGTTGCCTCATCAACCATTAGATACTGTAACATGCTTATAAGTGTTCAGACTGGCAAATGGAGAAGCTAGTGCTTCTATTCCACCAATACACTGTCATTAAGAATGAAAATATTTACCAGACAAGTAAATCAAAATAGACTTAAAATCCCAAATAATTTTAAGAGGTAGAAAACAAATTTCGAGTGATTTTAACATAAAATTATTATTGAAAATGAGTTTAAAACATTGATGACATTTTAGGGCTTTATTCAGGCATAAAATATCTGCACTATAAAACTATCATATTTCATTTTTTTGTTAAATTTAGGATGAGAAAATCTGTGGAAGCAGACCCACCATCTTGAATCTGGAAAAGCAGGCTTCAGGCTTGGAAGGCAAGTAAGTGTAACCCAATATAGCCACCTAGTGGCAGTACTCCTAAACTGCAGGGCAAGGGGAAAAGCACGAGCAAATTAGAAAGGCATTAAAAAATGGTCATCACCTTCACAGATATAGAGAACAAATTAGTGGCTACCAGGGGGAGCGGGAAGGGGGGAGGGGCAATACAGACTTGGGGAGGAAGGGTTATTATGGAGTTACATGAAATCGTGTGTGTGAAACCTTTGAAAACTAAAGCACTATGGAATTTAAAGAATCTTTCAATTTTTAAAAATTACTAAAAAAAAAATAGTCATCACCAACAGAAATGAAATAGATGGGCAGATGAGTTTAGTTCCAAACATAATGAATTTGTGGTGATGGAAAAGAGAGTAGTGAACATTTCTGATAAGCAGAAGGAGACAAGCAATAAGAGGACTGCTCCAACCACAGCTGTACTGTCAAATTATGCAGAGATATATTATATTTGAAGCTGTAAATAACGAATGACTAACACTGGAAAACAATAGTCAAAGCAGAAAAGGAATCCAGAGGGTCCTCCTACACAATTAAGTCCAGGCCTGGGGATAATCTCCTGAGTTATTCTTGCTTAGTTTCTACAAAACCCAAACCCCACAAACCCACGAGGGAACCAGGTTAGAGCTCTTTAAAAGCACACTTCTAATACTATTTTTCTATATTACAAGGTATACTGAAAAATAAAGACATAAAATAACTGTGGTCTCTAATCATATATTACAGGTACTCAAAAAATACACATCCTTTCCCTAAAAGAAACTATTCAAAGTTGTTAATATATAGAATAAATTCTCTGTTACTTTTTAAAATGCATTTCTCATGCTTTCAGTCTATATGACAATCATTCCTGAGAACTCGTTATAAGTATCACTAACCTGCTTCTTCAACTTTCTTCGGAAGAACTCATACTTTCTTTTGTAATCCCTGGAGTAGGGCACTGCCTTGAGTTGAAAATGTTGGAAAAATAAAGAAGGTTTAAGTTGTTTCATTCTGGAACAATTTTACAAACTCCCCTCTGGGTATTTGATGAACATAAGTTAAAGGCATTGAAAGAGAATATTTGAAAAGTTTAATTCAAAGAAAAACCATATATATAATTTAAAAATTTTTAATTTCTCTGTTTAAGATAAAATTGTATTCAGCAATTCCTATGGCTGTAATTTTCATCATGCAATACTCTTGAAATGCAACAGGCCAGAAACAGGAAATGTCTTCCAAGTAGAGAAATATTAGAAATGAACATTTCCATTTCTAAAGAGGCTTTCAAAGTGATTTCTTCATTAAAGGAGTAATTCGAAAAATATACTTTTTGCTTGAACTCTGAGGAGTTGCCTTTTTTATCCATTACTTTAAAAGACTAAACATGGAATCAGAAGAGTAATCCACAAGAACTGTATCTTCAATTTTACTTATTTTTGTGAATTAGGAAACAGTTAAAATCTGAAAAACTGAAGTTGGAAAAAGAAGCTATATAAAAGAGGAAAATGATTTTCCTATCGTTAATCTGACTCAAGAGCAGTGTAAACATCATACATGGTCATAATTGTACTTAAATGTGAGTACGTTTTATATACCGGTATTTACAACGATTTCAACCAAAAAGTTCAAGTCATGACGCTGAGTTGATAGGGTGCTCTCTGCTTCCTCACCAGATACACTCTTGGCTCCTTTGATCTGCTGAGGATTGCCAGCCTTCTTCTTCAGACAAGTACTAGCCTGAGCACGGCAGACCACTGCCTTAGTATTTGACTATCTGGCTCACTGGTTTCACAAGGCTGCCACGCAGAGTAAGGATAATGACTTTATATGCTCTTTTCAAATAACTGAGACCTGGTGTACAGGCGGTGGGGAGAGGGGAGATCTGCAAATGTGCTTTCCTCTCAACACCTTTAGTGCTATGTCCTTGATCAAACACTCTTGAAGAGACAGGTAAGTGGACAACCCCATCAGAGGATCCTGATACAAAGAGACTTACTGGTCCAGTTATTGCTACATTCTGCAGCCGAGGATCTTCCCATTGCGTTCTTTTTATATCTGAAGAAAGAGAGAAAAAAAGATGTTCTCCATCCTCATGTACAAAATTTGATACTGCAAAAGATAATGTAATGAAAATAATCACATTGCACATACTGTGATTTATGTAGAAGATTCTTCCATCGGTGTGAGTTCTTTCTTCCCATCCTGGCTATAATGAAGAATATATTTCAGTTATGTTAGGAAACGGTGTTCGATGTATGGGCAGAGAAATAGATTTGGTTATATGGTTGATTTCAGTTGCATATTCCATTCTTAGTAGAAGACATCAACACTTCAACAATAATATTAATTATTATTAAATGTTAAAGAACTACTGTATTCCAAAATACAAATGTTTGAGATAGCCAAGTTAGATGGGTAGCAGTTCTAGAAACTTACAGGTAAAGGCCCCAGGTCATTGGAGGAATCAAGTGATGTCTTTCCTCTCACATGAGCTGGAATTTTCAGTCTTGGATCTTCCTTTTTTGGTAGAGTAAATAAAGAAAACAATACACACACACAAACTTTAAAATCATGAAAGTCAATCTCTTACTACGTTTTCTAATATCAATGGATATCACTTTTATTTCTTTTGCTTACTCTATGAAATAATAGGTTCTCATCTAAAATCTATCACTCACAGGCTACAATATTCAGTTCTCAGATCTCAGAGGAGGATCAGTATTAACTCACTACCTCTTTCACAGAAACCATTCGGAGTATTTTGCCCACTCTTTATGGACTGTGTCACTACTTAGGGCTCTTCTCTAAATAAAAACTGGTGTAAGAGTGGGACATAAAACTGGAGCACATGTTATTTCTGAGGCCCTGAACATGCTTTTAGGCACCTAGCTGCTAAGGTGTTAATTTATTAATATTTATGAAAGATAGGAAGGTAAGCGCAAAAAGGTTATTAAAGGCAATTCAAATTGTTGAAAGAAAACAAAATTTAATTTATTGATGTATAATTTTAATATTATTTTCTTAAATCATTTATTGTATAATTTTAGTTTTATTTAGGTATATTGGTGTTTTAAACAAATTTATTAATCAAAATCTCTTCATCTGCAGCTGATTTTCAGTAATTTTTCAATTACTGGTGAACCAACTGCTCAACAACTTTAAGCCTCATCTTAACATAAAAATACCTATTCTACCTAGTCTCATAAGTTTTTTTGGGTACTATGAGATATGGATTCAAAAGTACTTTGGAACTATAAGCCTCATATAAAGGGAAAGGATTATGACTAAATATCTTCCTCAGTATTCATGGCTAGTGAGCTAAAAACTGCAAACGTGGTAATTCCGTGGCAGTCCAGTGGTTAGGACTCCACACTTCCACTGCAGGGGGCGTGGATTCGATCCCTGGCTGGGGAACTAAGATCCCACAAGCTGCACAGTGTGACCAAAAAAACACACACACACAAAGACAAACAAACAAAAACCCCCAAAACTGCAAACAGGAAGTAAATGTATCTCCATGACAATCCCCCCAAATATTAAAAATAGGCATAAACATATTGAATAGAAATAATCCTATTAAGAATTCAACCTATCTCTAAATGAGGACTAGGAAATGTAGGGTATATTAATGTATAATTAAAGATTATCAAGAACTACACATGAGAGACTATTATTGTTGTTATAAATTTAAACTGGAGAGCACTGAAGTTACCCAGGTGGTGGTTTTGGTGTTGTGGTCAATGAAGAAAGGCCTCCCGTTTGGTGCATGCCGGACTTCCCAGCCTTTGGGAAGGAATCCTTGCTCCACTTCAGATGGCTGGGTCACCTGCTGTGCTGCGTCACTCGTGGGGGCCTGCGGGTGAGGGCCTGCAGAAGAACCCTGGCTTGATGGTAGCTGACTGGTCTCCACTGTGGCCTAGAACGTTAATTTAATCGTGTTGCAGTGTTTATAGAGAACACACAAATAGCTGTGGTTAAAAAGGTAACTTAACCTGCAAACAGCACACACAATTATAAATAGGCCTAAAGATTGGAGGCTCATTTTTCCAATACAGTGTTTTGTCAAAGTTTGTTTTTAAAATAATTTACAATTTCTCAGCTGATTCTTGAGCAGTAAGAATGCTGGTTAACCGTCAGTCTGTTAGCCCTAGTTGCAAGGGAAGCTGCAGTGCCAAGTGGAGAAGGTTGTCTTTGCTCACCCAGAAGACTCATATAGAGTGGGAATTTCCCATACACACAAAGTGGGTTCAAATGCTGGGAAGACAAAATGAATGACAAACATATACTACAGAAATGCATACCTGAAAGGTAATATATACATGTGATGAAATATAAGGCAGTAGTTAAAAGAAATACACTGGATTTATATATAAAACAACATGATAGGGTTTTAAAACAATGGTGAGCAAAATAATATTTAGAATTATATAATACATCTTTGCAAAACTTGACATATGGACATAAATAACATTTTGCATTGTTTAGCTCTCTATTAAGTACATAAAATAGGCAGGAAGAATCCCCAACAAGCTCACGATGGTAGTTCCCTCTGGGTAGTGGGGTCAAGTGCTTGGCTAAAAGGAATTTAGTTTTATCTGTAAGATTTTATTTTAAAAAAGAAAATGTCTAGAAACATATATGGTGATTTGTTAATGGCGGTAAATTCAGGGTGTTAAGAAAATCGGTATTTACGATCTTATTCTCTGTACTTTTCAGTTTTAAAAAATTTCTCAATAAGAGACATGGTGATAAGAGAAAATATTTTCCTAAATGCTTGCAAGGAAGTATCACAAAAGGCGCTCACTGTTGCCAAGGACAAAGTGTCATCACGACAAAGTTCTTTGATAGATACTAATCATCAAGATTATCTTTTAGCAAAATAATGATCTTAACCATTCAAATTACACAATTACCCAGTGGACCAGATCATTTACTTTGTCCTCCTATTCCCAATTGGACTTGTTTTACATAATAACAAGCGGTGATTCATGTATATTAGAGATCGGCCGGAAATGGCAGACAATTAGCACCAATATCAGAAAATAATTAGAAGCATCCAGCATATACTACAAAGTGACGTAATAGCTTCCATAGCTTTCAAATTATGTAAGAAAACACATTAATGGATAGATTGCAGGGTACCTGTACAGTGGGCTTTATCCAGGTAGTAGTTCTGCAATTATGATCCACGTAATATGATCTTCCTCTTTCATCTTGTTTTTCTTCCCAACCTGGTGGTAATCCAGATGCAGTAGGCAAGAGCTAAGTGAAGAATAACAGAAGAATTAAATATTAATAAGAAAGAATCCTTTATTAAAGGACCACATCCCTTTTTCACTGCTAGCTCTCTTTATTTTTATTTTTTTTTAAGATTTTTTTTTCGATGTGGACCATTTTTAGAGTCTTTATTGAATTTGTTACAATATTGCTTATGTTTCACGTTTTGGTATATTGGCTGTGAGGCATGTGGGATCTTAGCTCCCCGACCAGAGATCGAGCCTGCACCCCTTGCATTGGAAGGCATAGCCTTAACCACTGGACCGCCAGGGAAGTCCCCCTGCTAGCTCTCCTTAAAATGAATCATGTTTTAAATCGTATTTTAAAGTGTACAGCATTTCACTTAAAAAAAAAACTCCAGTAGGACAGATAATAATGAGAATGATAACACTAAAAATCACGAGAGTAATAACAACCACACACTAAGTGCTTTAACACAGATCATGCCATTTAACCTCCACACAAACCTTAATGAGATAATTAAGATTACTGGTGCATTTTACTTAAGGATGAAACTGAAGCTTAGAAAATGGAAGCAATTTCCTACCAGATAACATTGCTAGTATGCAGCTGAGATTTGCACCCAGGTAGTCAAACTACAGATATGATCACCCATAACTGCCAAGTCAAAAGTTACCCCTGCTTTCTTTCTGTGAGGGCTGGGGACATGCTGATTATTGTAGTGTATTACTAATGAACAAAAGAGGTCTAGTTTTCCAGGTTTACTTAAAATAGTCCAGGTCTGGCCTTCCTTTTGTCTTTTTTTCTTTTCATGAGCTTTAATTTTTTAAATTTTTTTGGCCGTGCGGCAGGTGGGAGTCTTAGCTCCCCAACCAGGGATCAAATCTGCGCCCCCTGCATTGGAAATGCGGAGTCTTAACCACTGGACCGCCAGGGAAGTACCCGTTTTGTCTTAGAGATTAGACTCTTCAAGGTTTCGCCTGGTTCCCTCATGTGTCCTACCTATACAAACGATCACACTAGTCTGTTCACTAGATATACTGTTCCCTAGATGTATGGGGGTTAGATGTACATTGCTGACAGTTATGATGAGCTGTGAGTCTACAAAATAATGGAATTCAAATTCGCCCAACTTTACAAAGGTCCTACAGCTGGTGAGTAGATACATGGGATGTAGTAGACACATCTACACGATGCAATATCATGAGCTACTGAGACATGTAACAACATGGATAAACCTCAGAAACATCACATGAAGTGAAAGAGGCCAGATATGTAAGACGGCATGCTGTATAGTGCCACTTATAAGGCAAAACTAGCAACAAAAGCAGATGAGTGTTCACCTGGGGCTGAGAGTAGGTATTAGGATTAAGAAAACTTTTTGTGGCGATGGGAGCATCTCAAACTTGACTGTGGTGATATTTGCACAACTGCATACATTTACTAAACTCATTTATTTATGTACTTAAAAATGGGTGGATTTTAGGGCATGTAAATTATACCTTAAGAAAGCTGTAAACATGCAACCAAACAAGAGACCTCTAATCAATGTATTGAGAAGAAAAAGGCACGGAAATCGCTTTTCCAGTACATAAAATGGAAATCATCTCTAGATTCTATGGCTCATCTGGTGTACTTAAAATAGTTTCTCGGATGAGTGCCTGTCAGTCAATCAGAAATTCACCAGTTTCAATGCATAGAGCAAATGATGAAGTGAGGCGGGAGAAATACCAGGGATCTCCTTAAGTGGCTCCAGGCGAGTGGAGGTGGACAGACACGGGGCAGTAAGTGAGAGGAAGGCTGGGGAGGGCAGTCTTGCTGTGGCATCCACCCTCTTGCTGATGGTCAATGGTGACTGGACCAACTGCACAGGTGGGTACCCCTTCCTTCCTCAGCACAGGGTCCATGTCCCTCTCTTGATGCAGGGCCACCTTTTTAGATAGATGAGCCACTCCTAGGTCGAGGACTTCTGGGCCTGTGCATTCCTTTGCTGGAACTCCCGTGAAAGCAAAAACAATCCCCACTTTTCAAAATTAATATACAGACTGCCATTCAAAATCACAAATGGTTGGTGGGAAAAAAGTGAGGCGGCCAGTCCAAGTGGGGAACTGGAACACTCACAGACCCAGAATGGGGAGAGAATTAGGACATGGAAACAGGCTATTTGGAAGAAAGAGCCCAGACAGAAGGGAAGGTGGCTGGGGCAGGGGGGTGGTCTGTGGGTGGCTAAGAGGGAGGGAGGCTGAAAGGGCCAGGAGCCTGGGTGTTTACATTTGCTTTGAAAAACAAGCGGGGACCATCTGAGGAAGAGACAAACTCAAAGCAATGATGCTTGAGTCAGAAAGAGGATGGAGGCCATGACGTTGTTAGGTCTAAGCTCCAGTCCAGGTCATGGCGGGAGATGCTACTGAGGAAGCAGCGGACGGTTCCTCAGAGGGCTGATGAGGTTCATCCTGGCCGCCAAGCCTGCCGACACCAGGGCACACCTGCCTGAGGGACCGGCCCCTGACGCAGCTTCACACACGGGGCGGAAACAGTCGCAAGATGCCACGGGCCAGGCACAGAGCAGAGGCCACTGGAGACCACGGTCTCGATCTGTACGCAACACCTCCAGCCCACACAGTGCTTCACCTGCCAAGCCCAGACGCTACCCACCAGCACATGGGGACTTGGCTTTCTCATGATGGGAGAGACAGGTCTCCAGGTTTTGTCTTTAAAGGGTCTACCTATCCCATTTCCCTTCCCTCAACCTCATCCCCCAGAGCCCAGATGCTGTGCTGGATCAAACGTTCATGTTCAGCATTCCAAAAAAAAAAGTTGCTGCGTCTTATATTTTTATTGAGAACTGAGGGGAGAGGCTAAAACTCACCACAGGAAGTGTAGGCTGTTCCTCAAAAGTATAGGCTTGTAAGCTGCCTCTTCTGCTGGAATGATTCTTATAAAAGAAAAAAAAAAGAACAATAATAACCTTAGGTCTCTGCTTTGTCTTTGAATGGCAGATAAGGTAGCAGGGTGGGTATGATGGGGCAGAAGAAAGAACACCCACCCCACCCACTCTCAGCCTCACTCAATAAACACCACGCCACCCCCGCCGATGCCTTCCAACTTCCAGCTCACACTTGTCCCTCGAGTCCTAGACTGTCTCCTGGACACTTTCTCTTGAAGGTCTAACAGAGAACCCTTTATTGTGTCCAAAACTGGATTCAGCTTTTCCCTGTCCACACCCACTCAAACCTGTTCCTTCGCAGGTATTCCTCGTCTCAGTGGGCAGCAAGGGAGGCCAGCAGCTGCCCTAGGCAGACATCGGTCAGCCCCCAATTTCTCCCCATCCTGTCCCTTACAGCCGGGTCAGTTACCAGATCCTATGCATTCTATTTCTTTACTAGCTCTCAAATACATTTCCCTTACACTTTTTTTTTAAACTTCAGGTTTTCATCCTTTATCTCCTTGGCTATTACTATGGCAACATCCTAACAGATGTGCTTGCTGCAAGTCTCATTTGCTTAAATCTACTCTCCATACCCCGTGCTGCAGGCAGAGAGCGTTCTGCAGCGCAGATTTCCTCACATCATTCTCTCACTCCGAGCCCTTCGACGACTTAAATTCACTAGGATAAAATCTACAGCACAGAGCACAATGGTTAGTGAGCTTCCGGACCCGGCTCTTCCTGCTGGCTGCAGCCCTCCAATCTCACAACCCAGCCTCTGGACACTCCAGATTACTTGTTTCCTGGAACTCGCATAATTTTTCTTTCCTTGTGCTTTTATATGCACGCTGTTGTTGCCATCTGAAATATTTTAGTTCTGTTACTTAATGACATTAAAATTTATAATATATGTATAAATTAAGTCAGAGGAGCCTCTGTAGGATTGTTTACAGTAACAAAGAACTGTAAACCATCTAAAGTCCATCAAAGGAGACTGGAGAAATAGCTTAAGGGTTACTTGCACCAGGGAATGGTGTTTGATTATTTTGTTCTTGCTGGTTTTAAAAAGAGCACACCTATGTTTACTGAAATGGTCCAATGTCTATGATACAGTATGTAAAAAAAGTAAGTTACCAGAAAGTGCACACAAGATGATCTCAGGTTAAAAAAATGATATACAAATATGTCTGTGCATGCATGTTTATGAATATGTAGAAAATGTTTAAAACTATATATGCCAAACCATTAATGGCAATTGAGGGAGCACATGTTAGAGGTAAAATGGAAGATTCAATTTTTACTTTATAGACTTCAGTACTGTTTCAATTTTTAACCATGACCATATAATACTTTAAAAATAATAAATTAATTTTTTTTGAATTAATATGCACATGGTATGAAATTCAAAAGGTACAAAAGATATATGCCCTGTTTACCCTGTTCCTCTCTTCAGAGCCGAGCAATGTTACCAAGTTTAGTTTAGTTTTCAAGAAATATGATACACATATTTATTCTCTGTCACGTAAATAATTTTATAAATGGTAACATACCAAAAACACTGTTCGGTACCTTGGTGTTTTCCACTGAACGATATCTCTTAGGGATTGTTCCATACAACATATACATTCAAAGATACTTCATTCTTTTCAATGGCTGCATGGTATTTCATTGTATGGATGCCACCTTTTACTTTTTTTTTTTTAACCATCTTTATTGGAGTATAACTGCTCTACAATGGTGTGTTAGTTTCTGCTGTATAACAAAGTGAATCAGCTATACATATACACATATCCCCATATCTCCTCCCTCTTGAGTCTCCCTCCTACCCTCCCTATCCCACCCCTCTAGGTGGTCATAAAGCACCGAGCTGATCTCCCTGTTTTATAATTTAAAAAATAATAATAACAGGAAGAAAGGGAATAGGACCTTATGTGATTTATCACCAGCAAATCAATATAGCTTATCCTTTAAGTCTTTGACCTTTCCCACTCCTCTGACCAAAAAATAAAATGAAATGAATGGAAGATAGAATAGATGGATGGAAGAAAGGAGGGGAAGGGAGCAGGCAGGCAGACCTGCTCTTGGATATTCACACAGGCATTTACACAGAACTGTCTACATTGAAGCGTCTTAAGGGAGGTGCTAGAAGTCAGCAAACTTTTTCTGTTAAGGTCCAGATAGGAAATATTTTTTATGGGCCAAGCGGTCTCTGCTCCAACTACTCAACTATGACGATCTAGTGTGAAGGCAGCCATAGGCAATACTTAAACAGATAGGTGGGCTGTAGGCTGAAGATACTTTAACCAGCATATAACCTGCATGTGGTCAGCCCTCCATATTTACTAACTGAATGAAAAGCAAGGAATTCCAACTGGAAATGACCACAGCATCCTCAGATGCCTCTTTGTCTTCCACTGAAAGGTCTCCCTTGATAAGGTTAGAGAGCTAGCCACAAGGACCTCATCAGGGCAGTGTATGTTGGAGTATTTGCTTCTGGACCCCACAGACAGCAATTTTTCAAGCAGTTGCTGGAGTGAGAAGGTCATCTATCTTCTTGTTTAGTCAAAGTACATCAGCTCTTATTCACATGTGTGTTGGTGACATGTGTGGTATAACTGAGAAGGAGAAAAGTAACCCTAAACACCCAGGACCCACCCTGGCACTCATCGGCATCATCAAGGCAAAATCAACACTACTCTGTAATCATGCCTAAACACAGCAACATGTGAACACTGTCCAAGCCACAAAATACCAATTATCTCTCTATCCTGGCAGATATAAGTGACTGCTGCTTTTTTGCTAAATATAGCTTTAGTCTCGTAACAGATAAGATTTGAGATACCCAATCACAGAATAATCTCTGTTTCCTGACAGCATCCAATGCAGAGCAAAGTCCTGCTTCCTTAAACCCTCCCCAAAATTGACTAACATGAGCCCAAATCCTTTAAGTCTTTCCTAACATACTGCTACTGAGACACTCGTGGTGTGTTTTCCCCTTGCTGAAGTGAGTAATAAACCCAACTTGTTCAATTACAGGTGTGTTCCTGGCAGCCTTTGGCTGGAGGGCCCTGATTTATGTAATGGACATTTAGACTCCAATGACCATTTGGATTTTCCATAACTCTGCCTCATACTATTAGTGGGGATATTTGAAAACGGCCGTGCTGTAAAGTACCAAAGTCCCTAACACATTATTACGTGTAACTTAAGACAATTTTTTTCTCATCACAAGAAAAAAAAAAAAAACTTGTCAAGTGTTGGATAGTAACTAAAATTATTGTGGTTATAATTTTGCAACATATTTATAAAATCATTATGGTGTACATCTTAAGCTAATACAATGTGTTATATCAACTGTATCTCAGTAAAACTGGAGGAAAAAAGATAACATTCAGTCTTTAGACACTGAATGGAATAATATATAATACAAAATCCTGAAGCTCCAACAAAATCTAAGACCATCTTACTGAGCTGGATACTGGCTGGCCAGTGGCTGAATTTCCATAAACAGTGAGTCTGGCATTCAATTCTTCTGCAAGATTAGTCTGGACATCCAAGTTATTTGATGGTGGAGATGAGGGGAAGGCCTGATGGCTGTACATGGTGGCTTCATCTTCTCTTATAACTTCCCAGTTCTAAAATGAACAGAATAAGCTTAAGCCACACATACCTTAATCTACTGCTGTAACATATGTCTATCAACAAGAATGAGAAAATGATTTCTACCTCGGAAGACTCTCGGCTGTAAACACTTTCTGTTTCCTCAGATATCTGCCGCCTGGTGGTGAATGCACGCTGGGCTTGCAGTTGAATGTTACCATTCTCAGCATCTGTTAGGTTGTCCCTGTATTAGAAATGTAAAAGCCATCACCCATGTCTGAAGAGAGTAAAAGTGATAGTGAAAAATTCTGTTTTCATTAAAAAAAAAAACCTATATTAGATCAGAATTTATTGTTCTGGGCCAAAGCTTGCTTCAAAAGGCATAGATTAAGTCCTAGGCACCACGGTACCTGCAAGAGTACCTTATGGAGTTAAAGTTTTTGTGAAAATGTGTAATTCCTAATATTTTCATTCATCACTGTGCCTAGGATAAGGTCTCCCATATATGGGCACTCAAAAAGTATTTGTTGAATGAATGAATACCTGAGAGTTTCTTAAATAATTTCATTATATTATTACTTCACCATGTTCTTACAAGAGTAAAATCTAAAGTAGCTCCAGAAAGTTCCTAAAACAGAAGCTTTAAGAGTTACATATACATCTTCATGAATCAGACAGTAACATTTTCCAGAACTGATCTTTAGCCAAGAGTAGATTTCCCATGTAGGAACGCAGAGGGCAGAAGGAAAGACAGTGTAAGGACGCTATAATTAAAAACTTGACAGAGTACAGATTAAATGGTATCTATCTGCTTTTGATCATATACAGTAATGGACCGCTTCTGAAAAAGGACAGTAGTAAAGGCGTGTCTGAATCTAGGAAAGGTACGGTTAATCAGACTGAACACCCACTCCCCAGTCATTTCTGAGTTATACTGTTCTAGCTAGTTGTGTTTAATATAGCCAGACCATAAGATCTAGAATTTTATATAGATATTTAATAACAAAATTATTGTTCATTTATTTAATGACAGATAAGCCCAGGATAGTCAGAAGACCAGTTCTTACGGCACTGTTGCTGGAGAAAACATAGTGGTCCTAAGGGAATGCCTCACACTTTTTTCCTCCTAAATAGTTGATTTTTGCTGGCTGAAAACAACATCAACCACAGTGAAAAAAAATGTGATTCTGCTCAAGTCAGGCTTGCCATAATACTGAGGTATACAACAGGAGGATGTTGCAGAAATTTATCGTGCTTTCAGTCTTGCAATCTGTACGCCATTCTACAGAGATCAATGCCTCTGTGACACGAAGAACTTGGATCATTAATTTGCTTTGGAAGGATGTGAGAAGGGAAAATATCTGTGAAAGTGCTTGGACTATATCAGATACAAAATACCAAAGCCAAAAATTAGAACATTAAGGGACAAATAAGAAAAATTTTATGTCTGTGTCAAAAAGAAGAAAACTAAAGAAAGACTTCATAAGGTTATAAGGAAGGATAAGTGGAAGGATATTTGATAATAAACATGAATAATGGAAGAATTTATAAATGTTATTTACAAAAATACAGTCTGATGATAATAAAAGAAAAATGTCACTGAGGAAACATAAATCAGAATACCTCAAAGGCCATTCTGTCCTTGATTTGGGTACATTGGAAAGTATGTATACATTGACCAGATTGGCAAATGGGTGTTTAACAAAAGACCTTATTATTGAGTCCTTTCAACTTTATAAATAATTTACACTTTAAAAATACCGTACTGTAGAAATTAACACCTCATTATATTTTAGTAACAAACTACAAAAAAATCTCCAAGATTTTCTAAACTAGTCTCAAGAGAAAAACGTTTCTTTTGTGGCTACAATTAAAAACAGAAATAACTGGCAACTTATTAAAATAAAGAAGCAATTAGAAGGGTGGTATTTGTGACCCAAATACTTTTTAATACTATCAAATCATTTTAAAAAAGAAGCATCCATGATAGCATTTTTAAAGCCCTGGGCCATAAAAATCCTAGCATTCTTGCAGTTTTTGGATCCCCACACTATTATGAATCCATTTGAGTCATGACTTCAAAATGAAAACTAGTGGTCCAAAAGTATTCAGATTACAAACATGAAAGTCATCACATACTGAAGGGTTGGTCTTTTCCACTGTGTTCTTCTAGATTCATGGTTTACATAGTAGGTCCTTCCAAGAATATCCTGCCTCTCTTCCCATCCTGGAGGTAGAGGGGAAGGTTCTTGTTGCTGCTGCAAATGGCAAGCAGCATCTGGTTGGTCCAAAACCACCCAGCCAGGCTGAAAAACAGAATGGTAACAATTAAGTGTGTGCTTAATTTTTTTAACCTTATAAATTATGCTAGAGGAAGTTTTAAAAGAGATTTAGCACACCCAGTTCCAGAAACTATGCAAAGACAGAATTAGCACATTGTCAACTTTTAAGACCATAATAGGAATATCTTATGATAATGAAGATTTTTTTTTTTGCAAAATGATAACATTTAAATTTTGCTTGAAAAACATTTTTTTTGGAAAAAATTTAAAACATGTCTAATAGGAGAAAAAGGACACAGAAAACTTTCAAATAAACAAACAGCACTGGAAGGCACTAAGAAATTGAAAAGCATAGTTTAACCTTACTCTATTCTCTAAATTATAAACAGGGATAATATCTTATTGGGCATTGTCTCTCCCACAGAGAAAGCACCTTGTTTATGGTGGAAATAAACAACTCTCTGAAACCTGAAAAAAAAAAATCACTGGATGAAGGTCAAATATGTAGAGGCATGATAGGGAAGGGCAAATGATTTAGAAATAATTGAGTGATGGAAAAGACATGATGATTCTCTGGTCTGACTTTTCTCTTTCTCCTCTGGACCATGGAAAGGCATTTTGGTCAGGTCATAAAACAGTCAAAGAAAGAAAGTTTTGTTTTGTTTTATTTATATGCTAGGAAGGCACTGGAAATTTCCTCTGAGACTAGCAAGGGGCAAACATACAAAAACCCTTAGCTAGGGTAGTTATAGAGTAAGGAATTATTTGAAAAGGATAGCGAGGGTTAGTGACGTGCTTTTATACAAGAAACCTCATAACAGAAAAGGCAGTCAGTAAAAGGTTCTGCTAAACATCAACACGGTTAGGAAGCACAAATACACTAGTGATGAAAACTTAAAAATTCTCCTAAAGGGACACAAAAGAAGACCTGAATGAATGAAGAGACATAATCTGATCTTGGCTAGGAAGATTTAATCTCAGAAAGGTGTCAATTCTCCCCAAGTTAATTTATAAAGTTGCCAAGATTCCAATAGAACTACATTATGGATTTTTTTGAAAATAACAAGGCAAGGCAACTTTCAAATAGAAATAAAAACAAGCAAGAATAATCAGCACAGTTCCAAAAAAGTAGAGTGAAGATTAACTTTATCTGATAAAACATACCACAAACCACAATAATGAATAGAATTGGAAAACTCAGAAAGAATCAAATTTATAGGAATTTAGTATACGATAAAGACATTTCAAATTTGTGAGAAGATAGGCAAATTACTTAGAAAAAAAGAAAAAAAATATCTGGGTTTCTACCTCATACCTTATAACCAGAATGTTACAGATTAAGCAATATTTAAAATGTTAAAAAGTAAAACCAAAATGTATTAGAGCAAACCTGGGGATATTAAAAAAATATATTCTAAGAGTGGAGGAGCCATTGAGTATGACATCAAACCTGGAAGGCATAAAAGAGATTGAGTGATTTGATTACAACCCCCCAAATTTGTACATGGCAAAAACTACTAAATCGAAGTTTAAAAAAAAAGGCAAGCTGGGGAACATATTTGGTACCATAATAATAGGTAAAAAAATCATTTCCTTAATATATAGAGAGCCTTTTGTTCTAGACATTGGGGATCTAGCACTGGAGGACGGTTGTGTGCCAGTCAGTTGAAGGCTTAGAAGATGGAAGAGAATTCTTCTATGTTGGAAGGTGGGTTCTGAAGAGGAAGGGTCAAGGAGAAGAGCTGGGAAGAAAAGAAATGTTTTCTGGGAGAAAAGGATAGGGGTTTCTGCAGCAAGGTTGGTTTCTTCTGGCTAGCTCCAGTGGGAAGGTTAGAGACTGAGGCAGAAAGGAAGGTGAGGTGTAGGAGAGAGGAAGACAGAATTATTCTGGGAAAAGGAATCTGGATGGGAAGTAAAACAGACTCCTTTTCTTTCTTAGCCTATTTTCTTCTTTATATCTTCTATGGGAACTGATATCTCGTTAATTTCTTTTCCTTCTTTTTATTGGCCAAACTCCATTCTCTCTCCCTTCCCTCTAACCCCTTACTTTTTCTCTCCATCAATGTTTACCTTCCTTCTCTCTCTCCTTTCCTTTCCTTTAAATGATCATGATATAGGATCTATATATCTAAAAATTTGTCTTGTACATATTAAATCACATTTTACTTCTCTGGTCTCAATTTCAAAAGTGTTAGAGTTGAACTTTTACATTTCACTCTTTTGAAAAAAAGACTAATTAAAAAAATATGGTCACTGATTATTTTTCTGCAGATTAATAAAATTTATTAATAAAAGCGTTCTCACTTCTGCTGTGAAGGATTATGAAAATATTCAGAGCTTGGAAAATGGTACCAAAAATATTTCTTTAAAATCTTCTTAAAGACTTCTCTTTTTTTTTTTTTGCTGTACGCGGGCCTCTCACTGCTGTGGCCTCTCGCGTTGGAGCACAGTCTCCGGACGCGCAGGCTCAGCGGCCATGGCTCACGGGCCCAGCTGCTCCACGGCATGTGGGATCTTCTCGGACCGGGGCACGAACCCGTGTCCCCTGCATCGGCAGGCAGACTCTCAACCACTGTGCCACCAGGGAAGCCCAAAGATTTCTCTCTTAAAGGTCTACTTATTGAATTTATGTTACCCAAGTAAACTTGTGAAGGGGGATAAAAACTAAGTAAGGGCCTATTTTTAAAAAACCCGTTTCAGTTCCAAGAGGAAGTATAGTTACACATTTGAACATTGTTTAGAAAGAATGAGTTTTCATTTTCTGTCGAGAATGCCTCCCTATTAAACATGTATCAGCTAATATTCTTCACAAAATAATTTTCTAAGTATCAATGTATGTTACTTTATTACTAACCTCAAAGCTAATATGCAACTGCCCACAGTTTAACAGTCAAAGTCCAGAAAGAAAGCATTTAGAGGTACAACAAACATTATATTATGCGGTAATTGTGTAAAATGCATACAACTAAACCTAAAGTTACAAGGGGTGCAAATATCAACTATTACACAATTATCTATTATAGCCACACTTTATTGTACTAGGGCATACACTGCCTAAGAGTGAGCCTCTTCTGAAAATTACAATTGTTTTCTTTAAATGGTAGGATTTTATATATTCAGTCACAAACTAAATGTCAAAGACAAGACTTCTCTGGTCATTAGCTACACAGAAGATAAATAAGCACAGATTCTTGTGTTTGAATTCCTAGGGCCTTTCATAAATAAACTCCTACATGCTTACATCTACTGAAATTATAAGGTGCATTCTGAGGGAATTCAAACTTTGAGACATGAGACCACAAAATGAAGTGAAGCAGCTCTACCCGCAGAAACTGAACTGTGAATAGGGTACCTGTGATACGTGCGTGTGGGCAAAACTTGGAGCAGGTTACCAAATAATGAAATGCTGTTAAAAATTTTTTAAGTTACTAAATAAAGAATTTTCTTTCTTTACAGCAGACATCCTTCATTTCAAACAGAATTCCATTATTCAGGTTTCCCTGTGCACCAAAATGCCAGGTACAGAAAATTCTACTCAATAAATTTCTAAATTAAAAAAAAAAAAGACTGTTATATGACAAATCAGAGAAAAACTAAAATGAAAAACAAGGTAATCAAATAACGGAATTAGACTTAAGAGAGGATACCAAGTTCTCTGACTGCCAGAGTAAGGGCTAACTACAGTCTATGATTTAAAGAAAAATAGTTCTTTCTTTCTGTTATTATGAATTCCCCAACAAAGCAAAGTCTCATTACTGCATATAAAAAATTCCCAGAAAGCTTTGTTGCAAAAGCACTACTTGTCCTCGAACTTTCTTTCTCAAGACATTTGGGTGTGTGATGCACAGCCCAGCACTGGGGAAGGGTCCCTCAGCCTTATAGTTCTGGAGACTTCAGCAGACCTCGATCAAAGAGGCATGACTGCTGAGGAAGCCACACATGAAAAACCCTCCAAAGCAGACTGAGGCCAGCACACTGGGTGATTTCAGTCAATGTGGTAGAATAAGGTGCTATCTTTTGGTGATAAGGTTCCTTCAGTGGGAACCTCAAGGGGTAAATGTTTTTGTTCCCTTTTCAGATCATGAATTTTTGTGCTTGAAGAAACCTCAGAGGTCGTCTGGTACAACCCTGTCACTCTGTAAAGGAAGAACCTGAGGTCCAGAGAAGGTCAGACACTCACATGGTCACTCAACTCACAAGCAGCAGAGCTTGCAACTAAGACTCCAGGCTCCAAATCCCTGTCCAATTCTATTCCAAGTACATACTCTCTGCCTCTTCTTCACGCACCCCAAAGGCAGGTGGTTCTGCCCAAATCCTTGACTGGACTTCCTCTTATCCTGTCATCCGTGAAGATGGTTAAATTCTTCTGGCCCCCCATAAATGTGGCTTTTTATTAGATGACTTATATTCTCTCCCTCTCTCTCTCTTAGTCTCCTCCTTTTCTATGAGCCCTCCTGCCCACTCCCACCCCAAGCATGATAGGAAAAGTAATAGGAATTATATTTCATAGAAGAGTTCCTAATTAGTAGAGCCTCCTCAAATATTCCACATATTTAACTTACAAATACTAAATTGTGTTCTTACTTTAATGGAGGGGGAACACGACATCGTTTTAGAAAACTCTGAAAAACTAGAAACAGTTAATGACTTAGTTACAACAAATGCTTTCATTTATAAACATTACAACCTCTATTCCCTAACCCTTAAGAATGCCATCAGTAATGGCCACTCATTCTACAGAAATATCCTTAGCGGAAAGAAATGTTTAACAAATTCTTGGGTAAAATAAACAAATGTCCAGGGAAGTAATTTTTATTTCACACATTAACTTCATTTGAATAGTTATTTTTTCTTTGGAGTATAGTAAAATAAGAAATTAGATATTTTCTTTTTAGTTTAACCAAATATTTATAAAATCTCACCTCTAATTCCTCAGCCTGTTCTGTGTTATCTTCTTCTGAGCCACTGGTTTTAGGTAAGTAAGTCATTTTTAATCTCAGATAACCTTTAACTCTTGATTTGTGACTGTAGAAAAGAAAATAATAATTCACAAAATTTTAATACTAAGAAGAAAAGCACTCATTTAATAAGAGTTTACTGAACATCTACTAGCTACTAGAGGAGATTCAAAGACAAGTTCCAGTGCAGAAGATATTTAAGAAAAGGAATAGATGGTGGAGAAAAAGGAACATCCATAAATAAATAATTGTTATGAGATAAATAAGGAACTATGGAAGTTTAAGTGAAAGATCAGAGAGAATTTGAAAGAGAAGTTGGCATTTGAGTTGGGGCTAGAAGACTGGGGAGGATTTTGATCTGTGGCAGTGAAGGGAAAGGCATATGAGTAGAGAAGAGAGCAAAAACAAGGAAATAGATGGGAAACCTGGGGTACAGTTAAGGAAATGGCAGTAGCTGAGATTGGCTGAATTACAGGATACATAAAGGGAGTGGAAATGGTCCAGCTGATGAGATCCATGTGAAATAAGAGAACTTTTAGATTTTATTTTGCATAGAATTTTGGGACTAGGGAAAGTCATCCTCAGAGATGTGCTTTAGGGATAATAATCTAACCATGTTGTATAAGATGACAGAAAAGTGGAGAGCAAGGATGGATAACTGCCTGAAACCTAGTGTCTTTGACAGCTGTTTGAATCTGTCATACGTTAATTTACCTCACCTGTTTTCATATTGTATCTTGTATCACCTCTTTGAATAATGAATTGTCTAAGTTAAGGGCTGCTGCCCAGTGTAGTAACATTTAAGGATTTTAAAACCTGTCTTTCTTAAGCTTCTAACTGAAGACCTAACTCTGTCTATTGCCCCCACCAAATCTAGCATCCTGTTTACTTAAGAAATCCTTGCTTGTCCTAGCCTTCTGTATAGGTTTTTGGGGTATTTTTTTAAAATGGATTTCAGTTATGTAATATGACATAAAAGTCCTAATCTTTTATCCTGTCTTCAAGAGATACTCCCCTACCCCACCTCACCGCCAATGTCTCCCTTAAGCTTTTTCCCAGGCCACTAACGTGACTCCTGTCTCCATAGTTAAGGGGGTGTGAACACTCTCACTTGTTATAAAAGATGGATACAGAAAACTTACTCAGATAATATTTTATAGGAGAGTTTCTCCACAATGATAGGTTTTATTATGTTTTTCCAACTAGATAATATGCCTGTGGGTTTGGGCTTAGTGATGCTCAAAAAAATCTAAGAATGTAGTTGGATAAAGCTCTTTCTGCACTTGCAGTAATACCCAGTGCAGACAGAAGATGTGTTTTGAAGATAAAGATACCGGAAAGCATTTGACAAATTGAAAAGCAGGTTACTAGAGCAACCAAATAAGAGAAGAAAGAAATATTTAGTTATTCTTGATAGACAGATGTCACAGTCAGTTCAAAATTAAAGGAAGAAAAGAGACTTATATTGCAAGAGTTCTAGAGAAATTAAATATGTGGTTTCTCTTATAGATGGTAAATATGAACACAGTCAGAAAGCACTGTCCCCTTTATTTTAATAATTTATATTACAATGAATACTTAAAAATTTTGATTAAAAATATAAAATATTTTAATCAAAAATTTTACTAAGTTCCCATACTATATTTTTCAATTGCATTTTCTAGTTTTAAAAACAAAACATATAATGTTTTCACAGATTTCCTTCCTCTGCTTTACTCTGCCCTTTCTGACAGTAAAGCCACATACACATCTTCACTAGATTTTACTTGATTCTGTGGTTCAGAAGATCAAAAGGAGTTTTATTTACAGCTTAAACTTAAAAATTTTGACAAAAATAAAGTAATTCAGTTTAGGAAAATGGAATTATGAACAGGCTATTGGGTTGTAAATTATAGTCTTTGCTCATGTTATTTTCTCTAAACATTTGAGTTTTCTGAAATATCTTTTTTTAAATGAAAGTATGCTAAATGTAGTTATATATCCCTGAAAATGGTTTTGTGTGTATCAAGTTGGATTTTTTTTTTGGCTGTGCTATACACCTTGCAGGATCTTACTTCACGGACCAGGGACTGAACCAGGGCCATGGCAGTGAAAGTGCTGAGTCCCAACCACTGGACCACCAGGGAATTCCCTGGATGTTTTTTTTTACATGAATTGATGTTTGTGATTTTTTAAAGTGCAGTATGACAAAATTACATATACTGTAAGATATAAAATACATATAAACGAATGACAAATTTCATTCTCATAGTATGATAAATATAAGGGAGACAAGTCTTTCCCAAAGGGGTATGATCACTTTTTTGTATTTTCAGAATTTTTGCACTGTGCCTATATTACTTTTTAATCAGAAATAGCAAAAAAGCTTTTAAAAACTAATATTTATATGTAGCTTATTTACAAAGGTTGAAACTGAATTTCCAAAGAGGCTACTGTAAGGTATAAAGAGATTAAAAAAAATTTCATGTTATTATTTTATATTTACTGACCTTCTTGGGTGAAGAACAAAATCCTTAAATGTATATGGTCTCTCCATTCTTGGATTTTCTGTCTAGAATAAAACAGTGGGTTTTTAAGATACATCTGTAACACCAAAAATACATACTTTTCAAGAATATCCATTAACTATGACCTAAGGCATAATCGAAGTTAGAGGTGAGAAAAAAGTAGCTTTAGCTTATTCAACGGTAACAGTTGGTAACTTGACAGCACTTTCACTTTCCTGCACTGTAGGAATTGCACCTGGCATCACAACTCAGTATAAAACTAGCTGAGCAGGTGTGTCGTGAAGACAAAGGGAGGGTAAAAGTGGAAAAACAGTAGAGAATGGTTAGTATGCTTGCGCCCCAAAGAAATATGGAATAGGTACAATGTCAGCAGGCTGGCGTGGTTAGACCATAGAGGCAGTTCCAGGAGAACAAAAAAGTAAGCAGCTTGGAAAATAAGACTGGATTAAATTCATTATCAAAAGTTTGCAATGTCTAAAGACTACAGAGAGACAATAAACATCTGAAAAGACTGATAAAGAAGTATTACTTCTCTTTCTTATCAAGCTCAGCAGCCCTTTGTTTTTATTCTCCTTTACTTCTCTGCTGCACTTTGCATTGTTAACTACCCATTCAGTCTTGAAACTCTTAAATTCTCATGACATCATTTTACTTCGTTCTTTTCCGATTTCTCCTGGTCTGTCTTCTCTTTCTCCTTTGACAGAGCCACACTGATGAACGTTCAATGTTTTAGCCTTCAATGCTCTCATCCCTCTCGTTTGGACAGCCCATTCTTCTCAGAGATTCTGCGGTTACCTTAACAATGATAGCTCTCAATCCTTCCAGACCCTTTTCCCTACACAACTTATTTTTATATCTCTGTCAGCTGCCCACTTTAAGCTTTCATTTTTCTTGTTTACTACTGATATGCAATATGGCCAAAAATAAATTTATCATATCTCAAAAAAAAATGGCTTTCCTCCTATGTTTTCTACTTGAGATACCACCCTTATCTCGCAAGTTCAACTTGTATTATCTTTACTTTTTGCTTAATTTTATTTTTTTCAACTGGAGCTCCATGTTAAAAACCAGATCCAGTAATGTTATGTTATGAAATGTTCCCTGCATCTGTCTGTTTTCTTCTGTTGCTATATGCTTGGTCCAGGTTCAGTTTCATGCCCATATTGTTGTAATTGATCTTAGTTTCTTTTTGTGAGACTAAGCTCTCCCCATTCTAGTTATTCAATAGAATATTTCCAAAGTGATCTTCCTCAAACAATGCTTTCATGATGTCAACCAACTTCAGTGGCTCTCTATTTCTTACTGGGGTTCATGTAAGGGATTTTTTTTTTTCTTTTTTTTTTGCGGTACGCGGGCCTCTCACTGTTGTGGCCCCTCCCACTGCGGAGCACAGGCCCCGGACGCGCAGGCTCAGCGGCCATGGCTCACGGGTCCAGCCGCTCCACGGCATGTGAGATCTTCCCGGACCAGGGCACGAACTCGCGTCCCCTGCATCAGCAGGAGGACTCAACCACTGCGCCACCAGGGAAGCCCACGTAAGGGAATTTTGAAAATAAAATGGAAAACTGAGATGAGTTTTCAGAAAACAATATGCTCAAGAAATAATAGCTGTATACACTTCACAAATCAAATATTTACATTTACTATATTGTGTATTGTAAGTATTTATTAAAATAAAAAGAATAAACATAAAAAGTAAAATCATGGACATCTATACTAACCGGTAATGGATAAAGAGGAACATCCACTTGACCTAGGAAATCATCTCTTGTCTACAAAAGAAAGAAGAAAAAATGACATTAGTAATATGCTTGATCTTTTTGGAAAACTTTGATGAGCTATTGTCATCATTCACAAAAATACATCGAATTTTTTTTTTTTGTTTAACCCTATGAAGTATCAATGAAAAAATCAATCGAAAATAAAAGGTAATATGCTACAACTTCTGGTAATGGCAGAATGGAGTATATTAGATTGATCCTTCTGAAGATAATAACTATACACTCTGAAAATATATCAAAACAACTATTTGAAAGCACCACAGAGTGACCAAAAGTAAGCAGAAACTGGAAGTCAATCCTTGAAAGAATGAACTGTACTAGGTAGGATTCCTGTTCATATGGCTTTTCACCTGGTAGTACTCCACAGTTCATATGGTGGAATGATTGGAACTCAAAGAGAAATCTGAAATCTTACTCATTTGAGGAGTCCAAAGACTTACTTTGAAGTCAACAGTCTAACTGGAAAGTGAGGGGGACAACCCCTGAAAGGAAGAAGACACAAGAGTCCCTTCAAATCTACGTACAAACTCTATCCAAATTCCTAGCTGATCTCTGAACTGCATATGTGAAAGACAACAGCTGGAAGGCTGAAAGGACTCAGCATAGATTTCACAGTTGATGTTCACCTAAGGGGAGCTAGCATTTAGAGTTCAGCTAAGTTAATAACCTGCTAGAACAAAAATCAACACTCTTTAGGGAAAGATAACAAAACTCATTGTATCCATCATGTGCCACACACACTGTCCAATATACATTAAAAATTACTAAACATGCAAAGAAATAGAAAAATGTGACCCAGTAGCAAGAGAAAAGGTAATTAATAGAAACTGACCACAAGATAAGCCAGATCTTGGAATTAGCAGACAGGAAAGTGAAAGTAGCTATTATAAAGATGTTCAAGGACATAAAATGGAAAATAAGGTCATAATAAATGAATGGATGGGGAATCTCAGCAGTGAAATGGAAACTATAAAAGGGAATTAAATGTATATTTTGAAATATATATAGAACTGAAAAATAGAATAACTGAATTAAAGATCAGTGGATCTGCTTAACGTATGATTGAAAATAACTAGAGAAAAGTTCTGTGAACCTGAAGATATATCAAAAGAATTTGTATAATATGAAAAATAAAGAGGACTTGTGGTAAAATATCAAGCAGTATAATATCTGTGTAAGTGAAGTTCCAGAAAGATAGGAGGGGAAGGAAGAGAAAAAAGAAAGAGAGAGAGAAGAGAGAAAAATATTTAAAGAATAAAATCACCAGCTTCCCCAAATGTTAACATCTTACATAACCATAGCACAATGATCAAAACTAGGTGAAATATTTTTAGAGGAAATATTAACACTTTTATTTATTCATTCTTTTATTCTTAAGCTTTTTTAATTGTTAAAAAAAAAACCCTGTACATGTAACAGACAGTAAATATCTGTCATCCATAATCTTTATCAATTTAAAGTAAGCTTATGAAAACCTTGACCCTGCAATCACAGTTCCCGAAGAGCACTAGAGTTAACAGTTAAGTAACTTCTCTGAGATTTTTTTCCTGCATGCATCCACCCACATAATTAAATTTTTTTAAATTGAGGTATAATTGACATACAACATTACGTTAGTTTCAGATGTACAACATAATGATTCAATATTTGGATATATTGCAAAATAATCACCATAATAAAACTAGTTAACATTGGGTACCTTACATGGTTACAGAATTTTTGTTTCCTGTGATGAGAACTTTTAAGATTTACTCTCTCAGCAACTTTCAAGTATGTTATACAGTATTATTAGCTGTAGTCACCAGGCTGTAATTATGTCCTCATGACTTATTTATTTTAAAACTGTAAGTTTGTATCTTTTGACCCCCTTCACTCATTTACCCCACTCCTCATCCCCTGCCTCTCTGACAACCACCAATCTGTTCTGTATGAGCTTGGTTTTTGTTTGTTTTGTTTTTAGATTCCACATATAAGTGACAGCATACATTATTTGTCTTTCTTTGATTTATTTCACTTAGCATAATGCCTTCAAGGTCCATCCATGTTGTTGCAAATGGCAAGACTTCATTCTTGTTTTTATGGTTAATATTCCATTGTATGTGTGTGTATATATACATATACATCTATTGATGGACACGTAGGTTGTTTCCATAGCTTGGCTATTGTAAATAATGCTGCAATGAACATGAGAGTGCATGTATCTTTTCAAGTTGGTGTTTTTGTTTTCTTTTGATAAATGCCCCAAAGTGGAAATGCTGGATCATATGGTAGCTCTATTTTTAATTTTTTGAGGAACCTCCATACTGTTTTCCATAGTGGCTGCACCAACTTAGATTCCTACCAATAGTGCATAAGGGTTCCTTTACTCTACATCCTTGCCAGCACTTGTTATTGACTTTTTGAAAATAGCCATTCTGACAGGTGTGATATGATAGCTCATTGTGCTTTTGATTTGCATTTTCCTTATTAGTCATAATGAACATCACTTCATGTGTCTGTTGGCCAACTGTATGTCTTCTTTGGAAAAATGTCTATTTATATCCTCTATCCATTTTTTAACTGGATTGTTTGGTTTTTTTTGCTATTGAGTTGTATAAAAAACCAGGAATAACATTAACTCATCTACGGACCTTACTCAAATTTCACCAACTGTCCTACTAATTTTGGTCCAGGGTTCATTTTAGGATCATACACTGCGTTTAATTGTCATGTCTCCTTAGTTTCTTTGAATCTGGAAAGTACCTCAGTCTCTTTGTCTTTCATAATATTGACATTTTAAAAGCATACTGGCTAATTATAGGATATCCCTCAGTTTGGGTTTGTGTATTATTTCTTCATGGCTGAATTTAGGTTATGCATTTTTTTGCAAGAATACTATAAAAGTGATGTTGGTGCGCTTCTCAATGCATCATATCAGCAGGCAATAAACCCTGAATCTTATACATTATGGACAGTTAAGGACCATTAAATATTTGAGTAAAGACTTTAACATGAGAAACAGAGACCTAATCCAAAAAAACAAACAGCAAGAAGGGAGTCAGATGAATAAGAATCAAGTCAGACTGCAGGAGAAATACTTGAGAAAAACTGTAATTAATATTCTCAGAGATAAGAGATAAACATCTATCAAACAGAATAGGAGGGTATAAAAAAAGCAATTGAAGAACAAGAAAGAACTCTTGGGAATTAAAAATATAACTGAAATTAAAAGTTTAAGATAGAATTAGAAAATAGAGTTAAAGAAATTTCTCAGAAAGTAGAACTAAAAGACAAAAGAAAAGACTGTAGGATTCCCAAAATAAAGAAATTACAGGATAAATTTTAAAAGTCAACATTTAAGCAGTAGGCATTCCAGAAAGAAAAACAAAAAGGGAAGGAATTATCAAAGAAGCATTTTAAGAAACTTTCCCTAAACTCAAGAAAATGAATTTTGAGAGTGGAAGGCCTCACTGAGTTTTAGGTAAAATACCTGAAGAAAAGACCCACAGAAAGGCACAATACTGTGACATTTCGAAGCACCAGAGATAAAGAAATTCTAAGAGCTCTGAGAGATAGAAAACAGATCATACCCCAAACTGAAAGACAAGAGAATAATGATTTCAAAATTGTGAGAGAAAAATATATCCTACATAGAATTCTAGATCCAGCCAAAATATCTTTTTCAATAATGAAGGCAGAATAAAGACATTGGTGTTCTTCTAAGGTAATGGAGGATATATTTCACCAAAATGAGGGAGGACAACATGGTAAGGGAAGATGCAGGGGAGTCAAGACAGGAGAGAAGAAAAGAGAATTCCCTAGAATTATGGGGAAGGGAACTGTCAGAATGACAGTAGTGTAAGACCTACAAAACAACCAGTGCATACTGGAGCAGGAGGATGGAGAGTTATAAGAGGGATGTTTCCACAGGAATAGGAATAATCATAGCCAGCTCACAGGGTTTTGTGAGAATTAAATGAGATAATATACATAAAGTATGTTACATAATACCTAGCAAGCAATAAGTTTTCAATAAATGTTAGCTGTTATATTTGAAATGCTAGATTTTATAATGAAACCCCTGCTCCCTTTTCCCATGGACCAGTCTTTGGACAGGTCAAACAGGTACATACAATAAAAGGAGCATGGCTGCAGACTGAAGCCTAGCAAATTAGCTTAGTTTAGGGCCATATTCCTATTCCAGAACATGAGTTGATGGTAATTTTTTGAAATGGACAAGTTAGCTTTAATTATATCCTCAAGGCTATGCTGTGGCATGTTTATTTCTGTTTTTACGGCAAGTAGATGTTATACTCCATAAATTTGATCTTTAAGAAGATAAATAACAAAGTAAAATACAACAAAATACAGTTAAATCTCAATCAAGATGACAGAAGGATAAATTATTTTGGTTAACTGAATTATCTAATTAACTTAGGTTTAGACTTAACCAGATAAGGAAATAAAACACTTTTGAGGGGTTTAGTCTTACTGAATAGCCTTGCCCTCAGTAAGTGGAATTCAGTGAACATCTATCTGTTTGATGATTCATGATTTTTCAGTGCTTCAAAAACATGGCTGTGGTCCATTATCACTAGAGGAACACAAGTAGAGAACAGGGTTTCTTAACTTGGGCATTATTGACAATATAAGCCCGGTAATTTTTTTGTTGTGGGGCTGCCCATGCACTGAAGGATGTCCAGCAGCATCCTGGGCCTCTACCCATTAGATGCCAGCAGGACTCCTACACCAGTTGTAACAACGAAAAATATCTCCTGGCATTGCCAAATTTCCCCTGGGTGGCAACATTGAGAACCACTGCTAAAGAATGTAGAAAACAGAATGTGTCAACCAATGAGTAAAAGACACCCCACTTTGAAAATAACAGCTTTACTCAGATATAATTCACATACTATACAATTCACCCACTTAAAGTGTACAATCAATTTTGGAACATTTTCAACACCCCCAAAAGAAAATCCATATCTATCAGCAGTCACTCCTCATTTCCCCCCTCTTTCCTTAGCCCTAGGCAACCACCAATCTACTTTATATCTCTACTGCTTTACTTACTCTGGACATTTCACATAAATGAAGTCATATAATATGTGGTCCTTTATGACCAGCTTCCTTCACTTATAAGAAACATTTTCAAGGTTCATTCATGTTGTAGCAAGTATCAGTACTTTATTCCTTGTTTTTACTGCTGAATATTATGTTATATGGATATACCATATTATTTATCCATTTATCTGTTGATTGACATTTGGGTTGTTCCCATTTTTTTGACAATTATAAATAAGGCTGCTATGAACATTCGAGTACAAGTTTTTGTACTGACACATGTTCTCATCTCTCTTGGGTATATACTTAGGAGTGGAATTTCTGGGCAATATGGTAACTCTGTTTAATCTTTTAAGGGACTGCAGACTCTCCAAAGCGGCTGCACCATTTTATATTCCCACCAACACTGTAAGAGGGTTTTAGTTTCTCTATATCCTTGTCAACACTTATTATTACCTATCTTTTTTATATAGCCCTCCTAGTGGGTGTGAAGTGATATCTCATTATGCTTTTGTTGGCCTTTCCCTGAGGCAATGATACTGAGCATCTTTTCATGTGTTTATTGTGCTCCTTATTTCTTAAAACCTTTTAACTTACAAATCTTTCCTAGAGATTCAGTCTCTATTACAGAGGCAGTGCCTGGTCACTGTGGGGCAGAAAGAAAACATCTTATCCCATATTCCTTTTTCATTGATTGCACTGTGTGAACAAGAGCATAGAGCAAAAATTCCACATACTGAAACCTCCCTTGTCTCAAGTAATTCTGGTATATAAAAATGTATTTTAGAAAGTTCTTGTTACACACCTTCCTTCTTTAAAAGAAGTGATCTAAAATGAGATTCTTAACGACTACTTTAAATTAAACGATCCCAAAGAACTATATTTATCATATTAGAAGAATGAACAAATTTTCCAACCTAAAAATCTATATGCATGGTCTGAGGTGATGCAGAATACAAAACTGGGAACTACCCTGGAAAGTCTGGGACATATGGTTACTATAAATAGAGGACAATTAGAGGTTCTTTTTTCCATTTACAAAGAAAAAGTAATAGTTTAAAATTCATCCCTAATGAAGGCAAGTCAGTCTGTGATGTTCAATAATGTTTCCCTAGCCAACCGATTATTCCAAACTCAACATCAGGCATTTCCTTGTAAGAATTAATTTCCTATATTTGAACTGCATACAGCTTCATAAAGCAAATTTGCATTTGGTAAAATATAAGTAATTGAAGAATGCCTGAAAATCTGAGAAAGAATTTAGAACAGAGGTGATTTTAAACACGACCATTTAGGGCACAGTTTAGTCATTATATAGTACTTTTCCCAATATTCTAAAGATACGAATTTCTGTTTCTTAAACCAATTTTTAGAATATTAAAAGAGAAAAATCCAAATTGCTGTTTTTGCAAAACTTCAATTAGAACTATACATGGCTCTAAGTTTAGCAGGACAAGCTGTTACTAACTTTGATAAGGCTGCATAGTGACTGAATGTTCTGCTTCAAAAGAACCCAATGTTGGACTTCCCTGGTGGCTCAGTGGTTAAGAATCTGCCTGCTAATGCAGGGGCACGGGTTCGAGCCCTGGTCCGGGAAGGTCCCACAAACTGCGGAGCAACTAAGCCCGTGCACCACAACTACTGAGCCTGCGCTCTAGAGCCCATGAGCCACAACTCCTGAGCCTGCGCGGCACAACTACTGAAACCCGGGAGCCTAGAGCCCGTGCTCCTCAACAAGAGAAGCCACTGCAGTGAGAAGCCCGCGCACCGCAAGAAAGAGTAGCCCCCACTCGCGGCAAGTAAAGAAAGCCCACGGGCAGCAACGAAGACCCAGTGCAGCCAAAAATAAATAAATTTATAAAAAATAAATAAAATAAAAGAACCCAATGTTACAGAAAAATGAGAATTTTAAGAACAGGGTATGTTAAAGTGTCATAGCTTTGAAGAATACTTGGCTTTAAAAAAAGTTTCCACTAAATCTGAGTTACAGATAATTTCCCAGGGTAAATCTACTGTATAGAGCAAAATATTAAAGGAAGAATCACTTCCTCATAACCAGAGCCAAACAACAGAGCCAAAGTTTTCTGCTGTAATATCCAAGTTTTCATTTCAATCACACATTCTAATCAGTAAAAATGAACTTTATACCTGGACATTAAATATAGCATAGTTTCAGTTTTCAGACTTAGCTATCAGCACTTTTCTAATCAAGATGATTTTTCAAGGTAATTTAAAAACAATAGTAACACATACACAGGATACAAAATTAAAAAAGATTCCTAGGCTCCATCTATCTAACTGTATACTCTGTCCTCCCAAGAGACAACAGCTGTTATTTTTTTGTGTTTGGTGTGTCTGAAACCATTCAGAGTTTTCTTTGATACACTCTTATGCATCTTGCCTTTTTTCTTGTCAGTATCTCTACGACCTTGTCCAATATCGGTCAACAAAGAGATGCTTTACCTATTTGATGGGGATATAGTATATGCCATTGTATGGAATGCTGAAATTTAATTAGTTCAGATATTTAGGTTGTTTCTAATCTTTTGCCCATTACAAGCAATGCCTCAATGAATAAAGTTGCATTTATCATTTTGCGTATATACCCGATAATTTTTATTTTGTATAATAATAAATACTACACTAAACTAATCTGAACTAATCTGAAATGGAAGCAGATCTCAACGACTGACTGTATGTTACAGAAGGAAATAGTGTCCTGAGTAAGCCGAAAACCATATGTAAGTTTTCAAAGATAAGATCAAGATAAAAGATTCAAGATCAAGAAGTTTGCATTGAAATGAATATCTTGCTCAATAACTACTGTCTTCACACAGCTGCTTTCAAATTTTCTATGTGCAAATGTCATGATTCTTCTGTAGAGATTACTAACAGTCTAAAAAAAATTAACTGGGGCAGGCAGTTAAAAAGAAACAATAAATTCATAGCTATAAAAAGTTCAAGCCATGATTGATTATATTATTTAAATTAAGTCAACAGAGCAAGAGATATTTCAGAGATCATAAAAGATAAGAGTTAAAATCTCTGAAGCTGAGACACTAAAAGTGAAATTATCTAAAAACCTCTTTGTATAAATAGGTAGAATTTAAACTCTCATTCTACTATTTATGTTAAGAGGATAAATGTTTTCTTGATTTAAACACATGAAAAGTAAATATTTTGACATAGAGGATATTAACACGTGAAGCTCTGAGAAAAATAAGCAGAACTTTTATGAATGGGCCCATTTATAGTATTTTTTTAAAAACAAGAAACCATATATTTCCTGCTTTCAAAATTTTATAAAAACTATTATTTTTAATGAACATCTTTCCTCTCAAAATCCATACTACATGGATTTATACCACATCCTAAATATTATAATTAAAAAGGATTATGAAAATGACTCTAACTTCAGCTTAACTATTTTCTAACACATGCAAATCTTACTAAGTAAAACTGCTTTTTCCTTAGCTTTTTACAGAGCTTCTACCTTCCTATTTACATACTGACTCACTCTATACTGTGACCTGCTTATTTTACACATTTTTCTGGAAGTTCAAGATTTATTGATTCAATCTTTTTTAGTATGTTGCGGGGAAAATGGTGTGAGCTAAAAAAACAGTATACTCTGATCTATGCTATAAAATCACAGTGCTATGGAGACTGGATGTCTTTGCTTAAAGCAAACACTCACCGCCCCAAACTCGTGATTTGCTCTGCTTGCCAGCCTGTCTGGTAGATTTAACTATAACACACAAACTGTACTTGTTCTTCGACAATAGCTTCATGCTGCTTGAAAATTTCCGTACATGAATTCTGCAGCCTTTAGCAACTCTCACATTTTTAAAGGGATTTTAACCTAATAGATGGGGGTAGGAAGGGAGTCAGGAGAAATCACTGTCTAAATCAGTTTCACTTTGAATTCTCCTCCTCTGAATTTCAGTTTCTTTGGAGGTCTCTATTTTATAATCATCACACACTTGCGAAAGCTGAAGATTGACCTTGACATGTTCCTCTATCTTTACATCCTGTAAAGTGTAGTTTGTAATTTATTGTGAGGATTTTCAAATAGAAAACATTTTAAAAATACGGTACAGAAGAGAAGGAATCTAAAGCAGGAGTAATGGGAATCAGGTGGTGTTATATCAAACATGCATAGGATTTTATTATTTTCAAAATTCAAATTTAATATATCCAACCGACTTTTATAAGCAATTTATATTGTACATCCCTAAACTAGAAGACTATAGAAAGAGAGAAGAAAGTTTTGCATTTATTACAATTTTCCTCCCTCTGCAAAAAAAAGTGAGGGGCTCATCAATTTTTCCCATTGTTTTGAATTTGCATTTCTAAACAAAGGAAAATAATAAGAGGACTAAATATATAGTTATAACTAGGAAATACCCACAGCTAGACAACTGATAAAAGGGATAAAGATCTTTTCAGAGAGAAAATATATTCACTCTTGGTTAAAAATAGACACAGAGATTCACTCTTCTGAGCTCCAATAAATTATGATACTACTTTTTTCTTTCTAGGAATGTCTGCCAAACTACCAGGGAAAGAAAAAAAGGGCAAACTTTTGAAAAGACGGAAGCTAATATTCTCTGGAGAACTGTACCTGTAGTCTAAGTGAGAAACTAGCAGATGGCTGCCAGTGTTGAGAAAGATAGAGTGACTCTAATGCTAAGAAACCAGAGCTGTGTAAATCTCAGATACTTAATTTAAAAACAAGTTAAACGTGAGAAGGTGAACTAACATTATCACTTTAAAATGGATCAATGAAAGCTGTGGCAGTTGAGGAAGCAGCTGAGCTGCTTCTGCTCCCAACCTGACCTAGAGTTTCGAAAGCTTCAGGTTGAGTTAGTCCATTCGAGTGGTTTTCAAACTTCAGCGTGTGTCAGAATCACCTGGAGGGCTTTTTAAAGCCAGATCACTGCCCTTCCCCACCACCCCCAGGTGATACTCAGGCAGCTGATCCAATAGTCACACCTAGAGAACCACATCTCTATTCAGTTCAATTTCTGGAGAAAACCAAGACGAGTAAACAATGATTGATAACAGCTGAAGATGAATGAGCAGGGCATCTAAATTTATCTGTTTTTATCCTATTTCCAAACAGATTTGGTAATTTTAAGATAACACATGATGTAAATAGCACGTAAAGATAACACAAAACAGCAACCCTCTAAAAGAAGCAAAAGGAGTCAGGGGTCTATGTATTTGCATTTCTTTTCTGCTAATATGTACAAATAAAAACATCTTTTCTAATTATGAGAATCCTCTTTCAAAATCTTTGAAGGCTTGCTATTACATAAATATCATTTCCCAAGTGTGTTCTGATGAATAATGGATCTGCTGGATACTAAAAGAGTTCAAAGGTGGTCACATAATTGGGAAGCATTTGGTTAAACAAAGTTCAAAAGTTTATTTCCTGTAGAATTTTAGGAACTTTACTAGTATGCACTGTGACATCCCAAGAAATAGAGCATGTGGCATTATACAAATTTATTAGTCAATGGGATGGGTTTTATATGAGGTATCTTACAAACTAGTGAGGAACACGCTGAAAAACATTGGTCCAGGAACTTCCCTGGCGGTCCAGTGGTTAAGACTCTGCACTTCCACTGCAGGGGGCACGGGTTCAATCCCTGGTGGGGGAAGTTCCACATGCTGTGAGGTGAGGCCCCCCCCAAAAAAAGAAAAAAAAATCGGTCCAGAGGAAGCAATATAAACTCCTTAGCATGGGATTCTAGGTCCTATACTTTTTTTTTTAATGAAGATCATTTATTATAAAACCACTGACACTTTCCTTAAAAGGTTGAGCTTGCAATCACTTGAATGTGACAGAATTAAGATCAGTTGCCCCCACATTCATCCTCATCCGCATCTTTCATGTCACAAACAAAACTGGATGGACCCTTAGCCTCCTGACCTCCAGATCAGCACTCCCTCAAGTAACGCCATCCCCGTGCTGAGGTCAGCCACAAGCACTCATCTGGATTAGGAATTCCAGACCGGCCCCAGCCTTAGATCCTCTATTTTGTCTTTCCAATCTACCTTGCAGCCTTATCTACTGATGTTAATACAAGACTCTCAATAGAGTTTCATGCCTGTACAGGCTGAACAAATCCAGTATTTTGCCCTCTCAAACTCCCTTCGACTTCCTGGAAAATTTCTCTCTCTGCTTGTGTAAATCCTATCTCCTGATGAGGCCCAGTTCAATGCCATTAAAAAAAAAATTTTTTTTAACTTTATATTGGAGTATAGTTGATTAACAATGTTGCGTTAGTTTGAGGTGTACAGCGGAGTGATTCAGTTGTACATATACACGTATCTATTCTTTTTCAAATTCTTTTCCCATTTGGGTTATTACAGAATACTGAGCAGAGTTCTGTGCTGTACAGTAGGTCCTTGTTGGTTATATATTTTAAATATAGCAGTGTGTACATGTCAATTCCAAAAATCTTCTTGATAAGACTAAATTGCTAATCTCCTCCTCTGTAATTCTACTCTGTATCTTTTAACATCTGTATTATAGCTCCCTTCTACTCCAACGAGACCACACATTTTGTGGTCAACAAATGTTAGTGATTGGCTTCTACAGCCAGGCTCTGTACTAAGCGCGGAGAATGTTCCTGATCTCATGGAGTGTACAGTCCTGCATCCTTGACAAACATGCACATATAATTAAAGCATGCGTAAAAATTGTAAAGGAAAAGTACAGAATTCTATGGATGTGTATATAGGAGAGGGATTAAGGAAAACTTTTATTCTTTGTTATATCCCAATCTGCATTGCCTTTATAGGTATTTAATACTTAGAGATAAATTCTAAATTATTAGATAGTTTTAAAAATGAAAATGGGCCAGACTTACTAGAAAATTATATCATCTTTATGTCAATTAATTCCTCCTTTGTAAAAAACTATTTAAAAACAAAAACAAAACTATTTAGACCCAAGGAAGTACTCTATGATGTGCAGAGAACTTACCAGGAAGAAAACAGTAATAGTTCTAGCATTATTAAACCAAATCAGCAATGCCACAGGAAATGTGACAATACCAAAGTAAGATAGTATCAGATTTCCCTTGCTTGTTTGGGAAATAGACTCAAGTTCTGCTTGCCCAGTTCAAGAGGGTCAGTATATTGAACAGTGTTGGAGAAATAATCAGAAGGGTTACATGACCTGTTCCACTTCCAGCAATCTGACTACCTTCTTCAACCTGGACTTGAACTTAACTACCAATGTGATAACTTGGTAATGTCTGGGCTCTAGTCTGGTTTATTGATTCCCTGCCCACGTTTCTCACTGCTTTGACTATGGCTTATGTTCCTGGATCATTTACTGACTTTTCTGCCCCAGGGACTGAACTGTGTTTTCTTCCAGTTGTGAGAGGTTGTCTTCCTTATGAAGAGGTGGTGCAACCTCTTCCCTACACTTGTCCCCAGCCTTCCCCATCTGTTACTGACCTTTTTTCCCCTCTAGTGACCAGAAGCCACTCTCCCATCCTTGGCATATGGAATCCACCACTTGGAATATGCACAGCTGGTAAAGTTTGACAGACAGTATATTAGGCTTGAATCTCTATTACTCAAGTCCCACAGGAGTACAACCATGATCTCCAATGGCAAGTACCTTCAAATTAAAGAAATACATCCACGAGAGGTGAAATCCACAAGTTACATAGACTTAGATTCAGATAAAACTACCCCACTTGGTAGTTTAAATATAATCTAAGAATGTTTAAACAATGTTTAAAAGGAAGGTTAAAATAATTCCTAAGTTTTGCCATATGGTGCAGGGCCTACAATGCCTTGTACATGGTTAAGAAGTCATTATTTAGCTCATTGTTAGGTTAACTGCTCCAGCTTCCAATTTAATCATCCTTCAAGGTAACTGAATCTGAAATTTATAAGCCACTGAACTTCATGTTAAATCTTTTTCTTCAGTGTACTAAACACCAGCTAGTACTTAGTGAGTCTGGAGAACATTGCTGACAATTCAAAACTTATCAAAGTTTTCGGTCTACAGATTAGGTCTTTTTTTTTAATAAGCTGCCTTATTGTCTTTTTAATTAATTAATTAGGCTGCTCTGGGTCTTATTTGAGGCACATGGGATCTTCGTTGCCACGTGTGGGATCTTTGCAGCATGCGAACTCTTAGTTGCAGCATGAGGGATCTAGTTCCCTGACCAGGGATCGAACCCCAGCCCTCTGCACTGGGAGCATGGAGTCTTAGCCACCTGACCACCAGGGAAGTCCCAGTCTACAGACTACTTCAATGAGGTGATCCTCCTGCAGACTCCCCTGATTCATGGGCAAACAGCCTTGAAGTTACAATCATTTCAACTCTCCTTAAGTTTAAACCATTATATACATATATATGTTATTTGACTGCCTTGCTAAGACTGGCCTACCAAAAGTTGGGATGATGTCTTCCATTCTTTTGTATTTCACAACAAATACATTTAAAAAGCAAAATCTGCTCGTTGGAGTTTCAATAGCATTTTCCCTAATCAACAACGAATAGTATTAAGCACAAACAATGCACAGTGACTGGCAAATACTTTCAAAGATTTATTGTCAGTAAAATGAGCACATTTGGACAAGACCTGAAGGGACTGGCCCAAGAATACATCTCAACAAAAACAAAACAATTAATGATCAAACGACTCCCAAAAAGGTTTTCCTCTTCTTTTTTTTCTTCTTTTTCTAGGGAGGTGGGGTGGTAAACCTTGGTACAAGACTACTTATAGAGTGATAGGATGAAATGCTTTCTCTAACAGTTTTCACTTTTTGAAATGAATAATCCTTTCTAACTTTGTTTTAAATTCAGAAGTAGAAACGGATTATTCTTATAATTTGATTACTAATTATCTGATCAAGTGTAACTTTAGCTGATCTATAAATAGTTTTTAAAGTTTCTCCCAGAATTGAAAGCTCATATAATGTTTATTGAAGAATATAATGTATCAGTGAAAACGGGGAGGGGGTAAGGATGTGGGTTACTGTTGTTTAAGAAAATAAGAACTCAGTGGAGTTCTTTAAAGCCAAATCTTTTGGGACTTCCCTGGTGACGCAGTGATTAAGAATCTGCCTGCCAATGCAGGAGACACGGGTTCAAGCCCTAGTCTGGGAAGATCTCACATGCCATGGAGCAACTAAGCCTGCGCACCACAAATACTGAGCCTGCGCTCTAGAGCCCGTGAGCGACAACTACTGAACCCGTGTGCTACAACTACTGAAGCCCATGCGGCTAGAGCCTGTGCCCCACAACAAGAGAAGCCACTGCAACAAGAAGCGCGCACGCCGCAATGAAAAGTAGCCCCTGCTCGCTGCAACTAGAAAGCCCACATGCAGCAAGGAAGACCCAATGAAGCCAAATATAAATAAATAAATAAATAAATGTATAACAAACAAAACAACCAAATCTTTCTTGCTTAAACAGCAGGCAGGTACCAGTGCAGAAAAATAAGGCCACTGGGATGTGGTTCTGCTCCACCCACATCAGCTACCAAGCACTGTAGCTTTAGGTGCCTTCCTCAATACACTGGAGCACTGTCAAAGTTATAGGGGTATCAATGGCTTGTTGCTCAAAATGTAATGTTCCAGAGGGACCCCGTCCAACAGAATTTTCTGCAATAAGAGAAATATTCTATATCTATGCTGTCTAATGCAGTAGTCATTGATTACATGTGGGTACTGAATACTTGAAATGTGTCTAGTGCAAATGAGGTTCAGAATTTTAAATCTGATTTCATTTAAATTAATTTAAATATCACAAGCTATATGTAGTTACTGTACTGAACAGTGAAGTTCTAGAAAAATTTTCAGTAAAACAGTACTTTCTGGTTTTATGACTGATTTTTAGTTCTTGCTCTGGGATTAATAAGTATGCCCAGAGTTGACTGATTCCCCCACCATACTGTATTTGGAATTAGGACTCTTTTTTTTTCTTTTAATTAGGTTGGTTCATCATAGCTAAGGAAAGGTTGAGTTAAGCTTTTTAAGTACGCTCCTGAGAAAGAAGTCACCCTAAGAAAAGAAGGACAAACTGCAGCCCAGTGGGATGCAGTAGTACCCCAAAGTGACAATCCCCGAAAATATAGTAGCAATGACGACAGGACTAGCAAGCATTTGTTTAAGACTGCGTGGGAGCCATCTCTTGGAAACTCCAGCCATATTGAAGAATACTTCATAGCTGCCTGGGATCTTTTCTGGGCAGAAGAGAATGGGTAAGTCATGAAACTTTGGTTATAAACATTATTTTGTCTCCACTGGTACCCTTTGTCTGATGAAGCTTGGGAAGATTCAGGTTATATGTATTGAATAAAGAGAGTTGACTGGCTTCAATCAGTATAACATATTTCAGCAGTTTTATCACCTGTCTGATAAAGTTTTAAAATGACAATCCTGGATGATATCCAAATTAATTTTAGAAAGTTAACAGTAATCCTAAGAGTCAAATACATACTATTTTAAGCGAAAGGGAAGAACAGCTGTAAGATGGACACCAGATGGACAAAACTGAATTGCTTATATGAATCATTTAAAATTCAGTTTTAATGAATTTCCTAAAGAGAATAACAAGATAAATGTGAAATTACAAGAGCTGAGTTACTTAGCTTTTACCTTATCGATAACTGCCAACCAAATATTTCAATATAAAGATAAATGGGGTTATAAAGCAGAAACTAACACACCATTGTAAAGCAATTATACCCCAATAAAGATGTTAAAAAAAAAAGATAAATGGGAATCCTGCAGCCTGTGGAACAAAAACCACATTCACAGAAAGATAGACAATATTAAAAGGCAGAGGACTATGTACCAGATGAAGAACAAGATAAAACCCAGAAAAATAACTAAATGAAGTGGAGATAGGCAACCTACCAGAAAAAGAATTCAGAATAATGATAGTGAAGATGATCCAAGACCTCGGAAAAAGAATGGAGGCAAAGAACGAGAAGATGTAAGAAATGTTTAACAAAGATCTAGAAGAATTAAAGAACAAACAAACAGAGACGGCCAACACGATAACTGAAATGAAAAATACACTAGAAGGAATCAATAGCAGAATAACTGAGGCAGAAGAATGGATAAGGGACCTGGAAGACAGAATGGTGGAATTCATTGCTGCAAAACAGAATAAAGAAAACAGAATGAAAAGAAATGAAGACAGCCTAAGAGATCTCTGGGACATCATTAAATGCAACAACACTCGAAATTATAGGGGTCCCAGAAAAAGAGAGAGAGAAAGGACCAAGAAAATATTTGAAGGGATTACAGTTGAAAACTTCCCTAACATGGGAAAGGAAATAGCCAACCAAGTCCAGGAAGCACAGTGACTCCCATACAGGATAAACCCAAGGAGAAACACGCCGAGACACATAGTAATCAAACTGGCAAAAATTAAAGACAAAGAAAAATTATTGACAACATCAAGGGAAAAATGACAAATAACATACAAGGGAACTCCCATAAGGTTAACAGCTGATTTCTCAGCAGAAACTCTACAAGCCAGAAGGGAGTGGCATGATATACTTAAAGTGATGAAAGGGAAGAACCGACAAGAAAGATTACTCTACCCAGCAAGGATCTCATTCATATTTGATGGAGAAATCAAAAGCTTTACAGACAAGCAAGAACTAAGAGAATTCAGCACCACAAAACCAGCTCTACAACAAATGCTAAAGGACCTTCTCTAAGTGGGAAACACAAGAGAAGAAAAAGAACTACAAAAACAAACCCAAAACAATTAAGAAAATGGTAATAGGAACATACATATCGATAAGGACCTTAAACGTGAATGGATTAAATGCTCCAACAAAAAGACACCGGCTTGCTGAATGGATACAAAAACAAGACCCATATATATGCTGTCTACAAGAGACCCACTTCAGACCTAGGGACACATTCAGACTGAAAGTGAGGGGATGGAAAAAGATATTCCATGAAAATGGAAACCAAAAGAAAGCTGGAGTAGCAATACTCAATAAGATAAAATGGACTTTAAAATAAAGAATGTTACAAGAGACAAGGCAGGACACTACATAATAAGCAAGCGATCAATCCAAGAAGAAGACAAAAAATTATAAATATATATGCATCCAATATAGGAGCACCTCAATACATAAGGTAACTGCTAACAGCTATAAAAGAGGAAATCGACAGTAACACAATAATAGTGGGGGACTTTAACACCTCACTTACACCAATGGACAGATCATCTAAAATGAAAATAAATAAGGAAACAGAAGCTTTAAATAACACAATAGACCAGATAGATTTCATTGATACTTATAGGCCATTCCATCCAAAAACAGCAGATTACACTTTCTTCTCAAGTGCGCATGGAACATTCTCCAGGATAGATCACATCTGGGTCACAAATCAAACCTCAGTAAATCAAGATAACTGAAATCATATCAAGCATCTTTTCTGACCACAACGCTAGGAGATTAGAAATCAATTACATGGGAGAAAACGTAAAAAACACAAACACATGGAGGCTAAACAATACGTTACTAAGTAACCAATAGATCACTGAAGAAATTAAAGAGGAAATAAAAATATACCTAAAGACAAATGATAATGAAAACATGACGATCCAAAACCTATGGGATGCAGCAAAAGCAGTTCTAAGAGGGAAGTTTATAGCTATACAGGCCTGCCTCAAGAAAAAAAAATCTCAAATAAACACTCTAACCTTACACCTAAAGGAACTAGAGAAAGAAGAACAAACAAACCCCAAAATTTGCAGAAGGAAACAAATCATAAAGAGCAGAGCAGAAATAAATGAAATAGAAACAAAGAAAACAATAGCAAAGATCAATAAAACTAAAAGCTGGTTCTTTGAGAAGAGAAACAAAATTGATAAACCATTAGCCAGACTCATCAAGAAAAAGAGACAGAGTACTCAAGTCAATAAAATTAGAAATGAAAAAGGAGAAGCTACAACAGACACCACAGAAATACAAAGCATCCTAAGAGACTACTACAAACAATTCTACGCCAATAAAATGGACAACCTGGAAGAAATCAACAAATTCTTAGAAAGGTATAACCTTCCAAGACCGAACCAGGAAGAAACAGAAAATATGAACAGACCAATCACAAGTAATGAAATTGGAATTTTGATTAAAAATCTTCCAACAAACAAAAGTCCAGGACCAGATGGCTTCACAGGTGAATTCTATCAAATATTTAGAGAAGAGCTAACACCCATCCTTCTCAAACTCTTCCAAAAAACTGCAGAGGAAGGAACACTCCCAAACTCATTCTATGAGGCCACCATCACCCTGATACCAAAATGAGACAAAGATACTACAAAAGAAGAAAATTACAGACCAATATCACTGATGAATTAGATCCAAAAATGCTAAACAAAATACTAGCAAACAGAATCCAAGAACACATTAAAAGGATCATACGTTGTGATCAAGTGGGATTTATCCAAGGGATGCAAGAGTTCTTCAATATATGCAAATCAATCAATGTGATACACCATATTAACAAACTGAAGGATAAAAACCATATGATCATCTCAATAGATGCAGAAAAAGCTTTCAACAAAATTCGAAACACATTCATGATAAAAACTCTCCAGAAAGTGGGCATAGGGGGAACCTACCTCAACGTAATAAAGGCCATATATGACAACCTACAGCAAACATCATTCTCAATGGTGAAAAACTGAAAGCATTTCCTCTAAGATTAGGAACAAGACAAGTATGTCTACTCTCACCACTATTATTCAACATAGTTTTGGAAGTCCTAGCCTCAGCAGTCAGAGAAGAAAAACAAATAAAAGGAATAAAAATTGGAAAAGAAGAAGTGAAACTGTCACTGTTTGCAGATGACATGATACTAAACATAGGGAATCCTAAAGATGCCTATAGAAGACTACTAGAGCTAATCAATGAATTTGGTAAAGTTGTAGGATACAAAATTAATGCACAGAAATCTCTTGCATTCCTAGACAATGATTAAAAATCTGAAAGAGAAATTAAGGAAACACTCCAATTTACCACTGCAACAAAAAGAATAAAATATCTAGGAATAAACCTACCTAGGGAGACAGAAGACCTGTATGCAGAAAACTATAAAACACTGATGAAAGAAGTTAAAGATGATACCAACAGATGGAGAGATATACCATGTCCTTGGATTGGAAGAATCAATATTGTGAAAATGACTGTACTACCCAAAGCAATCTACAGATTCAATGCAATCCCTATCAAATTACCAATGGCATTTTTTAAGGAACTAGAACAAAATATCTTAAAATTTGTATGGAGACACAAATAACCCCGAATAGCCAAAGCAGTCTTGAGGGAATAAAACCGAGCTGGAGGAATCAGACTCCCGGACTTCAGACTATACTACAAAGCTACAGTAATCAAGACAATATGGTACTGGCACAAAAACAGAAACATAGATCAATGGAACAAGATAGAAAGCCCAGAGTTAAATCCATGCACTTATGGTCAACTAATCTATGACAAAGGTGGCAATGATATACAATGTAGAAAAGACAGTCTCTTCAACAAGTGGTGCTGGGAAAACTGGACAGCTACATGTAAAAGAATGAAATTAGAACACTCCCTAACACCATACATAAAAATAAACTCAAAATGGAGTAGAGACCTAAATGTAAGACCGGACACTATAAAACTCTTAGAGGAAAACATAGGAAGAACACTCTTTGACATAAATCACAACAAGATCTTTTTTGATCCACCTCCTAGAGTAATGGAAATAAAAACGAAAATAAACAAATGGGACCTAATGAAACTTAAAAGCTTTTGCAAAGCAAAGAAAACTACAAACAAGATGAAAAGACAACCCTCAGAATTGAAGAAAATGTTTGCAAATTTATCAATGGACAAAGGATTAATCTCCAAAATATATAAACAGCTCATGCAGCTCAATATTGAAAAAAACAATCCAATCAAATAACGGTCAGAAGACCTAAATAGACATTTCTCCAAAGAAGACATACAGATGGCCAAGAAGCACATGAACAGCTGCTCAACATCACTAATTATTAGGGAAATGCAAATCAAAACTACAATGAGGTATCACCTCACACCAGTTAGAATGGGCATCATCAGAATATCTACAAACAACAAATGCTGGAGAGGGTGTGGAGAAAAGGGAACCCTCTTGCACTGTTGGTGGGAATGTAAATTGATACAGCCACTATGGAGAACAGTATGGAGGTTCCTTATAAAACTAAAAATAGTATTACCATATGGCCCAGCAATCCCACTGTTGGGCATATACTCAGAGTAAACCATAATTCAAAAAGACACATGCACCCCAATGTTCACTGCAGCACTATTTACAATAGCCAGGACATGAAAGCAACCTAAATGCCCATCAACAGACGAATGGATAAAGAAGATGTGGTACATATATACAATGGAATATTACTCAGCCATAAAAAGGAATGAAATTGAGTCATTTGTTGATACGTGGATGGATCTAGAGCCTGTCATACAGAGTGAAGTAAGTCAGAAAGAGAAAAACAAATATCGTATATTAATGCATATATTTGGAACGTAGAAAAATGGTACAGATGAACCGGTTTGCAGGGCAGAAATTGAGACAGATGTAGAGAACAAACATATGAGCTCCAAGGGGGGAAAGCAGCAGTGGGTGGGGGTGGTAGTTTCATGAATTGCGAGATTGGGTTTGACGTGTATATACACTGATGTGTATAAAATGGATGACTAGTAAGAACCTGCTGTATAAAAACATAAATAAAATAAAGTGCAAAAATTCAAAGAAAACCAAAAACAAAAAAAAATTTAAAAAAGGGTAAATGGGCACACTAGGATATGTTTCCTTTTTTAAAAGTAATCTTTTGTTGAAAACATTAAAAAATACAGATAACAGTTAGGAGATTATTTGATTCCTAAAGATCAATAATAAAATAAAAACCAAATTATAATGTGACTTTCACAAAATAAGATATTTATTTTAATGTCTTCAAATATTATAAGCTTATTTAAATGAAAACAATGTTATCAGTAAAAAACTGTGATATTTGAAAACAACTATTAATAGACAATCTGAGTAGGCCTATATCTACAAACTAAATCAGTAATTAATAACCTAAAAATACAGAAAGCACCAAGCCCAGATGGATATACTGGTGAATTCTACAAAACATTTAAAAAAGAAATTATACAGTTCTTTCAGAAGACAATTACACCAAACTCTTTCAGAAGACAGAAGTAAGGGAATACTTCCTAACTCGTCTATGATGCCAGCATTACCTTGATACCAAAGCTAGATGAAGACATTATATAAGCAAAGAAAACCACAGACCAATATCCCTCATGAACATAGATGTAAAAATCCTCAAAAAAGTATTAGCAAATTAAATCCAACCATGTATAAAAAGAATTATACACCACAACCAAGTGGGATTTAGTTCAGGTTTGCAAGTTATTTCAACATTCAAAATTAATTAATGTGATCTATCATATCAACAGGTTAAAGAAGAAAAATCACATGTTCATATCTACGTGCAGGAAAAACATTTAACAAAAACCAACACCAATTCATGATAAAAACTAGGAAAAGAGGGGAACTTTCTCAACTTGATAAGGAACATCTACAAAAAAACCTACATCTAACATCATACTAACTGGTGAGAAACTAGATGCTTTACCACTATGATCAGGAACAAGTAAAGGGTATCCCTCTTCACCACTCCTTTTCAACACTGTACTGAAGTCTTAGTTTATATAATAAGACAAGAAAAGGAAATAAAAGGTATATAGGTTGGGAAAGATGAAATAAAACTCTTTATTTGCAGATGACAGGATCATCTTTGTAGACAATTTTAAAAAATGACCAAAAAACTCCTGGAACTAATGAGCAATTATAGGAAGGATAAAAGGTTAATATAGAAAGGTCAATTGCTTTCCTATATACCAGTGAACAAGTAGAATTTGAAATAAAAAAACACAATATCATTTAGAATAGCACTCCCCAAAATGAAGTACTTAAGAGATAACTTAAATAAAATACATACAAGATCTATATGAGGAAAACTACAAAACTCTGATGAATGAATTTGAAGAACTAAATAGATGGAGAAATATTCTATGCTCATGGATAGGAAGACTCGATATCGTCAAGATATCAGTTCTTCCAAATTTGATTTATAAATTCACGGCAATCCCAGTCAAAATCCCAGCAAGTTATTTTGTGGATGTTGAAAACTGATTCTAAAGCTTACTATATGGAGACACAAATCACCCAGAATAGCCAACAAAATATTAAGGGATAAGAACGAAGTTGGAGGACTGACAGTACCTCGCTGTACAACTACAATATTCCAGTGTGCTAACGGTTAAAGAATAGACAAATAGAACAGTGGAACAGTATAGAGAGCCCGGAAATAGACCCATATAAATATGTGGGTTTTTTGACAAAGGAGCAAAGTTAATACAATGCAGAAAAGATAGTCTCTTCAACAAGTGGTGCTGAAACAACTGGACATTCACATGCAAAAAAATGAATCTAGACACAGACCTTACACCCCTCATAAAAATTAACTCAAAATGGTTCACAGACCTAAAAGTAAAATGTAAAACTATGCAAATCCTATAAGACAACATAGGAGAAAATTTAGATGGACTTGGGTATGGCGATGACTTTTTAAATATAATACCAATATATTATGATAAATATAATACCAAATATAATATTTCTTTCATGATCCATGAAAAAAATAACTGATAAACTGGACTTTAATCAAATTAAAAAATTTCTACTCTGTGAAAGACACTGTCAAGAGAATGAAAGACAAGCCACAGACTGGGAGAAAATATTTGCAAAGGACACATTTGATAAAGGATTATTATCCAAAATATACAAAGAATGCTGAAAACTCAACAAGAGGAAAACAACACGATTAAAATATGGGCCAAAGACCTTAGCAGACACCTCACCAGAGAGGATATACAGATGGCATACAAGCATATGAAAAGATACTCCAGGGCTTCCCTGGTGGCACAGTGGTTGGGAGTCCGCCTGCCGATGCGGGGGACATGGGTTCGTGCCCTGGTCCGGGAAGATACCACATGCCGTGGAGTGGCTGGGCCCATAAGCCATGGCCGCTGAGCCTGCGCGTCCGGAGCCTGTGCTCCGCAATGGGAGAGGCCGCAACAGTGAGAGGCCTGCATACCGCAAAAAAAAAAAAAAAAAAAAAAGATACTCCATATCATCTGTCATCAGGGAACCGCAAATTAAAACAACAGCAAGATACCATAGCACACATATAAGAATGGCCAAAATCCAGAACACTGACAACACCAAATGCTGATAAGGATATGGAACAATAGGAACTCTCATTCATTGATGGTGGGATTGAAAAATTGTAGAGCTACTTCAGAAGACAGTTGGGCGGTTCTTACAAAATTAAACTTACTCTTATCATATGATCCAGCAATCACACTCCTTGGTATCTACCCAAAGGAACTGAAAAATTATGTTTGCACAAAAACCTGCACACAGATAGTTACAGCAGCTTCATTCACAACTGCCAAAACTTGGAAACAACCAAGATGTCCTTCAGTGAATGTACAAATAAACTAAGGTACATCTGGACAATGTAATATTATTTAGCACTACAAAAAAAACCAGTTATCAAAAACCACGAACTAGTTATCAAGCTATGAAAAGAGATGGACGAAACTTAAATGAGTATTAGTAAGTGAAAGAAGCCCAACTGAAAAGGCTACATACTGTATGATTTCAATTACAAGACATTCTGGAAAAGGCAAAACTATGGGGACAGCAGAAAGATCATGGTTGCCAGGGGTTACGGGATGGACAGATGAAGATGCAAAGCACAGAGGACTTTTAGGGCAGTTAAACTACTCTGTATGACACTATAATTGTGGAAACATGACATTATAAAATTGTACAAACCTACAGAACGAATACCACCAAGAATGAACCCTAAAGTAAACTATGGACTCTGGATGATAATGATATGTCAATGTAGATTTATTAATTGTAACGAATGTACCACTTTGGTGGGGGATATAGATAAAGGAGGAGGCTGCATAGGTCAGGGTAGGGAGTATATAGGAAATCTCTGTACCTCTGCTCACTAATGCTGTGAAGCTAAAACTGCTCTAAAAAATAAAGTCTATTGAAAAAATAAACAAACAAACACAAACCATCTTTTGAGAGGTCTGGAATTGTTTAGTCTAAATGAACAAAAAGAATCTATCACTGAGATCCGACGCCTTGCCCTCAGGCAATTGTACCTGACAGGGAATCCCCTGACAGGAGGCCACCCCTCAGGCATCTCCAGGACCGAGGAGAGAAGTCCCCCGACTGGTGGCCCGGCCCTCAGTCGACTCTGTGACAGGACGGCTGGCCGAGCCGTGTGGCTGACAGGGTCTTGGTGCTCCGGCCGGGTGTCAGGCCTGAGCCACTGATGTGGGAGAGCCGACTTCAGGATGTTGGACCACCAGAGACCTCCCGGCCACATGTAATATCAATCAGCAAGACCTCTCCCAGAGATCTCCATCTCAAAGCTAAGACCCAGCTCCACCCAAAGGCCAGCAAGCTCCAGTGCTGGATGCCCCATGCCAAACAACTAGTAAGACAGGAACACAAGCCCACCCATTAGCTGAGAGGTTGCCTAAAATCATACTAAGTTCACAGACACCCCAAAACACACCACTGGATGCAGCCCTGCCCACCAGAAAGACAAGATCCAACCCCAGCCCCCAGAACACAGGCACCAGTCCCCTCCACCAGGAAGCCTACCAAAGCCATGGAACCAACCTTACCGAGTGGGGGCAGACACCAAAAACAACAGGAACTACAAACCTGCAGCCTGTGAAAAGGAAACCCCGAACACAGTAAGTTAAGCAAAATGAGAAGACACAGAAATATGCAGGAGATGAAAGAGCAAGGTAAAAACCCACCATAGCAAACAAATGAAGAGGAAATAGGCAGACTACCTGAAAAAGAATTCAGAGTAATGATTGTAAAGATGATCCAAAATCTTGGAAATAGAATAGAGAAAATAAAACAAAAGTTTAACAAGGACCTAGAAGAATTAAAGAACAAACAAACAATGAGCAACACAATAAATGAAATTAAAAATTCTCTAGAAGGAATCAATAGCAGAATAACTGAGGGAGAAGAACGGATAAGTAACCTGGCAGGTAAAACAGTGGAAATAGCTATCACAGAGCAGAATGAAGAAAAAAGAATGAAAAGAATTGAGGACAGTCTCAGAGACCTCTGGGACAACATTAAACACAGCAACATTGAATTATAGGGGTCCCAGAAAAAGAAGACAACAAGAAAGGGTCTGTGAAAATATTTGAAGAGATTATAGTTGATAATTTCCATAACATGGGAAAGGAAATAATTAATCCAGTCCAGGAAGCACTGAGAGTCCCATACAGGTTAAATCCAAGGAGAAACAAGCCAAGACACATATTAATCAAACTATTAAAAATTAAATACAAAGAAAAAATATTAAAAGCAGCAAGGGAAAAGCAACAAATAACATACAAGGGAATCCCCATAAGATTAACAGCTGATCTTTCAGCAGAAACTCTGCAAGCCAGAAGGGGCTGGCAGGATATATTTCAAGTGATGAAAGGGAAAAGCCTACAGCCAAGATTACTCTGCCCAGCAAGGATCTCATTCAGATTTGATGGAGAAATTAAAACATATACAGACAAGCAAAAGTTAAGAGAATTCAGGAGGAACCAAGATGGTGGAGTAGAAGGATGTGCTGTCACTCCCTCTTGCAAGAACACCAGAATCACAACTAGCTGCTGAACAAGCATCGACAGGAAGACACTGGAACTCACCAAAAAAGGTACCCCACATCCAAAGAAAAAGGAGAAGCTACAATGAGATGGTAAGAGGGGCACAATCACAGTAAAATCAAATCCCATAACTGGTGGATGGGTGACTCACAGACTAGCAAACACTTATACCACAGAAGTCCACCCACTGCAGTGAAGGTTGTGAGCCCCACGTCAGGCTTCCCAACCTGGGGGTCCAGAAACAGGAGGAGGAATTCCTAGAGAATCAGACATTGAAGTCTAGCGGGAATTGATTGCAGGACTTTGACAGGACTTGGGGAAACAGAGACTCCACTCTTGGAGGGCACACACAAAGTAGTGTGCACATCGGGACCCAGGGGAAGGAGCAGTGACCCCAGGGGAGACTGAACCAGACGTACTTGCTAGTGTTGGTCTCTACAGCTCTACAACAAATGCTAAAGGACCTTCTCTAAGTGGGAAACACAAGAGAAGAAAAGGACCTACAAAAACAAACCCAAAACAATTAAGAAAATGGTCATAGGAACATACATATCGATAATTACCTTAAACGTGAATGGATTAAATGCTCCAACCAAAACACACAGGCTTGCTGAATGGATACAAAAACAAGACCCATATATATGCTGTCTACAAGAGACCCACTTCAGACCTAGGGACACATTCAGACTGAAAGTGAGGGGATGGAAAAAGATATTCCATGCAAATGGAAATCAAAAGAAAGCTGGAGTAGCTATATTCGTATCAGATAAAATAGACTTTAAAACAAAGAATGTTAAAAGAGACAAAGAAGGACACTACATAATGATCAAGGGATCAATCCAGGAAGAAGATATAACAATTATAAATATATATGCACCCAACACAGGAGCACCTCAATACATAAGGCAACTGCTAACAGCTGTAAAAGAGGAAATCGACAGTAACACAATAATAGTGGGGGACTTTAACACCTCACTTACACCAATGGACAGATCATCCAAAATGAAAATAAATAAGGAAACAGAAGCTTTAAATAACACAATAGACCAGATAGATTTCATTGATATTTATAGAACATTCCATCCAAAAACAGCAGATTACACTTTCTTCTCAAGTGCGCATGGAACATTCTCCAGGATAGATCACATCTTGGGTCACAAATCAAACCTCAGTAAATTCAAGAAAATTGAAATCATATCAAGCACCTTTTCTGACCACAACACTAGGAGATTAGAAATGAATTAAGGGAAAATAACGTAAAAAACACAAACACATGGAGGCTAAACAATACGTTACTAAGTAACCAAAAGATCACTGAAGAAATTAAAGAGGAAATAAAAAAATACCTAGAGACAAATGACAGTGAAAACATGACGATCCAAAAACTATGGGATGCAGCAAAAGCAGTTTTAAGAGGGAAGTTTATAGCTATACAGGCCTGCCTCAAGAAAAAAAAAAACTCAAGTAAACAATTTAACCTTACAACTAAAGGAACTAGAGAAAGAAGAGCAAACAAAACCCAAAGTTAGAAGAAGGAATGAAATCATAAAGACAGGAGCAGAAATAAATGGAATAGAAACAAAGAAAACAATAGCAAAGTTCAATAAAAATAAAAGCTGCTTCATTGAGAAGATAAACAAAATTGATAAACCATTAGCAAGACTCATCAAGAAAAAGAGAGAGAGGACTCAAATCAATAAAATTAGAAATGAAAAAGGAGAATTTACAACAGACACTGTAGAAATACAAAGCATCCTAAGAGATTAGTACAAGCAACTCTATGCCAATAAAATGGACAACCTGGAAAAAAGGACAAATTCTTAGAAAGGTATAACCTTCCAAGACTGAACCAGGAAGGAACGGAAAATATGAACAGACCAATCACAAGTAATGAAATTGGAATTGTGATTAAAAATCTTCCAACAAACAAAAGTCCAGGACCAAATAGCTTCACAGGTGAATTCTAGCAAACATTTACAGAAGAGCTAACACCCATTCTTCTCAAACTCTTCCAAAAAACTGCAGAGGAAGGAACACTCCCAAACTCATTCTATGAGGCCACCATTACCCTGATACCAAAATGAGACAAAGATACTACAAAAGAAGAAAATTACAGACCAATATCACTGATGAATTAGATCCAAAAATGCTAAACAAAATACTATCAAACAGAATCCAAGAACACATTAAAAGGATCATACATTGTGATCAAGTGGGATTTATCCAAGGGATGCAAGGATTCTTCAATATACGCAAATCAATCAATGTGATACACCATGTTAACAAACTGAAGGATAAAAACCATACGGTCATCTCAATAGATGCAGAAAAAGCTTTTGACAAAATTCAACACCGATTTATGATAAAAATTCCAGAAAGTGGGCATAGAGGGAACCTACCTCAACATAATAAAGGCCATATATGACAAACCCACAGCCAACATCATTCTCAATGGTGAAAAACTGAAACCATATCCTCTAAAATCAGAAACAAGACAAGGTTGCCCACGCTCACCACTACTATTCAACATAGTTTTGGAACTTTCAGCCACAGCAATCAGAGAAGAAAAAGAAATAAAGGAATCCAAATCAGAAAAGAAGAAGTAAAGCTGTCACTGTTTGCAGATGACATGATAGTATACATAGAGAAGCCTAAAGATGCGACCACAAAACTACTACAGGTAATCAATGAATCTGGTAAGGTAGCAGGAAACAAAATTAATGCACAGAAATCTCTTGCATTCCTATACACTAATGATGAAAAATCTGAAAGAGAAGTCATAGAAATACTCCCATTTACCACTGCAACAAAAAGAATAAAATACCTAGGAATAAACCTACCTAGGGAGACAAAAGTCCTGTATGCAGAAAACTATAAGACACTGATGAAAGAAATTGATGATGATAGCAACAGATGGAGAGATATACCATGTTCTTGGATTGGAAGAATCAATACTGTGAAAATGACTATACTACCCAAAGCAATCTACAGATTCAATGCAATCCATATCAAATTACCAATGGCATTTTTTATGGAACTAGAACAAAATATCTTAAAATTTGTATGGAGACACAAAAGACCCCGAATAGCCAAAGCAATCATGAGGGAGAAAAATGGAACTGGAGGAATCATACTCCCTGACTTCAGACTATACTAAAAAGCTACAGTAATCAAGACAATATGGCACTGGCACAAAAAAAGAAACATAGATCAATGGAACAAGATAGAAAGCCCAGAAATAAACCCGCGCACCTATGGCCAACTAATCTATGACAAATGAGGGAAAGGTATAAAATGAAGAAAAGACAGTGTCTTCAATAAGTGGTGCTGGGAAAACTGGACAGCTACACGTATAAGAATGAAATTAGAAAACTTCCTAACACCATACATAAAAATAAACTCAAAATGGATTCGAGACCTAAATGTAAGACCGGACACTATAAAAGTCTTAGAGGAAAACATAGGAAGAACACTCTTTGACATAAATCGCAGCAAGATCTTTTTTGATCCACCTCCTAGAGTAATGGAAATAAAAAAAAAATAAACAAATGGGACCTAATGAAACTTCAAATCTTTTGCACAGCAAAGGGAACCATAAACAAGATGAAAAGACAACCCTCAGAATGGGAGAAAATATTTGCAAATGAATCAACGGACAAAGGATTAATCTCCAAAACATGTAAACAGCTCATGCAGCTCAATATTAAAGAAACAAACAACCCAATCCAAAATTGGTCAGAAGAGCTAAATAGAGATTTCTCCAAAGAAGACATACAGATGGCCAAGAAGCACATGAAAAGCTGCTCAACATCACTAATTATTAGAGAAATGCAAATCAAAACTACAATGAGGTATCACCTCACACCAGTTAGAATGGGCATCATCAGAAAATCTACAAACAACAAATGCTACAGAGGGTGCAGAAAAAAGGTAACCCTCTTGCACTGTTGGTGGGAATGTAAATTGATACAGCCACTATGGAGAACAGTATGGAGGTTCCTTAAAAAAATAAAAATAGAATTACCATATGATCTAGCAATCCCACTACTGGGCATATACCCAGAGAAAACCATAATTGAAAAAGACACATGCACCCCAATGTTCATTGCAGCACAATTTACAATAGCCCAATCATGGAAGCAACCTAAATGCCCATTTACAGACAAATGGATAAAGAAGTTGTGGTACACAGATACAATGGAATATTACTCAGCCATAAAAAGGAACGAAATTGAGTCATTTGTTGAGATGTGGATGGATCTAGAGACTGTCATACAGTGTGAAGTAAGTCAGAAAGAGAAAAACAAATATCGTATATTAACGCATGTATGTCGAACCCAGAAAATGGTACAGATGAACTGGTTTGCAGGGCAGAAGTTGAGACACAGATGTAGAGAACAAACAAACGTATGGACGCCAAGGGGGGAAAACCGCGGTCGGGTGGGGATGGTGGTGTGCTGAATTGGGTGATTGGAATTGACATGTATACATTGATGTGTATAAAATTGATGATCAATAAGAACCTGCAGTATAAACAAACAAACAAAGAAACTAAAAACAACTAAACTTTCTTTCGGTTATTTGTATGGAAGTATGTTAATATAAATGTTTCAGACATCACATGGAATTTCTAAAAATCTTATATGTTCTGGTGTAATGTTATAAGTCATAATTCTAGTTATTACTTTAAAATGTATATCTCAGAAATAACTAAAAAAAAAAAAAGAGAGAATTCAGCACCACCAAAGCATCCTTACAACAAATGCTAAAGGAACTTCTCTAGGTAGGAAACACAAGAAGATGAAAAGACCTACAAAAACAAACCCAAAACAAATAAGAAAATTGTAATAGAAACATACATATTGATAATTACCTTAAATGTAAATGAATTAAATCCTGCAAGAAAAAGACACAGACTGGCTAAATGGATACAAAAACAAGACCTGTATATATACTGTCTATAAGAGACCCACTTCAGGCCTAGGGACACATACAGACTGAAAAAGAGGGGACAGAAAAAGATATTCCATGCAAATGGAAACCAAAAGAAAGCTGGAAGTAACAATTCTCATATCAGACACAATAGACTTTAAAATAAAGACTATTACAAGAGACAAAGAGGGACACTACATTAACTACATTAAATTAAATACAAAGAAAAAATCAAGAAAAAATCAAAATACAAGAAAAAATTTAAAAATTAACAGTTGTAAATATTTATGCACCCAACATAGGAGCACCTCAATATTTAAGGCAAATGCTAACAGCCATAAAAGGGGAAATTGACAGTAACACAATCATAGTAGGAAACTTTAACACCCCACTTTCACCAATGGACAGATGACCCAAAATAAAAATAAATAAGGAAACACAAGCTTTAAATGACACATTAAACAACATGGACTTAACTGATAGGTATAGGACATTCTATCCAAAAACAACACAATACACTTTCTTCTCAAGTGCTCATGGAACATCTCCAGGATAGATCATATCTTGGGTCACAAATGAAGCCTTGGAAAATTTAAGAAAATTGAAATTGTATCAAGTAACTTTTCTGACCACAATGCTATGAGACTAGATATCAATTACAGGAAAAAAACTGTAAAAACTACAAACACATTGAGGGCTAAACAATACACTACTAAATAACCAAGAGATCACTGAAGAAATCAAAGAGGAAATCAAAAAATACTTAGAAACAAATGACAATGAAATCACGATGACCCAAAACCTATGGGATGCAGCAAAAGCAGTTCTAAGAGGGAAGTTTATAGCAATACAATACTTCCTCAAGAAACAAGAAAAATCTCAAATAAATAACCTAAACTTGGGCTTCCCTGGTGGCACAGTGGTTGAGAGTTCGCCTGCCAATGCAGGGGACACGGGTTCGTGCCCCGGTCCGGGAAGATCCCATGTGCCGTGGAGCGGTTGGGCCCTTGGGCCATGGCCGCTGAGCCTGCGCGTCCGGAGCCTGTGCTCAGCAACGGGAGAGGCCACAACAGTGAGAGGCCCGCGTACCGCAAAAAAGAAGAAAAAAAAAAATAACCTAAACTTACATCTAAAGCAATTAGAGAAAGAACAAAAAAAAACCCCCAAAGTTAGCAGAAGGAAAGAAATCATAAAGATCAGATCAGAAATAAGTGAAAAAGAAATAAAGGAAACGACAGCAAAGATCAATAAAACTAAAAGTTGGTTGTTTGAGATGATAAACAATATTGATAAACCACTAGCCAGACTCATCAAGAAAAGAAGGGAGAACACTCAAATCAACAGAATTAGGAATGAAAAAGGAGAAGTAGCAACTGACACTGCAGAAATAGAAAGGATCAAAAGGGATTACTGCAAGCAACTATATGCCAATAAAATGGACAACCTGGAAGAAATGGAAAAATTATTAGAAAAGCAAAACCTTCTGAGACTGAGCCAGGAAAAAACACAAAATATAAACAGACCAGTCACATGCACTGAAATTGAAACTGTGATTAAAAATCTTCCAACAAACAAAAGCCCAGGACAAGATGGCTTCACAGGTGAATTCCATCAAACATTTAGAGAAGAGCTAACATCCATCTTTCTCAAACTCTTCCAAAATATAGCAGAGGGAGGAACATTCCCAAGCTCTTTATATGAGGCCACCATCACCCTGATCCCAAAACCCGAAAAAGATGTCACAAAAAAAGAAAATTACAGGCCAATATCACTGATGAACACAGATGCCAAAATTCTCAACAAAATACTAGCAAACAGAATCCAACAACACATTAAAAGGATCATACACCATGATCAAGTGGGATTTATCCCAGGGGTGCAAGGATTCTTCAATATACACAAATCAATCAATGTGATACACCATATTAACAAATTGAAGGATAGAAACCATGATAATCTCAATAGATGCAGAAAAAGCTTTCAACAAAATTCAACAATGATTTATGATAAAAACTCCAGAAAGTAGGCATAGACAGAACTTACCTCAATATAATAAAGGTCATATATGACAAACCCACAGCCAACATCATTCTCAATGGTGAAAAACTGAAACCATATCCTCTAAAATCAGGAACAAGACAAGGTTGCCCACTCTCACCACTACTATTCAACATAGTTTTGGAACTTTTAGCCACAGCAATCAGAGAAGAAAAAGAAATAAAGGAATCCAAATCAGAAAAGAAGAAGTAAAGCTGTCACTGTTTGCAGGTGACATGATACTATACATAGAGAAGCCTAAAGATGCGACCACAAAACTACTACAGGTAATCAATGAATCTGGTAAAGTAGCAGGACACAAAATTAATGCACAGAAATCTCTTGCATTCCTATACACTAATGATGAAAAGTCTGAAAGAGAAATTAAGGAAACACTTCCATTTACCATTGCAACAGAAAGAATAAAATAGCTAGGAACAAACCTACCTAAGGAAACAAAAGACCTGTATGCAGAAAACTGTAAGACAATGATGAAAGAAATTAAAGATGACATAAACAGATGGAGAGATATACCATGTTCTTGGATGGGAAGAGTCAATATTATGAAAATGACTATACTACCCAAAGCAATCTACAGATTCAATGTGATCCCTATCAAACTACCAATGGCATTTTTCACAGAACTAGAACAAAAAAAATTCACAATCCGTATGGAAATATCAAAGACCCCGAATAGCCAAAGCAATCTTGAGAAAGATAAATGGAGCTGGAGGAATTAGGCTCCCTGACTTCAGACTATACTACAAAGCTACAGTAATCAAGACAGTATGGTACTGTCACAAAAACAGAAATATTGATCAATGGAACAGGACAGAAAGTCCAGAGATAAACCCACAGACAAATGGTCACCTTATCTTTGACAAAGGAGGCAAGAATATACAATGGAGAAAAGACAGCATCTTTAATAAGTGGTGTTGGGTAAACTGGATAGCTACATGTAAAAGAATGAAATTAGAACACTTCCTAACACCATATACAAAATTAAACTCACAGTGGATTAAAGACCTAAATGTAAAGCCAGACACTATCAAACCCTTAGAGGAAAACATAGGCAGAACACTCTGTGACATAAATCATAGCAAGATCCTTTTTGACTCACCTCCTAGAGAAATGGAAATAAAAACAAAAATAAACAAATGGGACTTAATGAAACTTAAAAGCTTTTTCATAGCAAAGGTAACCATAAACAAGATGAAAAGAGAGCCCTCAAAATGGGAGAAAATATTTGCAAATGAAGCAACTGACAAAGGATTAATCTCCAAAATATACAAGCAGCTCATGCGGCTCAATATCAGAAAAACAAACAACTCAATCCAAAAATGGGCAGAAGACCTAAATAGACATTTCTCCAAAGAAGATATACAGATTGCCAACAAACACATGAAAGGATGCTCAACATCACTAATCATTAGAGAAATGCAAATCAAAACTATGAGATGTCACCTCACACCGTTCATAATGGCCATCATCAAAAAATCTACAAATAATAAATGCTGGAGAGAGTGTGGAGAAAAGGGAACCCTCTTGCACTGTTGCTGGGAATGTAAATTGATTCAGCCACTATGGAGAAGACTTTGGAGGTTCCTTAAAAAACTAAAACTAGAACAATCATATCACCCTGCAGTCCCACTACTGGGCATATACCCTGAGAAATCCATAATTCAAAAAGAGTCATGTACCACAATGTTCATTGCAGCACTATTTACAATAGCCAGGACATGGAAGCAACCTAGGTGTCCATCGACAGATGAATGGATAAAGAAGATGTGGCACATATATACAATGGAACATTACTGGGCCATAAAAAGAAATGAAATTGAGTTATCTGTAGGGAGGTGGATGGACTTAGAGGCTGTCAGACAGAGTGAAGTAAGTCAGAAGGAGAAAAACAAATACCGTATGCTAACACATATATATGGAATCTAAAAAAAAAAATGGTTCTGATGAATCAGGGGCAGGTCAGGAATAAAGATGCAGACATAGAGAATGGACTTCAGGACATGGGGAGGGGGAAGGGTAAGCTTGGACGAAGTGAGACAGTAGCACTGACATATATACAGTACCAAATGTAAAAGAGATAGCTAATGGGAAGCAGCTACATAGCCCAGGGAGATCAGTTTGGTGCTTTGTGACCACTTCGAGGGGTGGGACAGGGAGGATGAGAGGGAGATGCAAGAGGGAGGGGATATGGGAATATATGTGTGTATATATATATATGTATATATATATATGTATATATATATATATGTATATATATATAGCTTATTTTCTTTGTTATACAGCAGAAACTAACACAACATTATAAAGCAATTATACTCCTATAAAGATGTTTTAAAAAACAACAATCTATCACCTTATGGCTAGAAGCTGACTCTATCAGTGACATAAGATGAGTAAGGCTATCTCTTATGAGTCAATATTTTCAATGAGGGATTAAAAAAATAGGGTCACCTTGTTTAGAACTACCAATTATTGCATAATAAGTGGCTTGTGGCCCACTTAGAGGACTTTCCAGATTCTAATGGTCTCCTCCTGTTAATTTTCTGTATAATTCTTATTTATTTCTGTCTTTATTTTGAATATCTTAGTCTTGATGTAGTTTTGTCCCCAAGAATATACATAATCGAAATTGAGTATAAGTGAAAAGAATTGTGCTTTACATTTTAATACGGCTTTGGAAAAACCATATTCAGTTGAAAAATGTATCATGATCTTTAATTCAGAGTCTTAGGAAGAAGTGCTTCCCTAGATTTCTAGTCTGTATTTAGTTGCAGAACACGGGATCTTAGTTGCCACATGTGGGATCTTTAGTTGCGGCATGTGGGATCTAGTTCCCTGACCCGGGATCGAACCCGGGCCCCCTGCATTGGGAGTGCTGAATCTTAGCCAGTGGACCACCAGGGAAGTCCCTGCATTACTTTTTAAAATGTTCTTTTCATGAATTTACTATTACTTAACTGTTAACCTGGATTCTTAGATTTATATATGATTCAGATTGTACATATATAAAACAATTATTATTAGGTTATGCACTGTGTCACTTTTTAGTGTACAGCACACCTTCATAAACTCTCACAACAATATTATAAGGCAGATAATAATAGCCACTTTTTACTGAGCACCAACTATTAGCCAAACAGATATCAAATTTCCAGTCCTCAAAATAACTTCACCAAGTTTCATACACTTCATGTTCCCTAAACATGAAATTAAGACGCAGAGAAGCTTTAAGAGGAATTAATACAGCTAATTCACTATAGAGCACATTTTCACTCTACTGGGGAATGAGGAAGATAAGGTATCCCAGCTCACTGAAGACTTGTGGCGATTAAGGTGGAGGTAAGGTGTAGTTAGGTGATCAATTGTAAGTCCTAACTCTAACCTTACTTTTAGGTTCCAGAATACAGCCTCAATCACATCGATAACAAATGTGTTATCAAAAACTGTCTGATTAAAGACACAGAAAATCCTATGCTAAATAATTGGCACGCTCAGCCCCAAAGTGAAATGAAGATCATAACATAGATGAAGAATTCGATAGACACGTGTTAAAGGAGAAGAATCCATCTTGAGTTATGTCAACACTAAAGTGACATAGGTGACTTAGAAAGAGATCCAGTCAAAACAGTTTAGAACTATTGTTAATTTTGTTAAGTGTGATAATTGAATGGTACTTTGATATATTTAAAAGGTCCTTCTCCATTACAGATACACTCTGAAGTATTTATGGGTAAAATTCCATGCTGTATGGGATTTACTTTAAAAAACTTACAGAAAAAAAGGAGGAGAGGATGTGGAAGCAACCTAAATGTCCATCAACAGAGGAATGAATAAAGAATATGTGGTACATATATACAATTACTGAACATTACTCAGCCATAAAAAAGAACGAAATAATGCCATTTACAGTGACACGGATGGACCCAGAGATTGTCATACTGAGTTAAGTAAGTCAGACAGAGAAAGACAAATATCATATGATATCACTTATATGTGGACTCTAAAGAAATGGTACAAAGGAACCTATTTACAAAATAGAAATTGAGTCACAGATGTTAAAAATAAACTTGTGGTTACCGGGGGGAGGAATAAATTGGGAGATTGGGATTGACATATACACACTTACACACTACTATATATAAAATAGATAACTAATAAGAACTTGCTGAATTGCACAGGAAACTATTCAATATGCTGTAATGACCTACATGGGAAAAGAATCTAAAAAAGAGTGGATATATGGGTATGTCTAACTGACTAACTTTGCTGTACAGTAGAAACTAACACAAAAGTGTAAATCAACTATACTCCAAAAAAAATAATAATAATTAAAAAAAAAAGGGATGGAAAAAGACGGATGACCTGATGGACAAAATGTTGGTAATTATTGAAATTGGGAATTCACTAGGGGCTCACACGGGGGGATCACTGCATTATTCTTTCTACTTTTGTGTGTGTTTGAAATTTTCCACAATAAAAAGTTTTAAAATATTAGGGAAGAAAAGACACAGCTTCCATCGATTTAGGTAGTTTATAATAGTTATTGAAGGAAAAGAACATAGTGAAACTCAAAGAGTTGCGGGAGGTAGAAACACACAGTATGTGATATTTGATCAATAAAACTAATCAGAAAGAAGAAAGTAGTATAAGTGTTGGGTCACAAGTCAGAAGAAGAAATATAAAAGTTTCAGAGATAAACTGGTTCTCTAGAAATAGGCTTAAATAATCCCTGAACCTCACTTTCACTCAACAATGGCAAGCAAACAGGACTTGATCAGGACTTCTTCAGAGAGTAAAAGTTAGTCATCAGATTGCAGTCAGCCCAAGTGGAAACTTTCCTTTAGACAACTCTCTTTTTGTTCTGTATGATGCTATTTTTACTAAAATAACCTTCCCCAAGCAGCTTTATTTATCCTGTAGATTCCCCCTATTGTAGTGAAAAATGAATTCCTCTTGGTTAGAAATGTAGAAAAGGGCTTTAGAGTACATAACAGAGCTGAGTAAGTAAGTAAGTAACATAACATTTACTAGACTTACGATCCTGACTACATCATTTTAACTTTTCTGAGCTTGTTCTCTTATTTCTAATGTGGAGATAATCACTATCTCAGAGAGTTTTTTGAAATGTGGTATATAACGTATGCTGACTGATTTAAACTTTTACAGATATCGGGTTAAGAGTTTAAAAAAGAATATATCAGGATTTTGTCCAAGTTAAAACAATCAGTGATGAGGTTTCAGGTTCTAGTGTGACAGTAAGCACCCAATGTTCTTCTCCATTAGGGGGTCATTTTGGTCTCCTCTTCCTTCTCTCCTGTACCCAAACACAGTTTTAACAGGTCTATCCTCTTTCTCAGAGGACAGGCACACACATTTACATTTAAATATATTGCCAAGAATGTAAAAGGTTGGGAGATGTGTTAAGGAAACTACAGATTCTTTTATAAAGGATGTTTAAATTTGGTCTTTCTACGAGCATCTTCTCTTCTAGAATATACACAATGTATTTCAGACAATAGATATGAAAATCAGGCACCTTACTGACTATATTAATTAAATTATAATCAGCACCTTAAGAATTTGATAAGTAAATATCACTTTTAAGGCATGGTTTACCTTGAACTAACTCAGTTTCAGAACCTATGAAAGAAATCACCTCCATTTCTAGTTTATCACTAACCAGGGCTATAAAACATAACTGGGCAATCGTTGCAAGTTTCTTTTCTGGAGAAACAAACTGACCTTTGAGAAAAGACCTCCAGACACTGACAGTTAGAAGTCTCCCTACAATGAAGTGTACCATTTGAAAAGCCCCACAGAATTACAGAGCCTCCAGATAACTTCATAGTGACTCACTCTCAAACAGGAATAGACAGCCAAGGTTCACCAGCCACCTGGAGGACGATGTCTAATAACAAAGAGGAACAAACAACAACAACAGCAAAACGGCCCACAGGAACCAGAGACAATGTAGGACCCATAACAAAACTTAAAAGAAAAAGCCTTAAGTAAAATATTCTCAGAGAGATAAGAGATTACACTTATAAAACAAGAATAAGAATAGGGAATCATCAAAAAACTAGAACTTGAGAAATTAAAATAACCACAATTTTAAAATTAAAGAGAAGAAAAAACTGAGGGAAATCTTCCAGAAAGTAGAATAAGGAGGCAAAGAAACAGAAAACAGGAGAGAAAAGTAAATTATAAGATCAATCTGGGAGGTGCAAACTTTGGCTAACAGGAATTCTGGGAAGACAGAACACAGAGAAAAAGGCAGAAAGGAAATCTTCAAAGAAAAAAACACCTGATTTTTAAAACAGGCACATGTGTCATCTTGATAAAAATTTAAATTAGTTAAAAATTATAGAGACGATCACATAGCTCAGAGTTTAGGCGTTCACCTGCCTGAAGTAGGTATACGGACATTATTATATATTATTTTACTGTTCTCTGGTTCTTTTTTTAAATGGATAATGCTGTCTTCTCATCTAAATTAGAAACTCTTCAAAGCCAGGAATAATATTTGCCACTCGCAGCAGGCACATATTCTATTTCTGATAAATACTTGTTAAACTCATTTGCTTTGAAGATGACTTGAGTTTGCGTTAAGCTCTGTGACTCCTTAAGAGGGTTCAGTCTTTCAGTCTTGGTACAAAAGGTAAAGGTCATTCTTAGCTAAAACAGTTACTTGAAATTCCGGGAACAACACTGAGAAGCCAGCTCTTACATCAAGTCTGAAATGAAGTCATTTTATTAAACAATGATAAACTTAAAGCCAGTCAAATGGCCTTTGTTTAAATACCCTTAAAACTTTTGGCCCATTCAATCTTCTTTTCAGAAAACTTGATCTGAGCCTCTACCCAGACACGTACTTCTACGGTACTAGTTAGTGGAATATGTAGGCTATGAATCAGACTCCACTGTGGAAACTAATCCTTGAGTCACAGTCATAATATTCCATTGGCATCCACCCCAGGGACAAGGTATTCATTAAAGGGTGCCACTCTTTCAAGCAGAGGATGAAGCATCAAGAAGCTTCCACTAAAGGAGGCAAGGATATACAGTGGAGAAAAGACAGCCTCTTCAATAAGTGGCGCTGGGAAAACTGGACAGCTACATGTAAAAGTATGAGATTAGAATACTCCCTAACACCTAAACACAAAAATAAACTCAAAATGGATTAAAGACCTAAATGTAAGGCCAGACACTATCAAACTCTTAGAGGAAAATATAGGCAGAACACTCCATGACATAAATCACAGCAAGATCCTTGTTGACCCACCTCCTAGAGAAATGGAAATAAAAACAAAAATAAACAAATGGGACCTAGTGAAACTTAAAAGCTTTTGCACAGCAAAGGAAACCATAAACAACACCAAAAGACAACCCTCAGAATGGGAGAAAATATTTGCAAATGAAGCAACTGACAAAGGATTAATCTCCAAAATTTACAAGCAGCTCATGCAGCTCAATAACAAAAAAACAAATAACCCAATCCAAAAATGGGCAGAAGACCTAAATAGACACTTCTCCGAAGAAGATATACAGATTGCTAACAAACACATGAAAGAATGCTCAACATCACTAATCATTAGAGAAATGCAAATCAAAACTACAGTGAGATATCATCTCACACAGGTCAGAATGGCCATCATCAAAAAATCTAGAAACAATAAATGCTGGAGAGAGTGTGGCGAAAAGGGAACTCTCTTGCACCGTTGGTGGGAATGTAAATTGATACAGCCACTATGGAGAACAGTATGGAGGTTCCTTAGAAAACTAAAAATAGAACTACCATGCGACCCAGCAATCCCACTACTGGGCATATACCCTGAGCAAACCATAATTCAAAAAGAGTCATGTACCAATACGTTCATTGCAGCCCTATTTACAATAGCCAGGACATGGAAGCAACCTAAGTGTCCAACAACAGATGAATGGATAAAGAAAATGTGGCACATACATACAATGGAATATTACTCAGCCATAAAAAGAAACGAAATTGAGTTATTTGTAGTGAGGTGGATGGACCTAGAGTCTGTCATACAGAGTGAAGTAAGTCAGAAAGAGAAAAATAAATACCGTATGCTAACACATATATATGGAATCTAAGAAAAAAAAAAAAAGGTCATGAAGAACCTAGGGGTAAGATGGGAATAAAGACACAGGCCTACTAGAGAATGGACTTGAGGATATGGGGAGGGGGAAGGGTAAGCTGGGAGGAAGTGACAGAGTGGCATGGACATACATACACTACCAAACGTAAAATAGCTAGTGGGAAGCAGCCGCATAGCACAGGGAGATCAGCTCGGTGGTTTGTGACCACCTAGAGGGGTGGGATAGGGAGGGTGGGAGGGAGGAAGATGCAAGAGGGAAGAGATATGGGAACATATGTATATGTATAACTGATTCACTTTGTTATAAAGCAGAAAGTAACACACCATTGTAAAGCAATTACACTCCAATAAAGATGTTAAAAAAATAAAAATAAAAATAAAATAAAAGCTAGCCGGGATCTGAAAAAAAAAAAAAAAAAAAAAGAAGCTTCCACTCATCATTACAGTCATCCCTCAAATATCCTAGTTTGGTTATCTGTGCAAGGCTGTGTGGTCACCCTCATCTAGATTCTAGTTGTCTCTACCCCATTCCAAAGGGTCCCCTTGGCTTCAGTCATTAATTTAATAAATACTTACTGAGTGTCTATTTTGAGCTACGCACTGTTCTAGGTACTGAGGATATAGTGGTGAATAAGACAAAAAAGTCCCTGATTTAGGGAATTTCATTCTAGTAAATTAGAGCCCAGAAAAGATTACCCATTTGCCTAATCCCTTCTCTAGAATTCAATCAATTCTGGAAAATTTATCAATACATTTGCCTGCCTGCCTGCCTGCCTATCTATCTCCCTATCTTTAACTTTTTTCTTGCTATGCTTCCTTTTTCTCATTGCTTACCTGAAATGTTTAATGTGTTATTAGGCTCCCTGAAGTTAGGCTAAGCCACAAGCAGCCATGAAGACCACAAAAACCCAGCTACCGATAAAATGTCTTCAACTGCTCCAACGGAAGAACAGTTCCTAAGATTTTCATATAGTGATTTATGCTTGAGAATGGATATATACTTTTAAGTAGCATTACAAAGTTACACATAAAGGATTTTTAAACTTTCTCCCTATAGATCTATCAAGAGGATAGCTCATAAGCAAGCATTAATTATAGACGGTGTTTCATTTCATTACATAAGCCAATGTAAGATTCAAGCATTCTCAATAGTACCCTAAACTGGCACTGCTACAGGAAAGTATATTGGAAAGATTGAAAGTGTTCACAAAGAGGAAGATAGAAGCTATTGCTTGAGTAAGCCAGAATAGTTAAGAAAAATACATTTCCATTGCATATTTTTCAAATCTCATGCTGAGAGGGGAAAAAGTTAATGTAGGCAACAATTTCAAAAACAACACAAACCAGAATTACAGCCATAATGAATTCAAGAGATTTCTTTAAGCAGAACTTCATGCCTTATAGAGCAATATTTTTAACTTCTTAAATGAAACTAAAATGTAATCCTAGAAGATTTAATAGTCACAATTCTGCAAGAGTCATACTAAAGTTCTTTTGTGAGACAGGCAGACAATCTTGCTCTTGAATGTTTGTTGGTCCAAACAATCTCTTCTGCATCACATGGTCTCAATCAATAACTAGTCTAAATGTCCAAGAAGATTTAAAACTCCTTGCAAATTATTTTAGCCCTGGCCACAGCATACCTATGGTTCTTCTTTATGTAAAAGTGGAAGAGGGACTCACTGGATACTTCAACTATGAACTGTATTACTGTTCTCATTTAAAAAAATTGTCTTAAGCCTTGCTTCTCAAAGTGCGTTTGAGGAATTAGCAGCATTGGTAGGACCTGGGAGCACGGTAGAAATACGGAACCCTGAGGCCCCACTCCAGACCTACTGAACCAAAATCTGCCTTTTAACAAGATCTCTAGGAGATGTACACACACATGAAAATTTGAAAATCAGTAGTCCAAATGACAACTTAATAAGCCATTGTCCGGTTGCAATCCTTAAAGCATTAGAAGGCAGCTTACCAATAAATATTTGAAAGAGGAAAAAAAAGGAAGTAGTCCTAGGAACTTCCCTGGCGGCGCAGTGGTTAAGAATTCGCTTGCCAATGCAGGGGACATGGGTTCAATCCCTGGTCCAGGAAGATCCCACATGCCATGGAGCAACTAAGCCCGTGCACCACAACTACTGAAGCTTGCGCACCTAGAGCCCACAAGCCACAACTACTGGGCCTGTGCACCACAACTACTGAAGCCCACGTGCCCTAGAGCCCGTGTGCTGCAACTACTGAAGCCCGTGTGCTCTAGGGCCCATGTGCTGCAACTACTGAGCCCGTGTGCTGCAACTACTGAAGCCCACGCACCTAGAGCCCATGCTCCGCAACAAGAGAAGCCACTGCGATGAGAGGCCCGTGCACCGCAACGAAGAGTAGCCCCAGCTAGCCACAACTAGAGAAAGCCCGCACACAGCAACAAAGACCCAACACAGCCAAAATAAATAAAAAGAGCTATTTCATTAAAAAAAGGACATAGTCCTAGATAATATTATTTTAGCTATATCATAAAATGTTATACTCAGCTTTTGTAAGAGGGATGAAAGATAAAAATTAAGAATGTTTTAATGTAAACATTAAGAATGTTTCCGTACTTGATGAACATAAAGACATTGTCCATTGTACCACCAATATCCTTGATGTAAACTTCTTGCTTGGTAATATTTCATCTATTAAGGTACATCACAAAACGTTTCACAGTGTTATGGTTTTTATCTTAGATGTAATACATCTAAGTCAAGAGAAGGCATGATCACCGCAGCCCTCTGCCAAGATATCCTAGAACCCTGACTAGAAACATCATGGGATCTCTTGGTCAAGGTCTTCTTTGTTATGACCCATCCCTGAATTGGGCTACCAGGTATATAAACATGCTAGCTGCTTGCCCTTCCAAGTTCTCAGATCTGCTCTAGTTATATTGAAAAAGTTCTGTGAAATCTCAGCGAAGGTAAAATTGCTTCCCGACAACTGCTGCTATGTTGAGTCTCCCCCCAGCTATCTCACTAAACCAGGGCACATCGGCTCACCTCTTGTTTACAGGCTATCTCTAAATGTTGGTCTTCACCTGACCATAGTCTTCCAGTCTCCCACTTGGCCAACAAAGAATACCGAGCCACACACTTGAGCAAGACTTCAGGTATTTTGTGTATTTGTTGGCAAGATCATCGGATGCCCTTCTCAGCACTCATTCACTCCTGTTAACCACCCTCCTGACCTCAACACGTTGGCTGGCCACACCCAGGGACTCTGCCAAGCCCCTTCTGCCCATACAGCCTCCGGTCCTGGCTTCTCCTAGTTCATCCTGTTCCCTGTCACCCATAACATAAAGGGAGAGTGGATCTAGAAGGGCCAGGCCTCACCACAGGTAGCACACGGTGGGCTCCCTATGCTGGAAGAAGCCGGTGACAGCAAGACAGAGGTGCCTCTTCTCCAAGTCGTTTCTAGGAAGAGGCCTTAAACCCTGACCTGTTTTCTACCTGGAAGCTCTATTTTTGTTTTGTCGTATTTTGGGTGGTAGGGAGGGGGAGGAGAACGTTAGGATAATGCTGCTCGCCAAGAGTTGTGACTATTCAGAGGTGGTTTCACGCTTTTACTCCTAATTGTTTGTTCCCTTCATTTCATATTGCTCAGTCTCCATTTCAGTTTTCACTGCCGATGCTCACTTATTCTTTACTTCTAAGGTGAAAGAACAGAGAGCTACAGACCTTTTCTCCTCCTAGAGAACAGGCTGCAATATCCTTGTGGACAGTTTGTCTTACGCAATTATAACCACATAATACCATGTATTCTATATAACAGCCATTAAATACATACCTTGCCTACACTAACTCATGACTATTTTTATGACATTGAGCAAACAAGCTATGCCTGCTGTTTTTGCTTCCTCACCTGTTTCATTCTTTCTTCAACCAGGCTTTTACACTATGCTCCTGAGCCTACTTTTACTGAAGTCACCAAGGACCTCTTACACTCAATGGATACCTAAATTCCATGGCACTGTATGCTGCTCACCTTGAACTTTCTCTTCCCTTGGCTTTCAGGCCTCCAAGCTCTCCTGGCCTCTCTGCTCCTCCGGTGGCTCTTTCTTGGACTCCTTTTTATCTCCTCTTCCACTGTTTCTCCAAAGTTGGTAGTCCCCAGAATTCTGATTTATCACTCCTCCCATCTCACTTTCATGCTTTTTTCAGTTCATCCTTACCTAAGTCTTTGACTAGACTCATGACGCCCAAGCTACATTTCCAGCTCTCACTTCTCTCCTGAGTCCTGAGCCTGTATCTCCAACTACCTTACTTGACAGCACTACTACCAGGGCAGCTTCTCGGTACAGAAACTTAATGCCGCATGGTTTTTTTCTTTGCGCTCCCAATCTGGCCCCTTCTCCTGAATTCCCTATCTTAGTTCATGATGTCACTATTCACCTGGCCATCCAAGTTAAGAAAACTTTAATTCACTTATAATCCATGGTGTCATAAGAAAGTATCATCTAAAAGCATAAAAGTGAGCATGTCACACTCTCAAATAACGACTTCCATTGCCTAACTATTATCTGTTAGCAGGAGACACACTGCTTTCTTTCAGCATGAGGTGCTCCATGCAATGGGACTCCCACCCACTGCCAGCATATCATCTCCTCCCACATCCCTGGACTCCCTGTGCTAGAGTCACACTGCATCTTTCTCACGTTCTCATATACAGCTCTATTTTAGTACATCACACTTTAGACTGGAATTTTTTTTATCTACCAGTGTGTCTCTAACTAGGATGGGAGTTCCCCCAAGTAGAAACTGTGCTTCAGTATCTTTTATTCCCAGAACTTGAGTCAGTGACTGGCAAACAGTAGGCACTCAAACATGTGCCAGATGAATGAATTAAAGACACATCTACAGAGGAATACAAAGTATTTCTGAAGCAAACAATTCACCTCCCTGAACCACCCTGAAATTAATATTTTAGTTCTTCAGTTCTAAGAAATGTACATATACATGCACACACCTCTCACCAGGTTTCTAAAACTGGTCATTAACATTGTTGCATTACAGTTTTAGGGTTAATACTTATAAACTATATTGATTTTTATAGGAAAGATTAAGTGTTCAAAATAAATTTAACCAAATGTCTCTAAATATTCTGCTAAAGTTAATAAAATAAGGACTAAGAAAATAATGGAACACTAAAAATAGTAAATATTTAAAACAGTTGTTTTGGGAAGAACAGCTAAATATATTATTGAAATCTAAATTCTTGAGATTAGTTTTAAAGGCTTTGAAAGAATTGAAACACAGTTTTTTAAAGTTCTTCTACACTAGGCTTAAGCAATTTACCTACCTAGGATTAAATAACAGAAAATAAACAAAAACGTTTATAATAAAAAGAAAAATGTAAAGTCAAAATTTCTGATAAAAGCATGCATATACATGAAGTATGGAAGACATATACAAGCTTAGGCAAATGCTAAGGTATTTTAAATAATAGGGCAATGAAATTTCTGAGCATCCTAACAATACATGAAATTTAAAAAAAACAATAGATAGGGAAAAATAAAATAATAATAGAGTAAACTAACTATTGCACAGATTTTAGAAATCTGAATGGTAATTTCTGTAACTGTATAAAAACCATCTTAGCTCCTTAACCTATCTCTTGATCGAGCTGACAATACACACAATGTTAAAATATCAAATATCTACTTTCAGATCAAAAGTCATTATAAAGCCTTTACAAAAGTAATATTGTCTCTCAAAAAATATATATAATAAATATATGCCAGTTATTGTTATGCTCTTTGATGGCAATAAGTGAAATCAACATTATTATGTGGAATATAAAGTCTCATCTTCATCCCCAGTTGTAAACAACACACGGAACCCCAGTCGCAGATACAGGTAAAAGTTCTCACTAAATTAAAAAAATTAGCCAGTAATGAGCTGTTGATTATAGAGAGCTAGAAACTGGATACTATCCTCCTAGAGACTGGTAGCTAAACACAGAAGAAAAGAATCTGTAGACCTCTCAGTGCTTTAGAAACCAGGGTCCCTGACCAAAGCAGTGATTTAATTTCATGGCTGCTGGGTACAGATAGCTGACATTACTAAATGCTACTCTAATATCAACTTGTTAAATGTGAATCCAGACTCAGCATATCAGAATACTAACCCAGACTAACTGGAGTCATGGGAAATATTTTGGGAGCTGTTTATTTATAAATGAGTTACAATATACCACTATAATTAGATTAATATATAATTATTGATAAACACAGGATTATTTCTAAAATCCCATTATTGTTGTCACTGCTATGTTTAGAAAAAACAACATTACTATTTTTCCTCTTAAAACAAGCCCTTGATTTACCAGTAAACAATTAGATCAATTTAGATCCAGTATGTGTTAAATGTAATGGTCCTATATTGTTTACGATTCTTGTATAAACAGCTGTCTAATAAACATTAAAAGGAGGAACAATTTAAAGCTCTCCAGCAAATGACACACTTCCGAACTATTTTATAATCCAATAATCTATCAAAAAAAATAGAATCTGCAGAAAGCTAGGCATTTGGCTGTCACAAAAAAATATTTAAGTTAGCTTACCTAATTTTAAATAAAGCCAATAAAAGTGTATCTTTTAGCCACGCAAAAGGCAGTCACACTTTTTAAAAAAACATTAAAAATACCATTTTTTCAAAAGCATCAACAACAACAAACTATAATATTACCACAAAATCAACTATTTAAAGGATATTTCTAGAAATATTTCTAGGTTAATTTTTCCTTTCAGGTTAATTATTTCATTAAATGTAAAATAAATTTACAAGGTACATGTCGTACAATTAGCAAACTATTAATGTATTTCTTCATAGTATCACTTAATTGCTTTTTTTTAGAAGACAAGACAACTGAATGGATTATAATCTCCTAACAGCTGGTGTTTTAAAAGTTTTGTAAATGGAATTAATAATTCTAAAACATACATCAGAATTTGAAATGTGATCTTTATTCATCCTCAGTAAAGTAGCTGCTTATATTAACATCTGGGCATTAGATAACAAGAATTATATTTATCAGACTTCAAAAGAGAGAAAACAAACTAGCAATTACTTAATATTTTATTTGCCCAGAAGTGTTAAAAGAATCTTTAATATTGATTTTGTTATACAAACACAGATAAACAGATAAGTTTTTTTCCCCCAAACTATTATGTACTGTCATCTAAAATTGGTTTAGTCAGAAACATTTTTTTCATTTGCAGAAATCTGGCAAGATCTTCCAAATACAGAAATTAAAAAAAATCTATTTAAGTTCAAAACACTTAAAATACTTTGGAAAGGCCAAATTACATTAAAAAACTGTTTTGGTTAAGATTCACTAGAGTTAAATTACTAATATAATAAAGCAAAATTACCAAAATAACAAATTAATTGGGTAATTAGAGAATTATGGAAAATACCTAGCAATTGAAACCAAACTTAAAAATACAAAATTTAGAATTCAATATTGTTGAGTGAGTTACATTTTAGAAGGCACACTTAACTGGTAGCTAAAGAAAAATAGGGTGGAAACAAAATTCCTGTGGTTAAGGGTATATACAAATGCAGATAACATTTATTTTTCCTCTGCTTTAAACATTCAGCATAACAGTTTTTATCAATGATCAAATAAATATATGTATTTTAAAGAAACATTTTCTCTATGTTCACTTATAAGATTTTCACATTTTTATGTAGACTTTTTACTGTTTAATACTTTGAGTGGCTTTCTATATTTTACTTTTTTTCACAATGCTTAAGGAGGGGAGAATACAAAATGAGCATTTTTGAAAGTAGGAATAAAATACGGAGTTAGACATTAAAATACCATGCCACTTGAGGGAAAACATATGAAGGCAAAATGTTATCAAATAAATTATTATTTTAGCTTGTTTTTATGTGACAGAAATGTTTTATGGCTTAAATCACTTTGGAAAGTTTTTTTAAATACATATTTTCTACATTGATAAAATAACAAATAGAGTGAAAAACTACTGGGCATTTTTTCAGATTTACAAATATGAAGTTCATGACTACACAGTGCTTGCTAGCTAAGGACCAAGAAAATATATAAAGCTGCCAAGTTATAATAAATTTTAACCAAATATTTCATAGAGCCATTCTAGTATAAAACAACATTTACCAAGACCAAAGGAGACTTACCTTACAAGAATGCTGTAAAGAATTAGATAGTTCATTTGTGAAATCTCTGTTGCTGTCTCTTGTTAAATTATCAACTTTACCTTCATTCCTAGATGCAAACTTTATGAGTAATTGAGATGGTCCCCCCTTAGAACAACTGTGCTTAAGGCTGGATAAACAGGAAACATTTGGATAAGTTCCTCCCAATGAAATACTTCTTTGTAAAAGAGCATGGTTTTTGTTTATCTGTAAATGTGGTCTTTCCAACTGTCCATTGATATTTATTTGATAATCTACATTTTGGGAAGATGGTAAACATGCAGATGTCCTGTGCATAAGCTTAATATACTCTGAATCAGAATTAAGCTTAATTTCTGACATCTCTGGTCTACAATCACCATTTGCTGTTTCACAATCTAATGCAGTTGCTTTTTGTTGGGTGAAATGCACTGAAACGCAAGAATATCCTTCAGATGACTTTTCACAGACCGTCTGATTTGGACTATTATTTGCAATAACAATTTTCTTTTGTAATGAGCTGTGAAGAGGTCGTATGTCTCTTACTTCTCTGGGAGTACAGATTGTTTTAGATAACCGAAGTCCATTGACAGCTGTTGAAAGAAATCCCTTAGCACTACTGCCATCTTCATTGTGGGCAATTTCACTAGGAGAAATAATAAACTGGTGTGAGGTCTGATAGGATCCTTTGCTTGGAGGAGTACCTGTACTTGTTAGAGAAGTTGGTGGGGTATCTGAAGGACTCCTAGGAAAAATGACTAAGGATGAACAACGTTTTAGTGGAATTTTCAAGTTCCTGCTCACAGGCAATTTCATAATCTCTAGTCCACGATCCAGGTCATGCTGGACAAAGGGAACTGTACTTCTACTTCTCGAAAAAATTTCACATGGAGTAGTATTCCTGTTTGGCAAACTTCTATTGGAGATGCTGTCAGAAGATGAATTTCCACCAAAAAAGGTATCATCAGTTGGTGGAAAAGTATAACCACTGCTATCACTGATGATACTGTTGGTGTATGAACCTCCACTGGTGATACTTGTGCATGACCCATAATCACTACCGTTGCTGCTATAAGACCCATTCTCACTGGCTGAGAAGTGACTAAGGCTACCACTGCAAATGGCAGGACTGCTCAAGAGGTTACCATCATCCACAGCATTCAGTTCATTATCAACCACAGCACTGCCATCCTTCAAGACACAAGTAAATGAAGCATCATCACCATCAGCTAAGACATTGCCAGACTGAAGACATCCACTGTACCTTGTTGGCTGTAGTGAAATCTGCAGACAGCTGCTCTTTTTATTAACATTTTCAGGTGAAGGAACAGATGATCCTTCCCGAGACTTAACGTTTTCCTTTATTAACGGAGGTAGTGTAGTCTGTCTGGGAGTCAGCTTCATTTGAACCACGTTAGACGTTGAAGTCCGTGTTGGTCTCGTGAAGCACATGTGAACACTGCTATCCGAATCATCTCCAGAGGTTTCTGACACAGGATAAGTATTGCTTCTTCTGGCTGCAAAGTGCAATCGTAAGCTTTGTGCCATTTGTTCTCATTTCCAAACATGTTAAGGGCTGAAAGTCATAACAAAGATCTCTGTCGGTAGACAGGCTAGAAGCAGCTGCACTGCATCGAAAGAAAAAATCATTTGTGGTGCCTAAAAGAGCTCAGAAGTCGTAGTCTTTATCCTAAGTAAAACCTTAGAGACCAGATATCACAGAAAGAAAAAGACGGCCCATTCCCGAGACTGACGTTTACAAAATGTCTTGAATCGTCTGTAGTCAAAATGCCTTCACTTACAAAGCACTTGATTTCCAGCGACCTTTAAGCTGAGCTCAGCTGCAGCACACTGCCTCAAACACTGCCAACCTTGTTTCAATTATACCTTCTCCAATTTGCATGAATGAGTAACACAAGAACAACAATCTTCTAGCATTTCAAGTTGAAACAGTATTTTTTCACTCCAGCTCTACTAAATGAACATTTAACTATGTGAATCACGGTGCCTATGCTTTCTCCAGCAGAGTTTGACCACTAATATTTTTACCCATAGGGATAGTATTACAGGAAGTTGGTAGGAATGAAACTCCATGTAATTGAGTATCAAATCAAGGATTGAATTTCCAAACAGTGAATTTAGTAAACATAGAAATCTAGTCAATTTAGTCAATTTAGTAAACATAGAAAGGAATATAGACTGTTAATATTTTTAAAATGAGTAAATTCAAACATGTATAAATTTGGAAATACCAAAACTTTGAGGTGAATTAAAACTTTAGCATTAAATCAAATAGATAAATATTTTAGCTTCCAAAACACTACGTACTTATAAATAGTGAAAGCTGAAGGATCGAAATACAAAATTAGCCTAGCAATACTACTGCAAAACTTGAGCATACGTCTGAGGAAAAAAAAGTTTGAGAGAAGCTGTCACCAAGCATTTTCTCCTGTAATTTTAAGGCTTTTCCAGCCAAGCAGTACAGTCTTTAAATGATGCCATTTATATTCTGACTATTAAAACTCTGCCAAGAAATAGCCTAAGCAAACATTCCATTAAAAATATATGCAGATTAGACAGAAAAACTATCCCCCGATATAGTTTGAGCACACAAGATATTTTATTCCACTGTCTCTGCAATTCATTCACTTTAGAGAGTGTTGTGGTAGGTAAAGAAGTCTAAAAAGGATTTAACACATCAAATAAACATATCTCAATGCCAATTCTGTTCTGAAAAACTCTAAGGGCTCTTTGCTGTCCCCTACTGGTGCACTGAAACAATTCATTTAGTTGTTCAATATCTGTGAAGAAGTATAAACCATGCTGCATATTTCTTGATATAAACAAAGTACATACTTGTTTACATTTTTGAGTACTAGGACTGCCCTAGAGGTGGAATTACTTACCCACTGCTGATAAAGCTCCTGCAGGAGAGAACAGGAGACTGTTTGTCCTTTTAGATGTTGTGATTTTGTATATGTATTTTTCTGCTGTGTATTTATTTAACTTTTACTTTATTTTCAGTTTACTAGGTAACAGAAGTTTAATATTTTAATTTCTCCCCTAAATGTCATAGACCAAGGTTGGTATTCTATTTGAAAGAAACAAATTTATTTTTAAATAATACTCTAGGGTATATTTAAACCCCTTAGCTGAAATTTACAGCTGGAACTCCAGTAATAAATATATACTGGCTCATTCATAGGAAAGTAAAAAGTAAAATAGTTCAGTTGTTTACACCACATGGTACTACACCCAAGTTGTATTTTTCTAAGTGTTTTTTTCTAAGTAAAAGCAAATATGTAAAACATCTACTTGCAGTTTGTTTAAAAAAGAAAACTTAAGATAGATCTGTTCTCAATCACAATTTTCTAAACAGTGTTTTTAATCAATTAAGAGGACAAAATAGAAATATGGAATTTACTAAGTTCTATTTCTGACTAGAATGAGATAGTACTGTTTTAGAATGGGTACAATTATAAACTTAGTAATAAAATTATTATGCTATTTTGGTTTTGTATAATCTACACTATGATTTTATAGACTTTAGTACATATTCCCTTATAATCTTGTTTCTTTAAGAAGCAAGAGTCCTAATCTTTTCACTATACCTTCAAATAACTATAGCAGCTTTCCTTCTTTAATTAAGTTAGGAATCTAATGACTCAAAAAATGGATCACTTCTAATAAGCTGATCAATGAGATTAAACTGCTCATGTCTGTGGCCTAAAACTTCCAGTTAATAAGCAAATATCCTTTGGTTGTTTTTTTTTAATTTTATTTATTTTTTTATACAGCAGGTTCTTATTAGTCATCAATTTTATACACATCAGTGTATACATGTCAATCCCAATCGCCCAATTCATCACACCCACACACCCCCCACCGCTTTCCCCCCTTGATATCCATACGTTTGTCCTCTACATCTGTGTCTCAATTTCTGCGCTGCAAACCAGTTCATCTGTACCCTTTTTATAGGTTCCACATATATGCGTTAATATACGATATTTGTTTTTCTCTTTTTGCCTTACTTCACTCTGTATGACAGTCTCGAGATCCATCCACGTCTCTACAAAAGACCCAGTTTTGTTCCCTTTTAAGGCTGAGTCATATTCCATTGTATATATGTACCATATCTTCTTTATCCATTCGTCTGTATATGGGCATTTAGGTTGCTTCCATGACCTGGCTATTGTAAATAGTGCTGCAATGAACATTGGGGTGCATGTGTCTTTTTGAATTGTGGTTTTCTCTGGGTATATGCCCAGTAAAGGGATTGCTGGATCATATGGTAATTCTATTTTTAATTTTTTAAGGAACCTCCATACTGTTCTCCATAGTGACTGTATCAGTTTAATTCCCACCAACAGTGCAAGAGGGTTCCCTTTTCTCCACACCCCCTCCAGCATTTGTTGTTTGTAAATTTTCTGATGATGCCCATTCTAACTGGTGTGAGGTGATACCTCATTGAAGTTTTGATTTGCATTTCTCTAATGACTAGTGATGTTGAGCAGCTGTTCATGTGCTTCTTGGCCATCTGTATGTCTTCTTTGGAGAAATGTCTATTTATGTCTTCTGCCCATCTTGGGATTGGGTTGCTTGTTTTTTTAATATTGAGTTGCATGAGCTGTTTATATATTTTGGAGATTAATCCTCTGTCCATTGATTCATTTGCAAATATTTTCTCCCATTCTAAGGGTTGTCTTTTTGTCTTGTTTATGGTTTCCTTTGCTGTGCAAAAGCTTTGAGGTTTCATTAGGTCCCATTTGTTAATTTTTCTTTTTCTTTCCATTACTCTAGGAGGTGGATCAAAAAAGATCTTGCTGTGATTTATGTCAGAGAGTGTTCTGCCTATGTTTTCCTCTAAGAGTTTTATGGTGTCCAGTCTTACATTTAGGTCTCTAATCCATTTTGAGTTTATTTTTATGTATGGTGTTAGGGAGTGTTCTAATTTCATTCTTTTACATGTAGCTGTCCAGTTTTCCCAGCACCACTTGTTGAAGAGACTGTCTTTTCTCCATTGTATATCCTTGCCTCCTCTGTCATAGACTAGTTGAACATAGGTGCGTGGGTTTACCTCTGGGCTTTCTATCTTGTTCCATTGATCTATTTCCGGTTTTGTGCCAGTACCATATTGTCTTGATTACTGTAACTCTGTAGTATAGTCTGAAGTCAGGGAGTCTCATTCCTCCAGCTTGGTTTTTTTCCCTCAAGACTGCTTTGGCTATTCGGGGTCTTTTGTGTCTCCATACAAATTTTAAGATTTTTTGTTCTAGCTCAGTAAGAAATGTCATTGGTAATTTGATAGGGATTGCATTGAATCTGTAGATTGCTTTGGGTAGTATAGTCATTTTCACAATATTGATTCTTCCAATCCAAGGACATGGTATATCTCTCCATTTGTTGGTATCATCTTTAATTTCTTTCATCAGAGTCTTATAGTTTTCTGCATACGGGTATTTTGTCTCCCTAGGAAGGTTCATTCCTAGGTATTTCATTCTTTTTGTTGCAATGGTAAATAGGAGTGTTTCCTTAATTTCTCTTTCAGATTTTTCATCATTAGTGTATAGGAATGCAAGAGATTTCTGTGCATTTATTTTGTATCCTGCTACTTTACCAAATTCATTGATTAGCTCTAGTAGTTTTCTGGTGACATCTTTAGGATTCTCTATGTATAGTATCGTGTCATCTGCAAACAGTGACAGTTTTACTTCTTCTTTCCCAATTTGTTTCCTTTTATTTCTTTTTCTTCTCTGATTGCTGTGGTTAGGACTCTCAAAACTATGTTGAATAATAGCAGAGAGAGTGGACATCCTTGTCTTGTTCCTGATCTTAGAGGAAATGCTTTCAGGTTTTCACCATTGAGAATGATGTTTGCTGTGGGTTTGTTGTATATGGCCTTTATTATGTTGAGGTAGGTTCCCTCTATGCCCACTTTCTGGAGAGTTTTTACCATAAATCGGTGTTGAATTTTGTCAAAAGTTTTTTCTGCATCTATTGAGATGATCATATGGTTTTAATTCTTCAATTTGTTAATACGGTATATCACATTGATTGATTTGTGTATATTGAAGAATCCTTGCATCCCTGGGATAAATTCCACTTGATCATGGTATATGATCCTTTTAATGTGTTCTTGGATTCTGTTTGCTAGTATTTTGTTGAGCATTTTTGTATCTATATTCATCAGTGATATTGGTCTGTAATTTTCTTTTTTTGTAGTATCTTTGTCTCATTTTGGTATCAGGGTGTTGGTGACCTCATAGAATGAGTTTGGGAGTGTTCCTTCCTCCACAATATTTTGGAAGAGTTTGAGAAGGATGGGTGTTAGCTCTTCTCTAAATGTTTGATAGAATTTACCTGTGAAGCCATCTGGTCCTGGACTTTTGTTTGTTGGAAGATTTTTAATCACGGTTTCAATTTTGTAACTTGTGATTGGTCTGTTCATATTTTCTATTTCTTCCTGGTTCAGTCTTGGACGGTTATACCTTTTTGAGAATTTGTCCATTTCTTCCAGGTTGTCCATTTTATTGGCATAGAATTGCTGGTAATAGTCTCTTAGGATGCTTTGTATTTCTGCAGTGTCTGTTGTAACTTCTTTTTCACTTCTAATTTTATTGATTTGAGTCCTCTCCCTCTTTTTTTGATGAGTCTTGCTAATGGTTTATCAATTTTGTTTATCTTCTCAAAGAACCAGCTTTTAGTTTTATTGATCTTTGCTATTGTTTTCTGTTTCTATTTCATTTTTTTGTGCTCTGATCTTTATGATTTCTTTCCTTCTGCTAACTTTGGGTTTTGTTTGTTCTTCTTTCTCTAGTTCCTTTAGGTGTAAGGTTAGATTGTTTATTTGAGATTTTTCTTGTTCCTTGAGGTAGGCTTGTACAGCTATAAACTTCCCTTTTAGAACTGCTTTTGCTGCATCCCATAGGTTTTGGACTGCTGTGTTTTCATTGTCATTTGTCTCTAGGTATTTTTTGATTTCCTCTTTGATTTCTTCAGTGATCTCTTGGTTACTTAGTAAAGTAGTGTTTAGGCCCCATGTGTTTGTGTTTTTTACGTTTTTTCACCTGCAATTCATTTCTAATCTCCTAGCGTTGTGGTCAGAAAAGATGCTTGATATGATATCAATTTTCTTAAATTTTTGAGGCTTTATTTGTGACCCAAAATGTGATCTACCCTGGAGAATGTTCCATGCGCACTTGAGAAGAAAGTGTAATCTGCTGTTTTTGGATGGAATGTCCTATAAATATCAATGAAATCTATCTGGTCTATTGTGTCATTTAAAGCTTCTGTTTCCTTATTTATTTTCATTTTGGATGATCTGTCCATTGGTGTAAGTGAGGTGTTAAAGTCCCCCACTATTATTGTGTTACTGTCGATTTCCTCTTTTACAGCTGTTAGCAGTTGCCTTATGTATTGAGGTGCTCCTGTGTTGGGTGCATATATATTTATAATTGTTATATCTTCTTCTTGGATTGATCTCTTGATCATTATGTACTGTCCTTCCTTGTTTCTTGTAACATTCTTTATTTTCAAGTCTATCTTATCTGAGATGAGTATTGCTCCTCCAGCTTTCTTTTGATTTCCATTTGCATGGAATATCTTTTTCCATCCCGTCACTCTCAGTCTGAATGTGTCCCTAGGTCTGAAGTGGGTCTCTTGTAGACAGCATATAGACGGGTCTTGTTTTTGTATCCATTCAGTAAGCCTATGTCTTTTGGTTGGAGCATTTAATCCATTCATGTTTAAGGTAATTATCAATAGGTATGTTCCTATGACTATTTTCTTAATTGTTTTGGGTTTGTTTTTGTAGGTTCTTTTCTTCTCTTGTGTTTCCCACTTTGAGAAGTTCCTTTAGCATTTGTTGTAGAGCTGGTTTTGTGGTGCTGAATTCTCTTAGCTTTTGCTTGTCTGTAAAGCTTTTGATTTCTCCATCGAATCTGAATGAGATCCTTGCTGGGTAGAGTAATTTTGGTTGTAGGTTCTTCCCTTTCATCACTTTAAGTATATCATGCCACTCCGTTCTGGCTTGTAGAGTTTCTGCTGAGAAATCAGCTGTTAACCCTATGGGAGTTCCCTTGTATGTTATTTGTCATTTTTCCCTTGCTGCTTTCAGTAATTTTTCTTTGTCTTTAATTTTTGCCAATTTGATTACTATGTGTCTCGGTGTGTTTCTCCTTGGGTTTATGCTGTATGGGACTCGCTGCGCTTCCTGGACTTAGGTGGCTATTTCCTTTCCCATGTTAGGGAAGTTTTCGACTATAATCTCTGCAAATATTTTCTCTGGTTCTTTCTCTCTCTCTTCTCCTTCTGGGACCCCTATAATGCGAATCTTGTTGCATTTAATGATGTCCCAGAGGTCTCTTAGGCTGTCTTCATTTCTTTTCATTCTTTTTTCTTTATTCTGTTTTGCAGCAGTGAATTCCACCATTCTGACTTCCAGGTCACTTATCCGTCCTTCTGCCTCAGTTATTCTGCTATTGATTCCTTCTAGTGTATTTTTCATTTCAGTTACTGTATTGTTCATCTCTGTTTGTTTTTTCTTTAATTCTTCTAGGTCTTTGTTAAACATTTCTTGCATTTTCTCAATCTTCACCTACATTCTCTTTCCGAGGTCCTGGATCATCTTCACTATCATTATTCTGAATTCTTTTTCTGGACGGTTGCCTATCTCCACTTCATTTAGTTGTTTTTCTGGGGTTTTATCTTGTTTCTTCTTCTGGTATATAGCCCTCTGCCTTTTCATCTTGTCTATCTTTCTGTGAATGTGGTTTTTGTTCCACAGGCTTCAGGATTGTAGTTCTTCTTGCTTCTGTGTCTTTCCTCTCCTCCTTTGGTTTTAAATATAAAATGAACCAGATAAATGTTTTCTCTTTGGTAAGCTTCACTATAAGCATCAGTTTCATGTCCCCTAACTAGATTGTAAGCTTCCAGAGTGTGAGGACCGCAACTAAACATTTCTTCTGATCCTCTTGAGCTAATGCTGGGCACAATGCAAGCACTAAATAACACCAGGGAGGAGGTTTGATGGATCCAGCTACTACTTCTAAAGAAATATCAAAAAGTACTCCAGCTGGACAGGAAGGAAGGTTGCTTGAAACATTTGCAAAGAGGGTTTCAGCCAAGGAAAAGTAAGAAACTCATTTGCACTTCCTAGCACTCTAGTCTGAGTTTAAATTCTCAGAAGGCTGAACAGTTTGCATTACTGGCTCTGGTCTGGGACTGCAGAGGATCTGCACCAGTATTAGAGCAGTTATGTGTACAACCTGGAGAACCTGGGGTAGAATTTAGCCCTTCAGCCAAACAGATGCCAAGAGAGTAGCATCAACCCTAACTTCAAGGGGAGAAGAGCTGGAGAGTAGTGGCAGACCTCACCTGGAAGGAGTCTATGTAAATCCTATAGAATTTCACATTTTAGAATGAAACATATAATATCCTAGGATTAGACTGAAGCTCAGGGCCTCACATTCTGAGATATTTGGTTATTGATTATCTTCACAGAAAATAATGTGATTACCTACATGCTATGGACAGGCTCTGGATAATACTAATTGTTAACTAGAACTTTGAAGGCTAATATCCACTGTGATGGTTAATTGCATGTGTTGAGTTGGCTAAGATATTTTGCCCAGCCGATGGGTCAAACACTGAACTAGATGTTGCTACGAAGCTATTTTTTATATGTGATTAGTATTTAAATCTGTAGATTTTGAGTAAAGCAGAATGCCCTCCATAATGTGGTGGCTCTCATTCAATCAGTTAAAGGCCTTAAGAGCAAAGACAGGTTTCTGGAAGCAGCAATGCTGCCTCAAGACTATAACACAGAAACCTGCCTTAGTTTCCAGCTTGCTGCCCAGCACTGCAGATTTCAGATGCATTAACTCTTACCTGAATCTGCAACCTGCCAGCACCACCTCACAGATTTCAGACTTGCCAGCTTCCACTATCATGTAAAGCAATTCCTTAAAGTAAATCAATCCCTCCCACCTCATTATCTCTCACTGTCTCATTCTGTGTGTGTGTGTGTGTGTGTGTGTGTGTGTGTGTGTGTGTGTGTGTGTGTGTCCTATTGGTTCTGTTTCTCTGGAAAACCCTGACTAATACAACCACTGAACTTGAGAAGCACAGCATCTCTGCCTGGAATATGGAATATAGGCGTTTCCTAAAGCTTCAGAGGCTGTATGCGTGCAGAGATAGCTCTTAGGTAGTGACACAGAAGCACTAACTTTTGCACTGGTGGGTAGAATTCATTTAAAGGCACATCACTCTCAAATGTCCCATCACCATCAACATCACCACAACCATAACCAAACTATGACTGTTTTAATCCCCAGCTTCTTAAAACTGGCTGAAAAAATATCACTCATATTGCAAATATTTTCCAGATGACTAGAAATTCTTTTTCCTTAAAAGTGCACCTGTGCTCTTCGCTGTACATTTCCAAAGAGAATCTGCTAGGAAAAGGATGCACTTCTAATTTAGTTGTGAATGCTACAGGAGAATGATAAAATGACATTTACAGTGCATAGGCCAATTTACTGCCACACAATCAAGCCTGTTATTCCTTCAATGGCTATAGTATCTATGACATCTCAGGTGATCTGTACACTTCAATTACCTGCTAGGACTAACAACAAATCAGAGCATTAGAATGATGAGCACCACCCTGTTCTAATTATTTCTTGTTCCCTTTTGCTAGTAAAGTGAGCTTTTTAAGAAAAACTACATTTCTAATGCATAGCAGAGTATCTAACACAGTAGATGTCTGAAATGGCATACTGTAGTTAACACACAAAATGTGATATCAGAGAGCCACAAACGCATGATTCCATGAACGTTAAATAACACTCTGTATTAATGATGAAAAATTTTCTGAGTGCTTTGATAACTACTATCTCATTTTATTTTCATAATATATTTATCAGATAGGTAAGGCAAATACTGTTATTCCAATTTTTAAACATGAGAAAATATTTTCAGAAGGATTAAATAATCTGTCTAGGGTTACAAGCTAATGTACCAAATCACAAGCCAGACTATAAGGACTTCTGACTCCTTGGTATGGGGATCTATAATATCCTGTTACATGCATTATTTTTTTTTTTTTAGAAATATTCCATTGTTAATATCAGAAGCAATGCTTTTTTTCTTTCGACCTATCGTGACACCCTGTATAGTACTCTACACGTGGCAAATGGTCAAGGAGTGTTAATGCACCAATCAGAGCATGATAGATACCAGTTTTGGCAATGAAGAGTCGTACCATAATAAGATTATCAGCAAAAAAGACCAGATAACTATAAGCAGGGTGGAAAGCATAAACATGTCCTCCTTGTGGACAATATGCAAATAACTCAAATAAAATAGTTCACCAGTTATGTACCCAAGAATCAGGAAGAAATTCATATCAGTGTCACTAACAACAGGAAAAATAACACATGACCCAGCAATTCAACCCCAAAATATGAACCTTAGAGATACACTCATACACGTATATCAGGAAACATAGCAAGAATGTTTATCAATTGGTTATAGCAAAAACCTGGAAACCACACTAATATCTATTAAGGAGGATAAATACATAAATTATGGCATTACAGCATTTGCAGATGAAGGGAAAACTATGCATCTGTAAAATGTCTTATTACAGATCGACCTTACAAATATAACATTAAGCAAAGAGCATGTCACAGAGGAAAGTATTCAGAGTGCTACTACTCTAATAAAATCAAAAATATGAAAAAGGAAACTACTATGCTTTTAGGGATACATACATACATGATAAAAATTTTTAAATAAGAAAGATAAACACAATATTCAGGACAGTGGCTACTACTTGCAGGGGAAGAAAAGGAGATGCTATTGGGGAGGAGTATGAGGGGTTTTGAAGATTTTGGTAATATTCTAGTTCTTAAGTTGAGTAAGAAGTGTACAGATATTCATCTTATTATTTAAAATAAAGATTTATATTAAACATATTTTTTGTATGTCTATTTCATGATTAAAAAAACACCAATACTAAATTTCACCTGGTCCTATCTAGAAGGAAAACAGATCTGTAGCAACAGAGGGAAAAAAACAGAAGACATTCCCTATTCTATTAAAAGAAAAAAAAAGGCAAAAATACAAACAGAAAACAAAAAGCTCTGTGACTAACCAAATCTGATAAGCAAATCATCAACATCTGTCATTCAGCCTTACAAAATTACATTGCCAGTTAGTGCTGAAGTCTCCCTTGGCTGCAAAAAAGTACCTTTGCCTGTTATGATACTAACTAATGATTTCAGCTGCAATATCTTCAGTTACTAGTATAGTTATCACTTCTTGACAGAAAAAAACAAAGTGTTGTATAGTCCAACACTAAAAATAGATTCTTTAAAAAATCCAGTTTCCATGTTAGCTACAAAATGAATAAAACTGTTTAATTTCTTTTTTGGTGCTTCTGTTTGGTAACTGATAAGCTTTGAATATATAACACTGTTCTTACACCTTCATATTCAAATCTTACCAGTGTAAAATGTAAACGTAAGATGCTAAAAAGAAGGTTTGAAATAAAGTTCCAAAGAGACAAATTAGGAAAAGGATAGGATTTCAAGACAGTCTTTAGGAAATCAGGAATCAGAACTATCCTTTTATAAAAATAAAATCAGGTTATATTTGCTTTTTGTCCCTCTAAGGACTGGCAATCCTTCAGAGGACTTTACTTCATCGGTGTAGAGAGGATAGCTTTCCTTTGTAGAATAGTGGGGATAAGGGAGAGGATGGGATGTCATAACTGGATACAGGTAACCCCAAGAAATCCACTGGAGTGAGGAGGGGAAGGCTCCTGAGCCTGGGACTACCGACCAGGGTACAAGGATGAGTGTGAGGGAAGGCCAGACAAAGAGGCTGACTTTCCTGCATCTCCTGCCATGTCAGGCCTTGAGGAAGACCGTGAATCTGCTGAGAACTGACAATCCCAAGAGGTGCCTGGGAGAATAGAAGGGTAGAGAGTAGCACCAGGAAAGAGGGAAAAAAAAATTCTATCTGTCCACCATTTTGCCCAGAGTCTCCATAACCATCCCCAAAGCATCCCTCACCTCACAGATCCCCAGCCCACTTTTCCTTGCTGCTCTACTGAAATATACCCTTGCTTCACATTTTACACTCGTACAATAGAACTCACCAATCGATTTTCATCAAACACTTCAAAAAGAAGCCGGTGCTGCTGAGGGTGAACCTAAGTAAGAAAAAAACAACCTTTCTTTAAAAACAAGTGAACATCGGAACTATATTCAATATCTTGTAATAACCTATAATGGAAAAGAATCTGAAAAATTATATGTGTGTGTGTGTGTGTGTGTGTGTCTTTGCTGTATACCAAAAACTAACACAACATTGTAAATCAACTATACTTTTAATTTAGAAAAAGTGAACATCAACCCACAAACACTGAGAAATAAATGTTTGAAAATGTTACCATTTCCTAATTCCTGTTACTTACAATATATTTTAAATTTCACAAGATACTTAATATATACAAAGCTCAGACCAGTCACAAGTCACCCATTTTCTAGTAATTTTTCCATAATGACAAAGTGGATTTGGTTGCTTATTTTTCCATTTTTTCTAAAATAGAATAAAAGAAAGTAAGATAAAATTTCTTTTTTTTTTTAGCCACACAGTTTATGGGATTTTAGTTCCCCGACCAGGGATAGAACCCACACCCTCCACAGTGAGAGCCTGGAGTCCTAACCACTAGACCTCCAAGAAATTCCTGAAAGTGAGATAAAATTTCAAAAAATTACATATTTACAAGCACTTAAAAATACAGATTAGATTTTAACTTATTATCAATTTTATGTACTCACTTTTTATTTATCAGGTTAGAAATACCCAAAGTGGATGCTGATTTTATGGAGACTAGTGTTCTGAATCCTTTTAGTACTGACTTGATAAAACCAATCTTGTTTATACTATGTAAAGTACATAAGCAGTCAAAAAGTATACACTGAGTTTTCACTTACTGTTTATATCTTATAGCACGAGTAAAATTAACATGCAGTAATTTATTTTTCAAAGCTAATGCTTTTATCTTTGCTGAAATGTTTCAATATCAAGTTAATATCTACTAAATATCAAACACAAAGAAAATCTTTAATAATTTGTTATACCAGAGGTTAAGATGATGTATGAAACATTCTCACATTTAAGTTGATATTTTCTCTATGATAAATATATTACATTAAACACTGAGATATTTTAAAACTTTGGTTTACATGTCAAAAGTATCGACAGCCTTCAGAAAAAAGTCCTATATGTGTGACAATGATATAGAGATACCTAACCCAATGTCCACTCTCCCTTATGTTCTTCTGAGAACATAATCCTAATTTTACCTGCAACAAGTGCCCAGGGTCACCACACTGCACAACTCTTGGGGATAGGGGCATTAATTTTTTTAAATTGAAGTATAACATAAATTCAGTAAAGTATAAAGTTAACTAACCTTAAATATACAGCTTGATGATTTTTCATACATGTTTACTGTGTCATCATCACCGAGATCAAAATATGGAACACTCCATTCTATTTTATGTATTGTTTTCTATATGAACAGTGCCCTCTGGACTTGTTCAACACTGAGACTCTCAATAAGACTCTCTAAAAAAGGTTCCCTTGGGCTTCCCTGGTGGCGCAGTGGTTGAGAGTCCGCCTGCCGATGCAGGGGACATGGGTTCGTGCCCCGGTCCGGGAGGATCCCACATGCCGCTGAGTGGCTGGGCCCGTGCGCCATGGCCGCTGAGCCTGTGCGTCCGGAGCCTGTGCTCCGCAACGGGAGAGGCCACAACAGTGAGAGGCCCGCACACCGCTATAAAAAAAATAAATAAATAAAAAAATAAAGTTCCCTTGCACCCGGGGGCGACCAAAAAGGCCAACCTACCAGCGGTCACTGGGTGGGACTTCTGGAAGAGCTCTTTATTTCTTTCTTTATTTAAAGATTGAGTATGCTTTTCTTTTTTAAAAAAATATTTATTTGTTTGTTTGTTTATTTATTATTGCCTGCGTTATGGCTTTATTGCTGCACGCAGGCTTTCTCTAGTTGCAGCGAGCAGGGGCTACTCTTCGTTGCGGTGCGCGGGCTTCTCATTGCGGTGACTTCTCTTGTTGCAGAGCATGGGCTCTAGGTGCGTGGGCTTCAGTAGTTGTGGCACATGGTCTCAGTAGTTGTGGCTCGCGGGCTCTAGAGCACAGGCTCAGACATTGTGGTGCACAGGCTTCGCTGTTGTGCGGCATGTGGGATCTTCCCGGACCATGGCTCAAACCCGTGTCCCCTGCACTGGCAGGCAGATTCTTAACCACTGCGCCACCAGGGAAGTTCCTGGGAGAGCTCTTTAAATGGGGCTGACTCAGCTGGGAGAGATGTCGCTTTTGCCCTTTGTACTTCTTTTTCCTGTGTGGAACTTGGTTAGGACAGCTGGCACCCCTACAGTCATATTGTAACCATGGGGCAACTATGAGGACAGAAGCCCCAATTAAGGGCTATATATGCCACGGGGATAGAAGAAACAGTGTTAAGACAATAATCTCTTCTAGGAGCATATAGAGGACATTTTGGGGAGGAGATGACGCTTGAGCTAAGACTTGAAAGATGGGAAGAATTTGAATAAGAAAATATAGATAATATTCACAGCAAGGAGATCGCAGGAGGAAAGGCATGGGGGCAGAATGAGCATGCTGTAAGGAGATCAACTGATAAGAACATTTTTGTGTTACAAAGTGGTAAGAAAAATTTGGTTAGTCAGTGTAGAGCCAGACTGAGGGCACTGATATCCAGAAAAGGAATGAAGACTTGATTGGTATGGAAGAAAATTAAGCTTTTAAATGAAAAACTGATACGATGTAGATCATATGTAAATATTATTTTGTCAGTGATACATAAAATAAATTGGACTAGAGAGAGACCCTGGAGTCCACAGAGACTGTGGCTCTAGTAACTCAGGTATGAAGTGATGAGAGCTTTGCCTGTGATGGTCCCAGTGAGACTAGGGAGGGAGACAAGAACATGAAAAATATTTTGAGGGAAAAAATAAAAAGTCTCAATGTCTAACAAAATACCTGGCAGACAATGTAGATGTTCAATGAATATTGCTAAGAAAATAGATATATGTGACTTGAATAGGCCTCTGCTGTCCTGGTTCAGACTATAATTAATAGCTTCCTAACAGGATGCTCTAACTCAACTATCTTACCTTTTAAATCTACCTTTTCTATTACAACTGGAGTGACCTACCTAAAAGATAGCTTAGGTCGTCTTTACTGCCCTTCTCAAAAGCTGTTCCCAGTGGCCTAAAGCATAATATTCAAATGCCTGAGCATGGAATGATGCTTCCTGATCTGAGTCCAATTTGCCTCTCCAGCCTTGTGTCCTGTAACTGTCGCCTGCCAACACAAATACACATACACCCTATGCTCTAATCACACTAGAAACAGTCTAATCACTGCTTACTGCGCTTTCTGATCTGTACTTCTGTACATGCTAAGGTCTCTCCATGCGCAACACCTTCTCAGCTCAACACGTCCAAAATCTACCCCTTGTTCAAGCCTCAGCTCAAACGTCAACTCCGCCCTGAAGTCTTACCTCCCGTCACTCCCCCTCCTCCGTTTCCAGTTATTAAAAAACTGACTACATTCTTCCATTTATGAAGTTAATAATATGTAATAGCTCTCTACTGAATTATAAAAACACCATAAAAGACTTGGTTACTTGTTTTTTAAGGGGGGTTATATCAAAGGCACACCCTAAGTGCAAGAATACAATTTAAAACATGTGGTGAGAATTCTAATTCAAAATGGCAGCCTGAACACAAATATTAACCCTCTCCCTCCTGAGATCCTGTTTTCATAATAGCAAAGGAGTTTGTAAAAGGTATTAAAGCGTCACAGCAAAGATCATATGCACGTGCAAGGGCCACCAGCAGGCAAGCAATTTCCATACCTCCCTAGGAGGGAGATGAAGTGGGGATGAAAGCAGGCTTCTGAAGAAACTGAAAACTATTAAAAGAACAGAATGTTGAAGCAAAGAGGTCAATGGCCCAAATGAGAGAATATTCCTATAGCACCTAAACCTCTAGTAAACACATTTACACACAGACACATACACATTATTAGAGTTTCTCTTTGTGTCTGATTTCAGGTAGAGGTTCAACAATAATGCAACCATCAGCTCTTTTTTTTTTTTAACATCTTATTGGAGTATAATTGTTTTACAATGGTGTGTTAGTTTCTGCTTTATAACAAAGTGAGTCAGCTATACGTACACATGTATCCCTATATCCCCTCCCTCTGCGTCTCCCTCCCACCCTCCCTATCCCACCCCTCTAGGTGGTCACAAAGCACCGAGCTGATCTCCCTGTCCTATGTGGCTGCTTCCCACTAGCTATCTATTTAACAGTTGGTAGTGTATATATGTCCATGCCACTCTCTCACTTCGTCCCAGCTTACCCTTCCCCCTCCCCATGTCCTCAAGTCCATTCTCTACGTCTGCATCTTTATTCCTGTCCTGCCCCTAGGTTCTTCAGAACCATTTTTTTCTTTTTTTAGATTCCATATATATGTGTTAGCATACAGTATTTTTCTCTTTCTGACTTCACTCTGTTTGACAGACTCTAGGTCCATCCACCTCAGTACAAATAACTCAATTTCATTTTATGGCTGAGTAATATTCCATTGTATATATGTGCCACATCTTCTTTATCCATTCATCTGTTGATGGACACTATGGTTGCTTCCATGTCCTGGCTACTGTAAATAGTGCTGCAGTGAATATAGTGGTACATGATTCTTTTTGAATTATGGTTTTCTCAGGGTATATGCCCAGTAGTGAGATTACTGGGTCATATGGTAGTTCTATTTTTAGTTTTTTAAGGAACCTCCACACTGTTCTCCCTAGTGGCTGTATCAATTTACATTCCTACCAACAGTGCAAGAGTGTTCCCTTTTCTCCACACCCTCTCCAGCATGTATTGTTTGTACATTTTTTGATGATGGCCATTCTGAATGGTGTGAGGTGATACCTCATTGTAGTTTTGATTTGCATTTCTCTAATGATTAGTGATGTTGGGCATCCTTTCGTGTATTTGTTGGCAATCTGTATATCTTCTTTGGAGAAATGTCTATTTAGGTCTTCTGCCCATTTTTGGATTGGGTTGTTTGTTTTTTTGATATTGAGCTGCATGAGATGCTTGTATATTTTGGAGGTTAATCCTTTGTCAGTTGCTTCGTTTGCAAATATTTTCTCCTATTATGAGGGTTGTCTTTTCATCTTGTTTATGGCTACCTTTGCTGTGCAAAAGCTTTTAAGTTTCATTAGGTCCCATCTGTTTATTTTTGTTTTTATTTCCATTTCTCTAGGAGGTGGGTCAAAAAGGATCTTGCTGCGATTTATGTACAGAGTGTTCTGCCTATGTTTTCCTCTAAGAGTTTTATCCTGTCTGGCATTGCATTTAGGTCTTTAATCCATTTTGAGTTTACTTTTGTATACGGTGTTAGGGAGTATTCTAATTTCATTCTTTTACACATAGCTGTCCAGTTTTCCCAGCACCACTTATTGAAGAGACTGTCTTTTCTCCACTGTATATTCTTGCCTTCTTTATCAAAGATAAGGTGACCATATGTCTGTGGGTTTATCTTTGGGCTTTCTGTCCTGTTCCATTGATCGATATTTCTGTTTTTGTGCCAATACCATACTGTCTTGATTACTGTAGCTTTGTAGTATAGTCTGAAGTCAGGGAGCCTGATTCCTCCAGCTCTGTTTTTCTGTCTCAAGACTGCTTTAGCTATTCGGGGTCTTTTGTGTTTCCATACAAATTGTGAATTTTTTTGTTCCAGTTCTGTGAAAAATGCCATTGGTAGCTTGATAGGGATTGCACTGAATCTGTACATTGCTTTGGGTAGTAGAGCCATTTTCAAAAAGTTGATTTTTCCAATACAAGAACATGGTATATATCTCCATCTGTTTGTATCACCTTTAATTTATTTCATCTGTGTCTTATAGTTTTCTACATACAGGTCTTTTGTCTCCTTAGGTAGGTTTATTCCTAGCTGTTTTATTCTTTTTGTTGCAATGGTAAATGGGAGTGTTTCCTTAATTTCTCTTCCATATTTTTCATTGTTAGTGTACAGGAATGCAAGAAATTTCTGTGCATTAATTTTGTATCCTGCTACTTTACCAAATTCATTGATTAGCTCTAGTAGTTTTCTGGTGGCATCTTTAGGATTCTCTATGTATAGTATCATGTCATCTGCAAACAGTGACAGTTTTACTTCTTTTCCGATTTGGATTCCATTTATTTTGTTTTTTCTTCTCTGATTGCTGTGGCTAAAACTTCCAGAACTATGTTGAGTAATAGTGGTGAGAGTGGGCATCCTTGTCTTGTTCCTGATCTTAATGGAAATGGATTCAGTTTTTCACCATTGAGAACGATGTTGGCTGTGGGTTTATCAAATATGGCCTTTATTATGTTGAGGTAAGTTCCCTCTGTGTCTACTTTCTGCTGGGGTTTTTTTATCATAAATGGTGTTGAATTTTGCTGAAAGCTTTTTCTGCATCTATTGAGATGATAATATGGTTTTTATCCTTCAGCTTGTTAATATGATGTATCACATTGATTGATTTGCACACATTGAAGAATCCTTGCATTCCTGGGGTAAACCCCACTTGATCATGGTGTATGATCCTTTAATGTGCTGTTGAATTCTGTTTGCTAGTATTTTGTTGAGGATTTTTGCATCTATGTTCATCAGTGATATTGGCCTGTAGTTTTTTTGTGACATCTTTGTCTGGTTTTGGTATCAGGGTCATGGTGGTCTTGTAGAAGGAGTTTGCGAGTGTTCCTCCCTCTGCTATATTTTGGAAGAGTTTGAGTAGGATGGGTGTTAGCTCTTCTCTAAATGTTTGATAGAATTCGCCTGGGAAGCCATCTGGTTTTGGGCTTTTGTTTGTTGGAAGATTTTAAATCACAGTTTCAATTTCAGTGCTTGTGATTGGTCTGTGTATATTTTCTATTTCTTCCTGGTTCAGTCTCAGAAGGTTGTGCTTTTCTAAGAATTTGTCCATTTCTTCCAGGTTGTTCATTTTATTGGCATACAGTTGCTTGTAGTAATCTCTCATGATCCTTTGTATTTCTGCAGCGTCAGTTGTTACTTCTCCCTTTTCATTTCTAATTCTATTGATTTGAGTCTTCTCCCTTTTTTTCTTGATGAGTCTAGCTAATGGTTTATCAATTTCGTTTATCTTCTCAAAGAACCAACTTTTAGTTTTATAGATCTTTGCTATCATTTCCTTCATTTCTTTTTCATTTATTTCTGATCTGATCTTTATGATTTCTTTTCTTCTGCTAACTTTGGGGTATTTTGGTTCTTCTTTGTCTAATTGCTTTAGGTATAAGTTTAGGTTGTTTATTTGAGATTTTTCTTCTTTCTTGAGGTTGTATTGTATTGCTATAATCTTCCCTCTTAGAACTGCCTTTGCTGCACCCCATAGGTTTTGGGTCGTTGTGTTTTCACTGTCATTTGTTTCTAGGTATTTTTTGATTTCTTCAGTGATCTCTTGGTTATTTAGTAGTGTATTGTTTAGCCCCCAATGTGTTTGTATTTTTTACAGTTTTTTTTCCTGTAATTGATATCTAGTCTTATAGCGTTGTGGTTGGAAAAGAAACTTGATCCAATTTCAAATTTCTCAAATTTACCAAGGCTTGATTTGTGACCCAAGATATGCTCTATCATGGAGAATGTTCCATGAGCACTTGAGAAGGAAGTGTATTCTGTTGTTTTTGGACGGAATGTCCTACAAATATCAATTAAGTCCATCTTGTTTAATGTATCATTTAAAGCTTGTGTTCCCTTATTTATTTTCATTTTGGATCGTCTGTACATTGGTGAAAGTGGGGTGTTAAAGTCCCATACTATGATTATGTTACTGTCAATTTCCCCTTTTATGGTTGTTAGCATTTGCCTTATGTATTGAGGTGCTCCTTTGTTGGGTGCATAAATATTTACAATTGTTGTATCTTCTTCTTGGATTGATCCCTTGATCATTATGTAGTGTCCTTCTTTGTCTCTTGTAATAGTCTTTATTTTAAAGTCTATTTCAAAGTCTATTTTGTCTGATATGAGAATTGCTACTCCAGCCTTCTTTTGATTTCCATTTGCATGGAATATCTTTTTCCATCCCCTCACTTTCAGTCTCACTTTTCAGTCCCTAAGTCTGAAGTGGGTCTCTTGTAGACAGCATATATATGGGTCTTGTTTTTGTATCCATTCAGCCAGTCTATGTTTTTTGGTTGGAGCATTTAATCCATTTACATTTAAGGTAATTATTGATATGTATGTTGTTATTACTGTTTTCTTAATTGTTTTGGGTTTGTTTTTGTAGGTCTTTCCCTTCTCTTGTGTTTATTGCCTAGAGAAGTTCCTTTAGCATTTGCTGTAAAGCTAATTTGATGGTGCTGAATTCTCTTAGCTTTTGCTTGTCTGTAAAGGTTTTAATTTCTCTGTCGAATCTAAATGAGACCCTTGCTGGGTACAGTAATCTTGGTTGTAGGTTTTTCCCTTTCATCACTTTAAATATGTGCTGCCAGTCCCTTCTGGCTTGCAGAGTTTCTGCTGAAAGATCAGCTGTTAACCTTATGGGGATTCCCTTGTATGTTATTTGTTGCTTTTCCCTTGCTGCTTTTAATGATTTTTCTTTGTATTTAATTTTTGATAGTTTGATTAATATGTGTCTTGGCATGTTTCTCCTTGGATTTATCCTGTATGGGACTCTCTTTGCTTCGTGTACTTGATTGACTATTTCCTTTTCCATAGTTGGGAAGTTTTCAACTATAATCTCTTCAAATATTTTCCCAGTCCCTTTCTTTTTCTCTTCTTCTTCTGGGACCCCATACTTCAAATGTTGGTGTGTTTAATGTTGTCCCAGAGGTCTCTGAGACTGTCTTCAATTCTTTTCATTCTTTTTTCTTTATTCTATTCTGCTGCCGTTATTTCCACTATTTTATCTTCCAGGTCACTTATCCATTATTTTGCCTCAGTTATTCTGCTATTGATTCCTTCTAGAGAATTCTTAATTTCATTTATTGTGTTGTTCATCATTGTTTGTTTGCTCTTTAGTTCTTCTAGGTCCCTGTTAAAAGTTTCTTGTAGTTTCCCCATTCTATTTCCAAGATTTTGGATCACCTTTACTATTACTCTGAACTCTTTTTCAGGTAAACTGCCTACGTCCTCTTCATTTGTTTGGTCTGGTGGGTTTTTACCTTGCTCCTTCATCTGCTGTGTATTTCTCTGTCTTCTCATTTTGCTTAACTTACTGTGTTTGGGGTCTCCTTTTCAAAGGATGCAGGTTTATAGTTCCCATTGTTTTTCATGTCTGCCCTCAGTGGGTAAGTTTGGTTCAGTGTGTTGTGCAGGCTTCCTGGTGGAGGGACTAGTGCCTGTGTTCTGGTGAATGAGGCTGGATCTTGTCTTTCTGGTGGGTAGGACCGCATCCAGTGGTGTGTTTTGGGGTGTCTGTGAACTTAGTATGATTTTAGGCAGCCTCTCTGCTAATGTGTGGGGTTGTGTTCCTGTCTTGCTCGTTGTTTGGCATGGGGCGTCCAGCACTGGAGCTTGCTCATTGTTGAGTGGAGCTGGGTCTCAGCGTTGAGATGGAGATCTCTGGGAGAGCTCTCGTTGATTGATACTACGTGGAGCCAGGAGGTCTCTGGTGATCCAATGTCCTGAAGTTGGCTCTCCCACCTCAGTGGCTCAGGCCTGACACCCGGCCGGAGCAACGAGATCCTGTCAGTCGCACAGCTCATCACAACTCCACAGCTGAGGGCAAGGGGTTTCTCTCAGCTCCAGGTTGCAGTGCTCCAGGGAAGTGTTCAGATTGGCTTGCCTCCCATAGACATCCAGAGCAGTCTGTACAAAGCCACAGAGCATCTCACGTCTCACTCTCTGATCCTCCTTGCTCTATCGATTTTGGAGCTGTTGCCCCCATTTTAATCATGAGGCTTTAGAGCTCTGTAGCCAATGCTATTAGAGCTCAGCCTGTCATCCCATGGATCCCTTCAGCATTTTTGTGCACACCTGCTCCCCAAGCACGTGCTCTCTCAACAGCAGCAACTGCATCTTCTTCAACCATCAGTTTTAATATATAAAATATAAATAACTAAAAATGTAACATGTAATTGTTGAATGTTTAGGATTTTCATATATAGAAGCAATAGATGATTACCAGAGATCACAGATGTAGAAACAGAAAAACTGTCCCCAGAGAAAAGAGATACTTAAGAAACACCTTTAAAAACTGTAAGGTATATCCTTAGAAAAATTTGGGAAAGTCTTGCATCCATAAAGCTAAAATAGGGCACTATAAAAAGAGGCAAGGAGTGATGTTGCAACTAAAAATAACTGTTGAATTCAAATATAAGCAATTTTAGGTAAATTTGCAGAAATATCCCAAAATGTAGAGCAAAAAGCTAAGCTAAGGAAAATATGAGAGAAAATAAAAAAGAGGATTTTCTGAACAGATTCAGTGAAAGAATTAAGCCCTAATGTCCTAAAACAGAGGTTACAGCTTATGGACCAAAGCCAGCTAGGCACTTGCTTGTTTTTGTTTTTTTTTTAACAGCCCATAAGATAATAATTTTTTTTACATTTTAAAATGGTTACCTTTTAAACGGCTATATAAGTACCTACACAGTAGCCTCAATTTTTGTCTCCTGCCTGTGTGACACCTATGAAAAAGTTTACTGGCCCTTTATGAAAAAGTTTACTGACTCCTGTCCTAAGACATTTAATGTATGTTATCTATTGATATATCTCATATATCTAGGATCGTACTCAGTAAGACCATCCTTGGAATATGTGAGGAAACTATCACTCAAATCATTTTCTGTGTTCTGTGGTTCACATGAGGAATTCTGACTGAGAAAGATAAGAATCAGTCTAGGTAACCCTGCACCCAACTAGCTGGAATCGCCAAACAATAATACAAACAGAGGGAAGGAAATTATTAAAGAAATTATTCACACAAAAATTTTCAGAGCTGAAGGGAAACAGTAGTCTTTAAATTGAAATGCTTATCAAAGGCCCAATACAATGACACTGTACACACAAGGTATAATACTGTGAAATTTTGAAACACCAGGGTAAAGATAAATCATCACATTTTTCACAGCGAGAGAAGGATCACCTCCAAAGGAACAAGAAGCAGCCTTTTCAATACCAATACCATACTCAAAGTTGATAAAGCACTGTCTTCAAGCTTCTGAGGAAAAATGAGTTTCAACCTAGATTCCTATGAGGGGCCAAACTACTGGCCAAACACATAAGTTGGCGATCTACTACTCATCTATCATAGCTGGAAGCCAGTTTGGGACAGGGATGTGTGAGTTATTCAGCAGGATGGGAATAAGGACCAGCATGACAAACAGAAACAGTTAAACAGGGGTTCCTTCTGGGAAGCAGGAATAGGAGGGGAGAGGTTGGGGCACCAGAGTCTATTGCTTTTCATTATAAGCCCCTTTATACTATCTCATTTTAAAGCTATGTGTGAATTCTTTGATGAGATGATTGTTTTTTAATTTATTAAAAATAGGAGTAAAGCTATGGTCATAAAAATAGAGTTTACAGGGTCATATTTATAGGAAAGGTGTAAGAAGAAGAAACAAAAATTAAAATATTGAGATAGGTTTTTTGAAAAATGTCTAAGTCTATAAATGCATAAAAGAATAGAGGAAAAAAACACTTTCCAGAGGAGTAACCAAATTCTCAAAGAAGGACAAAGGTATTAACAAATATCAATTTATTCTCTGGTATTCATAAAGAACCTGAAGTAATGCTCCTGGAAATTATGCTGGTCGTTGCAGGAAAAATAACAACGCAGTCATACTTTTTAAAAAGCTTTATAAAGATATAATATATATACCATGTACCTGACCCACTGAAAATGCACCATTCAATGGTTTTTAGTATATTCACAGAGTATGCAACCACCCTCGCAATTCTGGAACATTTTCATCACCTCAAAAAGAAGCCCCATGCCCTTGAGCAGTCACTCCTGATTTCCCAACTTCCTCAGCCTCAGACAACCTCTAATATATTTTCTGTCTCTATAGATTTGCCTATTACAGACATTTAACATGAGGTGAATCTTACAATATGTGGTCTTTTGTAACTGGCTTCTTTTACTTTGCATAATGTGTCTGAGGTTCACCCGTGTTGTAGCATGTATCAGTACTTCATTCCTTTCTATAACTGAATAATATCCCACTGTATGTATATACCCCAGTTTGTTTATCCATTCATTTGTTGATGGACCTATGGGTTGTTTCTACTTTTTTTTTTTTTTTGCGGTACATAGGCCTCTCACTGTTGTGGCCTCTCCTGTCACGGAGCACAGGCTCCGGACGCGCAGGCTCAGTGGCCATGGCTCACGGGCCCAGCCACTCCGTGGCATGTGGAATCTTCCCGGACCGGGGCACGAACCCGTGTCTCCTGCATTGGCAGGCGTACTCTCAACCACCGCACCACCAGGGAAGCCCTGTTTCTACTTTTTGACTATAATTAATAATGATGCTATGAGTATTCATGTACAGGTTTTTGTGCGGACATATGTGGTAAGTAGATTTTAAAATAAAAACTGTGTAAAAAGTAAAATGAACTAGATAAGTATTTTTACAAGCTTTAAGCGTTATATAAATAGAAACTATCTTTGCATTTTTATCTACATATTTTATGTTCTTCTAATTTGTTTCTCTATACAGTTATTGCTAATCAACAAATATAAAAATGAATTATAGATACACAGCCATGGGGAAAAAACCCAAACAGTAAAAAAAAAAAAAGATACTCAGTATAGTGAATTATAAATCTCTCACCCTTTCCCCACCCTCAGAGAAAATACTGTGAACAGTTTCTTGGACCTTCTAGAAGTATTTTTTGCAAATACCAGCATGTGAGAAAGCTGTTCTGTTTTTACACAAAAAGGTGCATCATATATACAATGTTTTGCACCTTTGTTCCTTCATTTAATATATTTTGAAACTTAACATCCTATCAATACATATACCTCTGTCTCTTTTTAAACAGCTGATGAGGATTTCATTATATGGCTACACCATACCTTACTTAGTGCTTTATTAATGGGGCACCCCAGCCTTCTTCCTAGCTAACAGAATTCTGATTTTATTCAAATAATGGATGATAATGTGTGTCAGGGATACAGGCAGCTACTCCCTACCCCGACCCCACCCCACCCCCAGGAGCTGACTTCTGATTCCTCTAAACCTCCCGGTAATTCCACTCTCTTTACTAATGACGGGGTTAGAAATACACACACAACATAATTCCGGTCCAAGAGACATGAATCAAAGTCTCCTAGGGAAACTTTTGGAAAAGGGTTCTTCACTTTTTAAAAGAGACATGTGAGAAAACATTCTCCCTTTTCTACCTCTGGACATCATCATGGGAGGCTATGTCATTAGGAACTGCTGGAAGCTTCCTGTGACCAAGGACAGAAAGGCAAGAGAATCCCAGAGAGGCTAGGATTACTTGAAGCTGAAAGCATCCTAAATGATACACTTCAGAAGGGCCTTCCCTAAATTCCCTACATTGAGAGAATCCCCTCAAGTCTCTAATATCCCCTGATACTCACTCCATAGCACCCAGTGTTTTCCCTTGACAAGTCTCAGCACATTGGTAATTCTTTTGAGAAACTAGTTTATAGGGGTCCACAGCAGACAGTAAGCTTCGCTGAGGGTAGGGACTGTGGCCTCACATTAATAAGCATTAGCAAAGTGACTGGGAAAAAATATCACACCAATTTTTTTTGTGTGTGCGGAGGTGGAGGAGTATAAATACATGGATAAAAATACATAGGAAAAAATACCAGACTATCACACAATCAGTGGTGGCATTATGGAGATTAAGTTATGGCCGATTTTTATTTCTCTTTCTAAAAATATCTGTGGTGTACAAGTTATGTTGCTTCTGTAACATAATACTAATATATTCATGAACATATATACATTTTGTAAATATAATATGATTATGAATATTAAAGATATAAACTGAGCACCATGGGTGTACAGGGAATGAAGTGGGGCTTTTTTCAGATGCTCATACACTACGCTGATGCACAGACTATACAATGTGTACATTGCTCCTAATGTGTCAAACATTTTTCCCTCCTGATAACTTGCCTCCCTTGGTCTCATATGAGCAACTATAAGTGTAGATTTTACTATAATTTTCTATTGAGCACTAACTTCAATTTGGAGTCTCCTCTATTTGTTAATCTACCAGTAACAGTTCTCCACAAGACTTTCTTTGAACTTCACGTTTTCTCAAAGATATAAAGGCTCCCTTCAACTTCTGGCCACAATTTCCATCTGGCTGAATGCCCAATAATCAACATTTTACTGTACTCTGTTATCTCAATAGACATTTTTATGTGAATACATTCAATGGAAAACATTTTGTGCTATGTATAATGATATAAATGACAAGAAGAAAATAGAGGACTGCACATAATTATGTCCTTTGTACAGCAAGTATTAAATCGCCATGTGTTTTCTATATCTAGCTGTGATGAATTAGCATTGATCCACAAAAATTTATCTAGTTACCCTTGGAATAAATTTGCAAATTTCTGATTAAAATAAATGCACGGCCTATGATCCCAGAATAGAGGAATACTGGCTAGAACATTTGGCAACAGTGAAATTATAGTAAAAGAAACAATGAGTTAAAGGCAGTAAAGTACTGAGCCAGGTTTATCATCTACAAATGGCCTTCTTTCTTATTTTTGTAGTAACATCTCTAACTCAAGAGTAGTACTGACTTTCAAGTATCCATTCTAAGAAAAAATCAAGATGGTAAAAAATAATGGGAAGATTTTTAATTAGTTTTTAATTAAAATTTTTAAAAATTTAATTACAATTTTAATTCCTCTAATGGATAACCACATTATCTACTTCTACCCACACTTTGATATTCCTTTCATCCCTGATATTGTTCATCTGAGTTTTCTTTCTCCATTTTTTCCTCCTTTTTAAATTAATTAATTACTGTATTTACTTTTGGGTGCATCGTGTCTCCGCCGCTGCACGCGGGCCTCCCCCCCCTCCCCAGGTGCAGCAAGCAGGGGCCACTCCTTCGTTGCAGTGTGCAGGCTCCTCACTGTGGCGGCCTCTCTCGCTGCGAAGCACGGGCTCTAGGCACGCAGGCTTCAGCAGTTGTGGCACGGGGGATCAGTAGCTGTGGCTTATGGACTCTAGAGCGCAGTCTCAGTAGTTGTGGCACACGGGCTTAGTTGCTCCGCGGCATGTGGGATCTTCCCGGACCAGGGCTCGAACCCATGTCCCCTATATTGACTGCAGCATTCTTAACCACTGCGCCACCAGGGAAGCCCTGAGTTTTCTTTCTCTCTTATTAGGGCTTGCTATGGTATAGCAATTTTATTAATTTTTTCAAAGAACCACCTTTAGTTTCATTTACTTTCTCTACTTTTTATCCATTTTCTATTTTATTGACTTCCATTCTTATTTCCTTCCCTCTACTTTTTTTTTTTTTTTTTTTTTGGTGCTACGCGGGCCTCTCACTGCTGTGGCCTCTCCCGTTGCAGAGTGCAGGCTCCGCACGCGCAGGCTCAGCGGCCATGGCTCACGGGCCCAGCTGCCCCGCGGCATGTGGGATCCTCCCGGACCGGGGCAAGAACCCGCATCCCCTGCATCGGCAGGCGGACTCTCAACCACTGCGCCACCAGGGAAGCCCTCCCCTCTACTTTTTATTTTTTGGTTAAGGCAGAAACTTAGATCATCGATTTTAAATCCTTTTTCTTTTGTATATAAGCATATAAAGATGTAAATTTCCAAGCACTGAATTAGCTCATCCTATATTGATATGTTATGCTTTAATTATCAATCAGTTAAAATGATTTCTAAATTTCCTATGATTTTCTTTTTGAGCGTGGTTTATTTAAAATACGTTTAATTTCCAAATATTTATGGATTTTTGAGATATACTGACATATCCAGATATACATGTATAATATATATCCCAGATATACATTCCAGAATTCTATTTAAAGGTTGTTGTAATCAGAGAATATATTCTATAGAATCTCAAGCCTTTTAAACACATTCAGACTTGTTTTATGGCCCAATATATGGTCATCTTGGTGAATGTTCCATGGGCATATAAAAAGAACGTATATTCTTCAGGTTCAGGCATACTTTGTTTTATTGTGTTTCACAGATATTGCGTTTTTTACAAATTGAAAGTTTGTGGAAAACCTGTGTCAAGTGAGTTTACTGGTGCCATTTTTCCAACAGCACTTGCTCACTTTGTGTCGCTATGTCACTAACAATTCTCACAATATTTCAAAATTTCTCATTATTATTATATTATGATACCATTGTCATGGTATCTGTGATCAGTGATCTCTGATGTTACTATTGCAAAAAGATTATGACTCCCTGAAGGCTCAGATGATGGTTAGCATTTTTTAGCAATAAAAAGTTATTTTTAAATTAAGGTATGTATAGTGTTTTAAGACATAATGCTATTACACACTTAACAGACTACAGTATAGTGTAGACATAACTTTTATATGCACTGGGAAACCAAAAAAATTGTGTGACTCACTTTATTGTGGTGGTCTGGAACTGACTCCACAATATCTCTGAGGTATGCTGTATCAGATGTAGTGTTTTATACATGCCAAACAGTTTAAGTTGATTGATAGTGTTCTTCAAATCTTTTATGTACTTACTGGATTTTTGTTTTTTGGTCTAGTTGTTTTATCAATTATTGACAGAGGTGTGACAAAATCTTTATTCTGGATTTATTTCTCTAGTTAGTTCTGTCAATTTTTTCTTCAAAATTTTGAAGTTCTTCTATCAGGTGTATTCATAGGACTGTATGTCTTCTTGATGAATAAATGCTTTTATGATCATGAAATCTCTCTGGTAATACTCTTCATCCTGAAGTCTACTTCATTTAATAATAATACAGCCATATCAGGGTATTGTTTTGTTTGGCTTAGTGATGGTATACCTTTTCCTGTACTTTTACTTTTAACCTGTTTGTGTCTCTATACTCAAAATGTGTCTCCTGTAAACAGCATATAGTTGAATATTACTTTTTTGTAAGTATTGAGATGGTTTGCTTTATGGCTTGTTATCATCTATTTCTTTTCTATTTTTTTATTCTTCTTTTCTTCCCTTTCACCTTTTTAAAAAAATTATTAATCAAGTGTTTCTTGGTATGCCATTTTATTTCCTTTAATGGACCTTCACCTATAATATTTCATTTTAATTTCTTAGTGACAGCTCTAAGGATTACAATACGCATCCTTAAATGTCACAATTATAAGAGAGTTGAGCCACTTTAATCACTTTCGGATCTCTTTCAAGAGAACCTGCATAGCTGATTGGCAGCCACAGCTAATCATGTACCTTTGAATCTACCCATTGGGTTCTCTTTGCTTTCTCTCAAAGACTGGGCACTCTTGCCCAACACAGGACTTCTCTAACAGACAACCTTTGCTGGGAAGCTCCCCATCAGTCTGGGCGAGACTTTCTCAGAACTGTGCTGCAGTGTGAGACTCTTCCTACCCAGTCCTTTCACCCCTCTCCTTGAGCAGGTGTTAAGCCTGCATCATGAGGAGAAGGCTCTTCCCATCTGTGTGTCTTCCCTGTCTGACCTTCACAGGTGCTTCCCCAATAAACCTCCTGCATATCTAATTCCATCTTGATGTCTGTTTCTTAGAGAGCCCAAACCAACACAGATGGTATGAGTAGTGGGGTGTTAGGACCAGCCCACACTCACTTGGCTGGCAAGGATCTCCCTATCCTTAGTAGAATGTAGGACATATATAGTCACTGGCAGAAGATGGTGGTCCAATTCCTTGCCTGTCAAGGATCTCCCCATCTTTAGCAGAATGTGGGACATATATAGTCACTGGCAGAAGATGGTGGTCCAATTCCTAAAGACTTCTCCAGGGGTGTCCTAGGCAAATGTCCTGGTGGAGGGAGACACCCTTGACAGTTTGATGTATAACGCACTTGAAAGGTAAGGGAAGAACAATACCTACAAGGACAATGAAGTTGTCTAGTTTTTACTACTGATGACTTACAGAGAGACAATGAGAAAATAAGGGCAGTTAACAAAAGCAAAAGGTTAAATCTGAGAGACAGAGGGTCTCTTTGGTAATGTATAAAGAGGCCTGCACCTCCTGAAGTGGAAAAGAGGACAAAACTGAGGAGCAGTGTCGGAGTTGACAGAGCTTGCAGAGCTCAGAGACATTTAAATGCTCAGTCACTGTGGGTCTATTATGTTAATGTCAGGGCCCTGGCTGGGAAAACCTGGGATCCTGATGTGCAGGACAGGAGGATCTGGGTGGACGCTCCTGAGGATTTTCCTGGTTCCACAGGTCCCTGAACCCTCAGAGCTTGCAGAGTAGGGTATCTCATCCCTCTGTAATAAGAGCTGGCACTTCCCACATGCAGGATGACATTGCAGAAGCTGGTCCCCACACTCTCTCCTCAGGAGTTGCCCCCACTTCTCCCCTGGTTATCAAGATAATAATCAGTGTTAAATCCCGGCTGGGCCTGATACAGAATGAAAGCGATTACATTTGGAAGAAGCTTCAAGAATTAAACAGCATGTCCTGGCACGAGCCAGAGGAATATCTCTGGGACTACGATTGATCAAAGGGGCAGAAACATAAGACAGCATAAGCAAGAATTCATTGACATGGAGGCATCTTCTCAGGACAAGGGATTGAACATCCTGTCAAGGACCCCATGAGATGAGGCAAGGTTCCTGCTAGAGTGGCTCCTAGAAGTTGCCCTGGCATATGGTAGGGGAAGGAATAAAAAGGCCAAGGGAAGTTGGAATGCTAGAATTAGAAGAAAAAAATATATATATATATATATAAAATATGAGGCCAAAATACCTACCAGATGCTTGTATTCCATGAGAGGGGAGGGAACCACAGTCATCAGGTGTGTGCTGGTAAGAGGGGCAGCAGCTTCACCCAGAAGTGCAGTAGTGGCTCTCGTCTGCATGCCAGGACTGATGGTGGGAGAGGTGGTCAAAGAGCTGGGCTCCTTAATAGCCATGCACGGGGATGAGCCTCCCCTTCTCCAGTAAGAGGCCGGCCAGTGACATTTCACTGCTAGAACCAAGGGGGTTACAATTATTGTAACGACCAGCCACGTAAGGGGGGCACTGACGCTGACTTGACCTGTAGGGTATAGAGCATGGCGCCCCTAAGGGGCAAAATAGGCAGGTGATCAACAAAAGTGCTGCTTAACATCTACAATTACAAGAAGGAAGAATGGAGAAGCAGTGGCTAAGGACAATTGTCCCGATTAAAAAAGAAAAGTCACAATCCCTCATCCAGTTCCCCAACCTGAGCCAATTTTCAGATCCACAGTACATTGACTGAAGAAGTAACCTAGTCCATAGGAGGAAGGACTCTGCATCACTGTAGGAAATGTATATTGTAATGATTCCTCTCTTCCTCCCCCAAAAGGACTATGGCCACTTATTTGGGTGAGTGTATATTGGGGAGAAAGAATAATCAGACATATTGAGGACTGCTGGAAACAGAAACCCAAAGTGTCATTAGGTCTTCCATATTAAAGCAAGGACTTACAGAGAACAGAAAACAAATGGAGTCCTGTCTAACGTTCAGCTTATACCGAGTTCACTAGTTCTGTGGATCCACCCAGTAGTCATTTCCCTACTTTTCAAGTGTACAATAGGGATTGATATAATGGAAGTTGGATCTCCTCACTACCACCACCACATTGAATCCGTGGCTTGTGGGATAGGAGCTATCATAGTAAGAAGGCCAAGTGGAAGCCTTTGAAACTGTCCTCCCTCTGGTGAAGATAGTAAATCTGAAACAATACTGACTAGATATGACAACAAAAGCACAAGGAACAAAAGAAAAGAGAAACTGAACATCATCAAAACTTAAAACTTTTGTGCTTCAAAGGATACCCTCAATAAATTCAAAAGACAACCCACAGAATGAGAGAAAATTTTTGCAAATCATGTATCTGACAAGGGACTTGTATCTAGAAATATAAAGAACTATGACAACTCAATAACAAAAAGACAAATAACCCAATTATAAAATGGGCAAAGGATCTGACTAGACATTTCTCTAAAGAAAATATACAACTGGAAAATAAGCTCATGAAAAGATGCACAACATCATTAGCCATCACGGAAATGCAGATCAAAACCACAATAAGATACCATTTCACACCCACTAGGAGGGCTGTAATAAAAAGTCAGATAATAACAAGTGTTGTCAAGCATGTGGAGAAGTGAGAACTCTCATACTCTGTTGGTGGGAATATCAAACGGTAAAGCCACTTTGGAAAACATTTTGGCAGTTTCTCATTCGATGCAGCAATCCCACTCCTAGGTATATATACTCCCCAAATGAAAATCTATGTCCACACAAAAACTTGCATCCAAATGTTCATAGCACCATTATTCATAATAGTTAAAAAGTGGAAACAACTCAGATGTCCAACTGATGCATGAATATAGCGTGGTTAACCATATAATGGAATATTATTTGGCAATAAAAAGAAATTAAGTACTGATACATGCTACAACATGGTTGAACCTTGAAAACATTACACTTAGTGAAAGAAGCCAGATACAAAGGACCACATATTATATGATATCATTTATACGAAATGTCCAAAATAGGCAAATCTCTTTAAGAGGCTGAGAGTAGATTTGGACGTTGCCTGGGAAGAGGGGCAGATCCTGGGGGAAAATGAGAAGTGACAGATGGTGGGTCTGGGGTTTATTTTTGGGGTGATGAAAATGTTCTAAAATTGATTTTGGTGATGGTTGAACAACTCTGTGAATATACTAAAAACCACTGAATTGTACACTTTGAGTGGGTGAATTGTATGTTATGTTAATTATATCTTAATAAAGCTGTTTAAAAAACAACAAAAATACTGCAACATAGTGGCAATGTCATATATTTGTACCACCACTAAAGACCTAAAGGATATAAGAGTGGTTCCTATAATATGCTCATTTAATTCTCCAGTCTGGTCCCTACAGAAACCAGATAATAGCCTCAATCACCTGCTGGTTCCTGGATACAAGGAGTCCAAGTGCCCTGACAGCAGGTATAGACTGTGGTTCAATGGAACCCTTGATATGTTCCCTAGAAAGAGAGTGCTCCCTCTGGGGACTTGGACCTCTAACTCAGCAGAGCCCACAGTTCTAGGGACAGGAAGCACACAGTCCTCCAGTGGATCTTTGGAAATGATGGTAAGTGGGGCCCCTCCTACTTCTATTCCTTTGTTCCTGGACCATGTATTCTTTCCATTGTGAACACAGCCTCATATTAGGTCTTTGGTTTAAATGATTAAACTGGCACCCCATCTTTACGGAGTATTGCCTCCATATTGGTGCTTCAGTTGTGCCTTCAGTAGGCCATTCCAGTGCTCTGTGAGGCTGCCTGCTTCTGGATGGCGTGGTAAACGCTGTGACCAATGGATCCCATGGTCATGGGTCCATTCCTGCACCTCCTTCTCTGTGAACTGGGTCCCCTGGAAGGATGAAATGTTGCATGGATTCCATCCCTATGAACACAAATTCTGTAAGCCCCCAGATGATTGTGCTGCCTGAGGTTCTGCAGACAGGAAAGGCAAATCCACATCCACAGGTAATTTGAGGAAAAATTACTGGCCCTTTCAGAATGGAAGGCACCCAATTTAATAAACTTACCACAGAATGGCTATAATCGTGAGGGCTAATGGTCTGCAGTTTTAATTTTCTTATAAAGTCTTTGGTCTGGTTTTGGTATCAGAGTAATGCTGGCAAATGTTCCTTCCTCTTCTAGTTTCAGTAAGACATTGCATAGAATTGGAATTACTTATTCATCAAATGCGTGGTAGAATTCAACCAGTGGAACTACCTGGGCTCAAAGTCTTCTTTGTTGGATGGTTTTTAACTTCAAATGCAATCTTTTAAGAGATAAACTTTTCAGGTAATTTATTTCCTATTAAAGTTTTGATGGGATATGTCTTTAAAGGAATTGATCCATTTTATCTAAGTTATTGAATTTATGGGCACAGAATTGTTCATAATATCCCTTATTTTCCATTTAATGTCTGTTGGTTCTGTAATGATGCTACTTTCTAGTTTCTTCAGGTGGAATCTTAGATTAATGGTTCAAGACCTTTCTTCTTTTCTAATATAATTTAATGCTATATATTTTTCTCTAAGCATCGCTTTAGCTGCATCCTACAAATTTTGATTTTTTTTTTTTTTACTGAAGTACAGTTGATTTACAATGTTGTGTTAGTTTCTGGTGTACAGCAAAGTGATTCAGATATATATATATATTTTTTTTCTTTTTCATATTCTTTTACATTATGGTTTATTACAGGATACTAAATATAGTTCCCTGTGCTATGTAGTAGGACCTTGTTCTTTATCTGTTTTATATATAGTAGTTTGTATCTGCTAATCCCAAACTCCTAATTTATCCCTTCTCCACCCTCTTTCCCCTTTGGTAACCGTAAGTTTGTTTTGTATGTCTTTGAATCTGTTTCTATTTCGTAAATAAGTTTGTTTGTGTCATATTTTAGATTCCACATATAAATGATACCATATGGTATTTGTCTTTCTCTTTCTGACTTACTTCACTTAGTATGATAATCTCTAGGTCCATCCATGTTGCTGCAAATGGCATTATTTCATTCTCTTTTATGGCTGAGTAGTATTCCATTGTGTATATATATATAACATCTTCTTTATCCATTTGATGCTGTATTTTTATTTCATGCTATTAAAATATCTTCTAATCCCTCTTGACAATTCTTATTTGACTCATGGATTACTTAGAAGTGTGTTGTTTAACTTCCAAATATTTGCGGATTTTTCAGACATTTTTGTGTTACTAATTTGTACTTTAATTCCATTATAATCAGAGACCATACTTTGCATGATTTAAATTCTTTTAATATTGTTGAGGTTTGGGTTTTGGCCCAGCATACTCAGTAAATATTCCATGTGCAATTTTAAAGACCATGTGTTCTGCTGCTGTTGGGTGGAAAGTCTATAAATGTCAATTAAATAAAACTGATTTGATCGTGTTGTTCAGGACTTCTGTATCTTTACTGAATTTTTTGTCTACTTATCCTACCAATTACTGAGAGAAGAGCATTTAGTTTTCCAAGTATAATTCTCGTATTTTTCCTCAGCTTAGAATAACTTTATCACACTGTCATTCCTGAAGGATATTTTTGTTAGATATAGAATTTGGAGTTGACTATTCTTTTTTCTTTGCTACCTTAATTACCCTGTTTCATCACAGTTTCTGATGATAAATCCATAGTTATATGAATCATTGTTCCCATATACATGTCATTGTCAGTTTGAGGGCCCTCCTGGGAACCTGAAATAAGTGCTGACTGGAGTTTGCTCTTATGGGATAGTGAGGCGGGGTGAGGAGGAAGGCAGGAATGTGACTGGAGGGTGTATAAGAAGAAATGTATCCACTTGTTGGTAGGCCTTCATCATCTCTTGCCTGGATCAGTGTATTTAACAAAAGACTGGGGACCTCCCTGGTGGCGCAGTGGTTAAGAATACGCCTGCCAATGCAGGGGACGTGGGTTCGATCCCTGGTCCGGGAAGGTCCTACGTGCTGTGGAGCAATTAAGCCCATGCACCACAACTACTGAGCCTGCATGCCATAACTACTGAATCCCACGTGCCTAGAGCCCGTGCTTCACAACAAGAGAAGCCACCACAATGAGAAGCCTGTGCACTGCAACGAAGAGTAGCCCCCGCTCACCGCAACCAGAGAAAGCCTGTGTGCAGCAACAAACACCCAACACAGCCAAAAATAAATAAATAAATAAACAAATGACTGGAGAGACACAAATATTGCATCATCTTTAAAATCAAACTCTGCAAAATTCGAATAAGACTGTTCTCTAAATCAGAATTAAATTAGAATAAGATAATTCCAGGTTTACAATTATCCTTTACCTCTTCATTACCTTACATATGTTTTTCATAATAAGATAAATGGTTCCAGGGCCATGTCAAAATGGGGATACCTAGATTTAAGTCTTTTAAATTTTTACAAATTCTTACAAGATACATTTAAGAATACTGTAAGTGAGAACTTATCATTCTAACCTACTGAGAAAAATCTTTGTTGTTATAATGAAATAAAATGCATACTTACTCTGAATAATATTTCTTCATTCCATTTTGGATTCAAAGTCTAAAAGACAATAAACATATTATAACTAACTGTTTAATATTTTGTCATATAAAAATAAAACAAAGTATATTTTTGAAAAATTTGAATACTGCTAAGTCTAACCTTTTTAATGGTTTTCGTTTGCACACTTGTAAAAACTCCATTCACTGGGTCATATAACGTCACTCTCACATAAGGATCACTGTTAAAATTAAAAAAAAAAAAAGTTAATTGTTGCTTATTCCCAAACTCAGGTTACTCGAACTGTAAAAATCACAGAATTTTCCTTGTTAACAATTTCTACAGTTACTTCCTACACTTAAAAGTAAGGGTTCCTTAGGCAGGGGTAAGTAATTATAGCAATCTTTGCATTTTGTTAAAAAGCTGAAATACCATGTTAGTGAAATAGACAAAGAATTAGAAAGAAAACCTTTTAATCACAATTTAATGATTTCCAACCTCTTCAGATTTTTGAAGTTTTGTTTTATCTTTATTATATGTCTTCCTCTTTTGGGTTAAGAAGGTTGATTCAATGATTCTCAAGAACAGCTTTGCAAGACCTCAGGTTGCTCCAAGTTATCTCATGGGTATAAACTCGTTTTACAAAATAAAGGCAAAGTGCTTCAGTTCAAAATAATTATATGATATGTAACCCCTTGTACAAAGAGACATGGAGAAGGAAAACCTTGTGATATTTAGGTTTGCAAAGCAAAAGACTTTAGACATTTTACTTGTCCATGGTCAAATTTCTCCCATTTCTCTTGGGGATCCCAAGTACCCACCATTCTCCACCACAAACTCCCTCCTCCCATTTCCTTATACAACCTTACCTTTTACTTTAATTGACAAAAATCAAAGTCATTGTAATACTCCCAACATCCTGGTATTTATCAGAGCCCATCTTACCCCTAACCTCAGTGATGCTGGTATTTCACCCAATCGCCCTTGTCCAGTTTCCTCCCACTTCCTCTGGAACCTTACATCATCTATTTTGACTTCTCCCTTTTATATCTCCAGCTTTTCTTTGACCTAGGTTTTTCCAGTCATAGAAATGTTATTAAACCCCCTCAACTCCTTGACTCTCCTTCCTGCCTCCAGCAAAGCAAACTAGATTTCTTTTCTTTCTGTCTCAAACTTTCCAAGAGAATAATCTGTAATAATAATAACAATTAACATTTATATAGCAATTACTCTGTGCCAGGCACTGTTCTAAACAGTTTATATATATTAAATTTTGGAATCCTTATAACGACCTATGAGGTAGGTATGATTATTATCTCTATTTTACACAGAGAGGTAAGTCAACTCATCCCAGATCACACAGCTAGGAAGCGGAAAAGCAAGAACTGAAACTCAAGCACCTGGCTCCAGAGGCCCTGCGCTTAACCGTGATGGCATACGACCTCTCTTTCTTCATTTCCTCAACTCCCAGTGCTCTTCACAGCCCTATAATCTGGTTTCCACCTCTTTCCTTCAGATCCATTCCTTGAAAAGTCACCAATCTTGCTAAAACAATAGACACTTTCTAGGCACTTATTTTACTGGTCCTCTGTAGGTTTGATAATACTGACCATTTCCTCCTTGAAACTCATCTCGTTTAGCTTTCATGACGCAAGTCCCTTCTGGTTCTCCCTTTTGTTCTCTCTACATATTTCCTTCACAATCTCATCCGTGGTTTTAACAACTAACTACATCCTGTCAAATATAAATATAAAACATAAATATAAATATATATTCCTGATCTCGCCACCCAGCTAGACACTTCCACCTGGACAGTCCACAGACAATGTCTGTTCAAGAGTTTTGCCTATTTTTAATTGGCCATTTTATCATATTATTATTGAGTTGTAAGAGGTCTTTATATACTGTGAATTAAAGGCCTTTGTCAGATATATGTTTTGAAAACATTTTCTCCCAATCTGTGGCTTGCCTCTTCCCTTCCTTAACTGTGTCTTTCAAACAACAAAAGTTTTTAATTCTGATGAAGTCTGTTTCAACATTTTTCTTTCTAAATTTTAGGTTCATATTTTCTGAGTTCCATTCAAGAAATCTTTGTGTAACTCAGTAGAGCAAATATTTTCTCCTATGTCTTCTTCTAGAAGTTTATTAATTTTAGCTCTTATTAATTTTCTATATTATGTGTGATAAGGAAAGAGCTTCATTTTGTTCCATATAGATAACCACTTGTTCTAGTATCATGTACTTAAAAGACTATCCTTTCTGTTGAATTACCTTAATGCTTAAAGCAACTGACCATATACATGTATATGTGTATGTGTGTGGGGGGGTGTGTGTACTTCTACACTCTTTATTCTAGTCCACTGAACAATATATCTGTTCTCATGCCAATGCTACTTTGTCTTGATTACCTATAGCTATATAAAAGTCTTGAAATTATGTAGCAAAAGTTCTCCACCTATGTTCTTCTTTTTCAAAATTGTTTTGGCTATTCTATGTCCTTTGACTTTCCATAACAATACTGGAATCAGCTTATCCATTTCTCAAAAAAAAACATGCCTGGGATTTTGATTGGGGTTGAGCCAAATCTATTCAATTTGGAGAGAAATACAACTCTAACAATAATGAATCTTCCAATCCATGAATATGAAAATATTTATCCATCGATTTAGATCTTCAGTTTTGCTCAGGAATGTTTTATAGTTTTCAGTGTACAGTGCTTGCAAATCTTTTGTTAAATTTATTTCTAAGTTTTAAATTTTTATATTATTGTAAACAGAGATTTAAAAAATTCATTTTCCAATTGTTAATTCATTGACAGGATATAACAATATGACTAATTTTGGTACACTGGCTTTGTATCTTGTGGCCTTATATTTTAGTTCTAGCAGCTTCTTTGAGATTCCTTAGGGTTTTCTATGTACATGATCAGACAGTCTACAAGTAAAAAGTTTCTTCCTTTTCAGTCTGCATTATTTTTATTTCTTTTCCTAGTCATATTACTTGGCTAGGACATCCAGTACAGTGTTGAACTGAATGTGAGCTTCTTATTCCTGAGTTTAAGTTTAAGCATTCAGACTGTCATCACTGGGCATGATATTAGCTATTGTCTTTCTCACAGAAAACCTTAATCATGTCTACAACTCCCATCTATCCCTAGTTTGCTAAGACTTTGTATCATGATTGGGTACTGAATTTTGTCAGATGCTTTTTTTGTTTTTATTGAAATGATCATGTTTTTCTTTTATTCTATTAATATCGTATATTACATTGATTAATTTTCATATGTTAAACTAATTCTGCATTTTATTATTAGTTTGTTGAGAGTTTTTATCACAAAAGGGTGTTGAACGTTGACAAATGTACTTTCTACACCTATTGAAATGATCATGCATTTTTTTCCTTCTGTGCTATATTAATGTGATGATTTACAGTGGTTGACTTTTTTCAAATGTTGAACAAACCTTATATTCATAGGAAAAATCCCACCTGATCATATATTGCTATATATGGTTCAATATAGGGCTACTGAAGTTTTCTATTTCTTCTGTGATCAGTTTTGGCAATTTCTATCTTTCAAAGATTTTGTCTACTTCATTTAAGTTGTGCATGATTCTTTATTGGCATGAAGTTGTGCACAGTGTTCCCTTTCTGTCTTTTTCATTTCCATAGGGTCTATAGCAATGCCTCTGCTTTTGTTCCATTATGGTAATTTGTGCCTTCTCTCTTTTTTGCTCTTGATTGGTCTAGCTTGAAGTTTAAAATTTTTATTGATCCCTTCAAGGAATGAGCTTTTCATTTCAATGATTTTTTCCTATCATTGTCCATTTTCTATTTCACTAATTTCTGCCCTTATCATTATTTTCTTCCTTCTACTTACTTTGGAATTAATTTGCCCTTCTTTTTTCTGATTTCTTAATCTCAGAACTCAAGCCATTCATTTAGATCTTACTCCTTTACTAAGTTTAGATCTTACTCCTTTTCTAAGTTAAACATTTTAAAACTATAAATTTTCCTCTAATACTTTAGCTGCATCTCACAAATTTTGATGTTGCTATATTTTAATTTCATTCAGTTCAAAATGTTTTCTAATTTATCTTTTGATTCCTTCTTTGACTTATAAACAAAACAAAGTGTATTGTTTTATTTCCAAATATTTGGGATGTTATTGGTTTTTAACTTAATTCCACTGTTATCAGAGAACATCTCCATATGATTTAAATCTTTTCTAAATTCTTGAGATTCGTCCTGTGGTCTTATACATCGCCTATATTGGTGAATGTACCATATGCCCTTGAAAATAATGTAAATTTTGCACTTGTTTGATTTACTGTTTTATTGCCCAGCATAATATGGCAGACAGACTCTAGGGTGGCTCCTTTTATCCCCACCTCCTAATGTTCATGCCTTTTGTGGTCCCCTCCTCGTAAATGCGGGAAGGATTGTGTATTCTAACCAATAATTATATCAAAAGTGACAAAATGTATGTGGTTACATTACCAAAGATTGTAACCCATCTTGCTAGGAGACTTTCTCTCCTATGATAGCTTTGAAGAAGCAAGCTGCTATCCTGTGAGCTGTCATATGAAGGCCATGTGACAAGAAACTTAGGATGGCCTCTGGCTGACAGCCAGCAAAAAACTGAAGCCCTCAATCTGGCAGTCTGAAAGAATTGAATGCTGCCAACAACCACATGAGCTTGGAAGTGTATGCTTCCCCAAACAAGCCTCAGATGAAACCACAGCCCTGGCCAATGCCTGACTGCAGATTTTCAAGACCTTGAAGCAGACGACCCAGTTAAACCATGCACAGACTCTGTGACCCACAGAAACTATGAAATCATAAATAATGTGTTCTTCTAAGCTGCTATATTTGAGGTAATTATAGTTGTGCAGCAATCGATAAATAATGTGAATATACCATGTGCACTTGAAAAGAATGTGTATTTGGCGGTTGTCAGGAAGTGTTCTCTGCATCAAAGTTCATAACATTGTTCAACTTACTGTTCTTGTTTTTTTTTTTATCTTGTTTTATTAACTGCTGAGAGAGAGCTAATGTTTCCAACTATGATTGTGGAATTTTTTCTCTCTCCCTCTAATTCTGTCAACTTTTGCTTCATGTATTTTCAAGTTCTCTTGGCAGGAACATAAAACTTTATGATTGTTTTATCTTCTTGATGAATTTATTCTTATATTGTTGTGAAATATCTGGAAATAATTTTTGTGTTGAAATCTCTTTTATCAGATATTAAAATATCCACTTCAGTCTTCACATGCTTGTTTGTATGGCTATGCATCCCTTCTCTTTCAACTTACCTGTGTCTTTATATTTTAAGTGCATCATTTATAGACAGCATTTAGTTGGGTCTTCTTTTTCAATCCATTCTAATAACTTCTACCTCATATTCACCTTAGTCCATTAATGTTTAATGTAATTATTGTTATGATTAGATTTAGGTGTATCAAATTATTACTAGTTTTCTATTCTTTCCTCTCCCCTTTCTCTCTCTCTCTCTTTTTTGATCATTTGTTCTTTTCCTGGCCTTTTGTTTAACTATTTTATTTTTTCAAGAATTTTATTTTAAAATTTCTATTGCTTTTTAATCTGTAATTCTTTACATTATTTTATTTATTTTTTTATTTTTATTTTTTTTGCGGTACACGGGCCTCTCACTGCTGTGGCCTCTCCCGTTGCGGAGCACAGGCTCTGGACGCGCAGGCTCAGCAGCCATGGCTCACGGGCCTAGCCGCTCCGTGGTATGTGGGATCTTCCCGGACTGGGGCACGAACCCGTGTCCCCTGCATCAGCAGGCGGACTCTCAACCACTGCGCCACCAGGGAAGCCCTACATTATTTTTTAGTGATTTATCTAGGTATTACAATATACATGCTTACTTTTTATTCCACTTACACTTAATATAGTAAACTCTACTAAAAAGGTTCATAATGCATACCATCCCTGTCCTTTATGCCATAGTTGTTATGTGTATTCCAATACATATAACACAATACAATACAAAACAGTAAGTTGTGATATAAACAGGCATATGTTTTTTCTAAAAAATTATGATGAAAAGAGCAAAAAGTCTTTCACATGTTTCTAGATATTTACCATTTCTGATGCTCTTCATTCCTTTCTGAGGATCTGAATTTCCATCTTATATCTACCTCTTTAGTTGGGAGAATTTTCTTTAGCTTTTATTATAGTGCAGGTCTGCCAATGACAAAGTCTCATAGTTTTCTTTTACCTGAAAATGTTATTTTGTCATCATCCTGAAGAATATTTTCACTGAATATAGTACAGAACTCTAGATTGACAGCTATTCTATTGTTCCATTTTCTTCTGGCCTCCATAGTTTCTGGTGAGAAGTCAGTACTCAACTGAGTTATAGGTCCCTTGTATGTAATTTGTCATTTTCTGAGTTTCTTCTGTCAGAATTTTTCTTTATACTTTGTTTTCAACAGCTTGACTATTATGTGCCTCAGTATGTTCTTCTCAGTGTTTATCCTGCTTGGTGTTTTTTTGGTACTATAAACTTGTGTCATTCATCAAATTTGGAAAAAATTTGGCCATTATTTCTTCAAACAACATTTTGCCTCATTCTCTCTCCTCTATTTCTAGGACTCCAGGTACATGTATGTTAGACTGTTCAATATTATCTAACAAGTCCCTGAGGCTCTGTTCACTCAAAAAATTTTTTAAATCTTTGTTTCTCTCTCATCTCCGGTTGGGAAATCATTTCTATTGATCTATCTTTAAGTTCAATTAATTTTTCCTCGTCATCTCCATTCTGCTATTAATTTCATCCAAGAATTTTCATTTCAAATATTATATTTTTCAGTTCTAGAATTTTCATTTTTTATGGGTTCTATTTCATTCCTGAGATTTCCAATCTTTTGACTTATTGTGAGCATATTTTCTTTTCTCTACTGAGAATGTGTTTCGTTTTCCTGGCTTTTTATAAATTACATAGCTTTGGATTATATCTTAGACATTATAAATGTTACATTGTGGAGACTGTGGATACTGTACTTTCTCTTTGATGAGAATTTGTTTGTTTTTATCATGTAATTAATTATCTTACTTGGACAAGAACCACAAGCTCTGTTTCTTGGGCAGCAACCCTGATCTCTGTTCAGATCTTTTGTCCTCCAATGAGTTGTTTTGAATCTGCTATCATGTGTGTGATTCAGGGTCAGCCAAAATGTCAGTGGACATAGTTTGGGAATTTCCTCTCCAGTTCTCTCCCTTCCAGAATCCCCACCATTGTCATGTTTTCTTCAGAGTAAGTCTTCTGATTTCCCAGGCTATGAATATTATAATTTTTCCATGTTCTGATTCCATGTGGCCTCAGACTAATTCATAAAATTGGAGACTCACTCAGTACAACTCCACACCTCCAAACATGGACTCTCCACTAGACTCTCTACCTGCTCTGTTCGCTCTCCACTGCCTTTAACTTGCTGGTTTTTATAATATGTTCAGAGTCTATGGTTGTTATCTGCAAAAGGATTCGTCTGTTAGAATTTTACTGATTCTCAGAAACAGAACTCAATAATGTATCTTATAACTACCACTCTCAGTTATACCTTTGCCTAAGTTCACAAACTCTGCAATTCAGATGTCAAGGAATTTAGTAAACCACCAACTAGAAACATTATTCTACCTCATAAAACAGCTTACTAATAATATTACTCAATTTTTCATCTAACCAAAGTTTGGAAAAAAACTAATTAATAAATACAAAGTTTTAAAATTACAACCCAACTTCTTACACTTACCTAGCTCCCAAGATATCCTTTTTGGCAAGGCCTATTCCAGCTATAACTTTTACCCTCACAATTCGGGAATTTTCCTAAAATACAAAAATTTATATTTTATTTTCATATATTTATAACTTACTCAAGACACATTATCTTTATATATATGTGTGTGTATATGTGTGTGTATATATATATATATATATATCAAATAAGGTAACAGGATATTAAAATTAACTGGAAGAATCTTTTTCAGGAATTAATTTGATTAAAAGCTATATAAAGGAAAATAAAAACTATATTGTTATTTGTAATGACTTGATTATCTACAAAGAAAAGCCAAAAAAGCTAGAGCCAAATTGTTATAATGACTAAGAATTTATCATTGCTTCCAAGAAAATCTAAAGCCAAATTATTGGAACTGATATAGATTTATCATTGTTGCTAGGTACAGGATAACACAAAATTTAGAGTTCATAATCATCTGTAATAATTACTTTGGTAATTATTTTAAAAATCCCTTTCAGTAAACTATATATTAAATAAAACTATAATGTATTGATATTTTAATGTAGGAAACATTAAATTTCTTGGGTATCATAATAGTATCATGAGGTTTTATATAAGAATGTCTTACTTTTTTTTTCTTTTTTTTGCGGTATGCGGGCCTCTCACTGTTGTGGCCTCTCCTGTTGCAGAGCACAGGCTCTAGACGTGCAAGCTCAGCGGCCATGGCTCATGGGCCCAGCCACTCTGTGGCATGTGGGATCTTCCCAGACTGGGGCACGAACCCGTGTCCCCTGCATCGGCAGGCAGACTCTCAACCACTGTGCCACCAAGGAAGCCCAAGAATGTCTTACTTTTAAGAGATACATATTTAAGTATTTAGGGACAAAGTAAGATAAAGTCTGCAACTTACTCTTAAATGGCTCAGCAAACAAAAAGTTGAACATGAGCGTATGTGTGTGTGTATGGAAATAAAAGGAATAAGCAAAATGTTACCAATTTATGGATCTAGCTGATGGGTAATCAAGTGTTCATTATACTATTCTTTTTATTGTCTCATAGATTTGAAATTTTTCAAATAAAAAGGTGAGTAAAAAAATACTATAAAACAGAATACACATTTAAAAAATTCACAAGTAAGCAAAACTGTTAGATACATTGAAATAAAATTAATAAAAGTCAAAAACCTTTATGGATAAAATTTGTAAATTATTGAAGAAAATAAGAAAAATATAAATAAATGAAGGAATTCACTGTGTTCATGGAAGTAAATATTTAATATTATTATCTGTTTTCTCCAAAGTAAATTATAAATTCAATACAATTTCAACTCCCCTCCTTGAATTATTTCATAGATCTTAACAAATGATTCTAAAATTCATAGGGAAAAGTGAGAATGAGTAAAGAGGTAAACTATAGCATTTGATCACTATCTTATACTATATCTAAAAACAAATTGCAGATACATCAAATTCTAAAAGTGAAAAAGAAAACTTTAAAAATTTAATAAGATACTTTAGAATATTTCTGACATTGGAGTAGGAAAGGATTAAAAAAATACAAACTCTAATGGAAAAAATTGTTAGATTTGACACTAAAATTATGTTTATATATTTCATATGGAAAAAGATGCCATGAACAAAATGAAAAGACAAGGGGACACACGGGGTGGAAATATCTAAAATATATACACCATGGACAAATTATGATTATCCAGATTATATAAAGAACTCCTAAAAGCCACTAAGTGAAGTTTAAACAACATAATACAAGAAATCATAGAGAATGGCCAATAAACACATAAAAAGATCCTCAATTTCATCAGTAATAAAAGAGACCTCTAGTGTAAGTGCTGCCAAAGCAAGCACAAGAGAGAACTCTAATACACTGTTGGTGGGGGTATAAACTGAAGAATAACTTTGAAGAGATATTTGGCAATATCTACTAAAAGTTCTAAATCAATAACCCAGGAACTGCACTTTTAGATATAACCCCTAGATAAACTCTCACTCATGTACACAAGGCCATAAGTACAACAGTATTCACAGTAGCATTTATAAGATCAACAAATGTGAAATAAATGTCACCCAACAGACAGCAATCTAACTGATTTTATTCTAAAATTATTCCATCAGCCAGATGAATGGGAAGAAAATGTGGTACACACACACACACACACACACACACACACACACACACAATGGAATACTACTCAGCCATAAAAAAGAACGAAAATTTGCCATTTGCAGCAACATAGGTGGACTTGCAGGGCATTATGCTAAGTGAACTGAGTCACACAGAGAAAGAAAAATACTGTTTGATATCACTTGTATGTGGAATCTTAAAAAATACAACAAACTACTGAATAAAACAAAAAAGAAGCAGACAGATATAGAGAACAAACTAGTGGTTACCAGTGGGGAGAGGCAGGGAGGGGCAATATAAGAGTTTGGGGCACAAACTATTGGGTGTAAGATAGGCTCAAGGATGTATTGTACATCATGGGGAATATAGCCAATATTCTGTAATAACTAAATGGAAAGTAATCTTTTAAAACTGCATAAAAATTTTAAAAAATAATAAAATTATTCCATCAGCAAGTAGTAGGTCATATTCCTTTCTGAGGAGAGATCTGGGTGGGGGAAAATATACATATCATAGGGTATTTATTTCAATCTTCTTCCATTTCTAAATACTTAGACCCACCCTTATTCCTGGAGGTTTCATTGAATAAATATGATAACAGAAATATTCTATCAGCTTCAAAACTCAGATGACAAATTCAGATAACACAAAAATCCTTGACTAGAGATGCTCGATATTTTATAACTTTCCTCCATCACCAAATATAATTAAATATACAGCTGATCTTGCAAGTAAGAAGAGAAATCCTCAAGTATCAGAAATAAAGATAGAATTGAAAATCAGAGAGGAAAACATAAACTGAAATTTCAGTTTTCTGTGGGAACTGATTTCCAAAAATCTGAGGAGATTTACAGAACTACCATTTTTTTCCTGTAAGGTCATTGAATAATTAGGCCAATTAAAATATTCTATTGGCCCTACAGCTGAATTCTCCTATACCAGTTGACTGGAAAGTGGCTATACTTTATAGCAAGACTGATTCTGAAAATCAGAAATCTTTTCTCTGATGACTTAATAAGTAAAATGTTTTTCAAGTGGTAAAGTATAATCAATGGTGCCCTCAGCAAATAATCTTACCTTTTCTAAGTGCAGACAAGTGTTTATAATTTGTACATGACCTTAATTGAGGAAAGAAATGATCATACCTCTCTAAAAAAGTTAATCCATATTTGTGGAGCTCCTGACTTAAAATCATCCGTGTTAGCCTCTACTGAAACTATCCCCCAGAAGTCTCCGGAAGAAAAATGTAGCAAGCATTAACTAAAAACAATTCCAGGGGATGATAACTTGCAGTCACAGATACATTCAACTTTTACACTTTATCCTTGCATTTCCCACCACAAAGATGAGAACTACTTACTTTAGATGCTGTGGTTAAATGATGTAAAGCTACAGTGATTTAAGATTCTTTCATAAAATTAAATAAGAAATGCCGCTTACTTGCATTCATTTAACTTCATTTTAGAAATTTATGATAGAAAATTGTCCAAACAGCTCTCTTCAATCACATCCATAAGCAGAGATCACATCTCACATCATCTTTGAAAATGAAGGAGAAGAACATGTATGTTGCAACTAGAGACCAAACTCTTAAGTAATTTTAGAATCATGATATTAACAGTATTATTAACAGAATTCTGGATAGTACCCAAATGAGTAAAAAAGAAACAAAAATGAAACATCTTTTCCTTAATCAAAAAAGAGACATTATCCTCAAGCAGATCAGGGCTCTTCACTAAAGCTGGAATCTTCCCCTTCCACTCACAAGACAGCTTTACTGACTTTTGGAAGCAAAATAGAAAGGTTGTAAATTGCAGGCAAAGATGTGTCATTTTCAGCCAAAAACAAAAACCAAGGAAGTTCATTAGCAGGAAACATTCACTGAAAGAAATTCTAGAGGATGTACTTCAGGCAGAAAAAAAGTTATCACAGATGGAAAGTCAGAGGGGCAGGAAGAAATGAAGAAATAACAAGCAAAAAAAAAGTTAACTGCATGAGGAAAAAAATTATTAAAAAAATAGCAATGTTAATGATGATAATGATGATGACGATGATGTGTGTATGCTCACACAGGCATTTAGTGAGTTTCCATTCCACTTGGGATCCAATACAAAATCCTTAATAAACGGCCTTCAGGCCCTGCCTGACTGGGTTCTGCTCTCCTCTCCTCTACAGATTCACCTCCTGATACCATCCCTCTCTCTCCAACACTCTAGCCTTCTTTATGTTCCCCTCCATTTCATCTTTTACACATGCAGTTCTATTTACCTAGAAGGCTTTTTTCCTCCACTGCCTGGCTAACTCCTATCCATCCTTAGTCTACTTCCTCAGCTTTTCCTCATACTCTCTCCCCTCCTCCATATAAGATTAATTCTTTTCTTTCCTGTTATATATTTTTATCTTCCACTCCTTTTCCTTCAAAACATTTATAAAACATTGATGTGTGATTATATATTTAATGGCCCTCTCTCCCTCTAGGCTGTAAATTCAGTAAAGTCTGCTGTCCATCGTTATAGCCTCATAGCCTGACTCAAACACCTTACATATAGTAAGAGTTCAACAAATATTTGTCAAGCAAATACAGAATTCAAGTACGTCATAGGTCCACCTAAAAGCTACAAGAACAACAAAAAAAAAAAGACAGAAGATCTGGAAGAACAGAGGAACAATTACAAGTTAATTTTGCACATGTTCCATTCATCATCTTGCTGAGAAAGAATCTCTTCTGTTACATTCTTTTATTTGAGCAACTATGTGCAGTAGGACAGAGTAAAGACCATGTCTTTGTTACAAAAGAGTTCTGGGTTTCGATCCCAGATCTGCTACCTACTGAGATAAGTCCTTGAGCAAGTCGCAATCTCAGATTTCCTGTCTGTAAAATGGGGAGAGCATTACCTAGTTTTGCAGGACTGTTATGACAATTACAGCCAAAGCATTGAGAACACAGAACCTGGAGCCCAGCATAGAGCAAGCATTCAATTAAAGGCAGCTATGATTATATTTCAATTGACTCTTTTACTCTGAAAGAGGAGATCTTCATTAAGGAATCCATATGCACTAACATGATTGTTTGTTCACATTACTCTCTTCATTGCCCCAACATGGCTCACACGACAGAAGCCAGACATTTGGGTCAAGCCAGGAGGTTATGTTGAGCTACAGACATATTTATTCCATAAAAGTCTTATCAAACCCTTTTACCATTTGTCTGTGCTGTGTCTTCCTCCTGTCATTTATCTGCAGACCTCTTAGCCTTACATTCATTTATCCTCTTAAAACTTCAACAGGATTGAGATGGGAACCAGACTAAATAGAAGCTTCAAGAAGGAAGAGGTCAGTAACATCGATTCAGTAGAACAGTGGGTTTAGCAATTCGAATCAGCAATCTTACATGTCTCCAGGTGCTGTAGAATATTCTTAACAACAGACATAGCTAGGAGACAGGCAAATCAGCTGAATTAAATATCCTGCTCTACATTAAAAGGCTCATAAACCATGATCAAGTGGGGTTTACCCCAGGAAGGAAAGGATTCTTCAGTATACAGAAATCAAACAATGTGATATACCATATTAACAAACTGAAGGATAAAAAACATATGATCATCTCAATAGATGAAGAAAAAGCTTTCAACAAAATTCAACACCATTTATGATAAAAAAAACTCTCCAGAAAGTAGGCATAGAGTGAATTTATCTCAATATAATAAAGGTCATATATGACAAATCCACAGCCAACATCATTCTCAAAGGTGAAAAGCTGAAACCATTTCCACTAAGATCAGGAACAAGACAAGGATGCCCACTCTCACCACTATTATTCAACACAGTTCTGGAAGTTTCAGCCACAGCAATCAGAGATGAAAAAGAAATAAAAGGAATCCAAATCGGAAAAGAAGTAAAACTGTCACTGTTTGCAGATGACATGATACTATACATAGAGAATCCTAAAGATGCCACCAGAAAACTACTAGAGCTAATCAATGAATTTGGTAAAGTAGCAGGATACAAAATTAATGCACAGAAATCTCTTGCGTTCCTATACACTAATGATGAAAAATCTGAAAGAGAAATTAAGGAAACACTCCCATTTACCATTGCAACAAAAAGAATAAAATAGCTAGGAATAAACCTACCTAAGGAGACAAAAGACCTGTATGCAGAAAACTATGAGACACTGATGAAAGAAATTAAAGATGACACAAACAGATGGAGAGATATACCATGTTCTTGGATTGGAAGAATCAACATTGTGAAAATGACTATACTACCCAAAGCAATGTACAGATTCAGTGCAATCCCTATCAAACTGCCAATGGCATTTTTCACAGAACTGGAACAAAAAATTTCACAATTTGTATGGAAACACAAAAGACCCAGAATAACCAAAGCAATTTTGAGAAAGAAATATGGAGCTGGAGGAATCAGGCTCCCTGACTTCAGACTATACTACAAACCTACAGTAATCAAGACAGTATGGTACTGACACAAAAACAGAAATATAGATCAATGGAACAGGATAGGAAACCCAGAGATAAACCCACACACATATGGTCACCTTATCTTTGATAAAGGAGGCAAGAATATACAATGGAGAAAAGACAGCCTCTTCAATAAGTGGTGCTAGGAAAACTGTACAGCTACATGTAAAAGAATGAAATTAGAACACTCCCTAACACCGTATACAAAAATAAACTCAAAAAAGGGCTTCCCTGGTGGTGCAGTGGTTGAGAGTCCGCCTGCCAATGCAGGGGACACGGGTTCGTGCCCCGTTCCAGGAAGATCCCACATGCCGCGGAGCGGCTGGGCCCGTGAGCCATGGCCGCTGAGCCTGCGCGTCCGGAGCCTGTGCTCCGCAATGGGAGAGGCCACAACAGTAAGAGGCCAGCGTACCGCAAAAAACAAACAAACAAACTCAAAATGGATTAAAGACCTAAATGTAAGGCTAGATACTATAAAACTCTTACAGGAAAACATAGGCAGAACACTCCATGACATAAACCACAGCCTTTTTGACCCACCTCCTAGAGAAATGGAAATAAAAACAAAAGTAAACAAATAGGACCTAATGAAACTTAAAAGCTTTTGCACAGCCAAGGAAAACATAAACAAGATGAAAAGAAAATCCTCAGCATGGGAGAAAAATTTGCAAATGAAACAACTGACAAAGGATTAATCTCCAAAATATACAAGCAGCTCATGCAGCTCAATATCAAAAAAAACAACCCAATCAAAAAAATCAGCCATAAAAAGAAACGAAATTGAGTTATTTCTAGTGAGGTGGATGGACCTAGAGTCTATCATACAGAGTGAAGTCAGAAAGAGAAAAACAAATACCGTATGCTAACATATATATATGGAATTAAAAAAAAAAAAAAGGTTCTGGGCTTCCTTGGTGGCGCAGTGGTTGAGAGTCCACCTGCCGATGCAGGGGACGTGGGTTCGTGCCCCGGTCCAGGAAGATCCCACATGCCGAGGAGCGGCTGGGCCCGTGAGCCATGGTTGCTGAGCCTGCGCGTCCGGACCGCAACGGTAGAGGCCACAACAGTGAGAGGCCCGTGTACAGCAAAAAAAATAAATAAAACAACAAAAAAAAAAGGTTCTGAAGAACCTAGGGTCAGGACAGGAATAAAGATGCAGATGTAGAGAACGGACTTGAGGACACAGGGACGGGGAAGGGTAAGCTGGGATGAAGTGACAGAGTGGCATGGACATATATACACTACCAAATGTAAAATAGATAGCTAGTGGGAAGCAGCCGCATAGCACAGGGAGATCAGTTCATGCTTTGTGACCACCTAGAGGGGTGGGATAGGGAGGGTGGGAGGGAGGCTCTAGAGGGAGGGGATATGGCGATATATGTATACGTATAGCTGATTCACTGTTATAAAGCAGATACTAACGCAATTATACTCCAATAAAGATGTGAAAAAAAAAATCCTGCTCTGAAAGATGTGAAAAACTAATGCCAGATGACCTGTAAGTGACAGGGCCAGAATTACAACCTAGTCAAATTCCATTTTTTATACCCCTGCTCACCCTAAGCAATGTATTTAAAAGGTGCCTCTGAGATTCTATTCCTATATGACATATGAATTGCTAATAGTTAGCTGTTAAAAAAGACTGTAGTCCTTTTTCCTCTTCTCTTCCTGGTGCAGAGGAGGCCATGGCAGGCCTGAGGCAGAGTTTGGGGGAAGCAGGGAGTTTCATGGAGATGCACAGTCAGCATGCCCACCTGCATGGGGCACTGAGGCAAAGAGGGAGGTGTCATACAGAGAGGCTTCAGGAGCATGCCCACTGGCATGGGACTCAGAGGAGAGGAGGAGAGTGTTGCATAGACATACACAGCAGTACTCCCACTGGCACCCAAGGATGCAGGGAGCTGAAAGTGGGGTGCAGAAGTGCAGACAGAGGAGATACCTGCATGACTGGGAAACTAGTTACACCGAAAACATAAGTAAATGGACTGAGCACGTAAGTAAATGTATTGAGAATAATGAAACTCAGCATTTTCATTTTTAGAGGAGGTACTTATGACTAGCAAGAACCTGAAGTACAATATTAGATTTGAATTGGAGATACTTATATCAATTAATGATTTTTAGATATATGAATAGAGATTGATACAGAGATAGCTATAGATTTATGTGTTGACTTATATATGTATACATGTGTGGCACACACATACATTTCAGCTCTGCTGAGATGGCTGAAGAGCAATGGCATCCAGTAGCACTGAGCACAGTGAGCACACAGATCTTGGCTTCTAAAAACCATTTCCTACTAAAAGTAATCAATGTTTCTAGGAGAAATGGCTGCTCTCAGACAGTGCCGGGCCAGGCGAAATACAAGAGGATCTTGGAACATCTGCTGCCAAAAAAGTAATGAAGAGCTCAAAAGAATGATGCGGACTTGTCACAAGAACATAGGAACCTCCCTGCAAGGGCTTCCACTGGCCAAACTGAAATAATATGAGCCATAAAAAATTTAAGGATAGAAATTAATTACAACCCATTGAATAGGGTGGGATTCTACAAGTCCATGCTGATACAAATAAATAAATAAATGGATAAACAAATGGCCAAGAAAGGGAAGGCTCTTCTTAACACAGAATGCCAATTAATAAAAATGGAAATAGGGCTTCCCTGGTGGCGCAGTGGTTGAGGGTCCGCCTGCCAATGCAGGGGACGCGGGTTCGTGCCCTGGTCTGGGAAGATCCCACATGCCGCGGAGCGGCTGGGCCCGTGAGCCATGGCCGCTGAGCCTGCGCATCCGGAGCCGGAGCCTGTGCTCCGCAGTGGCGGAGGCCACAGCGGTGAGAGGTCCGCGTACCGCAAAAAAAAAAAAAAAAAAAAAAAACCCACAAAAAAAATGGAAATAAAAGATAGTAGCATTTGTTTCAGGGGGAAGTCATCATCGACGGGTAGTAAAACTAGTGGATGGAGATCTGACGAATGAGGGATAGGATACTAGCATAATCTTTGAATATGTCCCCACAAAATACCAATCAATTATAAAGGGAAAAACGGTGAAAATACCAAGAAGAAACCTGGCAGACACTAAAATTACCAAGTGATCAAGGTTATCACCCACAGTCATGAGACAAGCCAAAATCATGTACCCCTGATATGATACACTGAGAAGAACACAGTATCATCTCTGTGATTCCTGCCCCAAAAGTGTGGCCTTGCCATGATCATGAGGAAACAGTAAACAGATCCAGGTTGAGAAACATCAATAGGTTATACAGCCTGTACTCCTTACAACTGTTAAGGATAAGAAAGACTGAGGAACTGATACAAAGTACATGCAACATACACTCCTAGATGGGATCTTGGACCGTGAAGGAAGAAGAGAAATTATTAGAACACTGGTCAAAGATTGAATGGGATCTATGGATTGGATGGTAGTGTTGTAACACTTGACTTCCTGGCTTAGAGGGCTGGATGGCTGTTATGCAGGAAAGCATTCTTGTTTTAGGAAAATACACACTAGAGTATTTAGTGGTGATGGGGAATCGTGTCTGCAGATTGCCCTCAAATGGTTCCAAAAACACTAATGAAAATGGCAAAAAAAAAAAAAAAAAAGGGTTATGTAACAACTGTGGTGAAATATCAACAGTTGGAGAATCTGCTTTAGGAGGATTTGGAGTTCTTCGTACTGTACTTCCAACTTTTCTGTTGGCTTTAAATAACTAAAAAGCAAACAATTAAAAATAAACTATATTATATCTACTTCTTTGTTCCCATGGAAACCCACAAAAAATACTTTAGAATGATGCCGGAATTAAAAAGTTGCAAAAAAGCCATAATGGCAAAAACAACACATGAAAGATTGGGTTAGATACTAACGCAGCTGCTGCTCACACTGTGCTTCTCCTTCTTTGTGTGCAGTGAATATAGGCTGGGAACTTTGTTCTCAGGCTCAGTACAATGCCAGGATAGGCAGGGTCTGCTTCTGCTCAGTGTTAGTGGGTCTAGAAGTGTCAGAATATACACTTCTTTGTTACCCTGTTTCTTACGCATTGTCGTAGCTGTCAGCATGAGAGGCATCCATTCTTCTGTATGTGCAAACTCTACTCCCAAACTGGTGATGGAGACTCAACCCTTTCCTCTTTATTTCCTTCCTTCTCTTCCTTGTTTCAGTCAGGTTTCAGTTGTCGGAAACAGAAATTACTCTAGATATTTTAAGAAGAAAGATGCTCATACAGGGAATTAGGTGCTTCCAAAATTGTTAGAAGAGCTGCAGAGGCAGGCTGTAGGCTGTGTCTTCAGAGGACCCGAAAACACCTCGGAACTGGCCTACCCAGGAAGCTGCTACATGTACCCGAGTCAGAAAGGTAGGTAATCAGGAGCCACCGCCAGATCTGTTGACTTTAAGAACATACCAAATCTAGACCGCTATTTCTGTAACTTCCTGTCAATACCCACAAACCAAGTTACAGATACTGAAACACTTTTGTAGAAAAACTCAATGTCTACATGACTACACTTGTCAGCAGAAAAAACCAAGGAAACAAGAAGTTATGCCCCACTCCATTTTCACCTTCCCAATCTCAAGTAGGTGCACCTCATTGGGAAACCTATTTCACAACCTCTTTCCAGAATGCTAAGTGCAAGAGAGTCTGGGAAACATGGTGTTTAGCTTTCCAGCCTCTGCATAACAGGGAAATCCACTGAAATGAAGGGGGAAGGGATGCTGAATGGTAAGTGCAAGAGAGTCTGGGAAACATGGTGTTTAGCTTTCCAGCCTCTGCATAACAGGGAAATCCACTGAAATGAAGGGGGAAGGGATGCTGAATGGCAGGCCCCATATCTACCACACTCCTCACCACAGTTGGGCGGGAGTTATCCTCTACTGTTAATCCCAAGAGACTGTCAGAGCAAACTTGGTATAAATTATAGTATACTACTTGCTTAGTTTGTTACTCTTTAATGGCAAAATTCTATGCATGGAGCCAGGACCATCTCTTACTCAAAGACACATATGTGGAAGAAGAGCTAAAACCCACCCCAAAGTGAGAGCGAGATATAATGACCTAAATTTTGGCATTCTTCAGCACCAATATGCTCATACAGTGTGACTCAGCGGCTCTTCAGTATATACTGGTTAAATTACACTTCTCTCACTATCTTCTATCCCATTCCTATTCATTTTTCTTTGTTTCAGTTTCAAATTTAAAATAAGAATCATCTCTTTTTGCTGTCATATCAAACCTATCTTATAATCACTAGTCTGTGAGTTTTAGAAAATGACATAGCTGCAGTGTTTTTCTTCCCAAAAAAGGAAGGGGGGGGGTTGCTTTTCTAAGCCCACTTTTACTTTTGTGATAGACCAGAAAATAAAAGGCAAGTGATAGTGATGAGATGGCAACCTCCACCAGAAAACAAGTGATTTTTGTCTTTCCCACTAGACTTTGAGCTTCTCACAAAACAGGCAGATGCTCTTTTTTCTGTGTACCTAGTGCCTAGCATACTGCATGATACACAACAGACAGCTAAAAAACGTCTGTCGAATGAATAACCCAAATTACAATGGAAGAAGTAGAAGATGACACTTCATCATCATGTCTCTTATCTGCCTATCTCACTCTCTTCCTCTAAGTGGAAAAAGTGAACAGGGGAGTGGGAGGGAAATCTGAGTCATGAGGCTGACAACCAGGACCCCCCCCCCCGTGAACAGAGTGAAACTGCCCAGAAGTACAAATCCTTCATCCAGTTCAGGAAAACCTCAGTTCAGAGGGCCCTTAGTCCCGGATGCTTACTGACCACCCAGCAACTGGCATGATTCAATTTATCTCAGCTGGGCAGAAGAGTGATATGAGAAGCAGACAACTGAAAACAAATCTGTACAGAGAAAAGAGAGAGAGCAGATGCAAGATGCTATGATCAGTTGGTTCTGCTGGAAAAAGGTGATATGAGAAATCTGGAATAGCAGAGCCTACCTCTGAGTAGTAACAACAGGGAAAGAAAGTCCAAGGCCAGCCTGATTGGGTTGGAGGCCAGTTTGAGATTATCTGCATTGAACAACTTATTGTAGCAAGCAGGGAGATCGGACTGATAAGAAGAAAGCTATCATAGCAGGTTCAAAACTGCATTATTTTCCTCTGATCTCTTCTACAGAACAATAATGGAACATTAGCTAGAATATTATCTTCAGCCATATACTGACTGTCCTTCCTGAGGGACTGCTGAGCTGCCACCATTTGTCCACCATCACTTTGTTTCTCTTCTGGTAGCAATAACTAAGAAATTAACTGCATCACATAATCATTCTCAAAACGCTCGGAGATAACTTGCTTGCATCAGCAAGTTGCCCACTGTTTATAAACCAAGAACTTCCAAGAGAAATGTAAAAGACACTTTATAAAAGATGTTTTTTGAAGATACCAAGTTACTAAGAGAAGGCACTATTCCAACACTCTTAGAAAATCTAAGCAA